>NC_092337.1:79160000-80415000 GCF_046630445.1 Rutidosis leptorrhynchoides | reverse complement strand
TCGCGAAAACGCCATCGGTGTTCATAACATCCGTTAGGGCACTTAACACCTCGCACCACTAACCCCTAGGGTGGCACCTTAACACCTCGGCACATCACCCTGAGTGGCATCTTAACACCTCGATGCATCACTCATTATTTTTATGGAGTGGTGTCTTAACACCTCGACACTACACTCCTAGGTGGCATCTTAACACCTCGATGCTACACCCGAGTGGCATCTTAACACCTCGATGCTACACTCTTCACGTGAAACGTGGTGTCTTAACACCTCGACACTACACATTTCACGCTACAACAAATAGATACATTATATACCTACACATATAATTATTCCACTCACCTCAAAGTCTTGTGAAAAGATACCCGAGCTTGCAAGACCTCAAAGTAACGTACCTATCATATTATACACATCATCAAACGCAAACTCAAGTCGGTCAACCAAACCCTTTCACCATTCTAAGCCATTTTGACCCAATGGTGCAATTTCAACCCATTTGCACCCTTAACCCTAAATTGGGTCAACACACACCAAAACCCTAATCATTCGTCAAGATGGGTTTAAAACACATTTAGGCCACAAGGCTAACTCGTTTTCATAATTGCTAGGCCACTTTGGTCATTAAAGACTCATTTGACCCATTTCAAGGTCAACACACCCATTTGGGTCATCCGTACCCAATAACACCCATTTACATATTATTAAAGTGTTCTAGCACTAACTAACTAAATTTAAGACTCAAAAGTCCAATTAACACATTCAAACCCTAGGTTAGTCATCAATGAGCCTTCATAACCCATATTCACCCAAAATCCCCAAAATACTAACAAAATGGGTCTTTGGTTCATCACTAGCCCAAACCCTAACCCTTAAAGCAATTAAAGTAAGAAATTGGGTTTTATAACTTACCAACATAATCACCACGTAGCTAGCGACTAGATGAACGACTTTAGAACTCGCACTAAGACCCGATTCAACCTCCTTTACCCTTTAATGAAGCTTTCTCACTCAAGAAATGCACTCTCTCACTAGAATTGAATTGGAGAGGATAAGGTGGTTGTGAATGGAGTTAATGAGCTCCCAAAACTGATCTAAGGCATTAAATTCGGACCCCAAGGTGATTTTACCAAAATGCCCTCAAAATATCTAATTAAAAAGAAAGGGGGAATCTGTCGCAGACAGATGGCGCGGCACGCCACCTAGCCGCGCGGTGCGCGACCTCCCAGTTCAGCATCTTTTGTCTTTTTAATTATGTGCAACAAAAACCCCAAACTTGAGTAACTCATATACACATATGTACACTACGAATATTCGGGTCTTACAACTCTCCCCCCTTATTCGGATTGCGTCCTCGCAATCCAAGCCGCATGACACGAGGGAAGATAAACTAACACGAACTCTTCGGGCTCCCAAGTGAACTCGGAACCTTTACTTCGTCGCCATTGAACCTTAAAGGTCCTCACCTCTTTATTCCTCAACATTTTCACCTTCTCGTCAAGGATAGCAATCGGTTCTTCGACATATTCTAACTTGTTGTTTAGCTCGATCTCGTCTAAAGGCATCCATGAGGAATCATCCGCAAGACACTTACGGAGGTGGGAAACATGAAATGTATTATGGATCCCCGCAAGCACTTCGGTTAATTCTAATCGATATGCAACTTCACCAACACGAGCTAAAACCTTGAACGGTCCAATAAACCGAGGAGCTAACTTTCCCCGTTTTCGAAATCGAATAATACCTTTCCATGGCAAAACCTTAAGCATCACCATATCGCCTTCTTGGAACTCAATCAATCGCCTACGTCTATCGGCATACGACTTTTGCCTATCTTGAGCCTTCTTCAAATGTTCCCGAATCAAATCGATCTTGCTATTAGTCTCTAAAACCAAATCGGTACTCCCGATCTCTCTTTGACCCACTTCTCCCCAACAAACGGGAGTTCGACACCTACGCCCATAAAGCATTTCGTAAGGTGGCATCCCGATACTAGTATGATAACTATTATTGTACGAGAATTCCACCAAAGGCAAATGCTCATCCCAACTACCACCGAAGTCAATGATGCACGCTCGTAGCATATCTTCCAAAGTTTGATTCGTACGTTCGGTTTGACCGTCCGTTTGAGGATGATACGCCGTGCTCAACTTCAATTGCGTACCCATATCTTCATGAAACTTTTCCCAAAACCGAGATGTAAAACGGGTATCTCGATCCGAAATAATAGATATAGGAACCCCATGTCGCGAGACCACTTCCTTGATAAACAACTTAGCCAAGGTCTCCGACGATATCGCTTCTTTAATGGGAAGAAACAAAGCGCTTTTTGTCAATAGGTCAACTATAACCCAAATCGAATCGAATTGGGTTCTCGCCGTTTTAGGTAACTTTGTAATGAAATCCATGGTAATGTGCTCCCATTTCCATTTCGGGATTTCTAACGGTTGCAACTTACCATACGGCTTTTGGTGTTCGGCTTTTACTTGTAAACACGTGACACATTGCTCAACATACTTCACAACATCACGTTTCATGCCCGGCCACCAATAATCTTTCTTCAAGTCATGATACATTTTTGTCGCGCCCGGATGAATGGAATATTTTGACTTATGTGCTTCATCAAGTAGCACCCGTCGGTAATCACCCATCTTAGGCACCCACACCCTTCCTTGAAAGGACAACAAACCACGCGGGCCCATAGTAATGAACTCCGATTGGCCCACGATTCGTTCCACATGCTTATTGTGAATGTAAGCCTCTATTTGAATCTCACCAAGCTTCTCAAGAAAATCGTTGGAAATAATCAAACGTAACGACCCCACTTTTATCGCCGGATGTTGACTCTTTCGACTCAACGCATCCGCGACAACATTCGCCTTACCCGGATGATAAAGTATTTCACAATCGTAGTCTTTCACCACATCCATCCACCTACGTTGGCGATAATTCAAATCTCGTTGATTAAAGATATGTTTCAAACTCTTATGATTCGAATAAATCGTACACTTGACACCATACAAGTAATGGCGCCAAATTTTCAACGCATGCACTACCGCCGCCAACTCAAGATCATGAGTCGGATATCTTGTTTCGTGTTCCTTTAATTGTCGAGAGGCATAAGTGATGACTTTACCTCTTTGCATTAGAACACACCCGAGCCCATTTAGCGAAGCAACACAATAAACCGTCATATCTTCCACACCTTCCGGTAATACTAACACCGGAGCTTGACACAACTTCACTTTTAACAATTGAAAAGCAATTTCTTGTTCGTTCTCCCAAATAAACTTAGCATTCTTCCTCGTCAACTTCGTTAATGGAGAAGCAATCTTAGAAAAGTCTTGGATAAACCGACGATAATAACCGGCCAATCCGAGAAAACTTCGGATTTCCGTAGGTGTAGTCGGTCGTCCCCAACTCTTCACCGTCTCTATCTTCCCCGGATCTACTTGAATACCGTCTTTGTTCACAATATGACCAAGGAATTGGACTTCCCTTAGCCAAAATTCACATTGGGAGAACTTAGCATACAACTTCTCCTTTCGTAGCGTCTTCAATACTTCACGCAAATGACGTTCATGCTCGTTCATACTTTTCGAGTAGACTAGTATGTCGTCGATGAACACTATTACCGACTTGTCCAACATAGGTTGGCACACTCGGTTCATAAGATCCATGAATGCCGCCGGTGCATTCGTAAGGCCAAAAGGCATCATCACAAACTCAAAATGCCCATACCGAGTTCTAAAAGCCGTTTTCTCAATATCTTCCTCACGGACCCGCATTTGGTGATAGCCGGACCGTAGGTCGATCTTAGAGAAATACGTTGCACCTTGAAGTTGATCAAATAAATCGTCAATCCTAGGTAATGGATAACGATTCTTGATCGTCACTTTATTCAACTCACGGTAATCAATGCACATACGCACTCTACCATCTTTCTTCTTCACAAATAACACCGGAGCGCCCCACGGTGAAGCACTCGGTCGAATAAAACCCTTCTCGAGCAATTCTTGAATTTGATTTAACAACTCTTGCATCTCCGTTGGCGCTAAACGATAAGGAGTTTTAGCAATGGGGGTAGCCCCCGGAACCAACTCGATGCGAAATTCAACTTGTCTTTCCGCCGGAACACCCGGTAATTCGTCTGGAAAAACGTCTTCGAAATCACTAACAACCGGAATTCCACGAATGGGTGGCAGCTCATCACGAGTATCAACAACATGAGCAAGGAAAGCCATGCCGCCGGTAACAACATGACGATGTGCCCGTGCAAAAGTGCATATCGGCACCGGTCTCCTCCGCCTATCACCATGAATAATCAACTCTCCCCCACTTGGGGTCTTCACACGAATAAACTTATCATGGCATGCAATATCGGCTCTATAACGATCAAGCCAATCCATACCAACGACAATATCAAAGTCGCCCAAGGTCATTGGAATAAGATTAATTTTAAAGGTTTCGGCACCAAAAACAACATCACCATTTTCACACACATCAACCACTAGCACCGTCTTGTCGTTCGCTATTTCGACTTCTACCGGACGACTCAACTTAGCTAATGGTCTATCAAGTTTAGGCACAAATTTAGGAGACACAAACGACAAATTTGCACCGGTTTCAAAAAGAATCCTCGCCGGATTAGAATTAACCATGAAAGTACCTGAGACAACTTCGTTCGATTGTTTGGCTTCATCATTAGTCATCAAGTAGTTGCGACCCCTAGCCGTACCCGCCGCCTTCTCTAACCGCTTCACATTATCATTTCGCAAATCGGGACACTCCAGCTTCTTATGCCCCTCTTTGCCGCAATTAAAGAGTGATTTTGTTTCCGGAACGTGGTTTCGGACACTCACGAGCCATATGACCAGGTTGCCCACAGTTGTAGCACGTATAAGAAAACTCGCCGGTAGTGCCCTTCTTTGCACTATTGACACTTTCGGCCCCCCCTCTTGCTCTTGCTCTTCTTGCTTGAGGCGTTAGAGTAACTAGAACCTTCAAACTTTCTTTTGGAAAACATGAAATCACTCTTTCTTGGAACCTCCGGCTCAAAACCCCGAGCCAACTCGAACAATTCATCAAAAGACTTAGCCATACCCCGACTAATCTTCCCCTTGTACTCATCATTTAAAGTACGGTAGAAATCCTTCATGAGCTTATGATCATCACCCACATATTCCGGGCAAAAACGAGTCTTTGCCAAGAATGTAGACTTGAGGGTAACCAAATCCATGGAACCTTGTTGCAAATGGTGCAACTCGTCCTGGATTCTATCGAGATCGGATGAAGTTCGGTATTCTCTGAAAAATTCTTTCTTGAACTCCTCCCATGTCAAGCCCATACATTGTTCTTCACCATACAAGTTGATTTTATCGTCCCACCACAACTTAGCTTCTTCACGTAACATGCTAGAACCATACCTCGTCTTCCTTTCGGGAGGACATTCCGCGGTACGGAAAGCTCCCTCAATATCGGAGATCCAACATGTACTTTTTAAAGGATCGCGCACCCCATTAAACATCGGGGGTTGAGCATCCTTGAAGTTCTTGTAGTGGAAGTCCCGCCTTCCTTCACCTCCTTCACCGCGAGGGTAGATATTCCTAGCGTCAAGGGCCTCTTCGATAGTGGCCTTCATTCGTTCGTTAATTAGATCGGTTATTTGCTCATCAACCGAATCTTGGAAGACCTTTCGAACGTCCGCAAGAAAATCCGATTTTAACTTCTTAAAGATGGCCTCAACCTTGGTTGAGAACTCGGCGTCCCCGCTTGTACTTCCATTATCATGTTCGGGACCATTTCTCGTCTTCATTCTATAAAATGAATTAGGTTAAACCATAAAACGGAAGGACAGATTACATATATACATACATATACGCCACACTACTCCATCTCGCTCAACAATCGCCGTACATTACTTGTTTGACACGATTTGCACTCGTAGTGATGGTAGCTAGTCATTACTACGCGAGCACGTCGCGTTAACTCGCTAGTACAACGTCCATCTCGCTTGATGATTGCTAAACACAACACAACAAATAGCGCATGATTAGTTTACATAAACCTATGCACTAACCATCCCGATCCGACCCAAAGTCCTACAAGTCCCGCATAAACGCGCACACAAAAAGTCTAAGTCTAGGCGCCTATCTCAAGTCACCTAAATCCCTTAGACCATGCTCTGATACCACTTGTAACGACCCAAACCAACCCGCGAACAAACCACGTGAAAATACAAAATAAAAAAATTTGCTGCACAGTGAACTGGCGCGGCGCGCCAGTATGGCCGCGCTGCGCGCCATTCGGGTCTGTCCGGAAAGTCTAAAAATGCGAAAAAGATTGACTAGTTCCCGACACTTTTAGACGAAACGCTTTTTACCATACATCCAAATATGTAAAACTAACTTGTTTCAAATATAAAATCAATGTTTTACAGGCGGGGCCCACATCGGCCGTTTTACGAGTTTAATACAATTTACGAGTTTCGACCATCAAAAAGTTTAAGTTCCAAACTACACAATGAGCATGGCGTTTGGGATTAAACTACCCAACTATCGGTCAAACTCCAAGAGCTACTAAAGCCAAAAGCGTCCCCTAGCATCAAGCGGGATCTCTAGTCCAAAACGATGCCCTTACCCTTGTCCAAAACCGAACCTATAAAATGGTAAACAACGAGAGGGTAAGCAAAGCTTAGTGAATGCAATAATTATACGAATACATATATAATTATACCTACTTGCATACACTTACACACCAAACCGCAAACACGCTAGCATACACACTTAGCTTACCGTCACAATAACGAGCTATAAATCACCAATACTACAAGCTAGCATAATAACCGCATATGAATATAACTCGAATAATATAATACGCTTACAACACAAATAACCATGGTTAACCAATAGTACAAGGGAACGGCGCTCGCGAAAACGCCATCGGTGTTCATAACATCCGTTAGGGCACTTAACACCTCGCACCACTAACCCCTAGGGTGGCACCTTAACACCTCGGCACATCACCCTGAGTGGCATCTTAATACCTCGATGCATCACTCATTATTTTTATGGAGTGGTGTCTTAACACCTCGACACTACACTCCTAGGTGGCATCTTAACACCTCGATGCTACACCCGAGTGGCATCTTAACACCTCGATGCTACACTCTTCACGTGAAACGTGGTGTCTTAACACCTCGACACTACACATTTCACGCTACAACAAATAGATACATTATATACCTACACATATAATTATTCCACTCACCTCAAAGTCTTGTGAAAAGATACCCGAGCTTGCAAGACCTCAAAGTAACGTACCTATCATATTATACACATCATCAAATGCAAACTCAAGTCGGTCAACCAAACCCTTTCACCATTCTAAGCCATTTTGACCCAATGGTGCAATTTCAACCCATTTGCACCCTTAACCCTAAATTGGGTCAACACACACCAAAACCCTAATCATTCATCAAGATGGGTTTAAAACACATTTAGGTCACAAGGCTAACTCGGTTTCATAATTTCTAGGCCACTTTGGTCATTAAAGACTCATTTGACCCATTTCAAGGTCAACACACCCATTTGGGTCATTCATACCCAATAACACCCATTTACATATTATTAAAGTGTTCTAGCACTAACTAACTAAATTTAAGACTCAAAAGTCCAATTAACACATTCAAACCCTAGGTTAGTCATCAATGAGCCGTCATAACCCATATTCACCCAAAATCACCAAAATACTAACAAAATGGGTCTTTGGTTCATCACTAGCCCAAACCCTAACCCTTAAAGCAATTAAAGTAAGAAATTGGGTTTTATAACTTACCAACACAATCACCACGTAGCTAGCGACTAGATGAACGACTTTAGAACTCGTACTAAGACACGATTCAACCTCCTTTACCCTTTAATGAAGCTTTTTCACTCAAGAAATGCACTCTCTCACTAGAATTGAATTGGAGAGGATAAGGTGGTTGTGAATGGAGTTAATGAGCTCCCAAAACTGATCTAAGGCATTAAATTCGGACCCCAAGGTGATTTTACCAAAATGCCCTCAAAATATCTAATTAAAAAGAAAAGGGGAATCTGTCGCAGACAGATGGCGCGGCGCGCCACCTAGCCGCGCGGCGCGCGACCTCCCAGTTCAGCATCTTTTGTCTTTTTAATTATGTGCAACAAAAACCCCAAACTTGAGTAACTCATATACACATATGTACACTACGAATATTCGGGTCTTACAGCGGCGGTCTTAGCGAATCAGGTCTTGCATTAGTGTGTCTAACCGATAGTTGTTTAGATGCATTAGTGAGTCTGGACTTCGACCGTGTCTGCATGTCAAAAGTTTTGCTTATCATTTCGTGTCGAAAATTACCTGCTTATCATTCTTAGGGAATCACTTGCTTATCATTCTTAGTCTAGACACATCTTACTGCATTGATTGCATGAAATGTGTATAGACAAAATTCATATCTTAGCGTATCTGCTAATTCATATCTTAGCGTGTCTGTTACTGTAAACTTTGCCTGGCATATTCCGTAAATTCTTTCGTAATCTACGAAATCTTTTGTTCTATATATATAGATATTCTATATAATTAGGGTACCACCCGATAGCCGGAAATCATTTCATATCGAAAAACCCTTTACTCAATAGTACGAAATGGAACTCGCCACTGGTTCAGGTTCTTCGAAATCCGACAGCTATTCCAACATGGTTGTTCACCTAAGCTCCGAAGCAGCGTCACCGGAATGAATCAACCAATCAGTCATCATCTATTCTGGATGAATTGGGGATGGGTTCGTAATCGACTTAATCAATGAAGAATAGAAGAAGCTGATCCTTTCCACCAACCGAATTCACCTCTTGGTGAAGAACCTGAAGCACATACCGGCGAACCTGTTCGAGACACCATTTTCAGCCTCATTTACAGGGTAGCTCATCACGATTATATTCTATCTACAATTCTAAACCTTATTCATCCGCTAGTTCTGACCGACAATCATCCCGGAATAATGGAAAAAGTCAACGAGCTTCGCGCTTGAATAATCAATTTGGAGAATATGGTGCAAAACTTACCAGCTTCAGCAACATCACCATCACCAACAACCACACCAGTACCACCAACAACCTAAGTTTCAACATCACGTCTCAATATCTCATTCTGTACCTCGAGCATAATCATCGTTCTACGTATCGTTCTATCTATTTTATCTTCGTTCTACATGGCGATTATGTAATCTCTAATGTTTTAGAGATTATATATTCTAGTTCTAATGGTAAATCAAATGAGTTTAATATTATATTGACTCATTAAATCCATGATTACATCTAATATATATATATATATATATATATATATATATATATATATATATATATATATATATATATATATATATATATATATGTATATATATTTTCATAAAGATTGTAATTAAAAGTTCTTTTGTACAAACTGTTAATGGTGAAAATATTTTAACGAGTAGGTAATACCCGAGGAATATTTAGTTTTCACATTAAAAATTACACTGTATATTCTTCAATTCAGATTCAGCTGTCAATAGTAATACTGCCCAAATCCGCACATATACGTATCCGTTCACCAAAGAACAACTATTTCCACTCAAATTTAATTTCATATTCGGATTTTGACCGATCAAAATCCAAGTCAAGATTTAACAAAAGACATCACTTTTAGATTCCTACATCTTTCAAAGCCATACTTTGAATTCAAAACTGTGACAGATCCATTGGCGTGTTATTACCGAAAATAACTTTAAAATACCTTTTCAAAATTAGCCAATTTTGTCACAGCTCTAGCAAATCAACTTCGACTTTCATTCGGATTAGCCTCATTATAACTTTGATATATATGTTTGCCACTTGATTTCATCTTAAACATCCTTTGTATCTTGACAATTACAATCAGCGTTTAATCATCTAAAAACACAATTCTCTTGAAACCACCTCGGATTGATAACCGATGATTCAGATATGGTAGCATTAAATGCAGAGGAAACAGCAAAAGTGTAGTTGGTCTTAATGGCCAAAAGTTGTTAATAAGTAATGGAATATTGGGAACGCTCGATAGAAAATTTGGTACTGAAAAACGGATTGAGCTAACCATGAAGGAGACCAAGGACAAATACAAGGACCAAACCCTATATTCAAAGAATCCAGATAATTCTGGATCTGATGAAATCTTTAGAGAATATCTTGCTCCGTACCCATATTAAATCTTGTGGAAAATCTTTCTTCATCAACCTTCTATCATAGAAATTCTGAAAATATCATCATAAATATCTTCGATATTTCTGAGGATATTTTCATAAATATTCTTGTCCGAAATTATTTATCTCTTCGCGCTATCTGTGTTACATCATAAAAGAAATTATATTAGTTTCTGAACTTCTATAAAAATTTGAGTTTGAATTATGAATGATTTCTAGAGAAGTGTTGGAAATTGAAGCATGAGTTAGTATAATATAATGCGCTTGGCCAACGTGATTATATTACAGTAAGTCATGCTAAATTTCTAATGGAACGCGATGGTGGTTCACAGATCATACCCTCATCATGAACCATGTTACATAACTCTTTCATTCTACTTAATCTCTAAGCATATCACGAAAATATTTTCCCTGATATTTCTGTTCTTCCGTAATTCCGACAGTTTGCTAATAAATCGTGCGATTACATTTTCTTTCTGAGTAGAAGATTTCTTTAAATTTATTGAATTCCAGAATTCAATCGTGACTACGTCAAAAATTAAGACGAATCTTTATTTCTCATTTCACTATTTTGTGATAGCTTCACCCGTACTCTTCGAGTAATCGAATTATCTTATCCATATTACTCAACAGTAATAAAACTCTATTTATCAACTCATATTCGTCATAAAAACATTTCTATTGTTAGCCATGACGACCTCGATCAAATTTCGGGACGAAATTTCTTTAACGGGTAGGTACTGTGACAACCCGAAAATTTCCGACCAAATTTAAACTTAATATTTATATGATTTCGGCACGATAAGAAAAGTCTGTAATGTTGAGTCTCAAAATTTTTGAACTATTTTCTTGCATTCATTTAACCTCGACCAGTTTTGACGATTCACGAACAATTAATTATAAATAGATGTGTATATATATACAGAAATATTTGTAAAACATTTACAAAGTATTAAATATTATACTTTAAGTTATTTGTTTCAATATATAATTATCTAATTGATATTTAAAACATAATTATATATATATAGTAGTTTAAATATATATAAATATATATATATATGTGATTTTTGAACATAATTATTGATCATATTGTAATATATTAAAATGTATAAATATTAAATATTCAATATATGTTAATATAAAATTATTAAATATTAAATAATTAATAAATTGTAATATCAATATATGTAATTGCAAGTTAAAACATAAATATTATAACAAATATTATTATTACTACTTTCATTATTACTATTAATATTAATATCAATAGTATTATTAATATTATTATAATTAATATTATTAGTAATATTATTGTTATCATTTTTATTATTAATTATTGGTAAACTTATTGAATTATCATTTTTGTTATTAGTAATATTATTATATTATTATTAACAGCATTTTTATATGTATTATTATTATCCTATAAATAATAATATGATTATTATTATTACTATAATTATTATTAATTAGTATTATAATTACTAATATATTTATATTATTTATAATTTATAAAAACAGAAAAGGAAAAGGAAAATATGTACGAATCAGTTTCACGTTACCATCAAACTGTATGGATTTTTGTTTTCTGCCTTTGAATTGATTATAAATCGAATGGAATCACAGATACACAACAAAATTTGATTGAAACAACAATAGATATAATAATCCAACAAGATACAAAATTTGTTAGATATTAATCTGATAAAGGAATAGAATTCTGTTTCATATCACTATCAGAATTCATATTTTCTTCCATTTGATCCTGCTCACGATTCTGTAATCTGTCAACTGTCCTTCCTTCCCCTGCTCAAGATTATTGGGCGACTTCAAATAAACACTACAAAACAATTTCAATCAAAATTATTCAACTTGCACATATATATTTCTGTACCCGATTGATTCTTCTATCGACCCAATCAAAGCTACGAAACAAAATGTAATCGAATCTTGTGCTGTATATATCGTACGAATCAGTTTCCAATCCCTATCTGCTTTATTTCTTTCTTGTTTGTTTCTCCCTGAGTCGAATATTGTTGTCGACTCCGTCAATGGTATATAACAATCATACCATCTTCTGCATGTTGATCACCGCCCATTTGCAATTTCTCTTTTATTTTATTTTAAACAAAACCCACTTTCACAAACCAAAAACCTCCACCAGGGTTCCACCATGAACCACTTCCTTCTCGAGTTATATATATACGCGTACTGTTACGAACTAATATTGTAACGACCCGGATTTTTCCGCTAATATATTGAAGATTAATATTTACATAATTAATGTTTCCAAAATGTTAAGCAATCAAACTCATTAAGAATTGGTTATTTGCAATGAATTTTTATACAAGCGTTTGGCCACCCAGTTTGTCTGACGATTCACGAACGTCATAAATTGAAATAATTATATAATGATGTATATATGGATATATATATACTTATGATTTGTTAAAATGATATTTAAGTATCTCATTATATATAATAACAATTGGTTATATACATAAAATGAGATTACTAACTTAAAGACTTCAAGACTATATACATATATATAACGATTAACGTTGTAATAACTTCTAAATTAAAATGTATGTATATGTATTGTATTAATATGTATTAATACACTTTTGAAAGACTTAATAATATATATCAATATATTTATACTCAATAAAGATAGCTATACTCATTTTCTCATTCAATTTTATCAAGAATCATATTCGTATTCATACGGTATTTATACCCGTATCATACCCAGCTTCTATACGTATTTACTATTGGTATATACATACCAAATCATTGATCTTAGAAGCCCTCAATCAGTTGTGAGACATGTATAAACATGATGTAGACTTGTGGGAACCATGGCTTGGAAACTAGTATGACTAAATGCATAAAATTACAAACCATGGAGCCATCTTGTTGCCCCCATTTTGATGCCAACATGTAGGATAAATAACTATCCATTTCATTCCAATTAACTACATCATTTTACTCTCTAAACACATACTCAAACACTCTCTCAAACCTCCATTTAATTCAGCAAGTATTGGTCTCATAATCCAAGTTATAATCATCATAACAAAGCTTGATCAAGAACACTTCAAGAATTCCAAGCCATCAAGGGTATCTTTGAACTCAAGATATTCTCCTAATTTCTCCAGCAACTTTACTCATTTGATTTGAGGTAGTAACCTTATTCATAATCTTATTCGATTCGTATTCATATAGCTATCTTATTTTGAGTTATAACTAATAACAACAAGAACATAGTTTAGATTATTTCTAAACTTGTTTGCAAATAAACTTAATCCTTCTAACTTAACTTTTAAAATACTTCAACACATGTATTATAACATTATGTCAAGCTAACATAAGGATATAAAACTTGTAAACACGAAGAACACCTTAAAATCGAATATACGCCGTCTTAGTCGAACGGGGGCTGTTTTGGGTTTGATTTTAAAAACCTATATTAAACTTTGAATTAAAAGATTTCCTTTGGAGAAAAATCTTATTTTATATAGATATGAAATATATCCAAAATCCATGGTTAAACTCTAATTGAAAGTATGTTTTTCAAAAGAGTCATCAAGATGTCGTTCTTACGACGGATATGACTATCTTCTTGTATTTGACACTTAAGCTGTATTTTCGACTATAAACATATACTTTTTTCTATTTAGATTAATAAATAACGGTTCGATAAAAAACCATGGCAAGTCGAATCACTCAAAACGGATTTGTAACGAAGAAATTATGGGTAAAACAAAATTGGATATTTTTGTTTGTTTTTAGCTACGGTTTTGATTAATAAAAATGGATGCTAACCTTATCCTAGCTAACTTACCTTGTATCCTACATGTATTTATACATGTCTTGTTCCCGAACTTATGGAAATACAATTTATAATAGTCGTGATTAAGTTCTACGACAATATATTATAGTCTTAATAAAGATCGTAAGGCACCATATATATATATGACTTGATCACCGTGGATTCGTATACAAAGTTTTGACATATCATTTTGACTTCTTCTATATATATTATTGGAATGAACTATTAGACACCATTGGCAGTAATCTCGAGTTAGTTGTGGGTCGAAGTGGATTACAAAATATTATATACTTTGAGTTGTGATCGAGCCTGAGACATGTATACAATGGGTCGCGGATTGCTTCAGACAATATACATATTATATGTCTTATTATATTAAGGCAATATATTATAGTGTTAGTGAATTCTAACACAATATACGCATTTATATATATATATATATATATATATATATATATATATATATATATATATATATATATATATATATATACTGTTGGACTATTGGACTATTGGACTACGAACGTTAGACTACTAACAATGGACAATTAAAATTATCACAAGTATCATAAGTATGGAATATTAATTATATATATATATATATCTTGACACAAGAATATTATTATTAGGTTCGTGAATTTGTCAAAAGGCCAAGTCTTATCACCATCTATTCGGAAATCATCACAAGTGAGTTATAGTCCCATTTTTACTATCTAAATTATTTTGGTTTGAGAATACATGCAAAATTTATAAATGCTTTACAAAATAAGCATAAGTTCATGGAACTACATTCTACGATTGTTTTGTTATACCGGATATCTGTACTTATTATTATTATGCTTGGTAACCTAAGAATTAGTGAAAAACACTAATTGACGCGAATCCTAAAGGTAGATCTACGGGCACCAACCACCCCCATTTTCGAATAGTGGAAATGCTTTAGTACTTCGAAGGGTTCTTGTCATACATTTGAATAGTGGAATGTATGATGCCAGATATCTTAAGCGATCTATGTTAAGGTCGGTTACTAGGCGACTCATCGTATGAATATATTTTTTTGCAGTTGTAATGATCCTGCGCATTTAATTAAATGAAATCTTGTGGTTTATTAAATGTTATGATTATTATATAGAAATTAAACCTATGACTCACCAACATTTTGTTGATGTTTTAAGCATGTTTATTCTCAGGTGAATATTAAAAACGCTTCCGCTGTCGTATGCCAACCCAAGGTCAAGATTTGGAGTCGGCATAATTGTTTATATTATTTAAACTTGCATTCGGAGTATTTTTTGTAATATATTTGATCATATTGTAATGGGTTGTGTAAAAACTTATTTATTTGAGGAGATTGTCTTTGATAGATAATCTAAATTATGTCATTAAGACCTTTATTCAATAATAAAGGTTATGGTTGTTTTTTTTAAAACGAATGCAAGATTTGAAAAACGTCTCATATAGAGGTCAAAACCTCGCAAAAAAACCAATTAATATGAAACGTTTATAATTAATATGAACGAGACATTTCAGTTGGTCTCCGAGCGTTGGTCTTAGAGAATCAGAAAATTTTTCATTAGTGTGTCTAACTAATTTTTGATGCATTAGTGAGTCTGGACTTCGACCGTAATTGTTTTAAAAATGATTGTTTAATATAATTGTTGGAAACATAAGATTATTAACATATAAATATTATAAGATATATCATTCTCTTAACGTGCCTGCTATTATGTGATAGATGACTTCATCCAATCATATAAGCATCTCTAGTGATTCAGATTTCATTTACTTATCAAGTGAATCGGAGGCTGAGTCAAAGCATACGACTTATGAACCAACGGAAAAGTTAACTTTTGGTGCTACCATTAAAGTGGAAAATTGTTGGGAAAATTGAGAAGATTCACAATTGCTAGAAGAGGTTCCGGAAGAGGATCCGGAAGAAGATCTAGAGGAGGAACCCGAAGAAAAGAATCCTAAAGAAGTTGTGGAAATTACCGAACCACAACGTGATTTGGGAAAATCTTTGGCTGTTATACCCGATCCCAAACCCGATGAACCTATTATGACCCAAAATGTTTGTGATCATCCACCTGAATCACCTAAGAGACCAGTTTATAAAATGACCGCTCGTATAACGACTGTTGGTTTTGCTCCCAAACAATTAGCCGAAAGAACCAATTGGGAGGAATTGGAAAAAGAACTATCCAAACAAAAATCCAAACGTTTGGCCGAGAAAGAAACAACGTCAACATCTAAGAAATCTCGCCATTTTTAAACCATCGGCAGCTATCCTGTATTCCATGCATTGTATAATATGTATTATATTGTGTGTTTAAGTTTGTAAGAAAATCTGCAATGTAATTTTCCTTATGATTGTATAATAATAAGAATAAGCATGGAAGGTTTATTATTATTATTACAACTTATTATTACGTAGTAACGTAATAACTTACCATAGTTTTTCATATTAGAATTTTAGTAGTTAATTTGTGTGTTAGCTGCTAAGTATGAACATTATTATAGTTATAAAACACTAATATGAAGAAAAGGCTTTTATAATAATAAGTTCATATTAAGCTACAAAATACTTTTTGGCTACTTCTAAAAATTCTATATGATTAACTCATTCGGCTATTTTTGAAGGAAATGGCTCCTCCAGCTACTAGACAACAACAATTAAACACAGAAGAACTTCAAGCTTTTGCTGCAAATATGCTGCAGTGGTGAATGCAATGAACAACAATAATCAATCGGGTTCCAGCAGTGGAGGGAACAATGGCAACCGGGTAGGATGTTCCTACAAAGCTTTTATGGCCTACAAACCCAATGAGTTTGAAGGAACTGAAGGACCCGTTGGACTAAAGCGGTGGACAGAGAAGGTTGAAGCCGTGTTCGCAATTAGCAACTGCGCAGAAGAGGATAAAGTTAAGTATGCCACACATACTTTCAGGGGTACTGCTTTGACATGGTAGAATACCTACATGGATTACGTAGGACAGAATACCGCCTACGCACTTCCATGGTCCGCTTTCAAGCACATGATGACGGAAGAGTACCACCCCAGAACCGAAATCAACAAGCTCAAGGAAGAGCTTAAAGCACTGACAACCCAAGGGTTAGACGTAATTACCTACGAGCGACGTTTCAACGAACTGGTTTTAATGTGTCCTGGAGTATTTGAGGATGAAGAGGCAAAAATTGAAGCGTTCATAAAAGGGTTGCCGGAACGAATCCAAGAGCATGTAAGTGCTAACGACCCTGCAACAATGCAGAAAGCGAGTCGTATAGCCCACAAATTGATAGGCCAAATTACAGGAAGGATAAAGAAAGAGGCGGTCGAGGAGGCCATAATGAAACAGGGGAAAAGAAAGTGGGAGGAAAGCGGTGATCAGGTTCACAAGTACAACAACAACAATCAAAACAACAATTACAACAACAATCGCAACCACCCCAACAACAACAATAATCGCAACAACAACCACAACAATAACCGCAACAACCATCCCAATAATAATAATAACAACAACAATCCCAATCACAACAATAACAATAACAAACGTCTCAACAACAATAACCCTAACAACAACAACAACAACAACAACAACAACGACAACAAAAAGCAAAGGACTATATGCACAAGGTGTGATACGTTTCATCCGGAATGGTTTTGTAGAGAATTATGTACCAAGTGCAATAGGAATGGCCATATTGCGGCAAAGTGTGAAGTCTACGGACCAAATAGAAACAGAGGAGCAAATAATGCCGGAACAAATAATAACGGCGTTTTTTGCTATGGATGTGGAAAACTGGGCCATACCATAAACCAGTGCTGGAATGGAAATAGGCAAGGTCGTGGGAGAGCTTTCAACATTAATGGGGAGAAAGCACAGGAAGACCCGGAACTTGTTACGGGTACGTTTCTTATCAACAATACACCTGCTTATGTTTTATTTGATTCGGGTGCCGATAGAAGTTATATGAGTAGAGAATTTTGTGCCAAATTAAATTGCCCGTTAACGCCTTTGGATAAAAAGTGTATAGTTGAAGTAGCAAACGGTAAACTAATTAAGGTTGATAAAATTTGTCGAAATCGAAAAATTAGTTTAGTTAGCGAAACGTTTGCAATTGATTTAATACCGGTAGAATTGGGAAGCTTCGACGTAATTATTGGAATGGACTGGATGTCCAAGGTGAAAGTCGAAGTTGTTTGTCATGAGAAGGCGATTCGCATTCCGAGAGAAAACGGGTTACCCTTAATGGTGTACGGAGAAAAGGGTAATACCAAATCAAATCTTATTAGTAGTTTGAAGGAGCGCAAACTAATAAGAAAAGGTTGCTATGCCATACTAGCACACGTCGAGAAGGTTGAAAAAGAAGAAAAGAAAATCGATGACGTTCCTGTTTCAAGAGAATTTCCTGAGGTGTTTTCGGACGAATTACCGGGACTACCTCCACACCGATCCGTTGAATTCCAAATAGATCTTGTACCAGGAGCCGTACCAATAGCTCGTGCTCCATATAGACTTGCGCCCACCGAAATGAAAGAATTACAAAGTCTGCTACAATAATTATTAGAACGTGGTTTTATCCGACCGAGTACGTCACCATGGGGAGCTCCAATTTTGTTCGTTAAAAAGAAAGATGGGTCTTTTCGCATGTGTATTGATTACCGTGAGCTGAACAAAGTAACCATCAAAAACTGATACCCTTTACCTCGAATCGACGACCTATTTGATCAACTCCAAGGTTCGAGCGTATACTCCAAAATCGACTTAAGGTCGGGTTATCATCAACTGAGGGTTAAAGAAGCCGATATACCAAAAACAGCCTTCAGAACTCGTTATGGCCACTACGAATTCAAGGTTATGTCATTCGGTTTAACCAATGCACCCGCAGTTTTCATGGATCTCAAGCACCGAGTATGTAGTCCATATTTAGATAAGTTTGTTATTATTGATGACATTCTTATCTATTCAAAGAATAACCAAGAACACAAACACCACTTGAGACTTGTGTTAGAGTTGTTAAGAAAAGAACAACTTTATGCAAAATTCTCTAAGTGCGCTTTTTGGTTAAATGAAGTACAATTTCTTGGCCACGTAGTCAGTAGTAATGGAATCAAAGTTGATCCCGCCAAGATTGAAGTCATCAAAAATTGGGAGACCCCAAAAACTCCAACGCAAATACGTCAATTTTTGGGTCTAGCCGGTTATTATAGGAGATTTATTCAAGATTTCTCCCGTGTAGCCAAACCTTTAACTGCCTTGACACATAAGGGGAAGAAGTATGAATGGACTTCCGAACAAGTGGGTGCCTTCCAATTGTTGAAAAAGAAGTTGACTACGGCACCTATTTTATCGTTACCTGATGGAATGGAAGATTTTGTTATTTACTGCGACGCATCAAGAATGGGTTTTGGGTGTGTTCTTATGCAACGGAAGAAGGTGATTGCATATGCTTCTCGACAATTCAAAATTCATGAACAAAACTACACCACACATGATCTGGAATCGGGCGCCATTGTTTTTGCATTAAAGATGTGGAGACATTATCTGTATGGGGTCAAGTTTATCGTATACACCGACCACAAAAGTCTCCAACATATTTTAAATCAAAAGCAACTAAACATGAGGCAGTGTAGATGGGTTGAGCTGCTAAATGATTATGATTGAGAAATCCGTTACCACCAGGGGAAAGCGAATGTGGTAGCCGATGCCTTGAGTCGAAAGGAAAGAGAACCTATTCGATTAAAAGCTATGAACATGATTATTCATACTAATCTTACTACTCGAATAAACGAGGCACAACAGGAGGTTTTGAAGGAAGGAATTTTTGGAAAGGAAATACCCAAAGGATTAGAAAAACAGCTTAATATTCGGGAAGATGGAACCAGGTATTTAGCTGAAAGAATTTGGGTACCAAAGAATGGGGATTTGAGGAAAGTGGTACTAGATGAAGCACGTAAAATCAGATATTCAATACATCCCGAAGCGGGGGAAATGTACCAAGACCTCAAGAGAAACTTTTGGTGGCCAGGAATGAAGGCCGATATAGCCACATATGTAGGAGCATGTTTGACATGTTCTAAAGTCAAAGCTGAATATCAGAAACCATCGGGTCTACTCCAACAACCTGAAATCCCAGAATGGAAATGGGAAAATATTACCATGGATTTCATTGCTAAGTTACCGAGAACCACAGGTGGTTATGATATGATTTGGGTAATAGTTAATCGTCTTACTAAGTCAGCACACTTTCTGCCAATAAAAGAAGAGGATGGTATAGAGAAATTAGCACGATTATACCTGAAAGAAGTTGTTTCTAGACATGGTATACCAATCTCTATTATCTCTGATAATGATAGCAGATTTACTTCCAGATTCTGGCAGGCATTACACGAAGCGTTGGGAACTCGTCTAGATTTAAGTACTGCCTATCACCCACAAACTGATGGGCAGAGTGAAAGGACGATTCAGACACTTGAAGACATACTACGAGCATGTGTTATTGATTTTGGAAGCAGTTGGGATCGACATCTACCGTTAGCTAAGTTTTCCTACAACAACAGCTATCATTCTAGTATTGAGGCGGCACCATTCTAGGCACTTTATGGGAGAAAGTGCAGGTCTCCGATTTATTGGAGTGATGTGGGGATAAAAAGATTACAGGTCCGAAAATTATCCAAGAAACCACCAATAAAATCATTCAGATCCAGCAACGATTGAAAACAGCCCGGAGTCAACAAAAGAGCTATGCGGATGTTAGAAGAAAACCTTTAGAGTTTGAGGAAGGTGATATAGTTATGCTTAAGGTATCACCTTGGAAAGGTATTATTCGTTTTGGAAAGCGGGGGAAATTGAGCCCAAGATACATTGGGCCATTCAAGATTGAAAAACGCATTGGGCCGGTGGCCTATCGACTTGAGCTACCTCCACAATTAGAAAAGATTCACAACACCTTCCATGTTTCAAACCTGAAGAAATGCCTAGCTACCGAAGATCTAATTATTCCTTTAGATGAGATTAAAATTGACGAGAAACTAAATTTCGTCGAAGAACCCGTCGAAATTATGGATCGTGAGGTCAAACGACTCAAACAAAGTAAGATACCAATCGTTAAGGTTCGATGGAATGCTCGTAGAGGACCTGAATTCACTTTGGAACGAGAAGACCAAATGAAGCTGAAGTACCCACATTTTTTTTCCGATATCGCACGTTAACTAGGTACTATTCTAAATTTCGGGACGAAATTTAATTTAACGGGTGTGTAATGTAACGACCCGGATTTTTCCGCTAATATATTGAAGATTAATATTTATATAATTAACGTTTCCAACATTTTAAGCAATCAAACTCATTAAGAATTGGTTATTTGCAATGAATTTTATACAAACGTTTGGCCACCCAGTTTGTCTGACGATTCACGAACCTCATAAATTGAAATAATTATATAATGATGTATATATGGATATATATATATATATATACTTATGATTTGTTAAAATGATATTTAAGTATCTCATTATATATAATAACAATTGGTTATATACATAAAATGAGATTACTAACTTAAAGACTTCAAGACTATATACATATATATAACGATTAACGTTGTAATAACTTCTAAATTAAAATGTATGTATATGTATTGTATTAATATGTATTAATACACTTTTGAAAGACTTAATAATATATATCAATATATTTATACTCAATAAAGATAGCTATACTCATTTTCTCATTCAATTTTATCAAGAATCCTATTCGTATTCATACGGTATTTATACCCGTATCATACCCAGCTTCTATACGTATTTACTATGAGTATATACATACCAAATCATTGATATTAGCAGCCCTCAATCAGTTGTGAGACATGTATAAACATGATGTAGACTTGTGGGAACCATGGCTTGGAAACTAGTATGACTAAATGCATAAAATTATAAACCATGGAGCCATGTTGTTGCCCCCATTTTGATGCCAACATGTAGGATAAATAACCATCCATTTCATTCCAATTAACTACATCATTTTACTCTCTAAACACATACTCAAACACTCTCTCAAACCTCCATTCAATTCAGCAAGTATTGGTCTCATAATCAAAGTTATAATCATCATAACAAAGCTTGATCAAGAACACTTCAAGAATTCCAAGCCATCAAGGGTATCTTTGAACTCAAGATATTCTCCTTATTTCTCCAGCAACTTTACTCATTTGATTTGAGGTAGTAACCTTATTCATAATCTTATTCGATTCGTATTCATATAGCTATCTTATTTTGAGTTATAACTAATAACAACAAGAACATAGTTTAGATTATTTCTAAACTTGTTTGAAAATAAACTTAATCCTTCTAACTTGACTTTCAAAATACTTCAACACATGTATTATGACAGTATGTCAAGCTAACATTGAAATGTCCCGTTCTTATTGATTAAAAACGTTCCATATTAATTGATTTCGTTGCGAGGTTTTGACCTCTATATGAGACGTTTTTCAAAGACTGCATTCATTTTAAAACAAACCATAACCTTTATTTCATCAATAAAGATTTAAAAAGCTTTACGTAGATTATCAAATAATGATAATCTAAAATATCCTGTTTACACATGACCATTACATAATGGTTTACAATACAAATATGTTACAACAAAATAAGTTTCTTGAATGTAGTTTTTACACAATATCATACAAGCATGGACTCCAAATCTCGTCCTTATTTAAGTATGCGACAGCGGAAGCTCTTAATAATAACCTGAGAATAAACATGCTTAAAACGTCAACAAAAATGTTGGTGAGTTATAGGTTTAACCTATATATATCAAATCATAATAATAGACCACAAGATTTCATATTTCAATACACATCCCATACATAGAGATAAAAATCATTTATATGGTGAACACATGGTAACCGAAATTAACAAGATGCATATATAAGAATATCCCCATCATTCCGGGACACCCTTCTGATATGATATAAATTTTGAAGTACTAAAGCATCCGGTACTTTGGATGGGGTTTGTTAGGCCCAATAGATCTATCTTTAGGATTCGCGTCAATTAGGGTGTCTGTTCCCAAATTCTTAGATTACCAGACTTAATAAAAAGGGGCATATTCGATTTCGATAATTCAACCATAGAATGTAGTTTCACGTACTTGTGTCTATTTTGTAAAACATTTATAAAACCTGCATGTATTCTCATCCCAAAAATATTAGATTTTAAAAGTGGGACTATAACTCACTTTCACAGATTTTTACTTCGTCGGGAAGTAAGACTTGGCCACTGGTTGATTCACGAACCTATAACAATATATACATATATATCAAAGTATGTTCAAAATATATTTACAACACTTTTAATATATTTTGATGTTTTAAGTTTATTAAGTCAGCTGTCCTCGTTAGTAACCTACAACTAGTTGTCCACAGTTAGATGTACAGAAATAAATCGATAAATATTATCTTGAATCAATCCACAACCCAGTGTATACGTATCTCAGTATTGATCACAACTCAAACTATATATATTTTGGAATCAACCTCAACCCTGTATAGCTAACTCCAACATTCACATATAGAGTGTCTATGGTTGTTCCGAAATATATATAGATGTGTCGACATGATAGGTCGAAACATTGTATACGTGTCTATGGTATCTCAAGATTACATAATATACAATACAAGTTGATTAAGTTATGGTTGGAATAGATTTGTTACCAATTTTCACGTAGCTAAAATGAGAAAAATTATCCAATCTTGTTTTACCCATAACTTCTTCATTTTAAATCCGTTTTGAGTGAATCAAATTGCTATGGTTTCATATTGAACTCTATTTTATGAATATAAATAGAAAAAGTATAGGTTTATAGTCAGAAAAATAGGTTACAAGTCGTTTTTGTAAAGGTAGTCATTTCAGTCAAAAGAACGACGTCTAGATGACCATTTTAGAAAACATACTTCCACTTTGAGTTTAACCATAATTTTTGGATATAGTTTCATGTTCATAATAAAAATCATTTTCTCAGAATAACAACTTTTAAATCAAAGTTTATCATAGTTTTTAATTAACTAACCCAAAACAGCCCGCGGTGTTACTACGACGGCGTAAATCCGGTTTTACGGTGTTTTTCGTGTTTCCAGGTTTTAAATCATTAAGTTAGCATATCATATAGATATAGAACATGTGTTTAGTTGATTTTAAAAGTCAAGTTAGAAGGATTAACTTTTGTTTGCGAACAAGTTTAGAATTAACTAAACTATGTTCTAGTGATTACAAGTTTAAACCTTCGAATAAGATAGCTTTATATGTATGAATCGAATGATGTTATGAATATCATTACTACCTTAAGTTCCTTGGATAAACCTACTGGAAAAGAGAAAAATGGATCTAGCTTCAACGGATCCTTGGATGGCTCGATGTTCTTGAAGCAGAATCATGACACGAAAACAAGTTCAAGTAAGATCATCACTTGAAATAAGATTGTTATAGTTATAGAAATTGAACCAAAGTTTGAATAAGATTATTACCTTGTATTAGAATGATAACCTACTGTAACAAACAAAGATTTCTTGAGGTTGGATGATCACCTTACAAGATTGGAAGTGAGCTAGCAAACTTGAAAGTATTCTTGATTTTATGTAACTAGAACTTGTAGAATATATGAAGAACACTTAGAACTTGAAGATAGAACTTGAGAGAGATCAATTAGATGAAGAAAATTGAAGAATGAAAGTGTTTGTAGGTGTTTTTGGTCATTGGTGTATGGATTAGATATAAAGGATATGTAATTTTGTTTTCATGTAAATAAGTCATGAATGATTACTCATATTTTTGTAATTTTATGAGATATTTCATGCTAGTTGCCAAATGATGGTTCCCACATGTGTTAGGTGACTCACATGGGCTGCTAAGAGCTGATCATTGGAGTGTCTATACCAATAGTACATACATCTAAAAGCTGTGTATTGTACGAGTACGAATACGGGTGCATACGAGTAGAATTGTTGATGAAACTGAACGAGGATGTAATTGTAAGCATTTTTGTTAAGTAGAAGTATTTTGATAAGTGTCTTGAAGTCTTTCAAAAGTGTAAGAATACATATTAAAACACTACATGTGTATACATTTTAACTGAGTCGTTAAGTCATCGTTAGTCGTTACATGTAAATGTTGTTTTAAAACCTTTAGGTTAACGATCTTGTTAAATGTTGTTAACCCAATATTTATAATATTAAATGAGATTTTAAATTATTATATTATCATGATATTATGATGTACGAATATCTCTTAATATGATCTATATACATTAAATGTCGTTACAACGATAATCGTTACATATATGTCTCGTTTAAAAATCATTAAGTTAGTAGTCTTGTTTTTACATATGTAGTTCATTGTTAATATACTTAATGATATGTTTACTTATCATAGTATAGTATCATGTTAACTATATATATATCCATATATATGTCATCATATAGTTTTTACAAGTTTTAACGTTCGTGAATCACCGGTCAACTTGGGTTGTCAATTGTCTATATGAAACATATTTCAATTAATCAAGTCTTAACAAGTTTGATTGCTTAACATGTTGGAAACATTTAATCATGTAAATATCAATCTCAATTAATATATATAAACATGGAAAAATTCGGGTCACTACAGTACCTACCCGTTAAATAAATTTCGTCCCAAAATTTTAAGCTGTTGAAGGTGTTG
Source organism: Rutidosis leptorrhynchoides (assembly GCF_046630445.1). Classification (NCBI taxonomy): domain Eukaryota; kingdom Viridiplantae; phylum Streptophyta; class Magnoliopsida; order Asterales; family Asteraceae; genus Rutidosis; species Rutidosis leptorrhynchoides. The sequence continues at coordinate 80,389,203 of NC_092337.1, read as the reverse complement.
ACGAATCTTCTGGAAATAGATGCGGGTATTTCTTCTTCATCTGATCTTCACGCTCCCAGGTGAACTCGGGTCCTCTACGAGCATTCCATCAAACCTTAACAATTGGTATCTTGTTTTGCTTAAGTCTTTTAACCTCACGATCCATTATTTCGACGGGTTCTTCGATGAATTGAAGTTTTTCGTTGATTTGGATTTCATCTAACGGAATAGTGAGATCTTCTTTAGCAAAACATTTCTTCAAATTCGAGACGTGGAAAGTGTTATGTACAGCCGCGAGTTGTTGAGGTAACTCAAGTCGGTAAGCTACTGGTCCGACACGATCAATAATCTTGAATGGTCCAATATACCTTGGATTTAATTTCCCTCATTTACCAAATCGAACAACGCCTTTCCAAGGTGCAACTTTAAGCATGACCATCTCTCCAATTTCAAATTCTATATCTTTTCTTTTAATGTCAGCGTAGCTCTTTTGTCGACTTTGGGCGGTTTTCAACCGTTGTTGAATTTGGATGATCTTCTCGGTAGTTTCTTGTATAATCTCCGGACCCGTAATCTGTCTATCCCCCACTTCACTCCAACAAATTGGAGACCTGCACTTTCTACCATAAAGTGCTTCAAACGGCGCCATCTCAATGCTTGAATGGTAGCTGTTGTTGTTGGAAAATTCTTCTAACGGTAGATGTCGATCCCAACTGTTTCCGAAATCAATAACACATGCTCATAGCATGTCTTCAAGCGTTTGTATCATCCTTTCGCTCTGCCCATCAGTTTGTGGATGATAGGCAGTACTCATGTCTAGACGAGTTCCTAATGCTTGCTGTAATGTCTGCCAGAATCTTGAAATAAATCTGCCATCCCTATCAGAGATAATAGAGATTGGTATTCCATGTCTGAAGATGACTTCCTTCAAATACAGTCGTGCTAACTTCTCCATCTTGTCATCTTCTCTTATTGGCAGGAAGTGTGCTGATTTGGTGAGACGATCAACTATTACCCAAATAGTATCAAAACCACTTGCAGTCCTTGGCAATTTAGTGATGAAATCCATGGTAATGTTTTCCCATTTCCATTCCGGGATTTCGGGTTGTTGAAGTAGACCTGATGGTTTCTGATGCTCAGCTTTGACCTTAGAACACGTCAAACATTCTCCTACGTATTTAGCAACATCGGCTTTCATACCCGGCCACCAAAAATGTTTCTTGAGATCCTTGTACATCTTCCCCGTTCCAGGATGTATTGAGTATCTGGTTTTATGAGCTTCTCTAAGTACCATTTCTCTCATATCTCCAAATTTTGGTACCCAAATCCTTTCAGCCCTATACCGGGTTCCGTCTTCCCGAATATTAAGATGCTTCTCCGATCCTTTGGGTATTTCATCCTTTAAATTTCCCTCTTTTAAAACTCCTTGTTGCGCCTCCTTTATTTGAGTAGTAAGGTTATTATGAATCATTATATTCATAGATTTTACTCGAATGGGTTCTCTGTCCTTCCTGCTCAAGGCATCGGCTACCACATTTGCCTTCCCCGGGTGGTAACGAATCTCAAAGTCGTAATCATTCAATAATTCAATCCACCTACGCTGCCTCATATTCAGTTGTTTCTGATTAAATATGTGTTGAAGACTTTTGTGGTCGGTATATATAATACTTTTGACCCCATATAAGTAGTGCCTCCAAGTCTTTAATGCAAAAACAACCGCGCCTAATTCCAAATCATGCATCGTATAATTTTGTTCGTGAATCTTCAATTGTCTAGACGCATAAGCAATCACCTTCTTTCGTTACATTAATACACAACTGAGACCTTGCTTTGATGAATCACAATAAATCACAAAATCATCATTCCCTTCAGGCAATGACAATATAGGTGCCGTAGTTAGCTTTTTCTTCAATAACTGAAACGCTTTCTCTTGTTCATCATTCTATTCAAATTTCTTCCCTTTATGCGTTAATGCAGTCAAGGGTTTTGCTATTCTGGAAAAGTCTTAGATGAACCTTCTGTAGTAACCAGCTAGTCCTAAAAACTGGCGTATGTGTTTCGGAGTTTTCGGGGTTTCCCACTTTTCAACAGTTTCTATCTTTGCCGGATCCACCTTAATACCTTCTTTGTTCACTATGTGACCGAGGAATTGAACTTCTTCCAACCAAAATGCACACTTTGAAAACTTAGCGTACAATTCTTCCTTCCTCAATACTTCTAACATCTTTCTCAAATGTTCACCGTGTTCTTGATCATTCTTTGAGTAAATAAGTATGTCATCAATGAAAACAATGACAAACTTGTCAAGGTATGGTCCACACACTCGGTTTATAAGGTCCATGAACATAGCTGGTGCATTAGTTAAACCAAACGGCATGACCATAAACTCGTAATGACCGTAACGTGTTCTGAAAGCAGTCTTTGGAATATCATCTTCTTTCACCCACATTTGATGATACCCGGAACGTAAGTCAATCTTTAAATAAACAGACGAGCCTTGTAGTTGATCAAATAAGTCATCGATTCTCGATAGTGGGTAGCGGTTCTTGATGGTAAGTTTGTTCAACTCTCGGTAGTCGATACACAACCTGAATGTACCATCTTTCTTCTTGACAAACAAAACAGGAGCTCCCCACGGTGATGTGTTTGGTTGAATGAAACCATGCTCTAAAAGTTCTTGTAATTGGCTTTGCAGTTCTTTCATCTCGTTGGGTGCGAGTCTGTAAGGAGCACGAGCTATTGGTGCAGCTCCTGGTACAAGATCTATTTGAAATTCAATGGATCGATGTGGGGGTAATCCCGGTAATTCTTTCGGAAATACATCGGGAAATTCTTTTGCAATGGGAACATCATTGATGCTCTTTTCTTCAGTTTGTACTTTCTCGACATGTGCTACAACAGCATAACAACCTTTTCTTATTAGTTTTTATGCCTTCAAATTACTAATAAGATGTAGCTTCGTGTTGCCCTTTTCTCCGTACACCATTAAGGGTTTTCCTTTTTCTCGTATAATGCGAATTGCATTTTTGTAACAAACGATCTCTGCTTTCACTTCTTTCAACCAGTCCATATCGATTATCACATCAAAACTCCCTAACTCTACTGGTATCAAATCAATCTTAAATGTTTCGCTAACCAGTTTAATTTCTCGATTCCGACATATATTATCTGCTGAAATTAATTTACCATTTGCTAATTCGAGTAAAAATTTACTATCCAAAGGCGTCAATGGACAACTTAATTTAGCAAAAAAAATCTTTACTCATATAGATTCTATCCGCACCCGAATCAAATAAAACGTAAGCAGATTTATTATCAATAAGAAATGTGACAACCCGAAAATTTCTAATCAAATTTAAACTTTAATCTTTATATGTTTCCGACACGATAAGCAATATTTGTTAAGTTAAATTTCAAGAATTTTAAACTATGTTCATACATTCATTCAACCTCGACCAAGTTCCAACGATTCACGAACCATTAAATGAATATGATTATATATGTATATGTGTATATATATTATAACTTGAAACGTAAACAAAATATTAGATTAAATACTTTATATGATTGTATCTGTTTCAAAATATTTATCAATGGAATTAGAAGATAAGATCAAATGATTGAATTATCAGATATATCGAATTATGATTACAAGTCTCTGTTGAAAGGCCCACGTTGATTTGAGAAATCTTTCCATTTTAACAATATTCGGAAAATGGTAAAGTGATTTATAAATAAGAACAAATTGTCAATCATTGAGAACTAGACAAAGGATAGTGGAAGATTGAATCTCATAAAGACTCGATTGATCTATTTAGTTTCAAACGTACAAAAACGTTTTCAGTTTAAAAAGAACTTTATTATTAAAACGTATATAACTTTTATAAATATCTAGAACCACTTTTGACAACTCATTACTTAACTAGTATGATAAAGATAACGATATTTATATTTTATTTTATTAAATATATATAACGATTTAAATTAATATTATATATATTTATACGCGTATTATACGTACATAGTTTTATACTTTTAATATACTTAAACTTTACCTTTACTTTATTTTTACTTTACTTTAACTTTAATAATTCACTTTAATAATTCATACTTTAATAATTCACTTTAATAATTCATACTTTAATAATTCACTTTAATAATTCATACTTTAATAATTCACTTTAATAATTCATACTTTAATAATTCATACTTTAATAATTCACTTTAATAATTTAAAAATCAATCATAAATAGAATTCAATAGGTTTCATTATTTCATAGAAACTTGAAAATATTTTTCTATAAACTCTCTCAATCGATTTACATATATATATTTACTCCGTATTATTTCAAGATATTATTAGTATACATAAAATATTACGACGGAGTGTTGTCCGAGTGATTTCGAAATTGTTTTTCGAGTAGGATAGGATTAAGGAAATTATGGGTTATAGCTATGGAGGTGATTGAGTATGGTTCATGGGTATGCTCGTGAGGTCAATATAGTGTTTATCATTTCCGTTGCGTCTACATACCTTTCCTGCAATATTGAATCTCAATATTGATACGTGAGTACTCATAATTTAACTTTTACATACTAATAGTGTATCTCTGACTAGTACTCGAGTATTTAGGATTATGCATGCTTGTACTTTTGATATTGCCTTTAGACAGGTTAGGTTGAATCTTGAATTAGTTACACTTGCGGTTGAGATAAGGTATAAGATATGCATGTCTTTGGAAAGCTAGAAAAAAAAAATTAAGAACTTTTCCTTTAGATATCGAATGGTTTCGATGAACGGATTAGAAGTTATAATCAATTGAATTTTCGATATTTTTATTAAAAATGATTATTATTATCGTCATTTTTATCGTCGTTCTAGTTTTATCTTATTATTATCATTATTATTATCTTTATCAATAAAATGGATTTATCATTAAAAATTGTTGTTTTTTTATTATTACTATCGTTATTATCGTTAAAGTTATAATTAGTATTATTATTATTATCCAATTATTATTATTATTATTATTATTATTATTATTATTATTATTATTATTATTATTATTAGTATTATTATTATTATTATCATTATTAATATATATATATCATTATTTAAAAATGGTTATTGTTATTGTTATTATTATTATTACTATATTATCATTAAGATAATTATTAGTATTATCGTTAATAATGTTATAGTAACTATCATTATTAATATTAGTGTAATTAAAACAAATATTTGTAACACCTAATTATTTTGATTACTATTATTATCATTATTATGAACACGATATAAAAGACGATTAAAAGTTATTAAACGAAATGATTAGGAAATAATGAGTAAGAGTATCATGATGAAATTAAAATATTATAAGATATTGATTTAGATAAAATTATCGTTCTTATTATTTTTATCATTACTATTATTATTAAAAGTATCGTTAGTATTAAAACTATCATTTTAACAAAAATTATCATTTTAATAGAAATGTCATTGTTACTATAAAATATCATTATTATTATTATTTTAAATAGAATTATTATTTTAAAGATAATATTAAAAATTATCGTAAATATTAAAGTTATCATAATTAGAATTATCGTTTTATCATAATGTCATCTTAGTAATTATAAATATTGATATTTTTATAATAATAATTATTATTACAAAATAATACAACTTTTACTTACTATCATTATAGATATTATTTTACCAAATAAATATGCGATACAAACATATTTTACTACGTGTAATAACTTACTTTAATAATACCTATCATATTATCTTTATGATATTAAATGAACCTTATAAATTTTATTACTTAATATATATAAAAGTATATTTTATTATATAAATTTAATATAAAATTTTATTTATTAATAAATAAATTATATTATTTACTTTAATAAATCTTTTAAAAATATTTAAAAATATAAAACGACGATATTTAAACTATATATTAATCATGTATAGATTTTTGGAAATTATTTTGAGTCAAATTTACTTTTGTTGACTTTTGCATATTAGTCTCGAGCATTAGGATTGTGGTACACTATGACTTGACCTAATTTGTTAGACAAATATTGACCAACACATAAATATATATAATTAATTTAGGTTCGTGAATCCGAGGCCAACCTTGCACTTGTTCAATGACGTTATATGTATTTTTACTACGAAATACAGTATGTGAGTTTCATTTGCTCCCTTTTTAAATGCTTTTGCAATATATATTTTTGGGACTGAGAATACATGCGTTGTTTTTATAACTGTTTTACGAAATAGACACAAGTAATCAAAACTACATTATATGGTTGAATTATCGAAATCGAATATGCCCCTTTTTATTAAGTCTGGTAATCTAAGAATTAGGGAACAGACACCCTAATTGACGCGAATCCTAAAGATAGATCTATCGGGCCCAACAAGCCCCATCCAAAGTACCGGATGCTTTAGTACTTCAAAATTTATATCATGTCCGAAGGAGGATCCCGGAATGATGGGGATATTCTTATATGTATATTGTGAATGTCGGTTACCAGGTGTTCAATCCATATGAATGATTATTTTTGTCTCTATGCATGAGACGTATATTTATGAGAACTGGAAATGAAATTCTTGTGGTCTATTAAAATGATGGAAATAAATGATTATGATAAACTAATGAACTCACCAACCTTTTGGTTGACACTTTAAAGCATGTTTATTCTCAGGTATTAAAGAAATCTTCCGCTGTGCATTTGCTCATTTTAAAGATATTACTTGGAGTCTTTCATAGCATATTTCGAAGAACGTTGCATTCGAGTCATTGAGTTCATCAAAGATTATTATTAAATCAATTTATAGTTGGATAGTGGATATTATGAAATGGTATGCATGCCTATCAATTTTTGATGTAAAGAAAGTTTGTCTTTTAAAAACGAATGCAATGTTTGTAAAATGTATCATATAGAGGTCAAATACCTTGCAATGTAATCAACTATTGTGAATCATTTATAATGTATATGAACGGGTCCTTTCAGTTGGTATCAGAGCGGTGGTCTTAGCGAACCAGGTCTGCATTAGTGTGTCTAACTGATAAGTCGATAGGATGCATTAGTGAGTCTGGACTTCGACCGTGTCTGCATGTCAAAAGTTTTGCTTATCATTTTGTGTCGAAAATTAACTACTTATCATCCTCAGGAAATTACCTGCTTATCATTTTTAGTCTAAGACACGTCTTGCTGCATTGATTGCATGAATAGTGTATAGACAAAAATTCATATCTTAGCATATCTGCTAAATCATATCTTATCGTATCTGTTACTTTAAACTTTGCCTGACATATCCCGCAAAGTCCTTCGTAATCTACAAAATCTTTTAATCTATATATATATATATATTCTATGTAATTAGAATACCATTCGTTAGCCAAAATCATTTCATATCGAAAAAAAAATCCTTTATCCAATCGTACGAAATGGAATTCTTCATCAGTTCAAGTCACTCAGATTCCAAAATGGAATCCTATTCAAGCTCCGAAAGCAGTGTGACCGGAATAGATCAACCAATCAGTCATCACCTATTCTGGATGAATTGGAGATGGGTTCGTAGCCTCCTTAATCATTGGAGACAAGAAGAAGGTGATCCCTTCCATCCACCACATTGCCCTCTTGACGAAGAACCTGAAGCACTTACCAGTGAACCTGTCCGAAACACCATTTTCTCGCTCATTTCCAGAGTATCTCGTCACGATTATATATTACATCAAATTTTAGATTTTATTTATCCGCTCGTCCGAACTGACAATCACCCCGGTGTAATAGAAGAAGTCAACGAACTTCGCGCTCGGGTAGTGGCTTTAGAGAATATGGTGCAGAGATTACAAACACCAGCAGCAGCATCAGCAGTATAACCAGTACCACCATCATCAACACCAACAGTACCATTACCACCTCTAACCACAACCGCGTCGTAAACCTCAACTTCACAATCTGTCCAACGAGCATCAACGTCATACGCACCATAGATACCAAGGAGTACCAACAACAATAACTGACGAAGTATTAATTCATAACTTCATTGGAGAAACATTCCGCAGCGATAATGTAATCTCTAAAGTCTTAGAGATTATCTAATCTAGCCCTAACCATAAATCAGTTAAGCGAACCAAAATGATAGAAGGAAGAGTAGAAACCCTGACAAAAATGGTGTGTGATTAACAAGCTAAACTTGCTTTACTAACAGCGTCAACAGTACCGTCAGCGTTACCAGCATCGTCAGTACAGTCAACATCCGAATCAACAACACCGATAACATCACAAACTCCGTCAGTTCAAGAATCACTATGGACATCATTACGAATCAATAACGTGTATATTGTATCAACGAGTTATGAAGAATTAACTCATTCCCTCTGAAGAAATTATATGTATATATATATATATATATATATATATATATATATATATATATATATATATATATATATATATATATATATATATATATATATATATATATATATATATATATATATATATATATATATATATATATATATAGTTTGAAATAAATCTTTCCGTGCTAAGCTATTGTGTGTGAATCTTAACTACTCGGTTAATTCATATTACAAATATGCAATAATGTACGTCCTTCGGCCGCAACTTAACCAGCGTTAACTACAATCTCTGTCGCAATTCAACAAATTCCAATTCATAATAAATCAAGTATATATTTGATTTTACACTTTCATCATCAATGTACCCGAAACTTTTCAGATAACATCATTCGTACTTTGCGAAATTCACAAGAATTCCATGAACCGAACATCATACATCAACAAATAATGAAGTATTGATTCATAATTTCAATGTCATTAAAGAAATACTGCGTAAAAGTTATATACTTTTTAAAGCCTTTAGGGATTATTCAATTCTAGTTTCAACCATAAATCAAATGAGTTTAATTTAACATTAACTCATTAAATCTATGTTACATATGAAGAAAATATACATATATATATATATATATATATATATATATATATATATATATATTCATAAAGACTGTAATAAAATTCTTTTGTACAAAATATTAATTGTGAAATTTTTTTTAACGGGTAGGTAATACCCGAGAGATATATAAATTCACAATTAATATGTTACATTCTTCGAATCTGATTCAGCAAATCATCCATTATACTCCCTACTTTCACAACAATATACATTCTTATATGGAAATCAAAACAACCATACTCATTCAAAATTTAATTACATATTCTGATTTTGAAATCTCAAAATTCAACTTGAGATATGACCAAAATCATCACTCTTAGATCCTTACATCTTTCGCAAGCTATATTTTGACTTCAAAACTGTGTTAGAACATCAAATGTATGTTAACGATTACAATCTGTGTTCGAACCCTTCGAAAATTTCTGAAGACACTTCGAATGATGAGCAATTGAGATGATCCAACCACATGTTACCCACAGTTATGTACCCGAAAAACTCTTAACCAAAGTAAAAGTTTAAACAACGTATCCGCATCAGATTCTTTGGCATTTATTAGCAAAAATAACTTTGCGACTCCTATTCAAAGTAGCCAGTTTTGTCACAGCTCCAGCAAGTCAACTTTGACTTTTCAGTCAGACTAACCTTATTATAACCTTGAGATATACACCATCGTTACCAGGGAACCTTTTACATTCCACCACATTATTAGCAGATGTACCAACAACTTCAATACCCTTTGACTTTAGCCTTTCCAAAAAGTCATTATAATTATTTATTGAAACCCCATCATTTACTCATTCGCATCTTGTAATGAGAATTGCCATACGAATCATTAGGAATTAGCAATCAGTATTTTGAAATCTCGCAGCATGTCTACGCCAACAGTTATATGTGTATATATAACGTCTATCTTCTGGACTTAATTTGAATGTGAAGTTTCTGAAAAACACTCCGAACTACGAATTGGTTCTCCGAAAATGGAAAAAAAAAATGCTGATGAAGCAGCAAAAACTATAAACGACTTTAAACGGTAAAAGCTGGATGATAATGATGAAGTGTGCTGGCAAAGCGTAGAAAAAGAGAAGTTTTGGAACTGGAAAACGGATTGAGCAAAGTAGGAAGGAGGCTGTGGACAAATTACAAAGACTGAACCTGAATTCAAAGGAACCAAATGATTCAGTACCTGCTGAAGTCATTAACGAATACCTTGCTCCTGACTCTAAACCCCTGCGGACAATATTCTTCATCATCCTCTGATATTAGAAATTCTAAAATATCATCATATCTTTCATTATAAATATCCTCCATATTTCTGAAGATATTTTCTTAATTTTTCTTATTTGAAATCATTTACCTCTTTGTGTTATCTGTATTACATCATAAAAGAAACTATTTTAGTTTCTAAATTCTGAAACATTCAAGTTTAAAATAGGAATATTTTGAAGTAGTGTTGGGAACTGAAGCATGAATTAGTATAATATAATGACACTTGATCAATGTGATTATATTACAGTAAGTCATGCTGAGTTTCTAAATGGAACGTGATGATTCACAGATCATAACATCATGTGTCATGTTATACGACTCTTGTATTCTATTTAACCTCTAAAATATCAAGAAAATATTTCTTGATGATTCGGCCTTTTCCAAGGTATTCTAGTAATTTGACAAGTCAAGATCGTGCCATCACAATTTCCTTCCTAGAACATTAACAATGTTCATTTCGAAATTCATATCTGTGAATTCTGGACCATTACAAGCGGTGCTTAATCGCAAGAAGAAGAAACGAAAGGACAAAACTCCGAAATAGAAAGTGGGGTATAAATTGCAGCAAATAAAAGAGAGCATTAACTGTGAATGATAATGATTATAGAAGACAGAAGCAGAGACCTTGAAATATAAGGGAACATATAAAGCCCAACGACAAACCAGAAATTATAAACCATATATATCGATGCATATAAAGATACGGGAGAACTAGAAACACTATAAACCCAAGAGTATAGTAGAAGTAAATAGATTCTTCTGGCAGTAGATAAAAAAGAAGAATGACCGATATGAAAGTTATAAGTATATCGAGAATCAGAACTGGATGGAGCATATTGATGAATACTTTAAAATATGAGTTGAGGGGGAAAGAATAGAAGGTGATGAAACATGACTAGGAACTTAGAAATCAACAGATTTAACTCACACAATGGCGGAACAAGTGAATCAAACCCTCTAGTGAATAGGTTAAGTTTTTTTTTTTTTTGATTAATTTAGTCAAACTACAACTAAATCAAGTGTGATTAGATCAACACCTAGAGCTATTATTCACCACCTGGGTGATTTGGACTGAGAGAGAATCAGAGGAGCTCACTAGATCTGAGTGTGTGTAACAAATGAGAGGCTTAACCTAAAATGAAGAACATAAGACTTTATATACCCCTGCTGTTGACTCACCCATACGATTCATTCATCACACGTACGAGTTGGCTTCATCAGCCGTACGGGTGATCACTCACTCGTGTCTTCTCATTTAGGTTGTAATTGTGACTTAGCTCAGTATCAACCGTGCGTATGAGCCTATCATCCGTACTAGTGAGGCTTCACTCGTACGTCTGACTAAGTCTAACATAGTCAAACATCTAAATCTCGTTCCTGCAGTTCCTGTAACCACATACAAACATGGATAGGATAATAACGAGCAATCATGGTGGCCTGTAAACTGATGTACCTGCAATGGACGTGGGTAGATGTCTAAGGACTTGCATAAAATGCATCAACAGAAGGTGTGAGTTGTAAGTAAACGAATGAGGTGAATTTATAAGAAAATCTCCGACAGAACAATTAAAATGGACGATCGCATTTAAAGCGGATCCTAATTCCCTTGTTTACCGGAGAGTCAAATCTTATTAAGAAGATTTTCTTCAAATCCCTTGAAATCTGGGAATCAATCATATCTACATCAAATGATAAGATGAATCTATACTTACTCATTTCACTCTTCTATGTTAGCTTCATTCGTACTCTTCATGTAAATGGATTGTTTATCTAAATTATTCGCTGATGATAAAACTCTAATTTTCAGCCCGTATGCATCATGAAAACATACTTATTATCATTCACGACCTTTCCACTCAAATTTCGGGACGAAATTTCTTTAACGGGTAGGTACTGTGACAACCCGAAAATTTCCAATCAAATTTAAACTTTAATCTTTATATGTTTCCGACACGATAAGCAATATTTGTTAAGTTAAATTTCAAGAATTTTAAACTATGTTCATACATTCATTCAACCTCGACCAAGTTCCAACGATTCACGAACCATTAAACGAATATGATTATATATGTATATGTGTATATATATTATAACTTGAAACGTAAACAAAATATTAGATTAAATACTTTATATGATTGTATCTGTTTCAAAATATTTATCAATGGAATTAGAAGATAAGATCAAATGATTGAATTATCAGATATATCGAATTATGATTACAAGTCTCTGTTGAAAGGCCCACGTTGATTTGAGAAATCTTTCCATTTTAACAATATTCGGAAAATGGTAAAGTGATTTATAAATAAGAACAAATTGTCAATCATTGAGAACTAGACAAAGGATAGTGGAAGATTGAATCTCATAAAGACTCGATTGATCTATTTAGTTTCAAACGTACAAAAACGTTTTCAGTTTAAAAAGAACTTTATTATTAAAACGTATATAACTTTTATAAATATCTAGAACTACTTTTGACAACTCATTACTTAACTAGTATGATAAAGATAACGATATTTATATTTTATTTTATTAAATATATATAACGATTTAAATTAATATTATATATATTTATACGCGTATTATACGTACATAGTTTTATACTTTTAATATACTTAAACTTTACATTTACTTTTTTTTACTTTACTTTAACTTTAATAATTCACTTTAATAATTCATACTTTAATAATTCACTTTAATAATTCATACTTTAATAATTCACTTTAATAATTCATACTTTAATAATTTATACTTTAATAATTCACTTTAATAATTTAAAAATCTATTATAAATAGAATTCAATAGGTTTCATTATTTCATAGAAACTTGAAAATATTTTTCTATAAACTCTCTCAATCGATTTACATATATACATTTACTCCGTATTATTTCAAGATATTATTAGTATACATAAAATATTACGACGGAGTGTTGTCCGAGTGATTTCGAAATTGTTTTTCGAGTAGGATAGGATTAAGGAAATTATGGGTTATAGCTATGGAGGTGATTGAGTATGGTTCATGGGTATGCTCGTGAGGTCAATATAGTGTTTATCATTTCCGTTGCGTCTACATACCTTTCCTGCAATATTGAATCTCAATATTGATACGTGAGTACTCATAATTTAACTTTTACATACTAATAGTGTATCTCTGACTAGTGCTCGAGTATTTAGGATTATGCATGCTTGTACTTTTGATATTGCCTTTAGACAGGTTAGGTTGAATCTTGAATTAGTTACACTTGCGGTTGAGATAAGGTATAAGATATGCATGTCTTTGGAAAGCTAGAAAAAAAAATTAAGAACTTTTCCTTTAGATATCGAATGGTTTCGATGAACGGATTAGAAGTTATAATCAATTGAATTTTCGATATTTTTATTAAAAATGATTATTATTATCGTCGTTTTTATCGTCGTTCTAGTTTTATCTTATTATTATCATTATTATTATCTTTATCAATAAAATGGATTTATCATTAAAAATTGTTATTTTTTTTATTATTACTATCGTTATTATCGTTAAAGTTATAATTAGTATTATTATTATTATCCAATTATTATTATTATTATTATTATTATTAGTATTATTATTATTATTATCATTATTAATATATATATATATCATTATTTAAAAATGGTTATTGTTATTGTTATTATTATTATTACTATATTATCATTAAGATAATTATTAGTATTATCGTTAATAATGTTATAGTAACTATCATTATTAATATTAGTGTAATTAAAACAAATATTTGTAACACCTAATTATTTTGATTACTATTATTATCATTATTATGAACACGATATAAAAGACGATTAAAAGTTATTAAACGAAATGATTAGGAAATAATGAGTAAGAGTATCATGATGAAATTAAAATATTATAAGATATTGATTTAGATAAAATTATCGTTCTTATTATTTTTATCATTACTATTATTATTAAAAGTATCGTTAGTATTAAAACTATCATTTTAACAAAAATTATCATTTTAATAGAAATGTCATTGTTACTATAAAATATCATTATTATTATTATTTTAAATAGAATTATTATTTTAAAGATAATATTAAAAATTATCGTAAATATTAAAGTTATCATAATTAGAATTATTGTTTTATCATAATGTCATCTTAGTAATTATAAATATTGATATTTTTATAATAATAATTATTATTACAAAATAATACAACTTTTACTTACTATCATTATAGATATTATTTTATCAAATAAATATGCGATACAAACATATTTTACTACGTGTAATAACTTACTTTAATAATACCTATCATATTATCTTTATGATATTAAATGAACCCTATAAATTTTATTACTTAATATATATAAAAGTATATTTTATTATATAAATTTAATATAAAATTTTATTTATTAATAAATAAATTATATTATTTACTTTAATAAATCTTTTAAAAATATTTAAAAATATAAAACGACGATATTTAAACTATATATTAATCATGTATAGATTTTTGGAAATTATTTTGAGTCAAATTTACTTTTGTTGACTTTTGCATATTAGTCTCGAGCATTAGGATTGTGGTACACTATGACTTGACCTAATTTGTTAGACAAATATTGACCAACACATAAATATATATAATTAATTTAGGTTCGTGAATCCGAGGCCAACCTTGCACTTGTTCAATGACGTTATATGTATTTTTACTACGAAATACAGTATGTGAGTTTCATTTGCTCCCTTTTTAAATGCTTTTGCAATATATATTTTTGGGACTGAGAATACATGCGTTGTTTTTATAACTGTTTTACGAAATAGACACAAGTAATCAAAACTACATTATATGGTTGAATTATCGAAATCGAATATGCCCCTTTTTATTAAGTCTGGTAATCTAAGAATTAGGGAACAGACACCCTAATTGACGCGAATCCTAAAGATAGATCTATCAGGCCCAACAAGCCCCATCCAAAGTACCGAATGCTTTAGTACTTCGAAATTTATATCATGTCCGAAGGAGGATCCCGGAATGATGGGGATATTCTTATATGTATATTGTGAATGTCGGTTACCAGGTGTTCAATCCATATGAATGATTATTTTTGTCTCTATGCATGGGACGTATATTTATGAGAACTGGAAATGA
Source organism: Rutidosis leptorrhynchoides (assembly GCF_046630445.1). Lineage (NCBI taxonomy): Eukaryota > Viridiplantae > Streptophyta > Magnoliopsida > Asterales > Asteraceae > Rutidosis > Rutidosis leptorrhynchoides. Next base: position 80,373,830 of record NC_092337.1, on the reverse strand, counting down.
AATTCTTGTGGTCTATTAAAATGATGGAAATAAATGATTATGATAAACTAATGAACTCACCAACCTTTTGGTTGACACTTTAAAGCATGTTTATTCTCAGGTATTAAAGAAATCTTCCGCTGTGCATTTGCTCATTTTAAAGATATTACTTGGAGTCTTTCATAGCATATTTCGAAGAACATTGCATTCGAGTCATTGAGTTCATCAAAGATTATTATTAAATCAATTTATAGTTGGATAGTGGATATTATGAAATGGTATGCATGCCTATCAATTTTCGATGTAAAGAAAGTTTGTCTTTTAAAAACGAATGCAATGTTTGTAAAATGTATCATATAGAGGTCAAATACCTCGCAATGTAATCAACTATTGTGAATCGTTTATAATGTATATGAACGGGTCCTTTCAAGAAACGTACCCGTAACAAGCTCCGGGTCTTCCTGTGCCTCTGTCGCATTAATATTGAAAACTCTTCCGCGGCCTTGTCCATTCGTGTTCTCCTGGTTCGGGCAATTTCTAATAATGTGGCCCGGTTTTCCACATTTATAACAAACTACATTGGCATAACTTGCTCCGACACTACTTGCACCGCCATTACTCGTTCCGACACCATTTGTTCCTTTCGTTCTATTAACCCCAGGTCCGTAGACCTCACACTTCGCCGCGCTATGACCATTTCTTTTACACTTGTTGCAAAATTTGGTGCAGAACCCCGAGTGATACTTTTCACACCTTTGGCATAGCTGCTTCTGATTGTTGTTGTTGTTGTTGCGGTTATTATTGTTGTTGGGATGATTGTTGTAGTTGCTGTTATTGTTGTTGTTGTTGTTGGGCCGTTTGTTGTAGTTGTGATTGATGTTGCGATTGTTGGGATAATTGTTGCGATTATTGTTGTAATTGCTGTTGTTGTTGTATTGGTGATTCTTATCACCGTTTTCCTCCCACTTTCTTTTGACTTGCTTCACATTGGCCTCTTCAGCAGTCTGTTCTTTAATTCTTTCTTCAATCTGGATCACTAGTTTGTGAGCCATTCTACATGCCTGTTGTATGGAGGTGGGCTCGTGTGAACTTATATCTTCTTGGATTCTTTCCGGTAATCCTTTCACAAACGCGTCGATCTTCTCTTCCTCATCTTCGAATGCTCCCGGACACAATAGGCACAATTCTGTGAATCGTCTTTCGTACGTGGTAATATCAAATCCTTGGGTTCGTAACCCTCTAAGTTCTGTCTTGAGCTTATTGACCTCGGTTCTGGGACGGTACTTCTCGTTCATCAAGTGCTTGAATGCTGACCATGGTAGTGCGTACGCATCGTCTTGTCCCACTTGCTCTAGATAGGTATTCCACCATGTTAACGCAGAACCTGTGAAGGTATGCGTAGCGTACTTCACTTTGTCCTCTTCAGTACACTTACTTATGGCAAACACCGATTCGACCTTCTCGGTCCATCGTTTCAATCCGATCGGTCCTTCGGTTCCATCAAATTCCAAAGGTTTGCAGGCAGTGAATTCTTTGTAGGTGCATCCTACACGATTTCCTGTACTGTTAGATCCAAGGTTATTGTTGGTATGTAGCGCAGCCTGTACTGCGGCTATGTTTGAAGCTAGAAAAGTACGGAATTCCTCTTCATTCATATTCACGGTGTGTCGAGTAGTCGATGCCATTTCCTTCAAAATAGTCAAATGGAACAAGTTAATCATACAGAATATTAAGAGTAGTTAATAGTATTTCGTAGCATAATATGAACTCATTTATAAAAGCTTTTTCTTCATATTAGCGTTTTATAAGTTTAAATTCGGGTAGTACCTACCCGTTAAGTTCATACTTAGTAGCTAATATACAATTTAACTACTACAATTCTATATGAAAAACTGATTATAATAATATTTCGCGTTCAAACTTTTACACAATATTTTACAAACTTACAATACCGCTTATTTTACATATAGCATGAAATATAGCACACAATAAATTTGATACAAGATGGTTGTGAAGATAATTCTAGCTAGTACACAAGTCGTTCAGCAAAGGCAATAAAGACACGTAATTCATACGTCCAGAAACAAGTCATGCATTCTGGTTTTACTAGGATTACTTCCCATCCTTGGTCTTGTGGAACATAACTGTTATGGCTGTTGATAAGACAGCGTGTTGTAACGTCGTCAAAGGGACGAGGGTTACGTAATGTCCAACAGTCCCGTAACAATCTAAAAACCTCATTTCTTACCCCAATTACCGACTCCGTCACTTGTGGGAACGTTTTGATTAATAGTTGTAGCCCGATGTTCTTGTTCTCACTTTGGTGAGAAGCGAACATTACTAATCCGTAAGCATAACATGCTTCTTTATGTTGCATGTTAGCCGCTTTTTCTAAATCACGAAGTCCAATATTCGGATATATTGAGTCAAAATAATTTCTTAACCCATTGCGTAAAATAGCATTTGGGTTCCCCGCAATATATGCGTCAAAGTAAACACATCGTAACTTATGGATTTCCCAATGTGATATCCCCCATCTTTCGAACGAAAGCCTTTTATAAACCAAGGAATTCTTGGAACGTTCTTCGAATGTCTTACAAACTGATCTCGCCTTAAATAGTTGTGCCGAAGAATTCTGACCGACTCTAGACAAGATTGCATCAATCATGTCTCCGGGTAGGTCTCTTAAAATATTGGGTTGTCTATCCATTTTGTGTTTTTATACTGTAAAATAGACAAGAGTTAGATTCATAAAAAAAAATACTTATTAATACAAGCAATTTTTACATATATCATAAAGCATAAGCACACTATATTACATATATTACACCACACGAATACAACTATCTTATTCCGACTCGCTTGTTTCTTCTTCTTCGGTTTTGGTTCGTTTTGCCAAGTTTCTAGGGATATATGATGTTCCCCTAATATGAGCCATCGTTTTCCACATTGGTTTAGAAAAACCTGGTGGTTTAGAGGTTCCCGGGTCATTGTTACAACTTAAGGACTTCGGGGGCTGACGATACATATAAAGTTCATCGGGGTTGGAATTAGATTTCTCTATTTTTATGCCCTGTCCCTTATTATTTTCTTTTGCCTTTTTAAATTCAGTTGGGGTAATTTCTATAACATCATCGGAATTCTCGTCGGAATCCGATTCATCGGAGAATTGGTAATCCTCCCAATATTTTGCTTCCTTGGCGGAAACACCATTGACCATAATTAACCTTGGTCGGTTGGTTGAGGATTTTCTTTTACTTAACCGTTTTATTATTTCCCCCACAGGTTCTATTTCTTCATCCGGTTTCGATTCTTCTTCCGGTTCCGACTCTTCTTCCGGTTCCTCTTCGGGAACTTGTGAATCAGTCCACGAATCATTCCAATTTACATTTGACTCTTCATTATTATTAGGTGAGTCAATGGGACTTGTTCTAGAGGTAGAAATCTATCACATAATATCAAACGCGTTAAGAGATTAATATATCACATAATATTCGCATGTTAAAAATATATAGTTTTCAACAAAATTTGTTAAGCAATCATTTTTCAAGTAAACACGGTCGAAGTCCAGACTCACTAATGCATCCTAACAAACTCGATAAGACACACTAATGCAAAATTCTGGTTCTCTAAGACCAACGCTCGGATACCAACTGAAATGTCCCGTTCTTATTGATTAAAAACGTTCCATATTAATTGATTTCGTTGCGAGGTTTTGACCTCTGTATGAGACGTTTTTCAAAGACTGCATTCATTTTAAAACAAACCATAACCTTTCTTTCATCAATAAAGGTTTAAAAAGCTTTACGTAGATTATCAAATAATGATAATCTAAAATATCCTGTTTACACACGACCATTACATAATGGTTTACAATACAAATATGTTACAACAAAATAAGTTTCTTGAATGCAGTTTTTACACAATATCATACAAGCATGGACTCCAAATATCGTCCTTATTTAAGAATGCGATAGCGGAAGCTCTTAATAATCACCTGAGAATAAACATGCTTAAAACGTCAACAAAAATGTTGGTGAGTTATAGGTTTAACCTATATATATCAAATCATAATAATAGACCACAAGATTTCATATTTCAATACACATCCCATACATAGAGATAAAAATCATTCATATGGTGAACACCTGGTAACCGACATTAACAAGATGCATATATAAGAATATCCCCATCATTCCGGGACACCCTTCGGATATGATATAAATTTCGAAGTACTAAAGCATCCGGTACTTTGGATGGGGTTTGTTAGGCCCAATAGATCTATCTTTAGGATTCGCGTCAATTAGGGTGTCTGTTCCCTAATTCTTAGATTACCAGACTTAATAAAAAGGGGCATATTCGATTTCGATAATTCAACCATAGAATGTAGTTTCGCGTACTTGTGTCTATTTTGTAAATCATTTATAAAACCTGCATGTATTCTCATCCCAAAAATATTAGATTTTAAAAGTGGGACTATAACTCACTTTCACAGATTTTTACTTCGTCGGGAAGTAAGACTTGGCCACTGGTTGATTCACGAAACTATAACAATATATACATATATATCAAAGTATGTTCAAAATATATTTACAACACTTTTAATATATTTTGATGTTTTAAGTTTATTAAGTCAGCTGTCCTCGTTAGTAACCTACAACTAGTTGTCCACAGTTAGATGTACAGAAATAAATCGATAAATATTATCTTGAATCAATCCACGACCCAGTGTATACATATCTCAGTATTGATCACAACTCAAACTATATATATTTTGGAATCAACCTCAACCCTGTATAGCTAACTCCAACATTCACATATAGAGTGTCTATGGTGGTTCCGAAATATATATAGATGTGTCGACATGATAGGTTAAAATATTGTATACGTGTCTATGGTATCTCAAGATTACATAATATACAATACAAGTTGATTAAGTTATGGTTGGAATAGATTTGTTACCAATTTTCACGTAGCTAAAATGAGAAAAATTATCCAATCTTGTTTTACCCATAACTTCTTCATTTTAAATCCGTTTTGAGTGAATCAAATTGCTATGGTTTCATATTGAACTCTATTTTATGAATCTAAACAGAAAAAGTATAGGTTTATAGTCATAAAAATAAGTTACAAGTCATTTTTGTAAAGGTAGTCATTTCAGTCGAAAGAACGACGTCTAGATGACCATTTAAGAAAACATACTTCCACTTTGAGTTTAACCATAATTTTTGGATATAGTTTCATGTTCATAATAAAAATCATTTTCTCAGAATTACAACTTTTAAATCAAAGTTTATCATAGTTTTTAATTAACTAACCCAAAACAGCCCGCGGTGTTACTACGACGGCGTAAATCCGGTTTTACGGTGTTTTTCGTGTTTCCAGGTATTAAATCATTAAGTTAGCATATCATATAGATATAGAACATGTGTTTAGTTGATTTTAAAAGTCAAGTTAGAAGGATTAACTTTTGTTTGCGAACAAGTTTAGAATTAACTAAACTATGTTCTAGTGATTACAAGTTTAAACCTTCGAATAAGATAGCTTTATATGTATGAATTGAATGATGTTATGAATATCATTACTACCTTAAGTTCCTTGGATAAACCTACTGTAAAAGAGAAAAATGGATCTAGCTTCAACGGATCCTTGGATGGCTCGAAGTTCTTGAAGCAGAATCATGACACGAAAACAAGTTCAAGTAAGATCATCACTTGAAATAAGATTGTTATAGTTATAGAAATTGAACCAAAGTTTGAATATGATTATTACCTTGTATTAGAATGATAACCTACTGTAAGAAACAAAGATTTCTTGAGGTTGGATGATCACCTTACAAGATTGGAAGTGAGCTAGCAAACTTGAAAGTATTCTTGATTTTATGTAACTAGAACTTGTAGAATATATGAAGAACACTTAGAACTTGAAGATATAACTTGAGAGAGATCAATTAGATGAAGAAAATTGAAGAATGAAAGTGTTTGTAGGTGTTTTTGGTCGTTGGTGTATGGATTAGATATAAAGGATATGTAATTTTGTTTTCATGTAAATAAGTCATGAATGATTACTCATATTTTTGTAATTTTATGAGATATTTCATGCTAGTTGCCAAATGATGGTTCCCACATGTGTTAGGTGACTCACATGGGCTGCTAAGAGCTAATCATTGGAGTGTATATACCAATAGTACATACATCTAAAAGCTGTGTATTGTACGAGTACGAATACGGGTGCATACGAGTAGAATTGTTGATGAAACTGAACGAGGATGTAATTGTAAGCATTTTTGTTAATTAGAAATATTTTGATAAGTGTATTGAAGTCTTTCAAAAGTGTATAAATACATATTAAAACACTACATGTATATACATTTTAACTGAGTCGTTAAGTCATCGTTAGTCGTTACATGTAAGTGTTGTTTTGAAACCTTTAGGTTAACGATCTTGTTAAATGTTGTTAACCCAATGTTTATAATATCAAATGAGATTTTAAATTATTATATTATCATGATATTATCATGTATTAATATCTCTTAATATGATATATATACATTAAATGTCTTTACAACGATAATCGTTACATATATGTCTCGTTTAAAAATCATTAAGTTAGTAGTCTTGTTTTTACATATGTAGTTCATTGTTAATATACTTAATGATATGTTTACTTATCATAGTATCATGTTAACTATATATATATCCATATATATGTCATCATATAGTTTTTACAAGTTTTAACGTTCGTGAATCACCGGTCAACTTGGGTGGTCAATTGTCTATATGAAACATATTTCAATTAATCAAGTCTTAACAAGTTTGATTGCTTAACATGTTGGAAACATTTAATCATGTAAATATCAATCTCAATTAATATATATAAACATGGAAAAATTCGGGTCACTACAAACATAAGGATATAAAACTTGTAAACACGAAGAACACCTTAGAATCGAATATACGCCGTCTTAGTCGAACGGGGGCTGTTTTGGGTTTGATAACCTATCTTAAACTTTGAATTAAAAGATTTCCTTTGGTGAAAAATCTTATTTTATATGTATATGAAATATATCCAAAATCCATGGTTAAACTCTAATTGGAAGTATGTTTTTCAAAAGAGTCATCAAGATGTCGTTCTTACGACGGATATGACTATCTTCTTGTATTTGACACCTAAGCTATATTTTCGACTATAAACATATACTTTTTCTGTTTAGATTAATAAATAACGGTTCGATACAAAACCATGACAAGTCGAATCACTCAAAACGGATTTGTAACGAAGAAATTATGGGTAAAACAAAATTGGATATTTTTGTTTGTTTTTAGCAACGGTTTTGATTAATAAAAATGGATGCTAACCTTATCCTAGCTAACTTACCTTGTATCCTACATGTATTTATACATGTCTTGTTCCCGAACTTATGGAAATACAATTTATAATAGTCGTGATTAAGTTCTACGACAATATATTATAGTCTTAATAAAGATCGTAAGGCACCATATATATATATATATATATATATATATATATATATATATATATATATATATATATATATATATATATATATATATATATATATATATATATATATATATATATATATATATATATATATATATATATATATATATATATATATATATATATATATATGACTTGATCATCATGGATTCGTATACAAAGTTTTGACATATCATTTTGACTTCTTCTATATATATTATTAGAATGAACTATTAGACACCATTGGCAGTAATCTCGAGTTAGCTGTGGGTCGAAGTGGATTCCAAAATATTATATACTTTGAGTTGTGATCGAGCCTGAGACATGTATACAATGGGTCGCGGATTGCTTCAGACAATATACATATTATGTGTCTTATTATATTAAGACAATATATTATAGTGTTAGTGAATTCTAACACAATATACGCATTTATATTTATATATATATATATTTATACTGTTGGACTATTGGACTATTGGACTATTGGACTACGAACGTTAGACTACTAACAATGGACAATTAAAATTATCACAAGTATCATAAGTATGGAATATTAATTATATATATATATATATATATATATATATATATATATATATATATATATATATATCTTGACACAAGAATATTATTATTAGGTTCGTGAATTTGTCAAAAGGCCAAGTCTTATCACCATCTATTCGGAAATCATCACAAGTGAGTTATAGTCCCATTTTTACTATCTAAATTATTTTGGGATGAGAATACATGCAAAATTTATAAATGCTTTACAAAATAAGCACAAGTTCATGGAACTACATTCTACGATTGTTTTGTTATACCGGATATCTGTACTTATTATTTTTATGCTTGATAACCTAAGAATTAGTGAAAAACACTAATTGACGAGAATCCTAAAGGTAGATCTACGGGCACCAACCACCCCCATTTTCGAATAGTGAAAATGCTTTAGTACTTCGAAGGGTTCTTGTCATAAGTTTGAATAGTGGAATGTATGATGCCAGATATCTTAAACGCTCTATGTTAAGGTCGGTTACTAGGCGACTCATCGTATGAATGATTTTTTTGCAGTTGTAATGATCCTGCGCATTTAATTAAATGAAATCTTGTGGCTTATTAAATGTTATGATTATTATATAGAAATTAAACCTATGACTCACCAACATTTTGTTGACGTTTTAAGCATGTTTATTCTCAGGTGAATATTAAAAACGCTTCCGCTATCGTATGCTAACCCAAGGTCAAGATTTGGAGTCGGCGTAATTGTTTATATTGTTTAAACTTGCATTCGGAGTATTTGTTGTAATATATTTGATCATATTGTAATGGGTTGTGTAAAAACTTATTTATTTGAGAAGATTGTCTTTGATAGATAATCTAAATTATGTCATTAAGACCTTTATTCAATAATAAAGGTTATGGTTGTTTTTTTTTTAAAACGAATGCAAGATTTGAAAAACGTCTCATATAGAGGTCAAAATCTCGCAAAGAAACCAATTAATATGAAACATTTATAATTAATATGAACGGGGCATTTCAAATATAAACCACCAACAGAAACTATTGTTATACTATCATTGTTGCTGTTTACTTCCAAGATAAAAACCATTTAAAAACCTCATTGTTTTTGCTACTAATCGATAACAAACATACCTGCTTTCGATCCCATCCTACTTCTGGTTCGAACTGATTTCAAGCCCGGATACTTTCTTGCTTCTTCCACGAAATACAACCCATAACACCACCATGAAACCACCACCCATACATTCACCACCCTCTTCAACACGACCCAATATGAACTACTGCTACTGCTCGCATTTATATTGCTGCTTAATTCTGTTTAATTCGAAGCAAAAGTTGGTGTGCTGCATTTTTTCTCTCTTTTGTAGTGACCGAAAACTCTCACACACCCACTTAAATATCCACCATGGATACAGCTATCTTGACAGCCCTACAAATTACTTTGGTGTCAATAATGATGCTTGTGATCATACTTAATTATTTATACAAAGCATTATTATTGTCGGTTTATAATTGAGAGGAAATAAAACCAAACGACTTTTTGTGTGGACCTGTGAGTGCACCTCTTGTATCCCACCCAAATGACTTTACAGCTAACCACCACTTTTGTTAACTGCTACTGCTTGTTATCTCTTGTCTAAATCGCCACCTTTACCGACCCATTTATCTTGTTCTCTTAAACTTATCTGATGAAACAATTGGATTTGATTTTTCCTTTATGGGCTGTATACTTGTTTTCTAAGTTGGCCGTAATTTGCTAGATGGACTAGAGTAAGGAATGGGCCAATATATCTCTTTGTCTAAGTGGGCCGTAAAAGACTGCAAGGCTGCTATTTCTATTTTACGACTGATAAAGTTAGATGATTAAATAGGTGTTGATAATAATGATATGATATGAAGAATGATGCATGATGATAGAGATCGTGATTGTTGAATGATGATGAGTATGATACACGAGTTATGATCACGATGATCATAATGATTATGTCGTGATGACAATTATAAGATAATGATATTATGTTTATGTAACGACCCGGATTTTTCCGATCGTTTTATACTTATGAGATTAATATTTACATAAAATAAACCTTACCAACATGATAAGCAATCCAAACTGTTGAGACTTATGTTTTTGAAAAGAGTTTCACACAACGTTTGACCGTCCAATTTGACCGATGATATCACGAACTATATAACACACGATAATTATACGATTATGTATATGTACATATCTATACATATTTAACATGATTTAAGGATGGTTTAACATTTCATTGTGAACTAACAACAATGAGTTATAAGTATACTTTGAGACCACTAACTTAAGTTTTCAAAACGATAACTATATGTAACGTTCTTTGACATATATATTTACAATCTATAATGTGTTGGTGATCTATGTCACCAATATGATTTAAGTGTAATGGGATTAATTTGTAACCAAAATAATCTTGATAAATATCGAACAAGTTTGGGGAAGTGTGGAGTGCACACTTGTTTGAACTTATCTTGATTATGACGGGGGTTCGGGGGCAGCGCCCCCGATAAGCGGGGTCCAAGGGGTGGCAACCCCTGGCGGGGTCCAAGGGGCAGAGCCCCTGGCTTATTAAAAATGTCTTAAAATTTTATTTTGGCCCGGTTTGACCCAAAAATAAAAGCCCAGTTTTGAGCCTCTTTTACAGTTATAAACCCGTCCATATGTGAATTCTCGTTCCGATTCCTCAAAATTTCTACAAGTATATCTAGGGTATATGTAACCGTATCATACCCAGCTTCTATATGTATTTACTATTGGTATATACTAACAATAAACTTCAATGATCAGCCACTAGACATGATGTTACATGTGGGAACCAGCCATTTAACCTCATGTGTGACTTTTGTGCAAGAAAACAAACTAAATCTCCTATATATCCATCCCATAATCTTGCTATTTTGCACACACACACATACAATTTCATTTCCAATTTTCTTTCAAGTTAATTCACTCCCTAATCTCTCTTCATTTACCTACTCAAGAACGTATCAATATAGTCATCCGATTTCAAGGAGATTACTTCCAATCTTTCAATCTCACTCCACCACTCTTTTGATTCCAAGATTTTTCTTACCTTTTCCAGTAGCTTTGTCCAAGTAACTTGAGGTAGTAACCTTATTCATAACCTTATTCGATTCATATTTATATAGCTATCTTATTTTGTGTTGTAAAATTTTAACAACAAGAACATAGTTTGAGTGATTTCAAACTTGTTCGCAAACTAAATAGATCCTTCTAATTTGATTTTTAAAAACACTTCAAGACCTGTAATATATCATATTATGACAAAATCGGATCTTGGCTAATTAACATAATATTTAATATATATTTACTTATAATTTGATTTTATATATTTCAGGACCACCCGTAAACAACACGAGAAGATTAATCATAAGACCTCATGATTGTACGCAACACGTCATTTGACAACACGGTACTTTATGTACGCAACACGTCACTTTACAACATGGTACCATGGGTCGAGATTAATTCTGATCAATACGAATACGATGGGGTCTTTATTTATTTTATTTAAGCAACTAATTGTGGACCACTAACATCGGACTGCTAACTACGGACTAAGAAAATATTAAAAGTATTAAAAGTATATATATATATATATATATATATATATATATATATATATATATATATATATATATATATATATATATATATATATATATATATATATATATATATATATAACGATTACTTAAAAAGAAAATATGTTGATATATTATATATATGGTTAGGTTCGTGATATCTATCGGAGACCAAGTCGTGATAAATACCTTCAAGGCAAAAGTGAGTATATAGTCCCACTTTTAAACTCTAAATATTTCGGGATGAGAATACATGCATTTTATGATTTACGTTATGGACACAAGTGATTAAAAATATATATTCTACGTTGAGTTGTACCACTGGCATACTTCCCTGTAACTTGGTAACTACTATTTACATGAGGTATTGTAAACGCGAATCCTGTTGATAGATCTATCGGGCCTGACAACCCCAACCGGACTAGACGACCAGTATTCAACGGTTGCACAGTACTTCGTTTCGGTGACAACACTTGGTACGGTGTAGTAAGATTTCATAATAAAGGGAATATGCGACGTTGATTAAATGTTAAGTATGGTTATCAAGTGCTCAACAACTTAGAATATTTTTATTAAAACGTTTATATATGAAATCTTGTGGTCTATATTTATAACGCTGCCGGCATTAAACATATATCTCACCAACTTTATGTTGACGTTTTAAGCATGTTTATTCTCAGGTGATAACTAAAAGCTTCCGCTGCAACATGTTGAATTTAAGCAAGATCTTGAGTATACATATTTGTGTCAAAAATAAAACTGCATATCGGAGGATTTGTAATGTAAAATATGTTGGAGGTCGTATTGTTATTATCACATGTAAAGTTTGTAAGTCTAAGATTATCGCTAAACGATAATCATTATTAAGTTGTTTAAACCTTGTATTTGTAACAAAAGCTATGGTTTGTATTGTAAAAACGAATGCAGTTTTTGAAAAATGTCGCATATAGAGGTCAATACCTCGCGATGAAATCATATGCTATTGTATTCGTCCTTATGGTTAAGGTCGGGTTATGACAGTTTATGAGATGATGACAATATTAAGTTGATATGAGGATGTGATAATGGTAGTGAATGATATACGAGGATAGGGGTTTGATTTATTGATGTGCACTAGCCGAAACATAAGCCATGATTTCTATTTTGCTGTGAAGGCAGTAATCGATTATTATTTCTTTTTTACCAAACACCATCACGATCACACCTCGACTGCTGGCCATTTATGAGGAAGGTATATAGAGGACGTATGACGATGGGAAAGTGATTTCACAATGATGTACGAGTATAAGGGAGTAAAGGTAACAATGATACGGTGCTCTTGTTCCTCTCATTCAGTTCGAAGTCATCCCAAATCAAAAACCCTAGTCGACAGTTTGATACTGCTAGTGAACGACTTATATGAAAGTAAATTAAGTGAACCAAACCCTTTAATTTTATCTTGGATCGGTTTAATGTTTGGGCTGTATAGGATTCAATGGGGTTACAAAATGGAATTCTGTTGGGCCGTATTCATTTTTGTTGTTTGGGCCGATATTTTCTGATTGGGCCATGAGATTGAGCTGTTGGGAATTGAAACAGAAAACACGGGCTTTATATGAATAAAACGTGAAATAATTCAAAAAACATGAATGGCAGAATGGTTAAGGTTGTGTGTGGGTGAGCGAGAGGTCTAGGGTTCGAGCCTAGACAGGGGCGTTTATTTTTTTAAAGGCTTATACATTAAGGTAGCCTTTCTAACCTTTTTATTTTATTATTATTATTATTATTATTATTATTATTATTATTATTATTATTATTATTATTATTATTATTATTATTATTATTATTATTATTAGTGATATCATTATTATTATTATTTTTATTTTTATCATTAACATGATACTTACTATTATTATTATTATTATTATTATTATTATTATTATTATTATTATTATTATTATTATTATTATTATTATTATTATTATTATTATTATTAACATCATGTTATCAAAATAAATATTTGATACATGAAAATATATTTGATACATAAAATAATTATATTAGTATTACATAAGATTATAGAATAAACATATTGACATTAATTATATAAATATTACCTATAACAAATTACTGATTTTTGATGTAATACTAACTACTTATATACATATATTAATATAACTATATGTAACACGTAATTGAAGATATAATATATAAGTAAAGTGTGTGTGTGTGTGTGTGTGTGTGTGTGTGTGTGTGTATATATATATATATATATATATATATATATATATATATATATATATATATCTTAAATAGGATTGAGTATGATTATTATATAATTAAAATACTATAATAAATATCATGTAATTAATAAATGAAATTATGTGATTATATGTTTTAATATATATTACTGGTATAGGTTCGTGAATCCGAGGCCAACCTTGCATTGTTCAGTTCCGTCGTATGCATATTTTTACTACAAAATATCGTATCGTGAGTTCATTTGCTCCCTTTTACTCTTTACATTTTTGGGACTGAGAATACATGCGCTGTTTTACAACTGTTTTATTAAATGCTTTCGAAATATATTTTGAACTGTGAACACATGAATGCTATTATAAATGTTTGACGAGATAGACACAAGCAAAACATTCCTCGAATGAATTATGTGGACATGATAATTGCCACCGTTGAATTATGTGGACATGATAATTGCCACCGTTGAATTATGTGGACATGATAATTGCCACCGTTGAATTATGTGGACATGATAATTGCCACCTTTGAATTATGTGGACATGATAATTGCCACCAATTGATGTGAATGTTATGTATCGAGAGAATGATTTTTATACACAGGTTATGTGTATTAGTTTTTGTGCACGAGATATGTGTACGGTTACTAAGATTTATGAAAAATGAATTGCGTACACGAGAAAGGTGTACTGTATTTAAAAGATATCGCATGTACATTACATGTGGGTGTAGGATTCGGGCCCATTTGTACCATGCAGCATTTAAATCTTGTGGTCTATCAAAATGATGAATTTTATTGTTTTGTGATAAACCTATGAACTCACCAACCTTTTGGTTGACACTTTAAAGTATGTTTATTCTCAGGTATGAAAGAAACCTTCCGCTGTGCATTTGCTCAATTTAAAGATACTACTTGGAGTCATTCATGGCATATAGAGGTCAGAACCTCGTAATGGGACCATCTGATGAAGACTTCGTCCAGGTGAATTAGGACGGGTCACTACATGTTGGTGGCGGTCATCGCTGGTGGTGGTGATGGTTGTGGCGGTGCTCTGTAGCGGTGGTGATGGTGCTGGTGTTGGTGGGGCTTAGTGGTGGTGAAGGAGTGATTAAAATGGAAGAAGAGGGAGTTGGTGTCTTTTGTTTAAGGAGAAGGAGAAGAAGTGATGAAGATGATGGTGGAAGAAGGTCGTAGAAGAATGGGGAAGGAGATGAGTGGATGTGTTTTTTGTACGGAGTATTGGTTGAGTGAAACAGTATAACAGTGAAATTGAGTGGTTGGAGCCAATATTACGTCAATTAGTATATATATAAATTTATTTTCATATACTTTATTGTACATATTGTACATGATTACAATAAAGATTCATTACAACAATAG
Organism: Rutidosis leptorrhynchoides; assembly: GCF_046630445.1. Classification (NCBI taxonomy): domain Eukaryota; kingdom Viridiplantae; phylum Streptophyta; class Magnoliopsida; order Asterales; family Asteraceae; genus Rutidosis; species Rutidosis leptorrhynchoides. The sequence continues at coordinate 80,358,565 of NC_092337.1, read as the reverse complement.
CATGACTTATTTAAAGATTAAATCTACTCATGGCAGCCCGCACCAGGTAAAATTTGTCGGTCTCGAATATTTACGGGCCTAGAACGAATTGGAAAAAAAGTCTTTAGTCCCTAACTATAATATAAACTATTTAAAAAAATGCTCTTTCGACCTTGCTAAAATGCTAGTGGACTTTGAATTTTTTTTATAGTCTTCTATTTTTGTTTTTGGACCTATTGTGTTTTCCTTTCGCTGCTTCAGTTGTGTTTCTAGTGTTCCACTGCTTCTTAAATCTCCGATTAGATCTGTATATATAAACAAATTTGGTCCCTAAAAATCGTGGGCCCTGAGCGATTGATCACTTTGTTTCCCCTCCGCGCCTCCCATGAGCCAAATGATATACTGATTGTTGCAACTTTGAGCTATGTTCTATTGTCAATGGATGTACTTAAGTATATCTTTAGTCGGGTATGGCACTTGTCGCCTATATATTGTTTTATTGTACTTTTCTTAGGTTAGTATCTATTTAAATTGTATTGGACATCCCATGGTAGTATACTAGTATTGGACAAAGACTTGGGTGACAGCTTTTGTAGAGTGTTTTAAACATTGACACTCAAAGTAATTTCATAATTTACTTTATTGTAGTTTTAGTTATATGACCTCATTTTAATCCATTATGGTTTTGGTCACATGGTGTTATTCTTTTTGTTATTCTGTTAAGTATAACTTCGTTGGTAATGATCCATTGAACATCGATTTTCTGTATGAGTTGTTTCTAGATTAAGGTTTAGCATAGTTTAACTATCTATACTATTTATTGTATTCGTTTCCTAAGAATATGGCTAAAAATGAAAACATCCCGCTTATCATTTATAAAGACCAAGTAATTCTAACGTGGGCGGATTTTAATGGCGAATCCAGAATGAAACTTCAAATGTGTCTTAAAAAAAGTTCAAAGTTAATTACATTTGATGAGTATTTTAATGGTTGTTAACCTCAAAAAAAACTATAAATTCTAAAAAATATATGAGGTCTTGTAACTAAATTTAGTGGTGTCCTAAACATTTTTAAGAGTAAATGATTCAAAAAAATTTCAAGGTAGTGGGGTCATAGGACCCCACTCCCACAAGTAGATTCGTCCTTGGTGGATTTTGTCAGAGGGAGATGCAGAAATAGTAGTTCAAGATCCACTACATGTACAAGACCTTTTGTTCTTCTTCGCATATGCTATTTTGGCACAAGTATTTTCGGTTCTTAAAAAGACAGTCTTTAGTTAAAATTTGGATATTTCACTTTCATCAATCACATTCTTTATTTTATAATCACATTCTTTGTATACACTTTGCTAATATTTTCTTCAAAACATATAAATCACGTTACGTAGATTTTTCGTCAAACTCTTGAATTCACGAATCACTGAACCGAGTTTTTATAGTCTATACAATAACAAAGTCCAATCTCACATACGTAGGGTATGAGGGAGGTGAGATGTACACAATCCTTCCTCTATATGGGAATAAAGAGAAGTCATTTCTCCACCCAGAATGAAAACACTCCAAGAGTAAATAAAGTCGTCCTTCTCCCTGTTATTCGGATAAAGAGATTGCTTCCAAGAAGACCTCCGGCCAATAAGTTAAAAAAAAAAAAAAAAAAAATAGATGTCGTAGAAATGGTATAATCAAATTTCGATAAGTTTTATATTGTATAGTTTTATTTAATTAAAAACGTGCCAAATTAAAAATTAAAAGTTGGGTTGGTGGCAGGAATTTTGGTAGTGGTAAAGAGCAGCCCATGGCCCATGTTGCGTTAGTGAATACCATTAGTCGGGTGAATAACAAAAAGGGAGGCTAGAGAGTCTTGAACTTGCACCAAAAATACAATAAGTACTTGAACTGTCCAAACCTAAAACACCACGGCACCAACCTAGCCTCAAATTTTTGAATTTATCTAAAACCATAGTATATAAAACTAGCGAGGACCTTTTCAAAACAAAAATGATCCGTCTATGATTCACATGAGGGATAGCATCTGTTATCTTTTCACCTAATGATTTGTTTATGTACATCTTTTAATTTGATAAGTAAAATTGTTGCTTCTTTATCACTTAATCTGTTAATCTGATAATTGATGTATTTCTAAAAGACATAAAATCAAACATCTCCTAACGTTAAAAGGCAAATGAAAACATAGGCAAATTAAGGAAAAAAGCAAACAACCCTCAATGTTATTACTTACTACTTAGACCACTTTTATCGCCTCCGACGTTGGACGCCGATCTGGACGCCGTTGCTAGGGGCCGCAGTTGGTGGCGCCAAAGAACCGTCATCGCCCAATATGCTATCCAACGGCATTTCTCATCACTTAGCGGGGTCCAATTTTTGTAATTAAAAAATAGAAAATTGAAACTAGCCGTTAAACACCAACGTTTGTTTTTATTTTATTTTTTTTCTTTTCTATTTTAAAAACTTATTTATTTTCTATATATACTACTTTTTTTGTTTTTTTTGTTTTTTTTTTTTGAAATGCAACAAGATGTGTATATATATATCAATGAAAATATTCAGGAGGACAGGGGCATTCACATTTACATTTGACATGCCACCTATCAAAATTTACAAAAAACTCAACATATTACTCGAATTCAGAACATATACTACCTCATTTTACTATCTCACTCACTACAAACACTCTCATTCCAAACACTATCATAAATTCCTTAACTATCTCATTTTCCAACCTCAAAAATGTCATAAACACACCAAACAAAAACAAACAATCGAACAACCGTTTGTTTGAATTTTTAAATTATTTTTTTATTTATACGATTTATAAAATAAAAAAAGATAATAGTATTAATAATAGTAAAAATAATAATAATTATAAAATACAAATGTGGGGTCAATGTGGTTGGTGTGATGGATATTAGTGAATGTGATGGGTTAAGTGAAAGGAAGGAGTTGCTGAGTTGACGTTGATGTTACAACAATGTGGTTGTATGACAGTCGTCATGAATAAGAGTGGTCTTACTAGCTATGTTTAGTTTAGAATATAGTACCCATAAACCACACATGTTTGCTTGAGTGGCCACCGAGTTATCCAATGAAGTACACCATCCGGGTTCAATTCCTGGTTATGCCAAATTGCACAAAAAAGGAGTGTGACTAGAGGGTGCGCATAATGCGCATTTCACCCGGTACCAAGATCTCGCGCTCGGAAGGCTTGATTACCCGAGGTTTTACCTTATATGGGAAAATCAATGTGCTCGTTCGTAGGAGAGTTTCTTCGCTTACCCAAAAACTAAAATAAAAATATAGTACCCATAAGGTTGTGTGCTTTGGTCGTCTCTTGTTAGAATGCTCATTCGGGACACATTTTCAATTTATTTTGTTTGTAAGATTTTAAGTGGTTTGATTGCTTATACATGCAAAATGATCGACCTTAGTTTGAGCTTTTTATAGCGATGGGTGTAGTGTCGTTTTGATCGACTTCTTTAAACGGTTTAACTTCTCATCTTTTGATAAAAGGTTTATATTTCTATTTATTTTCTTTGTTTTTAGTCAAAAGATTAAATAAAAAATTAGTGGATGACTTAGTTAAAGAATGATTGTTTGAACAGATGAATATTATTAAAGAGAGACTAGTAATGAGCTATAGTAGGAAAATAGTTATAAAGGGTGGTTAGCCAGACGGTCCGACTATATTACTTCTAGATTTATGCCAAGAAAACGAAGAAAACATAATACTATCTATAACATCCGATGTCCTTCAATTACTTCTGGACTTAAAAAAAAAAAAAAAAAAAATTTACACGAAGAGAAAAAAAAATTTCCCAAATTTTACACTACTCATTCTATACCGCCAAATTCATCAAAGTGAGGAGGGAAGCATACAGTAAAGACTGTTTTTGAATGTGTGTTCCAATCTATCGAACCAATTTAGAAGACTATATAACTATAGTTAGGGTGCGCATGTCAATCCATATTAACATTGAGGCCCATATTGAGTTGGCCTTATTACAGTCCATAAAAAATGATCTGAGTCTCAACTCCAAAACTAATACTAAACTGATAAACAAAGATTATTAAGGGATTACGATTATTTTTATTCAGATATACACGATTTAATTAGGGTATTTGAAATCGTTTTTTTTTTTTTTTTCTTGACTACATCAAAATATATGGTCTAATAAGTCTGAAAATGAGTCCCGACGACATTTTTTACTCTTCACGGGATTTGTGAAAAGAGAATTTAAATGATTTGAAAAAAATAAAAATTACATGCTTCACTTTTTGTTAAATAAACTTATAAATACTTTCTTCTTATTACCTTCTTTTGTTCTCTTCAATTCAAAATAAAACACTCTAATAAAGCATAAACGTCAACCACGAGTATTTTTGATCAACGGTTGACCAAATGCTCACTCTAAAATCATTAAGCTCATCACAATTGATAATCCATTTTTGACCAAATATGTTTGTTTATTTTTGGTATTTCGTTTCTTGTTAGGAATTCGTATAATGGATTTCTTTACACATTTCAAAGATGATTTCAGAAATTCTAATTTTATACACGTAAATAATAATATATCCTTATAATACTAAAAAGCTTGGCTTTTTTGGTTGTTTAGGGCCATCGAGGCTTTCTAAACGACATTCAACTAAACTTGAACCCAAAAGATGCAAAATACCCCCTTCACTATAATCAGCTCACAAAAACTACCCTGAACTCTAGGGGGTAATACATAAAATCTCTCAATTAAAATAGAAACTTCACCCAAACACTTCGACAGTCCGTATATTCCTCCTCGCCCCGAGTTAAATTTCACAGACCATACCGTTAAACTCGAAATATTTTTATGAACAAAACGAAACTAACTACATTCAAAACGAACACACTTTAAAAAAAACGCTAAACACAACGAGAGCCCGTATCTTCCCGCTCGCCGCGAGTTAAATTTTTCGACAGCAGCGTCAGACTCGAAATAATTGTATGAACAAAACGAAAATAAGCACGTTCAAAACGTAAACTTTTTAAAAACGCTAAACACAACGACGACCCGTATCTTCCTGCTCGCCACGAGTTAAATTTTTTCGTCAGCACCGTTAGACTCGAAATAATTTTATCAACAATACGAAACTAACTACGTTCGAACCGAACCATTTTTAAAAAACACTAAAGACGACGACACTTACAACGGCGCTTACCAAATGGGTCGTTTTCTTTTCTGTAAATACATAAAACTACGTTAGATATGAATATGTTGCAGGCTGAAAGCCCCCGCCGCATCACGCGGACCGGATCCGGACTAGTTAAAGCTAAAGCTATTAACCACTCAGGCTTGCCTGAGTGGCCACCAAGTTGCTCAATGAAGCACACCACCCGGGTTCAATCCTTGACTCTGCCAAATTGTTCAAAAAGGGAGTGTGACAAGAGGGTGCGCATAATGCGCAATTCACCCGGTACCAGGTCTCGCGCTCGGGGGGCACGATTACCCTAGGTTTTACCTTCTATGGGGGAGCCAATGTGCTCGTTCATATGAGGGTTTCCTTGCTTACCCAAAAAAACGCTAAAGCTACATATGATTAAAGATTTTTTTTTCTTGTAACTTAAGTGTATAATATTTTCTTTAAAAGAAAAATATCGTTAGTAACTTATGATATTTGTTTGGATATGATTTGCTGATGTATGTTACTCGTATTACTTATTACAAGCTTACAACCAAATACTTATTACAAGTATTGGACCGGCTTTTCTCATCATATCCCGTCTGCAATTCTACACATGATACTTGTCAAAACCATTACATATTTTTACTTCACATACCTAACTATTTAAACATACACGAATTGAAAACTTCAAGCTCAGTATCAAATTCCTTATGTGACGAGCTCATTAATCGAATTTTGCTTAACATAATAATGGTTGAATCACATTAAATATAATGAGTAACTTAAAAACAAAGAGGGAAGTTTGAACATCTCATCACTATGAATGTCAATGGTCACCCGATCAAGTGAATATCCATCTGATCCACCCGATTCATAATGGATATGGATGATATAAATGAATATGGATACGGATATGGATATGGATGAACCTAAATGGATACGAATATGGATATGAATGAATAAATTTCATCCATAAATACATCCATAAATACATAAATATAGTTATATGCAAACACATATTACTAATTTTTTTTTTTTTTAGTAAGCAAGGAAACCCTTATATGAACGAGCACATTGGCTCCCTCATAGAAGGTAAAACCTCGAGTAATCAAGCCCTCCGAGCGCGAGACCTGGTACCGCGTGAATTGCGCATTATGCGCACTCTCTAGTCACACTCCCTTTTTGAACAATTTGACATGGCCAGGAATTGAACCCGGGTGGTGTGCTTCACTGGGCAACTCGATGGCCACTCAGTCAAACATGAATGGTTAACACATATTACTATTATAAATACATTTACAATTACACATATTTTTTTTTTTTAAAATTTTATAATGAATTAACCATGAAATATTACATTAAAACACGTATATATAATCAAATGTACATACAAATAATAGTCTATGTTTAATGGTAAGTTCAACTAATAGTATTATAACTTCGACGTAAAGTATATGTTCTAATTGATAGATTTTAATTATGTCACATTACATAAATTTTTGTTATATTACGTTTTTATTTTAATTACATATTAAAAAATATTGTAACATTTTTTGAATATCCCGTGGATATCCATTAACCCGTTTAATCCATTGAATATTAATATGGATGGATAAACTGAAATTAAATGAATATGTAGTTGGATATGAATGAACAAAAACTAAATAAATATGAATATAGATACGACCTCACCCGATTCATATCCGATCCATTGTCATCTCTACTCGACACAATAATTCTTGCACCAAAAAATTTGACAAAACTAAAGAAGTCTTAATAAGCAAGTTTGAACTATTCAGGCATTCCCAAAATAAAAATTAACATGCGAATTCCGAAATAAATAATGTACGTTTTGTCTTTTAAAGTTAGAACATTCCAAACAAGTATTTTAACCCTAATATGCTAGTCATATAACCAGTGTTGTAAAAGTCGTCCGACTTGGCCGACGCGTCGGCCGTAACGACTCAAAAGACGGTCAAATCTAAAAGTTTGGTCAAAGACGGTAAAAGTTGGTCAAAAACGGTCAAAATCATTCAAATTTTTGTCAAGATGTGATATGTTTTAAAATTAGGGTACGTTTTTATTTTTTGGGCCGCTTTTTTCTCTGTGTCCTTACTGATTATGTAGTCGGTAACATTAATTAAGTTTGAAGTTTGATTGTATTTAATTTCAAGTTCTTATTTAAGAAATTTATGGTACAGAATCAACTATTTTATATATATATAAATATATATTTAAGAAATTATCAATAAAGTCAACGTTGGTCAACGGCCGATGCGTCCCCGACTCAACCGACGCGTCCTTTTTAGGTCTCGACCGATGCGTCCCCGACTCGCGACTTTTACAACCTTGCATATAACACATTTGATGCCATAACAATCCAGATAGAGATTATGTTAAAACATCAAAAATAAAAAAGCTTGTTACGTGAGGATTTTCTTAACGTGCCATGTAGATTTTCAAAGTTTTAATTGAAAACTAAAAAAATAATATAGTAAATGATAATTATTTTTGAAAGTACCCCATTTACTTAAATTAGTTTCCAGAACACAAGCATTAATTAAAAAACTCTACAAGAACACCTACTATAACATACTCCCAGAACAAGATTATAATACATTTCCTTTTGAGTTTAGCCTCCACAAATTGAAATCATCTCCAATCTTGTTGTTCATATTTGACAACCATAATGCGATAACACCCGAATATTATCATTAAATACTCCTTGAGAATTGCTTGCCGCTAGTCCGGTAAAGAATGAATCAATTTGTTTCTCCACTTCCACACAAGCCACAAGAGAACATATCTTGAAGCAAGGGCAAAAGTTTGTTGGGATTAGAAAATCTTAATAACTAAGATGTAAGTGTGTGATGGGATTTGCAATGTAACGGACTTGTGTATAGTTTATAAATATCATGTTCTCATACTACTCATCTTAGAGCTTTTTATTGTCATACACACACAACTAGGTGTTTACTTCCCCAAACTCTCTCAACACATTGTTGAGGACTTGTGTTAAACTTGTGACATTAACTTAATCCTTATCGAGTTAACAGTTGAAGAAAGTCGTGGATTCAATCTTCACTACGATTTCATGTGCTAATCCATGTACGAATCTCATAATAATAATACTCGTTAAATATCATTTCTGTCCCGAGTTTATGACGACCCTCAATTTTCCATTTCTGTTCCTACTGTTCAACTTTTAGGACTTTGTGCTCATAAACTTTGTTGACAAAACTTTGATTAAATAATAATTTTTGATCAATCTTTCCCGTTAATATAAGTTTATGTATTTATGTGATTTATGTATATAAACTATATGTAATATTAAAATGTGACAATATTTATAAATTGCAAACTAATAAGAACTAATATGAACTTAGTAAAAATTAATAAAGGTTAGGGACTAATAATAAATAAAATGTAATTTAAATAAAATGTAACTTTAATACTCCGTAATATATATATATATATATATATATATATATATATATATATATATATATATATATATATATATATATATATATATATATATATATATATATATATATATATATATAATTAAGTAATAATGCCGGGAAAAATATATATATAAATAATATGTATAAATTTATGGGTCGGTTTTTATTGGAAAAAAAAAAAAAAAAAAAAAAGAGGAAAATACTTGGTCACTAAGCAAAACAAATCCTAGTTTAATCCTAATACTACTCCTTGATCTTCAAGTAATTATAGTGGGATTAGGACTCTAGAACTCATCTATAAAAAGCCTTACATTTTCTCTTTGTTGCAGGGGCGGAACATTTAAGGGATAAAAGGGGGTATCCGCCCCCCTCGATTTCGGGGAAAAAAAATTTTACACAAAAAAAAAAAAAAAAAAATTTACGAAAAAATAAGGTTTTTTTTAGTGTTTACCCCCCTTCGATTAGTTTCTTACCCCCTTCAATTAGTTTCGCCCCCTCGCGAGTCGGGGTCAAGTTCCGCCACTGCTTTGTTGCATTCCAAAATAAACCCACAAAAATCCCTCCCATCCTATTGTTTTTAGTCGACTAATCTGGAGCATTTTCTCTCCTTTTTAGTCGACATCCAACAGCTTTTAAACCCCCACCTGCAGTCGACAAAACAGCCCTTCTTCAGCCTGCATTCGCCACCTCCTGCAGCCTCCTGCTTCGCCATCAATTTACAGCTTTTCTTGCTGTAGACCGTCACCCAAAACAGCCCTTTTAATCGACAACCTGCTTCTGTTTTGCTGCTGCAACACGTGATCAAACAGCCTATCATCAAACCCTTGTTGCTGCATTTTGTGCTTGATCTCTTGCTGCTGCTATCGTGTTCAAACAGACCCAAGAAACGATCCATTGTTGCTGCTGTGTTGCTGTTTCTGTCGAACCAAAACAGTCCAAGAAAACCCTATTTGGGTCGTGATTGTTGCTACTGGTTTTCTGTTTTCTGTTGCAGTCCATCATCATCATCTTCTTAGTCTTAATCTTCATAAGGTAGCCCTAAACCCTAGCTTCATGTTACTTATTAAATTAATTTACTTTAAGTATTATGTTTATGATTAATAAGTTTAAGGTTATTGAATCATGATTATGATCATAAATAAAAGTGAACTAGTTTATGAATGGGATTAATAAGGTTAAGATTGTTAAACTTAAAAGTAATATGGATAAATATGATCATGATGTTAGGTGATAATGAATATGATTAATGAATGAGTAAAAAGAATGATTATAAGAACAAGAATTATGATTATTAGTAATAAGGTTAAAGATTTGATCTTGATATATATAATTAAATGGTTAAAAGCTTTAATGATTATGATTAAGGTTAAAAGTATGGATAAAGATTATGAATATGAATTGATTATGATTAGAAAGGTTAAGGTTTATGAGTATGATCAAGTATTATGATTTATGGACTTGAATATGATAAAAAGTTATGATTTTATGGATTAGTAAAGTAGTAATGATAATGATGTACATGCATGCATGCATGCATGCATGCATGCATACGTATGTATGTACATGTATACATTGTAGATATATGTGTGTGTGTATATGTAAATATATACATACGTGTATATGTATGTGTATATATGTATGTATATGTACGTGTGTGTATATCTATGAGTGTGTATATTTATTATGTATATATTATAAGAAATTACAAAAGGTTGATAAGTAGTTATATGTATTTATATGTATCACCATTGATTTAAGATATATGTAACACATACACACATATATATATATATATATATATATATATATATATATATATATATATATATATATATATATATATATATATATATATATCATATAGCTATAAACACATACATGTATAATAATAATAAAGAAAATATGTAACGGATAATGATAAGATTGCATAATGGTAGATTAATTAGATAATAATACTATTATTATAACCAATAAACCTATCTATATGGTAACACTTTAAAGTACACTAAGTTATACCTATCTATATGGTAACACTTTAAAGTACACTAAGTTATATTATCACACACACACACACACACACACACACACATATATATATATATATATATATATATATATATAATTAATAAGTACATTAATAAATTGTTATGTGTATACACCTATAACATGAAGGTTATAATTAAAGATAGCGTACAAAGACTACAAACATCACCGCTACTTGTGGCCTAGGGTAGTCCTTGTTGCCTTATGGGAACCGCTTGTAAATTTCGAATGCCATGACTTAGATTCGGGTCAAGAATCCTGGGCGCCCGGTAACAACAGATCATTCGAGTGAGGTGCATGATAGCAACGTAGTTTGGGCGAGATTGTACAACATCTTTATGAAGAATTATAACCTGAACTTCTTAAACTAGAAGCTTACTATAAGTGGAAGCTTTCCATAAATAGTAGGTTTCCAAAAATAGGAACTTTTGAGAAATAGGAATTTTTCCCGAAAACCGTCACTGTTAATATAGCTTGCTATATTAATAAACTAACTTTATGTCTGTAAGACATTAACTAATCGAACGTTATATCTCTAGGTTGAGATCTCCGATTACATACTCCTTTCATACTTCTTGCGTGGAATATCTTACTTGCTACTAAGGTGAACTTCATAGCCCCACTTTTTAACTTGCTTTATATACTTATTTTGAACTTTTGGGGTGAGACACATGCTTGCTTTCAAACTGTTTTACGCTTAGACACAAGTACCCGAAAACTGTTTAACTGTGCTGACATGCTTTGTTTCATGCTAAATCCCTGCCATGATATCGTTAATTGCTATGTATAAACGCAAACTTAGTTATTGTGAGTAGGCCTATTGAGAGTGACGTCTCTAACCAGTTGACCGTTGGTCTTTGGTTACATAATAATGATTAAAACGACACTGACAGTTCAAGGTGTCCTGGGGTAACTTTGTTTAGTTTCGATATCATAACTTCAACATTACTTTTGATAACTAAATCTTGTGGTCTAAAACTATATTAAACCTATGTTGTTCACTCAACCATTTTTGGTTGACACTTTAAGCATGTTTTGTCTCAGGTGAAGATTGCTAGAGATTTGTTTGCTATTTGGACTTTGCTGCTTTTGGAGTCCGCATTTTTATATTCATATTATTGCATAAAAACACTTAAGTTTACATTTACATTTTTAAGGATTCATTTGTAATGACTTATACTTTCCGCTGCTTTAATACATTGGTTTTTAATTAAAACGTCTCATTTAGAGTCATTCTCGCTTTACACTTGTGTTATGATATTGGTTAGTCACATATGACCCCCGGTCCCATTTAGGGGGTGTGACAGAGTTTTTATATTTATATTCATTTTCATCATTAATTGTTCATCATTCATCATCATATACCGACTGTGATTGAATCAAACACCTAAAACACATTGATTTGAAGTCAAATGTAGGAATAATAAGTGGTATAAGAGAGTAAGTAGTTGATTTACATCGATTCAGAATTTCAATTCTTAGAGAATTCATCAATAAGGCCACTTGCAATGGGCGGCCAGTGACCACCGCTAGCCACCGCCACCGGGTAACCACCACCACCAGCAATTCATTAACGGAATCGCCAGTGGCCCCTGCAACGGGGGTAATGGCTGGAAAGTGAGCCCCGCTTTTTTTCCCCAACGGCTAGTATTTATTTGTTTTTTTCTATTACTTATTAATTATTTACTTATTACACTATATATACATACACATACTACACAAACTCACTCAAACTACACTCTCAATCTCAATCTTTATTCAAACACAAACATAATCACACTCATACACTCTCAATCTTTCAATTCAAACAAAAAAGTCTCAACCAAATAATGATTTTTCAACCATATGTTAAACACTTCAATCCCGTCACCGAATCAATCATCTTCAAACCAAGCTAGCAATTCATCTTCAAGCCAAACTAGTTTTTCTCAACAACAAAATTTTGTTCCATCACAACAATTACCACCATTTCAACAACAATTACAATTTGTTCAACCACCACTACTACCATTTCAACAACAATTACAATATCAAAACATGAATACATATTATTCACCTCAACAATTTCCTATTAACCAACAACAATTCTTTTCACAATCACAACAACAACAACAACAACAACAACAACAACAACAACAACTTTCATACATACAACAACATTCAACACAACCGACGCTTGAAAGCGTCCCGAAACACAACCCGAGACCGAAAAACAAAAGGCTAAAAGAAAGGGAAAAACTAAATTAGTCGAAGGAAGCGAAAATCCGAAACGTCAACTTATGCATTGGACTCCGGAAGAAGAAGAAATTTTGGCCAAACGTTGGCTCGATGCCACAGAAAATCCAAAAATTGGAACTTCACAATCTGCCGATTCATTTTAGAATACGGTTGTATCCAACTATAATCAAGTCACCGATCGAAAAAGAACGATCAAATAACTGGGAAATGGGGGAAAATGGCTAGAGATATCAAAGTGTTTATTGGCATTTACAACCAATTAAAAATAAATTGGCAATGTGGAACTAATGACTCAGATGTCATTGAAGCTTCGCGCGAAGATTATCAGAAGCGTCAAAGTGTTGCGTTTACGCAGTACAAAGCATGCAAGTACTTAAAGGATGTCCGAAGTTTTGTGTCCCGGATGGCGTAATGAAATCCCGTAGGCGTCCATTACCGGAGTCACCGATCACTTTAGGGGACGATCAACCTTTAAGGGTTGATCCAAACCTCGATCACACTACTTTGTTCAGGGAAGACGCAATCTGGCATCCACCAGGTCGACTGGCCGGTAGAAAAAGCCGAAAGAGTTCGGCTTCATCCGACACCGCCTCGTCTTGTTCATCCGAAGAAGTTCGTTCTCAAATGTTGGTCGCCCAACAAGAAATTGCTTTAACTCAAAAACAAAAACGACAACCGGCTTTAATGAAAGTAATGAATCCCGCATTTCAAATTTTCAACACAACCGTCAACTCGAACTTGCCAAGGGAAGACCAACAAATACTTCAAAAGTATCGACAAAAAATGAAGACAATCTTGTTAACTGACGAAGACGAAGAAAACGCAGACACCGAAGAACAACGAAACGAAGACGAAGACCCGACACCACTCGAGTAGCTCGTTTTTTTTTTAATAATAAGTTCGTATTTTTTATTTATTATGTAACGTTTTTATTTTATTTTATGTATTGTCTTTTATTTTTAATTATGTAATGTTTTTAAATTTTAATAATGTAATGTTTTTATTTTATTTAATAAAATGTTATTGGTATTTATTTATTGTATTTTAATAATAATTTTAAATTGGTTAAAGTTTGAAATGGAGTGTATGATAGTGAGTGTTTAGTAAAAAGAATGTGAAAGAAATGTTAAAATGTTTGTCCTGATGTGGCGCTGATGTGACCGGGAAAATGTATCTTAAAAACTGAACGATTGCAAGTGCCCTAACAGTCTATATTCTTCTGACATTTTTGTAACCCTTCATTATTTTTCATCATGCTCAAATATTCAAATTCAACAACTAATGCTTACTACTCCAAATTGAGTTCAGATTTATGATTCATAACAGAACCCTAAACCTCGAATTCATTCAAATTGAATTAATATATTAATAGATTATGGAATTTGTTAATTTTTTGGCCTATAATTCTTCACAAATGGTGATTTACGTAGCTTCCGAAATCATGAGCAATCGTTTTCTTGAATCAAATTGAATTTTTTCAAAAACTTCAAGAACATATTCAGTATCATAACTGCTAGATTACTCACGCGTTTGATCCACATCCATATACCTGAATAGCTTATACACGCGTGTATGTAATTAAACCGTTATTAAGGGTTTAATTAGAATTGATACACGCGCAAGGAAGTAGGGTTCATACGTATTTAAATTTTTTATTTTTTTTTGGAAGGAGGCGTGAGGAAGGTTTAAAAGAATTTAATCTTGTAATATTTTAAAAAAAGCTCATGTGCTCTAGTGGTTTACGAGCATTTTTAGAGAGCAATAGGTCAAAGGCTCAAGAAAAAGTATTAGGCTAAAGCTCCATTTAACAAAATAAAGGATTTGTTTATAAACATGAACAAGGGAAAGTCTAAAACGTCATGCTAAATCACTAGGATTCAAGTTCTTGATCTGTTAAGTGTTAAGTAACTCAATTAACAAATGTTGGAAAAAGGACCAAATTTGGAAAGGAGTTAACTGAAAAGGACTTTCAGTTTCAAATATATTTAACTGTTTAGTTAAGTTTGTGGTTAAAAATTTAACTAGAAAGATCTTTTCACATCAACCAAATTACATAATGAATTTGGAACACAATTTTATCATGTGGGGGAGATAAGATAGAAGTTTGATAAGAAAATGATTCTTGTGCATGTACGGTACAAGACTTGAACTTTAAAGAAATAATTGTTAGTTTTAGGGGGAGCTAGAAATTCAAAGGAGTTCCTACATCATATGGGGACTGGGGAGTATATGTAAGACCCGAATAATTATTGTACAGCAGTGTAAATAGGGTACATAAAGTGTGGGAAGCGTTGTGTAATTAAACAGAGGTCAGTGTCTGCCCAGACCTTTGTGCGCGCCGTGCAGGGGAAAGTGTTCGCGCCGCGCACTGCTCCTGTGCACAGATTCCTGTTTTAATTTAATTTAAACGTGGGGCATTTTGGTCTTTTCACTTGAGGCCGAATTTAATGCCACAAAAAGGCTGGTTGGAGTCTTTATTTCACATCCACCAACCTTATCATCTCTCCCATTCAATTCTAGAGTGAGAAACCCATTGAGAGAGAGAAAGCTCAAATCAAGAAGGAAGAAGTTGATTTCGGGCCAAAACGCGAGTATTAAAGTTATTCATCTAGTCACTAGCTACGTTGTGATTGTGGTGGTAAGTCCTAATCTTAATTTCCTTATTTTAATTTGGTTAAGGGTTAGGGTTTTGGGTTAGTGATGAACATAAAACCCATTATTGGTGATTTTGAGGGTTCTTGGGTAAGATTGAGTCATGAGGACTCAATAATAACTAACCTAGGGTTTCAAAGTGTTAATTGGTGTTTATGAGTTTTAATTAGTTAGTTAATTACTAGTACACCTAGATATTAAGTAAATGGGTGTGTTAACCTTGAGATGGGTCAATGGAGTCTTTGGTGACCTAAGTGGTTTAATGGATGTGAAAATGCGATAACCTTGTGTTAAAAAGTGTATTAAGACCATAATCGAATTAATGTTAAGGGTTTGGCGGAATCCTAACCTAGTGTTAGAGTTAATGGTGCAAATGGGTCACATTTGCACTACGGGTCAAAATGACACTTGAGTGGTGAGTGAGTTGGTTCACCAACTTGAATGTATGATTAATATTGTGCATAATGTAATATGTGCGTTACGTTGAAGGTTGCGAGCTCGATTTATCATTCACCAAAAGGCGATAAGGTGAGTGGAATAATTATACATGTGTGTATGTAATGTATTTACTTGTGCGAAATGCGATGGGGTTTTAAGTTCGGGTATGCGATACCACATCGTGTTGGCATGGGATGAGGGTTTAAAGTTTGGGCGTTCGATACCTCATCTTCATGTGTGGCATGTGATATGGGTTAAAGTTCGGGTGTTCGATACCATATCATATGTATGTGTGCGGGCGTGAAGTGTGGGTTTAAAGTTCGGGCTTTCGATACCACATTTTACGTGACGGGTGAGTTTAAAGTTCGGGCGTCGATACCACCCAAGGGACTAGTGATGCATACTAGTGGCGTCTGCGTGGCTAACGGTTCATTCACGAGAATCGTTTCCCTTTGTGTTTTGGTTAACCATGGTTGTGTAGTTGTAGTATAGCATATTATGTTGTTAGTGTTATATGCTATTGTTGTGCTAGCTCGTGTTATCAGATTTAGCGTTATACTTTGCGATGGTATGCTAATGTAAATGCTAGCGTGTATGAGGTAATTGTGTAAGTGATTGCAAGAAAGTAGATTATATATGTACGTGTATAATTATTGCATTCACTAGGCGTTTTGCTTACCCTCTCGTTGTTTACCTTTTTATAGGCTCCGGCGTGGACAAGGGAAAGGGTATTTGTTTGGACTAGTGATCCCGCTTCGTTATGTTAGGAGAAGCTTTTGGACGTTTAGCTTTTGAAGTTTGACCAAGAGTTTGGTAGTTTAACCCCCAAACATCATGCTCTAGTGTCGTTTCGAATTTAAACTAATTTGGTCGAAACTTATATTTTGTACGAAATTCGTAATTCGGGACGATGTGGGCCCAGTTTCGTAAAACTTCTTTTATTATTGAAACGTGTTAGTTTTACTTATTATAATGTGTTGTGAAAAGCGTTTCGTCTAAAAGTGTCGGGAAGTGGGAGATCTTTAAGCGAAAATTGGAAAATTTGGACAGCGGGCTGTCAGGCAGTCTGCGCGCCGCGCACATGAGGGGCTGCGCGCCGCGCACCCCTCTGTTATAAAAAAAAATTATTTACGCGTATTCGATTGTATAACGGGTTGGGTCGTTACAAGTGGTATCAGAGCATGGTCTAAGGGATTTAGGCGACTTGAGATAGGTGCCTAGACTTAGACTTTATTGTGTATGCGTTTTATGCGGGACTTGTAGGAGACGGTTCGGACCGGGAATTGGTTAGTGCTTAGGTTTATGTGAACTAAACTTGCGCTAATTGTTTTGTGTTGTGTTTGCAATCATCAAGCGAGATAGACGTCGTACTAGCAAGTTAATGCGACGTGCTCGCTTAACAATGACTATCTACCATTGTTACGGGTTCAAGTCGTGTCAAGCAAGCGACATATGACGATTGTTGAGCAAGATGGGGCGGTGTGGTATATTTATGCCTTGTCCTTCGTTTCGTTGTTTTACTTAGTTCGTTTTATAGAGTGAAGATGAGAAACAGACACGACACCAATGACGAAGGCTCGAGAGAGGACTCCGAATTCACGACCAAAGTTGAGGCCATCTTTAAAAAGCAAAAAGCGGAATTTCTCGACGATGTCCGAAAGGTTTTCCAAGAATCGGTTGATGGGCAAGTAACCGAGTTAATCAATGAGCGAATGAATGCCGCGATCGAAGACGCATTTGAAGCTAGAAACATTTATCCTCGGGGCGAAGGGGGTGATGGTAATGGTGGATATGGAAGGCGAGACTTCCATTACAAAAATTTCAAGAATGCTCAACCTCCTATGTTTAATGAGGTAAGGGATCCGTTGAAGAGTACATGTTGGATCTCCGACATCGAAGGGGCTTTCCGTACCGCGAAATGTCCTCCCTAGAAGAAGACGAGGTAGGTTCTAGCATGTTGCGTGAAGAGCCTAAGGTGGTGTTTGTTTTTTCCATTGAAGACCTTATTATAGCTTATGTCTGCGGGCGGGCAGACATTTTCATTTAAGATGGTTTGTTTTTTCGAAGACAAAAGACAAAATAAGATCTTAAAATGTCTTCAAGTTCGCAGCATTAAAATACAGCTTCCAACATTATAAGACCTTATTTTCTTCTTCCAAAATTCACAGCTACGATTGTTCAAAACATGAAACACATATTTTCATAACTAATTTCATTCCACAAGTGTACAGATCTCATAACTAATTTCATGACTTTAATTGTTCAAAACACGAGACAAATATTTTCATAACTAATTTCATGCCTTCAAGTGTGTACCTAAAACCACCGCTGAAACCACCATCAAAACCACCTTCGAAACCACCGTCAAAATCACCATCGCCGGTAATCTCGCTAAGTGACCGAATTTGAGTTTGCAAGTTCCAAAAGAAATCTGGCCATTAAGGTGAAGGTGACGGTTGAATGGAATGAAATGGATGAGAAAAATCACAAAATTCATAACCCACTTTGAAAGTGCTGATGATATCGATTAGATGATGCCGGTGATTTTTTTTTTTTTGAGATGATGTTATGGAAAGTGCTAATGATGATTTAGAACTAATTGTTTAAACCTAGTTGATACAGATCTTGATTTCAATTAGTAAAGCGTTGGGTTTTTATTGTTTAGATGATGATGCCACAGCCATAAGTTAGGTGTTGAACAAGTGGATGACCGATATATTATTATAATTTATTATAAATATTAATATTAATATTAATATTAATATTTATTAATTTAAGATTTTAAATTATATCTAGCAGACATAAAAACAAATAGACTTCGGTGTTCAGCCTACAGATCTTCTGGCCATATCTTTTCTACAGACGTGGTTCGCAGATCTTCAGACAAAAACATCTTAAAAAACAAACAGCACCTAAGTTATGGTGGGATGATAAACTTCAATTGTATGGGGAAGAACAATGCATGATCTTATCGTGAGAAGAGTTTAAAAAGAAGTTCTTTGTTGAATATCGAACTCAAGCCGACCTAAACACAATCCGGGACGAGTTGCGGGATTTGCGACAAGGTTCGATGGACTTGGTTACTCTCAAGTCTACTTTCTTGTTAAAGACTCGTTTTTGTCCGGAGTATGTTGGTGACGACCGAAGGTTGATGCTATATTTCTATCGCACTTTAAACGATGAGTTAAAACGCATGATTAGTCGGGGAATGGCTAAGTCTTTTGAAGAGTTATTTGAGTTGGCCCGGGGTTTCGAACCGGAGGTTCCGAAAAGAAGCGATTTCTCGTTCTTTAAGAGAAAATTTGAAGGTTCGAGTCATTCGAACTTTTTCAACAAGAAAAACAAGAAGGGTTCCGAAAGTGTTAATAGTGTGAAGAAGGGTGGTTCCGGTAGTTTTCTCCCTACTTGCTATAATTGTGGGCAAAAGGGTCACATCTCTCGTGAATGCCCAAAGCCGCCTACAAACAAAATCACGTGTTTCAATTGTCAAAAAGAAGGGCACCGAAAGACGGAGTGTCCCGATTTGTATGGTGATCAAGTGAAGAGGTTAGAGAAAGCGACGGGTACGGCTAGGGGATGAAACTATTTGATTACCAATGATGAAGCCAAGCAATCAAATGAAGTTGTCTCAGGTACTTTCATGTTGAACTCTAATCCGGCAAGGATATTATTTGATAGCGATGCTAATTTGTCGTTTGTGTCTCCAAGATTTGTGCCTAAACTTAATAAACCGCTAGCTAAGTTAAGTAACTTAATAAACCACTAGCTAAGTTAAGTCATCCGGTAGAAGTCGAAATAGCGGATGGTAAGACGGTGTTAGGGGTTAATGTGTGTAATGATTGTAATGTTGTGTTTGGTTTCGAAACTTTTAAAATTGATCTCATTCCAATGACTTTGGGTGAGTTTGATATTGTTGTTGGTATGGATTGGCTCGATCGTTATAGAGCCGATATTGCATGCCATGAAAAGTCTATTCGCGTAAAGACCCCAAGTGGGGGAGAGTTAATTATTCATGGCGAGAAAACAAAGAAGACTTGTGCCATTATGCACTTATGCACGGGCACGTCGTTTTCTTAGTAGTGGTGGCATGGTTTTTCTTGCCCATGTAGTTGATACTCGTGAAGAGCCACCATCCATTCGTGAAATTCCGGTGGTTAATGAATTCGAAGACATTTTTCCAGACGAATTACCGGGTGTTCTGGCGGAAAGACAAGTTGAACTTCGCATTGAGTTGGTTCCGGGTGCTACTCCCATTGCTAAAACTCCTTATCATTTTCCACCAACGGAGATGCAAGAGTTGTTAAATCAAACCCAAGAGTTGCTTGAAAAGGGTTTTATCCGACCGAGTGCTTCGCCATGGGGTGCTCCGGTTTTATTCGTGAAGAAAAAAGATGGTAGTATGCGGATGTGCATCGATTATCAGGAGTTGAATAAAATGACGATCAAGAATCGTTATCCATTGCCTCGGATTGACAATTTGTTTGATCAACTCCAAGGCGCGACTTATTTTTCTAAAATTGACTTACAATCCGGCTATCACCAAATGCGGGTCCGTGAGGAAGATATCGAGAAAACGGCTTTTCGAACGCGTTACGGGCATTTTGAATTTGTAGTAATGCCTTTTGGTCTTACGAATGCACTGGCGGCATTCATGGATCTTATGAACCGAGTGTGCCAACCTATGTTGGACAAGTCGGTAATTGTGTTCATCGATGACATTCTTGTCTATTCTAAGAGTATGAAGGAACATGAACGTCATTTGCGCGAAGTATTGAAGACGTTGCGAAAGGAGAAGTTGTATGCTAAACTTTCCAAATGTGAATTTTGGCTAAGGGAAGTGCAATTCCTTGGCCATATTGTGAACAAAGAAGGTATTCAAGTGGATCCGGGGAAGATAGAGACGGTGAAGAGTTGGGAACAACCGACTACGCCTACGAAAATCCGAAGTTTTCTCGAATTGGCCGGTTATTATCGTCGGTTTATCCAAGACTTTTCTAAAATCGCTTCTCCATTGACGAAGTTGATAAGGAAAAGCGCGAGATTTAATTGGGAAAACGAGCAAGAAATTGCTTTTCAATTGTTAAAAGAGAAGTTGTGTCAAGCTCCGGTGTTAGTGTTGCCGGAAGGTGTAGAAGACATGAAGTTTAAATGGGATCGGGTGTGTTCTAATGCAACGAGGTAAGGTCATCGCTTATGCCTCTCGACAATTAAAGGAACACGAAAAGAGATATCCGACTCACGATCTTGAATTGGCGGCGGAGGTTCATGCGTTGAAAATTTGGCGCCACTACTTGTATGGTGTCAAGTGTACGATTTATTCGAATCATAAAAGTTTAAAACATCTCTTTGACCAACGAGATTTGAATTATCGTCAACGTAGATGGATGGATGTGGTAAAGGATTATGATTGTGAGATACTTTACCATCCGGGTAAGGCGAATGTGGTCGCGGATGCGTTGAGTCGAAAGAGTCAACATCCGGCGATACGAGTAGGATCGTTACGCATGATTATTACTAATGATTTTCTTGTAAAGCTTGGTGAGATTCAAATTGAGGCTTTTGTTAACAACAAGTATGAGGAACGAATCGTGGGCCAAACGGAGTTTTACCTTAGGCCCGCATGGTTTGTTGTCCTTTCAAGGACGAGTGTGGGTGCCTAGAATGGGAGATTTCTGACAAGTGCTACTTGATGAAGCGCATAAGTCAAAGTATTCCATTCATCCGGGCACGACGAAGATGTATCTTGATTTGAAGAAAGAGTATTGGTGGCCGGGCATGAAACGTGATGTTGTAAAGTATGTTGAACAATGTGTCACGTGTTTGCAAGTTAAGGCCGAGCACCAAAAGCCGTATGGTATGTTACAACCGTTGGAAGTCCCGAAATGGAAATGGGAGCACATTACTATGGATTTAATTACAAAGTTATCAAAGACGGAGAGAACCCAATTTGATACGATTTGGGTGATAGTTGATCGATTAACGAAGAGTGCTTTGTTCCTTCCCATTCGGGAAATGATATCGTCGGAGACTTTGTCAAAGTTATTTATCAAAGAGGTGATATCAAGGCATGGGGTTCCTATATCCATTATTTCGGATCGAGATACTCGTTTCACATCTCGGTTTTGGAATAAGTTTCATGAAGATATGGGTACACAATTAAGAATGAGCACGACGTACCATCCTCAAACGGACGGTCAAACTGAATGTATGAATCAAACATTGGAGGATACGTTATGGGCGTGTATTATCGATTTCGGTGGTAGTTGGGATGAGCACTTGTCTTTGGTGAAATTCTCGTACAACAATAGTTACCATGCTAGTATTGGAATGCCAGCGTATGAGATGCTTTATGGGCAAAGGTGTCGAACTCCTATTTGTTGGGTGAAGTGGGACAAAGGGAAATCGGGAGTACCGATTTGGTTTTAGAGATGAATAACAAGATTGAGATGATTCGGAATGGATTGAAGACGGCGCAAGATAGACAAAAATCTTATGCCGACAAACGTAGGCGACTGATTGAGTTCCAAGAAGGTGACATGGCGATGCTTAAAGTTTCGCCATAGAAGGGTATTATTCGGTTTCGAAAACGGGGAAAGTTAGCTCCTCGGTTTATTGGGCCATTTAAACTTTTAGCTCGTGTTGGTGAAGTTGCGTATCGTTTGGAATTACCCGAAGAGCTTGCGGGGATCCATAACACATTTCATGTTTCCCATCTCCGTAAGTGTCTTGCGGATGATTCATCATGGGTACCATTAGACGAGATTGAGCTAAACAACAAGTTAGAGTTTGTAGAAGAGCCAATTGCTATACTCGATGAAAAGGTGAAAAGGTTGAGAAATAAAGAAGTGAGAACTTTTAAAGTTCAATGGCGTCGTAGTAAAGGTTTCGAGTTTACTTGGGAGCCCGAAGAATTTGTGTTGGTATATCTTCCCGCTTGTCATGCGGCTTGGATTGCGAGGACGCACTCCGATTCAAGTGGGGGAGAATTGTAAGACCCGAATAATTATTGTAGAGCAGTGAAAATAGGGTACAAAAAATGTGGGAAGCGTTGTGCAATTAAACAGAGGTCAGTGTCTGCCCAGACCTTTGTACGCGCCGCGCAGGGGTAAGTGTGCGCGCCGCGCACTGCTCCTGTGCACAGATTCCTGTTTTAATTTAATTTAAACGTGGGGCATTTTGGTCTTTTCACTTGAGTCCGGATTTAAAGCCACTAAAAGGCTGGTTGGAGTCTTTAGTTCACATCCACCAACCTTATCATCTCTCCCATTCAATTCTAGAGTGAGAAACCCATTGAGAGAGAGAAAGCTCAAATCAAGAAGGAAGAAGTTGATTTTGGGCCAAAACGCGAGTATTAAAGTTATTTATCTAGTCACTATTTTAATCTTAATTTGGTTAATGTGACAACCCGGAAATTTTCGACCAAATCTAAACTTTATCTTTATATTACTCTGACACGATAAGCAAAGTTTGTTAAGTTGAACTTCAAAAATTTTAAACTGTGTTCATACATTCATTTGACCTCGACCAAATTCCGACGATTCACGAACCATTATAAATATGAATATGATTATATATGTATATATCTATATGTATATATGTATATATTATAACTTGAAAATGTTAACAAAGTATTAGATGTATAATACTTTACATGAACGTATTTGTTTCAATATATTTATCGACGGAATTAGAAGATAATGTCAAATGATTGAGTTATTCGTTACATTATGATATTATTATAAGTCTTTGGGGTAAGGTCCACGTTGATTTAAGAAATCTGTTCTTTTAACAATATTCAGATAATGGTAAAGTGATCTACATGAAAGAACAAATGTGTCAATTAATGAGAACTAGACAAAAGTTAGTGGAGATTCCTGCTTAACTTTCAATGCATTCTTTACAATGATTGTCTCGTGTCTTTGATAAGGTAATTATTTAGTTTCCATATTATTGAAAACGTTTATGATATAGGTGGAACCTTTTAAAGAATGAATTTGAATATATACAATAAGTCGGAATATTAATTGTTAGAGCTATATATATACATAACTTGCATCGTGTATTTAAAACGTGTTTATGAATATTAAATATATATGATTTCAAATTAATTAAGTAAACAATAGTAACACTCGCTTAAGTAATTCGATTGATATGTAGATATGATAATTAGTATGTTTAAAAAGTTAAAATAAACGTTAGTACATAAATGAACTATATTTAGTTAAGTTCTAAAATGAAAACGTTAAATGATATAATAATTTCTATTATGTAAACGTTATGTGATATAATCTTTGTTAAATATATAAATGGTTTTAAATTATATAATGATCTTTGAAATATAAATTAGTTTTGAAAAACTAAATATTATATTATTAGATAAATATATCAAACATATATAATATGTATAAATTTATGTTTCTAAATAAAAAATATATATATATCTTACAAAGTGGTAAAATAAAATTTACTTAAAACGTTTTGATAATATTAGTAAATATACTTTGATAAATGACGAAGAGTTAATTTAAAGAAGCAAATTGAAATGTCCCGTTCTTATTGATTAAAAACGTTCCATATTAATTGATTTCGTTGCGAGGTTTTGACCTCTGTATGAGACGTTTTTCAAAGACTGCATTCATTTTAAAACAAACCATAACCTTTCTTTCATCAATAAAGGTTTAAAAAGCTTTACGTAGATTATCAAATAATGATAATCTAATATATCATGTTTACACACGACCATTACATAATGGTTTACAATACAAATATGTTACAACAAAATAAGTTTCTTGAATGCAGTTTTTACACAATATCATACAAGCATGGACTCCAAATCTTGTCCTTATTTAAGTATGCGACAGCGGAAGCTCTTAATAATCACCTGAGAATAAACACGCTTAAAACGTCAACAAAAATGTTGGTGAGTTATAGGTTTAACCTATATATATCAAATCATAATAATAGACCACAAGATTTCATATTTCAATACACATCCCATACATAGAGATAAAAATCATTCATATGGTGAACACCTGGTAACCGACATTAACAAGATGCATATATAAGAATATCCCCATCATTCCGGGACACCCTTCGGATATGATATAAATTTCGAAGTACTAAAGCATCCGGTACTTTGGATGGGGTTTGTTAGGCCCAATAGATCTATCTTTAGGATTCGCGTCAATTAGGGTGTCTGTTCCCTAATTCTTAGATTACCAGACTTAATAAAAAGGGGCATATTCGATTTCGATAATTCAACCATAGAATGTAGTTTCACGTACTTGTGTCTATTTTGTAAATCATTTATAAAACCTGCATGCATTCTCATCCCAAAAATATTAGATTTTAAAAGTGGGACTATAACTCACTTTCACAGATTTTTACTTCGTCGGGAAGTAAGACTTGGCCACTGGTTGATTCACGAACCTATAACAATATATACATATATATCAAAGTATGTTCAAAATATATTTACAACACATTTAATATATTTTGATGTTTTAAGTTTATTAAGTCAGCTGTCCTCGTTAGTAACCTACAACTATTTGTCCATAGTTAGATGTACAGAAATAAATCGATAAATATTATCTTGAATCAATCCACGACCCAGTGTATACGTATCTCAGTATTGATCACAACTCAAACTATATATATTTTGGAATCAACCTCAACCCTGTATAGCTAACTCCAACATTCGCATATAGAGTGTCTATGGTTGTTCCGAAATATATATAGATGTGTCGACATGATAGGTCGAAACATTGTATACGTGTCTATGGTATCTCAAGATTACATAATATACAATACAAGTTGATTAAGTTATGGTTGGAATAGATTTGTTACCAATTTTCACGTAGCTAAAATGAGAAAAATTATCCAATCTTGTTTTACCCATAACTTCTTCATTTTAAATCCGTTTTGAGTGAATCAAATTGCTATGGTTTCATATTGAACTCTATTTTATGAATCTAGACAGAAAAAGTATAGGTTTATAGTCGGAAAAATAAGTTACAAGTCGTTTTTGTAAAGGTAGTCATTTCAGTCGAAAGAACGACGTCTAGATGACCATTTTAGAAAACATACTTCCACTTTGAGTTTAACCATAATTTTTGGATATAGTTTTATGTTCATAATAAAAATCATTTTCTCAGAATAACAACTTTTAAATCAAAGTTTATCATAGTTTTTAATTAACTAACCCAAAACAGCCCGCGGTGTTACTACGACGGCGTAAATCCGGTTTTACGGTGTTTTTCGTGTTTCCAGGTTTTAAATCATTAAGTTAGCATATCATATAGATATAGAACATGTGTTTAGTTGATTTTAAAAGTCAAGTTATAAGGATTAACTTTTGTTTGCGAACAAGTTTAGAATTAACTAAACTATGTTCTAGTGATTACAAGTTTAAACCTTCGAATAAGATAGCTTTATATGTATGAATCGAATGATGTTATGAACATCATTACTACCTTAAGTTCCTTGGATAAACCTAATGGAAAAGAGAAAAATGGATCTTGCTTCAACGGATCCTTGGATGGCTCGAAGTTCTTGAAGCAGAATCATGACACGAAAACAAGTTCAAGTAAGATCATCACTTGAAATAAGATTGTTATAGTTATAGAAATTGAACCAAAGTTTGAATATGATTATTACCTTGTATTAGAATGATAACCTACTGTAAGAAACAAAGATTTCTTGAGGTTGGATGATCACCTTACAAGATTGGAAGTGAGCTAGCAAACTTGAAAGTATTCTTGATTTTATGTAACTAGAACTTGTAGAATTTATGAAGAACACTTAGAACTTGAAGATAGAACTTGAGAGAGATCAATTAGATGAAGAAAATTGAAGAATGAAAGTGTTTTTAGGTGTTTTTGGTCGTTGGTGTATGGATTAGATATAAAGGATATGTAATTTTGTTTTCATGTAAATAAGTCATGAATGATTACTCATATTTTTGTAATTTTATGAGATATTTCATGCTAGTTTCCAAATGATGGTTCCCACATGTGTTAGGTAACTCACATGGGCTGCTAAGAGCTGATAATTGGAGTGTATATACCAATAGTAGATACATCTAAAAGCTGTGTATTGTACGAGTACGAATACGGGTGCATACGAGTAGAATTGTTGATGACACTGAACGAGGATGTAATTGTAAGCATTTTTGTTAAGTAGAAGTATTTTGATAAGTGTATTGAAGTCTTTAAAAAGTGTATAAATACATATTAAAACACTACATGTATATACATTTTAACTGAGTCGTTAAGTCATCGTTAGTCGTTACATGTAAGTGTTGTTTTGAAACCTTTAGGTTAACGATCTTGTTAAATGTTGTTAACCCAATGTTTATAATATCAAATGAGATTTTAAATTATTATATTATCATGATATTATCATGTATGAATATCTCTTAATATGATATATATACATTAAATGTCTTTACAACGATAATCATTACATATATGTCTCGTTTAAAAATTATTAAGTTAGTAGTCTTGTTTTTACATATGTAGTTCATTGTTAATATACTTAATGATATGTTTACTTATCATAGTATCATGTTAACTATATATATATATCCATATATATGTCATCATATAGTTTTTACAAGTTTTAACGTTCGTGAATCACCGGTCAACTTGGGTGGTCAATTGTCTATATGAAACATATTTCAATTAATCAAGTCTTAACAAGTTTGATTGCTTAACATGTTGGAAACATTTAATCATGTAAATATCAATCTCAATTAATATATATAAACATGGAAAAGTTCGGGTCACTACAGTACCTACCCGTTAAATAAATTTCGTCCCGAAATTTTAAGCTGTTGAAGGTGTTGACGAATCTTCTGGAAATAGATTGATGGTTAAAGCTAAGGGGTATAAAATACTATTAATTTTTACAAGAAAATACTATTAAATACGATACAATTTTACACAAGATATTTATTTATTTATAGAATGGATATACTTAAACCTTGCTACAACACTTATAGGTAGTGTACCTAATCGTACAGTAGTGTAGTTTTTAGTAAGTCCGGTTCGTTCTACAGGGAATCTTTTTCACAAAGCTTAACGCTATATTAGTTTACTTTTATAAAAATACAAATATATATATATAAGTAATATTATTATTATAAAGGAGGGTTTTTACCGTTTAATGACCGGTTTGTCGATTTTAAAACTTTAGTCGCAGTTAAAACCAAATGTAAAATAATAAATAATTACAAGACTTAATTTAAAGTGTAAAGTAAATAACGATAATGAAATTGCGAATAATAAAAGTGCGATAAAATAAACTTGCGATAATTAAAAAGTACGATAATTAAAAGTGTAATTAAATACAATAACAATAAAAAAGTGATAATTAGAAGTGCAATTAAATATAAAATAAAGGAAATAAAATATGAAATAAAAGAATTATGCTTATTTAAACTTCCGTAACCATGATGTTTGACGTGTTGATTTTAGTTTTATGACCATGGGTTAATTGTCCTTTGTCCTGGATTATTTAATATGTCCGTCTGGTTTTTGTCCATAACAGTCCATCAGTCATAAATATAACGTGCGAGTGTCCTCGTCAAATTATCCTTATACCCGAAGTTAAATATTCCAACTAATTGGGGACTTAAACTGTAACAAGATTTTAACACTTTGTTTAATAATTACACCAGGATGTCGACTGAGTGTAACCCAAGGTTTTAATATGTTGTTATCAATTATACCAAGTGTCCTTGTACATAATTTCACCCCTGTTTTAATTATTCTAGTGGCTATTAATCCATTCCCTTGTCCGGTTAAATGAACGATTATTCGTACATATAAATACCCCGCCCATCGTGTCCGATCGAGTGTATATGGTAATTTATAGGGACGCCCAATTGTAAATCTTTATATTAACATTAACAAACTATCATTTAGTTAAACAAATATAAAGCCCATTAATAGCCCATAGTCTAATTTCCACAAGTGTCGTTCTTTTGTCCAAACCCCAATTATGGTACAAAGCCCAATTATCCAATTTTAGTAATTAGCCCAACATCATGATTACTTCGGATTAAATAAGCATAATAATAACTTAGCTACGAGACATTAAATTAAAAAGGTTGAACATAACTTACAATGATTAAAAATAGCGTAGCGTTACACGGACAGAATTTTGACTTACACCCTTACAACATTTGCTAACATACCCTTATTATTAGGATTTAAAATTAAAATTAAAATTAAAATATAAATTATATATATATATATATTTACGTATATATTGAGAGAGAAATAGATTATGGATATTGAAAATGATCAGAATTCGGTTGGCTTTATAGGGAATTGAGTTCCGGGGTACTCCGTGACTCGCGGCAACTTTTGCCTTCAAACTCCGCGAGTCGCGGAGTTTGAAAATACAGCTCACCATCCTTTGGCTTCTTTCTTACCGACGATTTATAAATATATTATAATATATATATTAATTTTAAGAATTAATTATATATTATATTATATTTATGTGCATAGTTGACTCGTAATTTTTAGTCCATTGCGTCGAGCGTTGAGAGTTGACTCATGTCCCGGTTCCGGATTTTCGAACGTCCTTGCGTACAATTTAATATCTTGTACTTTGCGTTTTGAATCTTGTACTCTTGTAATTTCGAGATGTTTCTTATCAATAATTGGAACCTCTTTGATTGTCTTTTGTACTTTTGAGCTTTTTGGTCGTTTGCGTCTTCAATTCGTCGAATCTGTCTTTTGTCTTCACCTTTTATTATTTAAACGAATATCACTTTTAAATAGAACAATTGCAACTAAAAGCTTGTCTTTCTTGAGGAATAATGCTATGAAATATATGTTCGTTTTTAGCATTATCAAATATTCCCACACTTGAGCGTTGCTTGTCCTCAAGCAATATCGTCTTGAAATACTAGAATCACTTCTTTATTCTTCACACTTTGTTAATCAGTGATTTCTATACGGCGGTATAAACAATGGTAGTAACGATATGGTTTACAGTCCCACATGACTATAAAAATTTAGATCCATTAAAGAAATTGGATCTTTATGAAAACATTTGATCTTTTGAAAATTAAATCTAGTTTTTACCCTAGATAAGTTTTCCGGAATAACCCTTCACCGGTGTTTGTAAATTATTTTTGTGGGTTTGGTGGGTTTCATATTTGAAAATTTTAGCTCAAAACTTGCGGTTTTGTGTCACCCACTTGCTAACCTTGTATTAGGAAAGCAACACGTCCAGTTTACTTGTCCCGTATATTACCTTTCGGTAAACTACCGTCCGGTTGTAAAGGAAAGCGTTGAACAAGTCAACTGTTAAGGCAATGTTCCCTGACATGCTTTTAATTATGGTCTATAATGTGTCAGAGGCAATTACTATCCTTGGTAGGAGCAATAGTAAAGCTCACCCTTGTAATTTGTAGGTTTGGCACAAGGTCCTGTCTTTGACCACTATGCAACCACCGTTCTTACGGTTGACACCCGATTTGGTTCAGGTGACCTAATGAATTCCAGGTGAATTCCTAGGATTTTACGTTCAATGGTAATGAACGCATTGAAAATGGGTTTTTAGAAAACAAATCGGTTTGTAATTTTGATCAAAATATTTTCTCGTTCAGGCTCGAGTTTAGATATCATTGAATTCCATGAGTTTGAATTCTCAATCTTTAAGGTCAATCTCTAGGATTGAGTAATATCAGGCTTAAAAGCTGATTTTTAATCTTTAAGGAGATTATCCTTTCTGGGGATCTGATTCATTAGTCTTATCCAGCTAATTTGCACGGTGCCCTCCCCATTTTACAAGACAGATCCTCTCATGGTTAGGATAAGTCTGACCACTTGGCGACCCTGTTTGATGCTGAGGTCCGTGGATTTCCTGCTAATTTTAGTGATGACTTTTCTAGGTTTTTCGTCAACCTACAGCTGGTCTGGACGACAACTTCATGACCTAAATCAAGAAGCGCGTTTCTTTTTCGGAAGACTTTACTTCCTTTTAATGATGGAATTGATTCATCGTGTAGATCCATCGTGTAGATTCATCGGGTAAAATAGTTTAGTTTAGTCCAAAGCAAAAGTATTTTCAGTTATTTGTTACAGAAATATGTGACATATGTTTAAGATAACTTGGTAATTTTTCCCACACTTGGCTTTTATTTTCCTTTTTATTGTCCTCTATTCCATTTTAAATGAATTTTAACATTTTGGTTTGTTTCTCAATTTATGTCCTTTCTGAGGTAACAATAATTTCGGTGTTAATACCTAGTTTTATCGTTCATAAATATGTATAAACATGATTTTGAGTTCATTTAATTGAAAATTTTGAAATTTTTTTACTAGAATTGGGTAGTCAGTATATAAGACTAGGGCTGTTCTTTATCATCAGAGAGCACTAGATTCTAATACAACTACTATGTTACTAGTATTTTTAATGGTAACCAAGTGTTTAAGATAAAAATTTTAAAAATCCGAAAGAATTTAACCCCTTCCCACACTTAAGATCTTCATTTGCAAGAAATCAGTAACAATTTAAATTATTGAGGGTGATTTGTGTGAAAATGATTAAATTTTACCAAAGTTTCCAAATATATTGGCGTTTGTTTGCTGAATGATAAATGGTGCACATCATTTGTTCATTCCGTCTTGTTGTTATTTCACATATATTTTGCATCTTGTCGTCAAAATTAGTTGCTTTTGCTGAACTTAATGCCAGTCTTTGAAAATGCGTTATTTTACCCTGTTGTGTACATAAGATAAACTGCAAACATATATACATATTTTTAAAGTTTGGTATATTACCCCACATTCAAAAATTATTAAAATCTAAGAATAAAAGTTAGAAAATTATAAAAACTATTACAATATTAAATAAGTATTAAACGTATCAACATTACAAATTACAAAATAAATAAAACTAAGTAGACTAGGGATGATACTGATACCAATAGGGGTTCCATGCATAACCATAGGTGCTATAAAATGCTTCGGCTGGGTTATACGTAGGATACGGTGGTTGAATCTCTATAGACCAGGGAGGGAATATGGGCTTTGTAGTAGGAATATAGTTTCTACCTATATGTTGGCAATAAGCTATGATTTGGTTTTGATGAACTTGCCAATCTTCAAATGCTCTATGTCTAGCATTTTCGTACTCCTGTGAAGCTATAAACCTTTGCATTTCTTGCATTTCATTTCCCCCTCCTACATTACCTTGCTGTTGGTTTCTCTCAACCTGTGGATGTCTACCATGGTATTGTACTTTGGCGTTATTTTGCGTCTTCAAAACTTTCACACCATGGTATACATTTAAACCTATAGTATCGCGAGATTCTGGTTCTTCGACTAATAATCCCCCCCCCCGACTTATATCCACACCGAGATATTCAGCAATCAAAGTAATAAATATACCACCTCCTATTATGCTATGTGGTCTCATCCCCCTAACCATAGCTGATAAATAATAACCCACACAATAAGGTATACTTACAGCGCTTTGTGGGTCTCGAATACACATATGGTAAAACAAATCCTGTTCATTTACCTTTTCCTTGTTCTTACCTCTTTGTGTAATCGAATTAGCTAAAAACCTATGAATTACTCTTAATTCAGCTCTATCTATATCCAAATAAGAGTAATTTCCCCCTTTGAATCGGTGATGGCTTGTCATTTGACTCCATACACCATGTGTATCAAAATTTTCATCTATCTTTCTACCATTTAGTATCAACCCTCTACAATCGGCAGATGCTAACTCCTCAGGCGTATATATACGCAAAGCCTGAGCCATGTCTAGTAAAGACATGTGGCGCATCGAACCTCCTAACAAAAATCTAATAAAAGATCGATCGGTTAAACTAGCTACCCGATCATTTAATTCTATACTACACAACAATTCTTCACACCATACTTTATATACAGGTCTACGCATGGTGAATAAACGTACCCAGTCGTTAAAAGTAGAATTACCATACCTCTGTGCAAGTAATTCCCTAATTGGCCCGGCCAATTCTACAGCTTCTAATGGTCCCCATTCTATGACCCTAGGTACCTCAACAACTTTAGAATGAAGAGCATGGAAACCCCTTTGGTATTTTGGATAATCTATCCAAAGTCTGTCAAATCTCAGGTTCGGGTGCAAATCTTCCAAGTGCATATCAGAAAATGTCATGACTGGATGAGGTATATCTTGCTTGTAGTAGTTATCCACCTCCTGTTGTTCCGCATTCTCAGCAGGAGCATTGCGAGCTTGGGATGAAGATTCACCCCTTTCAGTCTGTAAAACACATCAAACACAATTTTTGTGCATCCAAATATGCATTAGTGTCAGCAAAATCATCAATTAAAATAATTACAATGACATGATCAATTTATATCAAACTTAAGCTCATTTTCACATTTTTATCAAATCTACACTTTTTCAAATAAGCATATACGAAAATGTTCGCCAAGTTCATAAGCATTCAACTCAAATAACATGTTAAAATAATCATTACTAGCAATTAAACAAGTTTCAAATGGCATTATCTCCCAAAAATCAAGTTCATGAATTTTTAGACTTGAAAAAGTCCACTTTAATTCTCAAAATCATGTTTAGGCTCAAAGTTTAGATCATTTAACTACCTAAACATGTTGCATTACTTAATTTAGCAACAATTCATGACAAAAATCGGTCATAACCTGTTTATATCAAAAAGCCCCAAATTGCTCAAGAACACAAACCCTAGATTACTCAAAATTTGAAGTTTAAGGCTTCTAATCATGTTAAATAGCATCAATCTAGGTTATACAAGCATAATACATAAACAATTTAAGCATAATTACACTAAAAAGCATCAAAATCAAATTGGTTATAAAATTGCTCAAGAACACTAATTTTCGGATTAAATGGTGTTTAGGTGTAGAAATTTACCGTTTTTCTTGAGTAATTCCTTGATAGCATCCTTCTCAACATGATTTTAGTAAAAGATTTGATGATTAACGGTTAAAAATTGTGATTTTGGGGGTGTTTTTTCGGAGTTTTTGCGCAGTATTTTCGCTGTATGTGTGGTGTGGGTTGGGGACTGATCAGTTCTGCCCCTTTTATTTTTTTTGGTATTTTTGGAACTCCGCGAGTCGCGGTGTTTTTTCCTTTCAAACTCCGTGAGTCGCGGAGTTTGTATTTTTTTTTATATTTTATTTATATATATATATATATATATATATATATATATATATATATATATATATATATATATATCTTATACTAATTAAAACAATAAAGTAATTAATTTTAAAATATTGTTTCCCTTGTTATTTAGGACGAGGTCGTTTCGGATCGATGTCCTAGTCCGTCCTTTGACAAAATTTTAAAATTTGTCTTTTTGTAGCGATTGTTTTAAAAGCTAAGATTTTTGGGGTTTTTTTAATGTTTTTGGCATACTTTAATTCAATAAGATTAAAAATAATGATAATAAAAGTTCTCGTCCCTCCCTTGGGTAAAGCAATTTCGGTTCAAAGACCTAGTTTTCAACTTACGACGAATTTTAAAAATCATATTTTTAACTTAATGAGATAAAGTAAATCTTTGTTTTTAAATTCACACAATTTAAATATAAAATTCAAAATTAATATTAAAAATTCACACCAAACTTACAATTTAAAATGCATAAAATTAAAATTCATATTTTAAAAATTAAAAATTCACACCAAACTTAATTTAAAAATTCATATTATAAATTCACACCAAACTTATATTAATTTTTCAAATATTTACAATTTTAAATATATTATTTTTACAAAGTTTACAATATTAATTTAAGATTTATATATTAATTTTAAAAACATGGTAAAAATAAAATTAAAAATCTTTTTGGCTTTTTATCCCACTTTAATCAATCAAATATTATCAAAAATATGCGCCCCTCTTTTCGGTAAAGTAATTTCGGTTCCATGACCTAATTTAACTCATGACGAATTTTTGAAATATTTTGGGTTGATTGATTAAAGATATTTATACCTTAAGAATAAACGTTAAATTTCACAGTGATGTAATAAATTTTTGAATGATATCAATAATTTCGGTCGCCAAACCTAATTTTTTTCAATACCAATTTAATACTTTATAGCGAACAAATTAGCGTTTATTATCAAAAGGTTAAAAATAAAAATAAAAAATAAAAACTGTACAAACATACCTGTGAAATAGATTTCTTAGTTATATGATCTATCCCATTCATAAGATAGTCGGTTTAATTGATTTTCCATGGCTACATAGGCGTAACCTCTAGCATTCAGTGTTTTTTCTTCTAAACATATGAACGGTCCGTCTCTGCATAAAGTAACAAATTCGGTGTTTGAATAGGTTTGATTATTTGAACATTTACCTCCATGTGACCATTTTCCGCATTCGTGACATCTTTCTAGGTGTCGTGCTCTTCTTTTCGCTGCGGATTTTGATTTTCCTTTACCAAATTGTAACTTATTATCTTCGCATCTGGATTCTTTTCTTACTCCGTCCAATCTTTCTCTGATTACTGATACTATTTCACTTGGAAGTGTGTCATTATTACGTTTAGTGATCAAAGCGTGTAGCATTAGACCATGGTTTAGTTCACAGGCAGTCTTCATTTTGTAAAAACCTAAAAAAAATAAAAATTCAGAATGGAGGGAGAAGACTAGTTCTTTAGGCTCTGCTAGGGAAAGACCATTCGGGTTCCATTTTCGAGAACTACATGAAAATAGACAATCTAACTCTAATAGAAATACATAAACCCCCTATACTTAGTTAGCTGTGGTGTCGAAATTGTGATTAACTTCATTGTCTTCTTCCATCGGACCATGTATGTAATGTTTAACTCTGTGACCATTAACTTTAAATTCAATTCCATTTGAATTTATTAATTCTATCGTTCCGTATGGTAAAACTCTTTTGACTATGAATGGTCCAGACCATCTTGATTTCAATTTTCCAGGAAATAGCTTGAATCGTGAATTGAAAAGAAGAACTCTGTCTCCTTCTTTAAATTCTTTTGAACTTCTGATTCTTTTAATGCCATTTCTTCGTTCTTTCTCTATAGATTAACGAATTTTCGTATGCTTCATGTCTTAATTCTTCTAATTCATTTAGTTGACTTAATCGTAGATGTCTGGCTTCATGTAAATCAAGATTACATGTCTTCAAAGCCCAAAATGCTTGGTGTTCAATTTCTACTGGAAGATGACATGCTTTTCCATAAATAAGTCTAAAAGGTGTGGTTCCAATTGGAGTTTTGTAGGCTGTTCTAAAAGCCCAGAGTGCATCCTCCAATTTAATGGACCATTCCTTCGGATTTGATCCTACGATTTTCTCTAGAATACGTTTTAAAGCTCGGTTGGTATTTTCAACTTGTCCACTTGTTTGTGGATGATATGCGGTGGAGATTTTATGAGTTACTCCATATCTTTTAAGAACTTTCTCAAGTTGATTATTACAGAAATGAGTACCCCGATCACTTATTAAAGCTTTCGGTATTCCAAACCTTGCAAAAAGACGTTTTAAAAAGTTGACTACAACTCGTGCATCGTTAGTTGGGAGAGCTTGTGCTTCCGCCCATTTAGATACATAATCAATGGCTACGAGTATATATAGATTATTATGAGATTTTGGAAATGGACCCATAAAGTCAATACCCCAAATGTCAAATACTTCAC
Source organism: Rutidosis leptorrhynchoides (assembly GCF_046630445.1). Lineage (NCBI taxonomy): Eukaryota > Viridiplantae > Streptophyta > Magnoliopsida > Asterales > Asteraceae > Rutidosis > Rutidosis leptorrhynchoides. Next base: position 80,321,905 of record NC_092337.1, on the reverse strand, counting down.
ATACTTGGATGACATTTTGTGGCATTTCATCACGTTGACTTATTTTTCCGGCCCTTTGACAAGCATCACAGGATTTGCAAAGAAGGTGTGCGTCTTTGTAAATTGTAGGCCAATAGAATCCAGCATCATAAACTTTTCTTGCTGTTAGTTGAGGCCCATAATGCCCTCCTGTTGGTCGTGTGTGACAATGGTTTAATATTTTACTGGCTTCATCTCCGAATACACATCGACGTATTATTCCATCGGGACAACTTTTAAACAGATGTGGATCTTCCCAAAAATAGTGTTTTATATCACTGAAGAATTTCTTTCGTTTTTGGTACGATAATCCTTTTTCAAGGAATCCACAAACTAAGTAGTTTGCATAGTCTGCAAACCATGGAATTTCTTTATAATCTATCTTCAATAGATATTCATCAGGAAAGTTGTCTTGTATGGCCGATTCATTTAGAACTTCTAACTCAGGATTTTCAAGACGAGAAAGATGATCAGCGGCGAGATTTTCTGCTCCTCTTTTATCTCGGATTTCAATATCAAACTCTTGTAAGAGTAAGATCCAACAGATTAATCTTGGTTTAGCATCTTGTTTTGAAAATAGGTATCTAAGAGCAGAATGGTCGGTATAGACCACCGTTTTTGTTAGAACGAGATATGATCGAAATTTGTCAAAAGCAAAGACAATAGCAAGGAGTTCTTTTTCAGTAGTTGTATAGTTCGTTTATGCTCCTTGTAACGTCTTACTAGCATAATATATAGGTTGAAATCGTTTTCCAATCCTTTGTCCTAAAACGGCTTCCATTGCAAAATCACTTGCATCGCACATTAGTTCAAATGGTAGATTCCAATTTGGTGATATCATGATCGGCGCATTAGTGAGTTTCTCTTTAAGAATATTAAAAGATTTGATACACTCATCTGAAAAGATGAATGAAGCATCCTTTTCTAGGAGTTTATTCATAGGAGTGGCAATTTTAGAAAAATCTTTTATGAAATGTCGGTAAAAACCGGCATGCCCTAGAAAACTCCTAACTCCTCTAACATTGGTGGGATGTGGAAGTTTAGCAATTACATCTACTTTAGCTCTATCCACTTCAATTCCTTCTTTTGAAATTTTATGACCAAGAACGATGCCTTCTTTAACCATAAAATGGCATTTCTCCCAATTAAGAAATAGATTTGATTGTTCGCATCTAATAAGCATTCGTTCAAGATTAGCTAGACATGATTCAAATGTATCACCGAAGACTGAAAAGTCATCCATGAAAACTTCCATGCATTCTTCTATCATGTCATGCAAAATCGCCATCATACACCTTTGAAAGGTTGCAGGGGCGTTACAAAGTCCAAATGGCATGAGTTTGTAAGCAAAAGTACCATAAAGGCACGTGAATGTGGTTTTCTCTTGATCTTCGGGTGCTATTGGAATTTGAAAATATCCGGAAAATCCATCTAGAAAACAATAGTAACTATTTCCAGCTAATCTTTCCAACATTTGATCTATGAAAGGTAAGGGAAAATGATCTTTTCTGGTGGCGTCATTTAATTTTCAATAATCAATACACACACGCCATCCTGTTACAGTCCTAGTAGGAATAAGCTCATTTTTCTCATTTGTAATGACTGTCATGCCACCCTTCTTAGGCACGTATTGAACTGGGCTTACCCATGGACTATCAGAGATTGGATAAATTAGACCTGCGTCTAGCAGTTTAATAATTTCTTTTTTAACTACATCTTGCATATTAGGATTTAGTCTTCGTTGGCGTTGCACATACGTTTTATGACCTTCTTCCATAAGGATTTTATTTGTGCAATACGAAGGACTTATTCCTTTAATATCATGAATCTTCCATGCAATGGCTGGTTTATGAGCTTTCAACACAGAAATGAGTTGTGATTTCTCATTTTCAGTAAGAGAAGACGATATTATTACAGGTAATTCAGATTCACCATGTAAATAAGCGTATTCCAAATGGTTTGGAAGTGGCTTTAACTCTAATTTCGGAGGTTCTTCTATCGATGATTTGTATCGATATCTGTCTTCTTCTTTTAGCATTTGAATTTCTTCTGTTGTTGGTTCATATCCATTAGCTATAAGTGTAGCTAACATTTCAACTTCATCAATTGGTTCATTACTTTCTCCTAAAGAACATTCTCCTGTTCCTTGTAATTCTGGAAATTCTTCTAATAATTCTGCATGTGCATCTATAGTTTGAATATAATAACATGTATCATCTGCAGATTGTGGTTGTTGCATTGCTCTATCAACTGAAAAGGTAACACTCTCGTCCTCTATACTTAGGGTCAATTTCTTACCGAACACGTCTATCATTGCTTTAGCCGTGTTTAAGAATGGTCTTCCTAATATGAGAGGAACTTGAGAATCTTCTTCCATGTCCAGAACAACAAAATCTACTGGAAATACTAAAGTACCAACTTTAACTAGCATGTTTTCCATTATCCCTCTAGGATATTTTATTGATCTATCGGCTAGTTGTATACTTATTCTGGTTGGTTTCAATTCTCTAAGGTCTAGTTTAGCGTATAGTGAATACGGCATTAAATTTATACTAGCACCTAAGTCTGCCAATGCTTCTATTGAACTAAGACTACCCAGAAAACATGGAATTGTGAAACTTCCTGGATCAGATAATTTTTTTGGTATCTTATTCAACAGCACTGCTGAACAATTAGCGTTCATAGTAACAGCCGAGAGTTCTTCCATTTTCTTTCTATTTGAGATTAGATCTTTCAAGAATTTAGCATATCTAGGCATTCCTGAAATCACATCAATGAAAGGAAGATTTACATTTATCTGTTTAAACATATCCAAGAATTTGGATTGCTCGGCTTCAAGTTTCTCTTTCTTCATTTTACTCGGGTAAGGAAGTGGTGGCTGGTATGGTTTAACATAAGGTTTAGCCTTAACTGTGTTATCTTCATTAACCTTTTCAACTACCGGTTCTTTTTCCTTATCTTGATCAAGTTGTGGTTCTTGTGAAGTAGGAATAGCTTCATCAGAAGTTACAAGTATTTCAGGTGGTTTAAGTGTTGTACCACTTCTTGTGGTAATGGCTTTAGCTGTTTCATTTCGGGGGTTAGCATTTGTATCACTAGGTAGACTTCCCGGTTTTCTTTCACCTATTAACCTTGCTAGGTTACTTACTTCTTGTTCCAGATTTTGAATAGAAGCTTGTTGATTTCTAAATGCTTGAGCATTTTGTTCATTAGTTTGTTTCTGAGATGTGAAAAACTGCGTTTGAGTTTCAACTAGCTTCGTCATCATATCTTCCAAATTCGGCTTTTTATCATCGGTTTGTTGTGGTGGTTTGTTTTGAAAATTAGGTCTTTGCTGGTTGTAAGTATTATTGGATACTTGTTGATTGCTAGGACCTTGTTGGTTGTTGTATGGAATATTTCGGTTATAATTCTGGTTTTGATTGTAAATTGGTCTTGGCGGTTGATAATTATTCTGATAATTATTTCCAGGCCTTTGGTTTATGTATGAAATATTCTCTCTTTGTTCTATTGTTAATTCAATACTGAGACAATCTTTTGTCAAATGTGGTCCTCCACACTGCTCACAACTAATTCGTATTGAGTGAATATCTTTAGTCATCTTTTCCATTCGTCTCTCCACAGCATCTATCTTTACGGAAATGGAATCTAAGTCATGGCTAGAATCGGCTCTAGCTGCTTTAGATGATCTAACGATGTCTTTTTCTTGGTGCCACTCATGTGAGTGGGAAGCAGTGTTATCAATAATTTTGTAAGCATCAGTTTCGGTTTTCTTCATAATAGAACCACCAGCTGCTATCTATGTCTTTCCTTGTAGTGATGTCGCATCCTTGGTAGAATATTTGTACTATTTGACAGGTGTCTAAACCATGTTGCGGACATCCTCTTAACAACTTTCCAAATCTAGTCCACGCCTCATATAGAGTTTCATTTGGCTTCTGTGTAAACGTAACAATTTCTCCTTGAAGTCTTACGGCTTTAGATGCAGGAAAGAATTGTTAAGAAATTTTTCAACTAAAACGTCCCATGTATCAATCGCCCCTTCAGGTAACGATTCCAACCAATCTTTGGCTTCTCCCTTTAAAGTCCAGGGAAATAACATGAGATATATCTGTTCATCCTCCACTTCTCGGATTTTAAATATTGTGCAGATCCTGTTAAAGGTACGAAGATGTTCATTTGGATCTTCCTTCGGCGCACCACTAAATTGGCATTGATTAGTCACCATGTGTAGAATTTGTCCTTTGATTTCATAATCTGGTGCATTAATGTCTGGATGAGTAATTGCGTGACCTTGGCCAGTGCGTTTAGCTCTCATTCGGTCTTCCATATTTAATGGTTCTGTTACTTCCATAATTGAATTTGTTGAATCGGAATCACTAGAGGATTCTGATTTAATGGTTCGTTCCTCAACAATCTCTGTTTGAATGATTGGTGGTTCCGGAGGAAAATTTAGTGGTTCAGGATCTATGAATCGTCCCTGAATATTCTCCGGATTCTCAATTGTGAGGTCAGGTTCAAAAAATGGATTATCGGAAATTTGAACTGGAGTACTTGGTCGACTGGATGACGATTCTAAAGAAAAATCAACGGCGGTAATATTTGCTAAATATCTTGATCTAGTTACAGGTGGTGAACGTACAAAAAGTGGTGAACGTCTTGCCCGGTGCATTCACTGAATATCCTATTAGTTTTTAAAAGGAAAGAAAAATTATAATAAGTTGTCCAATCAATAGACTTTTCTGATTTTGCCCACGTTTCGAATAGCCAAAAGATGCAGCAGATGGGCAGGATTCGTTTGGTCTCAATATAATTGATTACTGTTTGGCTCCAATAACCCGGTCCACGTACAAATCCAACTATTACTACGAACCAGAAAATTTTGATGTCTATCAATTTAAGCACTTAAAATAAATTTTCGTAATTTTAAGAAATTTAGATAAGAAGTAGAATAAAAATCTATGTCCTAAAACTAGAATAGCGAGAAATAAGAAAGAAAAAGAGTTCGTCGAAAAAGGTCGAAAAAGAAAAATGGTTGAAAAATAAAAGGTGACGGAAAAATAAAAGAAACTTATAAAACTTAAAAACACTTGACTAACCTAACCTTATTACTACAACTAACTTAAAATTATAATCGCAAATTGAGATTACTAATTGGAATGATAATTGATACATAGGTAAAATGTGTCTAAAAATATTAAAGCTTACAAAAAAACTATATCCCAAATGGCAATAACTTAAAAAGAAACTAAAACTTAAAAAGGCGTCGCAAAATTCTAAAGCACTTAAATCTTAGTTTAAATAAAAAGCACTTAAGTGATTTTACGGCAAAGCCTAAAAATCTAGAAATAAAAATAACTATGGTAAAAACTAAGTTTAAAACTAAATATGAGCGAAAAATACAAATATTACGCTAAAACAATTAAAAAGGGACAAAATATAAAAATATACAAAAAGTTGTAAAAAGTTACAAATTTTTATAAAAATATTATTTTTATATTATTTATTTATTAAAACTATTATTTTTATATTTTATTTAAACTAATTTAACTAAATAAAACAAATAAATAAAAACTAAACTAAACAATATAATATAAATAAACTAATTAGGGTTTAAAATTAATTAAAATTAATAAAACCCGTAATTAATGCGAATTAGGGTTCCTGTGTACCCGTGTCAGGTCTGCTCCGCGAGTCGCGGTATTCGATGCTTCAAACTCCGCGAGTCGCGGGGTTTCAAAATTCAACTCAGGTACAGTTTTGAAATTCGACGCGTTTTTCTTTTTTATTTTTTTTATTTTATAGTTTCTGTTTTATATTTTCTGTTTTAAAATCTAAAATATTTATATAATAAAAACTTATATTTTAAAAACTAGAATAAAAATAGAACTACTTTATAATTTTATAAATAAAAATCTTAAAACTAGATTTATATATATATATTTTTTTCGGTTTTTTTTTATGTTTTAAATAAAAACAAAATACTTAAATAAAACTTATATAAAAATAAAGAAACTTTATAAAACTTAAATATTTAACAAACTCTTAAAAATACTTATATTTTTGTTTTTTTGTTTTTATATTTTCGAATATTTAAAACGTATTTTTATAAAAACGAATTTTAATAAAAGTAAACTAAAAATCTTTTTTTTTTTATTAGCGTTGCGCTTCCGGCTTTAAGAGTTCCCCGGCAGCGGCGCCAAAAATACTTGATATGTTAAAGCTAAGGGGTATAAAATACTATTAATTTTTACAAGAAAATACTATTAAATACGATACAATTTTACACAAGATATTTATTTATTTATAGAATGGATATACTTAAACCTTGCTACAACACTTATAGACAGTGTACCTAATCGTACAGTAGTGTAGTTTTTAGTAAGTCCGGTTCGTTCTACAGGGAATTTTTTTCACAAAGCTTAACGCTATATTAGTTTACTTTTATAAAAATACAAATATATATATATAAGTAATATTATTATTATAAAGGGGGGTTTTTACCGTTTAATGACCGGTTTGTCAATTTTAAAACTTTAGTCGCAGTTAAAACCAAATGTAAAATAATAAATAAATACAAGACTTAATTTAAAGCGTAATAATGAAATTGCGAATAATAAAAGTGCGATAAAATAAACTTACGATAATTAAAAAGTACGATAATTAAAAGTGTAATTAAATACAATAACAATAAAAATGCGATAATTAGAAGTGCAATTAAATATAAAATAAAGGAAATAAAATATAAAATAAAAGAATTATGCTTATTTAAACTTCCGTAACCATGATGTTTGACGTGTTGATTTTAGTTTTATACCCATGGGTTAATTGTCCTTTGTCCTGGGTTATTTAATATGTCCGTCTGGTTTTTGTCCATAACAGTCCATCAGTCATAAATATAAAGTGCGAGTGTCCTCGTCAAATTATCCTTATACCCGAAGTTAAATATTCCAACTAGTTGGGGACTTAAACTGTAACAAGATTTTAACACTTTGTTTAATAATTACACCAGGATGTCGACTGAGTGTAACCCAAGGTTTTAATATTTTGTTATCAATTATACCAAGTGTCCTTGTACATAATTTCACCCCTGTTTTAATTATTCTAGTGGCTATTAATCCATTCCCGTGTCAGGTTAAATGAACGATTATTCGTACATATAAATACCCCGCCCATCGTGTCCGATCGAGTGTATATGGTAATTTATAGGGACGCCCAATTGTAAATCTTTATATTAACATTAACAAACTATCATTTAGTTAAAAAAATATAAAGCCCATTAATAGCCCATAGTCTAATTTCCACAAGTGTCGTTCTTTTGTCCAAACCCCAATTATGGTACAAAGCCCAATTATCCAATTTTAGTAATTAGCCCAACATCATGATTACTTCGGATTAAATAAGCATAATAATAACTTAGCTACGAGACATTAAATTAAAAAGGTTGAACATAACTTACAATGATTAAAAATAGCGTAGCGTTACACGGACAGAATTTCGACTTACACCCTTACAACATTTGCTAACATACCCTTATTATTAGGATTTAAAATTAAAATTAAAATTAAAATATAAATTATATATATATATTTACGTATATATTGAGAGAGAGATAGATTATGGATATTGAAAATGATCAGAATTCGGTTGGCTTTATAGGGAATTGAGTTCAGGAGTTTGAAAATACAACTCACCATCCTTTGGCTTCTTTCTTACCGACGATTTATAAATATATTATAATATATATATTAATTTTAAGAATTAATTATATATTATATTATATTTATGTGCATAGTTGACTCGTAATTTTTAGTCCATTGCGTCGAGCGTTGAGAGTTGACTCATGTCCCGGTTCCGGATTTTCGAACGTCCTTGCGTACAATTTAATATCTTGTACTTTGTGTTTTGAATCTTGTACTCTTGTAATTTCGAGACGTTTCTTATCAATAATTGGAACCTCTTTGATTGTCTTTTGTACTTTTGAGCTTTTTGGTCGTTTGCGTCTTCAATTCGTCGAATCTGTCTTTTGTCTTCACCTTTTATTATTTAAACGAATATCACTTTTAAATAGAACAATTGCAACTAAAAGCTTGTCTTTCTTGAGGAATAATGCTATGAAATATATGTTCGTTTTTAGCATTATCATAGATGCGGGTATTTCTTCTTCATCTGATCTTCACGCTCCCAGGTGAACTCGGGTCCTCTACGAGCATTCCATCGAACCTTAACAATTGGTATCTTGTTTTGCTTAAGTCTTTTAACCTCACGATCCATTATTTCGACGGGTTCTTCGATGAATTGAAGTTTTTCGTTGATTTGGATTTCATCTAACGGAATAGTGAGATCTTCTTTAGCAAAACATTTCTTCAAATTCGAGACGTGGAAAGTGTTATGTACAGCCGCGAGTTGTTGAGGTAACTCAAGTCGGTAAGCTACTGGTCCGACACGATCAATAATCTTGAATGGTCCAATATACCTTGGATTTAATTTCCCTCGTTTACCAAATCGAACAACGCCTTTCCAAGGTGCAACTTTAAGCATGACCATCTCTCCAATTTCAAATTCTATATCTTTTCTTTTAATGTCAGCGTAGCTCTTTTGTCGACTTTGGGCGGTTTTCAACCGTTGTTGAATTTGGATGATCTTCTCTGTAGTTTCTTGTATTATCTCCGGACCCGTAATCTGTCTATCCCCCACTTCACTCCAACAAATCGGAGACCTGCACTTTCTACCATAAAGTGCTTCAAACGGCGCCATCTCAATGCTTGAATGGTAGCTGTTGTTGTAGGAAAATTCTGCTAATGGTAGATGTCGATCCCAACTGTTTCCGAAATCAATAACACATGCTCGTAGCATGTCTTCAAGCGTTTGTATCGTCCTTTCGCTCTGCCCATCAGTTTATGGATGATAGGCAGTACTCATGTCTAGACGAGTTCCTAATACTTGCTGTAATGTCTGCCAGAATCTTGAAATAAATCTGCCATCCCTATTAGAGATAATAGAGATTGGTATTCCATGTCTGGAGATGACTTCCTTCAAATACAGTCGTGCTAACTTCTCCATCTTGTCATCTTCTCTTATTGGCAGGAAGTGTGCTGATTTGGTGAGACGATCAACTATTACCCAAATAGTATCAAAACCACTTGCAGTCCTTGGCAATTTAGTGATGAAATCCATGGTAATGTTTTCCCATTTCCATTCCGGGATTTCGGGTTGTTGAAGTAGACCTGATGGTTTCTGAAATGTCCCGTTCTTATTGATTAAAAACGTTCCATATTAATTGATTTCGTTGCGAGGTTTTGACCTCTATATGAGACGTTTTTCAAAGACTGCATTCATTTTTAAAACAAACCATAACCTTTATTTCATAAATAAAGGTTTAAAAAGCTTTACGTAGATTATCAAATAATGATAATCTAAAATATCCTGTTTACACACGACCATTACATAATGGTTTACAATACAAATATGTTACATCGAAATCAGTTTCTTGAATGCAGTTTTTACACAATATCATACAAACATGGACTCCAAATCTTGTCCTTATTTTAGTATGCAACAGCGGAAGCTCTTAATATTCACCTGAGAATAAACATGCTTTAAACGTCAACAAAAATGTTGGTGAGTTATAGGTTTAACCTATATATATCAAATCGTAACAATAGACCACAAGATTTCATATTTCAATACACATCCCATACATAGAGATAAAAATCATTCATATGGTGAACACCTGGTAACCGACAATAACAAGATGCATATATAAGAATATCCCCATCATTCCGGGACACCCTTCGGATATGATATAAATTTCGAAGTACTAAAGCATCCGGTACTTTGGATGGGGTTTGTTAGGCCCAATAGATCTATCTTTAGGATTCGCGTCAATTAGGGTGTCTGTTCCCTAATTCTTAGATTACCAGACTTAATAAAAAGGGGCATATTCGATTTCGATAATTCAACCATAGAATGTAGTTTCACGTACTTGTGTCTATTTTGTAAATCATTTATAAAACCTGCATGTATTCTCATCCCAAAAATATTAGATTTTAAAAGTGGGACTATAACTCACTTTCACAGATTTTTACTTCGTCGGAAAGTAAGACTTGGCCACTGTTGATTCACGAACCTATAACAATATATACATATATATTAAAGTATGTTCAAAATATATTTACAACACTTTTAATATATTTTGATGTTTTAAGTTTATTAAGTCAGCTGTCCTCGTTAGTAACCTATAACTAGTTGTCCACAGTTAGATGTACAGAAATAAATCGATAAATATTATCTTGAATCAATCCACGACCCAGTGTATACGTATCTCAGTATTGATCACAACTCAAACTATATATATTTTGGAATCAACCTCAACCCTGTATAGCTAACTCCAACATTCACATATAGAGTGTCTATGGTTGTTCCGAAATATATATAGATGTGTCGACATGATAGGTCGAAACATTGTATACGTGTCTATGGTATCTCAAGATTACATAATATACAATACAAGTTGATTAAGTTATGGTTGGAATAGATTTGTTACCAATTTTCACGTAGCTAAAATGAGAAAAATTATCCAATCTTGTTTTACCCATAACTTCTTCATTTTAAATCCGTTTTGAGTGAATCAAATTGCTATGATTTCATATTGAACTCTATTTTATGAATCTAAACAGAAAAAGTATAGGTTTATAGTCGGAAAAATAAGTTACAAGTCGTTTTTGTAAAGGTAGTCATTTCAGTCGAAAGAACGACGTCTAGATGACCATTTTAGAAAACATACTTCCACTTTGAGTTTAACCATAATTTTTGGATATAGTTTCATGTTCATAATAAAAATCATTTTCTCAGAATAACAACTTTTAAATCAAAGTTTATCATAGTTTTTAATTAACTAACCCAAAACAGCCCGCGGTGTTACTACGACGGCGTAAATCCGGTTTTACGGTGTTTTTCGTGTTTCCAGGTTTTAAATCATTAAGTTAGCATATCATATAGATATAGAACATGTGTTTAGTTGATTTTAAAAGTCAAGTTAGAAGGATTAACTTTTGTTTGCGAACAAGTTTAGAATTAACTAAACTATGTTCTAGTGATTACAAGTTTAAACCTTCGAATAAGATAGCTTTATATGTATGAATCGAATGATGTTATGAACATCATTACTACCTTAATTTCCTTGGATAAACCTACTGGAAAATAGAAAAATGGATCTAGCTTCAATGGATCCTTGGATGGCTCGAAGTTCTTGAAGCAGAATCATGACACGAAAACAAGTTCAAGTAAGATCATCACTTGAAATAAGATTGTTATAGTTATAGAAATTGAACCAAAGTTTGAATATGATTATTACCTTGTATTAGAATGATAACCTACTGTAAGAAACAAAGATTTCTTAAGGTTGGATGATCACCTTACAAGATTGGAAGTGAGCTAGCAAACTTGAAAGTATTCTTGATTTTATGAAACTAGAACTTTTGGAAAAAATGAAGAACACTTAGAACTTGAAGATAGAACTTGAGAGAGATCAATTAGATGAAGAAAATTGAAGAATGAAAGTGTTTGTAGGTGTTTTTGGTCGTTGGTTTATGGATTAGATATAAAGGATATGTAATTTTGTTTTCATGTAAATAAGTCATGAATGATTACTCATATTTTTGTAATTTTATGAGATATTTCATGCTAGTTGCCAAATGATGGTTCCCACATGTGTTAGGTGACTCACATGGGCTGCTAAGAGCTGATCATTGGAGTGTATATACCAATAGTACATACATCTAAAAGCTGTGTATTGTACGAGTACGAATACGGGTGCATACGAGTAGAATTGTTGATGAAACTGAACGAGGATGTAATTGTAAGCATTTTTGTTAAGTAGAAGTATTTTGATAAGTGTATTGAAGTCTTTCAAAAGTGTATAAATACATATTAAAACACTACATGTATATACATTTTAACTGAGTCGTTAAGTCATCGTTAGCCGTTACATGTAAGTGTTGTTTTGAAACCTTTAGGTTAACGATCTTGTTAAATGTTGTTAACCCAATGTTTATAATATCAAATGAGATTTTAAATTATTATATTATCATGATATTATCATGTATGAATATCTCTTAATATGATATATATACATTAAATGTCTTTACAAAGATAATCGTTACATATATGTCTCGTTTAAAAATCATTAAGTTAGTAGTCTTGTTTTTACATATGTAGTTCATTGTTAATATACTTTATGATATGTTTTCTTATCATAGTATCATGTTAACTATATATATATATCCATATATATGTCATCATATAGTTTTTACAAGTTTTAACGTTCGTGAATCACCGATCAACTTGGGTGGTCAATTGTCTATATGAAACATATTTCAATTAATCAAGTCTTAAAAAGTTTGATTGCTTAAAATGTTGGAAACATTTAATCATGTAAATATCAATCTCAATTAATATATATATAAACATGGAAAAGTTCGGGTCACTACAGTACCTACCCGTTAAATAAATTTCGTCCCGAAATTTTAAGCTGTTGAAGGTGTTGACGAATCTTCTGGAAATAGATGCGGGTATTTCTTCTTCATCTGATCTTCACGCTCCCAGGTGAACTCGGGTCCTCTACGAGCATTCCATCGAACCTTAACAATTGGTATCTTGTTTTGCTTAAGTCTTTTAACCTCACGATCCATTATTTCGACGGGTTCTTCGATGAATTGAAGTTTTTCGTTGATTTGGATTTCATCTAACGGAATAGTGAGATCTTCTTTAGCAAAACATTTCTTTAAATTCGAGACGTGGAAAGTGTTATGTACAGCCGCGAGTTGTTGAGGTAACTCTAGTCGGTAAGCTACTGGTCCGACACGATCAATAATCTTGAATAGTCCAATATACCTTGGATTTAATTTCCCTCGTTTACCAAATCGAACAACGCCTTTCCAAGGTGCAACTTTAAGCATGACCATCTCTCCAATTTCAAATTCTATATCTTTTCTTTTAATGTCAGCGTAGCTCTTTTGTCGACTATGGGCGGTTTTCAACCGTTGTTGAATTTGGATGATCTTCTCGGTAGTTTCTTGTATAATCTCCGGACCCGTAATCTGTCTATCCCCCACTTCACTCCAACAAATCGGAGACCTACACTTTCTACCATAAAGTGCTTCAAACGGCGCCATCTCAATGCTTGAATGGTAGCTGTTGTTGTAGGAAAATTCTGCTAACGGTAGATGTCGATCCCAACTGTTTCCGAAATCAATAACACATGCTCGTAGCATGTCTTCAAGCGTTTGTATCGTCCTTTCGCTCTGCCCATCAGTTTGTGGATGATAGGCAGTACTCATGTCTAGACGAGTTCCTAATGCTTGCTGTAATGTCTGCAAGAATCTTGAAATAAATCTGCCATCCCTATCAGAGATAATAGAGATTGGTATTCCATGTCTGGAGACGACTTCCTTCAAATACAGTCGTGCTAACTTCTCCATCTTGTCATCTTCTCTTATTGGTAGGAAGTGTGCTGATTTGGTGAGACGATCAACTATTACCCAAATAGTATCAAAACCACTTGCAGTCCTTGGCAATTTAGTGATGAAATCCATGGTAATGTTTTCCCATTTCCATTCCGGGATTTCGGGTTGTTGAAGTAGACCTGATGGTTTCTGATGCTCAGCTTTGACCTTAGAACACGTCAAACATTCTCCTACGTATTTAGCAACATCGGCTTTCATACCCGGCCACCAAAAATGTTTCTTGAGATCCTTGTACATCTTCCCCGTTCCAGGATGTATTGAGTATCTGGTTTTATGAGCTTCTCTAAGTACCATTTCTCTCATATCTCCAAATTTTGGTACCCAAATCCTTTCAGCCCTATACCGGGTTCCGTCTTCCCGAATATTAAGATGCTTCTCCGATCCTTTGGGTATTTCATCCTTTAAATTTCCCTCTTTTAAAACTCCTTGTTGCGCCTCCTTTATTTGAGTAGTAATGTTATTATGAATCATTATATTCATAGATTTTACTCGAATGGGTTCTCTGTCCTTCCTGCTCAAGGCATCGGCTACCACATTTGCCTTCCCCGGGTGGTAACGAATCTCAAAGTCGTAATCATTCAATAATTCAATCCACCTACGCTGCCTCATATTCAGTTGTTTCTGATTAAATATGTGTTGAAGACTTTTGTGGTCGGTATATATAATACTTTTGACCCCATATAAGTAGTGCCTCCAAGTCTTTAATGCAAAAACAACCGCGCCTAATTCCAAATCATGCGTCGTATAATTTTGTTCGTGAATCTTCAATTGTCTAGACGCATAAGCAATCACCTTCGTTCGTTGCATTAATACACAACCGAGACCTTGCTTTGATGCATCACAATAAATCACAAAATCATCATTCCCTTCAGGCAATGACAATATAGGTGCCGTAGTTAGCTTTTTCTTCAATAACTGAAACGCTTTCTCTTGTTCATCATTCCATTCAAATTTCTTCCCTTTATGCGTTAATGCAGTCAAGGGTTTTGCTATTCTGGAAAAGTCTTGGATGAACCTTCTGTAGTAACCAGCTAGTCCTAAAAACTGGCGTATATGTTTCGGAGTTTTCGGGGTTTCCCACTTTTCAACAGTTTCTATCTTTGCCGGATCCACCTTAATACCTTCTTTGTTCACTATGTGACCGAGGAATTGAACTTCTTCCAACCAAAATGCACACTTTGAAAACTTAGCGTACAATTCTTCCTTCCTCAATACTTCTAACACCTTTCTCAAATGTTCACCGTGTTCTTGGTCATTCTTTGAGTAAATAAGTATGTCATCAATGAAAACAATGACAAACTTGTCAAGGTATGGTCCACACACTCGGTTCATAAGGTCCATGAACACAGCTGGTGCATTAGTTAAACCAAACGGCATGACCATAAACTCGTAATGACCGTAACGTGTTCTGAAAGCAGTCTTTGGAATATCATCTTCTTTCACCCGCATTTGATGATACCCGGAACGTAAGTCAATCTTTGAATAAACAGACGAGCCTTGTAGTTGATCAAATAAGTCGTCGATTCTCGGTAGTGGGTAGCGGTTCTTGATGGTAAGTTTGTTCAACTCTCGGTAGTCGATACACAACCTGAATGTACCATCTTTCTTCTTGACAAACAAAACAGGAGCTCCCCACGGTGATGTGCTTGGTCGAATGAAACCACGCTCTAAAAGTTCTTGTAATTGGCTTTGCAGTTCTTTCATCTCGCTGGGTGCGAGTCTGTAAGGAGCACGAGCTATTGGTGCAGCTCCTGGTACAAGATCTATTTGAAATTCAACGGATCGATGTGGGGGTAATCCCGGTAATTCTTTCGGAAATACATCGGGAAATTCTTTTGCAATGGGAACATCATTGATGCTCTTTTCTTCAGTTTGTACTTTCTCGACGTGTGCTAGAACAGCATAGCAACCTTTTCTTATTAGTTTTTGTGCCTTCAAATTACTAATAAGATGTAGCTTCGTGTTGCCCTTTTCTCCGTACACCATTAAGGGTTTTCCTTTTTCTCGTATAATGCGAATTGCATTTTTGTAACAAACGATCTCCGCTTTCACTTCTTTCAACCAGTCCATACCGATTATCACATCAAAACTCCCTAACTCTACTGGTATCAAATCAATCTTAAATGTTTCGCTAACCAGTTTAATTTCTCGATTCCGACATATATTATCTGCTGAAATTAATTTACCATTTGCTAGTTCGAGTAAAAATTTACTATCCAAAGGCGTCAATGGACAACTTAATTTAGCACAAAAATCTCTACTCATATAGCTTCTATCCGCACCCGAATCAAATAAAACGTAAGCAGATTTATTGTCAATAAGAAACGTACCCGTAACAAGCTCCGGGTCTTCCTGTGCCTCTACCGCATTAATATTGAAAACTCTTCCACGGCCTTGTCCATTCGTGTTCTCCTGGTTCGGGCAATTTCTAATAATGTGGCCTGGTTTTCCACATTTATAACAAACTACATTGGCATAACTTGCTCCGACACTACTTGCTCCGCCATTACTCGTTCCGACACCATTTGTTCCTTTCGTTCTATTAACCCCTGGTCCGTAGACCTCACACTTCGCCGCGCTATGACCATTTCTTTTACACTTGTTGCAAAATTTGGTGCAGAACCCCGAGTGATTCTTTTCACACCTTTGGCATAGCTGCTTCTGATTGTTGTTGTTGTTGCGGTTATTATTGTTGTTGGGATGATTGTTGTAGTTGCTGTTGTTGTTGTTGTTGTTGTTGTTGTTGTTGTTGGGCCGTTTGTTGTAGTTGCGATTGATGTTGCGATTGTTGGGATAATTGTTGCGATTATTGTTGTAATTGCTGTTGTTGTTGTATTGGTGATTCTTATCACCGTTTTCCTCCCACTTTCTTTTGACTTGCTTCACATTGGCCTCTTCAGCAGTCTGTTCTTTAATTCTTTCTTCAATCTGGTTCACTAGTTTGTGAGCCATTCTACATGCCTGTTGTATGGAGGCGGGCTCGTGTGAACTTATATCTTCTTGGATTCTTTCCGGTAATCCTTTCACAAACGCATCGATCTTCTCTTCCTCATCTTCGAATGCTCCCGGACACAATAGGCACAATTCTGTGAATCGTCTTTCGTACGTGGTAATATCAAATCCTTGGGTTCGTAACCCTCTAAGTTCTGTCTTGAGCTTATTGACCTCGGTTCTGGGACGGTACTTCTCATTCATCAAGTGCTTGAATGCTGACCACGGTAGTGCGTACGCATCGTCTTGTCCCACTTGCTCTAGATAGGTATTCCACCATGTTAACGCAGAACCTGTGAAGGTATGCGTAGCGTACTTAACTTTGTCCTCTTCAGTACACTTACTTATGGCAAACACCGATTCAACCTTCTCGGTCCACCGTTTCAATCCGATCGGTCCTTCGGTTCCATCAAATTCCAAAGGTTTGCAGGCAGTGAATTCTTTGTAGGTGCATCCTACACGATTTCCTGTACTGCTAGATCCAAGGTTATTGTTGGTATGTAGCGCAGCCTGTACTGCGGCTATGTTTGAAGCTAGAAAAGTACGGAATTCCTCTTCATTCATATTCACGGTGTGTCGAGTAGTCGGTGCCATTTCCTTCAAAATAGTTAAATGGAACAAGTTAATCATACAGAATATTAAGAGTAGTTAATAGTATTTCGTAGCATAATATGAACTCATTTATAAAAGCTTTTTCTTCATATTAGCGTTTTATAAGTTTAAATTCGGGTAGTACCTACCCGTTAAGTTCATACTTAGTAGCTAATATACAATTCAACTACTACAATTCTATATGAAAAACTGATTGTAATAATATTTCGCGTTCAAACTTTTATACAATATTTTACAAACTTACAATACCGCTTATTTTACATAAAGCATGAAATATAGCACACAATAACTTTGATACAAGATAGATGTGAAGACAATTCTAGCTAGTACACAAGTCGTTCGGCAAAGGCAATAAAGACACGTAATTCATACGTCCAGAAACAAGTCATGCATTCTGGTTTTACTAGGACTACTTCCCATCCTTGGTCTTGTGCAACATAACCGTTATGGCCGTTGATAAGACAGCGTGTTGTAACGTCATCAAAGGGACGAGGGTTACGTAATGTCCAACAGTCCCGTAATAATCTAAAAACCTCATTTCTTACCCCAATTACCGACTCCGTCACTTGTGAAAACGTTTTGTTTAATAGTTGTAGCCCAATGTTCTTGTTCTCACTTTGGTGAGAAGCGAACATTACTAATCCGTAAGCATAACATGCTTCTTTATGTTGCATGTTAGCCGCTTTTTCTAAATCACGAAGTCCAATATTCGGATATATTGAGTCAAAATAATTTCTTAACCCGTTGCGTAAAATAGCATTTGGGTTCCCCGCAATATATGCGTCAAAGTAAACACATCGTAACTTATGGGTTTCCCAATGTGATATCCCCCATCTTTCAAACGAAAGTCTCTTATAAACCAAGACATTCTTGGAACGTTCTTCGAATGTCTTACAAACTGATCTCGCCTTAAATAGTTGTGCCGAAGAATTCTGGCCGACTCTAGACAAGATTTCATCAATCATGTCTCCGGGTAGGTCTCTTAAAATATTGGGTTGTCTATCCATTTTGTATTTTTAAACTGTAAAATAGACAAGAGTTAGTTTCATAAAAAAATACTTATTAATACAAGCAATTTTTACATATATCATAAAGCATAAGAACACTATATTACATATATTACACCACACGAATACAACTATCTTATTCCGACTCGCTCATTTCTTCTTCTTCGGTTTTGGTTCGTTTTGCCAAGTTTCTAGGGATATATGATGTTCCCCTAATACGAGCCGTCGTTGTCCACATTGGTTTAGAAAAACCTGGTGGTTTAGAGGTTCCCGGGTCATTGTTACAACTTAAGGACTTCGGGGGTTGACGATACATATAAAGTTCATCGGGGTTGGAATTAGATTTCTCTATTTTTATGCCCTTTCCCTTATTATTTTCTTTTGCCTTTTTAAATTCAGTTGGGGTAATTTCTATAACATCATCGGAATTCTCGTCGGAATCCGATTCATCGGAGAATTGGTAATCCTCCCAATATTTTGCTTCCTTGGCGGAAACACCATTGACCATAATTAACTTTGGTCGGTTGGTTGAGGAGTTTCTTTTACTTAACCGTTTTATTATTTCCCCCACCGGTTCTATTTCTTCATCCGGTTCCGATTCTTCTTCCGGTTCCGATTCTTCTTCCGGTTCCGACTCTTCTTCCGGTTCCTCTTCGGGAACTTGTGAATCAGTCCACAAATCATTCCAATTTACATTTGACTCTTCATTATTATTAGGTGAGTCAATGGGACTTGTTCTAGAGGTAGACATCTATCACATAATATCAAACACGTTAAGAGATTAATATATCACATAATATTCATATGTTAAAAATATATAGTTTTCAACAAAAATGTTAAGCAATCATTTTTAAAGAAAACACGGTCGAAGTCCAGACTCACTAATGCATCCTAACAAACTCGATAAGACACACTAATGCAAATTTTCTGGTTCTCTAAGACCAACGCTCGGATACCAACTGAAATGTCCCGTTCTTATTGATTAAAAACGTTCCATATTAATTGATTTCGTTGCGAGGTTTTGACCTCTATATGAGACGTTTTTCAAAGACTGCATTCATTTTTAAAACAAACCATAACCTTTATTTCATAAATAAAGGTTTAAAAAGCTTTACGTAGATTATCAAATAATGATAATCTAAAATATCCTGTTTACACACGACCATTACATAATGGTTTACAATACAAATATGTTACATCGAAATCAGTTTCTTGAATGCAGTTTTTACACAATATCATACAAACATGGACTCCAAATCTTGTCCTTATTTTAGTATGCAACAGCGGAAGCTCTTAATATTCACCTGAGAATAAACATGCTTTAAACGTCAACAAAAATGTTGGTGAGTTATAGGTTTAACCTATATATATCAAATCGTAACAATAGACCACAAGATTTCATATTTCAATACACATCCCATACATAGAGATAAAAATCATTCATATGGTGAACACCTGGTAACCGACAATAACAAGATGCATATATAAGAATATCCCCATCATTCCGGGACACCCTTCGGATATGATATAAATTTCGAAGTACTAAAGCATCCGGTACTTTGGATGGGGTTTGTTAGGCCCAATAGATCTATCTTTAGGATTCGCGTCAATTAGGGTGTCTGTTCCCTAATTCTTAGATTACCAGACTTAATAAAAAGGGGCATATTCGATTTCGATAATTCAACCATAGAATGTAGTTTCACGTACTTGTGTCTATTTTGTAAATCATTTATAAAACCTGCATGTATTCTCATCCCAAAAATATTAGATTTTAAAAGTGGGACTATAACTCACTTTCACAGATTTTTACTTCGTCGGGAAGTAAGACTTGGCCACTGTTGATTCACGAACCTATAACAATATATACATATATATTAAAGTATGTTCAAAATATATTTACAACACTTTTAATATATTTTGATGTTTTAAGTTTATTAAGTCAGCTGTCCTCGTTAGTAACCTATAACTAGTTGTCCACAGTTAGATGTACAGAAATAAATCGATAAATATTATCTTGAATCAATCCACGACCCAGTGTATACGTATCTCAGTATTGATCACAACTCAAACTATATATATTTTGGAATCAACCTCAACCCTGTATAGCTAACTCCAACATTCACATATAGAGTGTCTATGGTTGTTCCGAAATATATATAGATGTGTCGACATGATAGGTCGAAACATTGTATACGTGTCTATGGTATCTCAAGATTACATAATATACAATACAAGTTGATTAAGTTATGGTTGGAATAGATTTGTTACCAATTTTCACGTAGCTAAAATGAGAAAAATTATCCAATCTTGTTTTACCCATAACTTCTTCATTTTAAATCCGTTTTGAGTGAATCAAATTGCTATGATTTCATATTGAACTCTATTTTATGAATCTAAACAGAAAAAGTATAGGTTTATAGTCGGAAAAATAAGTTACAAGTCGTTTTTGTAAAGGTAGTCATTTCAGTCGAAAGAACGACGTCTAGATGACCATTTTAGAAAACATACTTCCACTTTGAGTTTAACCATAATTTTTGGATATAGTTTCATGTTCATAATAAAAATCATTTTCTCAGAATAACAACTTTTAAATCAAAGTTTATCACAGTTTTTAATTAACTAACCCAAAACAGCCCGCGGTGTTACTACGACGGCGTAAATCCGGTTTTACGGTGTTTTTCGTGTTTCCAGGTTTTAAATCATTAAGTTAGCATATCATATAGATATAGAACATGTGTTTAGTTGATTTTAAAAGTCAAGTTAGAAGGATTAACTTTTGTTTGCGAACAAGTTTAGAATTAACTAAACTATGTTCTAGTGATTACAAGTTTAAACCTTCGAATAAGATAGCTTTATATGTATGAATCGAATGATGTTATGAACATCATTACTACCTTAATTTCCTTGGATAAACCTACTGGAAAAGAGAAAAATGGATCTAGCTTCAATGGATCCTTGGATGGCTCGAAGTTCTTGAAGCAGAATCATGACACGAAAACAAGTTCAAGTAAGATCATCACTTGAAATAAGATTGTTATAGTTATAGAAATTGAACCAAAGTTTGAATATGATTATTACCTTGTATTAGAATGATAACCTACTGTAAGAAACAAAGATTTCTTGAGGTTGGATGATCACCTTACAAGATTGGAAGTGAGCTAGCAAACTTGAAAGTATTCTTGATTTTATGAAACTAGAACTTTTGGAATTTATGAAGAACACTTAGAACTTGAAGATAGAACTTGAGAGAGATCAATTAGATGAAGAAAATTGAAGAATGAAAGTGTTTGTAGGTGTTTTTGGTCGTTGGTGTATGGATTAGATATAAAGGATATGTAATTTTGTTTTCATGTAAATAAGTCATGAATGATTACTCATATTTTTGTAATTTTATGAGATATTTCATGCTAGTTGCCAAATGATGGTTCCCACATGTGTTAGGTGACTCACATGGGCTGCTAAGAGCTGATCATTGGAGTGTATATACCAATAGTACATACATCTAAAAGCTGTGTATTGTACGAGTACGAATACGGGTGCATACGAGTAGAATTGTTGATGAAACTGAACGAGGATGTAATTGTAAGCATTTTTGTTAAGTAGAAGTATTTTGATAAGTGTATTGAAGTCTTTCAAAAGTGTATAAATACATATTAAAACACTACATGTATATACATTTTAACTGAGTCGTTAAGTCATCGTTAGCCGTTACATGTAAGTGTTGTTTTGAAACCTTTAGGTTAACGATCTTGTTAAATGTTGTTAACCCAATGTTTATAATATCAAATGAGATTTTAAATTATTATATTATCATGATATTATCATGTATGAATATATCTTAATATGATATATATACATTAAATGTCTTTACAAAGATAATCGTTACATATATGTCTCGTTTAAAAATCATTAAGTTAGTAGTCTTGTTTTTACATATGTAGTTCATTGTTAATATACTTTATGATATGTTTTCTTATCATAGTATCATGTTAACTATATATATATATCCATATATATGTCATCATATAGTTTTTACAAGTTTTAACGTTCGTGAATCACCGATCAACTTGGGTGGTCAATTGTCTATATGAAACATATTTCAATTAATCAAGTCTTAAAAAGTTTGATTGCTTAACATGTTGGAAACATTTAATCATGTAAATATCAATCTCAATTAATATATATATAAACATGGAAAAGTTCGGGTCACTACAGTTTCTGATGCTCAGCTTTGACCTTACAACACGTCAAACATTCTCCTACGTATTTAGCAACATCGGCTTTCATACCCGGCCACCAAAAATGTTTCTTGAGATCCTTGTACATCTTCCCCGTTCCAGGATGTATTGAGTATCTGGTTTTATGAGTTTCTCTAAGTACCATTTCTCTCATATCTCCAAATTTTGGTACCCAAATTCTTTCAGCCCTATACCGGGTTCTGTCTTCCCGAATATTAAGATGCTTCTCCGATTCTTTGGGTATTTCATCCTTTAAATATCCCTCTTTTAAAACTCCTTGTTGCGCCTCCTTTATTTGAGTAGTAAGGTTAGTGTGAATCATTATATTCATAGATTTTACTCGAATGGGTTCTCTGTCCTTTCTGCTCAAGGCGTCAACTACCACATTTGCCTTCCCCGGGTGGTAATGAATCTCAAAGTCGTAATCATTCAACAATTCAATCCACCTACGCTGCCTCATATTCAGTTGTTTCTGATTAAATATGTGTTGAAGACTTTTGTGGTCGGTATATATAATACTTTGGACCCCATATAAGTAGTGCCTCCAAGTCTTTAATGCAAAAACAACCGCGCCTAATTCCAAATCATGCGTCGTATAATTTTGCTCGTGAATCTTCAATTGTCTAGACGCATAAGCAATCACCTTCGTCCGTTGCATTAATACACAACCGAGACCTTGCTTTGATGCGTCACAATAAATCACAAAATCATCATTCCCTTCAGGAAATGACAATATAGGTGCCGTAGTTAGCTTTTTCTTCAATAATTGAAACGCCTTCTCTTGTTCATCTTTCCATTCAAATTTCTTCCCTTTATGCGTTAATGCAGTCAAGGATTTTGCTATTTTGGAGAAATCTTGGATGAATCTTCTGTAGTAACCAGCCAATCCTAAAAACTGGCGTATGTGTTTCGGAGTTTTCGGGGTTTCCCACTTTTCAACAGTTTCTATCTTTGCCGGATCTACCTTAATACCTTCTTTGTTCACTATGTGACCGAGGAATTGAACTTCTTCCAACCAAAATGCACACTTTGAAAACTTAGCGTACAATTCTTCCTTCCTCAATACTTCTAACACCTTTCTCAAATGTTCACCGTGTTCTTGGTCATTCTTTGAGTAAATAAGTATGTCATCAATGAAAACAATAACAAACTTGTCAAGGTATGGTCCACACACTCGGTTCATAAGGTCCATGAACACAGCTGGTGCATTAGTTAAACCAAACGGCATGACCATAAACTCGTAATGACCGTAACGTGTTCTGAAAGCAGTCTTTGGAATATCATCTTCTTTCACCCGCATTTGATGATACCCGGAACGTAAGTCAATCTTTGAATAAACAGACGAGCCTTGTAGTTGATCAAATAAGTCGTCGATTCTCGGTAGTGGGTAGTGGTTCTTGATGGTAAGTTTGTTCAACTCTCGGTAGTCGATACACAACCTGAATGTACCATATTTCTTCTTGACAAACAAAACAGGAGCTCCCCACGGTGATGTGCTTGATCGAATGAAACCATGCTCTAAAAGTTCTTGTAATTAGCTTTGCAGTTCTTTCATCTCGCTGAGTCCGAGTCTGTAAGGAGCACGAGCTATTGGTGCAGCTCCTGGTACAAGATCTATTTGAAATTCAACGGATCGATGTGGGGGTAATCCCGGTAATTCTTTCGGAAATACCTCGGGAAATTCTTTTGCAATGGGAACATCATTGATGCTCTTTTCTTTAGTTTGTACTTCCTCGACGTGTGCTAGAATAGCATAGCAACCTTTTCTTATTAGTTTTTGTGCCTTCAAATTACTAATAAGATGTAGCTTCGTGTTGCCCTTTTCTCCGTACACCATTAAGGGTTTTTCTTTTTCTCGTATAATGCGAATTGTATTTTTGTAACAAACGATCTCTGCTTTCACTTCTTTCAACCAGTCCATACCGATTATCACATCAAAACTCCCTAACTCTACTGGTATCAAATCAATCTTAAATGTTTCGCTGACCAGTTTAATTTCTCGATTCCGACATATATTATCTGCTGAAATTAATTTACCATTTGCTAATTCGAGTAAAAATTTACTATCCAATGGCGTCAATGGACAACTTAATTTAGCACAAAAATCTCTACTCATATAGCTTCTATCCGCACCCGAATCAAATAAAACGTAAGCAGATTTATTGTCAATAAGAAACGTACCCGTAACAAGCTCCGGGTCTTCCTGTGCCTCTACCGCATTAATATTGAAAACTCTTCCGCGGCCTTGTCCATTCGTGTTCTCCTGGTTCGGGTAATTTCTAATAATGTGGCCCGGTTTTCCACATTTATAACAAACTACATTTTCATAACTTGCTCCGACGCTACTTGCTCTGCCATTACTCGTTCCGACACCATTTGTTCCTTTTGTTCTATTAACTCCTGGTCCGTAGACCTCATACTTCGCCGCGCTATGACCATTTCTTTTACACTTGTTGCAAAATTTGGTGCAGAACCCCGAGTGATACTTTTCACACCTTTTGCATAGCTGCTTCTGATTGTTGTTGTTGTTGCGGTTATTATTGTTGTTGGGATGATTGTTGTAGTTGCTGCTGTTGTTGTTGTTGTTGTTGTTGGGCCGTTTGCTGTAGTTGCGATTGATGTTGCGATTGTTGGGATAATTGTTGCGATTATTGTTGTAATTGCTGTTGTTGTTGTATTGGTGATTCTTATCACCGTTTTCCTCCCACTTTCTTTTGACTTGCTTCACATTGACCTCTTCAGCAGTTTGTTCTTTAATTCTTTCTTCAATCTGGTTCACTAGTTTGTGAGCCATTCTACATGCCTGTTGTATGGAGGCAGGCTCGTGTGAACTTATATCTTCTTGGACTCTTTCCGGTAATCCTTTCACAAACGTGTCGATCTTCTCTTCCTCATCTTCGAATGCTCCCAGACACAATAGGCACAATTCTGTGAATCGTCTTTCGTACGTGGTAATATCAAATCCTTGGATTCGTAACCCTCTAAGTTCTGTCTTGAGCTTATTGACCTCGGTTCTGGGATGGTACTTCTCGTTCATCAAGTGCTTGAATGCTGACCACGGTAGTGCGTACGCATCGTCTTGTCCCACTTGCTCTAGATAGGTATTCCACCATGTTAACGCAGAACCTGTGAAGGTATGCGTAGCGTACTTCACTTTGTCCTCTTCAGTACACTTATGGCAAACACCGATTCGACCTTCTCGGTCCACCGTTTCAATCCGATCGGTCCTTCGGTTCCATCAAATTCTAAAGGTTTGCAGGCAGTGACTTCTTTGTAGGTGCATCCTACACGGTTTCCTGTACTGCTAGATCCAAGGTTATTGTTGGTATGTAGCGCAGTCTGTACTGCGGCTATGTTTGAAGCTAGAAAAGTACGGAATTCCTCTTCATTCATATTCACGGTGTGTCGAGTAGTAGGTGCCATTTCCTTCAAAATAGTCAAATGGAACAAGTTAATCATACAGAATATTAAGAGTAGTTAATAGTATTTCGTAGCATAATATGAACTCATTTATAAAAGCTTTTTCTTCATATTAGCGTTTTATAAGTTTAAATTCGGGTAGTACCTACCCGTTAAGTTCATACTTAGTAGCTAATATACAATTCAACTAATACAATTCTATATGAAAAACTGATTATAATAATATTTCGCGTTCAAACTTTTACACAATATTTTACAAACTTACAATACCGCTTATTTTACATATAGCATGAAATATAGCACACAATAAATTTGATACAAGATGGTTGTGAAGATAATTCTAGCTAGTACACAAGTCGTTCAGCAAAGGCAATAAAGACACGTAATTCATACGTCCAGAAACAAGTCATGCATTCTGGTTTTACTAGGATTACTTCCCATCCTTGGTCTTGTGGAACATAACCGTTATGGCCGTTGATAAGACAGCATGTTGTAACGTCGTCAAAGGGACGAGGGTTACGTAATGTCCAACAGTCCCGTAACAATATAAAAACCTCATTTCTTACCCCAATTACCGACTCCGTCACTTGTGGGAACGTTTTGTTTAATAGTTGTAGCCCGATGTTCTTGTTCTCACTTTGGTGAGAAGCGAACATTACTAATCCGTAAGCATAACATGCTTGTTTATGTTGCATGTTAGCCGCTTTTTCTAAATCACGAAGTCCAATATTCGGATATATTGAGTCAAAATAATTTCTTAACCCATTGCGTAAAATAGCATTTGGGTTCCCCGCAATATATGCATCAAAGTAAACACATCGTAACTTATGGATTTCCCAATGTGATATCCCCCAACTTTTGAACGAAAGCCTTTTATAAACCAAGGCATTCTTGGAACATTCTTCGAATGTCTTACAAACTGATCTCGCCTTAAATAGTTATGCCGAAGAATTCTGACTGACTCTAGACAAGATTTCATCAATCATGTCTCCGGGTAGGTCTCTTAAAATATTGGGTTGTCTATCCATTTTGTGTTTTTATACTGTAAAATAGACAAGAGTTAGATTCATAAAAAAAAATACTTATTAATACAAGCAATTTTTACATATATCATAAAGCATAAGCACACTATATTACATATATTACACCACACGAATACAACTATCTTATTCCTACTCGCTCGTTTCTTCTTCTTCGGTTTTGGTTCGTTTTGCCAAGTTTCTAGGGATATATGATGTTCCCCTAATACGAGCTGTCGTTTTCCACAACGGTTTAGAAAAACCTGGTGGTTTAGAGGTTCCCGGGTCATTGTTACAACTTAAGGGCTTCGAGGGTTGACGATACATATAAAGTTCATCGGGGTTGGAATTAGATTTCTCTATTTTTATGCCCTTTCCCTTATTATTTTCTTTTGCCTTTTTAAATTCATTTGGGGTAATTTCTATAACATCATCAGAATTCTCGTCGGAATCCGATTCATCGGAGAATTGGTAATCCTCCCAATATTTTGCTTCCTTGGCGGAAACACCATTGACCATAATTAACCTTGGTTGGTTGGTTGAGGATTTTCTTTTACTTAACCGTTTTATTATTTCCCCCACCGATTCTATTTCTTCATCCGGTTCTGATTCTTCTTCAGGCTTCGATTCTTCTTCCGGTTCCGACTCTTCTTTCGGTTCCTCTTCGGGAACTTGTGAATCAGTCCATGAATCATTCCAATTTACATTTGACTCTTCATTATTATTAGGTGAGTCAATGGGACTTGTTCTAGAGGTAGACATCTATCACATAATATCAAACGCGTTAAGAGATTAATATATCACATAATATTCACATGTTAAAAATATATAGTTTCCAACAAAATTTCTTAAGAAATCATTTTTCAAGTAAACACGGTCGAAGTCCAGACTCACTAATGCATCCTAACAAACTCGATAAGACATACTAATGCAAAATTCTGGTTCTCTAAGACCAACGCTCGGATACCAACTGAAATGGCCCGTTCTTATTGATTAAAAACGTTCCATATTAATTGATTTCGTTGCGAGGTTTTGACCTCTATATGAGACGTTTTTCAAAGACTGCATTCATTTTAAAACAAACCATAACCTTTCTTTCATCAATAAAGGTTTAAAAAGCTTTACGTAGATTATCAAATAATGATAATCTAAAATATCCTGTTTACACACGACCATTACATAATGGTTTACAATACAAATATGTTACAACAAAATAAGTTTCTTGAATGCAGTTTTTACACAATATCATACAAGCATGGACTCCAAATCTCGTCCTTATTTAAGTATGCGACAGCGGAAGCTCTTAATAATCACCTGAGAATAAACATGCTTAAAACGTCAACAAAAATGTTGGTGAGTTATAGGTTTAACCTATATATATCAAATCATAATAATAGACCACAAGATTTCATATTTCAATACACATCCCATACATAGAGATAAAAATTATTCATATGGTGAACACCTGGTAACTGACATTAACAAGATGCATATATAAGAATATCCCCATCATTCCGGGACACCCTTCGGATATGATATAAATTTCGAAGTACTAAAGCATCCGGTACTTTGGATGGGGTTTGTTAGGCCCAATAGATCTATCTTTAGGATTCGCGTCAATTAGGGTGTCTGTTCCCTAATTCTTAGATTACCAGACTTAATAAAAAGGGGCATATTCGATTTCGATAATTCAACCATAGAATGTAGTTTCACGTACTTGTGCCTATTTTGTAAATCATTTATAAAACCTGCATGCATTCTCATCCCAAAAATATTAGATTTTAAAAGTGGGACTATAACTCACTTTCACATATTTTTACTTCGTCGGGAAGTAAGACTTGGCCACTGGTTGATTTACGAAGCTATAACAATATATACATATATATCAAAGTATGTTCAAAATATATTTACAACACTTTTAATATATTTTGATGTTTTAAGTTTATTAAGTCAGCTGTCCTAGTTAGTAACCTACAACTAGTTGTCCACAGTTAGATGTACAGAAATAAATCGATAAATATTATCTTGAATCAATCCACGACCCAGTGTATACATATCTCAGTATTGATCACAACTCAAACTATATATATTTTGGAATCAACCTCAACCCTGTATAGCTAACTCCAACATTCACATATAGAGTGTGTATGGTTGTTCCGAAATATATATAGATGTGTCGACATGATAGGTCGAAACATTGTATATGTGTCTATGGTATCTCAAGATTACATAATATATAATACAAGTTAATTAAGTTATGGTTGGAATAGATTTGTTACCAATTTTCACGTAGCTAAAATGAGAAAAATTATCCAATATTGTTTTACCCATAACTTCTTCATTTTAAATCAGTTTTGAGTGAATCAAATTGCTATGGTTTCATATTGAACTCTATTTTATGAATCTAGACAGAAAAATTATAGGTTTATGGTCGGAAAAATAAGTTACAAGTCGTTTTTGTAAAGGTAGTCATTTCAGTCGAAAGAACGACGTCTAGATGACCATTTTAGAAAACATACTTCCACTTTGAGTTTAACCATAATTTTTGGATATAGTTTCATGTTCATAATAAAAATCATTTTCTCAGAATAACAACTTTTAAATCAAAGTTTATCATAGTTTTTAATTAACTAACCCAAAACAGCCCGCGGTGTTACTACGACGGCGTAAATCCAGTTTTACGGTGTTTTTCGTGTTTCCAGGTTTTAAATCATTAAGTTAGCATATCATATAGATATAGAACATGTGTTTAGTTGATTTTAAAAGTCAAGTTATAAGGATTAACTTTTGTTTGCGAACAAGTTTAGAATTAACTAAACTATGTTCTAGTGATTACAAGTTTAAACCTTCAAATAAGATAGCTTTATATGTATGAATCGAATGATGTTATGAACATCATTAATACCTTAAGTTCCTTGGATAAACCTACTGGAAGAGAGAAAAATGGATCTTGCTTCAACGGATCCTTGGATGGCTTGAAGTTCTTGAAGCAGAATCATGACACGAAAACAAGTTCAAGTAAGATCATCACTTGAAATAAGATTGTTATAGTTATAGAAATTGAACCAAAGTTTGAATATGATTATTACCTTGTATTAGAATGATAACCTACTGTAAGAAACAAAGATTTCTTGAGGTTGGATGATCACCTTACAAGATTGGAAGTGAGCTAGCAAACTTGAAAGTATTCTTGATTTTATGTAACTAGAACTTGTAGAATTTATGAAGAACACTTCGAACTTGAAGATAGAACTTGAGAGAGATCAATTAGATGAAGAAAATTGAAGAATGAAAGTGTTTTTAGGTGTTTTTGGTCGTTGGTGTATGGATTAGATATAAAGGATATGTAATTTTATTTTCATGTAAATAAGTCATGAATGATTACTCATATTTTTCTAATTTTATGAGATATTTCATGCTAGTTTCCAAATAATGGTTCCCACATGTGTTAGGTGACTCACATGGGCTGCTAAGAGCTGATAATTGGAGTGTATATACCAATAGTAGATACATCTAAAAGCTGTGTATTGTACGAGTACGAATACGGGTGCATACGAGTAGAATTGTTGATGAAACTGAACGAGGATGTAATTGTAAGCATTTTTGTTAAGTAGAAGTATTTTGATAAGTGTATTGAAGTCTTTCAAAAGTGTATAAATACATATTAAAACACTACATGTATATACATTTTAACTGAGTCGTTAAGTCATCGTTAGTCGTTACATGTAAGTGTTGTTTTGAAACCTTTAGGTTAACGATCTTGTTAAATGTTGTTAACCCAATGTTTATAATATCAAATGAGATTTTAAATTATTATATTATCATGATATTATCATGTATGAATATCTCTTAATATGATATATATACATTAAATGTCTTTACAACGATAATCGTTACATATATGTCTCGTTTAAAAATTATTAAGTTAGTAGTCTTGTTTTTACATATGTAGTTCATTGTTAATATACTTAATGATATGTTTACTTATCATAGTATCATGTTAACTATATATATATATATATCCATATATATGTCATCATATAGTTTTTACAAGTTTTAACGTTCGTGAATCACCGGTCAACTTGGGTGGTCAATTGTCTATATGAAACATATTTCAATTAATCAAGTCTTAACAAGTTTGATTGCTTAACATTTTGGAAACATTTAATCATGTAAATATCAATCTCAATTAATATATATAAACATGGAAAAGTTCGGGTCACTACACAAATGACCACAACACTCAAATGAATAAGTTACACTTTGAGTGGGATAATTTTTCATTAATTTGAGTCTTGTTATGTATAAATGTACAATACATGAAACATAAAGTATCAGTTTTCTAAACGTATGAAAATGCGTTCGAGAAACCGGAACGGGGACATAAGTCGAGCGACAACGTACGAGTCATTGGAACTAAATTTAGAAGTCATCTATGCACGTAAATATAATATAATATATAATTAATTATATTAATTAAATATATTATATATAATTATATTATAAACTGTCGGCAGCCCACGAGGGAATTAAGCATATGCTGGAATTG
This sequence comes from Rutidosis leptorrhynchoides, assembly GCF_046630445.1. NCBI lineage: Eukaryota > Viridiplantae > Streptophyta > Magnoliopsida > Asterales > Asteraceae > Rutidosis > Rutidosis leptorrhynchoides. Next base: position 80,290,525 of record NC_092337.1, on the reverse strand, counting down.
GTAAGGTCGCGATCGCGGACCAAATACCCACAGAGCCATCGCAATCGTGGAGTTCTGGGTCCAGAAAATGGGTATAAAGCCCGAACGCGTTTCAGTTTCAATGCATTCATTCTTCCTTCTGTCTCTCGTATCATCTCTCTATATATACATAAATAATAATTATAATTATTATTATTATTATTAAAATTAATATTATTAATCATACTATTATTATTAGTAGTATTAGTATTATTATTATTAGTATTATACATAAAATACTACGACGAGGTTCAGCTTACATGTTTCCAAAACGAGTTTTTGAGAGGGATAGAGCTAAGGAAATTATGGGTTATAGCTATGGAGGTTATGGGTATGGTTCGGGGGTATGCTCGTGAGGTCAAACTAGTGTTTATCATCTCCATTGCGTCTATGTACTTTCCTGCAATATTGAATCACAATATTGATACGTGAGCACTCATAACTTAACTTTTATATATTAGTAATGTATCCCTGACTAGTACTCGAGTATATATGATTATGCATGCTTGTATGTTTAATTTCGTTATTAAATATTTTATGATAGATCATGAGTTTAGTACACATGCTACTGAGTTAAGGTATATGATATGCATGTCGTAGGAAAGCTGGCGAAAAATCAATAACTTTTCATTTAGATATCGAATAGTTTCGATGAACGGATTAAAAGATGCAGTCAATTGAATTATCTATAATTTTAAGTATTATTGTTAAAATAATTATTATTATTACTATCATCGTTATTATCGTCGTTATTATTATTAACTAATTATTATTGTTATTACTATTATTATTATTATTATTATTATTATTATTATTATTATTATTATTATTATTATTATTATTATCATTATAAATGTTATCATTAAAAATTGTCATTTATATTAGTATTGCTATCGTTATTACCATCAAGATTATTAATAACATTATCATTATTATTATTATTATTATTATTATTATTATTATTATTATTATTATTATTATTATTATTATTATTATTATTATTATTATTATTATTATTATTATTATATGTTTATTATTATTATCATTAAAATAGTTATTAGTATTATCATTAATGTTATTATAATATTTATTATTATTATTACAAAATAATACAACTGTTACTTATTATTATTATTATCAATATTATTTTATCAAACAAATATGTGATACAAAGATATTTTTATCACACGTAATATAATTACATTAATAATACATACCACCATGTTTTTATAATATTGAGTGAACTGTATAAATTTTATTACTTAAAAAATATAAAAGTATATTTTTATATATAAATTTTTATTTATTAATAAATGACTTTATTATTATTTACTCTAATAAAATATAATAAATATATTTAGATATATAAAACAACTATATTTAAGCTATATAATAAACACGTATGAATTTTTGGAAGTCGTTTTGGGTCAAATTGATTTTTGTTGACTTTTGCATGATAATCTCGAGCATTAGGATTGTGATACACTACGACTTGACCTGAATTTGTTAGATAGATATTGACCAATATATAAATATATATATATACTTAATATAGGTTCGTGAATCCGATGCCAACCCTGCACTTGTTCAGTGCCGTCATATGCATAATTGCTACGAAATACAGTATAGTGAGTTTCATTACTCCCTTTTTATATATATTTTTGGGACTGAGAATATATGCGCTGCTTTTATAACTCTTTTACGAAATAGACACAAGTACTTGAAACTACATTCTATGGTTGAATTATTATACTGGATACCACCCTTTTAGCTTGGTAGTCTAAGAATTTGGGAACAGACCCCCAAATTGACGCGAATCTCGAAGATAGATCTATGGACTTTGACACGTCCCATCCGGGTAACGGATGCTTTAGTACTTCGATTTTATATACAGATGAGTGTACCTGTATATTGGGGATATTCTATATGCTTTGTTAATGTCGGTTACCAGGTGTTTACCATATGAATGATTTTTAATTCGCATGTTATGCGTACTATTTTGTACTCGGGTTACGTGTACAATTATATATCTGAAATCTTGTGGTCTATTAAAATGATGGAAATGAATGTTTATTATAACTAATGAACTCACCAACCTTTTGGTTGACACTTGAAAGCATGTTTATTCTCAGGTTTAAAAGAAATCTTCCGCTGTGCATTTGCTCATTTTAGAGATATTACTGGGAGTCATTCATGGCATATTTCAAAAGACGTTGCATTAGAGTCGTTGAGTTTAACAAGATTATTATTAAGTCATTTATAGTTTAGATATATTATGGAATGGTATGCATGCCTGTCAACTTTTGAGGATATGAAAGTTTGTCTTTTAAAAACGAATGCAATGTTTGTAAAATGTATCATTTAGAGGTTAATACCTCGCAATGAAATCAACTATTGTAATTCGTTTATAATCGATATGAACGGGTTGTTAAAGTTGGTATCAGAGCGGTGGTCTTAGCGAACCAGGTCTTGCATTAGTATGTCTAACGGATAGTTATTAAGATGCATTAGTGAGTCTGGACTTCGACCTTAGCTGCATGTTAAAAGTTTTGCTTATCATTTCTAGTCGGAAATCATCTGCTTATCACCCTTAGAAAATTACCTGCTTATCATTCTTAGTCTAGACACATCTTACTGCATTGATTGCATGAATAATGTATAGATAAAATTCATATCTTAGCATATCTGCTAATGCATATCTTAACGTATCTGTTACTGTAAACTTTGCCTGACATATTTCAAAGATTCCTCCGTAATTTATGGGATTTTGGTATTATATATACATATGTAATTTATGTATTAAAGAATACCAAATCTAAGTCTTATAATCTTCCTCATATCGAAAAATAATTTCCCTACTCTGTACGAGATGGATCCTGCAACCAGTTCCAGTTCCCCGAATTCCGACAGCTATTCCGATATGGAGTTTCACTCGAGCTCCGAAAGCAGTGTGACCAGAATGGACCAACCAATCAGCCATCATTTATTCTGGATGAATTGGGGATGGGTTCGTAGCCTACTTAATCATTGGAGGCAAGAAGAAGGTGATCCTTTTCACCCACCACATTGCCCTCTTGGCGATGAACCTGAAGCACTCACCGGCGAACCTTTTCAGGACACCATTTTCTCTCTCATTTCCAGAGTATCTCGTTATGACTATATACTATTTCAAACTCTAGATCTTATTCATCTGCTCGTCCGAACCAACAATCATCCCGGTGTAATAGAAGAAGTTAAAGAGCTTTGCGCTCGGGTAGTGGCTTTGGAACATATGGTGCAAAGATTACAAGCACCAGCAGCAGCAACGGCAGCAACAGTACCACCATCAACAACACCAGCAGTACCATTACCACCACCAACAACAACCGCATCACAAACCTCAACTTCACAATCCGTCCCACGAGCATCGATGTCATACGCCCTGTAGATACCAAGGAATACTAACAACAACAAACGATGAAGTATTGATTCATAACTTCATTGGGGAAACATTCTACGGCGATTATGTAATTTCTAAAGTTTAGAGATTATCTATCCTAGCCTTAACCATAAATCAGATGAGTGGATAGAAGATAGGGTAGAAACCCTGACTGGAATAGTGCGTGAATTACAAGCGAGACTTACACAAACAGCACCAGCGGCATCTACAACATCACAAGCTCCGTCCGATCCATAATCACCGCGAACATCATCACCAATCAACAATGAGTATATTGTATCAACGAGTTATGAAGTATTAACTCATTCCCTCTGAAGAATTTATATTTATATCTTATATATAAAAATTTCGAAAACATAATAAATCTTTTTGTACTAAGCTATTACGTGTGAATCTTAACTACGCGGTTAATTCATATTACTAATATGTTATGATGTACATCCTTCGTCAGTGACTTAACCATCGTTAACTACAATCTCTGTTTCAACTCAGTGAATTCTATTTCATAATAAACCAAGTGTATTATTCAAATACATGTTTGGTTTTACAATTTTTCATTCTCGATATACTCTAAAATTTTCTAGAAAACATCATTAGTACCTTGTGAAATTCACAAGAATTCCACAAGCACCAACTTTATCCACTGAGAAAATATCAATGAAAATGAACAATGAGGTATTGATTATATTAGTAAAATACTCCCTAGAATTTTATAATCTTTAATGTTTTAGAGATTATTCATTTCTAATTCCAGCCGGAAATCAAATGAGTTTAATTTAATATTAACTCATTAAATCTGTATTACATCTGAAGAAAATATACATTTATTTTTCATAAGACTGTAATAAAATTCTTTTGTACAAAATATTAACTTGTGAAACTTTTAATGGGTAGGTAATACCCGAGAGATATATAAATTCACAATTAATATGTTACATTCTTCGATTCTGGTTCAGCAAATCATCAACTATACTCACTATTTTCACAACGATATACATTCTTTCATAGAAGTCAGAACAATCATTCTCATTCAGATTCAGTTACATATTCTGATTTTAACAAGATCATAATCCAAGTCAAGATTTAACAAAAGACATCATTCTTAGATTCCTACATCTTTCAAAGCTATACTTTTGTGCTAGAACATCATTTCTATTCATAGAACCCAGAAAAATATTTATATCATTCAAAATCCTATAACATCATATATACATTAAAGATTATAATCTGTGTTCAAACCCCTCGAAATTCCTGAAGACACTTCAAATAATGAACAATCGAGATGATGATTCAACCACATATTACCCACAGTCTTGCACCTGAAAAAACTCTCGAAACCAAAATCATAGTTTAACACGTATTCGTGTCAGACCCTTTGGCATTTATTAGCAAAAATAACTTTTCAATCCTTTTTCAAATTAGCCAGCTTTGTCACAGCTCCAGCAAGTCAACTTTAACTTATCAGTTGAAAAAGTCTTATTATAACCTCGATATATACGTTGCCCTTTCGTCATCGTTACCGGAGAACCTTTTATATCTCACCACATTAGCAATAAACTTACCAACAACTTCATTGATCTTTAATCCTCTCTGGAAAATCACCATACTTATTCAATGGAAACCCTATCATGTACTCATATGTATCTTGTAATGGTAGTTACCATACCAAAAAGCTTGAATCATTATTCTCGCATTTCGCAGCAATTCTACGCCAACAGTTATATATACATATAACGTCTATCTCCAAGACTTACATACTTCGAATGTGAAGTTTCTGAAAAACACCTTAAACTGTGAACTAGTTCTCCGAATTTTTTGGAAAAATGCTGATGAAGCAGCAAAAACTGTAAACGATCTTAACAGTCGAAAGTTTGTTGATAAAGAATAGTGAATTGGCAAAGCTCAGAAAAAGAGAAGGTTTGGTACTGGAAAACGGATTGAGCAAACTATGAAGGAGGCTGTGGATAAATTGAAATGTCCCGTTCTTATTGATTAAAAACGTTCCATATTAATTGATTTCGTTGCGAGGTTTTGACCTCTATATGAGACGTTTTTCAAAGACTGCATTCATTTTTAAAACAAACCATAACCTTTATTTCATAAATAAAGGTTTAAAAAGATTTACGTAGATTATCAAATAATGATAATCTAAAATATCCTGTTTACACACGACCATTACATAATGGTTTACAATACAAATATGTTACATTGAAATCAGTTTCTTGAATGCAGTTTTTACACAATATCATACAAACATGGACTCCAAATCTTGTCCTTATTTTAGTATGCAACAGCGGAAGCTCTTAGTATTCACCAGAGAATAAACATGCTTTAAACGTCAACAAAAATGTTGGTGAGTTATAGGTTTAACCTATATATATCAAATCGTAACAATAGACCACAAGATTTCATATTTCAATACACATCCCATACATAGAGATAAAAATCATTCATATGGTGAACACCTGGTAACCGACATTAACAAGATGCATATATAAGAATATCCCCATCATTCCGGGACACCCTTCGGATATGATATAAATTTCGAAGTACTAAAGCATCCGGTACTTTGGATGGGGTTTGTTAGGCCCAATAGATCTATCTTTAGGATTCACGTCAATTAGGGTGTCTGTTCCCTAATTCTTAGATTACCAGACTTAATAAAAAGGGGCATATTCGATTTCGATAATTCAACCATAGAATGTAGTTTCGCGTACTTGTGTCTATTTTGTAAATCATTTATAAAACCTGCATGTATTCTCATCCCAAAAATATTAGATTTTAAAAGTGGGACTATAACTCACTTTCACAGATTTTTACTTCGTCGGGAAGTAAGACTTGGTCACTGGTTGATTCACGAACCTATAAGAATATATACATATATATCAAAGTATTTTCAAAATATATTTACAACACTTTTAATATATTTTGATGTTTTAAGTTTATTAAGTCAGCTGTCCTCGTTAGTAACCTACAACTAGTTGTCCACAGTTAGATGTACAGAAATAAATCGATAAATATTATCTTGAATCAATCCACGACCCAGTGTATACGTATCTCAGTATTGATCACAACTCAAACTATATATATTTTGGAATCAACCTCAACCCTGTATAGCTAACTCCAACATTCACATATAGAGTGTCTATGGTTGTTCCGAAATATATATAGATGTGTCGACATGATAGGTCGAAACATTGTATACGTGTCTATGGTATCTCAAGATTACATAATATACAATACAAGTTGATTAAGTTATGATTGGAATAGATTTGTTACCAATTTTCACGTAGCTAAAATGAGAAAAATTATCCAATCTTGTTTTACCCATAACTTCTTCATTTTAAATCCGTTTTGAGTGAATCAAATTGCTATGGTTTCATATTGAACTCTATTTTATGAATCTAAACAGAAAAAGTATAGGTTTATAGTCAGAAAAATAAGTTACAAGTCGTTTTTGTAAAGGTAGTCATTTCAGTCGAAAGAACGACGTCTAGATGACCATTTTAGAAAACATACTTCTACTTTGAGTTTAACCATAATTTTTGGATATAGTTTCATGTTCATAATAAAAATCATTTTCCCAGAATAACAACTTTTAAATCAAAGTTTATCATAGTTTTTAATTAACTAACCCAAAACAGCCCGCGGTGTTACTATGACGGCGTAAATCCGGTTTTACGGTGTTTTTCATGTTTCCAGGTTTTAAATCATTAAGTTAGCATATCATATAGATATAGAACATGTGTTTAGTTGATTTTAAAAGTCAAGTTAGAAGGATTAACTTTTATTTGCGAACAAGTTTAGAATTAACTAAACTATGTTCTAGTGATTACAAGTTTAAACCTTCGAATAAGATAGCTTTATATGTATGAATCGAATGATGTTATGAACATCATTACTACCTCAAGTTCCTTGGATAAGCCTACTAGAAATGAGAAAAATAGATCTAGCTTTAAAGGATCCTTGGATGGCTTGAAAGTTCTTGAAGCAGAATCATGACACGAAAACAATTTCAAGTAAGATTTCCACTCGAAATAAGATTGTTATAGTTATAGAAATTGAATTAAAGTTTGAATATGATTATTACCTTGTATTAGAAAGATAACCTACTATAAGTAACAAAGGTTTCTTGATCTTGGATGATTACTTGGAATGGATTTAGAAAACTTGGAAGTAAACTTGCAATCTTGGAAGTATTCTTGATTTTATGAAACTAGAACTTTTGGAATTTATGAAGAACACTTAGAACTTGAAGATAGAACTTGAGAGAGATCAATTAGATGAATAAAATTGAAGAATGAAAGTATTTGTAGATGTTTTTGGTCGTTGGTGTATGGATTAGATATAAAGGATATGTAATTTTGTTTTCATGTAAATAAGTCATGAATGATTACTCATATTTTTGTAATTTTATGAGATATTTCATGCTAGTTGCCAAATGATGGTTCCCACATGTGTTAGGTGACTCACATGGGCTGCTAAGAGCTGATCATTGGAGTGTATATACCAATAGTACATACATCTAAAAGCTGTGTATTGTACGAGTACGAATACGGGTGCATACTAGTAGAATTGTTGATGAAACTGAACGAGGATGTAATTGTAATCATTTTTGTTAAGTAGAAGTATTTTGATAAGTGTCTTAAAGTCTTTAAAAAGTGTATGAATACATATTAAAACACTACATGTATATACATTTTAACTGAGTCGTTAAGTCATCGTTAGTCGTTACATGTAAATGTTGTTTTGAAACCTTTAGGTTAACGATCTTGTTGAATGTTGTTAACCCATTATTTATTATAACAAATGAGATGTTAAATTTTTATATTATCATGATATTATGATATATAATATATCTTAGTATGATATATATACAGTTAAATGTCGTTACAACGATAATCGTTACATATATGTCTCGTTTCGAAATCATTAAGTTAGTAGTCTTATTTTTACATATGTATTTCATTGTTAATACACTTAATAATATATTTACTTATCATTTAACTTAATTAACCAAGTGTATCAATATCTTAATATGATTCATATGTACCTAGTAAGACGTTGTTATAACGATAATCGTTATATATATCGTTTCGAGTTTCTTAAATTAATAGTCTCATTTTTATGTATATAACTCATTGTTAAAATACCTAATGAGATACATACTTATAATAAAATCATGTTAACTATATATATATAACCATATATATATGTCATCGTATAGTTTTTACAAGTTTTAACGTTCGTGAATCACCGGTCAACTTGGGTGGTCAATTGTCTATATGAAACTTATTTCAATTAATCAAGTCTTAACAAGTTTGATTGCTTAACATGTTGGAAACACTTAATCATGTAAATAACAATTTCATTTAATATATATATAAACATGGAAAAGTTCGGGTCACTACATAAATCACAAAGACTAAACCTGCCTTCAAAGAATCCAAATGATTCAGTATCTGCTGAAGTCATTAATGAATACCTTTCTCCTGACTCTAAACCCTTGCGAACAATATTCTTCATCATCCTCCGATATTAGAAATTCTAAGATATCATCATATCTTTCATTATAAATATCTTCGACGTTCCTGAAGATATCTTCATACCGATTGTTATCCGAAATCATTTACCTCTTCGCGCTATCTGTGTTACATCATGAAAAAAACTATTTTAGTTTCTAAATTTTAAAACCTTCGAGTATAAAATATGAATGTTTGAAGTAGTTTTGGGAACTGAAGCATGAGTTAGTATAATATAATGACACTTAATCAACGTGATTATATTACAGTAAGTCATGCTGAATTTCTAAATGGAACATGATGATTTACAAACCATAACGTCATCATGCGCCATGTTACATAACTCTTTCATTCTATTTAACTTCTAAAATATCAAGAAAATATTTTCTTGATGATTCAGTCTTTTCGGATATTCTGGTAATTTGACAAATCAAATTATGCTACTACCTTCCCTTTCTACCTTGTATATTATGATGATTCGAAACTCCATACCTACGAATGTTGGACCGTTACTTGCGAAAAGAAAACAAAAGCATGAAGCTAATAGAAAGGAGAGTAAAAATCGCAGCAAACAGAAAAGATCATTAACTATAGATGTCAATAATTATGGAAAGATAAATGCAAGGAAAGATTATGAAAATCACTACCCCAAGAGCGAAGTAGAAGTAAATATACTCCTCCGGTGGGAGTTGGAATAGGAGGGTGATTGTTGTGATAGTCAGAATAAGATCAAGAATCAGAACTGGATGGAGCATATTGACGAATATGTTGGAAGTATGAATTGGGAGAGAAAGAATAGAAGGTGTGAGCTGTGGAAATAAGGAAACGAAGGGAGTGGATTTATAGTGAGATATCCGACAGAACAATCGAGATAGATTATCGCATTTAACCAAGAGGATCCTAATTTCTATAATTTCTGAAGAATCAAATCTTACCTAAATCCCTTGAACTCCGAAAATCAACCGTGACTACGTCACCAGTTAAAACTAACCCACAGTTACGCGTTTCACTCTTTTGTGATAACTTCACTCGTACTCTTCACAAAATCGAATTGTTTTATCCATATTACTCAATGATGAAGAAACTCTAATTTTCAGCTCATATGCGTCATAAAAACATACTTATTATCAGCCATGACCATTCTAATGAAATTTCGAGGACGAAATTTCTTTAACGGGTAGGTACTGTGACAACCCGAATATTTCCGACCAAATTTAAACTTTATCTTTATATTACTCCGACACGATAAGCAAAGTTTGTTAAGTTGAATTTCAAAATTTTAAACTGTGTTCATACATTCATTTGACCTCGACCAAATTCTGACGATTCACGAACCATTATAAAAATGAATATGATTATATATGTATATATCTATATATATATATTATAACTTGAAAACGTTAACAAAGTATTAGATGTATAATACTTTACCTAAACGTATTTGTTTCAATATATTTATCGACGGAATTAGAAGATAATGTCAAATGATTGAGTTATCCGTTACATTATGATATTATTATAAGTCTTTGGGGTAAGGTCCACGTTGATTTAAGAAATCTGTTCTTTTAACAATATTCAGAAAATGGTAAAGTGATCTACATGAAAGAACAAATGTGTCAATTAACGAGAACTAGATAAGAGTTAGTGGAGATTCCTGCTTAACTTTCAATGCATTCTTTACAATGATTGTCTCGTGTCTTTGATAAGATAATTATTTAGTTTCCATATTATTGAAAATGTTTATGATATAGGTGGAACCTTTTAAAGAATGAATTTGAATATATACAATAAGTCAGAATATTAATTGTTAGAACTATATATATACATAACTTGCATCGTGTATTTAAAGCGTGTTTATGAATATTAAATATATATAATTTCAAATTAGTTAAGTAAACAATAGTAACACTCGCTTAAGTAATTCGATTGATATGTAGATATGATAATTAGTATGTTTAAGAAGTTAAAATAAAAGTTAGTACATAAATGAATTATATTTAGTTAAGTTCTAAGATGAAAACGTTATATGATATAATAATTTCTATTATGTAAACGTTATGTGATATAATCTTTGTTAAATATATAAATGGTTTTAAATTATATAATGATCTTTGAAATATAAATTAGTTTTGAAAAACTAAATATTATATTATTAGATAAATATATCAAACATATATAATATGTATGAATTTATGTTTCTAAATAAAAAATATATATATATTTTACAAAGTGGTAAAATAAAATTTACTTAAAACATTTTGATAATATTAGTAAATATACTTTGATAAATGACGAAGAGTTGATTTAAAGAAGCAAATGACCAAAACACTCAAATAAATAAGTTACACTTTGAGTGGAATAATTTTTCATTAATTTGAGTCTTGTTATGTATAAAGGTACAATACACGAAACATAAAGTATCAGTTTTTTAAGCGTACGAAAATGCGTTCGAGAAACCAGAACGGGGACATAAGTCGAGCGACAACGTACGAGTCATTGGAATAAATTTACAAGTCATCTATGTACGTAAATATAATATAATATATAATTAATTATATTAATTATATTAATTATATTAATTAAATATATTATATATAATTATATTATAAACTGTCGGCAGCCCACGAGGGAATTAAGCATATACTGGAATTGGTGAGGTCACGATCGTGGACCAAATGCCCACAGAACCATCGCAATCGCGGAGTTCTGGGTCCAGAAAATGGGTATAAAGCCCGAACAGTTTCAATGCATTCATTCTTCCTTCTGTCTCTCGTATCATCTCTATATATATACAAAAATTATAATTATAATTATTATTATTATTAAGATTAATATTATTAATCATACTATTATTAGTAGTAGTATTAGTATTATTATTATTAGTATTATACATAAAATACTACGACGAGGTTCTGCTTACATGTTTCCAAAACGAGTTTTTGAGAGGGATAGAGCTAAGGAAATTATGGGTTATAGCTATGGAGGTTATGGGTATGGTTCGGGGGTATGCTCGTGAGGTCAAACTAGTGTTTATCATCTCCGTTACGTATACGTACTTTCCTGCAATATTGAATCACAATATTGATACGTGAGCACTCATAACTTAACTTTTATATATTAGTAATGTATCCCTGAATAGTTCTCGAGTATATATGATTATGCATGCTTGTATGTTTAATTTCGTCATTAAATAGTTTATGATAGATCATGAGTTTAATACACATGCTACTGAGTTAAGGTATATGATATGCATGTCGTTGAAAAGCTGGCGAAAAATCAATAACTTTTCATTTAGATATCGAATAGTTTCGATGAACGGATTAAAAGATGTAGTCAATTGAATTATCTATAATTTTAAGTATTATTGTTAAAATAATTATTATTATTACTATCGTCGTTATTATTATTAACTAATTATTATTATTATTATTATTATTATTATTATTATTATTATTATTATTATTATTATTATTATTATTATTATTATTATTATTATTATTATTATTATCATTATCATTATCATTATAAATGTTATCATTAAAAATTGTCATTTATATTAGCATTACTATCGTTATTATCATCAAGATTATTAATAACATTATCATTATTATTATTATTATTTTTTTATTATTATCATTAAAATAGTTATTAGTATTATCATTAATGTTATTATAATATTTATTATTATTATTACAAAATAATACAACTGTTACTTATTATTATTATTATCAATATTATTTTATCAAACAAATATGTGATACAAAAATATTTTTATCACACGTAATATAATTACATTAATAATACATACCACCATGTTTTTATAATATTGAGTGAACTGTATAAATTTTATTACTTAAAATATATAAAAGTATATTTTTATATATAAATTTTAATATAAATTTTTATTTATTAATAAATGACTTGTATTATTATTTACTCTAATAAAATCTGATAAATATATTTAGATATATAAAACAACTATATTTAAACTATATAATAAACACGTATGAATTTTTGGAAGTCACTTTGGGTCAAATTGATTTTTGTTGACTTTTGCATAAAAATCTCGAGCATTAGGATTGTGATACACTACGACTTGACCTGAATTTGTTAGGCAAATATTGACCAATATATAAATATATATACTTAATATAGGTTCGTGAATCCGAGGCCAACCCTGCACTTGTTCAGTGCCGTCATATGCATAATTGCTACGAAATACAGTATAGTGAGTTTCATTACTCCCTTTTTATATATATTTTTGGGACTGAGAATACATGCGTTGCTTTTATAACTGTTTTACGAAATAGACAAAAGTAATTGAAACTACATTCTATGGTTGAATTATTATACTGGATGTAACGACCCGGTAAATTCCGACTAATTTTAATCCAAACCCTCGATACGATTTAATATTTTTGACACGATAAGCAAAGTCTGTTAGGTTGAGTCTTAAAAATTTTTAACTATTTTAATGTTATCATTTAACCTTTGACTATTTCCGATGACTCACGGTATGATTACTTGAAAATTTATATGCATATATTCAATATATATCATAATATGAAATATTATATATATATATATATATATATATATATATATATATATATATATTGTAATTGTTATAATTAATGATGTAAAATAATAAATAATAATTATTATTTAAAAAATATTTATATATATATATATATATATATATATAAATAAGGTATATTAGATATATATTTTAAGATTTCGAATTTACTTAGAAAATGAGAGTAACACCCAGATATCATTCGGACGATATAATACTCCAGAAGACTGTCGGCACATTAAGACCATTTTAAGGCCTGCTATGATTTCTAAGACACGGTTAATAATTCTTAATTTTATTATAATATTTAAATTATATTATTAATTGTAATTGCAATTTGTAAGCTTATGTATATGATTATATGATATTAGTTTTAACCACAAACTCAACAATTCATATCCGTAATTTTAGGGAGTGATTAATACTGTATCCATTTTTAATTTAAATTTTTTTTTTTTCATTCTCCCTAATCATATCTATCTGAGTCTATATATATACAATATACATGAATTGATAGAATATAGATTCATCATCAATTTTTTTTTCTTTTCTTGTTCTTTACATGAACTCCCAACATCAAACAACTTTTAACTTGATCTTTAATCTTGTTGCAACTACTTAAACGAACACCACCACCAAACAGTTGTTTTCGAATACCATACAAATTATTACCTCGAATACTCATAAAACAAACACCCAGAAATCACCATTCGATGATCACCTGCTCGACTACTCGGTTTATCTACTCCGAACTATTTTGGGTCTGTTTTCAGTTCACTAAACCCATCACCTTTCCACACCGTTTGCATATAAATGAGAACCTTGGTTCACCACTCATATCCGTCACCACCTTGATCATCCTTCATCACCACGGCTATCATCTACACCACCACGGTATGAGTATAAAACCGCCAATCACGAACCACCATCTCCAAACACAACCCAACTTGAAACCCCACCTTCCTATTAACTGCTACAACTAATTGTGTTTTCTGATTAAACCAAGATTACTACTTTTTCTTTCTGTTTTGTTCGCTGGTTCACAAGACCCAAACAGTCCACACACAAATACCAACCACTATCGAAAATTCCTGCTTCCTTTCGTGATAAGACACAATTGTAACACCACTTTCATAACCAAACGATAACTACCATGATCATCTATGTCCACCACATCACCACCGTAGACCACCCATCACCGTTACCTCTTATCTCTCTCTCCTTTCCTTTCTCTCTCCCTTGAACTATCGATCACCATGGTTCATTATCTTCTTACGGTTGCAACTAGAAACGAACTTCCTAATCACCACTCTACCTCACCACCTCCATGAACACCGTAAAGCCACCGTGATCACCACCACCGTAAACAGTGGTGGCTGCTATACATGTTTTCTGCTGCTATGCTTTTTACCTTCCTGTTTATAATCTAGCGATAAGATAAAGGTGATTAAAATGATATACATCGATGATGATATGATAATATAAAGATGATGTAAATTAGGTGAGATAATGAGGATACAGAAGATAGATACATGTAGATAACGATTGCGATAAGGATGGATAATAAAGCAACTAGTGGAGCATTATTATATTTTTGCCAAGTTCCTGTGTTCCACAACAGCCACGAGTATCAAGGGTTGGATTGGATTTGGGCCGTGTTTCAATCAGTAGGAACATGGGCCGTTTAATTCGGTAATTGGGCTATATATAGATTAAGATCTTGGGCTCGTGAAGTGGGATGATAAGAGCTAGTGATTGTTGCTTAAATACGAAGTGTTCATTTTTTTTAGTAAGGGTGACGGGTTGATAATGATAATGATGGTGAGACGATATTGGTAATGATATATAGATGAAAATGAATGATAATGAATATGATGATGATGAGAAAATAACAGGAATATTCGAGTTAACATAATTAAAAGAAAGAATTAAATCGGAAATAAAGTAACGGTTAAGAGATTGGCTGGATGTTTGGTTCAACCAAGAGGTCTCGGGATCGAACCTCGGCTTAGACATTTTCTTTTTAGAAACACATAGCGTAATGCATTCAGGATAGCGGGACGTCGGGAGTTTAAACCTGGATTTGGACATTTTTAAGGAGAACTTCTTTAAGGTAGTTATTACTAATGTTATCATTAATATTATTAATGTTATTATTATTATTATTATTATTATTATTATTATTATTATTATTATTATTCATATAAATATTAGTATCATTATTATTATTATTATTAGTATTATTATTTTATTATTAGGATTATTATGATTATGAATATTTAAGGTTTCAAAAATAATGTTAAAAAGATGATTAAATAAAATGATTATAATTACGAACATGAAAATGAAAATGATTTAAGTTATAATTAAATTATGATAAAAATTATTATTAGCTATCCTTATTATTAAAAGTTATCAGTTATATCAATATTTTTTTAAAAGTATCATTTTTATAAATTATCTTTTTATTATTACTAATACAAAATAAAATAATTTTTTTTATTTATTATTGTCAATATTATTTTATCAACTAACTACTAGTTATTTAAAACTATATTTACTACATATAGCATAAATATATTAATATTATAAATAATAATGAACATAATCAAGTAGGTTATTAATGAAAAACATAATAACAAATTAAACACTAATAATATATAAATTATTCGATTTCAATTACATGTATTAATATACATGATTGAATTATAGGTTCGTGAATCCGAGGCCAACCCTATACTTGTTCAATGTCGTTATATGTATTTTTACTACAAAATACAATATGTGAGTTTCATTTGCTCCCTTTTTATTTGCTTTTGCAATATATATTTTTGGGCTGAGAATACATGCGCTGCTTTTATAAATATTTACGAGATAGACACAAATACTTAAAATATATTCTACGTTGAGTTGTACCACACTGCATATCTTCCCTAATAGCTTGGTAACTACTATTTACATGTGGTATTGTAAACGCGAATCCTGTTGATAGATCTATCGGGCCTGACAACCCCAACCGGACTGGACGACCAGTATTCAACGGTTGCACAGTACTTCGTTTCGGTGACTACTCTTGGTACAGTGTAGTGAGATTTCATAATAAAGGGAATATGCGACGTTGATTAAATGTTAAGTATGGTTACCAAGTGCTCAACCACTTAGAATATTTTTATTAAAACGTTTGTGTATATGAAATCTTGTGGTCTATTAAAATATTGAAATGATTGTTATGATAAACTTATGAACTCACCAACCTTTTGGTTGACACTTTTAAGCATGTTTATTCTCAGGTACGAATTAAGTCTTCCGCTGTGCATTTGCTTATTCTAAGGACATTATTTGGAGTCGATCATCGCAATGGGACCAAATGTTGATGACTTCGTCCAGGTGGATTAGGACGGGTCCTCACAGGTGGTATCAGAGCGTTGGTCCTAGCGAACCAGGTCTTGCATTAGTATGTCTAAATGATAGTTGTTAGGATGTATTAGCGAGTCTGGACTTCGACCTTAGCTGCATATTATAAGAATTGTATATCATTCCTAGTGGAAAAATTTCCTGCTAATCATTCCTAAGTCTTGACATGCCTTACTGCCTTTATTGCATACATAGTGTATAGACAAATTTATATCTTAGCGTATCTATTATGGTAAACTTTGCCTGATATCTTCCGTAAATTTCTCACTAATTTAAGGGATCCTGGTACTATATATATCTAGGCATATTATGCATTGAGAATACCATCCAACTATCATTTGCTGTCACAAAGCTTTTCATACCAAAAATCTTTTCTGTGATTGCGTACGATGGCCTCTACGAATCGACCAAGTTCTTCTGACTCCGAAGATAGCGTGACGGGAGCGCACCAACCGATCAACTACCGTGATTTCTTTAGAAAGTGGGGATGGGTTCGCGAAATACTTACCCTATGGAGAAATGAAGAAGGTACTCCATATCACGAGCCGAACTTACCACCTAACGTCGGAGTGCTCGACCCGCTCACCGGCGAACCTGTTCGTAACACCGTTTATACCCTTTTTGCAAGAATTTTTCGTCTTTAGGCTACCATTAACGGAACTAGAGAAGATATCCGACCTCTACCTCACACTGATAACCAACCAGGGTTAGTAGAAGAAGTTAAAGAACTCCGAGCTCGAGTGTTAACTTTAGAGAGCACGGTACACAATTTGCAAGCACTAGCAGTGTCATCAACACCAGTAACATCACCAGTCTCAGCACCAACAGTACCACCAACAACCCAAGTTTCAACATCACATGCCTCAACATCTCATTCTGTACCTCGAGCCTAATCATCGTTCTACGTATCGTTCTATCTGCTTTATCTTCATTCTACATATCGTTCTACATCGATTATCTTCGCTCAACATGGCGATTATGTAATTTCTAAAGTTTTAGAGATTATGTAATCTAGTATTAACGATAAATCGAATGAGTTTAATATCTTATTGACTCATTAAATCCATGATTACATCTGAAGAAAATATATATGCAAGTATATTTTCATAAAGATTGTAATTAAAATTCTTTTGTACCAACTGTTAATGATGAAAATATTTTAACGGGTAGGTAATACCCGAAGAATATTGGAGTTTCACATTAATAAGTTACACTGTACATTCTTCGAATCTGATTCAACAGTCATTTACTATCCTACTTACATTCATCGATATACAGATCCGTTCACCACAGAATAACCATTTTCATTCAATATCATATTTGGATTTTGAACTATCAAAATTCAACAAGTGGCCTAATGAAGAAAACATTGGACAAAATAAAATTTGTTAGAAACAAACAAATTAATTATAAAGAATTTTGTTAAGAATCCACGCTAACTGTTCCTAGCTAACTGTTCCTAGCTAACTGGTTATATTTTATTTACCGCAATTTAATTATCGCAATTTACATTCTCGCAATTTACATTCTCGCAATTTTATTTATCGTCATTTAATTTCTGTTATTTACTTTTACACACTTTAAAACGGGACACGTATACAAGGTTTCGACATATCATATCGACCCATCTATATATATATCTCGGAACAATCAAAGGCACTCTATATGCAAATGACGGAGTTAGCTATACAGGGTTGAGGTTGATTCCAAAATATATATAAAGTTTGAGTTGTGATCAATACTGAGACCGGTACACGGGTCACGATACGTATTAATTAATTCGAGTATTATATATTAAAATTATATATGAATTATTGGACTAGACTATTGGACTATTGGACTATCAACAGTGGACAATTAAAATGAATTAAAATATTGATTATAACATATGAAATTAAACAATTCTTCAAGTTTGCCACTTGATTTCATCTTAAACCTCATTTGAATCTTGACGATTCCAATCCATGTTCAAATCTTTCATGATTCTTGAAAACACCTCGATCGAGAGGATGAACCAGCCGCACTTCATCTAATGAAGAAAAGATTGATGCATATAGTTATGCACCTGAAAAACTCTCAGAATCTGAGTAAACGTTTAACACGTAGCTGTGCTAACTCCTTTAGTGTTATTATTCCCCAAAATAACAATGCAATTCCTTTCCAAATTAGCCAAATTTTGTCACAGCTCCAGCAAGTCAACTTCGACTTTTCGTTCGCATCAACCTTATTATAACTTTGATATATATGTTTTCCACTGTTATTGTTACCGATAAACCTTTTATATTCCATCATATTACTAGCAGACGTAGCAGCAACCTCGTTGCTCCTTGGCTTAAATCTCTCCGACAAATCACAATATTTATCTACTGAAGTCTTATCGACATCTTGTAGCGATGGTTGCCATACCAAATACCGGGAAGCATTAATCATTAACTCTCGAGTTTCGCAGTGTTCCTACGTCAACAGTTATATATATAACGTATATCTTCTGGACCGATGAATTTTAATTCGGAATCTCTGAATTTCCTGAAAAACCCTCTAGCTTACAAATCAGATCTCTGAGTTCTGAAAATGCTAATGAAGCAGCAAAAGTTGTAAATGGTCTTAATGGCCAAAAGTTTGATGATAAAGAATGGAGTGTTGGAAACACTCAATAGAAAATTGGTACTGGAAAGCGGATTATGAAAACTATGAAGGAAGCTGTGAAAAAATCACCAGGACTAAACCTGTACTTAAAGAATCCAGATGATGTTGTGTCTGATGGAATCTTTAGCGAATACCTTACCCCTTACTTATTCTAAATCCTTGCGGACAAATTTCTTCATCATCTTCTGATCTTATATATTTTAAATTCTAAGATATCATCGCATCTTTCGATATAAATATCTTAGATATTTCTGAAGATACCCTCATAAATATCTTTGTTCGAAATTATCTATCTCTTTGTGCTATCCGTGTTACATCATAAAGGAAACTATTTTAGTTTCTAAATTTCTTTAAAATTTGAGTTTGAATTATGAATAAATTCTTAGAGAAGTGTTGGGAATTGAAGCATGGATTAGTATAATATAATGACACTTGGCTAACGTGATTATATTACAGTAAGTCATGCTGAGTTTCTAATGACACATGATGATTCTCAGTACCATCATCATGTGTCATGTTACACAACTCTTTCATTCTACTTAATCTCTAAGCATATCACGAAAATATTTCCTTGATATTTCTGTTCTTCCGTAATTCCAACAGTTGCTAATAAATTGTGCTATCACATTTTCTTTCTGATTAGAAGATTTCCATAAATTCCTTGAATCCCTGAAATCTACTATGACTACGTCAAAAGTTAAGACGAAACTTTTCACTCTTTTGTGACAGCTTCACTCGTACGCTTCACGTAATCGAATTGTTTTACCATTATTACTAAATGGTGATAAAACTCTAGATATTAACTTATACTCGTCATAAAAACATTTTTATTGTTAGCCATGACGACCTCACTCAAATTTCGGGGACGAAATTTCTTTAATAGGTGGGTACTGTAACGACCCGGTAAATTCCGACTAATTTTAATCCAAACCCTCGATACGATTTAATATTTTTGACACGATAAGCAAAGTCTGTTAGGTTGAGTCTTAAAAATTTTGAACTATTTTAATGTTATCATTTAACCTTTGACTATTTCCGATGACTCACAGTATGATTACTTGAAAATTTATATGCATATATTCAATATATATCATAATATGAAATATTATATATATATATATATATATATATATATATATATATATATATATATATATATATTGTAATTGTTATAATTAATGATGTAAAATAATAAATAATAATTATTATTTAAAAAATATTTATATATATATATATATAAATAAAGTATATTAGATATATATTTTAAGATTTCGAATTTACTTAGAAAATGATAGTAACACCCAGATATCATTCGGACGATATAATACTCCAGAAGACTGTCGGCACATTAAGACCATTTTAAGGCCTGCTATGATTTCTAAGACACGGTTAATAATTCTTAATTTTATTATAATATTTAAATTATATTATTAATTGTAATTGCAATTTGTAAGCTTATGTATATGATTATATGATATTAGTTTTAACCACAAACTCAACAATTCATATCCGTAATTTTAGGGAGTGATTAATACTGTATCCATTTTTAATTTAAATTTTTTTTTTTTTTCATTCTCCCTAATCATATCTATCTGAGTCTATATATATACAATATACATGAATTGATAGAATATAGATTCATCATCAATTTTTTTTTTCTTTTCTTGTTCTTTACATGAACTCCCAACATCAAACAACTTTTAACTTGATCTTTAATCTTGTTGCAACTACTTAAACGAACACCACCACCAAACAGTTGTTTTCGAATACCATACAAATTATTACCTCGAATACTCATAAAACAAACACCCAGAAATCACCATTCGATGATCACCTGCTCGACTACTCGGTTTATCTACTCCGAACTATTTTGGGTCTGTTTTCAGTTCACTAAACCCATCACCTTTCCACACCGTTTGCATATAAATGAGAACCTTGGTTCACCACTCATATCCGTCACCACCTTGATCATCCTTCATCACCACGGCTATCATCTACACCACCACGGTATGAGTATAAAACCGCCAATCACGAACCACCATCTCCAAACACAACCCAACTTGAAACCCCACCTTCCTATTAACTGCTACAACTAATTGTGTTTTCTGATTAAACCAAGATTACTACTTTTTCTTTCTGTTTTGTTCGCTGGTTCACAAGACCCAAACAGTCCACACACAAATACCAACCACTATCGAAAATTCCTGCTTCCTTTCGTGATAAGACACAATCGTAACACCACTTTCACAACCAAACGATAACTACCATGATCATCTATGTCCACCACATCACCACCGTAGACCACCCATCACCGTTACCTCTTATCTCTCTCTCCTTTCCTTTCTCTCTCCCTTGAACTATCAATCACCATGGTTCATTATCTTCTTACGGTTGCAACTAGAAACGAACTTCCTAATCACCACTCTACCTCACCACCTCCATGAACACCGTAAAGCCACCGTGATCACCACCACCGTAAACAGTGGTGGCTGCTATACATGTTTTCTGCTGCTATGCTTTTTACCTTCCTGTTTATAATCTAGCGATAAGATAAAGGTGATTAAAATGATATACATCGATGATGATATGATAATATAAAGATGATGTAAATTAGGTGAGATAATGAGGATACAGAAGATAGATACAAGTAGATAACGATTGTGATAAGGATGGATAATAAAGCAACTAGTGGAGCATTATTATATTTTTGCCAAGTTCCTGTGTTCCACAACAGCCACGAGTGTCAAGGGTTGGATTGGATTTGGGCCGTGTTTCAATCAGTAGGAACATGGGCCGTTTAATTTGGTAATTGGGCTATATATAGATTAAGATCTTGGGCTCGTGAAGTGGGATGATAAGAGCTATTGATTGTTGCTTAAATACGAAGTGTTCATTTTTTTTAGTAAGGGTGACGGGTTGATAATGATAATGATGGTGAGACGATATTGGTAATGATATATAGATGAAAATGAATGATAATGAATATGATGATGATGAGAAAATAACAGGAATATTCGAGTTAACATAATTAAAAGAAAGAATTAAATCGGAAATAAAGTAACGGTTAAGAGATTGGCTGGATGTTTGGTTCAACCAAGAGGTCTCGGGTTTGAACCTCGGCTTAGACATTTTCTTTTTAGAAACACATAGCGTAATGCATTCAGGATAGCGGGACGTCGGGAGTTTAAACCTGGATTTGGACATTTTTAAGGAGAACTTCTTTAAGGTAGTTATTACTAATGTTATCATTAATATTATTAATGTTATTATTATTATTATTATTATTATTATAATTATTATTATTATTCATATAAATATTAGTATCATTATTATTATTAGTATTAGTATTATTATTTTATTATTAGGATTATTATGATTATGAATATTTAAGGTTTCAAAAATAATGTTAAAAAGATGATTAAAT
Source organism: Rutidosis leptorrhynchoides (assembly GCF_046630445.1). Classification (NCBI taxonomy): domain Eukaryota; kingdom Viridiplantae; phylum Streptophyta; class Magnoliopsida; order Asterales; family Asteraceae; genus Rutidosis; species Rutidosis leptorrhynchoides. Next base: position 80,267,486 of record NC_092337.1, on the reverse strand, counting down.
AAAATGATTATAATTACGAACATGAAAATGAAAATGATTTAAGTTATAATTAAATTATGATAAAAATTATTATTAGCTATCCTTATTATTAAAAGTTATCAGTTATATCAATATTTTTTTAAAAGTATCATTTTTATAAATTATCTTTTTATTATTACTAATACAAAATAAAATAATTTTTTTTATTTATTATTGTCAATATTATTTTATCAACTAACTACTAGTTATTTAAAACTATATTTACTACATATAGCATAAATATATTAATATTATAAATAATAATGAACATAATCAAGTAGGTTATTAATGAAAAACATAATAACAAATTAAACACTAATAATATATAAATTATTCGATTTCAATTACATGTGTTAATATACATGATTGAATTATAGGTTCGCGAATCCGAGGCCAACCCTATACTTGTTCAATGTCGTTATATGTATTTTTACTACAAAATACAATATGTGAGTTTCATTTGCTCCCTTTTTATTTGCTTTTGCAATATATATTTTTGGGCTGAGAATACATGCGCTGCTTTTATAAATATTTACGAGATAGACACAAATACTTAAAATATATTCTACGTTGAGTTGTACCACACTGCATATCTTACCTAATAGCTTGGTAACTACTATTTACATGTGGTATTGTAAACGTGAATCCTGTTGATAGATCTATCGGGCCTGACAACCCCAACCGGACTGGACGACCAGTATTCAACGGTTGCACAATACTTCGTTTCGGTGACTACTCTTGGTACAGTGTAGTGAGATTTCATAATAAAGGAAATATGCGACGTTGATTAAATGTTAAGTATGGTTACCAAGTGCTCAACCACTTAGAATATTTTTATTAAAACGTATGTGTATATGAAATCTTGTGGTCTATTAAAATATTGAAATGATTGTTATGATAAACTTATGAACTCACCAACCTTTTGGTTGACACTTTTAAGCATGTTTATTCTCAGGTACGAATTAAGTCTTCCGCTGTGCATTTGCTTATTCTAAGGACATTATTTGGAGTCGATCATCGCAATGGGACCAAATGTTGATGACTTCGTCCAGGTGGATTAGGACGGGTCCTCACACTGGATATCACCCTTTTAGCTTGGTAGCCTAAGAATTTGGGAACAGACTCCCAAATTGACGCGAATCCTGAAGATAGATCTATGGACTTTGACACGTCCCATCCGGGTTACGGATGCTTTAGTACTTCGATTTTATATACAGATGAGTGTACATGTATATTGGGGATATTCTAGATGCATTTGTTAATGTCGGTTACCAGGTGTTCACCATATGAATGATTTTTAATTCGCAGTTTATGTGTACTATTTTATACTCGGGTTACGTGTACAATTATATATCTGAAATCTTGTGGTCTATTAAAATGATGGAAATGAATATTTATAATAACTAATGAACTCACCAACCTTTTGGTTGACACTTGAAAGCATGTTTATTCTCAGGTTTGAAAGAAATCTTTCGCTGTGCATTTGCTCATTTTAGAGATATTACTGGGAGTCATTCATGGCATATTTCAAAAGACGTTGCATTCGAGTCGTTGAATTCAACAAGATTATTATTAAGTCATTTATAGTTTGGATATATTATGGAATGGTATGCATGCCTGTAAACTTTTAAGGATATGAAAGTTTGTCTTTTAAAAACGAATGCAATGTTTGTAAAATGTATCATTTAGAGGTTAATACTTCGCAATGAAATCAACTATTGTAATTCGTTTATAATCGATATGAACGGCTTGTTAAAGTTGAAGTTAAGGGTTAGGGTTTTGGGTTATTGATGAACATAAAACCCATTATTGGTGACTTTGAGGTGGGTAAAATTGAGTCATGAGGACTCAATAATAACTAACCTAGGGTTTCAAAGTGTTAATTGGTGTTTATGAGTTTTAATTGGTTAGTTAATTACTAGTACACCTAGATATTAAGTAAATGGGTGTGTTAACCTTGAGATGGGTCAATGGAGTCCTTGGTGACCTAAGTGGTTTAATGGGTGTGAAAATGCGATAACCTTGTGTTAAAAAGTGTATTAAGACCATAATCGAATTAATGTTAGGGTTTGGCGGAATCCCGACCTAGTGTTAGAGTTAATGGTGCAAATGGGTCACATTTGCACTACGGGTCAAAATGACACTTGAGTGGTGAGTGAGTTGGTTCACCAACTTGAATGTATGATTAATATTGTTCATAATGTAATAGGTGCGTTACGTTGAAGGTTGCGAGCTCGATTTATCATTTACCAAAAGGCGATAAGGTGAGTGGAATAATTATACATGTGTGTATGTAATGTATTTACTTGTGCGAAATGCGATGGGGTTTTAAGTTCGGGTATGCGATACCACATCGTGTTGGCATGGGATGAGGGTTTAAAGTTCGGGCGTTCGATACCATATCATATGTATGTGTGCGGGCGTGAAGTGTGGGTTTAAAGTTCGGGCGTTCGATACCACATTTCACGTGATGGGTTTAAAGTTCGGGCGTCGATACCACCCAAGGGACTAGTGATGCATACTAGTGGCGTATGCGTGGCTAACGGTTCATTCGCGAGAATCGTTCCCTTTGTGTTTTGGTTAACCATGGTTGTGTAGTTGTAGTATAGCATATTATGTTGTTCGTGTTATATGCTATTGTTGTGCTAGCTCGTGTTATCGAATTTAGCGTTATACTTTGCGATGGTATGCTAATGTAAATGCTAGCGTGTATGAGGTAATTGTGTAAGTGATTGCAAGTAAGTAGATTATATATGTACGTGTATAATTATTGCATTCACTAAGCGTTTTGCTTACTCTCTCGTTGTTTACCTTTTTATAGGCTCCGGCGTGGACAAGGGAAAGGGTATTCGTTTGGACTAGTGATCCCGCTTCGTTATGTTAGGAGAAGCTTTTGAACGTTTAGCTTTTGAAGTTTGACCAAGAGTTGGGTAGTTTAACCCCCAAACATCATGCTCTAGTGTCGTTTGGAATTTAAACTAATTTGGTCGAAACTTATATTTTGTACGAAATTCGTAATTCGGGACGATGTGGGCCCGATTTTGTAAAACTTTTTTTATTATTGAAACGTGTTAGTGTTACTTATTATAATGTGTTGTGAAAAGCGTTTCATCTAAAATTGTCGGGAAGTGGGAGATCTTTAAGCGAAAATTGAAAAATTTGGACAGCGGGCTGTCAGGCAGTCTGCGCGCCGCGCACATGAGGGGCTGCGCGCCGCGCACCCCTCTGTTATAAAAAAAATAAAAATTTATTTACGCGTATTCGATTGTATAACGGGTTGGGTCGTTACAGTATACGAATATCATACCATATTTGGATCATGCTATCAAAATTATATTTAATGATCGAGTCTTTGATGAGAGCCCAAGTACTTTGAAAGGGGGGCTTCTAGAGTTTCAATACTTCATTTCATGTCAAGCAAAGTCTAAAGAAGATCTATGATTTTTGAGCAACAAAGTTCAAGACTCTTGTTTCATTTAGAAGATAAAATCAATTTATTACAACTTACATCTAGGGGAAATTGTTGGGGTTAGAAAAGAATAACTAAGGTGTAAGTGTGCGATATGATTAGCAATGTAAGAGACTTCTATAGTCTATAAATACCGAGTTCCCATACTACTCATCTTAGAGCTTTTTATTATCATACACACACAATTAGATGTTTACATCTCCAAACTCTCTCAACACATTGTCGAGGACTTGTACTAAACTTGCAACGTTAGCTTGATCCTTATCGAGTTAACAGTTGAAGAAAGCCGTTGATTCAGTCTTCACTACGATTGAATTTCATGTGCTAATCCATTTACGAATCTCAGAATAATAATACATGTTACATATTATTTCTGATATGAGTTTGTTTATTCATATTCATTTTTATCATATATTCTTCATCATATACCTATTTCGATTGCATTAAACCGCTTAAACACGTTGATTGAAGTTAAATCTAGGAATAATAAGGTATTGGTTACATCTGATCCTGTAAAACTAGCCGAGTTGATATTAGTATTTTTTTTTTTTTTTTTTTTTTTTTTTTTTTTTTTTTTTTTTTTGAAAGGCAATGTTAGTGGTTAGCTCACGAAGTTAATTCACGAAAATCCCCCCCCCCCGAGACTCGAACCCTGGTCTCCTCGAACACCATGTTAACATGGTGACCAATGAGGCAAAGCCCCTCGAACACCATGTTAGCTCACGAAGATATTAGTATTTTTACCATGGAATCGGGTCATGTAGCCTCCACCATGACAGGAAATCCCTCCAAAGTGGGGCGACGAACCTGCAACTTGCAAATAAATGATCCATATCCTCTTGATGACAATCACATAAAGCACAATTTGGTGTATCATGTTTGATGAATTAATATTTTTTTAACTGCCCAAAACCCTTGTTTCATTACCTTTACAATATCAGAGAACATAAAAAACAGGTTTCAATTCACTGCCAGCAAATATATTGTGAGCAAACCTGAAGAAGTTTGACGGTATCTGTAGAAACGAGATACATAAAATAGGTAAGGATTAAGGATACATATTTAATAATTAAATATAGAATTAGATTGCAATCTAACCGTTTTTCATATGAATATCTCATACCCTCCATGTCCAGCAACTAATGAGAATCAAGCTGAATCTACAAACATAACAAAACCAAACAATCCTAGTGAGCAAATTGTGAAAATAATAATGAATGAAGAAAACAAAAAATGCCTTTTCTTGTGTTTTTTTTTTCAAGTATCCCAATCGGGAAGTCAATTGTCAAAAAACTGGGGCCAAAAAAAATTAAAACCCATGATGGGATTCGAACTCTGGTGGCGGTAAAAAATAACACGGAGGTCTGAGATTAACCAACAAAACTGAGAAGCTATTTAAATTACTTCTGAAAACACAAAATTTATTTAATCGTAAGAAAGTTAAAAACTGGAGAACATAACGTAAACAAAAATTAAAACAAAACTAATTAACAAAAGACGTGTTTAACCTCGTGAACGGTGTCAAGCTCAAGACATGTAGTATTAGTTGATAATGTGTTCGAATTAGGGTAATCAAGAAGACTTAATGAAAGATTAGGGGTGACCAATTGTTGAAAGATTCATTTTTTATTTAAGTTGTTATTTTTTCAAAGAAAGGACAGTTGATTGAATTTGGTGTTTAATTCAAAAATACATGTTAACAAACGTATTCGGTTACATTATGATATAATTTTGTGTTCAAATATTATTTAGAACGAGGTTTCAATGTTTAGTAACTCGCGCGATCATATATGTCCTAATAAATATTAAAAATAGACTATGTAACAAAGACACACGACTAGGGCAATTTGCTTTTATAAATCGGTTATACAACATAATGTAATTAAACGTGTTTGTTCTTGTAAACGATTTATGATCTCGTCTAAACAAGAAAAGTTATTTAAACAAAAAAAAGTAGATAGAACCTACTGTAGAATTAATGTGCAAGGTACAACATATAGTTTTGATCGGGTGAGACCGTATCCATATCCATATCCATTTAGTTTTTGATCATCCATATCCATATCCATATCCGTTTAATTTCAGTTCATCCATCCATATCCATATCCAATGGATTAAGCGGGTTAATGGATATCCATTGGATATTCAAAAAATGTTATAATATTTCTCAATATGTGATTAAAATAACACGTAATATAGGGGTGTTCATCGGTTCGGTTTTCGGTTTGTTCGGTTTATTCGGTTCGGTGTATTCGGTTTTGAAATTTTTTTAGGCAAAACCGAAAACCGAACCGAAAACCGAATTCAAAGTTAAAACCGAACCAAACCGAAAACCAAATTCAAATTCGGATTCGGTTCGGTTTTCGGTTAAACCGAATATTATGAAAAAACTGAGAACGTTGGTAGTTTAATTGTGGCGTTACTGATGTCTTAGTTATTTATATCCTAAAACAATGACGTATTATTAAATTATCAAGAATTCGATGATTTATTAATATTTATAGCTTAATTATGACATTTAGTGCTTCTGTTATTAAGAAGAAGAACATAATAATTTAAGTAACATAATTATAATCTGAGCTACCAAATCTTCATATGGGTAAGAATATATTTTATTGATTGAATCCCAAATTATAATGACACTAAAACATAAATATACAAATTAAATATATAAAAATTTTGAATTCGGTTTTGACATCGGTTTTCGGTTAAACCGAATTCAGAATTTTCAAAACCGAAAACCGAACCGAAAACCGAATTCAAATTCGGTTTCGGTTTGACGCGATCCGAAAACCGTTTATCAAATTCGGTTTGGTTTTTTTCCGGTTTGGTTTCGGTTTGGTTTTCGGGTTCCACGAACCAAATACTGACCACCCCTAACGTAATATAACAAAAATATAAACAATGTGGCATAATTAAAATCTATCCATAATAACGAGTGATATTTGTCGAAGATATAACATAATTTGTTAAACTTACAATCAAACATAGACTGACAAATTAAATGTGTAATTTTTATGTATATTTGATTACATATACGTGTTTTATTGTTATATTTCATGGTTAATTCATTATATAATTTCAAGAAACATATAAGTGTAATTGTAAATGCATTTAAAATACTAAATATGTTTGCATCTATATTTAAGTATTTATATGAATTTCGGGTGTATTTGGATATATCCATGGATGAAAATTTTTCATCCATATCCATATCCGTATCCATTTAGGTTCATCCATATCCGTATCCATATCCATTTATATCATCCATATCCATTATGTATCGGGTGGATCGGATGGATATCCATTGGATCGGATGACCATTGTCATCCCTACATATAACTATATGGCCAACCTCATTTGAGCCTTCGAGGTCACACACATATACACCGAGACGTCAAATAATATATATATATATATATATATATATATATATATATATATATATATATATATATATATATATATATATATATATATATATATTACTGAAGTAACAAAATAGTAAATCGAAATTAATTCATTTACTATTCATATGAATAGTAAATGAATCGAAATTAATTAATTTACTATTCACATGAAAGCGACATGATAGAAATTATTAATTATAAGTTACATAACATACCCCTGAAATATTTGAGAAATATGACTTTATGATATATATTCGTTCTAATTTGAATTCACGAATTTTTCATAAAGGTTCACGGGTGTTTTGAAAAAAAATATCTTTATATATAGCACCAAATTAGTTCATATCGTATTCTTTCAGTGAACTAAAAAAACACATATTACATATTTTGATTTCATAATATTAACCAAAGGTTGATTAATATTACTTGGGTTTGGACTAGCATCCATTGACGGTTGTTTGAAGTGTAGTGTGGACTATCCAAAGAGATGGTCATACTTTTGATCGTAAGTTTCTCTCCGTCTCATCAATTCTTCAAGAAATGTATATTGTTAACTCCTCTTTTGTTTTATATTCATGACAATTATTATGATGTAACTGGATCATTGAGAAAGATTAATCGTGTGCATATTTCATTAAATAAGTGAAAATTTAATCTTGTTAAATTTTGTTCATAAAATAATAAAAGATTATTATTTTAACTATCCGCTGCGTTAATCTGTTTTGGTAAAAGTACACACGATTTTCCATCACCTATTGATGAATTAAAGTTGTTTAAACTCAAACTCGACCCGATTTATTTTATTGTGATATTACTAAATTTCTACTAATTATTCTGATCATTAACTAGTTTGTAATTGATTTAAATTAAATCGGTATTGCTAAGAAATTTCACATACTTCATCACGTGTTTTAGAAGTTGACAATTTGTATTATGATGAACTCATTAATTTGAATTTGCACTTGCAACTATTGAATAATTAGTAAGAAGATTTTCATATTTTTCATAAAAAATACTAAGGCAATACATGTGACAACATCGTTACGATTTAAATAAACGCGTAAAATGCAATATGATGTTCCATACACATGAACACCAATCGTGACACAAAGAGATAAGACCAACTTAATAGACAAATAATCTATCTATCTATATCTATATAAAAGAGATATTTGATTAGCTTACATGTCATTAGCTCCTTAAATATTGCATATTAAGTCAAATGTAATTTTCACATGTCACAATTATTCATATATACCCTTATAACTTTTAAAATCACATATTTACCAAATAAATCATATAATATCATATATACCCAATTTAAATACTAAAACTATCATATGTACCCATTTAATTTAAAAATTCACTAAACCCAATTTTACACAATTTAATTCATATTTGATCCCTACTCCTATATACTACTACGATCATCAGAAAACCTAGAGACATTTTTTCATACACACATGTCCTATTATTATGGTATATTCATACACACATTTGTTCATATAAAATTATAAGAAAAACTACCGAACAATTTTTAATACTAATTTTGAGGGAATAGTAACGTATTACTCCGTATTAGTAAAATTATACCATTACATAATTAGATTCAACCGATTTCTTAATTTTGATAGAACTCGAGCAATTTTTTGTTGTTGCAACTACACGCAATATGAAATATATATGTATTTTATAGTCCCGTTCTGTCGACGAAACATACTAACATACTAGAAATGCGTCCTTTTTAAAGAGCTTTCGTGATCGTCGAAGCACATTGAAAACGATGACACATAGACGGTTTTGTTTCTTAGAACAACCATTAATTAAATTTGTTAATTTGTTTATTGTAATTAAAATGAAAAAAATTGGGACGGAGGGAGTACACAATTTGTTTGTGGAGATATAACATCAAAGAAGAAAATTGTTACAGAATTTGTTTGATGGATAGAAGGTTGAAAAAAGTGGTTTATAAATCTGCATCATAAAATATATGTATGTTCCGTTTCTAACCTCCAAAGTATGAACTTGGTGCAAGCTATAACTGATTTTGAGAGCTATACCAAGTGTACTTCTCTTACCACTAAATTATGAACTTTTCAACAATTATTTGTCCATTTCATTTTTGTCTTATTGATTCTTCTATGTTATTTGTGGTAGTCAAAATATGATGTAACATTTAAAGTATTTCAATGAATCAATAACACAATGGGTAAATTTGACCCTTTTAATCTGGTCAACTAATCAAACTCATTGCCATTTTATTTAACTTTCAAATAGTAAGCGTTATGACATATTAAAAATAGAGTTCGGCCTCAATTTTACCACATTTAAGCTATTGGGTCGACATGTCCCTCCTAAACATAACCACAAATATTTTTTAAAAATGTATATCAAGCGTCATAAAGTTAAAATAAGTGATTTATTTAAAACGGATTTTGAGTAGACGTGCAACGCACGGGCTCAAAACCTAGTTAAATATAAATATGAATCTTTAAATTGAAAAAGATAATAATAATAATAATAATAATAATAATAATAATAATAATAATAATAATAATAACAATAATTATTTATTGAAGTGCTACAATGCTAATAAAGGTATGTTCTTCATCATTGGTCATTCCCTATTTTCATTTTTAAATATAAATCAAAAAATACTTATTAATTATAAATATATTATTAATATTAGCGTATTTTTCTCATCTATTCTCTTGCGTACTATTTGGAGGTTTTTCTGAAAACATAATATATATCTCCGAATGAAGAAATAGCTTTATGTGCCCGAAGGTAGATATACGACTATTTTAATCCTCAAATAAAAGTGCATGTCTACGTCTTATATCACACACTAGGTTTTGAGCCCGTACGTTGCACGGCTACGCAAAATTCGTTTTAAATAAGTCACTTATTTAAATTTTATGAAGCTTGATCAACATTTTCAAACAATATTTGTGGTTGTGTTTAAGGGGGACATGTCGACCCAATAACTTAAGTGTGGTTAAGTTGAGCCCGTACTCTATTTTCAATAGGTCATAGCGGTTACTATTTGAAAGTTTAGATAAAATAGTAATGAGTTTGATTAGTTGACCACATCAAAAGGGTCAAAATTTACCCATTTTGTTATTGATTCAATGAAATATTTTAAATGCGCATCTTTTAAATAATATGTTACATCATATTTTGACTACCACAAAATAACACAGAAGAATCAATAAGACTAAAATAAAATGGACAAAGAAGTGTTGGAACCAAGTTCATAATTTAGAGATTAGAAAAGTACAATCGGTCAAGCTCTCAGAATCAGTTATAGCTTCCACCAAGTTCATACTTCAGAGGTTAGAGAAGGAACATAAATATATTTTATGTTGCAGATTTATAAACCACTGTTTTTCAACCTTCTCTCCAACAAACAAATTGTGTGTCAATTTTTTTCTTTGACGTTATATCTCCACAAACAAATTAAGTACTCCCTCCGTTCCAATTCTTTTCATTTTAATTACAATAAACAAATTAACAGATCTTTAATTAATGGTTGTTCTTGGAAACAAAACTGTCCATGTGTCACCGTTTTCAATGTGCTCCGACGATCGCTGAAAGCTCTTATAAAAGACGCATTTCTAGTATGTTAGTATGTTTCATTGACAAAATAGGACTATAAAATACATATATATTTCATATTGTGTGTAGTTGCAACAACAAAAAATTGCTCGAGTTCTATCAGATTTAAGAAATCTGTTGAATCTAATTATGTAAGGTATAATTTTACTAATACATAGTAATACGTTATCATTCTCTCAAAATTAGTATTAAAAATTGTTCGGTAGTTTTTCTTATGATTTATATGAACAAATGTGTGTATGAATATACTATAATAATAAGGCATGTGTGTATGAACAAATGTCTGTAGTTTTTCTGATGATCGTAGTATTATATAGGAGTAGGGATCAAACAGGAATTAAATTATGTAAAATTGGGGTTTTAGATATTAGGGTTTAGATATTAGGATTTATAGGGTTTAGATATTAGGGTTTAGAAATTTAGGGTTTAGGGTTTAGATTTAGGGTTTAGATTTAGGATTTAGATTGAGTTTTTAACGCGAACGATTTAGAGTTTAGGGTTTAGAGTTTAGGGTTTAGGGTTTAGGGTTTGGTGTTTTGGGTTTATTATGTTGGGGTTTTAGATATTAGGGTTTAGATTTTATGTTGGGGTTTTAGATATTAGGGTTTAAATATTAGGATTTATAGGGTTTAGATATTAGGGTTTAGAAATTTAGGGTTTAGGGTTTAGATTTAGGATTTAAATTTAGGGTTTAAATTTTCGTGTGATCTTGATGCCTGAAAAAAAAAAATTTGCTTCCCCCCCTTCCCCCCGATTGGTTACTTCCCCATTGATCCTATATATATATATATATATATATATATATATATATATGGTGAAGATCCATGGATAACTAGGGTATGTAGAGAACCCAAGGAACTGAGATACGCGGAAGGGTAGTTTCGACCTTTCACCCTTAAAAATACGCCGCTCCTTATCGATCAAATCGTTTCCCCCAAATTTCAACAGACATCAATTGTGAGCTAATTTTTGATATCAATCAAATGTTCCCCAATTCAAACAGAGATCAATCCAAAATCAAAAATCACAAATCACAAATGACGAAGATGAAAAATAAATCTTTAAACGAATATGAATCAATTAGTTCAAGTTCGTATAAAAAGAGGCGATTAAGCGTATCAAATAACGAAAGTGTTTGTGAAACGTCTGTTGATCATTCTGATGATGTTAAAGACAATTCTACTGATGTTGAAGCTTCTTTTCATTCTATAGATGGTTCTCAAGGTAAGTTCACCTAATAAAATCACCTAAAATAATGTTGAATTATACATGTATTTTGAACTAGTTAATTACTCTCTTTTGTTTGTATCACCTAGTTAAAATCGTCTAAAAAAGCTTATTAGGTCAATCTGCACGCATGTTGAATCAATCTGCAAGTATGTTGGGTCAATGTCCAAACAGGTTTGGTCAATATGCAAAAGCAGGTTGAGTCAATCTGCACACTGGTTGAGTCAAATCTGCAAGCAGGTTGAGTCAATCTGCAAGCAGGTTGAGTCAATCTGCAAGCAAGTTAGGGTAAAATACAAAAGCAGGTTTGATCAATCTGCAAAAAGCATGTTTAGTCAATCTACACGCAGGTTGGGTCAAATCTGCAAGCATGTTTAGTTAATCTGCATGCAGTTTGGGTCCAATGCACAGGCATGTTTGGTCAATCAGCAAGCAGGTTGGGTGAATTTCCATCTAGTGAATTCACCTTCACCTTTATTTATAATGTATTATATATGGTGTATTTGAACTATTTAAAAACCTCAATATGTATCTAACACTTCAGTCTGTATCTTGCCAAACTTGAAATTTTGTATTAATCTGCAAACATTTATTTTTCAATCACCTAAAAAATGACAAATGCTATAATCGAAATTAACCTTCACTTAGTATATTCACTTTCACCCTTGACCTTCACCTTCATCTATCAGTCTGTATCTATAATTGTCAACAGTTTGAACATACTTAAGTGTATAAATATTGTTGTTATATATGTATATAAATCTGCAAGCAGTTTGGGTCCAATGCACAAGCAGGTTGGGTCCAATGCACAAGCAGGTATGGTCAATCTGCAAAGAAGGTTTTGTTGATCTTCACGCAGTTTGAGTCAAATCTACAAGCAGGTTGAGTCAGTCTGGACTCAGATTGGGTCCAATGCGCAAGCAGGTTTGGTCAATCTGCAAGCAGCTTGTGTCAATGTTCATCTAGTGAATTCACCTTCACCTTAGTATATGTATATATTTGTTTTCACATACTGCACTCAGTTTGAGTCAATCTACACTTAGGTTGGGTCCATCTAGTGAATTCACCTTCACCTTCACCTTCACCTTCACCTTCGTATATGTCCATCTAGGGAATTCACATTCAGTTTGGATTATATATGTATATATATATTTTTTCTTTTTTCTTTTTTTTTTTTTTTTTTTTTGCAGAAAGAAAACAAAGTGATTCTGATGATATATCCTTTTACAAATCAGAGGGTAAAAGCAAAGGAAAAAAGAAGAATATGGAAGTGAGTTTCAGATTAAAAGTCAAGAATAATTTAAAGACAAAGAGTAAATTTACAAACAGAAAAAAGAAAACAAAAGTTACAACGTATAAACAAAAAAAAAAAAAAAAACAAGAATCTATTGATACGAGGTAAAGCCCAAAGTCATTATTTAAAGTTATAGAAAACTTAAGTGATGAACAGAAAAAAGATATGATTGATATGGGATTTCAAAGTTTGATACCTTTTAGAATTAATAAATTACCTGGAAGATTGTGTTTATGGATTATTGAAAGATTAAATGCAAGAGAGTTGAAACTTGATTTAGGGTCGGTAGTTCTTCAAATTACGAAAGAAGATGTATATGATATACTTAGATTCCCAAATGGAGAAATACATGTAAATGCCGTAAACAGAGCAGGTATCAGTACAACATGGTTTATTAATAAGTTCAGACGTCAATTTCGGAAAGTTGATAGAAAAACACAAAGGATATTTGTCACAAGTGTTCAAGATTCAATTATGTCTAGTAAAAATGGAGGATTTGATTTTAAATTGAAGATATTAGTATTGATAATGACAATAATGGCAGAAGGTGTTAAAAATAACTCTGTAAATCAAAAATTCCTCCCATCAATAGCTACAATAGATAATGTGATAAAAATGGATTGGTATGGATATTTTATTGATTGTCTGAGAAGAAGTAAAGATGATTGGTGCGCGGATAAAAGTAAGAATTGGTATGTTGGTCCTTTGACGTTTTTGGTGGTGAGTATTTATTTACTACTTTTTTTATGAGAATAATTAATTATTCATACATATAGATACAAAAAAATCTTACAACTTGTTTACATATCGTTTCATTTAGGTCTGGTACGTTAGTAAGACTTCAATGACAGATCAACATGGTGATAAGGCAAAACCTGAAATAATGAACTGGTCAACTGATATGTTGATGCAAAGAGAAGAAGATGAGTTAAACGATGGTGGTTTTGGGAATGAACGTATCTTAAAGAATTTATCTAATATGAAATAAATTGTTGTTTATAGTCCACCTACAACATTACAAGATGAAGATAAAGGTATATATTTCAATATTTTGAAAAATTGTTTGCTTTAAAAAAAGTATTTGAAAAATTAAATAGCAATTTATTAGGTGCATTTTAAGAAGATGTGAAAAACTGTATTTGCAAAATAAGTTTCAAAAAAAATAATTGAATGTGATGTTGCAGGGAGTTATTATGATGATGATGATGATGGATTGGGTGAAGACAACGAAGACACGTGTAACGGTGATGATGGAATGATTCATTCATGTAATTGATTTGTTGAGCCAAAATTGTTTTTCTTAAGAATGATTCATAAGCAGATTAAACCCAAAATCTGCTTGCAGATTGACCCAACCTTCTAGCAAAATAAATCCAATCTGCTTGCAGATTGACCCAACCTGCTTGCAGATTAAACCCAATCTGGTTGCACATTGACCCAAACTGCTTGCAGATTGACCGAACCTGCTTGCAGGTAATTGATTTTCAATTAAATATTACAATATTATTCTGTTATTTGCAAATTCATTTTCAAGTATTATTCTGTTAATCTACACTAAAAAATTAAATTGCAATTTAATTAATATAGTTGACGATAAAGAAGTTTCTAGAACTTACGAAAGTGAAAGTGAAGAATCAAATGATGGAGAAAATATGATTAATTTGAATGATAATGATGATGATTCTGTCATAGAAGAAACAGAGGTAAAAAAACAAAGTCATATTTGAATTTATTTATAATTATAAATGGGTTTATGTATAATAGACATTTAATAATTTTCTTCACTGTGCAGGAGTATGATTGTGGTGTAATAAAATCATTGTCCACAATATTAACTGAAAAAGGTGATGAGTTGCTACAAAAAATGGAAAGTATATTGAAATACTATCCAAATGATGTCAAAGTACATGGTGTAGTGGACTCGATTAAAAGTGAAATGATTAAATATGTCAACCAATACATAAAAAGGTTGAATTTGTTGAATATCAAAAAAGGAAATTGCAATACAGATAATTTAATCAATGTAGAGTATTTGAAAGACAATGATAAAGTTGTTAAGATATAAACAAGAGTTGAAGAATCTGCATTTTTGAGAGAAGAAAATGTGAATGTAGTTGCAAATAAAAGTCAATCTACAGAAGATGATATATGGGTCGAAGCTGGTATTGCAACGGATATTGCAGTAGCTAAGGTGTATGCACAAGTTAATGAGGAGAAGCAGATGGGAAATGGAACAGATGAAGAGTGTTTGAAACTTGATGATAAATGTGCTGAGATAGAACCAAAAGTTCAAGAATATGCCATGTTGAGCGAAGAAGATGTGAATATACTTGCAAATAAAAGTCAATCTACATCAGATAGTTTATGGGACGATGCTTGTATTGCAGCACATATTGCAGAAAAAAATGCACAAGAATCATCATCCAAAAAGCAACTAGAAATTGTGTTCAAACCTGCAGAATTATCATGTTCACCAACATTCAGTCTA
Organism: Rutidosis leptorrhynchoides; assembly: GCF_046630445.1. Lineage (NCBI taxonomy): Eukaryota > Viridiplantae > Streptophyta > Magnoliopsida > Asterales > Asteraceae > Rutidosis > Rutidosis leptorrhynchoides. The sequence goes on along the minus strand of NC_092337.1, from coordinate 80,251,962 downwards.
GGGTTTGGATTTTCTAAAGAAAAAAGTATCTAAAAAAATGAAAAATCTTCAGACTTGCAAAAACAAAGAAAGTTGTCAATGGAAGATGATGTTCGAAGATCAAAAATGAATATGGTGGATAGTGAAATTGGCAAACCTCATGAAAAGAAGTTTGATGCTCATGATAATACAAGAGGAGATAAACAACCATTATTGATATCGAAATCAACGTTGTACAACAGACCTGTGTACATTAGTTCTAAAATAACAGCAATTGAGATGAAATTGGGTAAAGCAATTTTTTTCGGCACGCCATCACCCCAGTAAGAATCTAAAAATAAAAAACGCTTAAAATACAATAAAATTGTTTTATTCTTTATAATAATTTTTTATGTATGCAATTTTAAATGTGACAGTGATATTATGTTCTCGCACACAAGTGGAGTTTTTTGTACACGAGTAGTAATGGAGAGCCTAATACCAAATTCAGGAGTGCATGTTGGTGTTATTGAAGCTTGGAGTTTGATTTTGAATATTGAGGAGAAAAAAAAGAAAGAGGGAATATTAAGAAGATTACTATGCAACACAAGATGTTTTGTAAGTATTCTTGGACTTTCTAATTTGTAGTCCGACTTTAGTTTATATAAGTGAATTTAAAAATGGTTTTTTTTTTCTTATTTCAATCTGCACATAAATTGACCTTCAATCTGTCCAATTTTGACCTTCAATCTGCTAAATTTTAAGCTTGAATCTGTTAAATTTTGTAAGAATTGAATTTGTTCAATTCGAACCTTTAATCTGTTCAAATTAACCTTGAATCTGTGAAATTTGACTTTCAATTTGTTATTTTTGACCTTGAATCTGTTCAAATTTGGCACACATTGAAAACTCAAAAACTGTGCACAGATTGAAATATCAATCTTGCCTAATTTGTTATAGACTACCTTTATACTCTGTAAACATAAAATGATTCAAATGAATATGTTACTATATTAACAAAATAAAACTTTTAAATTAGTTAATTTTTTGCAGACTGATGAAATGTTGAAAGAACTTGATCAAGATATATCGAAAGGATATGTTACTATATCAACAAAATTTGAAGAAGAAATGGATGCTTGATTAAGTCTAATGGAATTTCCACTAGAAAAAGCAGATGTGGTTAGTTAAATATATATGTATATTTAATATTTATATTTATTAATTAATGAAATATAAATCATGATAAATAATTTTATATTTCAAACAGATCATATTCCCTATTATGTTGAATCATCATTATTTCTTGACATGCTTCAATATGCAAACCAACAAATGCTATGTTATTGACAATTTGGATTATGAAGATGTGAGAGATAATATACACATCAAATTTAAGAAAAGAACGAGAATTTTGGTAAGTATTTATACAGCTAACTTATTTTTACATATTGAACAATATTTTTAAAATTTAATTGTTTTTATGCAGGGCAAACTGCTGGTGGGATACTGTAAAAATAAAAATCATCCAAACATTGAGAAACTTAATTTTGAAAAATTTGAGTTAATGGATTTGCCATGAAAGACAAGAGGTAATGTTGTTGATTGTGGTATATTTTTGATGAGACATATGGAGACCTACATGGGGACTTCATTTTCAAAATAGAATTGTGGATTTAAAAATGGAAAAGTGCTAATGGAACAACTGAATAGTCTTCGTTACAAATATTTACATAGAATCCTAATTTGTAACCAGAATACGAAGTTGAATACAATAGAAATTCATATGAATGTTTATGATGGAATGTCAAGAAAAGCTAAATTGCAGATGGAGCGAAATGCATTCAAGAGAATTGAGAAGAGACGGAAGAAATATGGTTAGATAGTAGTTCACTTTGGTTGAGAAGTTTGTTAATTATTTTAAAAACTAGTTATCTATCATGTTAATATTACTATTTTGTTAGAATGATTTGTTTTTATTTTTATTTTAATCATCGCTGTTTCATTCTGTGTATTTATTTTAATCATTGTTTCAACATGCAAGCAGATTGGGTCATTCTACAAGCAGATTTAGTCAATCTGCAAGCAGATTGAGTCAATCTGCATGCAGTTTGGGTCATTCTGCTAGAAGATTTGAAGCAGAGATTGGGTCAAATCTCGTTCAAAATCTTGGTTATCATAAAAATTATACCAAAAAGGTCAACGAAATTCAACCACTGAGAACACTTTGAGTTCTCACCGAGTTCTCCGAGAACTTCTAGAAATGATTCCACTTAGAACTCCCTGAGTTCCAATTTCTTCAACCTTGATGCTAGTACATTATGTCATCAGGTCGCCTTGCTCTACTTCCTCATTACAATCGCCTTTTGTTAATACTAGTATATTATCTTGAAAACATATTAGATTGGTATCTTGGAACATATTAGATTGGTATCTTGAAAACATATTAGATTGGTATCTTGAATCATATTAAGACACATTTCACCAAAGTTGTAATACTTGAACTTCAACATCCATTCAGTACACAAAAAACGTTGTTACAAAAAACAACATATCTAAATAGTTTTCATTCCTAGAACATAAATAAAATATATAACATCATATTATACACCTACATAGGTTCAAAAAAATACATAATTAGACATTCCTAAGACATAAAAGCTAACTGTCCCAAATATATTACAAACCATACATTAGTAACAACTACATCAATATACTTGTAAACGACCCCCAAAAGAAACTTGTCAAACTATTCATTGTTATTATCCATTTAACTAATGGATTCTCTTTTTCTTCCTCTTCACATCCGACATAAAAAACTTTTTTTCACACATGTTGTACGTCATAACTGCTTCATCGTATGGCTTCAATTTATTCTTACTTTTGAAATTAGGCCACCCACCTGATACAACAAAGTTTGGTTTTTTCTTATCTTTTTCTGTTATCAATCGACACTTGAACTCTACTCCTTTATCATTCACTAAAATAACTTTCATCCCAGCTTTTAGGTGCGGCACCATCACAAACTCATTTGGTAGCCGCTATATGAGAAAAATTAAGGATTACAAACATGGCGATTCTATATGAATAATAGTTTATTGATAAATGAAAAAATTGAATCAACAAACTTACCCATGTTTTTTCACATTTTACCGTCACTGTAACGCTAATTTCATCAACAGACAAGTCGTCATCAGATGAATCACTATCTTCAAGATTTGCTATGTTACCTATAAAACCATAATAACTGTCATCAGAATCTGATGACAGTTCAATTACTTCAATACTCTCTTGTTTTGTCTGCAAATGCTTATTGTTTGCAACACACTTAGTTGAATTAGATGCCATTGAAAAACAACCTGTTTAGTGGCAAAAAAGAATACATAATAAACATTGGTGTCTATACATAATTAAATAACAATCAACTACTTATAAACGATAAACATTTCCCCCAAATATGTCAAAAATGAACCCTAAATTAGTATACGATTATATCAGTAACAACATTCTTGAACTGAAGTGTAAAAAGTAATAAAATTCCTCTTATGTTTATAATCACTAAATGAACTCTAAAATTAGTTTACAGGCATTATATTAGTAAACCATCACAAAAGAACCCTAAATTTCAAAATTCAAACTTTATACTGAATCGAAGATGGACTTTGTAATCAATTGGAACAGTTTACCTGATTTCGTCGTGGAAGCTTGGAAGGCAATGCGTGGGGTTGACAAGCTTTTGGAAGCAAAGAGATATGGCAGGTGAAGGTGTAAATGTGTGGGGGTGAGTAGATATTTTTTGTCAAATATATATAAAAAATTGTGTGTACTTGGGCCTTTTTTGGGTGATTTTGAAACTAAAATTGTGTTCTATGGGCCACAATGTGTAATTGGACTATAAAAGATTATTTAATATGGGCCATGATTTCTGCATGACTGTTATTTAGTTGCTCACAATAACCATGACCATAAACTTAATTTTAAAGCTATACAACTCAAATTGGTTTGTTGATGTTTTGTAACTAATTATATGTTTTTTGGGTGAATTCACATTGTAAAATCACCTATTATATCTAGTAAATTCACCTTCACCTCAATCTGTATCTAATACTTCAGTCTGTATGTGTACAAAAATGACTTTTAGTCTGTATCTTGCAAAAATACTAGAATAGCTTAGCGTTGAACGATTGGTTGGTACCTATTAAAATTTTACCTTCATCTTCTAAGTCCAGTACATCTATTAAACATTAATAAATTGTATACAAATTTAAAGAAATTTAAAAAACATTCATTCGTATGTCATAATTCAGCCTTGATACTAGGAACGGTTGGATAGCCTGCAAAAAAAATATTAATATTTACAGTCTAGCAAAATTGTAGATATACGAAATTAAAAAAATATATAGATAGATCGTAGATCTGCCAACTTAGTTGTGCCATTTTTTTTAAACCCAATCTGCTTCTAATCTACATGCAGATGATCCAATCTGCTTGCAGATTAATTCAATCTGCTTACAGATTGACCCAATAATATCTGGTAAATTCATCTTCACCTCACAAAGATGATGTCATTATTAGGCTGTTCATCACTTTAGTTTGTATCTAGTGAATTCACCTTGTAAATCACCTATAATATCTTGTAAATTCACCTTCACCTTAATCTGTATCTAACACCTTCGGTCTGTATAATCATTAAGTTTACTATTTGTAACACCCGCATTTTAGGCCTAGTTGAAATGACCATTGTACCCTTGGGTATGGCGTAATTACTGATTTTAATAATTATATGTTTATAATTATTTGGTTGTTTAGTTGAGACCAGTTTGTGACAAGGGTCACAGAACAGGTTCATTTGTTTAATTTGGACTCCGTTAGGGCCGCCTAACAAAGTACGAAAGATATCAGATAACTGATAAATATCCGTGTGTTGCACAGTGTGGGAATTAAAACCCATTTATATGACTAGTGAAGTTCACTTCTTGCATTTTCTAGAAAATTCACCAAACACCTCGTTCTTCATCTTTCACCTACATCAAAACCCTAACTTGATCAAAGCTTGAAATTGGTTTGTAGAGCTTTAGAAACTGATTTATATCATCTTTGTAATCATCAAACCAGGTTAGCATGCTTGAATCATTGCTTGAATCTTGTGTAATTTGAGTTTTTGTGTTCTTGAGAAAAAGTGAGTTTTGATGCTTGAATCTTGATGAATTGTGTTTGTTAGTGTTAATTGTTATTAAATATATGTTTTATAGTTGTTATATGATGTTTTTGAAGTGGTTTCATGATCAGATTGAGTAAAAATCATGTTTTGGGGTCAAAAAACGCGAAAACAGCGAGCTGTAGTTGTTCATCAGCACCCACACTTTTGACAGGTCACTCGTACGAGTGACCACACTTTTGAGGGTCAACCACACTTGTGAGGACTCACTCGCACGAGTGAGACCTCAGTCACACATGTGAGCACAGGGTCAGATTTGTGGAAACTTGTTTTGGTCATAACTTTCAACCCGTAACTCCGTTTTTGATGAATCAAGTATCGTTGAAATCGTAATGAAAAATCCTTTCCAATGGTAAACTTTTAAGAATCTGTATCAAACTTTATTTTGGTCATAAAATGGGTTTTAGGGTGTATGCCTTGTTTTACACGCTTTAGAGTGTCGTTATGGGTTGAAATTATAATGTAGACTTATCATACAGTGATTACATGTTTGTAGGTGTTGATTTAGTGTATGTATTGATGTTTGATATTGTGTTTTTAGGTTGAAACCCATATAATTAGATGTTGCTACTATTCTTCATCACTCGCACGAGTGAGCCTTCACTCGTGCGGTTGAGGTAGTCAATCGTGTGGTGAACCGTGCGAGTGAGTGGTGATGGAAACTTATGTTTTGATTGTGATGATACGTACGGTTAACATGTGACTCGTACGAGTCACTGGTTACTCGTGTAGTGAAACGTACGGATCAGGTGAGTCATTGTTGGATGTTTGGTCATAGACCAAACGTACGAGTGAGTTGTCAACCGCACTGTTGAGTGTTCTCAAACGTGCATGTGATGGTGTTACTCATACGGTTGACTGAGCAGGTTTGATAGTTTTGTTTCTATATTGATATTGTGTTTGTCTTGTTGATAGAATATTATCAGGATGTAATTACTGACTTTATTTGTATCTTTTCTAGGTGATCAGGAGAAGTGAAGACTCGAAAATATAAGACCTCTGAGTTCTTCTTGTGCTGGTATTCGGTGAGTGGGTTAATCTAGTCGTTAAGGCATATAGTGACATGACCTAGGCCATTGACCTAGTTCCTATGATTTGAATTATGTTGTATAGTGTTGTGGACTGTGGCCTCGCGTGTTATTTGGACCGACCTTGCTTCTGATCAGGTCGGGAGAGATCAACCTTGCTTTTGATCAGGTTGGGCTCATTGATGTTGTATGATTTTAATAACTCAGAACCACGCATCCGTCACGTTTGGAAGACTTATACTAATGATACAGAGTTATGAGTTTTCGGTAGACTGTAGATTGATCAACTGGGGTCGTTGGCCCGGTCAGGCCGCCGAGTCTCTCAATGGGTTGCTTTGGATTACCCGGATGGTTGCTTTTGATTGACCATTGCTAGTAGTTATCACGGTTGCTTTGGATTGACTGTTGCTGAAGATGTGTTTATACTTTGGTGGTCTTTTGATTTAATTGATTGGTGGCTATTGTATGATACAGTATTTGTATTGCTATGTTTCTGCATGATTCTAGTGGTTATGTGATTAACTGTCTGATTAATTTGTTGCTGCGTGTTCTAGTGATTGTACCTGTATGCTTTAGCTGTTAGATTAGTTCATTCACTTAGCTTCGTGCTAACCCCTCCACCTTCCCCCTTGCAGGTTGTAGGTCTTTGCTTTTGTGGACATGGGAGAAGATGAGCGTGTTGGGTTGTGTTCGACAAGTCCAGAACTCTGATGTGGTCTGTATGAAATCGGATATTAACGTAACACCGGTTTTTGATAACAATGTATTTATGTATGAAATGTAATAGTTATGTTTATGTTGGTTCGTAAGGGTATGTTTTGTAATTAAGACTTCCGCTGTGTTATTTAAAAAAAAAGGAGTACGGTGTTACAAGTTGGTATCAGAGCATAGGTTTGGCCGCATCAACATTGTACTTGAATGTCCTGTTCCCAAACCCTGAGAGGATCTTGTCGAACATAACACAAAGGGGATGGGTTAAGTGAATGTAGGAGCTTTTATGTGTTAGTTGATAGGCACTAACCGGTTATCTACTAAGAGTTTGTGTGAGATGTTGTGGTAGTGCAGATATGTCAGGTAATCAAGATGCTGCCCCCAATGCCTCCGGAACCTTTAGAGCTCCTGATGAAGAAGGTCATGTATCAGAAGAAGAAGTATCAGAAGAAGTGTTAGAGCTTCAGAGTCAGTTGAAAGATGCTCAAGATAGGATCAAAGAGCTTGAACAACAAGTGATATCGTATTCTAACACCACAACAATAAATCAAAGCTTTCCTCCAAGTGCTTACCCACAGTTTGGAAACATTTCTCAACAACAGTATATGCCACCTCAGTACCAGATACCATCTCAGTTCAATCCACTACTTTCGAATCAAGTGATGTACCCGCTTCAGACACCATTCTTCCAACCACCGATGTTTGAAAAGATGAAGTGCTCGTATAAGGACTTTCTTAATTTTCAACCTTCAGAGTATACTGGTAAAACCGACCCGACTGAGACTCTAAATTGGCTCAGGGAAGTGGAAAGAGCATTAGATGCTTGTCAGTGCGAGCCAGAGTTGAGAGTGTTATATGCTAGTCGATTGTTCAAGGGACAAGCTATGGAGTGGTGGGACTCCATCACAGGTCATTTATCAAAAGAACAACTAAGTCAAGTGTCATGGGAGCAGTTTCATGCTAAGGTTCGCGAGCAGTATTGTTCAGAATATGATTTGGAGAAATTGAAAACCGAGTTCTTGGGGATGAGAATGACTGATGATATGATGATTGATGATGTTATTTTGGACTTTACCTCTAAGTTAAGGTTTTGTCAACAGTGGGTACCGCATGAGAAAGATAAAATTCAGCACTTTATTAGAGTTATTAAGCCGGAGTATCGGTCAATGGTTAGATTTGCTTCTTCTTTATCGAAAGCTTTTGAGATGGCCAAAGCAACAGAAGGTGATGTTAAAGCCACAAGGAGTACGGGAGTGGGGAGTGGTCCTTATGGGAAGAGGTCGGAAGGTGTCCAGTCCGAAATCAAGAAAGTCAACCGGGTTCAGTGCGAGAGAAGTTTCGAGTACAAGTGGGTCGGGTTCCGTACAGAAAGAATGGTGTAACTCGTGCAGATCTTACCATAGTAGACAGTGTTCTCCAAGTACGAAAAGGTGTCTAAGGTGTGGTATAGTGGGACATGATGTTCAACAATGTTCTTTCGGAAGTAATGTATGTTGGAATTGTCATAAAGAAGGTCATAGGTCAGCACAGTGTCCGACAGCGGGTAGAGGTGGTTCCAGGGCAGGGTCTGGGGTGCAGTCGGCATCTGTTGGTGGATCTACCGCATCAGTAGGACAGAAGAGAAAAAGTCCTTCCACGGCTATAGCTAGAGCTTATCAGATGGTAGCAGATACTGATGTTGTATCAGAAGACTTAAATACTGGTATGTTCATACTAACCTTGTTATTGCTTTTGATTTCAGGAATACGTTTTTAGTATGTTATGTAGATGATGTATTCTGTTTATTAATAGGTGCTTTGAGGTAGTGATCTATGATAATGTATTATGTCTGGCCAACGTAAGCACATTTTGGTAGATCATGCGGAAGTTTCAGTAAGTTAAGAAGAGAAGTAGGATAGTTGATTGCTTAAATTGTTGTTAATATGTGTTGCTTGATGAATAGTTGATGAGATTTTGTTACCGTGACTTTGGACTTTGACCAGATTTCGAGGACGGAATCTCTTTAAGGAGGGTAGATTTGTAACACCCGCGTTTTGGGCCTAGTTGAAATGACCATTGTACCCTTGGGTATGGCATAATTAGTGATTTTAATAATTATATGTTTATAATTATTTGGTTGTTTAGTTGAGACCAGTTTGTGACAAGGGTCACAGAACAGGTTCATTTGTTTAATTTGGACTCGGTTAGGGCCGCCAATAGTACGAAAGATATCAGATAACTGATAAATACCCGTGTGTTGTACAGTGTAGGAATTAAAACCCATTTATATGACTAGTGCAGTTCACTTCTTGCATTTTCTAAAAAATTCACCAAACACCTCGTTCTTCATCTTTCACCTACATCAAAACCCTAACTTGATCAAAGCTTGAAATTGGTTTGTGGAGCTTTAGAAACTGATTTATATCATCTTTGTAATCATCAAACCAGGTTAGCATGCTTGATACATTGCTTGAATCTTGTATAATTTGGGTTTTTGTGTTCTTGAGAAAAAGTGAGTTTTGATGCTTGAATCTTGATGAATTGTGTTTGTTAGTGTTAATTGTTGTTAGATATATGTTCTGTAGTTGTTATATGATGTTTTTGAAGTGGTTTCATGATCAGATTGAGTAAAAATCATGTTTTGGGGTCAAAAATGCGAAAACAGCGAGCTGTAGGGGTTCATCCGCACCCACACTTTTGACAGGTCACTCGTACGAGTGACCACACTTTTGAGGGTCAACCACACGTGTGAGGACTCACTCGCACGAGTGAGACCTCAGTCACACGTGTGAGCACAGGGTCAGATTTGTGAAAACTTGTTTTGGTCATAACTTTCAAACCGTAACTCCGTTTTTGATGAATCAAGTATCGTTGGAATCGTAATGAAAAATCCTTTCCAATGGTAAACTTTTAAGAATCTGTATCAAACTTTATTTTGGTCAGAAAAAGGGGTTTTAGGGTGTATGCCTTGTTTTACACGCTTTAGAGTGTCGTTATGGGTTGAAATTATAATGTAGACTTATCATACAGTGATTACATGTTTGTAGGTGTTGATTTAGTGTATGTATTGATGTTTGATATTGTGTTTTTGGGTTGAAACCCATATAATTAGCTGTTGCTACTGTTCTTCATCACTCGCACGAGTGAGCCTTCACTCGTACGGTTGAGGTAGTCAACCGTGTGGTGAACCATGCGAGTGAGTGGTGATGGGAACTTATGTTTTGATTGTGATGATACGTACGGTTAAGATGTGACTCGTACGAGTCACTGGTTACTCGTGTAGTGAACCGTACGGATCAGGTGAGTCATTGTTGGATGTTTGGTCATAGACCAAACGTACGAGTGAGTTGTCAACCGCACGGTTGAGTGTTCTCAAACATGCGTGTGATGGTGTTACTCGTACGGTTAACTGAGCAGGTTTGATAGTTTTGTTTCTATATTGATATTGTGTCTGTCTTGTTGATAGAATATTATCAGGATGTAATTACTGACTTTATTTGTATCTTTTCCAGGTGATCAGGAGAAGTGAAGACTCAGAAATATAAGACCTCTGAGTTCTTCTTGTGCTGGTATTCGGTGAGTGGGTTAATCTAGCCGTTAAGGCATATAGTGTCATGACCTAGGCCGTTGACCTAGTTCCTATGATTTGAATTATGTTGTATAGTGTTGTGGACTGTGGCCTCGCGTGTTATTTGGACCGACCTTACTTCTGATCAGGTAGGGAGAGATCAACCTTGCTTCTGAACAGGTTGGGCTCATTGATGTTGTATGATTAATATAAGTCGGAACCACGCGTCCTTCGCGTGGGGAAGACTTATACTAATGATACAGAATTATGAGCTTTCGGTAGACTTTAGATTGATCAACTTGGGTCGTTGGCCCGGCCAGGTCGCCGAGTCTCTCAATGGGTTGCTTTGGATTACCCAGATGGTTGCTTTTGATTGACCATTGCTAGTAGTTATCACGGTTGCTTTGGATTGATCGTTGCTGAAGATGTGTTTATGCTTTGGTGGTCTTTGGATTTAATTGATTGGTGGCTATTGTATGTGATGTGTGCAGGGTAGTGTCAGATAATAATTAACCCTAATTAGGGTTTAATAATAATAATAATTAATAATACTTCGTAATTAATGTAGTACCAGGTCAAACCTGGCATGTCAGATAGAGCCATGCGGTCGCATGGATTTTAAGCTTCCAGTTCATGCGATCGCATGAGCCTGAATTTCGGATCACAAATTGGGCAGCTACAGTACCAGGCCCAATTCTTTTTACTATTATTTTTTTTCTGATTTTTAAATTTCTGTTTTTAATTTATATAAAAAAAATATGTAATAAAAACTTATAAAAAGAAATTACTTATTAAACTTAATTTTTAACAAAAGAAAAATAAAAATATAAACTTTTTAATTTAAATACTTAAAAATATAGAAATATATATATATTATTATTTTTTTCTTTTTATATTTTAAAAAAAAACTTATATATTTTTACAAGACTAACTAAAAAAAACTAAATTTTTTTTTATATATAGCGTTTCGCTTTCGGCGTTCCCCGGCAGCGACGCCAAAAACTTGATGTGTGCAGGGTAGTGTACGAAATAGTTATATTTTTATTGCTAAATACTATTAAATACGATACAATTTTACACAAGTTATTTATTTATTTATAGAGTGGATATACCTAAACCTTACTACAACACTATATGCAGAGTACCTCATCGTAAAGTAGTGTAGTTTTTAGTAAGTCCGGTTCGTCCACAGGGAACTAGCCAAGTTTAACGCTATATTTTTAAAACTATATATATATATATATATATATATATATATATATATATATATATATATATATATATATATATATATATATTTATATATATATATATATAATATTATTATTATTATAAAAAGGGGTTTTTACCGTTTAATAACCGATTTTTCGATTTTAAATAAAGCATAAAGATAAATGACGATAATATAAATGACAGAATTTAAATTGCGATAAAGTAAATTGCAGTAATTAAAATGACCGTAAATAAAGGTACGATAAAATATGAAATAAAAGTATTATGCTTATTTAAACTTCCGTAATCATGATGTTCGACGTGTTGATTTTAATTTATTACCCGGGTTAATTTTATTACCCGGGTTAATTTTAATTTATGAAATAAAAGTGTTGATTTTAATTTATTACCCGGGTTAATTGTCCTTTGTCCTGGATTATTTGATACCTATTTGGTTTTTGTCCATAATAGTCCATTGGTCATAATTATAAAATGCTCGTCAAATTAACCTTATTCTCGAAGTCAAATATTCCAACTAATTAGGGATTCGAACTGTAACAAGGTTTTAATACTTTGTTAATAATTATATCAGGTTATCGTCTGCGCGTAATCCAAGGTTTTAATACTTTGTTAACAATTACACCAATTATCCTTGTATGTAATCCACCCCCATTTTAATGAGATATGAATATTAATTTACCCACTTGATCAGAATGAATAATCAATTACCCAACCCGAATAATTAATTAAATGATCGTAAAAGATGTCGTATAAACGTCACTAAATAGGACATACATAATCATTTTAATAATTATTAGATTAACTAATTTGAAGATAGGTTCGATAGGTTCCAATGAGTTGTCGCTCAATTAGACAATACCCCTTATCTATTAATAGTCATAGTCCAATGTCCACAAGTGTCGGTATTTTGTCCAAACCTTAATTATGGTACAAAATCTAATAACCCCGTCTTAATATTTAGTCTAACATCATGATTACTTTGGCTCAAATAAGCATAATAATAACTTAGTTACGAGACATTAATTGAAAAAGGAAGAACATAGCTTACAGTGGTGATTAATCGCGTAGCGTTGCACGGACAGAGTTCCGACTTTAAAACCCGTAAAACATTTCTTACATTAACCCAACTAAACCATAATTTATTATTAATCTTAATTATAATTAAAATTATAATTAAAATTATATATTACATAGAGATAAAGAGAGATTTAACAAAAGGTGTATAACTCGTCCGAAAAATGCTGAATTTATATAATGTGGCCTGCTACAGTAACTCATGCGGTCGCATGAGATTTTAGTGCAAATCTCATGCACTCGCATGAGTTTTATGCCTATTTCCCATGCGATCGCATGGCCGTCAGATCCAGCTCACATATTTTTTGTTTGCTAGTTTGTCGACGTTATTTAATATAATATATAATATATAAATAATTTATATAATTATTTAAATATTATATTATATTCTTGTACATAGTTGACTTGTAATTTTAGCTCCGTTGCGTCGCGCGTTGATAGTTGGCTCAGGTCCCGGTTCCGGTTTTTCGAACGTCCTTGCGTACTATTTAATATCTTGTACTTTGCGTTTTGCGGCTTATAATCATATCATTTTTGGACGTCTCTCATCAATAAATTGAACCACTTAAATTATATCTTGTACATTTGAGCTTTTTGGTCATTTGCATCTTCAAATCGTCGTTTTCTTCTTTTGTCTTCGCACTTATTTATTTAAACGAATATTACATAAAAAATAGAACAATTGCAACTAAAAGCTTTACATATTGGAAGGATATTGTGCCTAAATATATGTTCATTTGGAGCACTATCAAATATCTCCACACTTGAGCGTTGTTTGTCCTCAAGCAATACAGAATTTGAAATTAAAATCACACTTCACTCGAATCACTTTTTTATTCTCACAATTTATACATCAGTGATTTTGATACGGCGGTATAAACAATGATAGTAACGATGTGGTTTACAGTCCCACATGACTTATAAAATTTAGATCCTTAAGAAAATTGGATCTTTATGAAAAAATTTGATCTTTGGAAAATTCATTCTAGCTTTTACCCTAGATAAGTTTTCTGGAATAACCCTTCACCGGTGTTTGCAAAATGTTTTTGTGGGTTTGGTGGGTTTCAGATTTGAAAATTTTAGCTCAAAACTTATGGTTTTGTGTTACCCACTTGCTAACCTTGTATTAGGAAAGCAACACGTCCAGTATCCTTGTTCCGTATATTACCTTTCAGTAAACTACCGTCCGGTTGTAAAGGAAAGCGTTGAACAAGCAACTGTTAAGGCAATATCTAATGACATGCAGATGTTCATGGTCTAAAACGTGTCGGACGCAATTACTATCCTTTGTAGGAGCAATAGTAAAGATCACCCTATAATTTTTTGGTCTGGCACAAGGTCATGTCTTCGACCATGCTATGCAACCACCGTTCTTACGGTTGATACCCGATTTGGTTCAGGTGACCTAATGAATTCCAGGTGAATTCCTAGGATTTTACGTTCAATGGTAATGAACGCATTGAAAATAGGTTTTCAGAAAACAAATTTGTTTTAATTTGATCAAAATATTTTCTCGTTCAAGCTCGAGTTTAGATATCATCGAATTCTATGAGTTTGTAATTCTCAATCTTTAAAGTCAATCTTAAGGATTGAGTAATATCAGTCTTAAAAGCTGATTTTTAATCTTTAATGAGATTATCCTTTCTGGGGGTCTGATTCATTAGTCTTATCAAGCTAATTTGCACGGCGCCCTCCCCATTTTACGAGATAGATCCTCTCATGGTTAGGATAAGTCTGACCACTTGGTGACCCTGTTTGATGTTGAGGTCCGTGGATTTCCAGCTGATTTTCGAGAAAACTTTTCAAGGTTTTTCTTAGACTCTACAACTGGTATGGACGACAACTTCCTGACCTAAATCAAGAAGTGCGTGTCTTTTTCGGAAGACTTTACTTCCTTTTAATGATGAAATTGATTCATCGTGTAGATCCATCTTTCTTTCAAATATATTACAGTAAATGGGGTAAAACTGATTAGTTTAGTCCAAAGCAAAAGTACCTGGAATAATCTTTTACAAAATATGTGATATATGTTTTAAAGAACTTGGTAAATTCTTCCCACACTTAGCTTTTATTTATTCTTTTTTCTTTGCCTTTTTATTCTCCTCTATTTCATTTTAAATGAATTCTAACGTTTTGGGTTGTTTCTCCATTTATGTTCTCTTTGAGGTAACAATAATTTCGGCATTAACACCTAGTTTTATCGTTCATAAATATGTATAAACATGATTTTGAATTCATTTAGTTAAAATTTTTTCAAAAATTCACAAAATTTGGCAATTAAACTAAGTGTAAACCCGAGAGAATTTATAACCCTTCCCCACACTTGAGATCATGCAATGCCCTTATTTGCATGAAATCAGACTATAATTATAAATTCATGAGGGTGATTAGTGTAGAAAAGTGATTAAAAATACCGAGTTTGCAAACATATTATTTTATATCACATTTGATATTTTGCGTCGTGTCGTCAAAATTAGTAGCTTTTGCTGAACTTTAATGCTAGTCTTTGAAAGTGCGCTGTTTTACCCTGTTTTATACATAAGATAAACTACAAACATACATAATATTTTTATTATATATTTTTTTAAAACCTTTATTTATTAAAACAATTTAAATGAATAATTTTTTAAAATTTTGTTTCCTTTTACTTTAGGTAGTTTCGGTATGTTTACCTAGTCCGTCCCTCGACAAAATTTAAAATTTGTCGTCTTTAAAGCGATTGTTTTAAAAGCAAAGATTTTTGGGTTTATAATTTTTTTTGGTATACTTTAGATCAATAAAATTAAAAATAATGATAACAAAAAAATTTTCGCCACGCCCTCGGGTAAAGCAATTTCGGTTCCATGACCTAGTCTTCAACTTACGATGAATTTTAGAAATCATTTTTTAAACTTAATGAAATAAAGTAAATTTTTTTTTTTAAATTCACACAAAACTTAAATTTAAAAATGCATATTAATCCAATACAAAACCTATAAAAATAAATTCAGAATGGGGGGAGAAAACTAGTTCTTTAGTGTCTGCTAGTGGAAAAGACCAATCGAATTCCATTCTCGGAACTACACGAGAACAGAACAACTAACCCTAGACAACGTTTTCTTTTTAGAACATTTGAATCTCCCCACACTTAGGTAGCTGTGGTGTCGAATTTGTGATTAACTTCATTGTCAATTTCTTTTGGACCATAATCAACTTGCATATCTGTGACTTTTGCTTTTAACCATTGGTCGGATTCCTGTGTAATTTCCACAAATTCAACTAGTTTTGCCTTTTCTTTAGGCGATAGATTGGATACTAACCGGTTAAATAACTTAAAGTTTCCCATGGTTCTAGCATCGCGAATCCGTTTGATAAGTTTCTTCATTGAACTATTAATAACGGAGTCATTTAATTTCGCATCAACAACGGGGTTCTTTGTTATCAGGTCATCATTAGGTTTTACTTCATCTTCCCCACACTTAGGCGTTTTATTATTGCTAAGCACTACCGTTGGAGTTGGTAAAATAACATGGTTCTTACCAATCGTTTTTGTTGGTTCAACGGTTTTGGTTGGTGGAGATTTAGTCTTTCGACTCACAAAGGTGAACGATTTTTCATCATTACTAAGTGTCATTCTACCTTTTCTTACATCAAATAACGCCCCGGTGGACGCTAAGAATGGTCGACCTAAAATTAGAGAAATGTCTGGGTCCTCTTCTATGTCAATGACAATAAATTCGACTAAAAAGGTTAAATTACCCACTTGAACGGGTAGGTCGTCAGCAATTCCAACTGGGTGCTTAATGGTTTGATCAAAGAGTCGAACACTCATTTTCGTTGGACTTAACTCACCTACTCCTAATCTCTTATATAATGAAAGAGGCATAACACTCACACTCGCACCTAAATCTGCTAGTGCATCATACATGACACAATCACTAAGTAGACAAGGAATAATAAATTCACCCGGATCACCCAACCTGGGTGGAACTTTTGGTGAAACTGTCTTCACCGGGTTTATTTTTACGATTTTTGTTTCTTGCACTTTCTTATTCTTCTTCTTCTTTCCAGAGGTATCACAAACTTTATTACCTATCACTTGCTCATACTCAACTCCTTTTCTTGGAAACGGGATGGGTGGTTTGTATGGTACCACCACTGGCTTTACATACTCGGTTGGTGGTGGTGGTGTAACTTCTTCATTGTTACTCACATCAAAAACCTTCCCATCTTCTGGTGCTGATTTTTTCGAATTTGTTGACACCATGTTAACATTTTCATTCTGAGGATTTACTTCAGTATTACTCGGTAGCTTTCCTTGTTCCCTCTCACTCATCATGCTAGCAAGAGTTCCTACGTGTTTTTCTAGATTCAAAATGGAATCTTGTTGAGTTCTTAATGACTGATCAAACCTCTCATTTGTTTGGGTTTGAGATGTAATAAATTGTGTTTGAGATTTCATTAGCTTTGCCATCATTTCTTCCAGATTTGGCCTTTTCTCTTTGGTTTGTTGTAGTGGTTTATACAAGCCAGGTCTTTGTTGATTGAAAGTGTTGTTTTGAGTTGGTTGGTTATTCGGACCTTGTTGGTTGTACGAGTTATTATTGGGTCCATTTGGATTGTAACGAATGTTTTGATTTAGATTGAAGTTTGGCCTTGGCGGTTGATAATTATTTTGATAATTATTTCCTGGCCTTTGGTTCATGTAGGAAACATTCTCACGTTGTTCCATCGTTTGCTCGATGTGACAATCTTTTGTTAAGTGTGGTCCACCGCATTGCTCACAACTGATTCATATTGCGTGGATATCTTTAGTCATCTTTTCCATTCGTCTCTCGAAAGCATCTATTTTTGCGGAAACGGAATCAAAGTCATGGCTAGAATCGGCTCTAGCCGCTTTAGATGAGCGAAAAATATCTATTTCCTGGTGCCACTCATGCGAGTGGGAGGCTGTGTTATCAATGAATTTGTGAGCTTCGATTGCGGTTTTCTTCATAATGGAACCACCAGCTGTTATGTCGATGTCTTTTCGTGTAGTGATGTCACATCCTTGATAGAATATTTGTACTATTTTATAAGTATCTAAATCGTGTTGCGGACATCCTCTCAATAACTTTCCAAATCTTGTCCACGCCTCATATAATGTTTCATTTGGCTTTTGTGTGAACGTAACTATTTCTCCTTGAAGTCTCACGGCTTTAGATGCTGGAAAGAATTGTTTAAGAAATTTCTCAACTAAAACATCCCATGTGTCAATCGCCCCTTCAGGTAACGATTCTAACCAATCTTTGGCTTCTCCCTTTAAAGTCCAAGAAAATAACATGAGATAGATCTGTTCATCCTCAACTTCTCTGATTTTGAATAGAGTACAGATCCTATTAAAGGTTCGAAGATGTTCGTTTGGATCTTCTTTTGGCGTACCACTATATTGGCATTGATTAGTTACCATGTGTAGGATTTGTCCTTTGATTTCATAATCTGGCGCACTAATGTCTGGCTTAATAATGGCGTGACCTTGGCCCGTGCGTGTGGCTCTCATTCGGTCTTCCATACTTAGAGGTTCTGTCACTTCCATAATTGAATTTGTTGAATACGAATCAATAGAGAATTCTGATTTAACGGTTTGTGGTTCAGGAAGAATGATTAGTGGTTCTGGATCTTGGAATTGTCCTTGAATATCCTCCGGGTTCTCAATTGTGAAATCGGGTTAAAAAAATGGATTATCGGAAATTTGAATTGGAGTACTTGTTCGACTAGATGACGATTCTAAAGAAAAATCAACGGCGACAATATTGGCTAGATGTCTTGATCGAGTTACAGGTGGTGAACGTATGAAAGGTGGTGAACGTTTTGCTCGGTGCATTCACTGAATATCCTATTAGTTATAAAAATAAAAATTTTATAAGTTATCAAATTAATAGACTTTTCTGATTTTGCCCATGTTTCGAATAGCCAATAGATGCAGCAGGTAGCCAGGACCCTTTAAATCGGAAGCCCACAACTCGCCACTAACAAATCCAACTATTACTACGAACCAGAAAATTTTGGATGTCTATCAATTTAACCGCTTAAAATAATTTTTCGTTTTGAAATTTTAGAGAAGAAATAGAAAATTCTGTGTCCTAAAAACTAGAGCTTCGAGAAATAAGAAAGAAAAAGAGCGTCGAAAAACGTCAAAAAATAAAAGGTCGAAAGAAAAACGTCGAAACTTAAAAGTCTAAAAACTAAATCTAAAAAGTTGCGCCTAAAGGTATTAAAGCTTAAAAGGAAATTTATATCCAAAACGGCAATAACTTAAAAGGCACTAAAATCTATAAAATATTAAAGCGATAAGCGACGTCGTAAAATTCTAAAGCACCTAAATCTTAGTCTAAAGAAAAAGCACTTAAGGGATTTTACGGCGAATCTTAAAATTCTAAAAATAAAAATAAACTACGGCAAAAACTAGTCTTAAAACTAAATACGAACGACAAATATACGAATAAATGATTAAAATATACAATTTATAAAAAGATATAAAATTACTTATTTTTATAAAAATATTATTTTTATATTATTATTTTATAAAAGTATTAATTTATTATATTAATAAAACTAATTATAACTTAAAAATACAAATTAAATAAAACTAAATCTAATTAATATAATAATTAACCCTAATTAGGGTTTAATGATAATAATAATTAATAATACTCCGTAATTAATGTAATACCAGGTCAAACCTGGCGTGTCAGATAGAGCCATGCGGTCGCATGGATTTTAAGCTTCCGGTTCATGCGATCGCATGAGCCTGAATTTCGGATCACAAATTGGGCAGCTACAGTACTAGGCC
Organism: Rutidosis leptorrhynchoides; assembly: GCF_046630445.1. Taxonomy (NCBI): domain Eukaryota; kingdom Viridiplantae; phylum Streptophyta; class Magnoliopsida; order Asterales; family Asteraceae; genus Rutidosis; species Rutidosis leptorrhynchoides. The sequence goes on along the minus strand of NC_092337.1, from coordinate 80,232,382 downwards.
CGATTCTTTTTACTATTATTTTTTTCTGATTTTTAAATTTCTGTTTTTAATTTATATAAAAAAAATATGTAATAAAAACTTATAAAAAGAAATTACTTATTAAACTTAATTTTTAACAAAAGAAAAATAAAAATATAAACTTTTTAATTTAAATACTTAAAAATATAGAAATATATATATATATATTATTATTTTTTTCTTTTTATATTTTAAAAAAAACTTATATATTTTTACAAGAATAACTAAAAAAAACTAAATTTTTTTTTATATATAGCGTTTCGCTTTCGGTGTTCCCCGGCAGCGGCGCCAAAAACTTGATGTGTGCAGGGTAGTGTACGAAATAGTTATATTTTTATTGCTAAATACTATTAAATACGATACAATTTTACACAAGTTATTTATTTATTTATAGAGTGGATATACCTAAACCTTGCTACAACACTATAGGCAGTGTACCTAATCGTAAAGTAGTGTAGTGATGTTGTAGCGTGGGGGTACGAAATAGTACTATATTTTTACTACGAAATATGTTACAAATTACACAAGTTTTAATTATTTATTTACAAATGGGATATACCTAAACCTTGCTACAACACTATAGGCAGTGTACCTAATCGTAGAGTAGTATAGTTTTTAGTAAGTCCGGTTCGTTCCACAGGGAGCGGGCTCATTGCACACTATATTTTTAAACAACTATATTTGTATAAAATATATATAATTATATATAATAATATATAAAAGGGGGTTTACCGTTTAATGACCGGTTTGTCGATTTATATTTTAAGCGAAGCGTATAGTAAATGACGATATTTAAATAACAATATAAAATAAATAACAATAATTAAAATGACAATAAATAAAAGTACGAGGAAAAATGAAATAAAATATATTATGCTTATTTAAACTTCCGTAATCATGATGTTTGACGTGTTGATTTTAATTTATTGTCCTGGGGTAATTTTCCTTTGTCCTGGATGTATTTGAAACCTATCTGGTTTTTGTCCATAATAGTTCATCGGTCATAATTATAAACTGCTCGGCAAATTTAACCTTATACCCGAAGTCAAATATTCCAACTAACTGGGGATTCGAACTGTAACAAGGTCTTAATACTTTGCTTAATGAATACACCAGGTTATCGACTGTGTGTAAACCAAGGTTTTAATACTTTGTTAACAATTACATCAATTACCCTTGAATGTAATCCACCCCTGTTTTAATGAGTCCATTGACTATTAATCCATCCCCGTGTCCGGTCAAATGAACAATAATTCGTACTTATAAATATCCCGCCCATCGTGTCCGATTAAGCGTATGTGGTTATATATAGATACTTCAAATCATAACCTTTATATTAAAATTAACAAACTATCATTTAGTTAAACAAATATAAAGCCCATTAATAGCCCATAGTCTAATTTCCATAAGTGTCGTTCTTTTGTCCAAACCCCAATTATGGTACAAAGCCCAATTACCCCGTCTTTAATATTTAGTCCAACATCATGATTACTTCGGCTTAAATAAGCATAATAATAACTTAAGTACAAGACATTTAATTTAAAAAGGAGAACATAGCTTACATTGATTATTTATCGCGTAGTGTTACACGGACAGAGCTCCGACTTTAAAAAACCAGTAAAAATAACTTTTACATAACCCAAACTAATCTAATATAACACTAATCTATACTATATATACATATATATATTTATTTATATTATACTAGGGAGTATTATTATTATTATGTTTATAAACTCGGCAGAATTCGCGACCTTTTATAGGGATTCTGAAATTTATGTGCTCCGCGAGTCGCGGCACTTTGTGCCTGAGAACTCCGCGAGTCGCGGGGAAATGGAATACAGCTCACACCCCTTTGGATCTTCTTTGCCGACGTTTTATATATATAAATATAAAATATAAATAATTAATATAATTATTTATATATTATATTATTTTCTTGTGCATAGTAGACTTGTAATTTTTAGTCCGTTGCGTCGGGCGTTGATAGTTGACTCATGTCCTGGTTCCGGATTTTTGAACGTCCTTGCGTACAATTTAATATCTTGTACTTTGCGTTTTGTAACTTGTACTCTTGTCATTTTTAGACGTTTTTCATCAATAAATTGAACCTTTTGAATTGTATCTTGAACATTTGAGCTTTTTGGACGTTTGTGTCTTCAAATCTTCGTTTTCGCCTTTTGTCTTCGCACTTATTTATTTAAACAATTACAATGAAAATATAATACAATTACATATGAAAACCTATTATTTAGGAGGGATATTGCTATGAAATATATGTTCCTTTTTAGCCTTATCATGTAGTTTTTAGTAAGTCTGGTTCGCCCACAGGGAACTAGCCAAGTTTAACGCTATATTTTTAAAACTATATATATATATATATATATATATATATATATATATATATATATATATATATATATATATATATATATATATATATATATATATATATATATATATATATATATATATATATATATATATATATATATATATATATATATATATATAATATAATTATTATAAAAAGGGGTTTTTACCGTTTAATGACCGGTTTGTCGATTTTAAATAAAGCGTAAAGATAAATGACGATAATATAAATGACAGAATTTAAATTGCGATAAAGTAAATTGCAGTAATTAAAATGATCGTAAATAAAGATATGATGAAATATGAAATAAAAGTATTATGCTTATTTAAACTTCCGTAATCATGATGTTCGACGTGTTGATTTTAATTTATTACCCGGGTTAATTGTCCTTTGTCTTGGATTATTTGATACCTATTTGGGTTTGGTCCATAATAGTCCATTGGTCATAATTATAAAATGCTCGTCAAATTAACCTTATTCCCGAAGTCAAATATTCCAACTAACTAGGGATTCGAACTGTAACAAGGTTTTAATACTTTGTTAATAATTACACCAGGTTATCGACTGCGCGTAATCCAAGGTTTTAATACTTTGTTAACAATTACACCAATTATCCTTGTATGTAATACACTCATGTTTTAATGAGATATGAATATTAATTTACCCACTTGATCAGAATGAATAATCAATTATCCAACCCGAATAATTAATTAAATGATCGTAAAAGATGTCGTATAAACGTCACTAAATAGGACATACATAATCATTTTAATAATTATTAGATTAACTAATTTGAAGATAGGTTCAATAGGTTCCAATGAGTTGTCGCTCAATTAGACAATACCTCTTATCTATTAATAGTCATAGTCCAATGTCCACAAGTGTCGGTCTTTTGTCCAAACCTTAATTATGGTACAAAATCTAATAACTCCGTCTTAATATTTAGTCTAACATCGTGATTACTTTGGCTCAAATAAGCATAATAATAACTTAGTTACGAGACATTAATTTAAAAAGGAAGAACATAGCTTAGAGTGGTGATTAATCGCGTAGCGTTGCACGGACAGAGTTCCGACTTTAAAACCCGTAAAACATTTCTTACATTAACCCAACTAAACCATAATTTATTATTAATCTTTGATAATGCTAAAAACGAACATATATTTCATAGCATTATCCCTCAAGAAAGACAAGCTTTTAGTTGCAATTGTTCTATTTACGAGTGATATTCGTTTAAATAATAAAAGGTGAAGACAAAAGACAGATTCGACGAATTGAAGACGCAAACGACCAAAAAGCTCAAAAGTACAAAGTACAATCAAAGTGGTTCCAATTATTGATAAGAAACGTCTCAAAATTACAAGAGTACAAGAAGCAAAACGCAAAATACAAGATATTAAATTGTACGCAAAGACGTTCAAAAATCCGGAACCGGGACCAAAGTCAACTCTCAACGCTCGATTCAACGGACTGAAAATTACAAGTCAACTATGCCTATAAATATAATATAATATATATATATAATTATAATAAAATTGTATATATATTATACATTATAAAAATCCGGCGGCTATACTGTTACAAAACTGAAAGACAGCTGGAACTGACGGCCATGCGATCGCATGGCCTGGAGGAAGAAATCCCATGCGATCGCATGGCAAGTTGGGACATGCCTCACCTATAAATTTCGCATGTTTTGGACGTAAAAACACACCTTTTTCTAATTTCTTTCTCTTATCTAATGTACCAAGTATCACTCCAATTAGTAATCTCAATTTGTAATTTTAATTTTAAGTTAGTGATAATAATAAGGTTAGGTTAGTCGAATGTTTTAAGGTCTTGTAAGTCGGAACTCTGTCCGTGTAACGCTACGCTATTTTTAATCACTGTAAGTTATGGTTAATGTTATTTTTAAATTAATGTCTCGTAGCTAAGTTATTATTATGCTTATTTAATGCCGAAGTAATCATGATGTTAGACTAAATATTAAAATTGGGTAATTGGGCTTTGTACAATAATTGGGGTTTGGACAAAAGAATGACACTTGTGGAAATTAGACTATGGGCTATTAATGGGTTTTATATTAACTAAACGATACCTCGTTAAATTAATATATAGACTTATAATTTGATGTATTTATATATAACCACATACGCTTGACTGGGCACGGTGGGCGGGATATTTATATGTACCAATAATTGTTCATTTTACCGGACACGAAACTGGATTAATAGTTAATAGACTTGTTGAAACAGGGGTGGATTACATTCAAGGGTAATTGGTGTAATTGTTAACAAAGTAGTAAAACCTTGGTTTATACGCAGTCGATAACCTGGTGTATTCATTAAACAAAGTATTAAAACCTTGTTACAATTCGAATCCCCAATTAGTTGGAATATTTGACTTCGGGAATAAGAATAATTTGACGAAGACTTTCGCACTTTATATTTATGCCTGATGGACTATTATGGACAAATCCGTATGGACATATTGAATAATCCAGGACAAAGGACAATTAACCCATGGAAATAAACTAAAAATTAACACGTCAAATATCATGATTATGGAAGTTTAAATAAGCATAATTCTTTTATTTCATATTTAATTGCACTTTTAATTATCGTACTCTTTAATTATCGCAATTTTATTTTATCGCACTTTTATTTATCGCAATTTCATTATCATTATTTACTTTACGCTTTAAATTAAGTCTTTTATTTATTTAATATTTTACATTAGGTTTTAACTGCGACTAAAGTTTTAAAAATCGACAAACCGGTCATTAAACGGTAAAAACCCCCCTTTTTATAATAATAATATTACTTATATATATATTTGTATTTTTATAAGTTAACTTAATATAGCGTTAAGCTTGTTTAAAAGATTCCCTGTGGAACGAACCGGACTTACTAAAAACTACACTACTGTACGATTAGGTACACTGCCTATAAGTGTTGTAGCAAGGTTTAGGTATATCCATTCTATAAATAAATAAATATCTTGTGTAAAATTGTATCATATTTAATAGTATTTCGTTATAAAAATAATACTATTTCCTAGTACACCTCGCAACATCAAGTATTTTTGGTGCCGCTGCCGGGGAACAATTCTGCTTAAACGCCGGAAGCGCAACGCTATATATATATAAAAAAAATTATTAATTTTTAGTTTACTTTTATAAAACTACGCTTTTGTAAAAATACGTTTTAAATATTCAAAAATATAAATAGAAAAACAAAAATTATATATTTTTAATAGTTTGTTAAATATATATAAAAAACTATAAAGTTTCTTTATCTTTATTTTATAAAAATATAAGTTTTATTTAATTTATATAAATATATTATATAAATATATAAATCTGAAAGAAGTAAAAAAAATAATAATAATAAAAAATCTCGGCCCAGTACTGTAGCAGCCCGTAACCTGGCCCGAAACCCTAGCCCATGCGATCACATGAGCCCGAAGGCAAAACTTCATGCGATCGCATGAAGCTGTCTGACACGCCAACTGTTGCCCTAAAACAGCATTAATTATAGAGTTTATTATTATTATTGTTATTTAAACCCTAATTAGGTTTTTAGTTTTTAATTAATTTGTTTTAATTAGTTTAATTAGTTTTAATAAATTATAAAATTAATAGTTTTATAAAATAAATAATATAAAAATAATATTTTTATAAAAATTGTACTTTTTACAACTTTAAGTATATTTTTATATTTTGTACCTTTTTATTCGTTTTAGCGTAATATTTGTATTTTTCGCTCGTTTTTAGTTTTAAGTCATAGTTTTTGCCATAGTATTTTTACATCTAGATTTTTAGGCTTTGCCGTAAAATCCCTTAATTGCTTTTTCTTTAGACTAAGATTTAGGTGTTTTAGAATTTTGCGACGCCGTTTTTAAGTTTTAGTACCTTTTTAAGTTATTTCCATTTGGGATATAATATTTCTTTTAAGCTTTAATATTTTTAGACGCAACTTTTAATTCTTAGTTTTTAGTGCCTTTTAAGTTACGACGCGCTACTTTCTTATTTTTATTTTTCGACGCCTATTATTTTTCGATCTTTTATTTTTCGACGTTTTTCGACGCGTTCTTTTTCTTTCTTATTTCTCGACATTCTAGTTTTAGGACTTAGATTTTTTTTTCTATTTCTTCTCTAAAATTTCTTTAAATTACGAAAAATTATTTTAAGCGGTTAAATTGATAGACATCAAAATTTTCTAGTTCGTAGTAATAGTTGGATTTGTACGTGGACCGGGTTATTGGAGCCAAACAGTACTCAATTATATTGAGACCAAACGAATCATGTCCCTCTGCTGCATCTTTTGGCTATTCGAAACGTGGGCAAAATCAGAAAAGTCTATTAATTGGATAACTTATATAAATTTTCTTTCTTTTTAAAAACTAATAGGATATTCAGTGAATGCACCGAGCAAAACGTTCACCACCTTTTGTACGTTCACCACCTGTAACCAGATCAAGACATCTAGCAAATATTGTCGTCGTTGATTTTTCTTTAGAATCGTCATCCAGTCAACCAAGTACTCCAATTCAAATTTCCGATAATCCATTTTTTGAACCCGACCTCACAATTGAGAATCCTGAGAATATTCAGGGACGATTCCGAGATCCTGAACCACTAATCTTTCCTCCGAAACCACCAATCATTCAAACAGAGATTGTTGAGGAACTAACCATTAAATCAGAATCCTCTAGTGATTCAGATTCAACAAATTCAATTATGGAGAATCTGGAACCTCTAAGTATGGAAGACCGAATGTGAGCTAAACGCACTGGCCAAGGTCACGCAATTACTCAACCAGACATTAATGCGCCAGATTATGAAATCAAAGGACAAATCCTACACATGGTGACAAATCAATGCCAATTTAGTGGTGCGCCGAAGGAAGATCCAAAGAACATCTTCGTACATTTAATAGGATCTGTACACTATTTAAAATAAGAGAAGTGGAGGATGAACAGATATATCTCATGTTATTTCCCTGGACTTTAAAGGGAGAAGCCAAAGATTGGTTAGAATCGTTACCTGAAGAGGCGATTGATACATGGGACGTTTTAGTTGAAAAATTTCTTAAACAATTCTTTCCGGCATTTAAAGCCGTGAGACTTCAAGGAGAAATTGTTACGTTCACACAAAACCCAAATGAAACTTTATATGAAGCGTGGACAAGATTTGGAAAATTGTTGAGAGGATGTCCGCAACATGGTTTAGACACTTGTTAAATAGTACAAATATTCTACCAAGGATGCGACATCACTACACGAAAAGACATCGATATAGCAGCTGGTGGTTCTATTATGAAGAAAACTGCAACTGATGCTTATAAAATTATTGATAACACTGCTTCCCACTCACATGAGTGGCACCAAGAAAAAGATATCGTTAGATCATCTAAAGCAGCTAGAGCCGATTCTAGCCATGACTTAGATTCCATTTCCGCAAAGATAGATGCTGTCGAGAGACGAATGGAAAAGATGACGAAAGATATTCACTGAATACGAATTAGTTGTGAGCAGTGTGGAGGACCACATTTGACAAAAGATTGTCTCAGTATTGAACTAACAATGGAACAAAGAGAGAATGTTTCATACATAAACCAAAGGCCTGGAAATAATTATCAGAATAATTATCAACCGCCAAGACCAATCTACAATCAAAATCAGAATTATAACCAAAATGTTCCATACAACAACCAACAAGGTCCAAGTAATCAACAAGTATCCAATAATACTTACAACCAGCAAAGACCTAATTTTCAAAACAAATCACCACAAACCGATGATAAAAATCCAAATTTAGAAGACATGATGTCGAAGCTAGTTGATTCTCAAACTCGGTTTTTCACATCTCAGAAACAAACGAATGAATAAATGCTCAAGCATTTAGAAATCAACAAGCTTCTATTCAAAATCTGGAACAAAAAGTAAGTAACCTAGCAAGATTAATAGGTGAAAGAAAATCGGGAAGTCTACCTAGTGATACTAATGCTAACCCCCGGAATGAAACAGCTAAAGCTATTACCACAAGAAGTGGTATTACACTTAAACCACCTGAAATACCTATAATTTCTGATGAAGCTATTCCTACTCCACAAGAACCACAACCTGAACAAGATAAGGAAAAAGAACCGGTAGTTGAAAAGGTTAATGAAGATAACACAGTTAAGGCTAAACTTTATGTTAAACCATACCAACCACCACTTCCTTACCCGAGTAAAATGAGAAAAGAGAGACTTGAAGCCGAGCAATCCAAATTTTTGGATATATTTAAACAAATAAATGTAAATCTTTCTTTCATTGATGTGATTTCAGGAATGCCTAGATATGCTAAATTCTTGAAAGATCTGATCACAAATAGAAAGAAAATGGAAGAACTCTCGGCTGTTACTATGAATGCTAATTGTTCAGCAGTACTGTTGAATAAGATACCAGAAAAATTATCAGATCCAGGAAGTTTCACAATTCCATGTTTTCTGGGTAGTCTTAGTTCAATAGAAGCATTGGCAGACTTAGGTGCTAGTATAAATCTAATGCCGTATTCACTATACGTTAAACTAGACCTTGGAGAATTGAAACCAACAAGAATAAGCATACAACTAGCCGATCGATCAGTAAAATATCCTAGAGCGATAATGGAGAACATGCTAGTTAAAGTTGGTACTTTAGTATTTCCAGTAGATTTTGTTATTCTGGACATGGAAGAAGATTCTCGAGTTCCTCTCATATTAGGAAGACCATTCTTAAACACAGCTAAAGCAATAATAGACGTGTTTGGTAAGAAACTGACCCTAAGTATAGAGGATGAGAGTGTTACCTTTTCTGTGGATAGAGCAATGCAACAACCACAATCAGCAGATGATACATGTTATTATATTCAAACTATAGATTCACATGCAGAATTGTTAGAAGAATTTCCAGAATTACAAGGAACAGGAGAATGTTCTTTAGGAGAAGGAACTGAACCAATTAATGAAACTGAAATGTTAGCTACACTTATGGCTAATGGATATGAACCAACAACAGAAGAAATTCAAATGCTAAAAGAAGAAGACAGATATCGATACAAATCATCGATAGAAGAACCACCGACATTAGAGTTAAAGCCACTTCCAAACCATTTGGAATATGATTATTTACATGGTGAATCTGAATTACCTGTAATAATATCGTCTTCTCTTACTGAAAATGAAAAATCTCAACTCATTTCTGTGCTATAAGCTCATAAACCAGCTATTTCATGGAAGATTCATGATATTAAAGGAATAAGTCCTTCATATTGAACACATAAAATCCTTATGGAAGAAGGTCATAAAACGTATGTGCAACGCCAACGAAGACTAAATCCTAATATGCAAGATGTTGTTAAGAAAGAAATTATTAAACTACTAGATGCAGGTCTAATTTATCCAATTTCTGATAGTCCATGGGTAAGCCCGGTTCAATGCGTGCCTAAGAAGGGTGGCATGACTGTCATTACAAATGAAAAAAATGAGCTTATTCCTACTAGGACTATAACAGGATGGCGTGTTTGTATTGATTATAGAAAACTAAATGACGCCACCAGAAAAGATCACTTTCCCTTGCCTTTTATTGATCAAATGTTGGAAAGATTAGCCGAAAATAGTTACTATTGTTTTCTTGATGGTTTTTCCGGATATTTTCAAATTCCAATAGCACCCGAGGACCAAGAGAAAACCACATTCACGTGCCCTTATGGTACTTTTGCTTATAAACGCATGCCATTTGGACTTTGCAACGCCCCTGCAACCTTTCAAAGGTGCATGATGGCGATTTTTCATGACATGATAGAAGAATGCATGGAAGTTTCCATGGATGACTTTTCAGTCTTCGGTGATACTTTTGAAACATGTCTAGTTAATCTTGAACGAATGCTTATTAGATGCGAACAATCAAATCCAGTTCTTAATTGGGAGAAATGCCATTTCATGGTCAAAGAAGGCATCATTCTTGGACATAAAATCTCAAAGGAAGGAATTGAAGTGGATAGAGCTAAAGTAGATGTAATTGCTAAACTTCCACATCCCACCAATGTTAGAGGAGTTAGGAGTTTTCTAGGGCATGCCGGTTTTTACCGACGTTTCATAAAAGATTTTTCTAAAATTGCCACTCCTATGAATAAACTCCTAGAAAAGTATGCTCCATTCATCTTTTCAGATGAATGCATCAAATCTTTTAATATTCTTAAACAAAAACTCACTAATGCGTCGATCATGATAACTCCAAATTGGAATCTACCGTTTGAACTTATGTGTGATACAAGTGATTTTGCAATGGGAGCCGTTTTAGGACAAAGGATTGAAAAACGATTTCAACTTATATATTATGCTAGTAAGACGTTACAAGGAGCACAAATAAATTACACAACTATTGAAAAAGAACTCTTTGCTATTGTCTTTGCTGTTGACAAATTTCGTTCATATCTTGTTCTAGCTAAAACGGTGGTCTATACCGACCATTCTGCTCTTAGATACCTATTTTCGAAACAAGATGCTAAACCACGATTAATCCGTTGGATCTTACTCTTACAAGAGTTCGATATTGAAATCCGAGATAAAAAGGGAGCAGAAAATCTCGCCGCTGATCATCTTTCTCGTCTTGAAAATCCCGAATTAGAAGTTCTAAATGAATCGGCCATATAAGACAAATTTCCTGATGAATATTTATTAAAGATAGATTATAATGAAATTCCATGGTTTGCAGACTATGTAAACTACTTAGTATGTGGATTCCTTGAAAAGGGATTATCGTACCAAAAACGAAAGAAATTCTTTAGTGATATAAAATACTATTTCTGGGAAGATCCACATTTGTTTAAAAGTTGTCCCAATGAAATAATACGCCGATGTGTATTCAGAGATGAAGCTAGTCAAATCTTAAACCATTGTCACACAGGACCAACAGGAGGGCATTATGGGCCTCAACTTACAGCAAGAAAAGTTTACGATGCTGGATTCTATTGGCCTACAATTTTCAAAGACGCACACCTTCTTTGCAAATCTTGTGATGCTTGTCAAAGGGCCAAAAAAATAAGTCAACGTGATGAAATGCCACAAAATGTCATTCAAGTATGTGAAGTATTTGACATTTGGGGTATTGACTTTATGGGTCCATTTCCAAAATCTCATAATAATCTATACATTCTCGTTGCCATTGATTATGTATCTAAATGGGCGGAAGCACAAGCTCTCCCAACTAACGATGCACGAGTTGTAGTCAATTTTTTAAAACGTCTTTTTGCAAGGTTTGGAACACCGAAAGCTTTAATAAGTGATCGGGGTACTCATTTTTGTAATAATCAACTTGAGAAAGTTCTTAAAAGATATGGAGTAACTCATAAAATCTCCACTGCATATCATCCACAAAAAAGTGGATAAGTTGAAAATACCAATCGAGCTTTAAAACGTATTCTAGAAAAAACCGTAGGATCAAATCCGAAGGAATGGTCCATGAAATTGGAGGATGCATTCTGGGCTTTTAGAACAGCCTACAAAACTCCAAGGGACGACACCTTTTAAACTCGTTTACGAAAAAGCATGTCATCTTCCAGTAGAAATTGAACACAAAGCATTTTGGGCTTTGAAGACATGTAATCTTGATTTACATGAAGCTGGACGTCTACGATTAAGTCAATTAAATGAATTAGAAGAATTGAGACATGAAGCATATGAAAATTCGTTAATCTATAAAGAAAGAACGAAGAAATGGCATGATAAAAGAATCAGAATTTCAAAAGAATTTAAAGGAGATAGAGTTCTTCTTTTCAATTCACGATTCAAGCTATTTCCTGGAAAATTGAAATCAAGATGGTCTGGACCATTCATAGTCAAAAGAGTTTTCCCGTACGGAACAGTAGAATTAATAAATTCAAATGGGATTGAATTTAAGGTTAATGATCACAGAGTTAAACATTACATAGATAGTCCAATGGAAGTTGACAATGACGTTAATCACAATTTCAACTAAGTGTGGGGAGAATCGAATCGTTTTAGGGTAATATGTATTTCTGTTAGAGTTAGATTTTCTATTTTCGTGTAGTTTCCGAGAATGGAACCCGAATGGTCTTTCCCTAGCAGACCCTAAAGAACTAGTCTTCTCCCCCCATTCTGAATTTTTAATTTTTTTTAGGTTTTACGAGATGAAGACTTCCTGTGAACTAAACCATGGTCTAATGCTATACGCTTTGATCACTAAACGTAATAATAACACCCTTCCAAGTGAAATAGTATCATTATTCAGAGGTAAATTGGACGGAGTAAGAAAAGAATCCAGGAACGAAAATAATAAGTTACAATTTGGTAAAGGAAAATCAAAATCCGCAGCGAAAAGGAGATCTCGACACCTTGAAAGATGTCACAAATGCGGAAAATGGTCACACGAAGGAAAATGTTCAACGAATCAGACATATTCCAATACCGAATTTGTTACTTTATGCAGAGACGGACCGTTCATATGTTTAGAAGAAAAAACGTTGAATGCTCGAGGTTACGCCTATGTAGCTATGGAAAATCAATTAGTCCGACTATCTTATGAGTGGGCTAAAGTAGGTCACTAAGAATTCTATTTCACAGGTAAGTTTGTACAGTTTTCAATTTTTATTTTTATTTTTTATTATTTTTAACCTTTTGATAATAAACGCTAAATCGTTCGCTATAAAGTATCAAATTGGTACTCAATAAAATTAGGTTTTGCGACCAAAATTATTGATATCATACAAAAATTTATTACATCACTGCGAAATTTACCGTTTATTCTTAAGGTTAAAATATCTTTAATCAATCAACCCAAAATATTTCAGAAATTCGCCAGGAGTAAAACTAGGTAATATAGCCGAAATTACTTTACCGAAAAGAGGGGCGTATATTTTTGATAATATTTGATTGATTAAAGTGGGATAAAAAACCAAAAAGATTTTTAATTTTATTTTTACTTTGTTTTTAAAATTAATATTAAAATAATATTGTAAACTTTTTAAATCAATATATTTAAAATTAAAAATATTAGAAAAATTAATATTTTTAATATAAGTTTGTATGTATAAAAACAAAAATATAATTTAAGTTTGGTGTGAATTTTTAATATGAATTTTTAATTTTATACATTTTAAATTTAAGTTTGGTGTGAATTTAAAAACAAAAATTTACTTTATTTCGTTAAGTTAAAAATTTAATTTTTAAAATTCGTCGTGAGTTGAAGACTAGGTCATTGAACCGAAATTGCTCTACCCAAGGGAGGGACGAGAACTTTTATTATCATTATTTTTAAACTTATTGAACTAAAGTATGCCAAAAACATTTAAAAAACCCAAAAATCTTTACTTTTAAAACCGCGCTTAAAAATTGACAAATTTTAAAATTTTGTCGAGGGACGGACTAGGAAATCGATCCGTAACGCCCTCATCCTAAAAAGAAACAAATTTTTAAAATTTTATTAATTATATGTTTTATATAAGTTATAAGGTCTTATAAAAAAAAAAAAAAAAAAAAAAAAAACAAAGTACTGTACCCGGACCCTCATGCGATCGCATGGGTTTTGAACTTCAATTCCATGCGATCGCATGGAGCTGAATTTTTGGCCAGAATCAAAAAGGGCAGCGAGTCTGTTCTTCACACAACAAACACACATATACACGAACATACACCCCAAAACCTCTCAATTTTCATCAAATTTTCGCCAAATTCAACCAAATTTCTCGCTACAATCCGCTCTAAACATGAAATTGTTCAGAAGTTTATCAAGAAAGGTAAAAATTACACCCCTAAACCTCTTTAAATTTGATTTTTAGTGTTCTTGAGCTATATTTTTCCTAATTTGATTTTGTTAGTTTCTAGTGTAATTAGAGTTAAATTGTTAGTATTTTATGCATGTATAACCTAGATTGATGCTATTTAACATGATTTGAAGCCAAAAACTTCAAAAATTTTAGAAATCTAGGGTTTGTGTTCTTGAGCAATTTGGGGCTTTTTGATATAAACAGGTTATGGCCGATTTTTGTCATGAATTATTGCTAAATTGAGTAGTGTAACATGTTTAGGTAGCTAAATGATCCAAACTTTAATCCTAAACATGATTTTTGAAGATTAAAGTGGACTTTTTAGTTGCAAAATTCATGAACTTGATTAATTTGATATAATTGCCAATTGAGACTTGTTTAATTGTTAGTAATGACTATTTTGACATGTTATTTGAGTTAAATGCTTATGAACTTTGTCAACATTTTCATATGTGCTTATTTGAAAAAGTGTAGAATTGTAAAAATTGTGAAAATGCGTATAAGTTTAAGTTTGATTTAACATGTTATTGTGGTTAATTTAAGTTGTTATTTTGCTAACACTAATGCATATTTGGATGCACAAATTTTGTGTTTAATGTGTTTTGCAGAGAGCCGATACTGGAGGTTCATCATCGTCATCATCTAGACGACCAGCTCCAGAACCTGAACCAGAGATGCAATATGAACCCGAACAAGAACCACAACAGGAACAACAACATCAGCCTGATCAATACGTACCTTATTATGATCTACTACAGTTTATTAATGAATTCATAGTATTTCCGATGCATCCGCCTGTAGAATACCCAACGATTCCTGAACACACGTTGCATCCTAATCTGAGATTCGATAGACGATGGAGAGATTACCCGGCATATCAAAGTAATAAATTCAAATTAGTAACAAAAGAGGTAGAGGTGCCTAGGGTAATTGATTGGGATCCTTTGGAAAGGGTCCAACTAGCTGACCGTGTTAGGGAGCATCTGATTCAAAGGTATGGCAGTTCTTCTTTTACCAATTGGGAACGTCTATTCACCATTCGTAGACCTGTATATAAGGAATGGTGTGTTGAGCTGATGAGTACTATAGCATTAAATGTAGATGTAGATAGATTAGATGATCGAAGTTTTCTTAGGTTTATACTAGGCGGTAGGATGTACAGGATGTCCATGCTGGACATGGATAGGGCATTACAGATATATACGCCCGCTGAATTACTACTACCCGATTGTATGAGTTTGATTTATCGTGGTGAAAGGGTAGATAGGAATTTTGACGCGAACGCCGTCTGGAGGCGTATGTCTGATTATAATGTTTTTGGGCGGGGAGGAACACATACCTACTTACATATTAACAGAGCCGAGCTTCGTATAATTCATAGATTTTTAGCTAACTCGATTACACAGAGAGGTCACAACAAGGAAAAATTGACCTTACATGATTTATTTTACCTAAAATGTATTCGAGACCCAAGAGGCTTTGTTAATATCCCTTACTGTGTTGGTTTTTATTTATCTAAGATGGTTGAAGGAATACAGGAAGGGGGGATAATTGGAGGAGGTATTTTTGTTACTCTCATTGGAGAGTATTTAGGTGTAGATAAGGACCAAAGGGGTCCACTTATGGAATGTAGGGAACAGGTTGAGCTTTTAGGATTGAGGGTTTATGCGGGTGCTAAGGTATTGAAGAGTAGACGCAACCAGGCAATACCCTATGTAGGTAGTCATCCTCAGGTAGAGAGAGGCTCAGATGAGGAGATGGAGGAAGCGGATGACATTAGGGATGTCATTCGGGAGGCTATGACTGATGTCTACCAGCGTGTAGATGAGGTAGACATGACAAACGCGGAGAGATTTCGTCGGATGGAGCAGTGGCAAGCCCGGAATGATTACGAGCATTCCAGGCAACGACAACATGATAGATGGGACTATCATCAGCGTCAGATTATGATCCGGCTGTCACCTCAGGAGCCCTACATCCCGACCCGACCAGCTTACTATCCTCCACACCAGCCCGAGATGAGACCGCCATTTACTCTCTACGACCCTAACCAGGCATACCAGTACACCTATCACCAACCATGGAACCCGGATGACGACATGAACTGGAACCCCTATCCAGATTGATTTAGTTCCGGTTGGTAATTTTTTTTTAATTTTTATTATTTCTATTTATTTATGTTTAAACATAATATATTGTGATACTTTTATTGTAATGTTTAATATTTTTATTTGTTGTACTAATGTTTCATATTTGATTTGAAAGTGGGATTTTAAGTCCCATTTCAAATTACCATGCATGTTTATATTTGTATGTATGTATATTGTCAATTGTACAAAACAGGTTAAAACAGCGCATTTTCAAAGACTGGCATTAAGTTCAGCAAAAGCTAGTACTTTTGACGACAAAATGAAAAACAAATGTGATGTAACAACAAGACGGAATGAACAAATGATGTGCACCATTTATCATTCAACAAACAAACGCCGATATGTTTGAAAACTTTGGTAAAATTTAATCATTTTTCTACGCTAATCACCCTCAATAATTTAAATTGTTACTGATTTCTTGCAAATGAGGACATTGCAAGATCTTAAGTGTGGGAAGGGGTTAAATTCTTTCGGAATTTTAAAAATTTTTTGACTTATACACTTGGTTACCATTAGAAATACTAGTAACGCAGTAGTTGTATTAGAATCTAGTGCTCTCTGATAATAAAGAACAGCCCTAGTCTTATATAATGACTACCCAATTCTAGTAAAATTTTCAAAATTTTCAATTAAATGAACTCAAAATCATGTTTATACATATTTATGAACAATAAAACTAGGTGTTAACACCGAAATTATTGTTACCTTGGAAAGGACATAAATTGAGAAACAAACTAAAATGTTAAGAATTCAATTAAAATGGAATAGAGGACAATAAAAAGGCAAATAAAAGAAAATAAAAGCCAAGTGAGGGAAAATTTACCAAGATATTTTAAACATATATCACATATTTCTGTAACAAATAATTGAAGATACTTTTGCTTTGGACTAAACTAAACAGTTTTACCCGATTTACTGTAAGAAAGATGGATCTACACGATGAATCAATTTTATCATTAAAAGGAAGTAAAGTCTTCCGAAAAAGAAACGCGCTTCTTGATTTAGGTCATGAAGTTGTCGTCCAGACCAGCTGTAGGTTAACGAAAAATCTAGAAAAGTCATCTCTAAAATAAGCAAGAAATTCACAGACCTCAGCATCAAACAGGGTCGCCAAGTGGTCAGACTTATCCTAACCATGAGAGGATCTATCTCGTAAAATGGGGAGGACGCCGTGCAAATTAGCTTGATAAGACTAATGAATCAGACCCCCAGAAAAGGATAATTTCCTTAAAAATTAAAAATCAGCTTTTAAGACTGATATTACTCAATCCTAGAGATTGACTTTTAAAGATTGAGAATTACAAATTCATGGAATTCGATGATATCTAAACTCGAGCTTGAACGAGAAAATATTTTGATCAAAATTACAAACCGATTTGTTTTCTGAAAACCCATTTTCAATGCGTTCATTACCATTGAACGTAAAATCCTAGGAATTTACCTGGAATTCATTAGGTCACATGAACCAAATCGGGTGTCAACCGTAAGAACGGTGGTTGTATAGTATGGTCGAAGACAGGATCTTGTGCCAAACCGAAAAATTATAGGGTGAGCTTTACTATTGCTCCTACCAAGGATAGTAATTGCATCCGACACGTTATATACCATAATTAAAAGCATGTCAGGGGACATTTCCTTAACAGTTGCTTATTCAACGCTTTCCTTTACAACCGGACGGTAGTTTACCGAAAGGTAATATACGAAACAAGTATACTGGATGTGTTGCTTTCCCAATACAAGGTTAGCAAGTGGGTGACACAAAACCGCAAGTTTTGAGCTAAAGTTTTCAAATCTGAAACCCACCAAACCCACAAAAATATTTTGCAAACACCGGTGAAGGGTTATTCCGGAAAACCTATCTAGGGTAAAAGCTAGATTCAATTTTCAAAAGATCAAATATTTTCATAAAGATCCAATTTCCTTAAGGATCTAAATTTTTATAGTCATGTGGGACTGTAAACCACATCGTTACTACCATTGTTCATACCGCCGTATAGAAATCACTGATGTACAAAGTGTGAAGAATAAAGAAGTGATTCTAGTATTTTTATTTCAAGACTATATTGCTTGAGGACAAGCAACGCTCAAGTGTGGGAATATTTGATAATGCTAAAAACGAACATATATTTCATAGCATTATCGCTCAAGAAAGACAAGCTTTTAGTTGCAATTGTTCTATTTACAAGTGATATTCGTTTAAATAATAAAAGGTGAAGACAAAAGACAGATTCGACGAATTGAAGATGCAAACGACCAAAAAGCTCAAAAGTACAAAGTACAATCAAAGTGGTTCCAATTATTGATAAGAAACGTCTCAAAATTACAAGAGTACAAGAAGCAAAACGCAAAATACAAGATATTAAATTGTACGCAAGGACGTTCAAAAATCTGGAACCGGGAACAAAGTCAACTCTCAACGCTCGACGCAACGGACTGAAAATTACAAGTCAACTATGCCTATAAATATAATATAATATATAATATATATATAATTATAATAAAATTATATATATATATATATATATATATATATATATATATATATATATATATATATATATATATATATATATTATATTATAAAAATCCGGCGGCTATAATGTTGCAAAGCTGAAAGACAGCTGGAACCGATGGCCATGCGATCGCAAGGCCTGGAGGAAGAAATCCCATGCGATCACATGGCAAGTTGGGACAGGCCTCACCTATAAATCTCGTATGTTTTGGACGTAAAAAAACACACCTTTTTCTAATTTCTTTCTCTTATCTAATGTACCAAGTATCACTCCAATTAGTAATCTCAATTTGTAATTTTAATTTTAAGTTAGTGATAATAATAAGGTTGGGTTAGTCGAATGTTTTAATGTCTTGTAAGTCAGAACTCTATCCGTGTAACGCTATGCTATTTTTAATCACTGTAAGTTATGGTTAATGTTATTTTTAAATTAATGTCTCGTAGCTAAGTTATTATTATGCTTATTTAATGCCGAAGTAATCATGATGTTAGACTAAATATTAAAATTGGGTAATTGGGCTTTATACCATAATTGGGGTTTGGACAAAAGAACGACACTTGTGGAAATTAGACTATGGGCTATTAATGGGTTTTATATTAACTAAACGATACCTCGTTAAATTAATATATAGACTTATAATTTGACGTATTTATATATAACCACATACGCTTGAATGGGCACGGTGGGCGGGATATTTATATGTACCAATAATTGTTCATTTTACCGGACACGGAACTGGATTAATAGTTAATAGATTTTTGAAACAGGGGTGGATTACATTCAAGGGTAATTGGTGTAATTGTTAACAAAGTAGTAAAACCTTGGTTTACACGCAGTCGGTAACCTGGTGTATTCATTAAACAAAGTATTAAAACCTTGTTACAATTCGAATCCCCAATTAGTTGGAATATTTGACTTCGGGAATAAGAATAATTTGACGAAGACTTTCGCACTTTATATTTATGCCTGATGGACTATTATGGACAAATCCGTATGGACATATCGAATAATCCAGGACAAAGGACAATTAACCCATGGAAATAAACTAAAAATCAACACGTCAAATATCATGATTATGGAAGTTTAAATAAGCATAATTCTTTTATTTCATATTTAATTGCACTTTTAATTATCATACTCTTTAATTATCGCAATTTTATTTTATCGCACTTTTATTTATCGCAATTTCATTATCATTATTTACTTTACGCTTTAAATTAAGTCTTTTATTTATTTAATATTTTACATTAGGTTTTAACTGTGACTAAAGTTTTAAAAATCGACAAACCGGTCATTAAACGGTAAAACCCCCCCTTTTTATAATAATAATATTACTTATATATATATTTGTATTTTTATAAGTTAACTTAATATAGCGTTAAGCTTGTTTAAAAGATTCCCTGTGGAACGAACCGGACTTACTAAAAACTACACTACTGTACGATTAGGTACACTGCCTATAAGTGTTGTAGCAAGGTTTAGGTATATCCATTCTATAAAAAAAATAAATATCTTGTGTAAAATTGTATCATATTTAATAGTATTTCGTTATAAAAATAATACTATTTCCTAGTACACCTCGCACACATCAATCTTAATTATAATTAAAATTATAATTAAAATTATATATTACATAGAGATAAAGAGAGATTAAAAAAAGGTGTATAACTCGTCTGAAAAATGCTGAATTTATAGAATGTGGCCTGCTACAGTAACTCATGCGGTCGCATGAGATTTTAGTGCAAATCTCATGCACTCGCATGGGCTCATGCACTCGCATGAATTTTATGCCTATTTCCCATGCGATCGCATGGCCGTCAGATCCAGCTCACATATTTTTTGTTTGCTAGTTTGTCGACGTTATTTAATATAATATATAATATATAAATAATTTATATAATTATTTAAATATTATATTATATTCTTGTGCATAGTTGACTTGTAATTTTAGCTCCGTTGCGTCGCGCGTTGATAGTTGGCTCAGGTCCCGGTTTCGGTTTTTCGAACGTCCTTGCGTACTATTTAATATCTTGTACTTTGCATTTTGCGGGTTGTACTCTTATCATTTTTGGACGTTTCTCATCAATAAATTGAACCACTTGAATTATATCTTGTACATTTGAGCTTTTTGGTCATTTGCGTCTTCAAATCGTCGTTTTCTTCTTTTGTCTTCGCACTTATTTATTTAAACGAATATTACATAAAAATAGAACAATTGCAACTAAAAGCTTTACATATTGGAAGGATATTGTGCCTAAATATATATTCATTTGGATCACTATCAGTATGATACAATATTTGTATTGCTATGTTTCTGCATGATTCTAGTGGTTATGTGATTAACTGTCTGATTAATTTGTTGCTGCTTGTTCTAGTGATTGTACCTGTATGCTTTAGCTGTTAGATTAGTCCATTCACTTAGCTTCGTGCTAACCCCTCCACCTTCCCCCTTGCAGGTTGTAGGTCTTTGCTTTTGTGGACATTGGAGAAGATGGGCGTGTTGGGTTGTGTTCGACAAGTCCAGAACTCTGATGTGGTCTGTATGAAATCGAATATTAACGTAACACCGGTTTTTGATAACAATGTATTTATGTAAGAAATGTAATAGTTATGTTTATGTTGTTTCGTAAGGGTACGTTTTGTAATTAAGACTTCCGCTGTGTTATTTAAAAAAAAAGAGTACGGTGTTACACTATTGTTGTGATTGAACCCAATCTGCTTGCAGATTGAACCCAACCTGGTTGCAGATTAAACAAACCTGCTCACAACCGATAAAATTAATTTTGAAGCTATACACTTAACATGTATTCTATATTGTTGATGTTATGTAACTAATTATTCTTGTAAAATCACCTATGATATCTTGTAAAATCACCTATGATATCTTGTAAATTCACCTACACCTTAATCTGTATCTAACACTTTAATCTGTATGTGTACAAAAATGACTTTTAGTCTGTATCTTGCCAAGATTGCCATTCATGTTTCAAACACGATTCATTTGCTCCATTTTATCCTCAAATGTACTTACATCTAGTGAATTCACCTTGTAAAATCACCTATAATATCTGGTAAACTCACCTTCACCTCAATTTGTATCTAACACCTTCAGTCTGCATAATCATTAAGTTTACTATTGTTGTGATTGAACCCAATCTGCTTGCAGATTGATCCCAATCTGGTTGCAGACTGAACCCAAGCGGGTTGCTCTCAAAAATGACTTTTAGTTTGTATCTTGCCAAAATTGACATTTGAAGTTTCAGACAAACTTTTAGTTTGTATCTAGTGAATTCACCTTGTAAAATCACCTATAATATCTGATAAATTCACCTTCACCTCAATCTGTATCTAACACCTTCAGTCTGTATAATCATTAAGTTTACTATTGTTGTGATTGAACCCAATCTGCTTGCAGATTGAACCCAACTTGGTTGCAGATTGAACAAACCTGCTCACAACCGATAAAATTAATTTTGAAGCTATACACTTAACATGTATTCTATATTGTTGATGTTATGTAACTAATTATTCTTGTAAAATCACCTATGATATCTTGTAAAATCACCTATGATATCTTGTAAATTCACCTTCACCTTAATCTGTATCTAACACTTTAATCTGTATGTGTACAAAAATGACTTTTAGTCTGTATCTTGCCAAGATTGCCATTCATGTTTCAGACACGCTTCATTTGCTCCATTTTATCCTCAAATGTACTTACATCTAGTGAATTCACCTTGTAAAATCACCTATAATATTTGGTAAATTCACCTTCACCTCAATCTGTATCTAACACCTTCAGTCTGCATAATCATTAAGTTTACTATTGTTGTGATTGAACCCAATCTGCTTGCAGATTGAACCCAATCTGCTTGCAGATTGAACCCAACCTGGTTGTAGATTGAAACCAATCTGCTTGCAGATTGAACCCAACCTGGTTGAAGATTGAACCCAACCTGTTTGCAGGTAATTGCCAAGAAATGTATCTATAAAATTCACCTACTCAATCTAAAAACATAATACTAAACAATTTAATCAATCTAAAAACATAATACTAAACAATTTGTTTTAAAACGGTACAAACTAACTTCAGTATGAACAAGTATGAACAAGTATGAACAGAGCAAGATATGTACTCACAGTCACCCTCTGAATTAATAATCTCGAAAACCTCTAAGTCATTAGCTTCACGATCACCCTCTCCATAATCGTTATCGGCATTCGAATCAAACAACATGATACGATCTGATTCATTACCATCATCATTTAGAACAGGACAACAATCAGCGAAGTTCGAAAATGTAGAAGTATGATTATGTGAATCTTCCATTGAATTAAATGAAAATCGATCAAAAAAAAGACCGGGAAAAAAAACTGTATTGTCGAATGGGAACTGGAATGAATTTATACCTAATCCATAATCCCTAATTTGAATGACGAAAATACCCCTGACTGTGTAAAACAGATCGGGGAAAAATTCGCGGAAGTGCCGTGAAAAATGGTTGGTGCTATAGGTTCTCTACATACCCTAGTTCTCTAGGATCCTTTCACTATATATATATATATATATATATATATATATATATATATATATATATATATATATATATATATATATATACATATGTCTACGTCTTATATCACACATGACACGAAATCATTTGGTTGTTCGATCCAACCAACCTATATAAAGAGTACAAAATAATACTCCGTAGTCAGTAGCTACAATAGCCTTTTTCTAAAGGGTTTTTCTATTTTTTATTTTTATTTTTTTATAACTCGTCCAAAGATTGTACTCCACATTTTTGCTAACATGGTCTTTGTTATTAGTGGAAAATACTTATGTACTAAAAACTCATATATAACTAATTGTAAATTAACACCATGTTATTTTGATTAAGTTGACCATATTCATGCATCGCCAAATAACTTAAAAACTAGTGAAATGATCCGTAAAATTATGAGTTT
Source organism: Rutidosis leptorrhynchoides (assembly GCF_046630445.1). NCBI lineage: Eukaryota > Viridiplantae > Streptophyta > Magnoliopsida > Asterales > Asteraceae > Rutidosis > Rutidosis leptorrhynchoides. Next base: position 80,208,547 of record NC_092337.1, on the reverse strand, counting down.
GTTTAGATGAAACAGTTTAATTATATATTGTTGGTATTAAATAAATATAAATATTAAAGTCATTTAGTTTAATCAACCGTGGAACCAAGGATTCCGACTAAGAAACTTGTCGTTCTTCTTACAAACATATTAATATACTTAATTTGACGAGAATAAATTTACTACATTTATTCTCACATCACCATCTTCAAATTTTCATCACAATTACTATTTTTCTTATTATAAAAGTCTATATTACGATCTTTTATTGAGACATGTATTTCTCATATATATATATATATATATATATATATATATATATATATATATATATATATATATATATATATATATATATATATATATATATATATCTGTGTGTGTGTGTGTATAACGTAATTAATTCCGTAAAGAGAACTCATATTTGAATAATAATTATAACTAGAAAAAAATTCAACCGCGCGTTGTTGCGGTTGAATTCGACGCGCGATCGAATTTGAATATACGTTGTTTGGTACCTAATATATCTAGTAGATTGGGTTGTTTGTTGGACTTGTATGTATGTGTATGTAATATAGGCCGAAATATTTAGTGTTTTTTTAACGATGTCCGTTTCGCGTATAGTTAATCGCGTTGTGTTCGTAAAATTATTTCGAGTTAAACGGTGGTCTCGGAAAAATTTAACTCGCACCGAGCGAGAATATAGGTGATGAAACATGACTAGGAACTTCAAAATCAATAGGTTTAATTCACACAAAGGCAAAATTAGTGAATCAAACCATTCTAGTGAATATGTGAAGCTTTTTGGGATTAAATTAGTCAAACCACAACAAGGATTGTGTGATTAGATTAATGCCTAGAGCTATTATTCACCTCTGGAGTGATTTGGGTTGAGAGAGAATCGGATAAGGCTACCAGATCTGAGTGATGTGTGTGTAATGAGAGGCTTGACCTAAAATGAAGAACATAACACTTAAATATCCCTGCTGTTGAGTCAACCGCGCGAGTCAGCTGTCACTCGTACGAGTGACCTGTCTCAGCCGTGCGGGTGATCACTCACTCGTGTATGTATACTCAGATTAGATTTGTGACTCAGCTCAGCTCAACCGTGCGTATGAGCTTGTCAGCCGTACAAGTGAGACTTCACCCGTACGTCTGACAGAGTCTAATAATGTCAGACATCCTTATCGCGTTCCTGCAGTACCTGTAACCACATATAAACATAGATAGGATAATAACGAGTTATCATGGTAGCCCATAAACTGAAGTACTAATCACAAACGTAAGCTAGATGTCTAGGGACTTACAGAAAATGCATCAACAACTCCCCCTCGGACCTAGAACATCGATTACAATAAAGTAAACGTTCATGAAATACAAATAAGTCCAACAGTAACATCAGTTTAACATCAAATACATACCCAGATTCTCTCTCTCTCGCATAAATATGTCATCAAAAACAATATACAAACTAGCAATACAGAATCTTACATAGATCAGCTGGCTTGAACTTGGTTTGAGCTTTGAGCATCACTTTCTGTGTTGAGGTATGCATAGTTAACATCGATCACACGTTGATATCTCATAGCTTCCTCCTTTCGATCACCTCTAAACGTAATGTGATGGCGGTGAAGGGTCTCCACATCAAATCTCGATAAGTTCCTCAGCCACATAGGATCTAGAATCCTCACTGTGATGCCCCATACAAAACCATCGGATATGAATCATCAACAATAGGATCATTACAAGGTTAAGTACTATATGCTGTAATAAAAGAAGTTGCATTCACAATAGAAAGATGACGTCATAATCGACATCAAATGTTTTACACCAACAGTATGCTTCTACGAATAGCAAGCATGAATAAATGTATGTGACCCTTAGGTCGTTACAAAACATAGTTTCAAATGTATTAAAGTTTGAATGCAAGATAAACAGTTCATGCGGTGATAACACTAGAGCAGCGGGTGTCTACGGCAAGACTAGCACGACAGCGGAAGCAAATAACCTTAAGCACCTGAGAAAAACATGCTTAAAAACGTCAACACAAAGGTTGGTGAGCTATAGTTTAAGTATAATAGTATGAAAGGTAGGCCACGAGATTTCAGTGCTACAAAGAGCGTTTCAAAACATTATGATAAAGTATATGTTTAACCGTGGGCACTTGGTAACTAACTTAACGTTTATACCCCCTGAAAGTACACTTGGCAAGTGCGTATGTTTACGAAGTATTAAACACTCATTAAATGCTAGCGCTACTAGCCCGAGTGGGGATGTCAAACCATATGGATCCATATCTAAGATTCGCGTTCACCAGTTCAAAAACCAATGACTAAACGTTACCGAGCTAAAGGGAATGTTTATGCCGTTGTATAACCCACACATATATAAGTTTAAGTACTCGTACCTAGTATGTAAAACATAAAATCCTCATGTATTCTCAGTTCCCAAAAATAAGTTAAAGTAAAAAGGGAATGCTATAACTCACAATGATAAAGTAGCGGTAAAGTCGAGTCGGGAAATAAGCAAGTACGTAGGTCCGGAAAGTCCTCAACCAAAGTCAAATAGTACAAAGTAAGTAAATCGTCCGAATAGGTTTAAAATTATGTAAATAAGGTCTTAAAGTCCATCATCATTCATCATCAAACAAAAGGTGTAAAGTAAGTTTCGTTCATGAAAAGAGTTTAAAACAAAGGCTGAGTTCGGTCAGTCACCAGGGCCTCTATACCTACTGAATTAAGGTGAGACCAGTGGACATGGCTCCGTATATGAGTCCTTTAGTTGTGGTAAAAATCCCAGAAGTAAACTCATCTTCGTTTGACCGTGGCGATGGTCTAAGTGCGAGTAGGTCAGAATTTTCAGCACAACGTTAAAAGACATAGTGACGATCGGAGGGCCATAAATCCTAAACCGTAACTCGGATTAAGACGAGTCCTATATGAAAAGTTATCTACTCGAACAGAGATATCTGAAAATAATAATTATAGTAGCCCAGGTTGTACAGGTCAGACACAGAAATAGTAAAACAGTAGGGTCAGTAGGTTTCGGTGGTTCTTGGTGCTCGATGCTTATCATGGTTCTCATCCTTGATGCATATAGCTTAAAGTGTACAACTCATTGATGTGTTTGAATCATTTTCACCAAGGTTTGACCATCATAACCCAAGTGTAAGTCTAAGACATGAAGCAAAACTCACTTAAGTGTTGCAAGTGTTTTGATGAACTAAAGTTACATCAAAGTCTTAGATTCAACACATACATGAAATGTAAAAGTAATATTGAACTACAAACTTGAAAGTAAACTAACTAATCAAGATCTTAAGTTGTAGAACATAGTTCTTAGTTAGATCCTGAAGATCCTAGATCCAAAAGTCTAGATCTAACATAAGTGTACCAAGTTATAATTAAAGAAAGCTTACTTACATGTTCTTGAACTTTTAAAGTTAATTTTAGTTCAAGAAAGTATGAGATCAAAGTTAACTTGTAACACTTGACCATTAAAACCAACAAACATGAAATTAAAGTACATAATATAAAGAAACAAGCTAAGTAAACAAGTAACTAGTTCATGGGTTGTTCATACTTTAAAGATTCAAGCCTAAGTCTTGATATTTAGAAAGTAAACTTTAAAGTTTACTTCATGAACTTCAAGTATGATTTACAACCATGAACTTACAATCTTTTAACAAGTAAAGGTAGAATCATAAACTAGTAAGTTTATGTTCTTGAGTGTTCTTGTAAATATAAGATAAAATGAAGAATCAAACTAAAGAGTTGATTCTTGAAACTAGTAAGTAACAAACAACAACTAGTAACTACAAGTAAGTAAATAATAATCAAACACTAGTAACAATGAACAAAAGATGATGATGAAGGATGTTCTTGGTTTCGGTTTTGCAAGAAGAAAGAATTGTTCATAATACTTACAAGGAAGTAGAGAAATGTTTGAGAGAAATGAGAGATAAGTGTGTGTTTTTGGAAATGAAAGAAATGCAAGTGTATGAAGTAATGAAAAAAAATGAATCAAAACCTCCCCTTTACACTAGGATGCCGACGGTTTGGGTTCAAAAAAAGGGGGGAAGGAGTTGTTCACTAGTCCATGCATGGAAAAGTCTTTAAAAGGTGGTTAATAAGGGTGCATACATGGGGATTATGGTGGAACTAGATTCCTTAAGTGTTTAACCAACTAGTTCATTTCAAAAGTAATACTTACATGGAAGAGTGGGCTCGTTAGTCCATTTAAAATGTAGGGTAGGCTTATAAGCCCAATATCATGAGTCCATAACACTAATAAAATCCCAAGTTCAATTAATTAACAAATAAATCCAATTAAAGCCCGAGTAATTAACCAATAACCTTAGTTAATTAAAATGATTAATAAAACTAATCATGAATGTAAATAATATTCTAAAAATATTATTCGTGAAAGTTTCGTGTGTCACAAAGACGTTTTGGGCATTTAAAGTCAAATATAATTAATCATGACAACAAGTAAATGTAATAATCATACATTCGTTTAATCACAAGTATTAATAATAATAATTATTAATTAACGTTGGAAAAACCAGGGTCGTTACATTACCCACCTGTTAAAGAAATTTTCGTCCCGAAATTTTAAGCTGAGGTAGATGGAGGAGTCGGGAAAAGGTGAGGATACTTCTGCATCATTTGATCCTCTCGCTCCCAAGTAAACTCAGGTCCTCGTTTGGCATTCCATCGTACTCAGACGATCGGAATCTTATTGCATTTCAAAGTTTTGATCTCTCGATCCATAATCTCAACTGGTTCTTCCACAAAGTGGAGTTTGTCGTCAATCGTAAGTTCTTCCAGTGGTATGATAAGTTCGGGTGCAGCAAGACACTTCTTCAAGTTTGACACGTGGAAGGTAGGATGAACTGAGCTCAATTGTGCTGGTAGATCTAAACGGTAAGCAACGGGTCCAACACGTTCCAATATTTAAAAAGGACCAATGTATCGTGGGTTTAACTTTCCACGTTTTCCAAAACGGATCACACCTTTCCAAGGTGCAACCTTTAACATTACACGGTCACCCACGTTGAATTCAAAGTCTTTATGTTTAAGATCAGCATAACTCTTTTGGCGATCACGGGCAGTCTTAAGTCTAGCTTGAATCTGACCAATCTTCTCCGTGGTTTCATGGACTACCTCGGGTCCAGTGATTTGATTTTCGCCTACTTCGGCCCAACAAATAGGAGATCGGCCTTGCGGCCATACAATGCTTTAAAAGGTGCGGCATTAATGCTCGAGTGATAACTGTTGTTGTACGAGAATTCGGCTAACGGCAAATGCCTTTCCCAAACCTTTCCAAAATCAATGACACATGCACGCAACATGTCCTCCAAGGTCTGAATCGTTCGTTCACTTTACCCGTCAGTCTGAGGGTGATAAGCAGTACTCATGTCAAGACGAGTTCCCATGGCTTCTTGCAAAGAACGCTAAAATCTAGAAGCAAAATGGGGATCGCGATCGGAGATGATCGATAAAGGTACACCATGACGAGTTACAACCTCCTTAATGTATAGTTGAGCAAGTCTCTCCAGTGTATCTGTTTCCTTCATCGCTAGAAAGTGTGCAGATTTGGTAAGGCGGTCAACAATAACCCAAATGGTATCGTATTCGCCCACCGTCTTTGGTAGCTTAGTGATGAAATCCATTGTTATCCTTTCCCACTTCCATTGTGGGATTTCTGGTTGTTGAAGTAAACCAGAAGGTCTCTGATGCTCGGCTTTAACCTTCGAGCAAGTCAAACACTTACTAACATAAGTCGCAACGTCCTTCTTAAGATTCGGCCACCAATACTGTTCCTTAAGATCATGGTACATTTTGCCCGCTCCAAGATGAATCGAATATCTCGATTTGTGTGCTTCATCAAGTATAAGGTTCCGTAGATCTCCATAAAGAGGTACCCAAATTCTTCCGGCATAACATCGGAGTCTAGACTCCCTAACCTCAAATCGAGAGACAAGTATGTTCAAATGTTCATGAGTTATATTCTCCTTCTTGAGAGCCTCATCTTGGGCTACTCTGATCTGGCTGTTGAGGTTCGAATGGATGGTGATGTTCAGAGCCCTAATACGAAGAGGTGCCATCCTCTCCTTTCGGCTCAAAGCGTCAGCTACAACATTGGCCTTGCCAGGATGATAACGAACTTCACAATCGTAGTCGTTGAGCGTCTCGATCCATCGACGCTGTCTCATATTCAGTTGCTTCTGATCAAAGATGTGCTGGAGGCTCTTGTGGTCGGTGAAGATAGTGCTCTTAGTTCCATACAAATAGTGTCTCCATAATTTGAGCGCAAAGACAATGGCTCCAAGTTCAAGAACGTGAGTAGTGTAGTTCCGCTCGTAAATCTTCAATTGTTGGGAGGCATAGGCAATAACCTTTGATCTTTGCATCAGTACACAACCAAAACCACTTTTCGATGCATCACAATAAACAACAAAGTCATCACTGCCCTCAGGAAGTGATAGGATATGTGCGGTGGTTAACTTCTTCTTCAAAGTTTGAAACGCTGATTTGTTTGCTTGTTCCCAAATGAACTTCTTGCCCTTGTGAGTTAGCGCGGTCAAAGGACTCGCAATCAGAGAAAATCCTTCAATGAACCTTCGGTAGTAACCGGCGAGACCTAGGAATTGGCGAATATAAGTCGGAGTAGTGGGGGTCTCCCACTTGCTGATAGCTTCAATCTTGGCGGGATCAACTTTGATACCCTGGTAGCTCACAACATGACCCAGAAACTGGACTTCCTTCAACCAAAATTCACACTTGGAGAATTTGGCGTAAAGTTGCTCTTGCCTCAAAAGTTCAAGTACTAGTCGGAGGTGTTGCTCATGCTCTTCTTCGCTCTTAGAGTAGATGAGGATATCATCTATGAAGATGATAATAAACTTATCCAAGTACGGCTTGCAGACATGATTCATGAGATCCATGAACACGGCAGGTGCATTGGTTAATTCGAATGGCATCACGAGAAACTCATAATGACCATAACGAGTTCTGAATGCAGTTTTCATCACGTCACTTTCCTTCACCCTCAACTGGTGATAACCGGATTACAAATAGATCTTTGAGTAAACGCTCGATCCTTGTAGTTGATCAAAAAGATCGTCAATTCGGGGAAGAGGATACCGATTCTTGATCGTCAATTTGTTGAGTTCACGGTAGTCGATACACATACGGAAGGATCCATCCTTCTTCTTCACAAACAGAACAGGTGCGCCCCAATGCGAGAAACTTGGTTGGATAAATCCACGGTCTAACAGCTCTTGTAGTTGACTTTGTAATTCTTGCATCTCGGAAGGTGTGAGTCTATAAGGTGTGCGAGCTACAGGTGCAGCTCCTGGCACTAAATCAATTTGAAACTCTACTGCTCTTGGCGGTGGTAATCCAGGCAATTCTTCAGGGAAGACATCAGAAAATTCGTTCACAATTCGAACGTCGTTCACACTCTTCACCTCAGTTTCTACTGTTTTCACATGCGCTAGGACAGCAAGACGTCCCTTCTTCATAATCTTTTGCGCTTTCACGCAACTAATGAGGTTCAGCTTCGAGGTACATCTCTCTCCGTAGATGATCAGTGGCTCACCGTCTCCGTGTGGTATACGAAGTGCTTTATCTCCGCAGATAATATCGGTCCTTATCTTGCTCAACCAATCCATACCGACGATCACGTCAAAACTTCCCAATTTTATAGGTATCAAATCGATTTCGAAATCTGCACCAGCTATGTTGATAATAGCTCCTCGACTAATATGGTCAACTTTCTCAAGTTTTCCATTGGCGACCTCGACAAGCATACTCTCTTTTAACGGGACTAACGACCAATTAATCTTATCGCAAAAATGTCTACATACATAACTTCTATCCGCACCAGTATCAAATAAGACAGAAGCTAATAGATTGTTGATAGTGAATATACCTATCACCAAGTCGGGATTCTCGCGTGCATCCCTTGCATTAACGTTGAAAGCTCTACCACGGGGTGGTCCGCCATCTTTTCGCTTGTTTGGACACGCATTTCTGAAATGGCCTGTCTGTCCGCATTCGTAGCACTTTTTTGGTCCATTGGTATTCGGCTTCCCATTCAAAGTGGTGACCTTGCAGTCCTTCCCGATATGTCCAGATCGTTGGCATTTCTCACAGACAACATTGCAATACCCAGTGTGGTGTTTGTAACACCTCTTGCATTGTGGTAAGGTTCCCTTGTAGTTCGGGTTGGAGTTGGTGTTGTTGTTGGGGTTGGGGTTTCCACCGTTGTTGTTTTGCCTCTTGGCGGGGGTTTGATCGTAGGTTCTTCCCCTGTTGTTATTGTTGTCCCACTTTCTCTTTTCACTACTACCAACTTCAAACTTAGCCTTCTCCGGCTCATCAATGGTGATTTGATTCATTAAAGTATGCGCCATGCGCATTGCTTCGGGAACATTCGGTGGCTTGGACGAGGTGACGTTTCCCTTAATGCTCTTAGGAAGTCCCCAGAAGTACCTTTCCATTCGTTTGAACTCCAGTGTAACCATTGTCGGACACATCAGGGCTAGTTCCAAAAATATCCTGTTGTAGCCATCAAGGTCGTTCCCAACGGCCTTTAACTGCATGAATTCCATTTCCATCTTTTGTATCTCGGTTCTCGGACAATACTCCTCAATCATGGCACACTTAAATTTTTCCCATGGCGTAGCATACGCCTCATCAATGCCTTGTGCCTGTGCCATTGTGTTCCACCACGTGAGCGCGCCGTCAGACAGCGTGCAAGAAGCAAATTTAGTTTTGCTATCCTCCGAACAGTTGCTAACTCGGAATACTGATTCTAGCTTTTCGAACCATCTAGTGAGACCAACCGTTCCCTCAGTGCCGCTGAAGTTATGTGGTTTACAGCTCTGGAATTCCTTGTAAGTACACCCATTACGAATGGGTTGAATAACCGATGGTGGTGGCGGTGGCGGTGGCGGTGGAGCTTGGGGTTGCATTTCCGCAATGGCTGCGGCTACCCTTTCGGCAATCATCTCTTCGATTTGGGCGGTGGTAGGTGTTGATCATCCGTTAGCCATGACGTTCTAAACAAAAATTTTGACTCAAGTCAAAATCCAGTATTCAAATAGTAATAATACATTATATAGTAACCAACATGGAATCAAAACATCACATGTTATTAAATAACGCATCTAGGTACAAATACCACAGAATCATCGTAAAATAATGTAAATAGAACATCGTGCAAGAATTAAATAACGCAAAGTTCCATTCATTAATAATAATAAGTTTCATACATCTGAATAAGTTCGTACAATACATAAGTGAAACATAAAACTACAACTAGATTACATAATGAAATCTAAATACAAAAGCCCTACGGTGAAGGTGGGTGTAGGATGTTCATAACATGGGACATCTGGTCCTCTAGCTCAGCTACCCGAGCACGGAGGGTTTCCACCTCCCTTGTCAATTCCTCGACAGTGGGAGCTAGTGGGGCGGGTGGTGCGGGTGGTGCTGGTGGTGCAGAGGGTCCGGCTCCAGACGTAGAGGTTGCAAGGCGGTAAGGCTTATGGATGAAGGGATCCACAGGGTACGGCACAAGCCGCTTATGGGCGGTAACCCTACGACGCCGTCCAAATGCGTCAGTGAAGGCTCGTCCTCCGTTGATCCCCAGAATGATGGTACCGTCGAAGCGATACCGCTTCTTCGGCGGGGTGGAGGGTGGCTGAACAGGTGCATCGGGGTCCTCCTCGTCGGAGTCATCATCACTAGAGCCGTCTGTAGATGAATCATCGGATGAAGAATAATCTGAATCATGCGGTGGTGGCTGCACTGGTGGCTGAACTGGCTCTCCTCAAGCGGCCATCATCTGTCTGTACCTAGCGGGTCCGATCGGAATGAGACGTCCATCAGGGGCGCGTCGGCACCAATGGCGATACCGGTTACGGAACGGACCTTCCCCGAACTCCGCGGGAATCACAATCTCACCGAAGCGGGGCTGTGATCCTGAGGGTCAGGGGACAGATGGAGCTGGAATCTCCGAAGGGCCCTGAGCTCCACTAGAAGTAACCACTGGGGCAGGCGCCTGGCTGCTAGTCCCGGAAGATGAAGCGCTGGGGTCACTCGTGGGTAGCGGGATCGGTGTGTCAGCAGCAGCAGCAGGTGGGGTAGCTGACGAGTCTGAACTGCCCAAAATGATAGCAGGTGGAGTATCCGACATCAGGACAAGGAAAAATAAATTTTTCCATGTCAGCAAGTCATAAAGCAAGCACGTATTAGGCCAACAGTCTAAATCATGTGTAACAGTAAGTAGCATGGCAATAACTGCAAGTATCATGCAATCGAAAGCAGATAATAGCATGCAGTAGTGAAATCATGTAATAGCATATGGCATATAGCAATAAAAGTAAGCAGCAGCATGCAGTAAGTTCAGCGAAAACAAGTAAACTAGCAAGTTGTAGATTAGTCCTATTAGTGAATCCTACTCGGACCGGTCTTAGACTCACTAATGCAACCTAATTCTCTACAACCAATGCTCTGATACCAAATGTGATACCCCGTACAAAACCATCGTGTACGAATCATCAACAACAGGATCATTACAAGGTTAAGTACTATATGCTGTAATAAAAGAAGTTGCATTCACGATAGAAAGATGACGTCATAATCGACATCAAATGTTTTACACCAACAGTATGCTTCTACGAATAGCAAGCATGAATAAATGTATGTGACCCTTAGGTCGTTACAAAACATAGTTTCAAATGTATTAAAGTTTGAATGCAAGATAAACAGTTCATACGGTGATAACACTAGAGCAGCGGGTGTCTACGGCAAGACTAGAACGACAGCGGAAGCAAATAACCTTAAGCACCTGAGAAAAACATGCATAAAAACGTCAACACAAAGGTTGGTGAGCTATAGTTTAAGTATAACAGTATGAAAGGTAGGCCACGAGATTTCAGTGCTACAAAGAGCGTTTCAAAACATTATGATAAAGTATATGTTTAACCGTGGGCACTTGGTAACTAACTTAACGTTTATACCCCCTGAAAGTACACTTGGCAAGTGCGTATGTTTATGAATTATTAAACACTCGTTAAATGCTAGCGCTACTAGCCCGAGTGGGGATGTCAAACCCTATGGATCCATATCTAAGATTCGCGTTCACCGGTTCAAAAACCAATGACTAAACGTTACCGAGCTAAAAGGAATGTTTATGCCGTTGTATAACCCACACATATATAAGTTTAAGTACTTGTTCCTAGTATATAAAACATAAAATCCGCATGATTCTCAGTTCCCAAAAATAAAAGTAAAAAGGGAATGCTATAACTCACAATGATAAAGTAGCGGTAAAGTCGAGTCGGGAAATAAGCAAGTACGTAGGTCCGGAAAGTCCTCAACCTAAGTTAAATAGTAGTAAGTCAGTAAATCGTCCGAATAGGTTTAAAAGTATGTAAATAAGGTCTTAAAGGTCATCATCATTCATCATCAAACAAAAGGTGTAAAGTAAGTTTCGTTCATGAAAAGAGTTTAAAACAAAGGCTGAATTCGGTCAGTCACCACAGCCTCTATACCTACTGAATTAAAGTGAGACCAGTGGCCATGGCTCCGTATATGAGTCCTTTAGTTGAGGTAAAAATCCCAGAAGCAAAATCGTCTTCGTTTGACCGTGGCGACGGTCTAAGTGCGAGTAGGTCAGAATTTTCAGCACAACGTTAAAAGACATAGTGACGATCAGAGGGCCATAAATCCTAAACCGTAACTTGGATTAAGACGAGTCCTATATGAAAAGTTATCTACTCGAACAGAGCTATCTGAAAATCATAATTACTGTAGCCCAGGTAGTACGGGTCAGACACAGAAATAGTAAAACAGTAGGGTCAGTAGGTTCCGGTGGTTCTTGGTGCTCGATGCTTATCATGGTTCTCATCCTTGATGCATATAGCTTCAAGTGTACAACTCGTTGATGTGTTTGCATCATTTTCACCAAGGTTTGACCATCATAACCCAAGTGTAAGTCTAAAACATGAAGCACAACTCACTTAAGTGTTGCAAGTGTTTTGATGAACCAAAGTTACATCAAAGTCTTAGATTCAACACATACATAAAATGTAAAAGTAATATTGAACTACAAACTTGAAAGTAAACTAACTAATCAAGATCTTAAGTTATAGAACATAGTTCTTAGTTAGATCTTGAAGATCCTAGACCCAAAAGTCTAGATCTAACATAAGTGTACCAAGTTATAATTAAAGAAATCTTACTTACATGTTCTTGAACTTTTAAAGTTAATTTTAGTTCAAGAAAGTATGAAATCAAAGTTAACTTGTAACACTTACCATTAAAACCAACAAACATGAAATTAAAGTGCATAATATAAAGAAACAAGCTAAGTAAACAAGTAACTAGTTCATGGGTTGTTCATACTTTAAAGATTCAAGCCTAAGTCTTGATATTTAGAAAGTAAACTTTAAAGTTTACTTCATGAACTTCAAGTATGATTTACAACCATGAACTTACAATCTTTTAACAAGTAAAGGTAGAATCATAAACTAGTAAGTTTATGTTCTTGAGTGTTCTTGTAAATACAAGATAAAATGAAGAATCAAACTAAAGAGTTGATTCTTGAAACTAGTAAGTAACAAACAACAACTAGTAACTACAAGTAAGTAAATAATAATCAAACACTAGTAACAATGAACAAAAGATGATGATGAAGGATGTTCTTGGTTTCGGTTTTGCAAGAAGAAAAGAAGAAAGAATTGTTCATAATACTTACAAGGAAGTAGAGAAATGTTTGAGAGAAATGAGTGATAAGTGTGTGTTTTTGGAAATGAGAGAAATGCAAGTGTATGAAGTAATGAAAAAAAATGAATCAAAACCTCCCCTTTACACTAGGATGCCGACGGTTTGGGTTCAAAAAAAGGGGGGAAGGAGTTGTTCACTAGTCCATGCATGGTAAAGTCTTTAAAAGGTGGTTAATAAGGGTGCATACATGGGGATTATGGTGGAACTAGATTCCTTAAGTGTTTAACCAACTAGTTCATTTCAAAAGTAATACTTACATGGAAGAGTGGGCTAGTTAGTCCATTTAAAATGTAGAGTAGGCTTATAAGCCCAATATCATGAGTCCATAACACTAATAAAATCCCAAGTTCAATTAATTAACAAATAAATCCAATTAAAGCCCAAGTAATTAACCAATAACTTTAGTTAATTAAAATGATTAATAAAACTAATCATGAATGTAAATAATATTCTAAAAATATTATTCGTGAAAGTTTCATGTGTCACAAAGACGTTTCGGGCATTTAAAGTCAAGTATAATTAATCATGACAACAAGTAAATGTAATAATCATACATTCGTTTAATCACAAGTATTAATAATAATAATTATTAAAGAACGTTGGAAAAACCAGGGTCGTTACATTACCCACCTGTTAAAGAAAATTTCGTCCCAAAATTTTAAGCTGAGGTAGATGGAGGAGTCGGTAAAAGGTGAGGATACTTCTGCATCATTTGATCCTCTCGCTCCCAAGTAAACTCAGGTCCTCGTTTGGCATTCCATCGTACTCAGATGATCGGAATCTTGTTGCGTTTCAAAGTTTTGATCTCTCGATCCATAATCTCAACTGGTTCTTTCACAAAGTGGAGTTTGTCGCCAATCGTAAGTTCTTCCAGTGGTATGATAAGTTCGGGTGCAGCAAGACACTTCTTCAAGTTTGACACGTGGAAGGTAGGATGAACTGAGCTCAATTGTGCTGGTAGATCCAAACGGTAAGCAACGGGTCCAACACGTTCCAAGATTTAAAAAGGACCAATGTATCGTGGGTTTAACTTTCCACGTTTTCCAAAACGGATCACACCTTTCCAAGGTGCAACCTTTAACATTACACGGTCGCCCACGTTGAATTCAAAGTCTTTACATTTAAGATCAGCATAACTCTTTTGGCGATCACGGGCAGTCTTAAGTCTAGTTTGAATCTGAGAAATCTTCACCTTGGTTTCATGGACTACCTCGGGTCCAGTGATTTGCTTTTCGCCTACTTCGGCTCAACAAATAGGAGATCGGCACTTGCGGCCATACAATGCTTCTTCTAAATCATTCTATCTCTTTGTTTTCACCTCACTACTCAAATTAAAAAAGTCAATTAAAGTGTTGAGTGACGAATTTGAGTATGGCTCAAGCGAAGGCATAACAATCTCAACTTCTTCTTCTTCTTCTTCTTCTTCATCAGATTCTGTTACCAATTCATCTTCAGATTCAACAATCACATCCTCTTTTACATTATCCTTACCAACAGAATCTTCACTCTTTTCATCCGCAAACAAATTATCGAAATTACTTAAGTTGATATTTTGGATTGATTTGGGAGGGATACTGGCAAATGACTCTTCTTGTGGAGCCTTGTTCTCAGCTTCAACTGTCTCTGCATCCTCTGTATCATTTTCACTATCGTATGCTAGAGCAGCAAGCTGTTCTATCAAAAAATCACTTGGTGGAACGTCCCCCTTTTCTGCATCATTAAAAACATTTGAATAATTCATATAATATTCAGCAGTAAACACCTCACCATATTCATTAAAGCTTCGAATAGGTATCACTAACAGAATCTCAAAAGAGGATCCTCCAGTTCCAGCATCTTCTTCATCGTCTTTCTCATAATCACCACCCAAATCAGAGGAATATTCTTCTCCTCTTTCCTTAATCAACTTCGTTTTACCAGAGGTAAGCTATTTAATTTTATTGTTCATCTCCTTCAACTTCTCCTTGTTCTCACTCTTAATCGCCAATACCTTCTTTTTCAACTTCTCCGTTCTACCCTTCTGACGGTCCAATCTATTCGATAACCTCTTGTTTTCCTCCACTAACAACTCAATCTTAGCTTCATTGATCTTCTTCTCCTCAATGGCTTGATTCTCTAGATTGGTTATTTTCGTGATCAAAGATAATTGTAGATTTTGTTGTGCCTTGAATTCGGATGATGTGACCTGAGGTGTTGAGGTGGTAGGTCTCGGTGAGGTAACAGCGGCTCTTGCATCCTTCATGAAACCGGATGGTTGTCTCTGAGCTTGTTGTTTTGAACCTCCCTGAGATGACCTTTGAGATGAGTCATAATTGTGTTTAGTTCTTTTCTCCTTCTTCTTGGGTTGTTCTGAATTCATCGCTTCCTTCCCTTTCCTCTTCCTTTGAATCAAACTAACACCTTCCTCTGTCGCTTCATCATCACTTTCAATAACTTCATCATTAACATTACCTCCTACTTGAGCTTCACCGGTAGCTCTCTGTTTATCATCTCCACCTTCCTCATCTGTAACTTCGTAGTTAGAGTCTGAATCATCGTTTCTCCACGCATTACCAGCCGGACATCGATAATTCTCCTTAATCAGATGGCAAACAAGCTTTCTGTTAAAATCAGGTTTCAAACCCTCATTTCTTGTTTCCTCCATTCTTCAGAAAGTTATCGGATTCATTGGCTTAAGGTGAATAATATCCTCTTCAAGCTTCGGTAGATCAGGTGCAGCATCATTAATAATCATTTGAAGAAAACGGGCGTAAATAAGATATCTCTTAGTAGAACTGAAAAGATTCGCTTTGAAGTAATAGAAGACGAATCTCGAGAAATCATATGGAGCTTTTAGAACAAGTGCCACAAACATACTTTGTACTTTCTCGTTCAGCTTATCGAAACCAGCTTTACGTCCACTCAAACAATGCATGATCACAAGAGCAAGATATCGAAACTGTGGAGGCAAAGGCGTCTTCATTAGTTCAGATTTTCCAGCAATACAACCAGAATAAGAACATCTTTTAAAGCATCCGTGAATTCTCTCACGATCGATTGTCATATGGGAGCAATTCTCATCATTGAAGCCCAAAATCTTCCTTATCACAGTCTTAGAAACTATGATCTCATGCCCTTGAATAGTACTGACTATCTTAGTCTCATCTTCCGATACATCAAGTATAGCATTTCTCCAGAATTCCCTCTGATAGCTGTAGTATGCCGTGCATTGGGTAGAGATAGCAGTATGAATTCTTGATCTCTTAAGGAATTCCACAATCTCCTTAAAATGATCACCTCTCTCGAGAGTAGTATCATAGAGAGCAACTTGATTGTTCAGCTCACCCTTCTCTAGGATAATTTCTGGTTGAGCAGGTGGGTTAACGGGATTCACTTGAGGATTTACTTGTTGCTCCCCCTGTCCTTCTAGATTAACAACTGGAACATTGACTTATTGTTCAGCCATTGATGATATCTTAACAAACTGAAATATCAACAGAAAAGTTAGAAATACAACCCACATATCATAAAACATCAAAGCATTTGCAACAAAGTGTCATAAACTTGTTAACATGATAAACTGTGTGAGTGATACTGTCACACGTGCGGCTGAGGATCAGACGTGCGAGTAACATAGTCACTCGTGCCACTGTTGACACGTTTGAGCAGTAATATGGTTTCAGACAAGGTACACGGTTAAGGCAACATTTATAATCGAGTGAGTCAACCGTGTGGTGACTCGTGTGGTTAATCACACATGTCAGCTCAGTCAAGCGAGTGAGCAACCAAATTAAATCGAACGAGTGAGCTCAAAGGTTCACACGGTAGATCATCAACCGTGTACTGACTCGTGCGAGTCTTGTCTCACGCATGCGAGTGATGTCACTCGTGCATGTCTGATGAAACCGATATTAAATACATTTTTTAAATCACTGAGATTACATGTTTAATCGTTTTAGCGGTCGATTTATATCGCAATAGCAACATTAGGTATCGTTTAACTCAAAACAATAACAAATACACATCAAAACAAGCTTCAATTTCATGAAATTCGACATACAAACCCTTAGGGTTTCGATACATTCAAACAACAAATTAACACACTAAAACTTGATGAATATATACCTAGATGGTGGCGCTGTGGTCGGCTAAACGTGCTTAACAAACTCTGCGGTGGAAAACAAGATTGGTGATGATCGAATTTTGAGAGAAAAATAGGTAGAGGGTGCAAGAGTGAGCGACTGTGCTCAGCACTCTCTATTTATACTCTCGTGATCAACCGTACGGTTGATCACACGATCCATCATCAACCGCGCGTCTCACATAATCACTCGTACGTGTGACCCAGATGTCTTAGGACAATTCTAGAACAGGGTCATCCGTACGGTTAACCTCACACGTGTGGTTACTCATATGAGTGAGCCACTTAGGCAATTTCAAATTTTTAAATTTTCACAAACTTATGATTTCGACTCGTTTGGCAATCTTAGATCTAACTAGCACTTTCAATTTGAGTCATAAATCACGAATTCATTAAAAATGATCATTAACACTTAGGTTGATCAAAAATCGTAACCAGAACGGGGTTATTACTCTAAACATTATGATTCTCATGAGTAAGTCCTACAGTATAATGTCATCTTAAGTTCACTAATACCTTAAATCATCTAAAGTCCTTCCAACAATCACAAGCTCTACAAACTTCTATCTTATGGATTTGGTGGCCAAAAATATCTTGATCTCGACAAAGTTCTTTCAGATGTTATTGTGCATTCAGAGGATAACCAGAAAACAAAGGAAAGATAAAATATTTATGAATTTTCTGAGATATAATGTCATGCAACTAAAAATATGCAAATGAAAGACATTCTACCATGAAGTGCAATAACATGCAAAACCAAAATATTTTTGTTGTTTTACAGTTTTCAATGCAAGCTATTTAATAAATAGATAAACAAACATATAAATCAACATTCTTTTTGTGAGCAAGATGATCAACAATTTAAAAATGGATCAGAACTGACATATTGAATCAACTTCTGTTGTTCATTCCTAATTGTCCAGTTTATGTCCATTATCATGCAATTACTGATATCAATCCTCATTAAACATGAGCATATTCATTCCGGACACTTCGACAATCATGTTGGCATTAATTACTTGAACACTATAAAGCAGTGATTTTTGAGATCACGCTAAGTTCATTAATCATTAATTCTTTCATTGTGTGTTTTTATTAGGTCGTCAATTCATTACGCGTAACTTTCTGTTATCTCTTTCCATGTACTTCATTCAAATTGAACAGGATGGTTCTCACGGCATTTTGAATAACCCTGTCAGCCTTTGGCTTCTACCAATGTGTTGACAATCTTCAATCCAGTTGGTACAGTAGATCTTAGAGTATATTGGATTATCTGAATAGTTATTTACCGCGGAGATTGGTCTACAGTTAAAGCAGACTTGCCTGATGACCAGTCGTCACACGAAATAAATCTCAAGGCCCTTAACTTCTTTATGTTCAAGTTGACATGGAAAACGGAATCGAAAGTTAAACTTTCATATATATGTTATTTAGAATATATCTAGGTAAGTATCTTTCCAACTTACAGTCTTAATAGGTATAACTCTATATTGCAGACGACAAGAATCTTGATAGTTCAGTGTGAACGTCGTGATTAAACTATTCAAGCTGCGCGGGGGCGTCACACTAAGAATGATCTGAGTTCTTTATGAGCACATCATGAATCAGCATTCTTCATACTTTCAGAATTTTGCCATCTTTTTTAACACCCCGTCAAAATCCATTAACGGAGATGTTAACTCTGGTCCCAGTTCTTGGCTTGACTTCTATGTAATAGCAAAGTTATACAGTGGAAGCAAAAAAGTACCTGAGAATAAACATGCTTAAAGTGTCAACCAAAAGGTTGGTGAGTTCATAGGTTTATCTTAACTAATGATATTGATAATAGTAATAGATCACAAGATTTCAGTTTCCATAAATATCCTTATACCGCAGTGTAATAAAAAGATTCTACAACCATGGGCACCTGGTAACAAGCCTTAACGATAATAATATAATAATGAATACCCGTGATGTCTATAGAGCACCGAATCAAGTGCGATAAATACCATCGAAGTACTAAACATCCGTTGACTGCTAGCGCGATTAGCCCGGATGGGGTTGTCAAACTCGATAGATCTATCAATAGGATTCACGCCTACAGTACAGAGACCAATAGATTATGTTACCAAGCTAGGGGAATATTTGTGATTCTAACCCACGTAGAATTAAGTTTTGTACTTGTATCTATTTTGTAAAACAGATATAAAATATTGCATGTATTCTCAGCCCAAAAATATATATAAAAAGGGAGCTATGAAAACTCACGATACGATACAATAGTTTGTAGTAAATATGCATAGGATGGCACTGAACAAGTGTAGGGTTGACCTCGGATTCACGAACATATATCAAGTATATATATTAACACATATACTTGTAATCGAATAAGTTTATATATGTTATTTCACTTGTTATATATTTCTATATACATACTTTTATATATTCTATCTATAAGTATTTATATGATCAAATAATATTAATAATGATAATGAATAAAGAGTTGTATTATTTTGTAATAATAATAATAATACTAGTAGTAAAAATGATAATAATCATAATAAGGTTTTAAATATAATAATAATAATAATAATAATAATAATAATAATAATAATAATAATAATAATAATAATAATAATAATAATAATAATAATAATAATAATAATAATAATAATAATAATAATAATAATAATAATAACAATATAGTTTTAATGATAGCAAAATTAAAAATTTTTGTAAAAATGATAATAATGATAATACTTTTTAATAATAATAATCTAATAAAGATAGTCATATTAGTAATAATAATAATGATAACATTAATAATAATACTTTTAAATATAAAATGATACTAATAATAATAACAATGATAATAATAATAATTTGTATTGTTTTCAAATAATAATAATAATAATAATAATAATAATTCTAATCATAATAATGATAATAATATTTAAAATGATAATAATAATAATAATACAATAATAATACTACTAATAATACTAGTAATAATAATTTTAGTAGTAACAATAATAATAGTAATTATAATTTTAATTTTAATCATGTTAATAATAATACATGGTAACTATTTATTAGTAATAATAATAATTATAATAGTTATAATACTAATAATAATAATAATTAAAATCATAATAATAATAATAATAATAATATTAATAATAATAATAATAATAATAATAATAATAATAATAATAATAATAATAATAATAATAATAATAATAATAATAATAATAATAATAATAATAATAATAATAATAATAATAATAATAATAATAATAATAATAATAATAAGAAAACTACCTTAGGAGCTTTCTAAAAAAAAATGCCCAAGACGGGGCTCGAACCCGTGACCTCTTGCTAACCCGCAACACCTCAGACTATCTCTCTATTACTACTTTTCTGTTTTAACTCAACACTTAATTATATTTAAACCGTTTTCTTTTATTCCTTTCTTCTTCAAATATCCAGTTCGATCATAGCCATAACAATCATAATTGTGAAATTAAATCGTTGGGTTTAGGTAATATAACAGAAACAGGTACACTCGTTTTGGTGAATTGAATCAATAGAAAAAAAAAATAAGAAAAAAAATTAAGCAGCAGACATGAACACTCGCTTACGAACTTGAAATCGACTTTGAGTTTTTAGAACGTTTTGGATCAAGACATCTACATGAAAAAGATTATAAACCACTCCAGGAAACTTTTTAAATCATCATTTGGACCTAAATCCCAACATATAACTCGAATTTAATCGAAGAACACAGTTTGACTTTTTGTTTTCAAAACTTTGACTCACGAATTCAGATTCGTTTCGAAAAATTGGAAATTCAAACTTTGCAGATAGTTTATGTATAAGATTCCTAACAAAACTGTTTTAACACATTTTGAAATCGTTTTTGATTTGAAGGTTTTGAATAAAGGGTACAAGAACAGAGGTCTGAAAAAAATACATATATTTCTGTTAAATTCACTCGATGGTTGTAATTTAAATTGATAATTTAGGATGACAGTGGAATGCTCGATCATTTTATATCGATAACTGGTCGACAGATACAAAATAAAAACTAGTACAAGATTAAAAAATATATCAGAAAAATATAAAAAAAAAATGCAAATGCTGGATCGTGGAATAAAAAAAATATAAAGCTTGATCATAATCTGGAAAGGAAACATAAATAAAAGAAAAATAGATAGAGATAAATCCATAACCAGTAGAGGAATAAAAGAAATATAAAATAGATACAGTTATATCTAATTTATACCTAATCAATATTAATAATTGATTTTAATAATAATAATACTAATAATAATAATTATATTAATAATAATAATAATAGATAAAGATAATAATAATAATTTTTAAAAATAATGACAATAATATTAATATGACAATATTAATAATAAAAAATGATAATTTTACTTATAATTAATAATAATGATAATAATCATTATAACATGTTAATAATACTAATAATATCATTAATAATAAATGATATTTTTTTATAGTAATACTTATTTTAATAATGATAATGAATAAATAATATCAATGTTAATAATAGAAATCAAAATTTTATGACTAATTATAATATTGATGATAACAATAATATTAGTAATAATAATATAACAATTTAAATGTATCACATTTCATTATATTGTAAATAATAATATAACTAATACTGATATTAATATTAATATTAATATTAATATTAATAATAGTAATAATATAACAACTATATTATCTTGTATATGATTTTTCATATTTGATTATAATTAAATTGTATTTTAAATTATATTTCAAGTTATTATATATATATATATATATATATATATATATATACATATTTAAGTATTTAAAATTATTTGTTCGTCAATCGTCGGAATCATATAAAAGTTAGGTTTAAATTTAGTCAGAAATTTTTTGGTTGTCACATCTTGATACGCCAATTATTTTTTACTTTGATTTTCTTTTGATATTTCTTTTTCAGCATATCACTGTCTTTTGATATGTTGATTTTGAACGCCATCATGAATGGATTTTCCATTTTTATGCATGAACTCATGTTTCTTTGTTGTGTGCTCAGATCACTCGAAGGTGTTCTCCCTTAAATGCTAGAACGGTCCGCAATAAGGAATTATACTTTTCAACCTTAAGCGAGAAGGGACACTTACTTCGACATAAACTAATTTTCTCTGATATTTTTGGGGTTTAGTTTCGATTATAAAGTCTTAGGTCAGTGACAACGTGGTATGCACTAGCCAAACAGATAATCCTCAACCTAAAATCCACCCCCAACCTTTTCTAGTGATTATCCATTATGATAGGGGATACCCTCAACCGACTGTTGAGTTCCTCAATAATTATCATTAGATACAGTTTCGGAGATAATTAGGTGACTACCTTCAAACGCTACAGATCGTCCATGACTTCTGAATCTTAGATGATCGTTATTCTTATTATGATTGTCTAATGCCAAGAATTCATCAGTCACATCTATCAGTACATCACACAACAGATAAACATAAATGTTCAAATCAGTCCTTACTAATCAAATATATCAATTCTCAGTACAGTAATTTCTTCATCTTCCACATATTAATCAAAACAAGCTCCTTTTCGGATTTTTTCAACTTTTTAGGGTTTTCTGGTGAGACATTTTACACTTTTTAGGTATTTTATGTTGAAACATATACTCCCCCTAAAATACTAAAACATAAAATCTTTTTGTCTTTTAGCATTTTAACAAAGAAACATAAAATAACTATAGACTAGCATGCGAACATGAAAGAAATTATGCAGAGAAATGCAGACAGGAAGCAAAAATATGCAATACAGATAATAAGAAACTAAAATCTATATGTCACGCATCCTACATGCACAGTCTAAAAATTTGATTAACCCTCACACACAACATCCGAAATTACTTTGTCTCGATCAACAATGCCATTCATCTCTAAAAGTAGCAAGAATCTAGGTTTATCAAAAGCCTTAGTGAAAAGGTCAGCCCTCTGGTCCTTAGTACCTATTCTCTTAACCTCAATTATCTTTTTCTCATGGCAATCCCTAAGAAAATGATATTTAACACCTATGTGTTTAGTCTTTGAATGTTGCACAGGATTCTTAATAATTGCAATAGCAGCAGTATTATCAATACAAAGAGGAGAGAAAGAGATTCTTAGTCCGTAATCGCGAAGTTGTTGTTGAATCCAAACAACTTGCGAACAGCAACTAGCAGCAGCGATATATTCAGCTTCACACATGGAAAGCGCAACTGCAGTTTGTTTCTTGCATTGCCAGGTCACCAGCCTTTCATCTAAAAATTTACATCCTCCTGATGTAGATTTGTTGTTGATTTTGCAACCTGCATAGTCTGAATCACTATATGCTACAAGATCAAACTTGTCTTCGTTCAAATACTAGATGCCGAGATTTGGAGAATGTAACAGATAACGAAGAATTCTTTTGGGAGCTGTAAGATGAACTGTATTCGGATTAACTTGATAACGAGCACACAGACATGTTGCGAACATAATATTCGGCCTAGATGCAGTGAGATACATGAACGATCCGATGATTGCTCGATAGTATGTAGGATCAACAGGCTCCCCTTCACAATCTAATGAAATACCATGATTCACAGCTAGCGGGGTTGACACAGGACGTTCTTGAGTCATACCGAAACGTTCGAGTATATCATTTACATACTTTGCTTGATGAATAAAAATTCCATATCAGTATGTTCGACTTGCAAACCAAGAGAGTAGTGTAAGAGACCCAATTTGCTCATTTCGAATTCATCCTTCATAACCTGCTCGAACTCATCGACGAGTTCCTGCTTAGTAGAACAGAAAATAATGTCGTCTACATAGATCCGGACCAAAATGATATCATCATCTTTAACCTTCGTGAACAGAGTACAATCTACCGTGCCCATTTGATAACTTTTTTCGATCAGATAACTAGACAAACGTCCATACCAAGCTCTTGGGGCTTGATGTAAACCATATAGGGCTCTTCGTAAATGGTAAACTTTGTCAGGATGAAGATAATCTTCAAAACTCGGTGGTTGATTGACATATACTCTTTCATTTAGCTTGCCATAAAGAAATGCACTCTTGACATCCATTTGAAACACTTTGAACTTCATAAATGAAGCAAAAGTCAAGAAAATGCGAATAGCTTGCAATCTGACAACAGGAGCAAAAACTTCATCATAATCGAATTCAGGATCTTGTTGATAACCTTTAGCAACTAATCTTGCTTTGTTACGGATAACATTGCCATCTTCGTTAAACTTGCACTTCCAAACCCATTTGAGAACAATTACTTTAGCACCATGCGGCTTAGTAACTAGCTTCCAAATATCTAAACGATGGAATTGCTGAATCTCTTCTTGCATTGCCATGACCCAATCAACATGCTTCAAGGCTTCCTTTATTGTCTTTGGCTCTATTCTAGAAATATGACATGAGTACTCGTAGTATGCAGCAGCAGCTGTCATATGAGTATCAACTTGACTATCAAACTGAACTTGCCTTCTTGTTCTAACACATGCATTTGGATCTCCAATAATATTCTCTCTAGGATGAGCAACTGTAGTTCTGGGAACTGGTTGTGCGGGAACAGGTATCTTAGGTTGTAAGTTTGTAGTATCACCAATATCTTCATGATTATCAGAACTCTCACTTGAAATATCAGATCCGCAGGTATCGTACACTGGATCAACGTCTTGATCTGAATCTTGAACTGGTTCATCGACAGTGGGTAATGGAGTTAGAGTTGGAGTTGGAGTAGGTGCAGATACTTCTGGTTCATTTTATAAATCAAACAACATTTGTAACTCAACTTCATTCTCCGTCTGATCTGGAGCAAGATTAAATGAGTCAATCAGCTCATCATAGTTATAAATCCAAGGATAACTTTTCGGAGCATTCTTCATATGATTCCTCTGGACATCAACTTCAGACCATTCTTCAACACATCTTGTCTCATTGTTGAAAACTCGCTTGTTAGGAGAACTATACCCAAGAAATACTCCAGTAACCACTTTTGAATCAAACTTACTTCCTGATTTTCTTTTCAAGATGGTACACGGTGCACCAAATAGTTCTAGATGCTTCAAAGATGGTTTTCTCCCATGCAATAGCTCATAGCAAGTTTTACCCAGTCGTTTAACAGTCAAAACTCGATTCATAGTGTAACACGCATTTGCAACAACTTCACTCCAAAAATGAACAGGTAACGATGAATCTACTAGCATTGTTCTAGCTGTCTCGATCAATACTCTATTCTTTCTTTCAGCAACACCATTCATCTGAGGAGCGTATGCAGAACTGAACTGCATATTGATACCTTTTTCAATACAGAAATCTGCAAGATACTGATTCTTGAATTCTGTACCATTGTCGCAACCAATCTTTCTTACTTTTAAATTAAAACCTGTCTCTAATCGATTGATTAGCACTTTCAAGTTTTCAAAAGTATCGGACTTCTCTTTCAAAAACATTACCCAAGAAAATCTTGAATAATCATCAGTTTCAACTAGACAATACTTACTTCCATCAATGCTTTCAAAATGAATTAGACCGAAAAGATCCATATGTAACAATTCAAGTAGAGCAGAGATTGGATTATACTTCACCAGCTTATGAGCTTTCTTGCTCTGCTTACCCTTCTTACACGGAACACATTTTCCTGGAATCTGAAAAGATCGAAGATCAACACCTTCTACAAGATTGTTTTGGACAAGGTGATTCATTTTCCAAAAACTTAAATGACCCATGCGTTTGTGCCAAGTAATAGAATCTTGTTCAGTCGCTTTAGAAACAAAAGCTTGATGATGTTCAGCAGTTGAAGTAGCAACATTCATATCTAGCATATATAAAACAGCTTGTCTAGGAGCCTTCATTAAAATAATTTCTGGAGGAATCACAAACTCTGGTTTCAAGATGTAGCTGAATTCATCATCAAATGCTACATTGAAAGATTTTTCACAGATTTGTGAAACCGACAACAAATTGTTTGCAAGCTCTTGACAATAGTTCACTTTGTCGAAACTGACTTTTTCATTCTTCAATAAACCTTGAGCTGAAATGTGACCTCCTTTATCTCCAGCAAAAGCTACATAACCTCCCTTAATTGGGTATACATTCGAAAGAAGAGATAGCTGTCCAGTCATATGTCTCGAAGTGCCACTATCCACTATCCAGGTGTTGTTTGCAGGTACCCTGTAACAACCCGGAATTTTCCAACGTTTATTCATTAATAATTATTATTAATACATGCATTTTAATGAATGTATTTTTATACCATTACTTGTTATCGTATTTGACTTTGCATGTCCCGACTCGTCTTTGTCACACACGTACTTTTTACAAATAATATTTTCGAATATTATTTACATTCATGATTAATTATTATTAATCATTTTAATTAACTAATGCATGTGGTTAATTACATGGGCTTGGTTTATTTAATTGCATACTTACTTGGACTTGGGCCTTTATTATTGGAAATGGACTTGGAAGCCCACCCTACTCTCTTAATGGACTTGTAAGCCCATGCTTTATGCTAGTATTACATTAAGATGAGACTTAGATTAATTAGTGAATGAGGAATCTAGTTACTTGTATACTTACACCATTTTCCAACACCATTTAACTTTATTACCACTCTAAGCTATCACCACCTCCCCATGTATGAAAGAGATTTTGATCCCTTCCTTTTTTTGGCTCTTGGCCGTGAACTTCAAAGGGGAGGAGGGAGGTTTTGTTTTCAATCTTTGACTACTTATATACTAGTATTCTCTCACATTTACACACACATACTTGCACACTTTCATTTTTCTCTCATTTTCTCTCTACTTTGTAAGTAACAAGGCTTTAGTTTCTCTCTTTTTCTTCCTCTAAAAACCACCACCATCATCATTAAATTACTTTTTCTTTGTTGTTGTTTAATTACTTGTAGTTGTTTGTTGTTGTTAAGGATCAAGTTCTCTAACTTGTATCTTCATGTAATCTTGGTTACTTTCATCTTTTGTTTGTAAAGAACCAAGAACAAGAACCTAAACTTTCTAGTTTATGGTTCTACACTTAATGTTTTAAAAGAAATAAAGTTCATGAGTTTTAAAATCATACTTGTGTTCATGTTAGTAAACTTGAGGTTTACTTTCTTAAAGATCAAAGCCTTGGCTTGAATCTTTCTAAGTTTGAACAACCATGAACTTATTACTTGTAGATTTAATTTATTTCTTCATTTCATTTATTTAAAGTTGTGATGTTGTTAAATTGGTCAAGTATTACTAGTTAACCTTGATCTCATATTTCTTAAAACTAAAAGTTTACTTTATAAGTTCAAGAACATGGAAGTATAACTTTCTAGTTATAACTTCATATACTTATGTTGGATCTAAGTTTCTATAACTTAAGGTCTTCTAATTTTGTTGTAAATAAGAGCTTACAAGCTTACATACATTTTTCAAGTTGATAATCTAAGTTTCATAACTTATGGTTTCATTAAAGTGTAGATCCAAGTTTTGTAACTTAGGATCTAACTTAAGAACACTAGATCTAGACTTTCTAGTCTAGGATCTTTAAGATCTAGCTAAGATCTAAGTTCTACAACTTAAGATCTTGATTATTTAGTTTACTTTCAAGTTTGTAGCTTAATATTACTTTTGTAACTCATGTATGTGTCGGATCTAAGATCTTGATGTAACTTTAGTTTATCAAACTACATACAACACTTAAATGAGTTGTGCTACTTATCTTAGACTTACACTAGTGTTATTATGGTCAAACCTTGGTTAAGATGATGCAAACCCATCAACGAGTTGTACACTTTAAGCTATACGCATCAAGGATGAGAACCGTGATGAGCTTCAAGCACCAAGAACCCACTGGAACACCTTTACTTCCTGTTTCTGGAACTTATTAAACTACCTGGGCTACTATAAAGTTGATTATCAGTTAGTTCAGTTCTATTAGATGATCTTCCATTTAGACCTCATCTTAATCCGAGTTACGGTTTAGGATCTATGGCCTCCCGAAAGTCACTACACCCTATTATCGTTGTGCTGAAATTTCTGACATACTCGCACTTACATTGTCACCACGGTCAAACAAAGATGATTTTGGTTCTGGAAATTGGTCAGCCTCTAGGGGACTCATATACAGAGCCATGGCCACTGGTCTCACCTCATTTGAGTTTGTATAGAGGTCGTGGCGACTGAACGAAGTCAGCATTTATTTCAAACCCTAGTCTTGACTTAAAACTTACTTTACACTTTTGTTTAATGATGAATGATGATGGTACTTAAGACCTAATTTACATACTTTTAAACCTTTGGGAACGATTTACTGACTTAGTAACTTTTGACTTAGGTTGAGGACCTTCCGGACCAACCATTTGCTTACTATTTCCCGCGTATCGACTTTTACTACTTTCCACTGTGAGTTATAGCATCCCTTTTTACTTTAACTATTTTGAGAACTGAGAATACATGCGCATTTTACGTTTTACATACTAGGCACGAGTACTTAAACTTTATATATGTGTGGGTTATACAACGGCATAAACTTTCCCCTTAGCTCGGTAACGTTTAGTCATTGGTCTTTGAACCGGTAAACGCAAATCTTAGATATGGATCCATAGGATTTGACATCCCCACTCGGGCTAGTAGCGCTAGCATTTAACGGGTGTTTAATACTTCGTAAACATACTCACTCGCCAAGTATACTTTTAGGGGGTGATAAACGTTAAGTTAGTTACCAAGTGCCCACGGTTATACATATACTTTTCATACTGTTTTGAAACGTTGTTGAAGCACTGAAATCTCGTGGCCTACCTTACATTACTCTTATACTTAAACTATAGCTCACCAACCTTTGTGTTGACATTTTTAAGCATGTTTTTCTCAGGTGCTTAAGGTTTGCTTGCTTCCGCTGTACTAGTCATGATTTGTAGACACCCGCTGCGCTTATTAGAGATGTCACCGCATGAAATGTTTATTTTGCATTCAAACAATATTACTT
This sequence comes from Rutidosis leptorrhynchoides, assembly GCF_046630445.1. Lineage (NCBI taxonomy): Eukaryota > Viridiplantae > Streptophyta > Magnoliopsida > Asterales > Asteraceae > Rutidosis > Rutidosis leptorrhynchoides. The sequence goes on along the minus strand of NC_092337.1, from coordinate 80,179,613 downwards.
TTGAAACGATGTATTTGTAATGACCCATGGGTCACGTACTATTATTGCTTGCTATTCATAGAAGCATACTTTTGGTTGTTAAATATTTGACGTTGGTTAAGACGTCACCTATATTCATGAATGAAAACTTATTTTGAAACCGCATATAGTATTTGACCTTGTAATGATCCTGTTGTTGATGATTCGTACACGATAGTTTTGTACGGGGCATCACATTTCTTATCAGAGCATTGGTTGTAGGGAATTAGTTTGCATTAGTGAGTCAAGACCCGACCGAGTAGGATTCACTAATAGGACTAATCTACAACTTGCTAGTTTACTTGTTTCTAAGGAATTTGCTGCATGCTGCTGCTTACTTTTACTGCTATATGCCGTATGCTACTACATGATTTCACTACTGCATGCTATTATCTGTTTTTGATTGCATGTTACTTATCGTTATTGCCATGCTAATTACTGTTATAGATGATCTAGACTGTCGTAGTTACTTTGCCTAATATGTGCTTGCTTTATGACTTACTGACATGGAAAAAGTTATTTTTCCTTGTTCAAATGTCGGATATTCCACCTGTTATCATTTTGGAGAGTGACTCAGACTCATCCGCCACCTCGCATGCCATTGTTGCCGATTCTCAGATCCCGTCGTCGACACCCTCCAGTGACTCAGGCGTTTCGTCCTCTGAAGCCAGTAGCCATGCACCCGACCCAGTAGTCACCTTAGACGGAGCCGAGGACCTACAGGAGATTCCAGCTCCACTTATCCTAGGACCCTCGGAGCCACAGCACCATCCCGGTGGTGCTGTGATTCCCGCGGAACTTGGGGAAGGTCCGGTCCGTAATGAGCATAACCATTGGTGCCAACGCCTTCCTGACAGACGTCTCGTGCCGATCCAGCCTTTCAGATACCGACTGATGATAGCCGGCTGAGCAGAGCCACCCATGCAACCACCCCCAGGTGATTCCGATGACTCATCCTCTGATGACTCCAGTGACGAGGATTCCGACGAGGATCCCGAGGAAGCACCCGTGCAGCCACCCTCTACCCCGCCGAAGAAGCGGTATCGTTTCGACGGTACTGTTATTCCTGGGGTTAACGGGGGGAGATCTTCTGTTAACGCACATGGATTGAGGACTAGAGTTACCGCCCGTAAGCGGCTTGTGCCGTATCCTGCTGATCCCTTCATCCGTAAGCCTTACCGCTATGCACCATCTACTTCTGGAGCCGGACCATCTGCACTACCAGCACCACCTGTACCGACTGCACCGCCTACCCTACCATCTCCCTCTGTCGAGGAAATGACGAGGGAAGTGGAGATCCTCCGTGCTCGGGTTACTGAGCTCGAGGACCGGATGTCCCACGTAATGGACATCCTACACCCACCATCACCATAGGACATTTGTATTAGATTTCATTATGTAATCTCATTTGTAGTTTCATGTATTACTTATGTACTGTACGAACATATGCGGATGTATGCAACTTATTATTAATGAATGGAACTTTATGTTGTTTAATCTTTGTACGGTGTTCTATTTACGTTACTGTATGATGACTTTGTGGTATCTGTATCTATTTGCGTTACTTAATTAGCATGTGTTGTGTTGATTCCATGCTAGATACCATATACTGTATTATTACTATTTGAATACTGGATTTTGACTTGAGTCAAAATTTTTGTTTAGAACATCATTGGCCAACGGAAGATCAACGCCAACCGCAGTACATATCGAGGAAATGATCGCTGAACGTGTGGCCGCAGCTTTAGCGGAAAGGAACCCCCAAGCTCCACCAGTTAACCAACCCATTCGTAATGGGTGCACATACAAAGAGTTTCAAAGCTGCAAGCCCCATAACTTTAGTGGTACTGAGGGGCCGGTTGGTCTCACTAGGTGGTTTGAGAAATTAGAATCTGTGTTCCGTGTTAGTAACTGCTCAGAGACGTACAAAACCAAGTATGCCTCGTGTACGCTGTCAGACGACGCACTAACCTGGTGGAACACACTGGCTCAAGCAAAGGGTATTGACGAGGCGTATGCTACCCCATGGGAGGAATTCAAAGGGGCCATGATTGAAGAGTATTGCCCTAGGACAGAGATCCAGAAGATGGAGATTGAGTTTGGGTAGTTGAAGGTTGTGGGAAACGATCTCGATGGTTACAACCGTAGGTATCTATAATTAGCCCTGATGTGTCCTACCATGGTTACCTTGGAGTTTAAGCGCATGGAAAGGTACTTGTGGGGACTTCCTAAGTCTATTAAGGGAAATGTCACCTCATCTAAACCACCAAACGTCCCGGAAGCAATGCGCATGGCACACACCTTAATGAACCAAATTATCAGCGATGAACCGGAGAAGGCAAAATCCGAATCAGGGGTTAGCAGTGATAAGCGTAAGTAGGACAACAACAAAGGGAGAGCCTATGATCAAACCCCCGCAAAGAGGCACAACGATGGGAGGAACCCAACCCGAACACTGGCTCAAACCCCAACTACAAGGGTACTCTACCACAGTGCAAGAGGTGCTACAAGCACCATACCGGGTACTGTAATGTTGTCTGTGAAAAGTACAAAAGGACCGGACATATTGGCAAGGACTGCAAGATCACCACCATGACTGGGAAGCCGAACCCTACTGGACCGAGAAAGTGCTACGAATGCGGACAAACGAGCCACTTCAGAAATGAGTGTCCCAATAAGCAAAAGGACGGTGGACCACCGCGTGGCAGAGCTTTCAATGTAAAGGCAAGGGATGCTCGTGAGAACCGCGACTTGGTCACAGGTATATTCACTATCAACAATCTATTAGCTTCTGTCCTATTTGATACTGGTGCCGATAGAAGTTATGTATGTAGACACTTTTGCTCTAAGAAAAATTGGTCGTTAGTTCCTTTAAAGGAGAGTATGCTTGTAGAAGTAGCCAATGGAAAACTTGAGAAAGTTGACCAAATTAGCCGAGGAGCTATTATCAACATAGCTGGTGTGGATTTCGAGATTGACTTAATACCCATTAAATTGGGAAGCTTTGATGTTATTGTCGGTATGGACTGGTTGACCAAGATAAGGGCCGACATTATTTGTGGAGATAAAACTCTTCGTATACCACACGGATACGGTGAGCCACTGATTATTTAAGGAGAGAGATGTAGCTCAAAACTGAATCTCATTAGTTGCATGAAAGCGCAAAAGATCATGAAGAAAGGACGTCTTGCTGTTTTAGCACATGTGAAAGCATTAGAAACCGAAGTGAAGAGCGTGGATGATGTACGAATTGTGAACGAATTTTCCGATGTCTTTCCGGAAGAATTGCCTGGATTACTGCCACCGAGAGCAGTGGAGTTTCAGATCGATTTAGTGCCAGGAGCTGCACCTGTAGCTCGCACACCTTATCGACTCGCACCTTCCGAGATGCAAGAGTTGCAGAGCCAATTACAAGAACTGCTAGACCGAGGATTTATCCAACCTAGTTTCTCGCCTTGGGGCGCACCTGTTTTATTTGTGAAGAAGAAGGATGGATCCTTCCGCATGTGTATCGACTACCGTGAACTCAACAAATTGACGATCAAGAATCGGTATCCTCTCCCTCGAATTGACGATCTTTTTGATCAACTACAAGGATCAAGCGTTTACTCTAAGATCGATTTGCGATCCGGTTATCACCAGTTGAGGGTGAAAGAGAGCGATGTGATGAAGACTGCATTCAGGACTCTTTATGGTCATTATGAGTTTCTCGTGATGCCATTCGGTTTAACCAACGCACGTGCCGTGTTTATGGATCTCATGAATCGTGTCTGCAAGCCATACCTGGATAAGTTCGTTATCGTCTTCATAGATGATATCCTCATCTACTCCAAAAGCGAAGAAGAACATGAGCAACATCTTCGTCTAGTGCTTGAACTCTTGAGACAAGAGCAACTTTACGCCAAATTCTCCAAGTGTGAGTTTTGGTTGAAGGAAGTCCAATTTCTGGGTCACGTTGTGAGTGATCAAGGTATCAAGGTTGATGCCGCAAAGATCGAAGCTATCAGCAAGTGGGAAACTCCCACTACTCCAACTCATATTCGCCAATTTTTAGGTCTCGCTGGTTACTACCGAAGATTTATTGAAGGTTTCTCTCTAATTGCACGTCCTTTGACTGCGCTGACTCACAAAGAGAAGAAGTTCATTTGGGAACCCGAACAGGAATCTGCATTTCAAACCTTGAAGAAGAAGTTAACCACCTCACCTATCTTATCACTTCCTGAAGGCAGTGACGATTTCGTCGTTTATTGCGATGCTTCGAAAAGTGGTTTTGGTTGTGTACTGATGCATCGCACAAAGGTTATCGCTTACGCCTCCCGACAACTGAAGATTCACGAGCGAAATTACACAACGCACGATCTCGAGCTTGGAGCCGTTGTCTTTGCATTAAAACTGTGGAGACACTATCTTTATGGAACTAAGAGCACTATTTTCACCGATCATAAAAGCCTTCAACACATCTTTGATCAGAAGCAACTGAATATGAGACAGCGTCGATGGATCGAGACGGTGAACGACTATGATTATCAACTTCGTTATCACCCTGGCAAGGCCAATGTTGTAGCTGACACTTTGAGCCGAAAGGAGAGGATGGCACCTCTTCGTGTTCGGGAACTGAACATCACCATTCATTCGAACCTCAAAAGCCAGATCCGAGCAGCCCAAGATGAGGCTCTTAAGGAGGAGAATATATCTCATGAATACTTGAACATTCTCGTTTCTCGATTTGAAGTTAAGGAGACTGGACTCCGATGCTATACCGGAAGAATTTGGGTACCTCGTTATGGAGATCTACGGAACCTTATATTAGATGAAGCCCACAAGTCGAGATATTCAATTCATCCAGGAGCCGGTAAAATGTACCACAATCTTAAGGAACAGTATTGGTGGCCGAATCTTAAGAAGGATGTTGCAACTTATGTCGGTAAGTGTTTGACTTGCTCAAAAGTTAAGACCGAACATCAGAAACCTTCTGGGTTACTTCAACAACCGTAAATCCCGTAATGGAAGTGGGAAAGGATAACAATGGATTTCATTACGAAACTACCAAAGACGGTGGGCGGATACGATACCATCTGGGTTATCGTTGATCGTCTTACCAAATCTGCACACTTTTCAGCCATGAAGGAAACAGATACGATGGAAAGACTCACTCAACTATACATCAAAGAGGTTGTATCTCGTCATGGTGTGCCCTTATCGATCATCTCAGATCGCGATCCCCGTTTTGCTTCCAGATTTTGGCATTCTTTGCAAGAAGCCTTGGGAACACGTCTCGACATGAGCACTGCATATCACCCATAGTCCGATGGACAAAGCAAACGTACGATTCAGACTTTGGAGGACATGTTGCATGCATGTGTCATTGATTTTGGAAAGGCCTGGGAAAGGCATTTGCCGCTAGCCGAATTCTCTTACAACAACAGTTATCATTCGAGTATTAATGCCGCACCTTTTGAAGCGCTGTATGGCCGCAAGTGCCTATCTCCTATTTGTTGGGCCGAAGTAGGCGAAACGCAAATCACCGGACCCGAGATAGTCCATGAAATAACTGAGAAGATTGTCCAAATTCAAGTGAGACTCAAGACGGCCCGTGATCGCCAAAAGAGTTATGCCGACCATAAACGTAAAGACTTTGAATTCAACGTGGGTGACCGTGTAATGTTGAAGGTCGCGCCTTGGAAAGGTGTGATCCATTTTGGAAAGCGCGGAAAGTTAAACCCGCAATACAGTGGTCCTTTCGAAATCTTAGAGCTTGTTGGACCCGTTGCTTACCGTCTGGATCTTCCAACTCAATTGAGCTCAGTTCATCCTACTTTTCATGTATCGAATTTGAAGAAGTGTCTTGCTAAACCGGAACATGTCATACCACTGGAAGAACTTACGATTGATGACAAACTCCACTTTATGGAAGAACCTGTCGAAATTATGGACCGTGAGGTCAAAACTTTGAAACACAACAAGATTCCGATCGTCCGAGTACGATGGAATGCCAAACGAGGACCTGAGTTTACCTGGGAACGAGAGGATTAAATGATGCAGAAGTATCCTCACCTTTTCCCGACTCCTCCATCTACCTCAGCTTAAAATTTCAGGACGAAATTTTCTTTAACAGGTGGGTAATGTAACAACCCGGAATTTTCCAACGTTTATTCATTAATAATTATTATTAATACATGCGTTTTAATGAATGTATTTTTATACATTTACTTGTTATCGTATTTGACTTTGCATGTCCCGACTCGTCTTTGTGACACACGTACTTTTCACGAATAATATTTTCGAATATTATTTACATTCATGATTAATTATTATTAATCATTTTAATTAACTAATGCATGTGGTTAATTACATGGGCTTGATTTATTTAATTGCATACTTACTTGGACTTGGGCCTTTATTATTGAAAATGGACTTGGAAGCCCACCCTACTCTCTTAATGGACTTGTAAGCCCATGTTTTATGCTAGTACTACATTAAGATGAGACTTAGATTAATTAGTGAATGAGGAATCTAGTTACTTGTATACTTACACCATTTTCCAACACCATTTAACTTTATTACCACTCTAAGCTATCACCACCTCCCCATATATGAAAGAGCATTTGATCCCTTCCTTTTTTTGGCTCTTGGCCGTGAACTTCAAAGGGGAGGAGGGAGGTTTTGTTTTCAATTTTTGACTACTTATTTACTAGTATTCTCTCACATTTACACACACATACTTGCACACTTTCATTTTTCTCTCATTTTCTCTCTACTTTGTAAGTAGCAAGTCTTTAGTTTCTCTCTTTTTCTTCCTCTAAATACCGCCACCATCATCATTAAATTACTTGTTCTTTGTTGTTGTTTAATTACTTGTAGTTGTGTGTTGTTGTTAAGGATCAAGTTCTCTAACTTGTATCTTCATGTAATCTTGGTTACTTTCATCTTTTGTTTGTAAAGAACCAAGAACAAGAACCTAAACTTTCTAGTTTATGGTTCTACACTTAATGTTTTAAAAGATATAAAGTTCATGAGTTTTAAAATCATACTTGTGTTCATGTTAGTAAACTTTAGGTTTACTTTCTTAAAGATCAAAGCCTTGGCTTGAATCTTTCTAAGTATGAACAACCATGAACTTATTACTTGTAGATTTAATTTATTTCTCCATTTCATTTATTTAAAGTTGTAATGATGTTAAATTGGTCAAGTATTACTAGTTAACCTTGATCTCATATTTCTTGAAACTAAAAGGTTACTTTATAAGTTCAAGAACATGGAAGTATAACTTTCTAGTTATAACTTCATATACTTATGTTGGATCTAAGTTTCATAACTTATGGTTTCATTAAAGTGTAGATCCAAGTTTTGTAACTTAGGATCTAACTTAAGAACACTAGATCTAGACTTTCTAGTCTAGGAACTTTAAGATCTATCTAAGATCTAAGTTCTACAACTTAAGATCTTGATTATTTAGTTTACTTTCAAGTTTGTAGCTTAATATTACTTTTGTAACTCATGTATGTGTCGGATCTAAGATCTTGATGTAACTTTGGTTCATTAAACTACATACAACACTTAAATGAGTTGTGCTACTTATCTTAGACTTACACTAGTGTTATTATGGTCAAACCTTGGTTAAGATGATGCAAACCCATCAACGAGTTGTACACTTGAAGCTATACGCATCAAGGATGAGAACCGTGATGAGCATCAAGCACCAAGAACCCACCGAAACACATTTACTTACTGTTTCTGGAACTGATCAGACTACCTGGGCTACTGTAAATTTGATTATCATTTAGTTCGGTTCGATTAGATGATCTTCCATTTAGACCTCGTCTTAATCCGAGTTACGGTTTAGGATCTATGGCCTCCCGAAAGTCACTACACCCTATTAACGTTGTGCTGAAATTTCTGACCTACTCGCACTTAAACTGTCACCACGGTCAAACGAAGACGAGTTTGGTTCTGGAAATTGGTCAGCCTCTAGGGGACTCGTATACGGAGCCATGGCCACTGGTCTCACCTCATTTCAGTTTGTATAGAGGTCTTGGCGACTGAACGAAGTCAGACTTTATTTCAAACCCTAGTCTTGACTTAAAACTTACTTTACACTTTTGTTTAATGATGAATGATGATGGTACTTAAGACCTAATTCACATATTTTTAAACCTTTGGGAACGATTTACTGACTTAGTAACTTTTGACTTAGGTTGAGGACCTTCCGGACCAACCACTTGCTTACTATTTCCCGCGTATCGACTTTTACTACTTTCCACTGTGAGTTATAGCATCCCTTTTTACTTTAACTATTTTGGGAACTGAGAATACATGTGCATTTTACATTTTACATACTAGGAACGAGTACTTAAATTTTATATATGTGTGGGTTATACAACGGCATAAACTTTCCCCTTAGCTCGGTAACGTTTAGTCATTGGTCTTTGAACAGGTGAACGCGAATCTTAGATATGGATCCATAGGGTTTGACATCCCCACTCGGGCTAGTAGCGCTAGCATTTAACGGGTGCTTAATACTTCATAAATATACGCACTCACCAAGTGTACTTTTAGGGGGTGATAAACGTTAATTTAGTTACCAAGTGCCCACGGTTATACATATACTTTTCATACTGTTTTGAAACGCTGTTGAAGCACTGAAATCTCGTGGCCTACCTTACATTACTGTTATACTTAAACTATAGCTCACCAACGTTTGTGTTGACGTTTTTAAGCATGTTTTTCTAAGGTGCTTAAGGTTTGCTTGCTTCCGCTGTACTAGTCATGCTTTGTAGACACCCGCTGCACTTATTAGAGATGTCACCGCATGAAATTTTATTTTGCATTCAAACAATATTACTTTTGAAACGATGTATTTGTAACGACCCATGGGTCACGTACTATTATTGCTTGCTATTCATAGAAGCATACTTTTAGCTGTTAAACATTTGACGTTAGTTAAGACGTCACCTATATTCATGAATGCAAACTTATTTTGAAACCGCATATAGTATTTGACCTTGTAATGATCCTGTTGTTGATGATTCGTACACGATGGTTTTGTACGGGGCATCACATACCATGGTTCCCTGCACATCACATTAAGAGAATTAATTGATAATGGGAACCCACGCCCGGACGGCAGTAGGTTGTCCATTAACACCGATAGCTTGAAATTCCATCCATTTCCCGTTTGAGTCCGATGGAATCTCATCATTAGAAATTGGAAACTTAGACAGTTTAGAAGTAGCAATATTGCTCTTCTGGATTTTTACATTTTGCTCATTTTCAGAGCGATTCACTCATGGTCTGGTACGAGAAAAGTATTTTCGACGACTAGCTTCTTGCGAAGGCGATCGTGCCTTTGGTTCAAAAGCTCTACTATGATCACTTGATTTGGCAACTCTTGCCTCAGTATCCTGTTTAGGAACCTTAATCTTTACAGGAGAAATTGACCTATTGAAGTTCTTTCTCTTATACTCTCCATATACAACATTTATCGTATGATTTTTAACACGAACTTCATCATTAACAGGTGAACCTGTTTTATGAGCATAAGATGATCTGTGATCATCATATGTGAGGTCAACCTTCTGTCTGGGTGATCTATATCTTCTAGGAGAATTAGCAGCAATATGTCCAAAAATAGCACAATTAAAACATTGACGAAACTCCCTATGTCCTCTAAATTCATACACATTATTAGAGTTTGAAGATGATGGATCTTGTGTTCTTACAAACACAGGAGAATCATTTGTTTTATTTCTTGGAACAGGCTTAGGTGTAACAGGAGGAACCGGTCTGTTAGCAAATCTAGGATTTCTTAAAATTTTAACAAGACCTTTCGGTGTTCTAACTCTACTTGTCTTAGAGTTATCTCCTAACCCAGTTTTCCTATCTTTCTCATGATCTAGAGCACCTTCAGTAGTATCATCAGAAGTTGTATTCTTAGTTGAACTACATTTTTTATTCTTTTCAACATAATCTTCATAACTAGAAGGGATACAATCTTCTGGTCGACTGTCAACTACGTTTGCATTAACAAATGTGTTCTGAAAAGGAAAGGATGCAGAACTATATCCAATACCCTACCCCTTGGTGTCATTAAGTTCCACCATTAATGCATTCCATTGTGACGTACTTGCCCAACACTTCATTTTAATTGAAATTGCTTCTAAATCAGCTTTAACGCACTCATTTTCTTTCTTTAGTTCATTAATTGTGTCAACACGTTTAATTAAAGCTTGATTTATGTCAAAGTTATAACATTTAAGATCGTGAAGTTGTTTTTTATAAACTTTGATCTGCTCTTTCAACTCATTTTCAACCTTAGTGGTGACATGGTCCGCGTGCCATTTTTCTTTCATCTCCGCATATGCCTTTGTTAAATTATATATTGTTATCTTAGATTCAGCGCATTTAAGACATTCAATAACAGTAGATGGATCAGAAGATACCTGTTGAGTGTTATTTGATGAAGAAGTCTCAGCCATAAATGCAAAGTAATTTGTCTTCTTTCCATCATCGAGCTCATCTTCTGATTCTGACGAGTCTGTAAGGAACTCTGATGTATCAGCATCTTTACCCAAATGAATCTGTTCAAGTCTATCCCAGATATCCTTAGATCTTGTCAAACCAGAAACTTTTTTAAGATCACTTCCTGATAAGCACATCTTTAGTAAGTCAACTGCTTGCTTGTTCAATGCTTCAAAATCAGCTTGATCTACTCCAGTATGATCAGTTTCATTTTCAACCTCTGAGTCTGACTTCTTGTCTGAATCATCAACTTATGTACTTACACTCTCCAGATCTGAACCTTCACCCATAAGAGCTAACATCTCTAATTCAACAGCAAACATTCTACCCCATTCGTCTAGTTCCTTATCAGCATCAACCAATGTCTCTTCACTTTGATCAGCTTCTAGACTTTCTTCAAACACTGAGGTATCACCATATTTATCCTTTCAACTGTTGAAGTAGAACTCCTCTGACGATGTTGGTGAAACACTTCCAGATTCAGGTGTACGAGGAACTGAATCACGTGCCTTCTTGAATTTGTCTTTAACCTGTTTCAAAAATCTTCTCTTTTCGAATTGTTTGAGACAATCTTTCAGCTCTTTCAGCACGAGTAGTAAGCTTCTCAACTAAATTTTGATCAATAACACAATCTGCTTTAGATGCAGTGATCTTTGTCATGTTAGCTTTAGGTTGTTGATCATCTACATTCAATTTGATAGACCAATCATCATCATCTTCATGAATGACAACCAAAGCTTTGTTAGGAGTCTCAGCTATTTCAGCTTCATTTACTTTATCAGTAATGTAGATCCCACGCTTTGTAGTTTGACTCTGAGAACTGTAGTTCTGATTCTTGAACGGATTACGATTACCATGCTTCTTCTGTTTTGTGCACTGTCTTGAAAAATGACCTAATTCTCCACAATTGTAACAAGTAACAGTATTTGTATCAAAACCCAGTTTTGTATCTTTGGTCAGACTGATCGGTTTTCCAGTTCGCTCTTCGTAATCTCTTGCTCTTCTCACAAGATTTGCCATACCCCACATAATATCCATCTTTTCTGCTTCATCTTTATCAAGTTGATGATAATCTTCTGTTGTTAGATGAATGTTACCCACTCGATCATCAAGATAACTATCATAAGAATTAACCAGGCTTGACAGTAAAGCTATATCTTCACTAATCTTTTCTTCCCCAACTTTCCTTATGTTTTCAATCTTAAGTGCAGAAAGAACATCTGATGCAGTCGGTGTAGATGACTCTGTAGTGTTGGAAGTAGGCTGTGATTGAGTATTGAGAGAACATGGTGAAACTTGTGGTGGATACGAAGGTTGTTGAATAGGTGCACTGCTAACATTCAAACCATACATATTCTGATTGTTCGTAGCAAAAGCTGTTTGAAATGGTGCATGAGCTGACTTAGGCGGTGTGTAACCATTTGAACAATACATTTTCGTGTCTTGAACTTATTTTGACCTCTTGACTTCTTTAACAACTCTAATTCTTCTTCCTGAAGTCTTGCAATAAACGAGTTCACTGTAGCAGTAGCAAGTTTTCCACTGGTTTTCATAGTTAATACAAAACTATTCCATTCTAAAGGTAATGCTCCAGCTAGACATGTTACTTTGTCTTTTTCAGCGATTGTCACATCATGCTTGTGTAGTTCAGCTAGCAAATGACGATATCTTTCAACCAATTCCGTAATAGATTCTCCGACTTTCCAGTGAAAACGATCAAACTCAGCTATCAACTCTAAACCTTTTCTAGTTCTGTAAGATGTATTTCCTTCATTAAAAGTACGAAGTGCTTCCCATATCTTGAATGAGTTATCATGACACAAAAATTGATGGAAAATCGGACCATCAAGAGCACTTGTCAAGTTACAGTACATCTTTTTCTCCAAGTTACACTCTTCATGTTCTTCCGAAGGCATATTATGCAACGTATACAATTCATTTGTAACAGGTGAACATGGCCATTGAAATTCGGTTACAATGTACTTCTAAAGCTTCGCGTCCTGACCATCAGACCAAATCTTAAATCTCGACTTCCAAGTGGAATAATTATCCATATTCATTAACCTCGGACATTTCGTACCACTTCCAGATTCACTCTCAGCAAGGAGTAATCGTTGAGTCATATTCGTAATACTCTGAACTAACGGTGCAGCTAACGCATAATTGTTTGAATTAAACATCTTGAAAAAATTTACCAAAGGTAAACCGTGCGGTTCAGAAGATCAACCGTACGTGTGATAGTATCAACCGTACGTGTCACTACTTAAGCGTACGTGTGACTAAACTAATCAAAAGAACCAGTCACCAAACCTCAGACGTGCGAGTCAGGATCACCCGTGTGATTACTCGTACGTGTCACAGTCAACCGTTTGATCACTCGTGTGATCAGACTGTAGTCACTTAAACTAACAAGGTTATGCTAAACCGTGCGTGTGAGTTCACGAGTGATATCAACGGTCTGGTCAACTGCGCGAGTGAGCCAAAAATTTTGGCCCACTCGTATGAGCTGCTGTTCACCCTAATTCACTCAAAAACCCTAGATATTGATGTTAAACCTCAATTTCTTCGTCCACAAGCTGGATTAGCACTAAACTAACATAAACACACTCTCTAATCATAATTACACACGTAAAAATGATTCCTTTTTGATCAAAATCACTCTTAAATTCAAAAACCCAAAATAACAAACTCTTTAATCACCAAAGATCACTAGATGATGTTGAAATCACAACCAAACGCTCTGATACCAATGATGAAACATGACTAGGAACTTCGAAATCAACAGGTTTAATTCACACAAGGCCGGAATTAGTGAATCAAACCATTCTAGTGAATATGTGAAGCTTTTTGGGATTAAATTAGTCAAATCACAACAAGGATTGTGTGATTAGATTAATTCCTAGAGCTATTATTCACCTCTGGAGTGATTTGGGTTGAGAGAGAATCGGATAAGGCTACCAGATCTGAGTGATGTGTGTGTAATGAGAGACTTGACCTAAAATGAAGAACATAACACTTAAAAACCCCTGCTGTTGAGTCAACCGCGCGAGTCAGCTGTCACTCGTACGAGTGATCTGTCTCAGCCGTGCGGGTGATCACTCACTCGTGTATGTATACTCAGATTAGCTTTGTGACTCAGCTCAGCTCAACCGTGCGTATGAGCTTGTCAGCCGTATGAGTGAGACTTCACTCGTACGTCTGACAGGGTCTAATAATGTCAGACATCCTTATCGAGTTCCTACAGTACCTGTAACCACATATAAACACAGATAGGATAATAACGAGCGATCATGGTAGCCGAGCGAGAATATAGGGCCTGTTATCTATTGTTTTTTTAACGATGTCCGTTTCGCATATAGTTAGTGCCGTTGGGTTCGCCTGATTTTTTCGAGTTGAACGGTGGTCTCGAAAAAATTTAACTCGCACCGAGCGAGAAGATATGGCCCGTTAAAAATTCGGGTGGAATTACTTTCTTTTATTTTAATAAAATTACATATTTACGCTTTCTACCCCTATAAAAGTGTAAAATTTAGGGGCCGTTTTGTAAATTGAGCCAAATTTCAGGGACCGTTTATAATGTGAACGCAAACTCAAAACGAAAATTCGGTAAAACTGAAACTACAAATTTTTGGGGGACTTTTACAAATTTTTGGGGGACTTTTAGCATATAGGTATAATATAATTATAATAATAATAATAGAGTTTGCTATAAAAATGAATATTTATATTTTAATAATAATTATTAGTAATGACAAATGTCTCTTAAAATTTTTTAAAAAATTAAAATACAATTATTATATGAAGATTGTACAATATGTTTTAAAGTTTGTACATGTGTTCATGGGGTGTTTTGTAAAAAAAATTGTACAATTTGTTTTAAAGTTTTTACATATGGTCATGATGGTGTTTTATTATAAGATTGTACATAATGCTTCAAATATTGTACATATAATTATGAGGGTGTTTTTACCCTAAGGTTGTACATAATGCTTAAAATATTGTGCATGTGGCCATGTAGTGTTTTATTATAAGGTTGAACCTAATGATTCATATATTATATAATTAAACATGGAAATTCAATTAAAATCCTTTGAGTGGATTTCACATCGGCTCAAGAATAGAAAATTGGAATGGCTTGATTGGCTCTCCAACCCTTTTTTTTGTTGTATAAATTAGTTTGTGTATTGTTGCATACTCTGCAAAGGTATTTATGTTTTGTATGTTACTGTCCCAGAAATAATGTAACTGGGCTAGAACTTCGTGTACTATTGGGCTGCCTAGCTCTTTCGTGGTAATACAATACAATTCTTGTTTCTTGAAAAAAAAATATATAATTAAATATGTTAATATTTTTATTAAATACAATTAATTATTTACATAAAGTACTTATTAAAAAATCATTAGATTCATCATTTACATTCACTTATTAGTACGGAGTATCAATCAATGTATTTTATAAATTTTTCAGTCAAACTTACTTTAAATATGATTCTTTTCAACCCGCTTTAATATGTTTGATAATAATAATTAATACTCCAAGTTACTATGAAAAAAGTAAAATATAAATGTGATCAGTAATGACTCATTATCTCACAATAATAGTACCGCAATACATTTTCTTAGATTTGTGATAGATTAATATATTGTAAATTTTACCTTTTATCTAAAGTAGGTTTGATTAAAATTTATAAAGATTTAAATGATTAAAAATAATAAATAATAATTTTCAAAAGTTATTTTTAGTATACGGATAATTTTTCTTTGGACACATCTCTATCTCTACTATATATAATTACAAACACAAAATAGGTGAATCTTATCTAATAACAACTAATCCTATCCTTCTATTTCTAATTAACCCTTAAATCTAGATTATTAAAATCTCCATATCATGATGATTATGACCTCATAATCTTTAAGTTTAGAAACATTGAGACTAAAAAACCCTTACACATTATGAAAAAAAACGGGATGAAAGATGGGTAGTAGGGGTTCTTCAAACTTCAATTTAGGGTTTACAAATTCACTATCGAAAACCTAGCTTTCTTCCAAAATGCTTGCCACTAATCATGATTTCACCCACAAGGTTGATGATATAGTGGTTTAAAGGTATGTGATTTTGGCATCTCATTTTTGAAATTAGGGTTCTTTGCGGAACAAAAACCATGAACAAGACTCTCAGGTCTACATATGAGAAATCATGGATTTGAGACTAAGAGGTATACGATTTCGAAAGGGTACGTAATTTGTCATCTTCTTTTTCAAATTGGGGGTTTTTTTTTTCTCTTAGATCTCTAATTATTATACAATTTAGGGTTTTGTAAATTCTTTATAACATGTTAGTAATTTATATTGTATAAAAATTGTGCAAAATGTTGGGGATTTTGTTATCAGTTTCCGTTGAGCTTATCACTCAGGGTTCAATCATGCGCTTATTAGAGATGTCACCGCATTAAATGTTTATTTTGCATTCAAACAATATTACTTTTGAAACGATGTAATTGTAACGACCCATGGGTCACTTACTATTATTGCTTGCTATTCATAGAAGCATACTTTTAGTTGTTAAACATTTGACGTTAGTTAAGACGTCACCTATATTCATGAATGCAAACTTATTTTGAAACCGCATATAGTATTTGACCTTGTAATGATCCTGTTGTTGATGATTCGTACACGATAGTTTTGTACGGGGCATCACATACCATGGTTCCCTGCACATCACATTAAGAGAATTAATTGATAATGGGAACCCATGCCCGGACGGCAGTAGGTTGTCCATTAACACCCATAGCTTGAAATTCCATCCATTTCCCGTTTGAGTCCGATGGAATCTCATCATTAGAAATTGGAAACTTAGACAGTTTAGAAGTAGCAATATTGCTCTTCTGGATTTTTACATTTTGCTCATTTTCAGAGCGATTCACTCATGGTCTGGTACGAGAAAAGTATTTTCGACGACTAGCTTCTTGCGAAGGCGATCGTGCCTTTGGTTCAAAAGCTCTACTATGATCACTTGATTTGGCAACTCTTGCCTCAGTATCCTGTTTAGGAACCTTAATCTTCACAGGAGAAATTGACCTATTGAAGTTCTTTCTCTTATACTCTCCATATACAACATTTATCGTATGATTTTTAACACGAACTTCATCATTAACAGGTGAACCTGTTTTATGAGCATAAGATGATCTGTGATCATCATATGTGAGGTCAACCTTCTGTCTGGGTGATCTATATCTTCTAGGAGAATTAGCAGCAATATGTCCAAAAATAGCACAATTAAAACATTGACGAAACTCCCTATGTCCTCTAAATTCATACACATTATTAGAGTTTGAAGATGATGGATCTTGTGTTCTTACAAACACAGGAGAATCATTTGTTTTATTTCTTGGAACAGGCTTAGGTGTAACAGGAGGAACCGGTCTGTTAGCAAATCTAGGATTTCATAAAATTTTAACAAGACCTTTCGGTGTTCTAACTCTACTTGTCTTAGAGTTATCTCCTAACCCAGTTTTCCTATCTTCCTCATGATCTAGAGCACCTTCAGTAGTATCATCAGAAGTTGTATTCTTAGTTGAACTACATTTTTTATTCTTTTCAGCATAATCTTCATAACTAGGAGGGATACAATCTTCTGGTCGACCGTCAACTACGTTTGCATTAACAAATGTGTTCTGAAAAGGAAAGGATGCAGAACTATATCCAATACCCTACCCCTTGGTGTCATTAAGTTCCACCATTAATGCATTCCATTGTGACGTACTTGCCCAACACTTCATTTTAATTGAAATTGCTTCTAAATCAGCTTTAACACACTCATTTTCTTTCTTTAGTTCATTAATTGTGTCAACACGTTTAATTAAAGTTTGATTTATGTCAAAGTTATAACATTTAAGATCGTGAAGTTGTTTTTTATAAACTTTGATCTGCTCTTTCAACTCATTTTCAACCTTAGTGGTCACATGGTCCGCGTGCCATTTTTCTTTCATCTCCGCATATGCCTTTGTTAAATTATATATTGTTATCTTAGATTCAGTGCATTTAAGACATTCAATAACAGTAGATGGATCAAAAGATACCTGTTGAGTGTTATTTGATGAAGAAGTCTCAGCCATAAATGCAAAGTAATTTGTCTTCTTTCCATCATCGAGCTCATCTTCTGATTCTGACGAGTCTGTAAGGAACTCTGATGTATCAGCATCTTTACCTAAATGAATCTGTTCAAGTCTATCCCAGATATCCTTAGCTCTTGTCAAACTAGAAACCTTTTTAAGATCACTTCCTGATAAGCACATCTTTAGTAAGTCAACTGCTTGCTTGTTCAATGCTTCAAAATCAACTTGATCTACTCCAGTATGATCAGTTTCATTTTCAACCTCTGAGTCTGACTTCTTGTCTGAATCATCAACTTATGTACTTACACTCTCAAGATCTGAACCTTCACCCATAAGAGCTAACATCTCTAATTCAACAGCAAACATTCTACCCCATTCGTCTAGTTCCTTATCAGCATCAACCAATGTCTCTTCACTTTGATCAGCTTCTAGACTTTCTTCAAACACTGAGGTATCACCATATTTATCCTTTCAACTGTTGAAGTAGAACTCATCTGACAATGTTGGTGAAACACTTCCAGATTCAGGTGTACGAGGAACTGAATCACGTGCCTTCTTGAATTTGTCTTTAACCTGTTTCAAAAATCTTCTCTTTTTGAATTGTTTGAGACAATCTTTCAGCTCTTTCAGCACGAGTAGTAAGCTTCTCAACTAAATTTTGATCAATAACACAATCTGCTTTAGATTCAGTGATCTTTGCCATGTTAGCTTTAGGTTGTTGATCATCTACATTCAATTTGATAGACCAATCATCATCATCTTCATGAATGACAACCAAAGCTTTGTTAGGAGTCTCAGCTATTTCAGCTTCATTTACTTTAACAGTAATGTAGATCCCACGCTTTGTAGTTTGACTCTGAGAACTGTAGTTCTGATTCATGAACAGATTACGATTACCATGCTTCTTCTGTTTTGTGCACTGTCTTGAAAAATGACCTAATTCTCCACAATTGTAACAAGTAACAGTATTTGTATCAAAACCCAGTTTTGTATCTTTGGTCAGACTGATCGGTTTTCCAGTTCGCTCTTCGTAATCTCTTGCTCTTCTCACAAGATTTGCCATACCCCACATAATATCCATCTTTTCTGCTTCATCTTTATCAAGTTGATGATAATCTTCTGTTGTTAGATGAATGTTACCCACTCGATCATCAAGATAACTATCATAAGAATTAACCAGGCTTGACAGTAAAGCTATATCTTCACTAATCTTTTCTTCCCCAACTTTCCTTATGTTTTCAATCTTAAGTGCAGAAAGAACATCTGATGCAGTCGGTGTAGATGACTCTGTAGTGTTGGAAGTAGGCTGTGATTGAGTATTGAGAGAACATGGTGAAACTTGTGGTGGATACGAAGGTTGTTGAATAGGTGCACTGCTAACATTCAAACCATACATATTCTGATTGTTCGTAGCAAAAGCTGTTTGAAATGGTGCATGAGCTGACTTAGGCGGTGTGTAACCATTTGAACAATACATTTTCGTGTCTTGAACTTATTTAGACCTCTTGACTTCTTTAACAACTCTAATTCTTCTTCCTGAAGTCTTGCAATAAATGAGTTCACTGTAGCAGTAGCAAGTTTTCCACTGGTTTTCATAGTTAATACAAAACCATTCCATTCTAAAGGTAATGCTCCAGCTAGACATGTTACTTTGTCTTTTTCAGGGATTGTCACATCATGCTTGTGTAGTTCAGCTAGCAAATGACGATATCTTTCAACCAATTCCGTAATAGATTCTCCGACTTTCCAGTGAAAACGATCAAACTTAGCTTTCAACTCTAAACCTTTTCTAGTTCTGTAAGATGTATTTCCTTCATTAAAAGTACGAAGTGCTTCCCATATCTTGAATGAGTTATCATGACACAGAAATTGATGGAAAATCGGACCATCAAGAGCACTTGTCAAGTTACAGTACATCTTTTTCTCCAAGTTATACTCTTCATGTTCTTCCGAAGGCATATTATGCAACGTATACAATTCATTTGTAACAGGTGAACGTGGCCATTGAAATTCGGTTTCAATGTACTTCTAAAGCTTCGTGTCCTGACCATCAGACCAAATCTTAAATCTCGACTTCCAAGTGGAATAATTATCCATATTCATTAACCTCGGACATTTCGTACCACTTCCAAATTCACTCTCAGCAAGGAGTAATCGTTGAGTCATATTCGTAATACTCTGAACTAACGGTGCAGCTAACGCATAAATGTTTGAATTAAACATCTTGAAAAAATTTACCAAAGGTAAACCGTGCGGTTCAGAAGATCAACCGTACGTGTGATAGTATCAACCGTACGTGTCACTACTTAAGCGTACGTGTGACTAAACTAATCAAAAGAACCAGTCACCAAACCTCAGACGTGCGAGTCAGGATCACCCGTGTGATTACTCGTACGTGTCACAGTCAATCGTTTGATCACTCGTGTGATCAGACTGTAGTCACTTAAACTAACAAGGTTATGCTAAACCGTGCGTGTGAGTTCACGAGTGATATCAACGATCTGGTCAACCGCGCGAGTGAGCCAAAAATTTTGGCCCACTCGTATGAGCTGTTGTTCACCCTAATTCACTCAAAAACCCTAGATATTGATGTTAAACCTCAATTTCTTCGTCCACAAGCTGGATTAGCACTAAACTAACATAAACACACTCTCTAATCATAATTACACACGTAAAAATGATTCCTTTTTGATCAAAATCACTCTTAAATTCAAAAACCCAAAATAACAAACTCTTTAATCACCAAAAATCACTAGATGATGTTGAAATCACAACCAAACGCTCTGATACCAATGATGAAACATGACTAGGAACTTCGAAATCAACAGGTTTAATTCACACAAGGCCGGAATTAGTGAATCAAACCATTCTAGTGAATATGTGAAGCTTTTTGGGATTAAATTAGTCAAATCACAACAAGAATTGTGTGATTAGATTAATGCCTAGAGCTATTATTCACCTCTGGAGTGATTTGGATTGAGAGAGAATCGGATAAGGCTACCAGATCTGAGTGATGTGTGTGTAATGAGAGGCTTGACCTAAAATGAAGAACATAACACTTAAAAACCCCTGCTGTTGAGTCAACCGCACGAGTCAGCTATCACTCGTACGAGTGTTCTGTCTCAGCCGTGCGGGTGATCACTCACTCGTGTATGTATACTCAGATTAGCTTTGTGACTCGGCTCAGCTCAACCGTGCGTATGAGCTTGTCAGCCGTATGAGTGAGACTTCACTCGTACGTCTGACAGGGTCTAATAATGTCAGACATCCTTATCGAGTTCCTACAGTACCTGTAACCACATATAAACACAGATAGGATAATAACGAGCGATCATGGTAGCCGAGCGAGAATATAGGGCCTGTTATCTAGTGTTTTTTTAACGATGTCCGTTTCGCATATAGTTAGTGCCGTTGGGTTCGCCTGATTTTTTCAAGTTGAACGGTGGTCTCGAAAAAATTTAACTCGCACCGAGCGAGAAGATAGGGCCCGTTAAAAATTCGGGTGGAATTAGTTTCTTTTATTTTAATAAAATTACATATTTACGCTTTCTACCCCTGTAAAAGTGTAAAATTGAGGGGCCGTTTTATAAATTGAGCCAAATTTCAGGGACCGTTTATAATGTGAACGCAAACTCAAAACGACAATTCGGTAAAACTGAAACTACAAATTTTTGGGGGACTTTTACAAATTTTTGGGGGACTTTTAGCATATAGGTATAATATAATTATAATAATAGAGTTTGCTATAAAAATGAATATTTATATTTTAATAATAATTATTAGTAATGACAAATGTCTCTTAAAATTTTTTAAAAAATTAAAATACAATTATTATATGAAGGTTGTACAATATGTTTTAAAGTTTGTACATGTGTTCATGGGGTGTTTTGTAAAAAAAATTGTACAATTTGTTTTAAAGTTTTTACATATGGTCATGATGGTGTTTTATTATAAGGTTGTACATAATGCTTCAAATATTGTACATATAATTATGAGGGTGTTTTTACCCTAAGGTTGTACATAATGCTTAAAATATTGTACATATGGCCATGTAGTGTTTTATTATAAGGTTGAACCTAATGATTCATATATTATATAATTAAACATGGAAATTCAATTAAAATCCTTTGAGTGGATTTCACATCGGCTCAAGAATAGAAAATTGGAATGGCTTGATTGGCTCTCTAACCCTTTTTTTTGGTTGTATAAATTAGTTTGTGTATTGTTGCATACTCTGCAAAGGTCTTTATGTTTTGTATGTTACTGTCCCAGAAATAATGTAACTGGGCTAGAACTTCGTGTACTATTGGGCTGCCTAGCTCTTTCGTGGTAATACAATTCTTGTTTCTTGAAAAAAATATATAATTAAATATGTTAATATTTTTATTAAATACAATTAATTATTTACATAAAGTACTTATTAAAAAATCATTAGATTCATCATTTACATTCACTTATTAGTACGGAGTATCAATCAATGTATTTTATAAATTTTTCAGTCAAACTTACTTTAAATATGATTCTTTTCAACCCGCTTTAATATGTTTGATAATAATTAATACTCCAAGTTACTATGAAAAAAGTAAAATATAAATGTGATCAGTAATGACTCATTATCTCACAATAATAGTACCGCGATACATTTTCTTAGATTTGTGATAGATTAATAAATTGTAAATTTTACCTTTTATCTAAAGTAGGTTTGATTAAAATTTATAAAGATTTAAATGATTAAAAGTAATAAATAATAATTTTCAAAAGTTATTTTTAGTATACGGATAATTTTTCTTTGGACACATCTCTACTTCTCTACTATATATAATTACAAACACAAAATAGGTGAATCTTATCTAATAACAACTAATCCTAGTCTTCTATTTCTAATTAACCCTTAAATCTAGATTATTAAAATCTCCGTACGATGATTATGACCCCATAATCTTTAAATTTAGCAAACTAAAATACCCTTACACATTATGAAAAAAAAAAACGGGATGAAAGATGGGTAGCAGGGGTTCTTCAAACTTCAATTTAGGGTTTACAAATTCACTATCGAAAACCTAGCTTTCTTCCAAAATGCTTGCCACTAATCATGATTTCACCCACAAGGTTGATGATATAGTGGTTTAAAGGTATGTGATTTTGGCATCTCATTTTTGAAATTAGGGTTCTTTGCGGAACAAAAACCATGAACAAGACTCTCAAGTCTACATATGAGAAATCATGGATTTGAGACTAAGAGGTATACGATTTCGAAAGGGTACGTAATTTGTCATCTTCTTTTTCAAATTGGGGTTTTTTTTTTCTCTCTTAGATCTCTAATTATTATACAATTTAGGGTTTTGTAAATTCTTTATAACATGTTAGTAATTTATATTGTATAAAAATTGTGCAAAATGTTGGGGATTTTGTTATCAGTTTCCGTTGAGCTTATCACTCAGGGTTCAATCATGGTCACATTTTAAAAGTTCTTATATTTTTGAATTTCTATTATTTAACCTTTTATTGCTGATTGTTGTTCATGCTAATTGTAAGTATACATTTTCTCTTGTGATGTCTTAATAGGATTCAACTGTGAATAGGCAGCTAGTATTGCTACACTTGGCTATTGAATGAGATGTTGTAATTTATAGGGCGTCAATCGATTGTGCTCCAATGGTGTCAATATCTTCAAGGTCTGTTATCTAATCTTAGATATGGATTACAGATTTCATTATGAATAGTTTTAGGTAAAAGAGCTAAGGGCGAAAATTTTGACCCATTTACTACATTATACAGTTGTATGTGGGTCATGTTTTCGCCTCAAAAGGTAGAAATCAAAATTTATTAAGGTAAATAGGCCAAGCAGCTGAGAACTATTCAAAGTCTTTTATTCGGCCTACAACTAAATAAATACTGACAATAGACTTTTATTTAGTGCAATAATGTTGTGTTGTTAATTGCAATTAACTCACTTTGTTATTCTATTGAATGTAAACAAAAAACTTTGAACGTGCCTTTGTTTTGTATAATGATATTTAACATTATGAGTTTTGTAGGTAGAAAAAGTGAGTTGTGCATCTTCTTTACCTAGCTGTCAAAACCAAAGCCCATTGGATGAAAAAATATGTGTAAATCTGTACAACTCATTCATCGCATTACGTTTCGTATATAACAAAACCATCACCTATCATGCAAAAATACTATTATATCCTTTATACACCGAACTAATTCCCATATTATACAAATTCTTAGTTATAAAACGCAACAATTCAATAGCAGAAAATAAAAACCTTCACGGTGAACCTCGAGTTCTAAACCCTAATTCTGAAACAGTTGTATTAATACCCTGTTCACCAAATAATATTATTGGCATTAAATTTGTTTTTTATCCGATCATCTTTTTCCAGGTTGCTAAGGAAGTACTTATGATGTTACATATTTTCAGGTTTGTATTTTATTCGATATTGTGTATACATGTGTATGATTTTTTATTAAATTTGTTACTTGAGTTTATAATTTGTTTAATGAAGCTATATCTGATATGGTGGAATGGGTCTCAGGATTCACAGGTATTACCTTTATGATAGCTTAACCTAACCATGACATAAAACTTAAGGATCCAACACAATAAATAAAGTGTAATAAGTATGTCTACATAGTGTTTGTACATAAGATGTACGGAGTATATAAAAGTGATAAAAATAGCTTCCATTTTTAAGATGTTAAAAATTTATTAATTAAACAAAGTTGAGTACCTGACACTTGACACTGTAATACTCTAATGATTCCATTTAGTATGTTATGATTATTTGAACATGTATAACATATTATAGTTATCGACGTGGAGCAGAGGACAGCATGGTGTAGAGAATATGTCACACAATAGTCAAACATTTATCTTTTTGCACTGCTGATTTATTATTAATTGTAGGCTAGGTGTACCATAATTTGCCATAGTTGTGAAAGTATCCGTGTCGATCACTATTGTATTTTAACTCTAAAGAACTATGTCTATTTTTTAGACCATACTTCTGCTTTTGTGATATCGTCAATGATTACATGTTTGGAATGGTTTGGTAATGGGTCAAAAGTGCAGAATTTATATAGTTTGGACTGAAACGTATTATACCTTTATCTGTTTGGAAAGTTCTGGTTGGCCGTTGGCACCGTTTTGTCCATATATAACAATATTGATTTACTTAAAGTTAATATTGATAAATGAACTATAGGATTACAGTAATGATTCATATCTCTTACTAAAAGCAATATACATGTTTGTTTTTATATTCATGTCAACAAAATATAACCACGTTGTTTTAGAATCTTCAATCTATTTGTTGCGTTGTTGCAGGATGTGGAACGGTTTGGTATCGCTAATTTGTTCGACCTTCCAAGAAGATCAACTTTACGTAGCTATTTAATCTTCAATTATCAACCAATACAAAATGTTTGTATCTTATACGAGTAGTAAATATGAATTTTTTGGTCATATATATGCACCCACTATCAACTATCGCCAAAAATGATCTCTTTGAGCAATGTGAAATGAGTTCTTAATTAAATGGATGATACTGCGCTACATCTATTAAAGCTAATTTGAACACCAAAAATGGTCCCTTGAGCAAGGTGAAAAGGGATTTGAAGTTCTTGACGTGTTAATAAGATAGAAGGTATGAAACCTCACACCATTGATGGTAGTCTGTCAACCTCTCTTCTCTTTTTATATATTAAAGGAAAAAAAAAAGCAGAAATATCTAACCATCATATTCAAATGAAATTTACACATTAAAGAAAATACACGATTAAGAGAATAATGTGTCTGACAAGTATGATAGGTATTATTGATGGCAGCTACTGCTTTTAGGTATCTCAAAAAACACGAGAAAGCATATATGGTGTCCGATGCTTTCTTACAAAAGGATTATGTAGACGAAAATATGTTGCCTGCTATATATCGCGTCATCACTAATGTCTACATTATGCTTGAGAAGTAAGGATTTCTTAGGTTATACGAGGATTATTCAATGATTGTGTGTGCTCGGTTTGTTAAAACATGAGATTAAATAGATAATTCTTTAAATTCTTACAGTTTACTTTACTGCTAAATGGGTTTATTCATTACTGAGCCGAGTTTATTTTTTATTCTCTATCTTTTTTGGATTCGGTTTTGTACCACATGATAAAGAAATATATGGACCAAAACATATTTGTACGGTTGTACCACATAGAAAATATATACGTATAAGAATCCGGAAGACAGCTTACAAAGTTGATTCCTTTTGTTGCTTCAAAAATTACAGCCTTTGTTATAGAAACGATGCCTGACCATGTTTCTTATGCAGCCTTTGTTAATTCAAGAGGTGATGTTCAAGTGATCTTAGCCACATATAAAGTTGAAAGTCTTGGATGTTAAGTTGTAAGCTTTTAGTTTTTCTTATCATATTTTGTTGACAATTTTCCCTCATTTGAACCAACGAAGCATTGCTTCAATGGTACCGCGGTTACACTTGTGTACTCGCAGGGCTAGAGGTCTCGGGTTCGAACCTCGTCACCCGCTCTAGGAATTGAAACATTATTCCTTGAAGGTGGCCCAAAGGGAAGGTTTTACCGACCCGCTCCGGGACTAAGATCCGGCCCGCCTGCCCCTCGGGATGGTTTAAGGGTCGGATCCTCAGAGTGTGGTTCGAGTTTCCTGCCCGAAAGCGCGTGTGTGTGCAAATGATGACTAGGCTTCGGTCCGGACTGATGCAAGCTTTCCTTTCAAAAAAAAAAAAAAAAAAAATTTTCCCTCATTTGAATCATCTACAGTTTGAAAGGCAATGATTTTTGGGTGAGCGGGTCACTTGAAATGGTATTAAGTTTCCATGGCACCAAAGTAAGTTCTTTCAAGTGATGTTATTTCACCTAAATAAAGATATAAACAAATTATATGGGGTTACCCGGTTGTAAGTACCAGTAAATCATTATACTTTTTTTTTTAGCTCATCTATAACTTCGTTTGCAACGAGTACCCCGTCTAAAATATATCTACCACCGATGTAAGCACTTTGTTCTACACCGATCACTTTATGAATGACTTTTGCTAGCCGAGAGGAAAGAACTTTTGAGATTATTTTGTACACACTTCCAATTAAGCTTATAGGTCGAAAGTCTTTTAGACCAAGAGGATTATCGTTTTTTGGAATTAGCGTAATGAAGGAGGCGTTGCATCCATTTGAGATCTCCATACGGTGCCAGAACCAATCGAATATTTTGAGGACGTCCTCTTTTATCAACCACCAAAATTTTTTGAAAAATTTAAGATTGAACCCATCGGGTCCAGGTGCTTTTGAACTACCGCAGTTTTTGATGGCGTTCCATATTTCTTCTTCTTCAAATATGTTTTCGAGCATGTTGATGTCTTCTGGAAAGATACGTCTGATGTCAAAATTAAAAGTGCCATGATCATCATCTTCAAGTTTGAATATGTTCGAGAAATATCCAAGCACTTCGTCTTTGATCTGTTGCGGATTATCTGTCCAAATCCCATTTACTTGCAACCCCCGAATCGTATTCTTATTCGCTCTTCTTTTAACAAAATTATGGAAGTATTTCGAATTTTCGTCGCCTTCCAACGCCCATTTAATCTTTGCTTTCTGTTTCATCATATTGGCTTGGATTTTTTCCTTTTCGAGCCATATCTTTTTTTCATCCAACCACTCCATTCTTTCGTTTTCTGTTAGAACTCTAGAATCTGCCAAAGTTTCCCATTTGCTCACTGCCTTTGAGTGCTTGTTAATTTCTTCTTCGAGATTTTCAAATTTTGATCCTTGGATCTTTAATTCGAGTTTCACTTTTTTTAGCTTATTCCGCATGTTGCAATCAGGCCTGTTGTTGGTTTCATTTGACGCCCATATATTTTCTACTTTTTCATCTATGCCGTCAATCTTAAGCCATTCGTTGAACACCCGGATTGGCTTCGGACCAAAATCATTCCTACCGTTTCTCAAGATGATCGGGGCGTGATCAGAAAGTTTACGTTCGAGAACAGTGGCTGAAAGATCAGGCCAACTCTCGATGAATTCTTCTGAGACTAGAAACCTATCTAGTTTGCTGAACTTGATCCCATTATCACAAATCCGAGTGTATTTTTTTCCCCCGAGGGGGATATCAATTAGGCCCGTTTTGTTGATAAATTCATTGAATCTGTGAGCCCAGTTGTTGTTGAATACCGAATTGAGTCGATCATCTTGACGTCTAACTTCATTAAAATCACCGCATATTACCCATGGCATATTACCGTAGCACATTACTTGTTCCAAGTTATTCCAGAAGCGAATTTTCTTACTTGTGGAGTGAGGTCCATATACGTTAATGATTGCCACCTCGGAACTTATACCTTCTATGTTACCTTTGATAGCAATGAAAAATTCACCTTCGATTGCCTCGTTGACTTTCAAGATCGTAGGGTCCCATATGAGAATCAGGCCCCCCGAAAAACCAATAGCATTTTTCTGAACATACGCGTAAGAGTTTGAACCCCAAAAATATTCTAGGAAGGATTCATCGATCTCACCACATCGTGTTTCCTGTAAAGCCATAATCCAAGGGTTTTCCTTCCGACGAAGATCTCTAAGCCATTTTAACTTACCGGATTTTTTTACACCTCTAATGTTTAGTGATAGAATAATCATAAAAACAGTAGATACGATAGTGAGAAGTGTGGAGGAAGTTACCTCTTGGAAGTCCAATGGACTCCAATCTTTTCTCCGAATTCATTGACATCCTTGCTATTGAACAAGTTGCTTGATTCCAGTGAGTTTGATTTCGAGGATCCTTTAGAATTTTTTGGTTTGGGTTTGGTAACTTTGATTCTGAAGTTGTTTCCAGTTGCTTTGGGTTTGGTACCTTGATTGTTGTTGGTCTGTGATTTCTGTTTCGATCTTGCAAGTTGTTTGAACTTTTGCATTTTTGAGGTATAAGTAACTATAGGTGTATTGGATATTATTTTGGTTTTGGTGATTGAAATTGTTTTGTTTTTGGATTGTGATGTGATAATTGGAACTGCTATGTTTTTGTTTCTTGCCTGGTTTAAGTTATTGGTTTTCAGGTTTGGTGGAAGTTCGACAGTAGGTAGGATTTGGTTTGGTTCGATATGCTCAGCGAAAGGAATAGTGGAAGTGTTATTAACAGGGTCTGTGTCCGTGGTTTCTTCGATAAACAAGGAGTCTAAGATTGGGGATTGGTTGCTTTCGGGCGACGGATTGAGATGAGTTGTCGGGTGGCATGACAGATGAGTTGTGGTTTCAAGGACACTTTTTGATAAATTATCACTGCTTTTTTGATTAGGTTTCGGATTTGATGGCGATAAAGGGGAAGAAATCGGAACTTCAGGAAGGTTAAATGGTTTGATTGGAGAATGTTTGTTAATGGATCGGATACATGGTGTGTTAATGGGTTCGGTTGTCATAGGTTTAGGGGTAGTGTTGGGCTCTGAAGGGTTGGGCAATGGTGTAGTGGAATTAGGAGAAGTGTTGGGCTTTGGTGAATTGGGATTGGTGAAGATGGACTTGGGTGAGCTAGATTTAGAAGTAGTAATGGGCTTAGGTGTATGTACATCAGTGGGTGTGGGTGAGTTGACCCGACAGTTGGAATGTTGTGGGATGTTAATCATTTTTTGTGGGGTGGTGTGTTGGCCATTATTAAAGTTATGTAGGTTTTTTGTGGGAGACAAGGCATGGTTATTGTCAGAGAATAATGTACCTTTTTCCATGCGTTTGCTTTACTACATTAGATTAGATACCAAAATGTTAATAGATTAGATCAGATGATTTTATTATATTTAACTTCGGCATTACATCTTTCAACGTTATTTTCTAATGTAAAAATATGATCTATTTATTTCAATGAATGTTCTAATGCCATTTATTTTAATTTCTTGCAGGTAGATATATTACACGCTATTTTACCTTTAAGGAGATTTATAGTATACTCACAATAAAACAAACAACTTTCGCTATGTATACAATTTATCGACATGTTAAGAGATTATAATAATGGAGTAATCTGTGTGAAGAAGTTGCACGAGTTTAATTTTTTTCCTAGTATTATGATTTTCAACTTTGTGTTATTTGTTTTATTTCAGGTTATAACTTGCATTATTATCAGTAATTAATTCGTCCCTAAAACAATCTCGCGAATTCGCAGGACTTAAACTAGTATGAATATAATAACATAAATACTTATAAGGGTATGAATGTATTACTTCCTATAATTTAAATCAAACAAAATTCCACCACATATTATGATGTATTCGCCAATTATACCAGTGGCAGATTCCAATTAATACTATATACACTTGAAGAATATATTAACAATATAAATCATATGTTAGTTGACAATTAAATATTGCATTTGTTGTCATATACGGTATACCATTTGGGTATTTCATTTTTTTATTTATAACATATGAAATATTAATATAAAATATGTATGTTTCTTGTGGTTCTGTTTCGAGATTAATATAATGCTTGCTATTCAAAATAATAATAATAATACTCCGTATTTGGTTACAAACAATATGCCATTTTTGGATGTTATTTAAGAGTAATACAAATACTTGGTCTAAAGTCTAATAGAAACCTTTCAAGAATATTTCAACTTAAGATTAAGATATTAAGATTAAGATTTAATTTAAGATAAAAATTAAAAAAAGACTATAAATATAAAAACGAGTGAAAATCAACCCACCATTTGTTCACCCAATTTTCTTCCATTTGCATGCTTTGTCTATCCTACGCGCTTTCCTCACCCGGTGCACATTAGAAATCTTGCATATCAATTATCTATACAGCGCCTAATACACAGTCTGTTCTCACATTTTTTTTTTCTTTTCTTCAGTTTACTCCTAAAGTTCCTTTCTTTTTGTACTTTCAAGCAACCCCATCTTCTTGATTTCAACCCACCTGCAAAAAAGTTAAGATCTTTGGTGAGTTATTTGTGTTTTACTTGAATAGTCCTTTTCTTTCTTTAATTTTAGTTATGCCCTTTCGGATTTTTATACTAATTAGATCTTTCAATTGTATAATTTTAAGTTCGTTGATTATGTGGTAATTAATTAATAATAAATTAGGATCATTTTTTGTAAGGATAAGAGTTGATCTATAGTTGTTTGTAAGTAGATCAAGGAAATTTTGAAATTACTTAGTCAACTATATGTTTAAATTTGCATAGAAAAAAATGACTTTTTTATCGTTTTTTCTAGCGCTCTTGATTATGTACTTGTTTATATTACTCTATATTTTGATGAATACTAAGTAATTTTTTGTAATTTGTGATTATGTTTTGAATTATGTCTATTGCTGACTAAACCATGTTTTTTTAGTGGTCTATATAATATAGAAATTTACATAGTTGGGCATT
This sequence comes from Rutidosis leptorrhynchoides, assembly GCF_046630445.1. NCBI lineage: Eukaryota > Viridiplantae > Streptophyta > Magnoliopsida > Asterales > Asteraceae > Rutidosis > Rutidosis leptorrhynchoides. The sequence goes on along the minus strand of NC_092337.1, from coordinate 80,148,576 downwards.
TTTTTTAGTTTTATTTGGTTTCTATTCTGTGCCACTAAAAATGTGAAATTATACAATTTTTTTTTTCATTAGATGCTTTTGATGTCAGTTTCTGTCATGCTTAATATCAACATAATTAATGAAATATATGGTTCAATTCATGAGTAACTACTTATAAAATGATTTAGTCAGACTATTAAAAAACAAAAACATGATTTTTTGCAGACATTTTTAGGTGAAGAAGGTGATAATGAGTTGCTTTAACTGTTGTGGAGAAGATGATATGCATAAGTCATACGATAATGGACCATACATGACGAATAATGCAGCAGGTGATTTTTATTGCTACCTTTAGCTAGTTTGTTGTGTGCATATGTAACTCATAATTAACACATTCACACTATCGCCATCTAATTGTTGGTTATGTGCATTTGAGCACTAAATGTTACTTTTGTGTTCTAACTTTATGTTTATTTTTTTCCGAATAGTGTCAGTCTTGTGTATAAATCCATCATATTGTGATTTGCATCTTGTTTGTTTGACCACAAGACCCGTCTCAAGTTAATTACTTTTTTTTGGTAACGGAAACCCCCTATGAATGAGCACATTGGCTCCCTCATGGCAGGTAAACTTTGGACATCGGGAACTCAGGCGTCACCCGGATGCCGGGTAAAGCACCTTTCACTGTAATTCCCTTAGGTTGATCTAGCTTAGCCAAGGATCGAACCCGAGACTTGCAGCTTCACTAGGAGTCCTGGTGGCCACTTGAGCTATACCCAAGTGGTTTCAAGTTAATTACTTTATTGAACCATCATAATGTTGAAGTCTGAAGATTGACCCCTTTAGACAAATTGTAAAAATGTGAACGCATTACGCTTAAAAAGAAACGAAAAGAAACGCATATTAAAGTGTCAAAAAGCACTTGTACTGATAAAAGCACTTGTACTGATAAGTAACAAAGTTTGAGTGTGGTCAAAAAGTCAATCACTTGTTGATTATCATAAAAGTAGGACATTTTAATTTAGGGAACTTACTAGAAAGAATATGGGTTCAGGAAATAATGCAGGTTATCGTGCCACAGAGGCTGCACCAAAGGACACTCAAGCTGTGGCCATTCAACCTATTGCGGTCCCCGCTCTTCAAGTGGATGAATTGAAAGAAATAACCGATAACTTTGGTACAAAATCCCTTATTGGAGAGGGGTCATATGGGCGGGTATACCATGGTGTCTTGCGAAGTGGGCAGGCAGCGGCTATCAAAAAGTTAGATTCCAGTAAGCAACCAGACCAAGAATTTTTGGCTCAGGTAATTTGTTTAATTACTCATAAAGAAATAGTAAATTAATTACTCCGTACATCTCATGGACCTAAATTTTGGGCAATGATGTAAGTAAGGTTAGATGCTAATAGGTATTTAGACTCGGGTTTTTAATAGTTTGAGGTATATCATGGCAGGTTTCTATGGTATCGAGGCTTAAACATGATAATGTCGTTGGGTTACTCGGGTATTGTATCGATGGTGGTTTGAGAGTGCTAGCTTATGAGTTTGCTTCCAATGGATCTCTTCATGATATTCTTCATGGTAAGTCTATCAAGGGTGTGTTTGTTTACTTCTTAATTGAATGGTTCAACACTGAGTGTTGAACCATTTAACATTCAGCGCATTAGCGCATTTGTTTCTGACCTCTGAATGACATGATACTGAATGGTCAATGCTAAACCATTCAGAGTTGAAACACTCTCTTAACTGTTAAGCACATATTTTTTTTTGTAATATTATCCTTCAACTAAACACTTATCAAACAACTAGCTTGGATTTTTTATTCATGTAATAGGTTAATAGCGTAATTCTACCTCATTCGTGTTGTTAATTTAGAATAATTATCTAATGAGTTATTGTCATTTAGAATCTTTGAATCATTCAGGCCATTCAATGCTTACTCAATTTGTTTTTTATCAAACGCAACCTACATTTTTCACTATAGTTGCTAGTATAATATTAGAAGTACAATTAAATTTTGGCTATTAGTAGTTTACGTCAAAAGTAAAGTATTTTTTTTTTTTTTGTATGAGTACAGGAAGAAAAGGTGTTAAAGGTGCACAACCGGGCCCAGTTCTATCATGGTCTCAGAGAGTAAAAATTGCAGTTGGTGCAGCAAAAGGACTCGAGTACTTGCATGAAAAGGCACAACCTCATATTATTCATCGTGATATAAAATCTAGTAATTTACTGTTATTCGATGATGATGTTGCTAAGATTGCTGATTTTGATTTATCGAACCAAGCACCTGACATGGCAGCACGCCTTCATTCGACTCGTGTTCTTGGTACCTTCGGTTATCATGCACCTGAGTATGTTTTTACTTGAATTGTGTATTTTTTAAGGTTATGTTTTTTCATTTAAAATACATATTGATATTGATATTGATTATAGATCCATAATGGGAAAACAGTCAACTACTTGTTGGAAATATTCAGTTACATTACCTACTTTTTTGTTGAACACGGTTACTCAATCATATGCTTCATTCATATATGTTGCTTAATCTATTATAGAAACAAGCCTAACATGATGAACTAATTTTCAACCTTAAAATTAATATATCCTCTTTAGGAAAATGTTGATATCCACATTAGTTTTAATATGTGAAATGATTGGGTTGAACCTACATGACTACATGTTGGTACTTTTTAATTTTGTTTTATAAGATTAACTAAATGGAAGTATGTAATAATGTGACAATATATCTTCTTTTATAAGGTATAAATTAAAATTAAATTAAATTAAATATTATATATAATTTTTTTATGGGCTTTTATCATAAATTTGACCTTGTTTCGACAGATATGCGATGACTGGGCAGTTGAGTTCAAAAAGTGACGTTTACAGCTTCGGAGTAGTTCTTCTAGAACTGTTGACTGGCCGAAAGCCAGTTGACCACACTTTACCTCGTGGTCAGCAGAGTCTTGTTACATGGGTACACTACATTCTTACTTCTTTTTTTTTTTTTTTTTTTTTTTTTTTTTTTTTTTTTTCTAATCCAAAATAATCACTAATAACCTATTATTATATCAGGCAACACCTAAACTCAGTGAAGATAAGGTGAAACAGTGCGTTGACACTAGATTGAACGGTGAATACCCTCCCAAGGCAGTTGCAAAGGTACTTTTAAACAACATGTGGCTTCGTTTAATTTTGTTTTGGTTTGATTAATTAATTGAAATTTATGGCGCATTTGATTACCCCTTAATTGAATGGTTCAACGCTGAATACACGCCCAACCCGTTGACACTAGATTCAGCGTTGAATGCTGAACATTCAACATTCATCGTGTTTGTTTCTGACCATTCAATATTTATCCGTGTTAAACCATTCAAAGTTAAAATACGTACGTAACCATTAAACACATTAATTTTATGTACTATCCTCTTTAAATTATATCATATACACTCATCAAACAACCACGGCTCTATTGAGTCGACAGCAATCGTCGATTTATTGGCTATTTGACTCACTCTCAGAGCCTAAATTAAATTCCAGGCAGGAGTTAAAACCCCACGGAAGTTTGATTCTACCATTTTCATGGCGTCTAATTATTTTTATTTTATTATTTTTATTTTTTAAAAACTTTTTCCTACTTAAAGGTCGGAGGTCCTCTCGGAAGCAATCTCTTTATCCGTCGAATAGAGAGAGGGATGACTTTCTCTACTTTTGAGAGTGTTTCACTCTGGGTGGAGAAATGACTTGTCTTTATTCTCGGATAGGGGAAAGATTGTCTACATCTCACCTCCCCATACACCACCCATATGGTATTGAGTTTTATTGTTGTTGTACTCATCAAACAACTATAATATGTTTTTCATTCACGAAAAAGGTTGGTAAAACTTTACGTCATTCACGTTGTTCATTCAAAATGATTATCAAACAATTATTGTCATTCAGAATTATGTTCATTCAGAACCTTCTGAGTCATTATCATTCAGTGCTTAATTATTATGTTATATCAAATGCATCCTTAATTTTGTTATATAAGTGAGGTAGTAATGTTTGGATTGTAATGATGATAGATGGCAGCAGTTGCAGCTTTGTGTGTGCAATACGAAGCAGATTTCAGGCCAAACATGAGCATTGTCGTTAAAGCGTTGCAGCCGTTGTTGAATGCTCGTCCTGGACCTCAAACAGAAACACCGCACATGTAAATTCACCGTTTAGCACTGGGCGTCTACTACTGCTTAATTGTTTAGCAGATATTTATTTATGTTTGTTGTCAGCAAATACACATTTTTTTTGTGACTTTTTGTATCGGAGAAAAAGGTTCTACTGTATTATTTTGTTGGTAATTTGTGGTCGTAAATAGTGAAGGGATTTAGGTGCAAAGAAACTTTATGTACGCGGCAGAAACAAATTAAATTGCGTTATGGAAATGTGTTTTCATTGTAAGATGAAATGAATACTACTGTATTTGTTTCGGGAATTGATATTTTCACCCTCATAACACTGCAATTTTGCATAGTATACTTGTATAGTACAGGTAGCTAATGTATAATTGTTGTGGATTTATCAATTTTAATGGTGAAAATATCATCTTATTTGTGTTCTGGTTTATATATCCCTACAAGATGACACACTTTTCGACGCAAAAGTTAACAGAAGGTGCTTGGATTTTTTACATTAAGCAGTAAATTGAGAGTACGAGTATTTATATTTGGATATATATATGCATTTTAATTGTGGTATACACTTCATTTCCGACCTTTTCTCTAGTCATATTCAAGATACGTAAAAATTGAGGTTTGAACTCTTATAGAAATAAGGTCGTTTTCCAAAGAAAAACGCCCTCAACAAGAATACAAAAGAAATGGGGAAATGGAAGCTCGCGCTTAGAAAACAAACCTCTAAAACAAAAAGATTATCTATAAACGAGTCTTATCTGACAACCAAAAAAAATCTTAAAACAAATTAAACAAATCTAACTAATCCAACATCCAAACTAAGCAATCTAAATAGAAATCACCAAATTGAGGTTTGAACTTGAAATATCTTGTAAGGATGTAATAAATATCGTTGTTTACAACATATAAGATGTCAACGAAAAGAAATTATTTATTAAGTAAATGTTTTTAAACACAATACAATTAATCTCTTAAGCATTATACCTTATGATAGTTCTCCACTAATTAGTACCACTTCATGATAATGCAGTTTGGTACGGATTTGGCTGGATTAGAACTAAATCAACTAAATTGCATAATTGAATTGTCTGTGACTTTATTAACCATAATAATAATAAATCATAATTAAATTAAATTAATTATATTTAAAACATTAATACAGGTCTCTTTACACATTATAAATGTGTGTACAGTCCTTATCAATGTTGGTGCAGTTGCTCTATCTGAATACTTGAAAACAGCCTATGTCACTATTAAAAAAACTACATAACCCTTGAGTTGAGGTCATACCTAACATAAAAGAATACCCTCACCAAATCAATATAACAATCAAATTAATAATAATCAAGACTCTAGATTAAAGAAGAAAAAGTCAGTGGTCAAAAAGTCAGCACATCTATAAGTTAATATAGCATTGCTTCATATGAAATTTTAATCAAAATACAATTGCTTAGTTTGTACTATTGTTCTTAAAGTTTTTACCTATAAAACCAGATTGCTGCAAATACACTGCAAACTAGATCAAGTAACTTAAAAGAACAAGCAATGACTATAAAAACACCAACAAAAAAAAAATTCAAATATCATATTCATACTCATACGTATATAAGAATCCATTGATCTTTCTTAATAGAATGAAACTGCATCCAAAATCGGTTAAAAGAGCTACTTCAAAAATCTATGGTCATACTCGTACCAATCTAGTATTGATCATACCCATAAAAAAGAAACTGTACACACCAGTAATCATCATCATCTACATGTAAATAGAAAAAAGAAAAAGAAAAAAAGATAGTGTATTTTGTATTAAATTGCCCGCATCTTCGATTTCATGAATGCTATAATAACTAACTTCTGCACTTCGTTTTTGTACTGTGTCGGTTGAGTTGGTTGATGACATCAGATTTTATCGGGTTCCCTTTTCTGCATCAGAGTTCTCGGTTTGTGACTCGGGTTCTGTAGGATTGGCTTGACTCTTACGACGCCTTCGACCCTAAGGTTAACCAGTATCCAGTATTATTAAAGCTGAGGTGGCAATTTTAACCCATATGCTTGTAAATAAGTAAATTGGAGTTAAATAACTAACCTCTCTTGTCAACGGATACTCCTCGGATTCAAGCATGCGCACGACCTCACCCATTGTAAGCCTCTTCTCAGAATCAGGGTCAACACATCTTAAAGCGGTCAAGAGAGCCCGTTTGAGTGCGGTTCTAGATGGTTTGGTACCAATGTTCGGGTCAACAACTTCTTCTGACCGTCTATTTCCAACCATCATTTTAAGCCAATCCACCAGATTCACCTAAAAATCAGAACATCAAAAAATTAAATCCACTTCCAAAATTATTCACAAAATCAATAAAATACAGACGTAGAGTAAATATACATACCTCGTCTGCTGGACGACCATAATCCACCGGATCTCGTCCTGTAATTGCTTCTAACAGCAGAACTCCAAAACTATAAACGTCGCTCTTCTCATTAAGAAGCCCACTATTTGCATATTCTGGAGCTACGTATCTATACAAAATCAAAACTTACATAATGTTATTAACGCAGTTTGTAAACAAATTGTTAAAACTTTTCTTATAATTATTTACTTACCCAAAGGTACCCATGACTCTGGTTGTGATATGACTTTTTCCAGCACCCAATAACTTGGCAAGTCCAAAATCAGAAAGTTTGGCATTAAACTCGTCGTCTAATAATATATTGCTCGACTTGATATCTCGGTGCACCACTTTTGGCTCAATAGCCTCATGTAAGTACGAAAGCCTGCATAACCTTGCACCATAAGAAATTGGCAAAAAGCTCGATATTTTTTTTGGAACAGCACACACACACACACACACACACACACACACACATCCTTTTTGTGCACGACGGGACTCGAACTCACAAACCTAATGAGTTCCATTGATAGCGCTAGAAGCCCTTTGGTAAAATAAATTCGATAAATTTATATTACCTAGTACCCTAATAGACATCTGTCAAAAAGAGTGACACTTACGCTTTCGCAGTACCAAGTATAACTTTCATACGCGCCTCCCAAGTAAGATACCCATGCTGGCGCATAGCACCATGAAGCCATTGCTCTAAATTACCGTTGTTCACGTACTCATACACCAACAACCTAATTGTTTATTCATAAAAAAATAAAAATTAAACCGTGTGCTGGTTACTTTATACAGATTTATGTAAAGTGTAAACCAACAGACATATAATAATAAGGTTACCTATGAGTTCCTTCGATACAATAACCAAGAAGTCTAACTAGATTTTTATGACGAACATGACCAATCGCTTCAACTTCAACTTGAAACTCCTTCTCCGCTTGTCCACTACAATCCAAACACAGAAATTCACATAACAAATGATAACGGAATAAAGCATCGCATTAACGTAATCAAGGTTGCAAAACTCGTTATTCAGGGAGTAATCCCTCGAGACTTTGGAGGGACGAATCGGCAATTCAGGGATTAACCGGATCGGAGTTTTTATACATTTAAATAATAAATTTCAAAATTATGTGTAATTATAGAAGAAAACCATAAACAAAAACATAAAGTTTAACATAATTGTCTGGAAACATACATATAATCGTCTATTTTGTTAAAAAACTCTAAAATTCTGGTTTATATTCATGTTAAAATGTTGAGCAATTTTGACTTTGACCAACAAATCCGATTTTTGACCCATTAACCGACGTTGACAGATTAGTTAAACGGATTTCAGAATATTGGAACAGACTCTTTTTAAGAAGAAGTAACTGGGAATTAGTGCATAGTAATCGGGGTTTTCGACAATAGTGAATGTAATTACAAATGCAATGAGTAACGTAACAAAAACTTACACGTTATTGAAAATCTTCTTAACAGCCACAGGAGAGCCATTAACAAGTTGACCACGATACACGACCCCATAACCACCTTCACCGACAACATTATCCTTCGAAAAACGGTTTGTCGCCATTTCAAGATCACGCAACGTAAACCAATGACCCCAACCAAGGTGCGAAAACTCAGGTAAACCAGATAACGGTGAGCCGCCAGTCATAGGATGTGAGCCCGAGTCGGGGGCCGATTCTTCTTTGTCTAAATTGTTAAACGATCCCGATTGACTACTATTATCACCGTTTCTACTCTTATCGACACTATAGCGCGTTAAAAGTTTGTCTGAATCTTTATCTTTGTCACTGAATTTATCCCATAAAGAGTGAGAATTTGCATTTTGACCCATGAATGTATTAGCTGAATTTTGGTCAACTCTTATGTCTTTGATCTCTGCTGATACTACAGTCGGTTTGTGCGTAACTGGGAGTCGATTGTTTCGGCTTTTCGATTTCTTTCTAGTAAAAGTGTAACACCAAAGTAATGAAAGGACAACAACAATGGCTAATGCAACAAATATTGCTATAAGATGCCATACTTCAAGATTTAAAGCTGTTTTCTCAGTCATTTCTTTCTTGAGACCCATTTCGTGTGTATTTGTAAAAAAAAAAAATCTGAAAATTGATAAACAATAAATATGTGAGAATTATAAAGAATTAATTTTTAAATCTGGTTAAAGGAACTTATAAGGCCTTGTACACAATTATTTTGATTCCATATAATGTAATTTGGAAATTGTAGAAACATTATTAAGAAGACAAGTACCATGACCTGGTATCAAGGTTATTAACTTCTTTAATTCATAAGCTCATAAAAGATACACACATCAACAAATTAATTTTGTAATACAGAAAAATAATATGTGGCTACAATTATTTCATGCTCTGATCCCACAAAAAAAAAGTACCTTTAGATCTTAAAAAGTGATTTGAAAGCAAAAATCTTATTGGACTATTTAACATATGATTGTGTAGAAATTAACCACCAAATGATTTGTTGCCCAATCTTCAAATGAAAAAAGATTCATAATTTTTGAAAATCAGAATGATCCATTTTGAGATTAAATAATAATTTACTAATATGATTGTAAATTTTCTGACTTTTTAAGACAGAACACTCAAAAAAGGTGGAAGAACAAAGCACCCCTTCAAATTAGAGTAAATCTCAAACAATGTAGATGCTATAAGTTGGTAGAGATTAGAATTACCATCTCTTAAAGCAACCAATAAGATATGGATTCATGTGTTCACACACTACACAATTTTAGATCTTTAATGGTAAAAAAATAAAAATATGTAAACTTAAATGCATAATAATATCAAGAATTTCAAAAGGTATGAAACAAAGAATGAACATTTATTGTAGATGTTACCTGAATGTGAAGATGTTTGGAGAGAAAAACAACTCAAATAAACCACCTTTTTAATTGTGTTTACTCTCCAAACAAACAAATGAACAAGAGTCTAAACCCTAGATCTCTTATAAAGCCAAATTGGGTATAAACCCATATGGAGATGAATCACAAAACCAAAATGTGGGAATTATAATTTGCCCAAAAGGGTATCTTTATATATGAATAACTTCAACAGATCCCTTAATATAAGAAAATATTGGAATTCAAGAATTAAAAAAGGTAACTTTTTTTGAAGTTGAAGGGAATTGTTGCAGAGAAAAACACAACTATTCACATGGAATTATGTGAAAATGAGTAGTGGGGGGAGATAATAAGAAGGCATGGACTCATCAGTAGTAGGTGATGTATACATATCTTATATCTATCTATCTATTTCCACGTAATAATCAAGCAAAATAAAAATTTATATAAATATAAAAGATAGTAGAACACAAGCATCAAAATAATAAAAATTGAACCTTTTTCCTATATATCTTCTTGGGTTTTATAAAAATCGAGTCTTTGAAGGCTAGTGTAACCGAATTGGGTATACAATTACTTCTCTCAAAGTATTTTGTGAATTATATTTCGTCAAAAAGCACAAGCTTTAAATGAAAAAAAAAAAAGTTTATTAAATAATTAATTAATTATGGTTTAGGAGACAAGTGTATAATAATAATAATAATCGGTGAGCTTAAAGGAAAAGTTTAACTGTTTAATTAACTATTGGAAGGTTGTGACTTGTGAAAGGTCAAATGAACAGACTGGATCATATTAATCACCACATTTTTCCTTTAAAAACAAAGTCTAAACTCCGAGAACAAAATAATACCCACCCTAGGCTTTATTTTAGCAAAGAACAAAAAAAGAAAAGTTATAAATATTTGAAGTGAATACATATTTAAAATGGAATTGATATTACTGGTATATAAAGATTTTAAATGGATAAATGAACAAAGATGGAATTGTTATGTTAAAATGGATATTGAAAATTAAATGTAAAGTGTAAAGAGTATATTTTAAAAAATTGTTTGATTTGGGAAGTTAAATGTACTGTGTTTTGAAAGTCTACTTTAAATGATCTTGAGTTGTGTGAAATTTTGAATTTCTGTTATAAAATAATACTCCGTATTATCCAAATTATGATGATTTTAAAAAATTATTTTTTATTGAAGTGAGTAATTTTGGTGGGGTGCATTAGTCAAGGAAATAGATCGGAAACCATTGCCAGTTTTGTAGGGTAAGACTTAAATACCCTTGGCTGATAATGTTAAACGGGGAAATGGGTTGGGTTCGCTTAGCTAGCTGAGCTTGGAGGAAAACTTGGGAGTGGGCTTAAAAAATAAGTAAAAAGACAATAATAGCTTCGTATGTCTAAAATTAGGGATTATCACCAAAATACCCTTTTTTTTAAGCTTGTTGACTGACAGCCCTAAAAAAAAAAAGTTTGACAATTTGCCCTCGCAAGGCGCAAGACACCTTGCGTCTTTGCGACCTTGCGTCTTTGCGATCTTGCGACCATGCGACCTTGCGTTACTGACAAACGCAACAAAGAGACTTGCGTCCTTGCGTATTGCGTCTTGCGTCTTGCGACTTGCGTCTTACGTCTTATCCCGATAAGATTTTCATGATTTCGTGGATAAGATTTTGTACAATTTTTGTACTATTACGGATAACTTTTTCAATTCATATAAGGTATTACCAGCTCTATTTTCACTTCATTTCCACCATTTCAACATAAATCATATAATTTCAAGCGTCATTAAGGTAACTTTCTTTGTTTTAAATAATGAGTTTTAGTGATAATGAAACATTTGTTATTCATATATGTTGTGGTGGTTCTTTTCAATTTATTAATAACTTACCTATGTATTTGCCTCTAGATTGTTTTAGAACACGATTAAAACTCCCAGTTGCTCCCCAAAAACTAATTACTCGAAGAATATTGTTAAAAAATGTTCTTAGAAAAATTAATTTGCCACCTAATGCTCCTGTTTCAATGAGATATGTTGTCGATAATCTTGTTTTTGATATTACTGATGATTATGAAGACTTTCGTGATTTTCTACAACATGCAATATCAAATGCTCCTATTAATATTTACATTGTCGACAAAGTTACAATGCATCAACTCCCAGAAAACTTACAGTCAGTGCAAATCCTACCAATACACAATGTCCATCAAAACCTACCAACACACGATGTCCAACAAAACCTACCAACAAACGAGGAGAGCACAAACCTTCACACACCCAATTTGGAAGAAGCACGACCTGAAGTACCACCTCCAAACACAGAAGAGTTTGATTTCTTCAACTATGGAGTTGAGAACGTATGTAAAATTAAAAAAACAGATCACCCTTTTGAATCAGTTGTCGCGTCTAGTGCTTCGGAGGAAGAAAATGACAGAGAAGATCAAGATGAAGATGAAAATGAAGAAGAGGAAGAAAAAAATGATGTATTCTGGAATATGCCACTTTTATTGAGTGAGCATGACCAAGAGACTGAATCTACGAGCCAAATAACAACCAGTTATAGAGCATCCGATTTGATTAAAGTTCGACAAACTTTTTTAAACAAGGATGATTTTGTAAACCATCTATATACAAAATGTCTTGAAGAAAACTTCCAAATTAAGCCTGTAAAGTCTGACAAATCTCGATTCACTGCTAAATGCATGTTGCCAAATTGTGAGTGGAAATGTAGTGCATACAAAATACGCCACACTGACAACTTCATCGTAAAGAAATTGCATGACGTACACACATGCTCACGTACCCAAATTATGGGAAATAATAAACATGCTTCCAAAAAGGTGTTAGGAAGTATTCTGATGGAATCGTTCAAAGCTGCAAATCGAGACTATAATCCAAAAGATATACGTGATGATGTTGGCAACCGTTTTCGGGTGAGCATTTCTTACAATCAAGCATGGAGAGCCAAGTGTCATGCAATAGAGATGCTTCGTGGCAGTATGGATGACTCGTTCCGAATGCTTCCCATTTATCTTCATAACATTAAGATTCATAACCCAGGAAGCATGACAAATGTGGTGACTGACAATGAAAATAGATTCGTGATGTGTTACATGTCCTTTGGCGCAGTTGTAAGTATCACTCATCCTACAATTGTTTTATCTTAAACTAATAGCAATCTCATTTGATTTGTTTGCGTGCAGATTCGATCATTTGTCCAAAATGTTCGCCCTATTATCATCGTTGATGGTGCACATTTGAAAGCTGGATACTTGGGTACAAATTTAGTCGCTGTTGCAATGGATGCCAATAACGGAATTTTGCCATTGGCTTATGGAATTGGTGAAGGCGAGACAAACGAGGTTTGGTCATGGTTTTTTGGCAATCTAAGAGATCATTTAGAGAGTTGTGGTATGAGTAATCGTATGTCAGAGATTACCTTTATTTCTGATCGTGCTCCTTCAATAGCACATGGTATTTCAAATGTGTTTCCTGAAGCCTTTCACTCTTTTTGCGCACGTCATCTATTCATGAACATAAAAACGATGTCCAACAAATTCAAATATTTTGAATGGCACTATTGGAAAATGGTTAAGGCTTATCGTTTGTCAGATTTTCAAGATCATGTTAGTGTATTTCAACGAAGATTAAAAGCGTCTCATAAGTATCTAAATGACGTTGGTTTCAACAAATGGTCCAGAAGTCATGCTGGTCATGTTAGGTATGCATACCTTACTAGCAACAGTGTAGAGTCTATTAACGCTCTATCCAAACATGCTCGCAAACTACCAGTTTGCATGTTATTGGAATTTTTTCGCGCTTCTATACAGGATTGGTTTTTCAAACATCACAACAAAGCAGTTAGTCTCACTTCAACGGTTACTCCATATGTTGAACGTAAATTAGGTAAGAGGACGAACAAATCAAGAAGATGGCAAGCATTTCCATCGACAAACAATCTAATAGAGGTGTGTGATGGAAGGAAAAACGGCCTCGTTAATCTAGAAGATAGAACATGTACATGTGGGCAATGGCAATTATCAGGCATACCTTGCGGACATGTATTGGCAGCAGCACGACTCTTCGGAGTGGAAGATGTTACATGTTATGTATCACATTGGTTCTTGTCTCAAACTTATATAAATACATATTCCGAACACATCCTTCCTTTGCCCCATCGATCCGAATGGTCCGATCCAGGGCCTAAGATCTTGAAAATCGTAAAGCCCCCAATTCAAAAGAAAAGAGCACCTGGACGCCCAAAAAGTACCGATCGGATTCCATCTCAAGGTGAAGAAACTGAAAAGAAAGTAAGAACATGTACTCGTTGCAAGCAAGCAGGTCATAACCGAACAACATGTAGCGCTTCTTATGACCTAACCGGTGAATCTACTTCTCAGAGGGTTAAAAAAACAGCCTCAAAATCAAAGTCAAAGTCGAAAGAGAAAGTCGAACCTTCGCAAGCTTATCAGTCTCAATTTTATCAAACGTACGATTTAGACCAGAATTAGGGGACCAGAATTAGTTGCTTGTTTATCAGTCTCAGTTTGTTGTTTATCAGTCTCAGTTTGTTTTTATGTTTATCAGTCTCAGTTAGTTGTTTAAATATGTGTCATAGATTGACCTACATACAGACGCAAGAACGCAAGAAAAATCTTGCGTATGTCATCAAACACACGCAAATACGCAAACAATAACTTGCGTCTGTCTTTAAAAAAGACGCAACTTTTCAAACAATACCTTGCGTATGTCATGAAACATACGCAAGCACGCAAACATCAACTTGCGTATATCTTTTAAAGAGACGCAAGGACGCAAACATAACCTTGCGTAAGTCTTCAAACATACGCAAGAACGCAAACAAAACCTTGCGTAAGCCATTTAAAGAGACGCAAGGACGCAAACAACACCTTGCGTCTGTCAAAAAACCAGAAGCAAGGACGCAAAAAAGGCCTTGCGTCTGTCCCAGATTATTTACATACAAAAATTACATGTTTTACCTAAAAACTGTATAATAATTACATCTACAAGTTAACTAATTAACAACCTTTGGGTCCTCTGGGTCCTCTGGTGGTGGTGGTTCCTGTGTATCAAAGCGTGCACGGAAGAATGTTCTTACCATTCGAATTCTATAGTCCTTAGCAGCCTTTTTAGGGTCTCCAATGTAGTCAATCTGATCCCAACCAAAAACTATCCTCTCCATATGAAGGCAGACCCAAACACCACAATCACCATGGCCACCACTCTGTATTGGCACATACGGTGCATCCTCGATCATCAACTCTACATCTTCTCTGTTCTCATAATAGTCAACAATTTGTGAGTCCTGCTTCTTGTTAAAGTAATCAATAGCCTTCAAATATAACGGCAAGTTGTCTGATAAGTTTTTGAAGACAGCCTCGAGTTGACCTTTTTTCAAACAACCCTTTAAACTATCATAGACTAATACTCTCTGTTCATCTAAGTTCAAAGTGAGTAGTATAAAATATTCAGGATCTGAAAAATGTACTGGAATCAAAATCTGCAACAAAAGAAACATAAAAAGTCAATAAGGAAGGACGCAAGGTTGACCTTGCGAGACACGAAAGGACGCAAGGTAGACCTTGCGTCAGGCGCAAGGACGCAAGGTCTACCTTGCGGGTGGACGCATGGACGCAAATTTTACTTTGCGTCCATAATGAAGACGCAAGGTTAATCTTGCGAGGGTCGCAAGGACGCAAGAGAGAGTTTGCGAACGGACGCAAGGGCGCAAGATTTGTCTTGCGCCTATTACAGTTTACTCAAAATGTATAGTTTATATAAAAAAAAAGGACTAACCTTATCACATTCAGCCCAGGATGGATAAAGGTCATCACTACCATCCCCAAGACCAATCAAATACATATAATCTGGGGGATTGAATTTAATGATCCCCTCTGCTTCAGGATTAGATGTATCCCCCTTCTCCTCCTCATTTTGAGTGTCATCATCATAAAAGGACTTGAATTTCTCCAGTTGATTGAGGAAACCCAATGGCATAATCGTCTATCGAGAACTACATGTATAATCTGCAATCGAAAACTGAGGACTCGAGGACATCTGGCTAGCTCGGGGCAGAAACCTCTGCCGAAATCTCAACAGGAAGGTAGCCCATCCATCAATATGCTATAATCAGATCAAGTTGATTATGAATGTTATAAAGCTAAAAACAAAACAAAACAAAACATGCATAAGTTTATAATTATTAACAAACTTACTATGTTTTCCAAATAACCAGAAAATGCAATTCCCAATAAACGTTTCCAAAACTCAGTATCAAGGAAGAGGAAGGTTTCATTTTGGAAAATGAACATGCAACGCGTATCTTGCTTATTGAGGATTAGTGATTTCAAATCTTTTGCTGGCCCAACATGCTTCCTTTGATCTCTTCCTTTCCTTTATCTGAAAAAAAAAAATAGTAATAAAGACGCAAAGACGCAAGAATTGTCTTGCGTCGGTGTAATGCAAACGCAAATACGCAATATAGGTCTTGCGTCCATCAGTGAAGTATACGCAAAGACGCAAGGTAATCCTTGCGTCCAACAATGAAGAAGACGCAAAGACGCAAGGTGATCCTTGCGTCATTCACTAACCTCATGCTGGTCTGCTTGTTTTTCTGCTTCATTAACCAATGGCAAATCAACTCCTTGCTCAATCTCCTCAGACACCGAGCCACGTTCTCATCTTGTTTATCAACAGCTTTTTCAGCCCCTTTTTCAGTAGGCTTTTCAGTTTCCATTGGCAACACATTCTCAGCTTCTTTAGTCCCTTGATAAGAAACTTTCAGCCTTTTTACTCTAGAAGCTACTTCGTCAGACAACTGTATATAATCTATGAGTCAGCAAACATACGCAAGGACGCAAGATATATCTTGCGTATACCAAGACGCAAAACGCAAGGTCTTATAAACATCAGGCGCAAGGACGCAAGGAAAACCTTGCGTCTGGTGAATGTTACAGACATACCTTCTCCAATGGTTTTCTGTAGCCCGGTGTTGTGAAAGGGGAATTTAAAAAATGAGTGGGCCTTCTTTCTCTTTTCCCACGTCTAACAACCCTCGGAGATGTATCATTGTCAGAGAAAGATCAAGGATCCACATATGCATCCTCGTTATCAACATACTATAATGAACAAAACGCAAAAAATAAGAAAAGTAGCCATACGCAAGGTCGCAAGTAAGTCCTTGCGTCTGAGTTAGAGACGCAAGTACAACCTGCGCCTAAATTACAATAAAGACGCAAGGACGCAAGATGGTCTTGCGTCTGATATAACATCAGGCGCAAGGACGCAAGTAAAACCTTGCGCCAACATAACAGGCAAGACGCAAGGTCGCAAAAAAAAATGCGCCTAGTTTACCTGATGTTCCCGGTGTTCCTGTTCTTTCAAACGTTTTTCATGATCATCAAGCTTCTTTTTACAATCAGCCAACTCCTTTTCTTGATCATCCACCCTCTTAGTCAACATATTAACCATACGCAACAATTCCTGCAAATTGTTGCCTTTTTGTGTTGGATGAGGGTCCGAGGTCTGCTCTGACTCCTCCTGCAATAATTCCTTCAAACTGCCACCCAACTCCTCTTCAACTTGATTATCATCTTGTGTATTTTTCTCGTCTTCAACAACATCACCTTGAAAGTAAGAGGAACTCTAGATCCACCATCGACAACCTCTCTCTGTCTCAGATGGGTGCAGGGAACGAAAAGGTCTTTTTCTCTTCGGACAATCATCCTGAAATGAAGTTATATTAGTAAAAACAAAAGGACGCAAGGACGCAAAAGTCATTTTGCGTCTAGACGCAAGAACGCAAAGATCATCTTGCGAGTAGACGCAAGGACGCAAGAGTAAACTTGCGACACACGCAAGGACGCAAGCATGATTCTTGCGCCTGTAACAAGTATAACCCAGGGTTCACACGCAAGGACGCAAGGATATCCTTGTGACACACGCAAGGACGCAAGGTGTATCTTGCGTCCTCATGCGACACACAAAACTGCTCTGTTAAAACAGAAACTGCTGTATATACACTATATAAAAAGCTCTTGGAGATATTAACTAACCATTATATGTAGAAGTTTTAGGTAGTCAGACACTGTAAAGGTTTCAGCAGATGAACGCTTCCAAAATAATGCTCTTGGTACTCCATCCTTATCAGTTTTGGTTGCAAAACTCTTAATGGTACGACGGTATGCCTCGAGGATCCAAATCTTAAATGCCCACATAAAACCAGCCAAAGTGTAAGCCTTTCCACCCCCACTCTCTAATTGGCTTTCTCGAACCTCAAAACCTTCGCTCACCGCTGAGTAAATAGCATCCCAAATACGAGACCCCCATGGGTACGCGTTCACCTTATTGAAATCTTCAACCAACCATAGAAACTGTTTACTAACCACATGTTGCCCCTGCTTCCCCATAAACGCTCTCTCTACGATCAAAATTATAGCTAGTCGAACAATATCATCGTCACTAACCTTGGGAACCTTTACATCACCTTGTTTTTTGATAAGGATGTTTTGTATATCACTAACCAAAATGTTGCTGGCATCGGGACGTTCTGGAAAACAAAGTCGTCTAATGGGTGCGGTCTTTGATTCATAATTTCGAGGGATGTAATGTGCCATGTCCGTCCGGCTACCAAACATAAAGCCGGTGACGAAACAAAATTCACGCCGACCAAATCTAATCATAAAATTAGGAGAAAAATGAAACCATATATCTTGTTGCTCTTCAGGGTACTTACTAGCATCTAATTTTGCTGAACGCTCACATTTCCGTTGGAGCATGGCATGTACTAGGCCAGGATCATTACCCGTGTATGAAAGATCTAACCAGGGACCAAAGCATGTACTTCTAAATAATTTTTCTTGCCTCTCAGTCAACATTTTCTTGACCTGAGGAATCACGGTCAACATATTCTTCATGGTCAATTTACCTTCCACATAGCCCTGTAAAAGTCAGAAGAACAACAGAAGAAAATCACATAGACGCAAGCAAGCAAGACAGAGATTGCGTACAAGGCCGCAAGGACGCAAGGTTAACCTTGCGTAACAGATGTGCAAGACGCAAGGACGCAAGGTTAACCTTGCGTAACTTATGATCAAGACGCAAGGACGCAAGGGTTACCTTGCGTGCACATGCAAAGGTAAAATTATAGCAAACGTAAGGTCGCAAATATCACCTTGCGTACATTGTGAGGCATACGCAAGGACGCAAGGATTGTCTTGCGTCTACATAGCAACAGAGTTACACAACTTGAATCTAGCAAAAATTCCTGGGTATCGTACGCAATCTCAATAATATACAATCAAAAACACAAAATACAAACAAATTTCGTTGACACATTTTTTCGAACAGTTGGCGTGCAAAGAGTGCAAAAACTTTGTTTTAGCACATAAATCTAAGCACTATGAAGTAGATCGAATAATATAACATAGATCTAAGAAATCTAACCTGTTCTTGAGACATAGTGAACGATGATGGTGATTCGATGATGTTGGTGGCGTAGAAGCTCGCTTGTACTCGGGAAGATCGAAGATGGAAGGATGAAGAAGATCTAGTAACGATGAAGATGTGAGGAGGATGACGTGAGGATGATGATGAAGATTTTGCGAGTGATTTGCGAGTGTTTGGATCTTGCGAATGACGAGCGAAAGGGCACCAGAGAGGAGTTTGCGTATGTGTGTGGGAACAGTGAACGCAAACTGATCATTTAACTAGTTCTTTTACTGCTACACGCAAGGTCGCAACGACGCAAGGTCGCAAGGACGCAAGCTGTCTTGCGCCTTGCGAGGGCAAATTGTCAAACTTTTTTTTTAGGGCTGTCAGTCAACAAGCTTAAAAAAAAAGGGCATTTTGGTGATAATCCCCTAAAATTAACCCTTGTCATTGTTCAAATTGACTATGACAATTAAATATAGTTAAAACAAGATCCTGATCGGCCCGTGCGTAGTGACAGGGCATTCCGGGTTGCATTTCATAGTTAACGTAGCGTTATTTATATATAAAAGCAGGATTGCAGTTGTACCTGAGTGGTAGTGGCCTGCCTCTAACACACTTGAGGTCAGGAGTTCGACTCCACTCCAGGGCAACAATTAATGAAATTCTATCCCTGCCATGTAAGGATCCACCCATGGCACATTTCCCACATTGTGTTGGGGGGGAGTAAAGGGGAGGGGGGTTTTACTTGGCCGTGCCTTTGGATCGGTTTAAGGTTTCCTCCCGGGCAGCGATAGGGGGCGGGTTAATATCACTGCATCGGCATAGTCGAAATGGGAGATGATCGCAACGGGTAGTTAATTCCCCCTCGGGTGATCCCAAATTCGCTGTTCTAAAAAAATTTATATATAAAAGTGAAAACGGCTCATGTATTAAGCCATGTTTTAGATGTCGGTGTGTTTAGGGTTTTTTAAAAAGGTGTCCGTTTCACGTATAGTTAGTTGCGTTGTGTTCATAAAATTATTCTGAGTTGAACGGTGGTGCCGGAAAAATTTAACACTCGGCGAGCGGGAAGATACGGTTCGATAAAAATTGTGGTGAAGTTGGGTTGAGGTTTTTTAATAGAATAATGATTTGACTATTTTTACTCTTGAAAAAAGTGTAGTTTGGATTATAGTTGAGGGGCCGGTTTTATAAATTTGGTTTGGGATGTCGTTTTCATCCTCATGAGACGACCTAAACTTGCTACACAAATAGTATATGTATAATAAAATAATAATAATAATAATAAAATAATAATAATAATAATAATAATAATAAAATAATAATAATAATAATAATAATAATAATAATAATAATAATAATAATAATAATAATAATAATAATAATAATAATAATTTGTCGGGCCAGCTTCACTTGGCTAATAAGATAAAAAAAATGCAGGGGACGGAATGGTTATTATTGTACAAAATGATATGTTTCTCATTAAATATTTGACTAATTTTATGCTTAACAAGATTGTTAAAAAAACTAAGTTAAACCAACTAAATCTGCATAATTTAATTTTTTTAAATTCAAATCAGCCTTGCTTAAGATCCTCTAAAAAGCATGGGAGCCAAAAGACAGTCATGCTCTTCTAACTCTACTGGACGAATGGAATTTTTTCAAATCTATTGGCTCAATAATAGCTTCACTGATATGGCTAAAACGGACGGTTTATTTTAGTGCGATGTCGTTAGGTCGCTAAAGGTCAATTCAGGATATCAACAAGGGATGAATGTTTAATTTATATGTGCTGGGCCTAAATCTATTATCCTTCCTATGGGTTAGCAAGGACAATTATGATCTAGGGTCGTTCCTTGAGCGGTCGAATTGAAACGGAGTTTATTCAGGTAATTTAGAGATTAAGATGAGGGTTTGTACACAATTCAGTATCCAAGACAAGTGGCCAGGTACACCTTGTGTGGAGAGGCAGGATCTTTTTGGTCCCAATAAATTGACGACTGTTCAGAAAATCAACAACCAAGTCCAACAGGTTTATTCATAGACACCACTTTATCCGGAATATCAAATTGTGTAAAGGCGATAGCTGGGTTGATATAGTTTATAATTGTAATTGAGATATTAAAGAAATATAATTAAAATAACAAAACTAAAATAAGCTAGCTAACATGCAATAGTTAAGGACAGAGAAGACGTGGTTCACCATGATTTAAGATAACGAAGTGTCGGGATGATTATGAGACACTCCTTGGATAGATATACCTCAGTGTGAACACTAGATTCCCTACTAAGCGATTTCCCGATTAGCATGTCACGAGAAACTAGGCTTTGAAGATTCTGATCGGATGGACTATGCTCAACTTCCCGACGCTTTATCCGGTTTAGGAATATAAGCGGCCCATCTTGGATGCAATGCATACCTTGGGCGCACGAATAAAGTAGCATAGCCATATATATAATATCCAACCTTTCTTAACACCTTAGTGTATCACCCAAGTGAGTGGTTATGATTGTGTTTCGAATTCCTTTCTGTCAATGGTTTGGTAAAATCTAAGGGTTTGTAGACAAATTAGAACTTCTGATAGTTCTCAGTCATCCTTAAAGATTTATAAGCTTAGTTTGTATTGTAGTGCGTTAAATTTCATTTATAATTTAAATCAGCCCCTTACTTAAATCTACTCAATAAATTCCTTAGTTATCCACCATGTACTACACTTATAGTGGTTCCATAGCTTCTAACCTTGACCATGCTCAAGTGGTCCTATAGTACATCAACATTGTACTCTACTGTTGGACAGTATTTCCTTGAGTCTTATACTCTTGACCAATGTCTTGATATGGTCCTATGATAATTCTCCATGTACTTTATAGTATTTCCGATGGGTTCATACCTTGACCAATGTATAAACACAGATAATTAAGTACCCTTATAATGTCGACTTTATAAAAGGTTTTAATCACGTTTATTGGTTGAAGGACGATAATAACGAGGTTTAATATCATAGACAGAAAGTAATTACGAAACGATAATCCTCACTAACATTACTAAATCATGGCAAACAATTAAAAAATTACTCACACATCATGGTAATAAGCATTTCAATCATTAATAAATCACAAACATCAAACAAGAACATTATGACGAGGGTAAAAACGTGAATTTTTAACCGATATCAAATATCCCTCACTTAGACTTTGCTTGTCCTCAAGCAAACTAATCATTTATTTTGAGTTCAAGGATACTTCTGAGGTTTTCGTTCTATATGTCAAGTGGATTGTTCTTTATTATAAGAGCAAAATCATACAAACCGTCTTCTAAAAGGGTAGAAACTATCTCTGCAAGCATGAAGGGAGGTTACATGACTTTGACTTCCTTACACGGGTCACTCAAATCACTCAAGTGTTTGGGGTTCCCTATAAATCTATTAAATGAATTCGCTCATAGCCAGTTATGTTGCAAGTATTATCATAGGCTTGACCAAGAATCAAGTCTCCACTGGTTAGATAAGGACGTCACTGATTTTCTCCCTAATCATTATTTCAAGAGGAAGAGCGGGTTTAAAGGTTGGTTTACGGAGAAAGGTGAAAGTTTTAATATGGAGAAAAGGATGATTTTCGAATTATTGAGATATAGAGAGATTCGATAGATTTCGATTTCAATGAGGATATACTTTTTCTAGGAAAGATGGTACCCTATTTTTGTTGAAGTGTTCCTTTAGAGGGCGCTGAGTTTCAGCGAAGACTTTGCTTCTTTTCTGCAATCCTCATAGGTCACAATTTTCATTTTCTTGGGGGATCTATGCCTTTATTTGAAGACTTTTCTCTTCTTTTTTGAGACTTTGCTCAAAAACTTTTTTTTTTTTTTTTTTGTATATCTCATCTTCATAAATTTGTCTATTTCTTCTTGTGCTGAAACAACCCAACCCGTATTCAACACGACCAAATTTTTTTTTTTTAAATAAATAAACCATTAACGCTCGATTAGATGATTACATAGCGTGAAACGTCCCCTTTCAACCCATTAAGCAATATTACAAGTTAAATGTTTACAAATAAGGCACAAAGGCCCTTAATTGAATGTAATACAAGTTCGACCCGTTAAAAATGATAGTTTTAATCCAAGCAACACTTGAGCATGGTTTGGGGCTAAACTACCCAAAACACTAGGCCGACTTCAAAAAAAGCTTCACCAAGCATCCAACAAGGGGTAACTAGTGCCCAACAACCCCCTTCCCCTTCTCCGCACCTGCATCTAAAAAGATAAACAATGAGAGGGGTAAGCTAATGCTTAGTGAGTGCAATAAGTATACACGTGCATATATAATATACCTACTTGCAACCACGTACACACATACCACAAACATACTAGCAATGTAATATTAGCATACGAACTCCAAATATTAAGCTAACAACCTCCAATACCGCAACTAGTATAAACAATAACATATACTCCAAAATATAATATGCTACACTACAATACATGCACAACTATATGGTTAACTATACACGCGTCATGGTGCTACCGGCTCCGTAGTTCACACCATACGTAATGCTATGACGCTACCGGCTCCATGGTTCACATCACTACGCATTCGAGTCATACTATTTTATAGTGCTACCGGCTCCATGGTTCACATCACTACACATTCAAGTCATACTCTTTTATAGTGCTACTGGCTCCATGGTTCACACTTCGGTGTTACCGGCTCCGTGGTTCACACCTCATTTTATAGTGCTACCGGCTCCATGGTTCACACTTTGATGTTACCGGCTCCATGATTCACATCAGTACACGTACCATGATGCCACCGGCTCCGTGGTTCACATCATAGCACACTCGCACACACTATGGCACTTTCAGCTCTGTGGATCATGCCATAGCATACAAATAAATATACTATATACATACATGCATAAATATCCCACTCACCTTAACGCCAAGGTGATGATTAAAGTCCGCAAGCTTCAAAGCAAGTACCTAATTCATTAAGTACACACTTAATACATAAACTAGTTGGACTAGACACCAACATTTAACACTTGAGCATTTAATGACCCGATTGCAATAAATGACTCATTTACACCAAACCGCTCATCAATGACCAAGACTCATCATAAATCACTAAAAGCTAGTGATTATAGTCTAATATCAACAACCAACACCATTTAGGGTATTTTCATACCCATCTTGCCCAAACTAGGTCAACATTATCCATTTGACCCATTTTAACACTTAGACTTACAAATTTGGTCAAACTTAACCCATTAACAAATCCTTCATCATTTAACAAGTGTATTAGTGACTAACAACACAATTAACTCTTACAAATTCTCAATTTACATGACCAAACCCTGTATTAACACCATTAGGGTTTTCCTTACACCAAATTAACCCAAATTCACCCATTAAATCCCCAAATGGGTCTTACAAGTCTCAAATGACCAAACCCTAGCCATAAATTGAAATGTCCCGTTCTTATTGATTAAAAACGTTCCATATTAATTGATTTCGTTGCGAAGTTTTGACCTCTATATGAGACGTTTTTCAAAGACTGCATTCATTTTAAAACAAACCATAACCTTTATTTCATCAATAAAGGTTTAAAAAGCTTTTACGTAGATTATCAAATAATGATAATCTAAAATATCCTGTTTACACACGACTATTACATAATGGTTTACAATACAAATATGTTACAACGATATAAGTTTCTTGAATGCAGTTTTTACACAATATCATACAAGCATGGACTCCAAATCTTGTCCTTATTTAAGTATGCGACAGCGGAAGCTCTTAATAATCACCTGAGAATAAACATGCTTAAAACGTCAACAAAAATGTTGGTGAGTTATAGGTTTAACCTATATATATCAAATCGTAACAATAGACCATAAGATTTCATATTTCAATATACATCCCATACATAGAGATAAAAATCATTCATATGGTGAACACCTGGTAACCGACATTAACAAGATGCATATATAAGAATATCCCCATCCCTCCGGACACCCTTCGGATATGATATAAATTTTGAAGTACTAAAGCATCCATTACTTTGGATGGGGTTTGTTAGGCCCAATAGATCTATCTTTAGGATTCACGTCAATTAGGGTGTCTGTTCCCTAATTCTTAGATTACCAGACTTAATAAAAAAGGGCATATTCGATTTCGATAATTCAACCATAGAATGTAGTTTCACGTACTTGTGTCTATTTTGTAAATCATTTATAAAACCTGCATGTATTTTCATCCCAAAAATATTAGATTTTAAAAGTGGGACTATAACTCACTTTCACAGATTTTTACTTCGTCGGGAAGTAAGACTTGGCCACTGGTCGATTCACGAACCTATAACAAATATGTACATATATATCAAAGTATGTTCAAAATATATTTACAACACTTTTAATACATTTTGATGTTTTAAGTTTATTAAGTCAGCTGTCCTCGTTAGTAACCTACAACTAGTTGTCCACAGTTAGATGTACAGAAATAAATCGATATATATATATTATCTTGAATCAATCCACGACCCAGTGTATACTCGTCTCAGGCTAGATCACAACTCAAAGTATATATATTTTTGGAATCAACCTCAACCCTGTATAGCTAACTCCCACATTACTGCATATAGAGTGTCTATGGTTGTTCCAAATAATATATACACATGGGTCGATATGATATGTCAAAACATTTACATACGTGTCTATGGTATCCCAAGATTACATAATATATTAGAATACATGTATAATACAATATAAGTTAGCTAGGATATGATTAATATAGATTTGTTACCAATTTTCACATTGCTACAACAAGAAAAATTATCCAATCTTGTTTTACCCATAACTTCTTCGTTTTAAATCCGTTTTGAGTGAATCAAATTGCTATGATTTCATATTGAACTATATTTTATGAATCTAAACAAAAAATTTATAGGTTTATGGTCGGAAATATAAGTTACAAGTCATTTTTGTAAGAGGTAGTCATTTCAGTCGAAAGAACGACGTCTTGATGACCATTTTGAAAAAATACTTCCACTTTGAGTTTAACCATGATTTTTGGATATAGTTTCATGTTCATAAGAAAAATAATTTTCCCAGAAGAACAACTTTTAAATCAAATTTTATCATAGTTTTTAACTAACTAACCCAAAACAGCCCGCGGTGTTACTACGACGGCGTAAATCCAGTTTTACGGTGTTTTTCGTGTTTCCAGGTTTTAAATCATTAAGTTAGCATATCATATAGATATATAACATGTGTTTAGTTGATTTTAAAAGTCAAGTTAGAAGGATTAACTTTTGTTTGCGAACAAGTTTAGAATTAACTAAACTATGTTCTAGTGATTACAAGTTTAAACCTTCGAATAAGATAGCTTTATATGTATGAATCGAATGATGTTATGAACATCATTACTACCTCAAGTTTTCTGAATAAATCTACTGGAAATGAGAAAAATGGATCTAGCTTCAAAGGATCCTTGGATGGCTTGAAAGTTCTTGAAGCAGAATCATGACACGAAAACAGTTCAAGTAAGATTTTCACTCGAAATAAGGTTGTTATAGTTATAGAAATTGAATCAAAGTTTGAATATGAGTATTACCTTGTATTAGAAAGATATTTTACTATAAATAAGAAAGATTTCTTGAGGTTGGATGATCACTCTACAAGATTGGAAGTAAGCTAGCAAACTTGGAAGTATTCTTGATTTTATGAAACTAGAACTTGTAGAATTTATGAAGAACACTTAGAACTTGAAGATAGAACTCGAGAGAGATCAATTAGATGAAGAAAATTGAAGAATGAAAGTGTTTGTAGGTGTTTTTGGTCGTTGGTGTATGGATTAGATATAAAGGATATGTAATTTTGTTTTCATGTAAATAAGTCATGAATGATTACTCATATTTTTGTAATTTTATGAGATATTTCATGCTAGTTGCCAAATGATGGTTCCCACATGTGTTAGGTGACTTAAATGGGCTGCTAAGAGCTGATCATTGGAGTGTATATACCAATAGTACATACATCTAAAAGCTGTGTATTGTACGAGTACGAATACGGGTGCATACGAGTAGAATTGTTGATGAAACTGAACGAGGATGTAATTGTAAGCATTTTTGTTAAGTAGAAGTATTTTGATAAGTGTCTTGAAATCTTTCAAAAGTGTAAGAATACATATTAAAACACTACATGTATATACATTTTAACTGAGTCGTTAAGTCATCGTTAGTCGTTACATGTAAATGTTGTTTTGAAACCTTTAGGTTAACGATCTTGTTAAATGTTGTTAACCCAATGTTTATAATATCAAATGAGATTTTAAATTATTATATTATCATGATATTATGATGTACGAATATCTCTTAATATGATCTATATACATTAAATGTCGTTACAACGATAATCGTTACATATATGTCTCGTTTCAAAATCATTAAGTTAGTAGTCTTATTTTACATATGTAGTTCATTGTTAATACACTTAATGATATATTTACTTATCATTTAACATAATTAACCAAGTGTATCAATATCTTAATATGATTCATATGTACCTAGTAAGACGTTATAACGATAATCGTTATATATATCGTTTTCGAGTTTCTTAATTTAATAGTCTCATTTTTATGTATATAACTCATTGTTAAAATACCTAATGAGATACATACTTATAATAAAATCATGTTAATTATATATATAACCATATATATGTCATCGTATAGTTTTTAAAAGTTTTAACGTTCGTGAATCACCGGTCAACTTGGGTGGTCATTTGTCTATATGAAACCTATTCCAATTAATCAAGTCTTAATAAGTTTGATTGCTTAACATGTTGGAAACACTTAATCATGTAAATATCAATTTCATTTAATATATATAAACATGGAAAAGTTCAGGTCACTACAGTACATACCCGTTAAATAAATTTCGTCCCGAAATTTTAAGCTGTTGAAAGTGTTGACGAATCTTCTAGAAATAGATGCGGGTATTTCTTCTTCATCTGATCTTCACGCTCCCAGGTGAACTCGGGTCCTCTACGAGCATTCCATCGAACCTTAACAATCGGTATCTTGTTTTGTTTAAGTCTCTTAACCTCACGATCCATTATTTCGACGGGTTCTTCAATGAATTGAAGTTTTTCATTGATTTGGATTTCGTCCAACGGAATAGTGAGATCTTCTTTAGCAAAACATTTCTTCAAATTTAAGACGTGGACAGTGTTATGTACAGCCGCGAGTTGTTGAGGTAGCTCCAGTTGGTAAGCTACTGGTCCGACACGATCTATAATCTTGAATGGTCCAATGTACCTTGGATTTAGTTTCCCCCGTTTACCAAATCGAACAACGCCTTTCCAAGGTGAAACCTTAAGCATGACCATTTCTCCAATTTCAAACTCTATATCTTTTCTTTTACTGTCCGCGTAGCTCTTTTGTCGACTCTGGGCGGTTTTCAATCTTTGTTGAATTTGGATGATTTTCTCTGTAGTTTCTTGTATTATCTTCGGACCCGTAATCTGTCTATCCCCCACTTTATTCCAACAAATCGGAGACCTGCACTTTCTACCATAAAGTGCCTCAAACGGCGCCATCTCAATACTAGAATGATAACTGTTGTTGTAGGAAAATTCTGCTAACGGTAGGTGTCGATCCCAACTATTTTCGAAATCAATAACACATGCTCGTAGCATGTCTTCAAGCGTTTGTATCGTCCTTTCACTCTGCCCATCAGTTTGTGAATGATAGGCAGTACTCATGCCTAGACGAGTTCCTAATGCTTGCTGTAATGTCTGCCAGAATCTTGAAATAAATCTGCCATCCCTATCAGAGATAATAGAGATTGGTATTCCATGTCTGGAGATGACTTCCTTCAAATACAGTCGTGCTAACTTATCCATCTTGTCATCTTCTCTTATTGGCAGGAAGTGTGCTGATTTGGTGAGACAATCAACTATTACCCAAATAGTATCAAAACCACTTGCAGTCCTTGGCAATTTAGTGATGAAATCCATGGTAATGTTTTCCCATTTCCATTCCGGGATTTCGGGTTGTTGAAGTAGACCTGATAGTTTCTGATGCTCAGCTTTGACCTTAGAAAACGTCAAACATTCTCCTACGTATTTAGCAACATCGGCTTTCATACCCGGCCACCAAAAATGTTTCTTGAGATCCTTGTACATCTTCCCCGTTCCAGGATGTATTGAGTATCTGGTTTTATGAGCTTCTCTAAGTACCATTTCTATCATATCTCCAAATTTTGGT
Source organism: Rutidosis leptorrhynchoides (assembly GCF_046630445.1). Taxonomy (NCBI): domain Eukaryota; kingdom Viridiplantae; phylum Streptophyta; class Magnoliopsida; order Asterales; family Asteraceae; genus Rutidosis; species Rutidosis leptorrhynchoides. Next base: position 80,119,453 of record NC_092337.1, on the reverse strand, counting down.
ACCCAAATCCTTTCAGCCCTATACCGGGTTCCATCTTCCCGAATATTAAGATGCTTCTCCGATCTTTTGGGTATTTCATCCTTTAAATTTCCCTCTTTTAAAAATCCTTGTTGCGCCTCCTTTATTTGAGTAGTAAGGTTATTGTGAATCATTATATTCATAGATTTTACTCGAATGGGTTCTCTGTCCTTCCTGCTCAAGGCGTCGGCTACCACATTTGCCTTCCCCGGGTGGTAACGAATCTCAAAGTCGTAATCATTCAACAATTCAATCCATCTACGCTGCCTCATATTCAGTTGTTTCTGATTAAATATGTGTTGAAGACTTTTGTGGTCGGTATATATAATACTTTTGACCCCATATAAATAGTGCCTCCAAGTCTTTAATGCAAAAACAACCATGCCTAATTCCAAATCATGCGTCGTATAATTTTGTTCGTGAATCTTCAATTGTCTAGACGCATAAGCAATCACCTTCGTTTGTTGCATTAATACACAACCGAGACCTTGCTTTGATGCGTCACAATAAATCACAAAATCATCATTCCCTTCAGGCAATGACAATATAGGTGCCGTAGTTAGCTTTTTCTTCAATAACTGAAACGCTTTCTCTTGTTCATCCTTCCATTCAAATTTCTTCCCTTTATGCGTTAATGCAGTCAAGGGTTTTGCTATTATGGAAAAGTCTTGGATGAACCTTCTATAGTAACCAGCTAGTCCTAAAAACTGGCGTATGTGTTTCGGATTTTTCGGGGTTTCCCACTTTTCAACAGTTTCTATCTTTGCCGGATCCACCTTAATACCTTCTTTGTTCACTATGTGACCGAGGAATTGAACTTCTTCCAACCAAAATACACACTTTGAAAATTTAGCGTACAATTCTTCCTTCCTCAATACTTCTAACACCTTTCTCAAATGTTCACCGTGTTCTTGGTCATTCTTTGAGTAAATAAGTATGTCATCAATGAAAACAATGACAAACTTGTCAAGGTATGGTCCACACACTCGGTTCATAAGGTCCATGAACACAGCTGGTGCATATGTTAAACCAAACGGCATGACCATAAACTCGTAATGACCGTAACGTGTTCTGAAAGCAGTATTTGGAATATCATCTCTTTCATCCGCATTTGGTGATACCCGAAACGTAAGTCAATCTTTGAATAAACAGACGAGCCTTGTAGTTGATCAAATAAGTCGTCGATTCTCGGTAGTGGGTAGCGGTTCTTGATGGTAAGTTTGTTCAACTCTCGGTAGTCGATACACAACCTGAATGTACCATCTTTCTTCTTGACAAACAAAACAGGAGCTCCCCACGGTGATGTGCTTGGTCGAATGAAACCACACTCTAAAAGTTCTTGTAATTGGCTTTGCAGTTCTTTCATCTCGCTGGGTGCGAGTCTGTAAGGAGCACGAGCTATTGGTGCAGCTCCTGGTACAAGATCTATTTGAAATTCAACGGATCGATGTGGGGGTAATCCCGGTAATTCTTTCGGAAATACATCGGGAAATTCTTTTGCGACGGGAACATCATTGATGCTCTTTTCTTCAGTTTGTACTTTCTCAACGTGTGCTAGAACAGCATAGCAACCTTTTCTTATTAGTTTTTGTGCCTTCAAATTACTAATAAGATGTAGCTTCGTGTTGCCCTTTTCTCCGTACACCATTAAGGGTTTTCCTTTTTCTCGTATAATGCGAATTGCATTTTTGTAACAAATGATCTCTGCTTTCACTTCTTTCAACCAGTCCATACCGATTATCACATCAAAACTCCCTAACTCTACTGGTATCAAGTCAATCTTAAATGTTTCGCTAACCAGTTTAATTTCTCGATTCCGACATATATTATCTGCTGAAATTAATTTACCATTTGCTAATTCGAGTAAAAATTTACTATCCAAAGGCATCAATGGACAACTTAATTTAGCACAAAAATCTCTACTCATATAGCTTCTATCCGCACCCGAATCAAATAAAACGTAAGCAGATTTATTGTCAATAAGAAACGTACCCGTAACAAGCTCCGGGTCTTCCTGTGCCTCTGCCGCATTAATATTGAAAACTCTTCCGCGGCCTTGTCCATTCGTGTTCTCCTGGTTCGGGCAATTTCTAATAATGTGGCCCGGTTTTCCACATTTATAACAAACTACATTGGCATAACTTGCTCCGACACTACTTGCTCCGCCATTACTCGTTCCGACACCATTTGTTCCTTTCATTCTGTTAACCCCTGGTCCGTAGACCTCACACTTTGCCGCGCTATGACCATTTCTTTTACACTTGTTGCAAAATTTGGTGCAGAACCCGGAGTGATACTTTTCACACCTTTGGCATAGCTGCTTCTGATTGTTGTTGTTGTTGTTGCGGTTATTATTGTTGTTAAGATGATTGTTGTTGTTGCGATTGATGTTGCGATTGTTAGGATAGTTGTTGCGATTATTGTTGTAATTGCTGTTGTTATTGTATTGGTGATTCTTATCACCGTTTTCCTCCCACTTTCTTTTGACTTGCTTCACATTGGCCTCTTCAGCAGTCTGTTCTTTAATTCTTTCTTCAATCTGGTTCACTAGTTTGTGAGCCATTCTACATGCCTGTTGTATGGAGGCGGGCTCGTGTGAACTTATATCTTCTTGGATTCTTTCCGGTAATCCTTTCACAAACGCGTCGATCTCTCTTCCTCATCTTCGAACGCTCCCGGACACAATAGGCATAATTCTGTGAATCGTCTTTTGTACGTGGTAATATCAAATCCTTGGGTTCGTAACCCTCTAAGTTTTGTCTTGAGCTTATTGACCTCGGTTCCGGGATGGTACTTCTCGTTTATCAAGTGCTTGAATGCTGACCACGGTAGTGCGTAAGCATCATCTTGTCCCACTTGCTCTAGATAGGTATTCCACCATGTTAACGCAGAACCTGTGAAGGTATGCGTAGCGTACTTCACTTTGTCCTCTTCAGTACACTTACTTATGGCAAACACCGATTCGACCTTTTCGGTCCACTGTTTCAATCCGATCGGTCCTTCGGTTCCATCAAATTCCAAAGGTTTGCAGGCAGTGAATTCTTTGTAGGTGCATCCTACACGATTTCCTGTACTGCTAGATCCAAGGTTATTGTTGGTATGTAGCGCGGCCTGTACTGCGGCTATGTTTGAAGCAAGAAAGGCACAAAATTCCTCTTCACTCATATTCAAGGTGTGCGAGTAGTCGGTGCCATTTCCTTCAAAATAGTCAAATGAAACGAGTTAATCATATAGAATATCAAGAGTAGTCAATAGTATTTCGTAGCGTAATATGAACTTATTTATAAAAGCTCTTTCTTCATATTAGCGTTTTATACTCTTTAATTCGGGTAGTACCTACCCGTTAAGTTCATACTTAGTAGCTAACATACCATTTCAACTACTACAATTCTATATGAAAAACTAATCACAAAAAAATATATCATATTAAAACCTTTATACAATAACTTGCAAACTTACAATACCGCTTTTTTTTTACATATAGCATGAAATATAGCACATAAAACTTTGATACAAAGTAGTTGCGAAGATAATTCTAGTTAATAAATAAGGCGTTCAGCAAAGGCAATAAAGACACGTAATTCATACGTCCAGAAACAAGTCATGCATTCTGGTTTTACTAATACCACTTCCCATCCTTGGTTTTGTGGAACATAACCGTTGTGACCGATAGTAAGACAATGTGTTGTAACGTCGTCAAAAGGATGAAGGTTACGTAATGACCAACAGTCTCGTAATAACCTAAAAACCTCATTTCTTACCCCAATTACCGACTCCGTCACTTGTGGGAACGTTTTGTTTAATAGTTGTAGCCCGATGTTCTTTTTCTCACTTTGGTGAGAAGCGAACATTACTAACCCGTAAGCATAACATGCTTCTTTATGTTGCATGTTAGCCGCTTTTTCTAAATCATGAAGTCCTATATTCGGATACATTAAGTCAAAATAATTTCTTAACCCGTTGCGTAAAATAGCATTTGGGTTCCCCGCAATATATGCGTCAAAGTAAACACATCGTAGCTTATGGGTTTCCCAATGTGATATCCCCCATCTTTCAAACGAAAGCCTTTTATAAACCAAGGCATTCTTGGAACGTTCTTCGAATGTCTTACAAACTGATTTTGCCATAAATAGTTGTGCCGAGGAATTCTGACCGACTCTAGACAAGATTTCATCAATCATGTCTCCGGGTAAGTCTTCTAAAATATTGGGTTGTCTATCCATTTTGTGTTTTTATACTGTAAAATAGACAAGAGTTAGATTCATAAAAGATACTTATTAATACAAGCAATTTTTACATATATCGTAAAGCATAAGCACACTATATTACATATATTACACCGCACAAATACAATTATCTTATTCCGACTCACTCGTTTCTTCTTTTTTGAACTTGGTTCTTTTTGCTAAGTTTTTAGGGATATATGATGTTCCCCTAATACGAGCCATCGTTTTCCACATTGGTCTAGAAAAACCTGGTGGTTTAGAGGTTCCCGGGTTATTGTTACAACTTAAGAAATACGGGTGTTGACGATACATATAAAGTTCATCGGGGTTGGAATCAGATTTCTCTATTTTTATGCCCTTTCCCTTATTGTTCTCTTTTGCCTTTTTAAATTCAGTTGGGGTAATTTCTATAACATCATCGGAATTCTCGTCGGGATCCGATTCATCGGAGAATTGGTAATCCTCCCAATATTTTGCTTCCTTGGCGGAAACACCGTTGACCATAATTAACCTTGGTCGGTTGGTTGAGGATTTTCTTTTACTTAACCGTTTTATTATTTCCCCCACCGGTTCTATTTCTTCTTCCGGTTCCTCCTCCTCCGGTTCCGATTATTCTTCCGGTTCCGATTCTTCTTCCGGTTCCTCTTCGGGAACTTGTGAATCAGTCCACGAATCATTCCAAATTACATTTGACTCTTCATTATTATTAGGTGAGTCAATGGGACTTGTATTAGAGGTAGACATCTATCACATAATATCAAACACATTAAGAGATTAATATATCACATAATATTCACATGTTAAAAAATATATAGTTTCCAACAAAATTTGTTAAGCAATCATTTTTCAAGTAAACACGGTCGAAGTCCAGACTCACTAATGCATCCTAACAAACTCGATAAGACACACTAATGCAAATTCTGGTTCTCTAAGACCAACGCTCGGATACCAACTGAAATTTCCCGTTCTTATTGATTAAAAACGTTCCATATTAATTGATTTCATTGCGAAGTTTTGACCTCTATATGAGACGTTTTTCAAAGACTGCATTCATTTTAAAACAAACCATAACCTTTATTTCATCAATAAAGGTTTAAAAAGCTTTACGTAGATTATCAAATAATGAGAATCTAAAATATCCTGTTTACACACGACTATTACATAATGGTTTACAATACAAATATGTTACAACGAAATAAGTTTCTTGAATGCAGTTTTTACATAATATCATACAAGCATGGACTCCAAATCTTGTCCTTATTTAAGTATGCGACAGCGGAAGCTCTTAATAATCACCTGAGAATAAACATGCTTAAAACGTCAACAAAAATGTTGGTGAGTTATAGGTTTTACCTATATATATCAAATCGTAACAATAGACCACAAGATTTCATATTTCAATATACATCCCATACATAGAGATAAAAATCATTCATATGGTGAACACCTGGTAACCGACATTAACAAGATGCATATATAAGAATATCCCCATCATTCCGGGACACCCTTCGGATATGATATAAATTTCGAAGTACTAAAGCATCCGGTACTTTAGATGGGGTTTGTTAGGCCCAATAGATCTATCTTTAGGATTCACGTCAATTAGGGTGTCTGTTCCCTAATTCTTAGGTTACCAGACTTAATAAAAAGGGGCATATTTGATTTCGATAATTCAACCATAGAATGTAGTTTCACGTACTTGTGTCTATTTTGTAAATCATTTATAAAACCTGCATGTATTCTCATTCCAAAAATATTAGATTTTAAAAGTGGGACTATAACTCACTTTCACAGATTTTTACTTCGTCGGGAAGTAAGACTTGGCCACTGGTCTATTCACGAACCTATAACAAATATGTACATATATATCAAAGTATGTTCAAAATATATTTACAACACTTTTAATACATTTTGATGTTTTAAGTTTATTAAGTCAGCTGTCCTCGTTAGTAACCTACAACTAGTTGTCCACAGTTAGATGTACAGAAATAAATCGATATATATTATCTTGAATCAATCCACGACCCAGTGTATACACGTCTCAGGCTAGATCACAACTCAAAGTATATATATTTTTGGAATCAACCTCAACCCTGTATAGCTAACTCCCACATTACTGCATATAGAGTGTCTATGGTTGTTCCAAATAATATATACACATGGGTCGATATGATATGTCCAAACATTTGCATACGTGTCTATGGTATCCCAAGATTACATAATATATTAGAATACATGTATAATACAATATAAGTTAGCTAGGATATGATTAATATAGATTTGTTACCAATTTTCACGTTGCTACAACAAGAAAAATTATCCAATCTTGTTTTACCCATAACTTCTTCGTTTTAAATCCGTTTTGAGTGAATCAAATTGCTATGGTTTCATATTGAACTATATTTTATGAATATAAACAGAAAAATTATAGGTTTATAGCCGGAAATATAAATTACAAGTCATTTTTGTAAGAGGTAGTCATTTCAGTCGAAAGAACGACGTCTTGATGACCATTTTGAAAAACATACTTCCACTTTGAGTTTAACCATGATTTTTGGATATAGTTTCATGTTCATAAGAAAAATCATTTTCCCAGAAGAACAACTTTTAAATCAAAGTTTATCATAGTTTTTAACTAACTAACCCAAAACAGCCCGCGGTGTTACTACGACGGCGTAAATCCGGTTTTACGGTGTTTTTCGTGTTTCCAGGTTTTAAATCATTAAGTTAGCATATCATATAGATATATAACATGTGTTTAGTTGATTTTAAAAGTCAAGTTATAAGGATTAACTTTTGTTTGCGAACAAGTTTAGAATTAACTAAACTATGTTCTAGTGATTACAAGTTTAAACCTTCGAATAAGATAGCTTTATATGTATGAATCGAATGATGTTATGAACATCATTACTACCTCAAGTTTTCTGGATAAAGCTACTGGAAATGAAAAAAATAGATCTAGCTTCAAAGGATCCTTGGATGGCTTGAAAGTTCTTGAAGCAGAATCATGACACGAAAACAGTTCAAGTAAGATTTTCACTCGAAATAAGATTGTTATAGTTATAGAAATATAATAAAAGTTTGAATATGAGTATTACCTTGTATTAGAAAGATATCTTACTGTAAATAAGAAAGATTTCTTGAGGTTGGATGATCACTCTGTAAGATTGTAAGTAAGCTAGCAAACTTGGAAGTATTCTTGATTTTATGAAACTAGAACTTGTAGAATTTATGAAGAACACTTAGAACTTGAAGATAGAACTCGAGGGAGATCAATTAGATGAAGAAAATTGAAGAATGAAAGTGTTTATAGGTGTTTTTGGTCGTTGGTGTATGGATTAGATATAAAGGATATGTAATTTTGTTTTCATGTAAATAAGTCATGAATGATTACTCATATTTTTGTAATTTTATGAGATATTTCATGCTAGTTGCCAAATGATGGTTCCCACATGTGTTAGGTGACTCACATGGGCTGCTAAGAGCTGATCATTGGAGTGTATATACCAATAGTATATACATCTAAAAGCTGTGTATTGTACGAGTACGAATACGGGTGCATACGAGTAGAATTGTTGATGAAACTGAATGAGGATGTAATTGTAAGCATTTTTGTTAAGTAGAAGTATTTTGATAAGTGTCTTGAAGTCTTTCAAAAGAGTAAGAATACATATTAAAACACTAAATGTATATACATTTTAACTGAGTCGTTAAGTCATCGTTAGCCGTTACATGTAAATGTTGTTTTGAAACCTTTAGGTTAATGATCTTGTTAAATGTTGTTAACCCAATGTTTATAATATCAAATAAGATTTTAAATTATTATATTATCATGATATTATGATGTACGAATATCTCTTAATATGATCTATATACATTAAATGTCGTTACAACGATAATCGTTACATATATGTCTCGTTTCAAAATCATTAAGTTAGTAGTCTTATTTTTACATATGTAGTTCATTGTTAATACACTTAATGATATATTTACTTATCATTTAACATAATTAACCAAGTGTATCAATATCTTAATATGATTCATATGTACCTAGTAAGACGTTATAACAATAATCGTTATATATATCATTTTCGAGTTTCTTAATTTAATAGTCTCATTTTTATGTATATAACTCATTGTTAAAATACCTAATGAGATACATACTTATAATAAAATCATGTTAATTATATATATAACCATATATATGTCATCGTATAGTTTTTAAAAGTTTTAACGTTCATGAATCACCGGTCAACTTGGGTGGTCATTTGTCTATATGAAACCTATTCCAATTAATCAAGTCTTAATAAGTTTGATTGCTTAACATGTTGGAAACACTTAATCATGTAAATATTAATTTCATTTAATATATATAAACATGGAAAAGTTCGGGTCACTACATAAATTAACTAAAAACTCAAAACATGGAGTTAAGACTTACCAACACTATCACGTCGTAGCTAAGAACGAGAGGAACAATATTACTTCTTGCTCCTAAGATCGATTCCCAATTCTTCACCTTCAAATCTTAATATAAATCTAAGTGGGTTTTGTGTTTTGAGAGGAAATAGAGAAAGAAAATGAATAAGTGAGATAAGTGGCTGAGATTTAGAGTTCTAATCAGATCCACAGGCGAAAAGACAAAAGTACCCTTGAACCACACTTTTTAAAAGCTGAAAAATGAGTCAGCATGCCAGTAAGGTCGCGGCGCAACCCACTTTGCTGCAGCGCGGCACTTCACAATGTTTTCGAGCTGTTTAAAATCCCTCCTGATCCTGATTCATGTTATGTGTCGCGGTACGACCTTCCCAACCGCGGCGCGACATTAGGCTGCGTCTGATCAATTTTTGACAACTTAAACCAACTATCGTTTACACGACTCGTACATTTCGTTCACGCTTCCTATATATGCCTAGACTTCATCATAAAGCCTCACATGACTTAATACACTCCTAAACCATGTGTATACTCATACTCATACATTTTCTCAAGTACATATACATATATATATATATATATATATATATATATATATATATATATATATATATATATATATATACACACACACACACACATCAAATTAACACTTTATTTCATTTATGAAAGAACCCGTTCATATACATTATAAACGATTCACAATAGTTGATTACATTGCGAGGTATTTGACCTCTATATGATACATTTTACAAACATTGCATTCGTTTTTAAAAGACAATCTTTCTTTACATCAAAAATTGACAGGCATGCATACCATTTCATAATATTCACTATCCAACTATAAATTGATTTAATAATAATCTTTGATGAACTCAATGACTCGAATGCAACGTTCTTCGAAATATGCTATGAAAGACTCCAAGTAATATCTTTAAAATGAGCAAATGCACAGCGGAAGATTTCTTTAACACCTGAGAATAAACATGCTTTAAAGTGTCAACCAAAAGGTTGGTGAGTTCATTAGTTTATCATAATCATTTATTTCCATCATTTTAATAGACCACGAGAATTTCATTTCCAGTTCTCATAAATATACGTCCCATGCATAGAGACAAAAAATAATCATTCATATGGTGAACACCCGGTAACCGACATTAACTAGATACATATAAGAATATCCCTTATCATTCTGGGATCCTCCTTCGGACATGATATAAATTTCGAAGTACTAAAGCATCCGGTACTTTGGATGGGGTTTGTTAGGCCCAATAGATCTATCTTTAGGATTCGCGTCAATTAGGGTGTCTGTTCCCTAATTCTTAGATTACCAGACTTTAATAAAAAGGGGCATATTCGATTTCGATAATTCAACCATAGAATGTAGTTTCAATTACTTGTGTCTATTTCGTCAAACATTTATAAAAGCGCATGTATTCTCAGTCCCAAAAATAATAAGGGTAAAAAAGGCAAATGAAACTCACCATACTGTATTTCGTAGTAAAAATACATATAACGTCATTGAATAAGTGCAAGGTTGGCCTCGGATTCACGAACCTAAATTAATTATATATATTTATGTGTTGGTCAATATTTGTCTAACAAATTAGGTCAAGTCATAGTGTACCACAATCCTAATGCTCGAGACTAATATGCAAAAGTCAACAAAAGTAAATTTGACTCAAAATAATTTCCAAAAATCTATACATGATTAATATATAGTTTAAATATCGTCGTTTTATATTTTTAAATATTTTTAAAAGATTTATTAGAGTAAATAATATAATTTATTTATTAATAAATAAAATTTTATATTATATTTATATAATAAAATATACTTTTATATATATTAAGTAATAAAATTTATAGGGTTCATTTAATATTATAAAGATAATATGATAGGTATTATTAAAGTAAGTTATTATACGTAGTAAAATATGTTTGTATCAAATATTTATTTGATAAAATAATATCTATAATGATAGTAAGTAAAAGTTGTATTATTTTGTAATAATAATTATTATTATAAAAATATCAATATTTATAATTACTAAGATGACATTATGATAAACGATAATTCTAATTATGATAACTTTAATATTTACGATAATTTTTAATATTATCTTTAAAATAATAATTCTATTTAAAATAATAATAATAATGATATTTTATAGTAACAATGACATTTCTATTAAAATGATAATTTTTGTTAAAATGATAGTTTTAATACTAACGATAATTTTAATAATAATAGTAATGATAAAAATAATAAGAACGATAATTTTATCTAAATCAATATCTTATAATATTTTAATTTCATCATGATACTCTTACCCATTATTTCCTAATCGTTTCGTTTAATTGCTTTTAATCGTCTTTTATATCGTGTTCGTAATAATGATAATAATAGTAATCAAAATAATTAGGTGTTACAAATATTTGTTTTAATTACACTAATATTAATAATGATAGTTACTATAACATTATTAACGATAATACTAATAATTATCTTAATGATAATATAGTAATAATAATATTAACAATAACAATAACCATTTTTAAATAATGATATATATATTAATAATGATAATAATGATAATAATAACAATAATACCAATAATAATAATAATAATAATAATAATAATTGGATAATAATAATAATACTAATTATAACTTTAACGATAATAACGATAGTAATAATAATAAAAAAATAACAATTTTTTTAATGATAAATCCTTTTATTGATAAAGATAATAATAATAATAATAATAATAAGATAAAACTAGAACGACGATAATAACGACGATAATAATAATCATTTTTAATAATAATACAAAAATTCGATGGACTATAACTTCAAATTCCTTCATCAAAATCATTCGATATCTAAATGAAAAGTTCTTAATTTTTCATTAGCTTTCCAACGACATGCATATCTTATACCTTATCTTAGTCGCATATATAACTAATTCAGGATTCAACATAACCTAACTAAAGGCAATATCAAAAGTACAAATATGCATAATCCTATATACTCGAGCACTAGTCAAGGATACACTATTAGTATGTAAAAGTTAAATTATGAGTACTCACGTATCAATATTGAGATTCAATATTGCAGGAAAGGTACGTAGACGCAACGGAGATGATAAACACTTTATTGACCTCACGAGCATACCCATGAACCATACCCAATCACCTCCATAGCTATAACCCATAATTTCCTTAATCCAATCCCACTCGAAAAACAATTTCAAAATCACTCGGACAGCACTCTGACATAATATTTTATGTATACTAATAATATCTTGAAATAATACGGAGTAAATATATATATGTAAATCGATTGAGAGAGTTTAGAGAAAAATATTTTCAAGTTTCTATGAAATAATGAAACATATTGAATTCTATTTATAATAGATTTTTGAATTATTAAAGTGAATTATTAAAGTATGAATTATTAAAGTGAATTATTAAAGTATGAATTATTAAAGTGAATTATTAAAGTATGAATTATTAAAGTGAATTATTAAAGTATGAATTATTAAAGTGAATTATTAAAATATGAATTATTAAAGTGAATTATTAAAGTTAAAGTAAAGTAAAAATAAAGTAAAGGTAAAGTTTAAGTATAGTAAAAGTATAAAACTATGTACATATAATACGCGTATAAATATTTATAATATTAATTTAAATCGCTATATATATTTAATAAAATAAAATATAAATATCGTTATCTTTATCATACTGGTTAAGTAATGAGTTGTCAAAAGTGGTTCTAGATATTTATAAAAGTTATATACGTTTTAATAATAAAGTTCTTTTTAAACTGAAAACGTTTTTGTACGTTTGAAACTAAATCAAATAAATATAATAATTTTGTTTTCCAAAACCAAATATATTTTTAAGAATCATTTTGTTTAAAGGTTAAAATAATTGAAATTGTTATATCATAAAATGTTTTAGAAAAGTAGAATCATATATATTCATAATAGGTTTCAAGTTTTTAAATTACAGTTTGTTGGTGAAGCATGGGATAAAGTTCAAAGGTTAAATAAACGTATGAAATCATCTTAATGAAAAATGTCGAGTTACTTAACTTGTCGATATCCAACATCTAAGTTATTTACACTTCACGTTCTTACTTATAAATCACTTTACCATTTTTCGAATGTTGTCAAAAAGAATAGATTTCTTAAATCACAGTGGACCTCATAACATAGACCCGTAATCATATCATAATGTATCTGATAAATCAATCATTTGATATTATCTTCTAATTCCATCGATAAACATATTGAAACAAATATGTTCATGTAAAGTATTATACATTTAATACTTTATTAATATTCTCAAGTTATAATATATATATACATATATATACATATTTATTTATATATAACGGTTCGTGAATCGTCGGAATTTGGTCGAGGTTATAATGAATGTATTAACAAAATTTAAAATTCTTGAGATTTAACTTAACAAACTTTGCTTATCGTGTCGGAATAATATAAAGATAAAGTTTAAATCTGGTTGGAAATTTCCGGGTTGTCACAATTTAATCACATAAACACACGAAATATAAGCGTACTAACGGTTAAATATGTACCTTAATTCACGTATGGGAAAAACGAGATGTTACCACTCTCCCCCACTTGAATCGGAGCGCGTCCTCGCGATCCAAACCGCATGACAAGCCGGAAGGTAAACCAAAACAAACTCTTCGGATTCCCACGTAAACTCGAAACCCTTTCGATGACGCCATTGCACTTTGAAAGTTCTAACTTCCTTGTTTCGCAACATTTTAACCTTTTCATCAAGAATAGCTATCGGTTCTTCAACATACTCTAGCTTGTTGTTCAAGGAAATCTCATCTAATGGCACCCAAGTCGAGTCATCCGCAAGACACGTACGGAGATGGGAAACATGAAATGTGTTATGAATTCCCGCAAGTTCTTCGGGCAACTCTAGTCTATACGCAACCTCACCAACACGTGCCAAAACCTTGAAAGGACTAATAAACCGAGGAGCTAACTTTCCTCATTTTCAAAACCGAATAACGCCCTTCCATGGCAAAACTTTAAGCATTACCATGTCACCTTCTTGAAACTTAATTGATCGCCTTCCTTTGTTGGCATAAGATTTTTGTCTATCATGCGCCGCCTAGCCCGAATCACCTCAATCTTACTATTCGTCTCCAAAACCAAATCGGTACTCCCGATTTCTCTTTGACCCACTTCACCCCAACAAATCAGAGTTCGACACCTACGCCCATAAAGCATCTCATAAGGTGGTATTCTAATACTAGCATGATAGCTATTGTTGTACGAGAATTCCACCAAAGGTAGGTGCTCATCCCAACTACCACCAAAATCAATAACACACGCCCCTTAACATATCCTCCAATGTTTGATTCATATGCTCGGTTTGACCGTCCGTTTCAGGATGATACGCCGTGCTCATTTTCAATTGAGTACCCATATCTTGATGAAACTTATTCCAAAACCGAGATGTGAAACAAGTATCTCGATCCGAAACAATAGATATAGGAACCTCGTGCCTTGATATCACCTCCTTGATAAATAACTTGGACAAAGCCTCCGACGATATCGTTTCCCGAATGGGAAGAAACAAGGCACTCTTCGTCAAACGATCAACTATCACCCGAATCGTATCAAATTGGGTTCTCGCCATCTTTGGTAACTTTGTAATGAAGTCCATGGTAATGTGCTCCCATTTCCATTTCGGGAGTTCCAATGGTTGTAGGTTACTGTACGGCTTTTAGTGTTCGTCCTTTACTTGCAAACATGTGACGCATTGTTCAACATACTTAACAACATTACGTTTCATGCCGGGCCACCAATACTCTTTCTTCAAATCATAGTATTTCTTTGTTGCACCCGGATGAATGGAATACTTTGACTTATGTGCTTCATCAAGTAACACCTTTCGGAAATCTCCCATTCTAGGCACCCACACTCCTCCTTGAAAGGACAACAAACCATGCGGGCCTAAGGTAATGGACTCCGTTTTTCCCACGATTCGCTCTTCGTACTTGTTGTTAATAAAAGCTTCAATTTGGATCTCACCAAGCTTAACAAGAAAATCGTTAGTAATGATCATGCATAACGATCCTACTTGTATTGCCGGATGTTGACTCTTTTGACTCAACGCATCCGCGACCACGTTCGCCTTACCCGGATGATAAAGTATCTCGCAATCATAATCCTTTACCACATCCATCTACCTACGTTGATGATAATTCAAATCTCATTGGTTAAAGAGATGTTTCAAACTCTTATAATCCGAATAAAGCGTACACTTGACACCATACAAGTAGTAGCGCCAAAATTTCAACGCATGAACCACCGCTGCCAATTTAAGATCATGAGTCGGGTATCTCTTTTCGTGTTCCTTTAATTTTCGAGAGGCGTAAGCGATGACTTTACCTCTTTGCATTAGAACACACCCGATTCCATTTAATGAGGCATCACAATAAATCGTCATATCTTCGATCCCCTCCAGTAATACCAACACCAGAGCTTGACACAATTTCTCCTTTAATAATTGGAAAGCAATTTCTTGCTCGTTTTTCCAATTAAACCTCTCGTTCTTCCTCGTCAACTTCGTTAACGGAGAAGCAATTTCAGAAAAGTCTTGGATAAACAGTCGATAATAACCGGCCAATCCGAGAAAACTTCAAATTTCCGTAGGCGTAGTCGGTTTTCCCCAATTCTTCACCGTCTCTATCTTCCCCGGATCTACTTGAATACCTTCTTGATTCACAATATGGCCAAGGAATTGCACTTCCCTTAGCCAAAATTCACATTTGGAGAATTTAGCATACAACTTCTCTTTCCGCAACGTCTTCAACACTTCACGCAAATGGTGTTCATGTTCCTTCATACTCTTAGAATAAACAAGTATATCGTCAATGAATACAATTACCGACTTGTCCAACATAGGTTGGCACACCCGGTTCATAAGATCCATGAATGCCGCCGGTGCATTCGTAAGACCAAAAGGCATAACTACAAACTCAAAATGCCCGTAACGAGTTCGGAAAGCCGTTTTCTCTATATCTTCCTCACGGACCCGTACTTGATGATGGCCGGACCGTAAGTCAATCTTAGAAAAATACATTGCACCTTGGAGTTGGTCAAACAAATCGTCAATCCGAGGCAATGGATAACGATTCTTGATTGTCACTTTATTCAACTCCCGATAATCGATACACATCCGCATGCTACCATCTTTCTTCTTCACAAATAAAACCAGAGCACCCCATGGCGAGGCACTCGGTCTAATAAAACTCTTTTCAAGCAACTCTTGGGTTTGATTTAACAACTCTTGCATTTCTTTCGGCGCTAAACGATAAGGAGTTTTAGCAATGGGAGTAGCTCCCGGAACCAACTCAATGCGAAATTCAACTTGTCTTTCCGCCGGAACACCCGGTAACTCATTCGGAAAAATGTCTTCAAATTCATTCACCACTGGAATTTCACGAATAGATGGTGGTTCATCACGAGTATCAACCACATGGGCAAGAAAAACCATACCACTACTCTTAAGAAAACGTCGCGCTCGTGCATAAGTGCATAATGGTACGAGTCTTCTTCGCTTATCGCCATGAATAATCAACTCTCCCCCACTTGAGGTCTTTACACGAATGAACTTTTCATGGCATGTAATATTGGCTCTATAACGATCGAGCCAATCCAGACCCACAACAATATCAAACTCACCCAAGGTCATCGGAATGAGATCAATTTTAAACGTTTCGGTACCAAACATAACATTACAATCCTTACACACATCAACCCCTAGCACCGTCTTACCATGAAATGTCCCGTTCATATTGATTATAAACGTTCCATATTAATTGATTTCGTTGCGAGGTTTTGACCTCTATATGAGACGTTTTTCAAAGACTGCATTCATTTTTAAAACAATCATAACCTTTATTTTATCTATAAAGGTTTAAAAAGCATTACGTAGATGATCAAATAATGATAATCTAAAATATACCGTTTACACACGACCATTACATAATGGTTTACAATAAGAATATATTACATCAAAAATAAGTTTCTTGAATGCAGTTTTACATAATATCATACAAGCATGGACTCCAAATCTTGTCCTTATTTTAGTATGCAACAACGGAAGCTCTTAGTATTCACATGAGAATAAACATGCTTTAAACGTCAACAAAAATGTTGGTGAGTTATAGGTTAAACCTATATATATCAAATCGTAACAATAGACCACAAGATTTCATATTTCAATACACATCCCATACATAGAGATAAAAATCATTCATATGGTGAACACCTGGTAACCGACATTAACGAGATGCATATATAAGAATATCCTCATCATTTCGGGACACCCTTCGGATATGATATAAATTTCGAAGTACTAAAGCATCCGGTACTTTGGATGAGGTTCGTTAGGCCCAATAGATCTATCTTTAGGATTCGCGTCAATTAGGGTGTCTGTTCCCTAATTCTTAGATTACCAGACTTAATAAAAAGGGGCATATTCGATTTCGATAATTCAACCATAGAATGTAGTTTCACGTACTTGTGTCTATTTTGTAAATCATTTATAAAACCTGCATGTATTCTCATCCCAAAAATATTAGATTTTAAAAGTGGGACTATAACTCACTTTCACAAATATTTCCTTCCTCGAAAATAAGACTTGGCCACGGATCGATTCACGAACCTATACAAATATGTACATATATATCAAAGTATGATCAAAATATAATTACAACCATTTTTATTATGTTTTAAAGATTTGAGTGTATTAAGTCAGCTGTCCTCGTTAGTAACCTACAACTAGTTGTCTACAGTTAGATGTACAGAAATAAATCGATATATATTATCTTGAATCAATCCACGAACCAGTGTATACACGTCTCAGGCTAGATCACAACTTAAAGTATATATATTTTTGGAATCAACCTCAACCCTGTATAGCTAACTCCAACATTACTGCATATAGAGTGTCTATGGTTGTTCCAAATAATATATATATATATATATGGGTCGATATGATATGTCAAAACATTTGCATACGTGTCTATGGTATCTCAAGATTACATAATATATTAGAATACATGTATAATACAATATAAGTTAGTTAGGATATGATTTGTATAAATTTGTTAAACATTTCCCGTAGCTAAAAAGATCAAAAATATCCAATCTTGTTTTACCCATAACTTCTTCATTTTAAATCCGTTTTGAGTGAACCAAATTGCTATGGTTTCATATTGAACTCTAATTTAAGAATACAAACAGAAAAAGTATAGGTTTATAGTTGGAAATTTAAATTACATGTCAATTACTAAAGAGGTAGTCATTTCCGTCGAAAGAACGACATCTTGATGACCATTTTGAAAAACATACTTTCACTTTGAGTTTAACCAAGATTTTTGGATATAGTTTCATGTTCATATGAAAAATCATATTCCCAAAAGGACAAGTTTTAAATCAAAGTTTATCATAGTTTTTAATTATCCAAACCAAAACAGCCCCCGGTTTCACTACGACGGCGTATATCCGATTTTATGGTGTTCATCGTGTTTCCAGGTTTTAAATCATTAAGTTAGCATATCATATAGATATAGAACATGTGTTTAGTTGATTTTAAAAGTTAAGTTAGAAGGATTAACTTTTGTTTGCGAACAAGTTTAGAATTAACTAAACTATGTTCTAGTGATTACAAGTTTAAACCTTCGAATAAGATAGCTTTATATGTATGAATCGAATGATGTTATGAACATCATTAATACCTCAAGTTTTCTAGATAAAACTACTGGAAATGAGAAAAATGGATCTAGCTTCAAAGGATCCTTGGATGGCTTGAAAGTTCTTGAAGCAGAATCATGACACGAAAACAGTTCAAGTAAGATTTTCACTCGAAATAAGATTGTTATAGTTGTAGAAATTGAATCAAAGTTTGAATATGAATATTACCTTGAATTAGAAAGATAACCTACTGCAAATAACAAAAGTTCCTTCATCTTAGATGATTACTTGGAATGGATTAGAAAGCTTGGAAGTAAACTTGCAAACTTGGTAGTATTCTTGATTTTTATGAAACTATAAATTTATGAAGAACACTTAGAACTTGAAGATGGAACTTGAGAGAGATCAATTAGATGAAGAAAATTGAAGAATGAAAGTGTTTGTAGGTGTTTTTGGTCGTTGGTATATGGATTAGATATAAAGGATATGTAATTTTGTTTTCATGTAAATAAGTCATGAATGATTACTCATATTTTTGTAATTTTATGAGATATTTCATGCTAGTTGCCAAATGATGGTTCCCATATGTGTTAGGTGACTCACATGGGCTGCTAAGAGCTGATCATTGGAGTGTATATACCAATAGTACATACATCTAAAAGCTGTGTATTGTACGAGTACGAATACGGGTGCATACGAGTAGAATTGTTGATGAAACTGAACGAGGATGTAATTGTAAGCATTTTTGTTAAGTAGAAGTACTTTGATATGTGTCTTGAAGTCTTTCAAAAGTGTAAGAATACATATCAAAACACAACATGTATATACATTCTAATGGAGTCGTTAAGTCTTCGTTAGTCGTTACATGTAAGTGTTGTTTTGAAACCTTTAAGTTAACGATCTCAATTAATGTTGTTAACCCAATGTTTATTATATCAAATGAGATGTTAAATTATTATATTATCATGATATTATGATGTATGAATATCTTTTAATATGATATATACATTAAAATATCATTACAACGATAATCGTTACATATAAGTCTCGTTTCGTGATTCTTGAGTTAGTAGTCTTGTTTTTACATATGTAGTTCATTGTTAACAAACTTAATGATATATTTAAATATAATTTTATCATGTTAAATATAGTGTATCAATATATTAATATGATACATATGTATTTAGTAGACGTTATCAAAACGATAATCGTTATATATATCAATTCGAGTTTCTTAACTTAGTAATCTCATTTCTTATGTATATCACACATTGTTAATATATTTAGTGAGATACTTACTCATCATAATCTTATGTCAACCATATATATATATATATATATATGTCTATATATACCACAACATGTAGTTTTTACAATTTTGTAACGTTCGTGAATCGCCGGTCAACTTGGGTGATCAATTGTCTATATGAAACTTATTTCATTTAATCAAGTCTTAACAAGTTTGATTGCTTAACACATTGGAAACATTTAGTCATGTAAATATCAATCTCAATTAATATATATAAACATGGAAAAGTTCGGGTCACTACAGTACCTACCCGTTAAATAAATTTCGTCCCGAAATTTTAAGCTGTTGAAGGTGTTGATGAATCTTCTGGAAATAGATGGGTATTTCTTCTTCATCTGATCTTCACACTCCTAGGTGAACTCGAGTCCTCTACGAGCATTCCATCGAACCTTAACAATCGGTATCTTGTTTTGCTTAAGTCTCTTAACCTCACGATCCATTATTTCGACGGGTTCTTCAATGAATTGAAGTTTTTCATTGATTTGGATTTCGTCCAACAGAATAGTGAGACCTTATTTAGCAAAACATTTCTTCAAATTCGAGACGTGGAAAGTGTTATGTACAGCCGCGAGTTGTTGAGGTAGCTCCAGTTGGTAAGCTACTGGTCCGACACGATCTATAATCTTGAATGGTCAAATGTACCTTGGATTTAGTTTCCCCCGTTTACCAAATCGAACAACGCCTTTCCAAGGTGAAACCTTAAGCATGACCATTTCTCCAATTTCAAACTCTATATCTTTTCTTTTACTATCCGCGTAGCTCTTTTGTCGACTCTGGGCGGTTTTCAATCGTTGTTGAATTTGGATGATTTTCTCGGTAGTTTCTTGTATTATCTCCGGACCCGTAATCTGTCTATCCCCCACTTCATTCCAACAAATCAGAGACCTGTACTTTCTACCATAAAGTGCCTCAAACGGCGCCATCTCAATACTAGAATGATAACTGTTGTTGTAGGAAAATTCTGCTAACGGTAGGTGTCGATCCCAACTGTTTCCGAAATCAATAACACATGCTCGTAGCATGTCTTCAAGCGTTTGTATCGTCCTTTCGATCTGCCGATCAGTTTGTGGATGATAGGCAGCACTCATGTCTAGACGAGTCCCCAATGCTTGTTGCAACGTCTGCCAGAACCTTGAAACAAATCTACCATCCCTATCAGAGATAATAGAGACGGGTATTCCATGTCTGGAGACAACCTCCTTTAATTACAATCGTGCCAACTTCTCCATTTTGTCATCTTTTCTCATTGGCAGGAAGTGTGCTGACTTGGTGAGACGATCAACTATTACCCAAATAGTATCATAACCACTTGCAGTCCTTGGTAATTTAGTAATGAAATCCATGATAATGTTTTCCCATTTCTATTCCGGGATTTCAGGTTGTTGTAGTAGACCTGATGGTTTCTGATGTTCAGCTTTGACCTTAGAACACGTCAAACATTCTCCTACATATTTAGCAATATCGGCTTTCATACCCGGCCACCAAAAGTGTTTCTTGAGATCTTTATATATCTTCCCCGCTCCGGGATGTATTGAATATCTGGTTTTATATGCTTCTTTAAGTACAATTTCTCTCACATCTCCAAACCTTGGTACCTAAATTCTATCAGCCCTATATCGGGTTCTGTCTTCCTGAATATTAAGATGTTTCTCTGATCCTTTGGGTATCTCATTCTTCAACTTTTCTTCTTTTACAACCCCCTGTTGCGCCTCCTTTATTTGAGTAGTAAGGTTAGTACGAATAATTATATTCATAGCTTTTACCCGTATAGGTTCTCTGTCCTTTCTACTCAAAGCTTCGGCTACCACATTCGCCTTCCCTGGGTGGTATCGAATCTCAAAATCATAGTCATTCAATAGTTCAATCCACCTGCGTTGTCTCATATTCAGTTGCTTCTGATTAAATATATGTTGGAGACTTTTGTGGTCGGTATATATAATACTTTTGACCCCATATAAATAATGCCTTCAAGTCTTTAATGCAAAAACAATAGCACCCAATTCCAAATCGTGAGTTGTATATATTTGCTCGTGAATCTTCAATTGTCTAGACGCATAAGCAATCACCTTCGTTCGTTGTATTAATACACAACTGAGACCTTGCTTTGATGCGTCACAATAAATCATAAAATTATCATTCCCTTCAGGTAATGACAATATAGGTGTCGTAGTTAGCTTTTTCTTCAATAACTGAAACGCCTTCTCTTGTTCATCCTTCCATTCAAATTTCTTCCCTTTATGCGTTAATGCAGTCAAGGGTTTTGCTATTTTGGAGAAATCTTGGATGAATCTTCTGTAGTAACCAGCCAATCCTAAAAATTGACGTATATGCTTCGGAGTTTTTAGGGTTTCCCACTTTTCAATGGTTTCGATCTTTGCCGGGTCCACCTGGATACCTTCTTTGTTCACTATGTGACCGAGGAATTGAACTTCTTCCAACCAAAATGCACACTTTGAAAACTTAGCGTACAGTTTTTCTTTTCTCAATACTTCTAGCACTTTTCTCAAATGTTCTTCGTGCTCTTGATCATTCTTTGAGTAAATAAGTATGTCATTGATGAAAATAATGACAAACTTGTTAAGATATGGCCCACACACTCTGTTCATAAGGTCCATGAACACATCTGGTGCGTTAGTCAATCCAAACGGCATAACCATAAACTCGTAATGACCATAACGCATCCTAAAAGCAGTTTTTGGAATATCCTCCTCCTTTACTCGCATTTGATGATATCCAGAACGTAAATCAATTTTCGAATAAACCGACGAGCCTTGTAGTTGATCAAATAATTCGTCAATTCTCGGCAGTGGATAATGGTTTTTGATGGTAAGTTTATTCAACTCTCTGTAGTCAATACACAACCTAAATGTACCATCCTTCTTCTTGACAAATAAAACAGGAGCTCCCCATGGTGATGTGCTTGGTCGAATGAAACCACGTTCTAATAGTTCTTGCAATTGGCTTTGCAGTTCTTTCATCTCGCTGGGTGCGAGTCTGTAAGGAGCACGAGCTATTGGTGCAGCTCCTGGTACAAGATCTATTTGAAATTCAACAGATCGATGTGGAGGTAGTTCCGGTAATTCTTTCGGAAATACATCGGGAAATTCTTTTGCAACGGGAACATCATTAATGCTCTTTTCTTCAGTTTGTACTTTCTCAACATGTGCTAGAACAGCATAGCAACCTTTTCTTATTAGTTTTTGTGCCTTCAAATTACTAATAAGATGTAGCTTCGTGTTGCCCTTTTCTCCGTACACCATTAAGGGTTCTCCTTCTTCTCGTACAATGCGAATTGCATTTTTGTAACATACGATCTCTGCTTTAATCTCCTTCAGCCAGTCCATGCCAACTATTACATCAAAACTCCCTAACTCTACTGGTATCAAATCAATCTTAAATATTTCGCTACCCAGTTTAATTTCTCGATTCCGGCATATATAATCTGCTGAAATTAATTTACCGTTTGCTAATTCGAGTAAAAATTTACTATCCAACGGCGTCAATGGACAACTTAATTTAGCACAAAAATCTCTACTCATATAGCTTCTATCCGCACCCGAATCAAATAAAACGTAAACAGATTTATTGTCAATAAGAAACGTACCCGTAACAAGCTCCGGGTCTTCCTGTGCCTCTGCCGCATTAACATTGAAAACTCTTCCGCGGCCTTGTCCATTCGTGTTCTCCTGGTTCGAGCAATTTCTAATAATGTGGCCCAGTTTTCCACATTTATAACAAACTACATTGGCATAACTTGCTCCGACACTACTTGCTCTACCATTACTCATTCCGACACCATTTGTTCCTTTCGTTCTGTTAACTCCTGGTCCGTAGACCTCACACTTCACCGCGCTATGACCATTTCTTTTACACTTGTTGCAAAATTTGGTGCAGAACCCCGAGTGATACTTTTCACACATTTGGCATAGCTGCTTCTGATTGTTGTTGTTGTTGTTGTTGTTGTTGCGGTTGTTATTGTTATTGGGATGATTGTTGTAGTTGTTGTTGTTGTTGTTGTTGTTGTTGTTGTTGTGTCGTTTGTTGTAGTTGCGATTATGTTGCGATTGTTGGGATAGTTGTTGTTGTTTTGGTGACTCTTATCACCGTTTTCCTCCCACTTTCTTTTGACTAACTTCACGTTGGCCTCTTTGGCCGCCTGTTCTTTAATTCTTCCCTCAATCTGGTTCACTAGTTTGTGAGCCATTCTACATGCCTTTTGTATGGAGGCAGGCTCGTGTGAACTTATATCTTCTTGGATTCTCTCCGATAACCCTTTCACAAACGCGTCGATCTTCTCTTCCTCATCTTCGAACGCTCTCGGACACAATAGGCACAATTCTGTGAATCGTCTTTCGTACGAAGTAATATTGAATCCCTGTGTTCGTAACCCTCTAAGTTCTGACTTGAGCTTATTGACCTCGGTTCTGGGACGGTACTTCTCGTTCATCAAGTGCTTGAATGCTGACCACGGTAGCGCGTAAGCAGCATCTTATCCCACTTGCTCTAGATAGGTATTCCACCATGTTAACGCAATACCTGTGAAGGTATGCGTAGCGTACTTCACTTTGTCTCCTTCAGCACATTTACTTATGGCAAACACCGATTCAACTTTCTCGGTCCACCGTTTCAATCCGATTGGTCCTTCGGTCACATCAAATTCTGAAGGTTTGCAGGCAGTGAATTCCTTGTAGGAGCATCCTACATGATTTCTTGCGCCGTTAGCTGTATTGCTAGATTTAGAGTTATTGTTGGTATGTAGCGCGGCCTGTACTGCGGCTATGTTTGAAGCAAGAAAGGCACGAAATTCCTCTTCGCTCATATTCAAGGTGTGTCGAGTAGTCGGTGCCATTTCCTTTAAAATAGTCAAATGAAACAATTTAATCATACAGAATATTAAGAGTAGTCAATAGTATCTCGTAGCATAGTATGAACTCATTTATAAAAGCTTTTTCTTCATATTAGCGTTTTATAAGTTTAAATTCGGGTACTACCTACCCGTTAAGTTCATACTTAGTAGCTAATATACAATTCAACTACTACAATTCCATATGAAAAATTGATTATAATAATATATCACATACAAATATTCTTCAAACTTACAACTTCGCTATATTACATATAACATGAAATATAGTACACTATGATATAGGGCAGTTTTGAAGATAAATCTAGTTAATACGCAAGTTGTTCAGCAAATGAAATAAAGAAACGTAATTCATAAGTCCAGAAACAAGTCATGCATTCTGGTTTTACTAAGACGACTTCCCATCCTTGGTCTTGTGAAAAATAACCGTTATGACCATTAGCTAGGCAGCATGTTGTAATGTCGTCAAAAGGACGAGGGTTTCGTAATGTCCAACAGCCCCGTAATAATCTAAAAACCTTGTTTCTCACCCCAACTACTGAATCCGTCACTTTTGGGAAAGTTTTATTTAAAAGCTGCAATCCGATGTTCTTTTTCTCACTTTGGTAAGAAGCGAACATCACTAACCCGTAAGCATAACATGCTTCTTTATGTTGCATGTTAGAAGCGCTTTCTAATTCATGAAATCCTATGTTGGGATATGTTGAGTCAAAATAGGTTCTTAACCCGTAGCGTAAAATTGCATTTGGGTTCCCCGCATTTAACGCTTTAAAGAAAACACGGCGTAACTTAAAGTCTCCCCAATGTGATATACCCCACCTATCAAAGGAAAGCCTTTTATAAACTAAGGCATTTCTGGAAAGTCTTTCAAATGTTTGACAAGTTAATTTCGCCATAACTAAATGTGCTGATGAATTCTGACCGACTCTAGACAAGATTTCCTCAATCATATCCTCTGGTAGGTCTTCTAAAATATTCGGTTGTCTACCCTTAACGTCTATTTTATTTTTATACTGTAAAATAGACAAGGATTAGATTCGTAATAACAAACAATGCAAGAAATTTTTACATAGAACATAAAAGTACAAGCACACTACAATACATTTATTACACAACATGCTCACACCCCTCTAATCTGAATCACTGGTTTCTTCTTCTTCGGACTTGGTTCTTTTTCCTAATCTTCTAGGGATATATGATGTTCCTCTAATACGAGTCGTCATTTTCCACATTGGTTTAGAAAAACCTGGTGGTTTAGAGGTTCCCGGGTTATTGTCACGATATTGAAAATACGGGTGTTGACGGTACATATAAAGTTCATCGGGGTCGGAATCAGATTTCTCTATTTTGATGCCTTTTCCCTTATTATTTTCTTTTGCCTCATTAAATTGGGTCGAGGTAATTTCTATAACATCATCGGAATCCTCATCAGGATCCGATTCATCGAAAAATTGGTAATTTTTGTGATGACCTGGGAATTTCTGACCAAATTTAAACTTTAATCTTTATATGTTTCTGACACGATAAGCAAAATCTGTAATGTTGAGTCTCGAAAGTTTTGAAATCTATACTCATGTAATCAAATACCCGTTGACTGTGCTCGACGATTCAAGAACCATTATGTGTAAACAAATATGTATATATATATATATATATATATATATATATATATATATATATATATATATATATATATATATATATATATATATATATATATGTATATTTAAATATATATGAATATAAACAAAAGAAGGTATAATAATTTAATGCAATAGATCAGTAAGATTAAGTATGTAAAATAAAATACAAGATAAATAATAATTGCTACACTAATATTATCATTACTTTTATTAAAATCAATATAAATATTAGTATCAATATTAATACTATTACTATATATAATATAAAGATAGGAAATTTGATACATTTAATTTGTTAAAATACTATTATTATTAATATTATTGTTATCATTATTAATAATATTATTAATATAATTAGTAGTAAAATTATGAGTAATATTATGATGTTATAATCAATAAAGACATTATTATTATTATATGTAGTATTATAAAAATAATACAAATCATTATGATTATCATTAAAAATATTATCGTTATCAGTATAAACTATTATTATTATTATTGTCCTTAACATTAATATCATTATTACTATTAAAATCATTATTAACATTTTTTTTATATACAATAATTATTATTATTGTTATTTATATCATTAGTAATAGGTACCGAACTATTATTAATATATGTTTATATATATATTTTTTTAATTATCAATATAATGTATAAAATCAAAATAATCCAAATTGTTACACTTTCCTATTAGAAATTTTATTTGTTTCTTTCAACCTGTCCACTCGACGATATTGGTTGTCGATCTTAAACACTATAATCCAATTGATTGATTCTTTTTACTGTATCCCTCGTACGAAATCCTTTCCTTTCACTACCTGCTTCATTTTTTTATTAATTATTTTGTCCTGGTTGAAATTGTAATTGTCGACCACTTGACCATAAATTAAACGAATTATTGTATATTATTGAGAAACCATCCAACTCTTCCATATTATCATCGATTACCAGTTACATATCCCTGCAATTTAAATAATCGAATAAATTATTGAAAATAAAACCGACGACACCCTGTTCGTGAACTCCTCTTACCCAAACCACGATTTTTAATGAATTTTCAAAATGTGTTAATGGTATCTTGTTAGAAATCCTTCGTTTTAACTGCCTACAAATTCTCAAGATCTAAATCTATTTATTGAATTCGAATTTCTAAAGTCAAATTTTATAAAATAAAGTCAACAGTTTGTTCTTACCGAGAATTTGAATCCGTTTTGAGATAATCTGTTAAATTGATGATTGTAAAAGTTTCCATAAACCATTAGAAACATAACTCATGTTATAAGTTTTACTTGAAACAGTCGAGAATTCAAAATTACATGTTGTGTTCTTCAAGTAGTTTACGAGTACCAAGTATCTGTTTTAATTATTTTTTTTACGACTGTTAACATGAAACCACAGATTTTAAATCGTTTATGTTTCATTGTAAATACTAAACCCAAAATAAATTTCACAATTATGAGTGGTTATGGCTGTAATCGAATTTTTATGGGAAGAAGATGAAGATTAAGATAGCGGGTATATATATATATATATATATATATATATATATATATATATATATATATATATATATATATATATATATATATATATATATATATATATATTTTTAGAAAGGATATAAATCAGAAAATGGGCATCAGCCCAGACGGTTAAGGAGGTAACGGGTATACGGGAGGTCGCGGGTTCGAGCCCTGCTCGGGTCATTTCTATTTATGAGAAGCTTAGGAGGTAGTTTTCTTTTTATTTATTTATCTATTATTATTATTATTATCATCATTATTTGTTATTATTATCTTTATTATTATTATTATGACTAATATTGTTACCTATATTATTATTATTACTATTACTTATTGCTATTATTATTGTTACATTAATTATTACTTGTATCATAATTGTTATTAATATAAAAACTAGTACTAGAACAAGTATTGTTATTATTATTATTATTACTACTAATATTGTTGTGTTATCATTATTACATACTACAATTATTGTAGTACTAATATAAGTATTACGATAGAAATTTCATTTATTATTATTATGATTATAGTACAAATAAGATTTATAGTATTAGTAATATTATTGTTAATGTTAATATTATTATTCAAAGTATAAATTTTGTCATTTTACCACGAGTATAAGTATTATGTATTATTATCAAAATCTTTATTTTCATTATCATTATTATTATTAAATCTAATAGTATTATCATCCATATTTTAATAATTTCATTAATTTAACTAACAAATGATATTCATATAACAACATATTTAATAACACAAAAGTAAACTATATTAATATCTTATTTATTAAAATGAATAAAATGAATATAATGAAACATATAAGTTATTAACATTGAAACTCATATTACTAATAATATACTTATTTGTCCGATTACAAGTATATGTATTAATATACGTACGAATGATATAGGTTCGTGAATCCGAGGCCAACCCTGCATTGTTCAATATAGTTATATGTATTTTTACTACAAAATACAGTATGGTGAGTTTCATTTGCCTTTTCTACCCTTTATATTTTTGGGCTGAGAATAAATGCGCAATTTTTATAAATGTTTTACGAAATGGACACAAGTAATTGAAACTACATTATATGGGTGAATGATCAAAATCGAATATGCCCCTTTTTATTAAGTCTGGTAATCTAAGAATTAGGGAACAGACACCTTAATTGACGCGAATCCTAAAGATAGATCTATCGGGCCCAACAAGCCCCATCCAAAGTACCGGATGCTTTAGTACTTCGAAATTTATATCATGTCCGAAGGAGGATCCTGGAATGATGGGGATATTCTTATATGCATATTGTGAATGTCGGTTACCAGGTGTTCAATCCATATGAATGATATTTTTGTCTCTATGTATGGGACGTATGTTTATGAGAAATGGAAATATGAAATCTTGTGGTCTATTAAAATGATGGAAATGATTATTTATGTTAAACTAATGAACTCACCAACCTTTTGGTTGACACTTGAAAGCATGTTTATTCTCAGGTACGAAAGAAATCTTCTGTTGTGCATTTGCTCAATTTAGAGATATTACTTGGAGTCATTCATGATATATTTCAAAAGACGTTGCATTCGAGTCGTTGAGTTCATCAAGATTATTATTAAGTCAATTATAGTTGGATATATTATGAAATGGTATGCGTGTCGTCAACTTTCGATGTAAAGCAAGTTTATCTTTTAAAAACGAATGCAATGTTTGTAAAATGTATCATATAGAGGTCAAGTACCTCGCGATGTAATCAACTATTGTGAATCATTTGTAATCGATATGGACTTCGTCCAGATGGATTAGGACGGGTCTTTACTGTGACAACCCGAAAATTTCCAACCAAATTTAAACTTTAATCTTTATATGTTTCCGACACGATAAGCAATATTTGTTAAGTTAAATTTCAAGAATTTTAAACTATGTTCATACATTCTTTCAACCTCGACCAAGTTCCAACGATTCACGAACCATTAAACGAATATGATTATATATGTATATGTGTGTATATATATTATAACTTGAAACGTAAACAAAATATTAGATTAAATACTTTATATGATTGTATCTGTTTCAAAATGTTTATCAATGGAATTAGAAGATAAGATCAAATGATTGAATTATCAGATATATTGAATTATGATTACAAGTCTATGTTGAAAGGCCCACGTTGATTTGAGAAATCTTTCCATTTTAACAATATTCGGAAAATGGTAAAGTGATTTATAAATAAGAACAAATTGTCAATCATTGAGAACTAGACAAAGGATAGTGGAAGATTGAATCTCATAAAGACTCGATTGATCTATTTAGTTTCAAACGTACAAAAACGTTTTCAGTTTAAAAAGAACTTTATTATTAAAACGTATATAACTTTTATAAATATCTAGAACCACTTTTGACAACTCATTGCTTAACTAGTATGATAAAGATAACGATATTTATATTTTATTTTATTAAATATATATAACGATTTAAATTAATATTATATATATTTATACGCGTATTATACGTACATAGTTTTATACTTTTACTATACTTAAACTTTACCTTTACTTTATTTTTACTTTACTTTAACTTTAATAATTCACTTTAATAATTCATACTTTAATAATTCACTTTAATAATTCATACTTTAATAATTCACTTTAATAATTCATACTTTAATAATTCACTTTAATAATTCATACTTTAATAATTCACTTTAATAATTCATACTTTAATAATTCACTTTAATAATTCAAAAATCTATTATAAATAGAATTCAATAGATTTCATTATTTCATAGAAACTTGAAAATATTTTTCTCTAAACTCTCTCAATCGATTTACATATATATATATTTACTCCGTATTATTTCAAGATATTATTAGTATACATAAAATATTACGATGGAGTGCTGTCCGAGTGATTTAGAAATTGTTTTTCGAGTATGATAGGATTAAGGAAATTATGGGTTATAGCTATGGAGGTGATTGAGTATGGTTCATGGGTATGCTCGTGAGGTCAATATAGTGTTTATCATTTCCGTTGCGTCTACGTACCTTTCCTGCAATATTGAATCTCAATATTGATACGTGAGTACTCATAATTTAACTTTTACATACTAATAGTGTATCCCTGACTAGTGCTCGAGTATTTAGGATTATGCATGCTTGTACTTTTGATATTGCCCTTAGACAGGTTAGGTTGAATCTTGAATTAGTTACACTTACGGTTAAGATAAGGTATAAGATATGCATGTCCTTAGAAAGCTAACGAAAAATTAAGAACTTTTCATTTAGATATCGAATGGTTTCGATGAACGGATTAGAAGTTATAATCAATTGAATTTTCGATATTTTTATTAAAAATGATTATTATTATCGTCGTTTTTATCGTCGTTCTAGTTTTATCTTATTATTATCATTATTATTATCTTTATCAATAAAAGGGATTTATCATTAAAAATTGTTATTTTTTTATTATTACTATCGTTATTATCGTTAAAGTTATAATTAGTATTATTATTATTATCCAATTATTATTATTACTATTATTATTATTATTATTATTATTTTTATTATTATTATTATTATTATTATTATTATTATTATTATTATTATTATTATTAGTATTATTATTTTTATTATCATTATTAATATGTATATCATTATTTAAAAATGGTTATTGTTATTGTTATTATTATTATTATTATTACTATATTATCATTAAGATAATTATTAGTATTATCGTTAATAATGTTATAGTAACTATCATTATTAATATTAGTGTAATTAAAACAAATATTTGTAACACCTAATTATTTTGATTACTATTATTATTATTATTATGAACACGATATAAAGGACGATTAAAAGCTATTAAACGAAACAATTAGGAAATAATGAGTAAGAGTATCATGATAAAATTAAAATATTATAAGATATTGATTTAGATAAAATTATCGTTCTTATTATTTTTATCATTACTATTATTATTAAAAGTATCGTTAGTATTAAAACTATCATTTTAACAAAAATTATCATTTTAATAGAAATGTCATTGTTACTATAAAATATCATTATTATTATTATTTTAAATAGAATTATTATTTTAAAGATAATATTAAAAATTATCGTAAATATTAAAGTTATCATAATTAGAATTATTGTTTTATCATAATGTCATCTTAGTAATTATAAATATTGATATTTTTATAATAATAATTATTATTACAAAAAAAATACAACTTTTACTTACTATCATTATAGATATTATTTTATCAAATAAATATGTGATACAAACATATTTTACTGCGTGTAATAACTTACTTTAATAATACCTATCATATTATCTTTATGATATTAAATGAACCCTATAAATTTTATTACTTAATATATATAAAAGTATATTTTATTATATAAATTTAATATAAAATTTTATTTATTAATAAATAAATTATATTATTTACTCTAATAAATCTTTTAAAAATATTTAAAAATATAAAACGACGATATTTAAACTATATATTAATCATGTATAGATTTTTGGAAATTATTTTGAGTCAAATTTACTTTTGTTGACTTTTGCATATTAGTCTCGAGCATTAGGATTGTGTTACACTATGACTTGACCTAATTTGTTAGACAAATATTGACCAACACATAAATATATATAATTAATTTAGGTTCGTGAATCCGAGGCCAACCTTGTACTTGTTCAATGACGTTATATGTATTTTTACTACGAAATACAGTATGGTGAGTTTCATTTGCCTTTTTACCCTTTATATTTTTGGGACTGAGAATACATGCGCTTTTATAAATGTTTTATGAAATAGACACAAGTAATTGAAACTACATTCTATGGTTGAATTATCAAAATCGAATATGCCCCTTTTTATTAAAGTCTGGTAATCTAAGAATTAGGGAACAGACACCCTAATTGACGCGAATCCTAAAGATAGATCTATTGGGCCTAACAAACCCCATCCAAAGTACCGGATGCTTTAGTACTTCAAAATTTATATCATGTCCGAAGGAGGATCCCGGAATGATAGGGGATATTCTTATATGTATCTAGTTAATAACGGTTACCAGGTATTCACCATATGAATGATTATTTTTGTCTCTATGCATGTGACGTATATTTATGAGAACTGGAAATGAAATTCTTGTGGTCTATTAAAATGATGGAAATAAATGATTATGATAAACTAATGAACTCACCAACCTTTTGGTTGACACTTTAAAGCATGTTTATTCTCAGGTGTTAAAGAAATCTTCCGCTGTGCATTTGCTCATTTTAAAGATATTACTTGGAGTCTTTCATAGCATATTTCAAAGAACGTTGCATTCGAGTCATTGAGTTCATCAAAGATTATTATTAAATCAATTTATAGTTGGATAGTGGATATTATGAAATGGTATGCATGCCTGTTAATTTTCGATGTAAAGAAAGTTTGTCTTTAAAAAACGAATGCAATGTTTGTAAAATGTATCATATAGAGGTCAAATACCTCGCAATGTAATCAACTATTGTGAATCGTTTATAATGTATATGAACGGGTCCTTTCAGTTGGTATCAGAGCGGTGGTCTTAGCGAACCAGGTCTGCATTAGTGTGTCTAACTGATAAGTCGATAGGATGCATTAGTGAGTCTGGACTTCGACCGTGTCTGCATGTCAAAAGTTTTGCTTATCATTTTGTGTCGAAAATTAACTACTTATCATCCTCAGAAAATTACCTGCTTATCATTTTTAGTCTAAGACACGTCTTGCTGCATTGATTGCATGAATAGTGTATAAACAAAAATTCATATCTTAGCATATCTGCTAAATCATATCTTATCGTATCTGTTATTTTAAACTTTGCCTGACATATCCCGCAAAGTCCTCCGTAATCTACAAAATCTTTTGATCTATATATATATATATATATATATATATATATATATATATATATATATATATATATATATATATATATATATATATATATATATATATATATATATATATATATATATATATATATATATATATATATATATATATTCTATGTAATTAGAATACCATCCGTTAGCCAAAATCATTTCATATCGAAAAAAAAAATCCTTTATCCAATCGTACGAAATGGAATTCGTCATCAGTTCAAGTCACTCAGATTCCGAAATAGAATCCCATTCACGCTTCGAAAGCAGTGTGATCGGAATAGATCAACCAATCAGTCATCACCTATTCTGGATGAATTGGGGATGGGTTCGTAGCCTCCTCAATCATTGGAGACAAGAAGAAGGTGATCCCTTCCATCTACCACATTGCCCTCTTGACGAAGAACTTGAAGCACTTACCGGCGAACCTGTCCGAAACACCATTTTCTCGCTCATTTCTAGAGTATCTCGTCACGATTATATATTACATCAAATTTTAGATTTTATTTATCCGCTCGTCCGAACCGACAATCACCCCGGTGTAATAGAAGAAGTCAACGAGCTTCGCGCTCGGGTAGTGGCTTTGGAGAATATGGTGCAGAGATTACAAACACCAGCAGCAGCATCAACAGCATAACCAGTACCACCATCATCAATGCCAACAGTACCATTACCACCTCCAACCATTACCGCGTCGTAAACCTCAACTTCACAATCTGTCCCATGAGCATCAACGTCATACGCACCATAGATACCAAGGAGTACCAACAACAATAACTGACGAAGTATTAATTCATAACTTCATTGGAGAAACATTCCGCGGTGATTATGTAATCTCTAAAGTCTTAGAGATTATCTAATCTAGCCCTAACCATAAATCAGTTAAGCGAACCAAAATGATAGAAGGAAGAGTAGAAACCCTGACAAAAATGGTGTGTGATTAACAAGCTAAACTTGCTTTACCAACAGCATCAACAGTACCGTCAGCGTTACCAACATCATCAGTACAGTCAACATCCGAATCAACAACACCGATAACATCACAAACTCCGTCAGTTCAAGAATCACTGTGGACATCATTACGAATCAATAACGTGTATATTGTATCAACGAGTTATGAATAATTAACTCATTCCCTCTGAAGAAATTATATGTATATATATATATATATATATATATATATATATATATATATATATATATATATATATATATATATATATATATATATATATATTTTGAAATAAATCTTTCCTTGCTAAGCTATTGTGTGTGAATCTTAACTACTCGGTTAATTCATATTACAAATATGCAATAATGTACGTCCTTCGGCCGCAACTTAACCAGCGTTAACTACAATCTCTGTCGCAATTCAACAAATTCCAATTCATAATAAATCAAGTATATATTTGATTTTACACTTTCATCATCGATGTACCCGAAACTTTTCAGATAACATCATTCGCACTTTGCGAAATTCACAAGAATTCCACGAACAGAACATCATACATCAACAAATAACGAAGTATTGATTCATAATTTCAATGTCATTAAAGAAATACTGCGTAAAAGTTATGTACTTTTTAAAGCCTTTAGGGAATATTCAATTCTAGTTTCAACCGTAAATCAAATGAGTTTAATTTAACATTAACTCATTAAATCTATGTTACATCTGAAGAAAATATACATATATATATTTTCATAAAGACTGTAATAAAATTCTTTTGTACAAAATATTAATTGTGAAATTCTTTTTTAACGGGTAGGTAATACCCGAGAGATATATAAATTCACAATTAATATGTTACATTCTTCGAATCTGATTCAGCAAATCATCCATTATACTCCCTACTTTTACAACAGTATACATTCTTTTATAGAAATCAAAACAACCATACTCATTCAAAATTTAATTACATATTCTGATTTTGAAATCTCAAAATTCAACTTGAGATATGACCAAAATCATCACTCTTAGATCCTTACATCTTTCACAAGCTATATTTTGACTTCAAAACTGTGTTAGAATATCAAATGTATGTTAACGATTACAATCTGTGTTCAAACCCTTCAAAAATTTCTGAAGACACTTCTAATGATGAGCAATCGAGATGATGATCCAACCACATGTTACCCACAGTTATGTACCCGAAAAACTCTTGAAACCAAAGTAAAAGTTTAAACAACATATCCGCGTCAGATTCTTTGGCATTTATTAGCAAAAATAACTTTGCGACTCCTATTCAAAGTAGCCAGTTTTGTCACAGCTCCAGCAAGTCAACTTCGACTTTTTAGTCAGACTAACCTTATTATAACCAGTGAACCTTTTACATTCCACCACATTATTAGCAGATGTACCAACAACTTCATTACCCTTTGACTTTAGCCTCTCCAAAAAGTCATTATAATTATTCATTGAAACCCCATCATTTACTCATTCGCATCTTGTAATGAGAATTACCATACGAATGATTGGGAATTAGCAATCAGTATTTTGAAATCTCGCAGCATGTCTACGCCAACAGTTATATGTGTATATATAACGTCTATTTTCTGGACTTAATTTGAATGTGAAGTTTCTGAAAAACACTCCGAACTACGAATTGGTTCTCCGAAAATGGAAAAAATGCTGATGAAGCAGCAAAAACTATAAACGAATTTAAATGATAAAAGCTGGATGATAATGATGAAGTGTGCTGGCAAAGTGCAGAAAAAGAGAAGTTTTGGAACTGGAAAACGGATTGAGCAAAGTAGGAAGGAGGCTGTGGACAAATTACATAGACTGAACCTGACTTCAAAGGATCCAAATGATTCAGTACCTGCTGAAGTCATTAACGAATACCTTGCTCCTGACTCTAAACCCCTGCGGACAATATTCTTCATCATCCTCTGATATTAGAAATTCTAAAATATCATCATATCTTTCATTATAAATATCCTCCATATTTCTGAAGATATTTTCTTAATTTTTCTTATTTAAAATCATTTACCTCTTCGCGCTATCTGTGTTACATCATAAAAGAAACTATTTTAGTTTCTAAATTCTGAAACATTCAAGTTTAAAATAGGAATATTTTGAAGTAGTGTTGGGAACTGAAGCATGAATTAGTATAATATAATGACACTTGATCAATGTGATTATATTACATTAAGTCATGCTGAGTTTCTAAATGGAACGTGATGATTCACAGATCATAACATCATCATGTTCCATGTTATACGACTCTTGTATTCTATTTAACTTCTAAAATATCAAGAAAATATTTCTTGATGATTCGGCCTTTTCCAAGGTATTCTAGTAATTTGACAAGTCAAGATCGTGCCATCACAATTTCCTTCCTAGAACATTAACAATGTTCATTTCGAAATTCATATCTGTGAATTCTGGACCATTACAAGCGGTGCTTAATCGCAAGAAGAAGAAACGAAAGGACAAAACTCCGAAATAGAAATTAGGGTATAAATTGCAGCAAATAAAAGAGAGCATTAACTGTGAATGATAATGATTATAGAAGACAGAAGCAGAGACTTTGAAATATAAGGGAACATATAAAGCCCAACGACAAACCAGAAATTATAAACTATATATATCGATGCATATAGCAATATAAAGACACGGGAGAACTAGAAACACTATAAACCCAAGAGTATAGTAGAAGTAAATAGATTCTTCCGGCGGTAGATGAAAAAGAAGAATGACCGATATGAAAGTTAGAAGTATATCGAGAATTAGAACTGGATGGAGCATATTGATGAATACTTTAAAATATGAGTTGAGGGGGAAAGAATAGAAGGTGATAAAACATGACTAGGAACTTAGAAATCAATAGATTTAACTCACACAATGGTGGAATAAGTGTATCAAACCCTCTAGTGAATAGGTTAAGTTTTTTTTTTTTGATTAATTTAGTCAAACCACAACTAAATCAAGTGTGATTAGATCAACACCTAGAGCTATTATTCACCACCTGGGTGATTTGGACTGAGAGAGAATCGGAGGAGCTCACTAGATCTGAGTGTGTGTAACAAATAAGAGGCTTAACCTAAAATGAAGAACATAAGACTTTATATACCCCTGCTATTGACTCACCCATACGATTCATTCATCACACGTACGAGTTGGCTTCATTAGCCGTACGGGTGATCACTCACTCGTGTATTCGCATTTAGGTTGTAATTGTGACTTAGCTCAGCATCAACCGTGCGTATGAGCCTGTCAGCCGTACTAGTGAGGCTTCACTCGTACGTCTGACTAAGTCTAACATAGTCAAACATCTAAATCTCGTTCCTGCAGTTCCTGGAACCACATACAAACACGGATAGGATAATAACGAGCAATCATGGTGGCCTGTAAACTGTTGTACCTGCAATGGACGTGGGTATATGTCTAGGGACTTGCATAAAATGCATCAACAGAAGGTGTGAGTTGTAAGGAAACGAAGGAGGTGAATTTATAAGAAAATCTCCGACAGAATAATTAAAATGGACGATCGCATTTAAAGTGGATCCTAATTCCCTTGATTACCGGAGAGTCAAATCTTATTAAGAAGATTTTCTTCAAATCCCTTAAAATCTGGGAATCAATCATATCTACGTCAAATGATAAGATAAATCTACACTTACTCATTTCACTCTTTTATGTAAGCTTCATTTGTACTCTTCATATAAATGGATTGTTTATCCAAATTATTCGCTGATGATAAAACTCTAATTTTCAGCCCGTATGCAGCATGAAAACATACTTATTATCATTCACGACCTTTTCACTCAAATTTCGGGACTAAATTTCTTTAACG
The DNA here is from genome assembly GCF_046630445.1 of Rutidosis leptorrhynchoides. Lineage (NCBI taxonomy): Eukaryota > Viridiplantae > Streptophyta > Magnoliopsida > Asterales > Asteraceae > Rutidosis > Rutidosis leptorrhynchoides. Next base: position 80,080,954 of record NC_092337.1, on the reverse strand, counting down.
GGTATGTAATGTGACAACCCGGAAATTTCCAACCAAATTTAAACTTTAATCTTTATATGTTTCCGACACGATAAGCAATATTTGTTAAGTTAAATTTCAAGAATTTTAAACTATGTTCATACATTCATTCAACCTCGACCAAGTTCCAACGATTCACGAACCATTAAACGAATATGATTATATATGTATATGTGTATATATATATTATAACTTGAAACGTAAACAAAATATTAGATTAAATACTTTATATGATTGTATCTGTTTCAAAATGTTTATCAATGGAATTAGAAGATAAGATCAAATGATTGAATTATCAAATATATTGAATTATGATTACAAGTCTATGTTGAAAGGCCCACGTTGATTTGAGAAATCTTTCCATTTTAACAATATTCGGAAAATGGTAAAGTGATTTATAAATAAGAACAATTTGTCAATCATTGAGAACTAGACAAAGGATAGTGGAAGATTGAATCTCATAAAGACTCGATTGATCTATTTAGTTTCAAACGTACAAAAACGTTTTCAGTTTAAAAAGAACTTTATTATTAAAACGTATATAACTTTTATAAATATCTAGAACCACTTTTGACAACTCATTGCTTAACTAGTATGATAAAGATAACGATATTTATATTTTATTTTATTAAATATATATAACGATTTAAATTAATATTATATATATTTATATGCGTATTATACGTACATAGTTTTATACTTTTACTATACTTAAACTTTACCTTTACTTTATTTTTACTTTACTTTAACTTTAATAATTCACTTTAATAATTCACTTTAATAATTAATACTTTAATAATTCACTTTAATAATTCATACTTTAATAATTCACTTTAATAATTCACTTTAATAATTCATACTTTAATAATTCACTTTAATAATTCATACTTTAATAATTCACTTTAATAATTCAAAAATCTATTATAAATAGAATTCAATAGGTTTCATTATTTCATAGAAACTTGAAAATATTTTTCTCTAAACTCTCTCAATCGATTTACATATATATATGTTTACTTCGTATTATTTCAAGATATTATTAGTATACATAAAATATTACGACGGAGTGCTGTCCGAGTGATTTCGAAATTGTTTTTCAAGTATGATAGGATTAAGGAAATTATGGGTTATAGCTATGGAGGTGATTGAGTATGGTTCATGGGTATGCTCGTGAGGTCAATATAGTGTTTATCATTTCCGTTGCGTCTACGTACCTTTCCTGCAATATTGAATCTCAATATTGATACGTGAGTACTCATAATTTAACTTTTACATACTAATAGTGTATCCCTGACTAGTGCTCGAGTATTTAGGATTATGCATGCTTGTACTTTTGATATTGCCCTTAAACAAGTTAGGTTGAATCTTGAATTAGTTACACTTACGGTTGAGATAAGGTATAAGATATGCATGTCCTTGGAAAGCTAGCGAAAAATTAAGAACTTTTCCTTTAGATATCGAATGGTTTCGATGAACGGATTAGAAGTTATAATCAATTGAATTTTCGATATTTTTATTAAAAATGATTATTATTATCGTCGTTTTTATCGTCGTTCTAGTTTTATCTTATTATTATCATTATTATTATCTTTATCAATAAAAGGGATTTATCATTAAAAATTGTTATTTTTTTTATTATTACTATCGTTATTATCGTTAAAGTTATAATTAGTATTATTATTATTATCCAATTATTATTATTATTATTATTATTATTAATTATTATTATTATTATTATTATTATTATTATTATTATTATTATTATTATTATTATTATTATTATTATTATTATTATTATTATTATTATTATTAGTATTATTATTTTTATTATCATTATTAATATGTATATCATTATTTAAAAATGGTTATTGTTATTGTTATTATTATTATTACTATATTATCATTAAGATAATTATTAATATTATCGTTAATAATGTTATAGTAACTATCATTATTAATATTAGTGTAATTAAAATAAATATTTGTAACACCTAATTATTTTGATTACTATCATTATTATTATTATGAACACGATATAAAAGACGATTAAAAGCTATTAAACGAAACAATTAGGAAATAATGAGTAAGAGTATCATGATAAAATTAAAATATTATAAGATATTGATTTAGATAAAATTATCGTTCTTATTATTTTTATCATTACTATTATTATTAAAAGTGTCGTTAGTATTAAAACTATCATTTTAACAAAAATTATCATTTTAATAGAAATGTCATTGTTACTATAAAATATCATTATTATTATTATTTTAAATAGAATTATTATTTTAAAGATAATATTAAAAATTATCGTAAATATTAAAGTTATCATAATTAGAATTATCGTTTTATCATAATGTCATCTTAGTAATTATAAATATTGATATTTTTATAATAATAATTATTATTACAAAAAAATATAACTTTTACTTACTATCATTATAGATATTATTTTATCAAATAAATATGTGATACAAACATATTTTACTACGTGTAATAACTTACTTTAATAATACCTATCATATTATCTTTATGATATTAAATGAACCCTATAAATTTTATTACTTAATATATATAAAAGTATATTTTATTATATAAATTTAATATAAAATTTTATTTATTAATAAATAAATTATAGTATTTACTCTAATAAATCTTTTAAAAATATTTAAAAATATAAAACGACGATATTTAAACTATATATTAATCATGTATAGATTTCTGGAAATTATTTTGAGTCAAATTTACTTTTGTTGACTTTTGCATATTAGTCTCGAGCATTAGGATTGTGTTACACTATGACTTGACCTAATTTGTTAGACAAATATTGACCAACACATAAATATATATAATTAATTTAGGTTCGTGAATCCGAGGCCAACCTTGCACTTGTTCAATGACGTTATATGTATTTTTACTACGAAATACAGTATGGTGAGTGTCATTTACCTTTTTACCCTTTATATTTTTGGGACTGAGAATACATGCGCTTTTATAAATGTTTTACGAAATAGACACAAGTAATTGAAACTACATTCTATGGTCGAATTATCGAAATCGAATATGCCCCTTTTTATTAAAGTCTGGTAATCTAAGAATTAGGGAACAGACACCCTAATTGACGCGAATCCTAAAGATAGATCTATTGGGCCTAACAAACCCCATCCAAAGTACCGGATGCTTTAGTACTTCGAAATTTATATCATGTCCGAAGGAGGATCCCGGAATGATAGGGGATATTCTTATATGTATCTAGTTAATGTCGGTTACCAGGTGTTCACCATATGGATAATTATTTTTGTCTCTATGCATGGGACGTATATTTATGAGAACTGGAAATGAAATTCTTGTGATCTATTAAAATGATGGAAATAAATGATTATGATAAACTAATGAACTCACCAACCTTTTGGTTTACACTTTAAAGCATGTTTATTCTCAGGTGTTAAAGAAATCTTCCGCTGTGCATTTGTTCATTTTAAAGATATTACTTGGAGTCTTTCATAGCATATTTCGAAGAACGTTGCATTCGAGTCATTGAGTTCATCAAAGATTATTATTAAATCAATTTATAGTTGGATAGTGGATATTATGAAATGGTATGCATGCCTGTTAATTTTCGATGTAAAGAAAGTTTGTCTTTAAAAAACGAATGCAATGTTTGTAAAATGTATCATATAGAGGTCAAATACCTCGCAATGTAATCAACTATTGTGAATCGTTTATAATGTATATGAACGGGTCCTTTCATTTACAGTTGGTATCAGAGGGGTGGTCTTATTAAACTAGGTCTGCATTAGTGTGTCTGACTGAGAAGTCGTTAGGATGCATTAGTGAGTCTGGACTTCGACCGTGTCTGCATGTCAAAAGTTTTGCTTATCATTTCGTGTCGGAAATCATCTGCTTATCATCCTTAGGAAATTATCTGCTTATTATTCTTAGTCTAGACACATTTTACTGCATTGACTGCATGAATAGTGTATCTGTTACTGTAGACCTTGCCTGATATCTCTCGTAAATTTCTCCTTAATTTAAGGGATCCTGGTACTATATATATCTATGTAAATTATGCATTGAGAATACCATCCAACTATCAATTACTGTCACTAAACTCTTGATATCAAATTTTTTCCTGAGATCGCATAAGATGGCCTCTACGAATCGACCAAATTCCTCTGACTCCGAAGACAGCGTGACAGGAGCACACCAATCAATCAACTATCGTGATTACAGGAGAAAATGGGGGTGGGTTCGCGACATACTCACCCTATGGAGAAGGGAAGAAGGTACTCCATATCATGAATCGAATCTACCACCTAACCTTGGAGTACTCGACCCGCTCACCGGCGAACCTGTTCGCAACACCGTTTATACTCTTTTTGCCAGAATTTTTCGTCTTGAGACTACCATTAACGGAACTAGAGAAGATATCCAATCTCTACCTCACACTGATAACCAACCAGGGTTAGTAGAAGAAGTTAAAGAACTCCGAGCTCGAGTGTTAACTTTAGAGAGCAGGTACACAGTTTGCAAGCACCAGCAGTATCACCAACACCAGTCACATCACCAACCTTAGCACCAACAACATTAGTACCACCAACAACAACATCCGCATCACCAGCTTCGACATCTCATTCTGTACCTCGAGTATAATCGTCGTTCTATATGACGTTCTACATCATTTATCTTCGTTCGACATGATGATTATGTAAACTCTAATGTTTTGGAGATTATATATTCTTGTTTAAACGGTAAATCAAATGAATTTAATATCATATTGACTCATTAAATCCATGATTACATCTGAAGAAAAAATATATGTATATATATTTTCATAAAGATTGTAATTAAAAATTCTTTCGTACAAACTGTTAATGGTGAAAATATTTTAACAGGTAGGTAATACCCGAGGAATATTTAGATCTCACATTAATAAGTTACACTATACATTCTTTGAATCTAATTCAACGATCATTTATTATCCTACTTACATCCACCGATATACGTATCTGTTCACCGCAGAATAACCATTTTCATTCAATTTCGTAATTGGATTTTGACCTATCAGAATCCGACAAGTGGCATAATGAAGAAAACATTTTACAAAATAAAATTTGTTAGAAACAGACAAATTAACTACGAAAAATTTTGTTAAGAATCCACGCTAACTGTTTCCAACTAACTGTTCCTAGCTAACTGTTAATTTCGTATTACATTTTATTTATCGCAATTTACATTCTCGCAATTTTATTTATAGTCATTTAATTTCTGTTATTTACTTTACGCACTTTATTTATCGTTATTTAATTTCTGTTATTTATTTTATGCACTTTAAATATCGGGACACGTATATAAGGTTTTGACATATCATATCGACGCATTTATATATATTATTTGGAATAACCATAGACACTCTATATGCAGTAATGAATGAGTTCTCTATACAGGATTGAGGTTGATTCTACAATAATATATATAATTTGAGTTGTGATCGAGTCTGAGACGTATACGGGTCACGACACGTATTAATTAATTCGAAATTATATATTGCTAAATGTGGACTATCAATTGAGGACCACCAACATTGGACAATTAAAATGAATTAAAATATGGATTATAACATATGAAACTAAGCAATTCTTCAAGTTTGCCACTTGATTTCATCTTAAACCTCATTTATATCTCGTCGATTACAATCTGCATTCAAACCTTTCATAATTCTTGAAAACACCTCAATCGAGAGGATGAACCAACTGCACTCCATCTAAGGAAGAAAAGGTTGATGCATATAGTTATGCACCTGAAAAACACTCGGAACCAGAGTAAACGTTTAACACATATCTGTGCTAGCTCTTTTGGCGTTGTTATTACCGAAAATAACTTTGCAATCCCTTTTCAAAGTAGCGAATTTTGTCACAGCTCCAGCAAGACAACTTCGACTTTTCGTTCGAAACAACCTTATTATAACCTTGATATATATGAGTGCTCTTTTATTGTTACCAAGGAACCTTTCATATTCTACCATATTACTAGTAGACATACCAGCAACCTCGTTACTTCTTGGTTTAAATCTCTCCGATAAATCATTATATTTATTCATTGAAACCTTATCATATACTCATCCACATCTTGTAACGAGAACTGCCATGCCAATTATCGGGAGTCAGCAATCAGTACTTTGAAAACGCACAGCATATCTACATCAACAGTTATATGTATGACATTTATCTTTTAGAATTATGGTCTCTTATTCTGAAATTCTGAAAAGCACTCAATCTACAAATCAATACTCTGAATGTTGAAAAAGCTGAATGAAGCAGCAGAAACCGTAAACAACTGTAAGTGACCTTAATCATAGGAAGTTTGATGATAAAGAATAGTATGTTGGAAAAGCTCATAAAAGTTGGAACTGGAAAACGGATTGAGCTAACCACGAAGGAGACCAAGGACAAATACAAGAACCATACCCTATATTCAAAGAATCCAGGTAACTCTGGATCCGTTGAAATCTTTAGTGAATATCTTGCTCCTTACTCTAAACCCTTGCAGACAATAGTTTCTATCATCCTCTGATCTTAGATATTTCGAGATATTATCATATCTTTCATTATAATATCCTCCATATTTCTGAAAATATTTTTATAACTATTCTTATCTGAAATCATTAATCTCTTCGTGTTATCATTATTACATCATATAGAAACTGTTAGTTTCTATATTCTGTAAACTTTCGAGCTTAAAATATGAATGTTATTGAAGTAATGATGGGAACTGATGCATGAGTTAGTATAATATAATGACACTTGATCAATGTGATTATATTACAGTAAGTCATGCTGAGTTTCTAATGGAACGTGATGATTCACAGACTATAACGTCATCATGTGCCATGTTACATAACTCTTTCATTCCGCTTAACTTCTGAACATATCAAGAAAGTATATTCTTGATAGTTCTATTCTCAGTGACTCTGGTAATTTGACAAATCAAATCGTGCTATTACGCTCTTTCTTGTTTAGAACATTAAGTTCATTCGAAACTCCATACTTACAAATTCTGGACCATTACTCATTTTACTAGTGATCGAGAGGAGAATAAAAAGGCAAAGAGCTCCGAAACATAATGGAAGATACAAAACTCGACAACAACACAGAAATTATAAACCGTGGATATTAATACGAATAGCAATATAAAGACGCGGTATAATTAAGAATAGTATCACCCAAGGCAATAGTAAAGTAAACAGATTCTTCTGGTGGAAGATTAAAAGGAAGGATGACAGATATGAAAGTCAGGAATATATCCAGAATTAAAATTGGATGAAGCATATTGACTGATGATTTGAAAGTAGGAATTAAAATATAGAAAATAGGAGTGGTGAGAAGTAATGGAACGAAAGAATTCATTTATAGTGGAAATACCGGACCGAGAAATCAAGGCAGATCATCGCATTTAATTATAGAGATCTTAATTTTCCTTACTCACCGAAGAATCAAATCCTTTAGATTTCGAATATTTTCTTTACATTCCCTGAATTCTGGAATTCAATCACGACTACGTCAAAAGTTATGGAAAATCTTCATTTCTTCATCTCGATCTTTTGTGATAGCTTCATTCATACGCTTCGATTAATCGAATCATTTTATCTATATTACTCAATAATGATAAAACTCTATTTTTCAACTCGTATGAGTCATGAAAACATTTTTATTGTTACCCATGACTACCTCACTCAAATTTCGGGACAAAATTTCTTTAACGGGTAGGTACTGTGATGACCCGGGAATTTCCGACCAAATTTAAACTTTAATCTTTATATGTTTCTGACACGATAAGCAAAATCTGTAATTTTGAGTCTCGAAAGTTTTGAAATCTATACTCATGTAATCAAATACCCGTTGACTGTGCTCGACGATTCACGAACCATTATGTGTAAACAAATATGTATATATATATATATATATATATATATATATATATATATATATATATATATATATGTATATTTAAATATATATGAATATAAACAAAAGAAGGTATAATAATTTAATGCAATAGATCAGTAAGATTAAGTATGTAAAATAAAATACAAGATAAATAATAATTGCTACACTAATATTATCATTACTTTTATTAAAATCAATATAAATATTAGTATCAATATTAATACTATTACTATATATAATATAAAGATAGGAAATTAGATACATTTAATTTGTTAAAATACTATTATTATTAATATTATTGTTATCATTATTAATAACATTATTAATATAATTAGTAGTAAAATTATGAGTAATATTATGATGTTATAATCAATAAAGACATTATTATTATTATATGTAGTATTATAAAAATAATACAAATCATTATGATTATCATTAAAAATATTATCGTTATCAGTATAAAATATTATTATTATTATTGTCCTTAACATTAATATCATTATTACTATTAAAATCATTATTAACATTTTTTTTATATACAATAATTATTATTATTGTTATTTATATCATTAGTAATAGGTACCGAACTATTATTAATATATGTTTATATATATATATATATTTTTTAATTATCAATATAATGTATAAAATCAAAATAATCCAAATTGTTACACTTTCCTATTAGAAATTTTATTTGTTTCTTTCAACCTGTCCACTCGAAGATATTGGTAGTCGATCTTAAACACTATAATCCAATTGATTGATTCTTTTTACTGTATCCCTCGTACGAAATCCTTTCCTTTCACTACCTGCTTCATTTTTTTTATTAATTATTTTGTCCTGATTGAAATTGTAATTGTCGACCACTTGACCATAAATTAAACGAATTGTTGTATATTATTGAGAAACCATCCAACTCTTCCATATCATCATCGATTACCAGTTACATATCCCTGCAATTTGAATAATCGAATAAATTGTTGAAAATAAAACCGACGGCACCCTGTTCGTGAACTCCTCTTACCCAAACCACGATTTTTAATGAATTTTCAAAATGTGTTAATGGTATCTTGTTAGAAATCCTTCGTTTTAACTGCCTAAAAATTCTCAAGATCCAAATCTATTTATTGAATTCGAATTTCTAAAGTCAAAGTTTATAAAATAAAGTCAACAGTTTGTTCTTACCGAGAATTTGAATCCGTTTTGAGATAATCTGTTAAATTGATGATTGTAAAAGTTTCCATAAACCATTAGAAACACAACTCATGTTATAAGTTTTACCTGAAACAGTCGAGAATTGAAAATTACATGTTGTGTTCTTCAAGTAGTTTACGAGTACCAGGTATTTATTTTAATTATTTTTTTACGACTGTTAACATGAAACCACAGATTTTAAATCATTTATGTTTCATTGTAAATACTAAACCCAAAATAAATTTCACAATTATGAGTGGTTATGGCTGTAATCGAATTTTTATGGGAAGAAGATGAATATTAAGATAGCGGGTATATATATATATATATATATATTTGGAAAGGATATAAATCAGAAAATGGGCATCAGCCCAGACGGTTAAGGAAGTGACGAGTATACGGGAGGTCGCGGGTTCGAGCCCTGCTCGGGTCATTTCTATTTATGAGAAGCTTAGGAGGTAGTTTTCTTTTTATTTATTTATCTATTATTATTATTATCATCATTATTTGTTATTATTATCTTTATTATTATTATGACTAATATTGTTACCTATATTATTATTATTATTATTACTTATTGCTATTATTATTGTTACATTAATTATTACTTGTATCATAATTATTATTAATATAAAACTAGTACTAGAACAAGTATTGTTATTATTATTATTATTACTACTAATATTGTTGTGTTATCATTATTACATACTACGATTATTGTAGTACTAATATAAGTATTACGATAGAAATTTCATTTATTATTATTATGATTATAGTACAAATAAGATTTATAGTATTAGTAATATTATTGTTAATGTTAATATTATCATTCAAAGTATAAATTTTATCATTTTACCACGAGTATAAGTATTATGTATTATTATCAAAATCTTTATTTTCATTATCATTATTATTATTAAATCTAATAGTATTATCATCCATATTTTAATAATTTCATTAATTTAACTAACAAATGATATTCATATAACAACATATTTAATAACACAAAAGTAAACTATATTAATATCTTATTTATTAAAATGAATAAAATGAATATAATGAAACATATAAGTTATTAACATTGAAACTCATATTACTAATAATATACTTATTTGTCCGATTACAAGTATATGTATTAATATATGTATTAATATATGTACGAATGATATAGGTTCGTGAATCTGAGGCCAACCCTGCATTGTTCAATATAGTTATATGTATTTTTACTACAAAATACAGTATGGTGAGTTTCATTTGCCTTTTCTACCCTTTATATTTTTAGGCTGAGAATACATGCGCAATTTTTATAAATGTTTTACGAAATGGACACAAGTAATTGAAACTACATTATATGGGTGAATGATCGAAATCGAATATGCCCCTTTTTATTAAGTCTGGTAATCTAAGAATTAGGGAACAGACATCCTAATTGACGCGAATCCTAAAGATAGATCTATCGGGCCCAACAAGCCCCTTCCAAAGTACCGGATGCTTTAGTACTTTGAAATTTATATCATGTCCGAAGGAGGATCCCGGAATGATGGGGATATTCTTATATGCATATTGTGAATGTCGGTTACCAGGTGTTCAATCCATATGAATGATATTTTTGTCTCTATGCATGGGACGTATGTTTATGAGAAATGGAAATATGAAATCTTGTGGTCTATTAAAATGATGAAAATGATTATTTATGTTAAACTAATGAACTCACCAACCTTTTGGTTGACACTTGAAAGCATGTTTATTCTCAGGTACGAAAGAAATCTTTCGCTGTGCATTTGCTCAATTTAGAGATATTACTTGGAGTCATTCATGATATATTTCAAAAGACGTTGCATTCGAGTCGTTGAGTTCATCAAGATTATTATTAAGTCAATTATAGTTGGATATATTATGAAATGGTATGCGTGTCGTCAACTTTCGATGTAAAGCAAGTTTGTCTTTTAAAAACGAATGCAATGTTTGTAAAATGTATCATATAGAGGTCAAGTACCTCACGATGTAATCAACTATTGTGAATCATTTGTAATCGATATGGACTTCGTCCAGATGGATTAGGACGGGTCTTTACGATTTTCCCAATATTTTGCTTCCTTAGCGGAAACACCATTGACCATTATTAACTTTGGTCCATTGGTTGAGGATTTTCTTTTATTTGACTGGTTTTCTGTGGTTCCTACTATTACCCCCTCCGGAACCTCTTCTTCTTCCGGTTCCTCTTCTTCTGGTTCCTCTTCTTTCGGTTCCTCTTCTTCCGGTTCCGTTTCCTCTTCTTCCAGTTCTTCGGGAACTTGTGAATCTTGCCAATATATATTCGACTCTTTGTTATTATTAGGTGAGTCAATGAGATTTGTGCTAGGGGTAGACATCTATCACACAATATTAAACATGTTAAGAGATTAATATATCACATAATATTTACATGTTAATAATATATAGTTTTTAACAAAAATGTTAAGCAATCATTTTTAAAGAAAACACGGTCGAAGTCCAGACTCACTAATGCATCCTAACAAACTCGATAAGACACACTAATGCAAATTTTTCTGGTTCTCTAAGACCAACGCTCGGATACCAACTGAATTGTCCCGTTCATATTGATTATAAACGTTCCATATTAATTGATTTCGTTGCGAGGTTTTGACCTCTATATGAGATGTTTTTCAAAGACTGCATTCATTTTTAAAACAATCATAACCTTTATTTTATCTATAAAGGTTTAAAAAGCATTACGTAGATTATCAAATAATGATAATCTAAAATATACCGTTTACACACGACCATTACATAATGGTTTACAATAAGAATATATTACATCAAAAATAAGTTTCTTGAATGCAGTTTTACATAATATCATACAAGCATAGACTCCAAATCTTGTCCTTATTTTAGTATGCAACAGCGGAAGCTCTTAGTATTCACCTGAGAATAAACATGCTTTAAACGTCAACAAAAATGTGGGTGAGTTATAGGTTTAACCTATATATATCAAATCGTAACAATAGACCACAAGATTTCATATTTCAATACACATCCCATACATAGAGATAAAAATCATTCATATGGTGAACACCTGGTAACCGACATTAACAAGATGCATATATAAAAATATCCCCATCATTCCGGGACACCCTTCGGATATGATATAAATTTCGAAGTACTAAAGCATCTGGTACTTTGGATGGGATTCGTTAGGCCCAATAGATCTATATTTAGGATTCGCGTCAATAATTCAACCATAGAATGTAGTTTCACGTACTTGTGTCTATTTTGTAAATCATTTATAAAACCTGCATGTATTCTCATCCCAAAAATATTAGATTTTAAAAGTGGGACTATAACTCACTTTCACAGATATTTCCTTTTCTCGAAAATAAGACTTGGCCACGGATCGATTCACGAACCTATACAAATATGTACATATATATCAAAGTATGATCAAAATATAATTACAACCATTTTTATTATGTTTTAAAGATTTGAGTGTATTAAGTCAGCTGTCCTCGTTAGTAACCTATAACTAGTTGTCCACAGTTAGATGTACAGAAATAAATCAATATATATTATCTTGAATCAATCCACGACCCAGTGTATACACGTCTCAGGCTAGATCACAACTTAAAGTATATATATTTTTGGAATCAACCTCAACCCTGTATAGCTAACTCCAACATTACTGCATATAGAGTGTCTATGGTTGTTCCAAATAATATATATACATGGGTCGATATGATATGTCAAAACATTTGCATACGTGTCTATGGTATCTCAAGATTACATAATATATTAGAATACATGTATAATACAATATAAGTTAGCTAGGATATGATTTGTATAAATTTGTTAAACATTTCCGGTAGCTAGAAAGATCAAAAATATCCAATCTTGTTTTACCCATAACTTCTTAATTTTAAATCCGTTTTGAGTGAACCAAATTGCTATGGTTTCATATTGAACTCTAATTTAAGAATAAAAACAGAAAAAGTATATGTTTATTGTCAGAAATTTAAGTTACATGTCAATTACTAAAGAGGTAGTCATTTCCGTCGAAAGAACGACATCTTGATGACCATTTTGAAAAACATACTTTCACTTTGAGTTTAACCAAGATTTTTGGATATAGTTTCATGTTCATATGAAAAATCATATTCCCAGAAGAACAAGTTTTAAATCAAAGTTTATCATAGTTTTTAATTATCCAAACCAAAACAGCCCCCGGTTTCACTACGACGGCGTATATCCGATTTTATGGTGTTCATTGTGTTTCCAGGTTTTAAATCATTAAGTTAGCATATCATATAGATATAGAACATGTGTTTAGTTGATTTTAAAAGTCAAGTTAGAAGGATTAACTTTTGTTTGCGAACAAGTTTAGAATTAACTAAACTATGTTCTAGTGATTACAAGTTTAAACCTTCGAATAAGATAGCTTTATATGTATGAATCGAATGATGTTATGAACATCATTACTAATTCAAGTTTTCTGGATAAAACTACTGGAAATGAGAAAAATGGATCTAGCTTTAAAGGATCCTTGGATGGCTTGAAAGTTCTTGAAGCAGAATCATGACACGAAAACAGTTCAAGTAAGATTTTCACTCGAAATAAGATTGTTATAGTTGTAGAAATTGAATCAAAGTTTGAATATGAATATTACCTTGAATTAGAAAGATAACCTAATGCAAATAACAAAAGTTCCTTCATCTTATATGATTACTTGGAATGGATTTGAAAGCTTGGAAGTAAACTTGCAAACTTGGTAGTATTCTTGATTTTTATGAAACTATACTTATGGAATTTATGAAGAACACTTAGAACTTGAAGATGGAACTTGAGAGAGATCAATTAGATGAAGAAAATTGAAGAATGAAAATGTTTGTTGGTGTTTTTGGTCGTTGGTATATTGATTAGATATAAAGAATATGTAATTTTGTTTTCATGTAAATAAGTCATGAATGATTACTAATATTTTTGTAATTTTATGAGATATTTCATGCTAGTTGCAAAATGATGGTTCCCAAATGTGTTAGGTGACTCACATGGGATGCTAAGAGCTGATCATTGGAGTGTATATACCAATAGTACATACATCTAAAAGCTGTGTATTGTACGAGTACGAATACAGGTGCATACGAGTAGAATTGTTGAAGAAACTGAACGAGGATGTAATTGTAAGCATTTTTGTTAAGTAGAAGTACTTTGATATGTGTCTTGAAGTCTTTCAAAAGTGTAAGAATACATATCAAAATACAACATGTATATACATTCTAATAGAGTCGTTAAGTCTTCGTTAGTCGTTACGTGTAAGTGTTGTTTTGGAACCTTTAAGTTAACGATCTCAATTAATGTTGTTAACCCAATGTTTATTATATTAAATGAGATGTTAAATTATTATATTATCATGATATTATGATGTATGAATATCTTTTAATATGATATATACATTAAAATATCGTTACAACGATAATCGTTACATATAAGTCTCGTTTCGTAATTCTTGAGTTAGTAGTCTTGTTTTTACATATGTAGTTCATTGTTAACACACTTAATGATATATTCAAATATCATTTTATCATGTTAAATATAGTGTATCAATATCTTAATATGATACATATGTATTTAGTAGACGTTATCATAACGATAATCGTTATATATATCAATTTGAGTTTCTTAACTTAGTAATCTCATTTCTTATGTATATCACACATTGTTAATATATTTAGTGAGATAATTACTCATCATAATCTTATGTCAACCATATATATATATATATATATATATATGTCTATATATACCACAACATGTAGTTTTTACAATTTTGTAACGTTCGTGAATCGCCGATCAACTTGGGTGATCAATTGTCTATATGAAACTTATTTCATTTAATCAAGTCTTAACAAGTTTGATTGCTTACCACGTTGGAAACATTTAGTCATGTAAATATCAATCTCAATTAATATATATATAAACATGGAAAAGTTCGGGTCACTACATACCATCCGTTATTTCGACTTCTACCGGATGACTTAACTTAGCTAGCAGTTTGTTAAGCTTAGACACAAATCGAGGCGATACAAAAGACAAATTAGCACCGCTATCAAATTATATCCTTGCCGGATTAGAGTTAACCATGAAAGTACCCGAGACAACTTCATTGGATTGATTGGCCTCATCATTGGTCATCAAATAATTTCGCCCCCGATGTAGCGACCATACCAAATCATGTTTGACGGCGCCGACTACTTAGGTCCCGTTACGTGGTCATAAGTCTTTATCATGACGTTTGACCAAAATATGTTGCATTTATTTCATAAGTAAAAGGATGTTTCAAGTTTACAAATGTAGTTCAAAAGACTAGTTACAATACAATGTTTAACGTACGAATGAAACCTATGCGACACAATTTAAAGTAGTCAAAAGACGCTCCAACTATGCATGTATACTCGACATCCAAGCAAGTATCAAAAAGAGTGTGGAAGCATGTATCAAGTAGCTTTCAAGGACCTGAGAAAACATATAGAAAACTGTCAACGAAAACGTTGGTGAAATCATAGGTGTTTTAGTAAACGTTGCATTTGAACCACAAGATTTAATATAATATGATTATCAAAATCATTTGCATTCCAAAGTTGTTATTTGTTTCGCGGGCACCCAATTATCAAACTTAACTGTTTTGCACCCTTTGCGTAGTGTTAGAACATACACTAGACCCCAAAATTTATTTCATCCGCTAACGGTAGCGAACCGTCCGAATGAGGCTCGTCAAGCCCATGTGATCACATAATATAAGTTCACGTTTACACCCTGCAAGTGTAACTAATGATAATTGAATTGAGGCTTTTTGTTCAAACCCGTACGTGGAATGTTCGTTTTCATACTTGTGTTCAATGTATAAAAGTATGTAGTATAAAACCGTATATGTTTCTCATCCCATGATTTAAAAGTATAAAAGTTGTTGAAAGATGGGACTATGATCTCACCTTGAGTGCACGTATGATAAGTACTTCACAAAGTAACGTGTGCGAAGGATAGTGCTAGTCTTGACCTAAAAAAATAGGTCGTATCAATAACGGTAAACACGATAGGTCAAAGATGTTCAATTAGTCCTATGGCTCGTTACGACTCGATTATGTAGCATGTGAAATCAAATTGTCAAGTTTCATGCAAGATACAAGTATAGAAACAAGTTAGGAAGGTTGCATAATCATTTGGTTAAGTTTGACAAAAAGTCAAACTTTGGTGGGTCAAAGTCAACGAAAAAGTCAACACATTCGGGTCGGGTCCCGAACTATTTTTCTGAGGTTATTAATCATGTATGAGCATGTTAGAACAAGTTACATGTGAATCAGAGGTGCGTAGCATAGCAAACATTATTCAAAAATCGACAAAGTTGGACAGACCACTTTGGCGCGCCGCGCAGGTATATGGCGCGCCGCGCCATTACCTGTGCAGAGAAATTCTGGCAGTTTTTAAGTTTTATGCACGAACCTAACTTCAACCAATCACCATTTATGACCCGCAAACAACCAAAGCATGTATCTTATATCATCGGAAAGGTATTTTGACAAGGAAAACAACTAAACACATTTCATCCATCACATTTACTTTTACAACAACCAAAATCACATTCAAAGCTCCTCATTAAATGCACTCAAGTTCATAAATGAAATTCGATGATTGGGCAACCAATTTACATGAATGATATGCCGTTTCGAAGGTGATCAAACATACAATACAACCTAACACTTACAAATAACATTTCATGTCATTCAAAGCATCAAAAGTTCATTTCAAGTTCATCAAACCCTAACCCAAATCCACCAAAACCAATAATCAAGTTTATGAAGTTTTCTAAAACAACCTACACATCAAATTGAAGCTAGTGCTACTAGTAACACATTTAATACTTGCACTTTACCATAACAACAACATTTAAGCAACCAAATTACCAAATCAAACACACCAAAGTTCATATTCAAGCTAGTTACTTCAAATAACGAAATCGAGCATATAAATCATATATTCATGTTAGAATTGAGCCATAGACACTAATTAACAACTTTATAAGTTAAAAACATCAAGAACACAAAATCTAGTGATTTTAGAAAGTTACCCAAACTTGATGAAATCGGTATGGAATCGAAGAGGAAGATGAGAGGATTCCGAATATGCAATTTGTTTAGATGGATGCTTGCTCGATTTGATTTAGATGATGAATCCTTGAAGTGGTGTTTGAGAGATTTGGTGAAAGTATTAGAGAAAATGGAAAAAGAAAAGGGATTAATGAATGGATGAGAGTGAAGGGTTGACTAGTTGACCTAGTCACCTCTTTGCTCTCTTGGCAACAATGGTCCCTCTAGTTCGGTTGCGGGTGCGTGAATTACCTAAACGAGATATTTTTAAAACGCGTTTTAACGGGAGATGTTATAAACATATAACGGGATTTTAAATAGTTAAACGGAAAAGTAAACAGAAAAAGGGGGGATGTTACATTACCTACTCCTTAAAAGAAATTTCGTCCCGAAATTTAAGTAGGCGTAGTAGTCGTTGTTTCTTCCTCGGGATCTTGCGTTTCCGGAGCCGGGAATAAATGAGGGTATTTCTTTTGCATTTGATCTTGCCTTTCCCAAGTAAACTCGGGTCCCCTTTTGGCGTTCCAACGGACTTTAACAATCGGAATTCGACTTTGTTTCAATGTCTTGACGGAGGTGTCCACAATTTCAACCGGTTCCTCCACAAAATGAAGTTTGTCATCAATAGTAAGTTCATCGAGAGGGATGACGATATCGGGTTCGGCAAGACACTTTTTCAAGTTAGATACATAGAAGGTAGGATGAACGGAGTTCAATTGAGGTGGAAGATCTAAACGATAAGCAACGGTTCCAATACGCTCCAAGATTTCGAAAGGACCAATATACCGCGGATTTAGCTTCCCGCGTTTCCCAAAACGGATTACACCTTTCCAAGGTGCGACTTTTAACATGACGCGGTCACCGACTTGAAATTCAAGGTCGTTGCGTCTTTTGTCGGTATAGCACTTTTGACGACTCCGGGCCGTCCGAAGCCTATCTCGGATTTGAACGATCTTTTCGGTGGTTTCGTGAATGAGTTCGGGTCCGGTGATTTGTACGTCGCCTACTTCGGCCCAACAAAGAGGAGAACGGCATTTTCGGCCATATAATGCTTCGAATGGGGCGGATTTTATACTCGCGTGATAACTATTGTTGTAAGAGAACTCGGCGAGAGGTAAGTGCTTGTCCCAAACTTTTCCAAAATCAACCACGCAAGCTCGTAACATGTCCTCTAAGGTTTGAATTGTACGTTCGCTTTGTCCATCGGTTTGAGGATGATATGCGGTGCTCATGTCTAAACGCGTTCCCAACACTTCTTGCAAGGTACGCCAAAATCTAGAAACAAAACGGCCATCTCGATCGGAGATAATCGATAAAGGTACACCGTGTTAAGCTACGATCTCCTTTATGTAAAGTTGTGCAAGTTTCTCCATTTTGTCAGTCTCCTTCATGGAAAGAAAGTGTGCGGATTTGGTGAGACGGTCAACAATAACCCAAATGGTATCATAACCGCCCGTCGTTTTTGGTAGTTTGGTGATAAAATCCATTGTTATTCTTTCCCACTTCCATTGTGGGATTTCGGGTAGTTGAAGTAATCCGGACGGTCTTTGGTGTTCGGCTTTGACTTTGGAACATGTCAAACACTTGGAAACATAAGTAGCTACGTCCCTTTTGATGTTCGGCCACCAATATAGTTGTTTAAGGTCGTGGTACATCTTATTGGCACCGGGGTGAATCGAGTATCGCGACTTATGGGCTTCATCTAAAATAAGGCTTCGTAGGTCCCCATAACTAGGCACCCAAATCCTTCCGGCGAAATATCGGAGTCCGGTCTCTCTAATGTCGAATCGAGAGACGAGAATGTTCAAGAGCTCGTGTGAAACGTTTTCATCCTTGAGAGCCTCATCTTGGGCTACCCGAATTTGGCTATTAAGTTTGGTGTGGATGGTGATGTTTAAGGCTCGGACACGAAGAGCCACCGCTCTTTCTTTTTGACTTAAGGCATCGGCTACTACATTTTCCTTCCCGGGATGGTAACGAAGCTCGCAATAGTAATCGTTTAAGGTTTCAATCCACCTTCGTTGTCTCATGTTTAGTTGCTTTTGATCGAAGATGTGTTGGAGACTTTTGTGATCGGTAAAGATAGTACTCTTGGTTCCATAAAGATAGTGTCTCCACATTTTAGGTGTAAAGACAACGGCTCCGAGTTCGAGATCATGTGTCGTGTAGTTTTGTTCATGAATTTTGAGTTGTCAAGAAGCATAAGAAATGACTTTCGTTGGTTGCATCAACACACACCCAAAACCATGTTTCGAGGCGTCGCAATACACAACAAAATCGTCATTGCCTTCGGGAAGGGACAAGATAGGAGCGGTGGTTAGCTTTGTTTTCAAGATTTGAAATGCGGATTCTTGTTCGGTCGCCCAATTGAATTTCTTTCCCTTGTGAGTTAAAGCGGTTAGAGGACGAGCAACCAAAGAGAAATCCTTGATGAATCTACGGTAGTATCCGGTGAGACCCAAGAATTGACGAATGTGAGTAGGAGTAGTAGGAGTCTCCCATTTACTAATGGCTTCGATTTTCGTTGGATCGACTTTAATACCTTGGTCACTTACAACATGACCAAGAAATTGAACTTCCTTTAACCAAAATTCACACTTGGAGAATTTGGCATAGAGTTGTTCTTGTCTTAAAAGTTCAAGCACAAGTCGGAGGTGTTCCTCGTGTTCTTCTTCGCTTTTTGAATAGACTAAAATATCATCGATGAACACGATAACGAATTTATCAAGATACGGTTTGCACACGCGGTTCATAAGATCCATGAACACCGCCGGTGCGTTAGTGAGACCAAATGGCATTACAAGAAATTCATAACTACCATAACGAGTTCGGAAAGCGGTTTTGGAGACATCTTCCCCCTTAACCCTCAATTGATGATAACCCGAGCGGAGATCAATTTTTGAATATACACAAGACCCTTGTAATTGATCAAAGAGGTCATAGATGCGAGGAAGAGGATATCGGTTCTTAACCGTCAATTTGTTTAGTTCACGATAGTCAATGCACATTCGTAGGGATCCGTCTTTCTTTTTAACAAACAAAATCGGAGCGCCCCAAGGTGAATGGCTAGGTTGGATAAAACCACGATCAAGTAGTTCTTGGATTTGACTTTGCAATTCTTGCATTTCGGATGGAGCGAGTCTATATGGTGCACGTGCTACGGGTGCGGCTCCCGGAATAAGATCGATTTGGAATTCAACCGGTCGATGAGGTGGAAGACCCGGCAATTCGTCGGGAAATACATTGGAATAGTCACTAACAATTGGCACATCATCGATGTGCTTCTCATCGGACTCGACTTTCTTAACGTGAGCAAGGATCGCAAAACAACCCTTACGGAGTAGTTTTCTAACTTTAATACACGAAACGAGGTTGAGTTCGGTGCAACTCTTATCGCCATAGATGATCAAAGGTTCACCATTCTCGATAGGGATTCGGATTGCGTTAAGATCACAAAGGATGTGAGATTTCGTTTAGGCTAGCCAATTCATACCGATTAATACATCGAAGCTTCCTAGTTCCATGGGTATCAAGTCAATTTCAAACTCATTACCCAAAATGTTTAACGTACACCCCCGATAATATGTGTCAGCACTCAATAGTTTTCCGTTGGCCACTTCAATGGTATAAGTGGTATCTAGTGGGAGTGGTGGAGTATTAAAAGGATGAGTCAAAGTCTTGGATACAAAACTCTTATCGGCACCCGAATCGAATAAACAAGTAACATAAGTGTTGTTGAGGAGAAACGTACCCGTGACTAATTCATTGTCATCTCGGGCTTCCTCGGTGTTGATGTTGAAAGCTCAGCCGCGTGTGTTGGGGTTGGCTTTCTTCTTCGGACATGCATTTCTAAAATGTCCCGTTTGGCCACATTCATAACAAGTACCCGGTTTTGGTGCATTGGGCACCTTTTGAGCGACGGGGGTGGCACTTCTACAATCGTTGGCCACATGACCACCCCTTTGGCACCGGTGGCAAAATAGATTTCTACATTCACCATAGTGGTGCTTGTGGCATTTGTTGCAAAAGGGTTTATTTCCGCCATAACTTTTCTTGGCGTCGGAGGTGAAAGGCTTCTTAGCAAAGTTGTTGTTGCTTGATTGGGAGGGTTCCCACTTTCTTTTGTTGCCTCCCGATTTATCCTCGGCCTTAGGTGCCGGAACTACAATTTCGTCAACCGTTTCGATCAATTGGCGGGCCATGTTCAATGCTTGTTGTAGGTTAGCAGGTTTGGATGACATCACCCCTTGTTTGATGCTCTTTGGAAGACCATACATATAAAGTTCAACCCTTTGAGATTCGGGGTTCACGAGGTTTGGACACATCAAGGATAGTTCGGCGAATCATTGATTATAGGCCTTGAGATCGTTTCTGACCGCCTCTAAGGTTCTTAGCTCTTGTTCGAGCTTTCGGGTTTCTTCGCGAGGGAAATATTCGATGACCATCTTTTCCCTTAAATCAGCCCAAGAGAGGGCGTGAGCTTCATCGGTGCCCACCGATTGTACATAAGTATTCCACCATGTAAGAGCGACACCGACGAAGGTGTGAGTGGAGTATTTGACCTTGTCTTGGTCCCGACAACCGCTTATGCTAAAGACGGCCTCCGTTTGTTCGAACCATCGAGTAAGAGTAACCGGTCCTCCGGTTCCATCAAAAGTGTGAGGTTGGCACCCCATGAAGGATTTGTAGGAGCACCCTTCGTTTGAGTTACCGGCTCCATTGTTGTTGTTGTGGTTGTTGTTATTGTTGGAGGAGTGATCGGCCATGGCCGCTTCCACGGCGGTGGCTATCATTCGTTGTAGAGCTTGTTCGGGAGTCTCATGGTGTGGCACACGACGAGGAGGCATTGTTCCTTCAAAACACAAGAATACCGTTGATTAGTATTCTTAATAATACTAGCCATGATATGGAATAAGGATAGAGAGAAATATTTCCTTGACTCGCCTTAAATTCTTTATGTCATAATGTCGGAATGTTCATATGAGTCACCGTAATATAATCCCGGAAATTATATTACCCTAATTCATATGTGCATTCGACACTAATTCATATGGTCAAGGTGGCGCGTCAATTGAATCAAGTAACGTGAGATTAAGATTGAATAAGAATTTGATGTGATAGACGAGTTCGAGTATAATGCACAAGTAGTCAAGTAATTCCTACTTCAAGTCTATATGCCGGTTGTAGTCTAGACTCACCAATGTACCCTATAACTCGGGGTTGACACCAATGAACTCTTAATCCCTACAACCAATGCTCTGATACCATCTGTAGCGACCCGACCAAATCATGTTTGACGGCGCCGACTACTTAGGTCCCGTTACGTGGTCATAAGTCTTTATCATGACGTTTGACCAAAATATGTCGCATTTATTTCATAAGTAAAAGGATGTTTCAAGTTTACAAATGTAGTTCAAAAGACTAGTTACATTACAATGTTTAACGTACGAATGAAACCTATGCGACACAATTTAAAGTAGTCAAAAGACGCTCCAACTATGCATGTATACTCGACATCCAAGCAAGTATCAAAAAGAGTGCGGAAGCATGTATCAAGTAGCTTTCAAGGACCTGAGAGAACATATAGAAAACTGTCAACGAAAACGTTGGTGAAATCATAGGTGTTTTAGTAAACGTTGCATTTGAACCACAAGATTTAATATAATATGATTATCAAAATCATTTGCATTCCAAAGTTGTTATTTGTTTCGCGGGCACCCAATTATCAAACTTAACTGTTTTGCACCCTTTGCGTAGTGTTAGAACATACACTAGACCCGAAAATATATTTCATCCGCTAACGGTAGCGAACCGTCCGAATGAGGCTCGTCAAGCCCATGTGATCACATAATATAAGTTCACGTTTACACCCTGCAAGTGTAACTAATGATAATTGAATTGAGGCTTTTTGTTCAAACCCGTACGTGGAATGTTCGTTTTCATACTTGTGTTCAATGTATAAAAGTATGTAGTATAAAACCGTATATGTTTCTCATCCCATGATTTAAAAGTATAAAAGTTGTTGAAAGATGGGACTATGATCTCACCTTGAGTGCACATATGATAAGTACTTCACAAAGTAACGTGTGCGAAGGATAGTGCTAGTCTTGACCTAAACAAATAGGTCGTATCAATAACGGTAAACACGATAGGTCAAAGATGTTCAATTAGTCCTATAGCTCGTTACGACTCGATTATGTAGCATGTGAAATCAAATTGTCAAGTTTCATGCAAGATACAAGTATAGAAACAAGTTAGGAAGGTTGCATAATCATTTGGTTAAGTTTGACAAAAAGTCAAACTTTGGTCGGTCAAAGTCAACAAAAAAGTCAACACGTTCGGGTCGGGTCCCGAACTATTTTTCTGAGGTTATTAATCATGTATGAGCATGTTAGAACAAGTTACATGTGAATCGGAGGTGCGTAGCATAGCAAACATTATTCAAAAATCGACAAAGTTGGACAGACCACTTTGGCGCGCCGCGCGGGTATATGGCGCGCCGCGCCATTACCTGTGCAGAGAAATTCTGGCAGTTTTTAAGTTTTATGCACGAACCTAACTTCAACCAATCACCATTTATGACCCGCAAACAACAAAAGCATGTATCTTATATCATCGGAAAGGTATTTTGACAAGGAAAACAACTACACACATTTCATCCATCACATTTACTTTTACAACAACCAAAATCACATTCAAAGCTCCTCATTAAATGCACTCAAGTTCATAAATGAAATTCGATGATTGGGCAACCAATTTACATGAATGATATGCCGTTTCGAAGGTGATCAAGCATACAATACAACCTAACACTTACAAATAACATTTCATGTCATTCAAAGCATCAAAAGTTCATTTCAAGTTCATCAAACCCTAACCCAAATCCACCAAAACCAATAATCAAGTTTATGAAGTTTTCTAAAACAAC
This sequence comes from Rutidosis leptorrhynchoides, assembly GCF_046630445.1. Lineage (NCBI taxonomy): Eukaryota > Viridiplantae > Streptophyta > Magnoliopsida > Asterales > Asteraceae > Rutidosis > Rutidosis leptorrhynchoides. The sequence goes on along the minus strand of NC_092337.1, from coordinate 80,056,733 downwards.
CTACACATCAAATTGAAGCTAGTGCTACTAGTAACACATTTAATACTTGCACTTTACCATAACAACAACATTTAAGCAACCAAATTACCAAATCAAACACACCAAAGTTCATATTCAAGCTAGTTACTTCAAATAACGAAATCGAGCATATAAATCATATATTCATGTTAGAATTGAGCCATAGACACTAATTAACAACTTTATAAGTTAAAAACATCAAGAACACAAAATCTAGTGATTTTAGAAAGTTACCCAAACTTGATGAAATCGGTATGGAATCGAAGAGGAAGATGAGAGGATTCCGAATATGCAATTTGTTTAGATGGATGCTTGCTCGATTTGATTTGGATGATGAAACCTTGAAGTGGTGTTTGAGAGATTTGGTGAAAGTATTAGAGAAAATGGAAAAAGAAAAGGGATTAATGAATGGATGAGAGTGAAGGGTTGACTAGTTGACCTAGTCACCTCTTTCCTCTCTTGGCAACAATAGTCCCTCTAGTTCGGTTGCGGGTGCGTGAATTACCTAAACGAGATATTTTTAAAACGCGTTTTAACGGGAGATGTTATAAACATATAACGGGATTTTAAATAGTTAAACGGAAAAGTAAACGGAAAAAGGCGGGATGTTACACCCGAGCCGTACCCGCCGCTTTCTCCAACTTCTTAACATGATCACCCCGCAACTCGGGACATTCCGTCCTTCGGTGCCCTTCCTTTTGACAATTGTAACAAGTGAGCTTTTTTGTTGAAGATGAGTTTGTACAATCACGATCCATGTGTCCTTGTCATCCACAAATATAACATTTGGGTCCATAACCCCCGGACGCACCCTTCTTCACACTACCGACACTCTCACTCGCACCCTTACTTTTCTTGTTAGAATGACTTGTAGCTTCAAATTTTCTTTTACCAAAAGTAAAGCTACTCTTCCTCAACACGAGCGCCTCAAAACCTTTGGCCATGTCGAACAACTCATCAAAACTTTTCACCACGTTTACACTAATCTTTTCTTGATAGCTATCGTTCAAGGTTCGGTAAAAGTCTTCTTTTAACATTTTATCATTCCCGACTTACTCCGGGCAAAATTGGGTCTTTGACAAGAAAACGGATTTGAGAGTGTTCAAATCCATCGACCCTTGTCTCAAGGCACGCAACTCGTCCTTAAGTCTAGTAAGATCGGCTGAAGTTCGGTACTCTTGGAAAAACTCTGCCTTGAACTCGTTCCAAGTAAAATCCATACATTATTCTTCGCCATAAAGTTGGATTTTTGCATCCCACCACAACTTAGCATCGCCCCTCAACATGCTACAACCATACCTTGTCTTTTTATCAAGCGGGCATTCACAAGTACGAAAATCCCCCTCCATATCGGAGATCCATCGGGCACTCTTAAGTGGGTCCCGTTCGCCCTCAAAAGTGGGAGGTTGAGCATCTTTGAAATTCTTGTAGGAAAAGTCCCGCCTTCCAACGTTATCCTCTTGAAGGACAACCTTTATTTGTTCCTTTACTACATTGACTAATTGTTCGTCAATCGTATCTAGAAACATCTTCTTAACATCTTCTAGGAAAGCCGCATGATGACTTTTCAAAATGGCCTCAACTTTGGCCGTGAACTCGGGGTCCTCGCTCGTGCCCCCATTATCGGTGTCGTGTCCGTTTCTCATCTTCATTCTATAAAACGGAAGAGGTTAAACATCGAAACGAAAAGACATAACACATATATATACACATATACACCTTACCGCCCCATCTTGCTCAACAATCATCGTACATCGCTTGTTTGACACGATTTGCACCCGTAACAATGGTAGCTAGTCATTGTTACGCGAGCATCTCGCATTAACTTGCTAGTACAACGTCTATCTCGCTTGATGGATTTCAAATACAACACAAAACAAATAGCGCATGGTTAGTTAACATAAACCTATGCACTGACCAAACCCGGTCCGACCCGTCTCCTACAAGCCCCGCATAAAGCGCACACACAATAAAGTCTAAGTCTAGGCACCTATCTCAAGTCGCCTAAATCCCTTAGACCATGCTCTGATACCACTTGAAACAACCCAACCCGTATTCAACACGACCAAAAAATTTTAAAAATAAATAAATAAATAAATAAATAAATAAACCATTAACGCACGATTAGATGGTTACATAACGTGAAATGTCCCCTTTCAACCCATTAAGCAATATTACAAGTTAAATGTTTACAAATAAGGCACAAAGGCCCTTAATCAAATGTAATACAAGTTCGACCCGTTAAAAATGATAGTTTTAATCCAAACAACACTTGCATGGTTTGGGGCTAAACTACCCAAAACACTAGGCCGACTTCAAAAAAAGCTTCACCAAGCATCCAACAAGGGGTAACTAGTGCCCAACAATCCCCTTCTCCTTCTCCGCACCTGCATCTAAAAAGATAAACAACGAGAGGGGTAAGCTAACGCTTAGTGAGTGCAATAAGTATACACGTGCATATATAATATACCTACTTGCAACCACCTACACACATACCACAAACATGCTAGCAATGTAATATTAGCATACGAACTCCAAATATTAAGCTAACAACCTCCAATACCGCAACTAGCATAAACAATAGCATATACTCCAAAATATAATATGCTACACTACAATACATGCACAACTATATGGTTAACCATACACGCATCATGGTTCTACCGGCTCCGTGGTTCACACCATACGTAATGCTATGACGCTACCAGCTCCATGGTTCACCTCACTACGCATTCGAGTCATACTCTTTTATAGTGCTACCGGCTCCATGGTTCACACTTCAGTGTTACCGGCTCAGTGGTTCACATCTCATTTTATAGTGCTACCGGCTTCATGGTTCACACTTTGATGTTATCGGCTCCATGGTTCACATCACTACACGTACCATGATGCCACCGGCTCCATGGTTCATGAAATGTCCCGTTCATATCGATTATAAACGTTTCATATTTATTGGTTTCGTTATGAGGTTTTGACCTCTATATGAGACGTTTTTCAAAGACTGCATTCGATTTTAAAAACAAACCATAACCTTTATTTTATCGATAAAGATTTAAAAGCATAACGTAGATTATCAAGTAATGATAATCTAAAATATAACGTTTTACACACGACCATTACATAATGGTTTACAATAATATTACACATAGATTTAAATCTCCGAATGCAGTTTTTAAATAATATTTTACAAGCATGCTGACTCTAATTCTTGTCCTTAATTTTGCATGCAACAGCGGAAGCTCTTAATAATCACCTGAGAATAAACATGCTTAAAACGTCAACAAAATGTTGGTGAGTTATAGGTTTAATCTATATATATATATCAAATTGTAATAATAGACCACAAGATTTCATTTTTTCATAAACATCCATCTCATATCAGGCATTTCGCAAACTGCATAGAGATAAAAATCATTCATATGGTGAACACCTGGTAACCGACATTAACAAGATGCATATAGAATATCCCCAAAACAGAATCCTCTCGTCTGTATAATAATAAATCGTAGTACTAAAGCATCCGTACCTCGGATGGGGTTTGTTATGCCCATAAATCTATCTTTAGGATTCGCTTCAGTTAGGGGTACTATTCCCTAATTCTTAGGCTACCAAGCTAAAAGGGGTATATTCGATTTAGATAATCCAACCATAGAATGTAGTTTCGATTACTTGTATCTATTTCGTAATTCATTTATAAAACTTCATGTATTCTCATCCCAGAAATATTAGATTTTAAAAAATGGGACTATAACTCACTTTCACATATTTTTACTTTGCCGAAAATAAGACTTGGCCACTGGTCGATTCACGAACCTATAACAAATATATACATATATATATCAAAGTATGATCGAAATATATTCACAACATTTTTATTACGTTTTAATGATTTAAGTTTGTTAAGTTAGCAGTCCAACGTTAGTAATCTACAACTAATTGTCCATAGCTAATTGTACATAAATAAATCAATATATATTATCTCGAATCAATCCACGACCCAGTGTATACAAGTCTCAGGCTCGATCACAATTCAAAATATATATATTTTGGAATCAACCTCAACCCTGTAGAGCGAACTCTAGCATTACAGCATATAAAGTGTCTATGGTTGTTCCAAATAATATTTATAGATGACGTCGATATGATATGTCAAAACATTGTATACGTGTCTATGGTCTATCAAGATTACATAATATGTTAGAGTACATGTATAATACAATATAAGTTAGTTAAGTTATGGTTAGAATAGATTTGTTACAAATTTCACGTAGCTACAACAAGCAAAAATATCCAATTTTGTTTTACCCATAACTTCTTCGTTTTAAATCCGTTTTGATTGATTCAAGTTGCTATGGTTTCATAATGAACTGAAATTTATGAAACTAAACAAAAAAAGTATAAGTTTATAGTCAGAAATACAGGTTACAAATCATTTTTGTAAGAGATAGTCATTTCAGTTGAAAGAACGACGTCTTGATGACCATTTTGAAAAACATACTTTCACTTTGAGTTTAACCATGATTTTTGGATATAGTTTCATGTTCATAAGAAAAATCATTTTCCCAGAAGGACAACTTTTAAATCAAAGTTTATCATAGTTTTTAATTATCTAACACAAAACAGCCCCCGGTTTTACTACGACGGCGTATGTCCGGTTTTACGGTGTTCTTCGTGTTTCCAGGTTTTAAATCATTAAGTTAGAATATCATATAAATATAGAACATGTGTTTAGTTGATTTTAAAAGTCAAGTTAGAAGGATTAACTTTGTTTGTGAACAAGTTTAGAATTAACTAAACTATGTTCTAGTTATTACAAGTTTAAATCTTCGAATAAGATAGTTATATATATATATATATATGAATTGAATGATGTTATGAACATCATTACTACCTCAAGTTTAGTAGGTAAACCTACTGGAAGTGACAAGAAATTATTTAGCTTCAAAGGATCATGGATGGCTTGAAAGTTCTTGAAGTAGAATCATGACACGAAAACAAATTCAAGTAAGATTCCTACTCGAATTAAGATTGTTATAGTTATAGAAATTGAATCAAAGTTGGAATATGAGTATTACCTTGAATTAGAATGATAACCTACTATAAATAATACAAGTTTCTTGATCTTAGATGATTACTTAAGATGGATTAGAAAGCTTGAAAGTGGACTTGCAAACTTGAAAGTGTTCTTGAAGTTTACTTGAGTAGTTGTTTTGAAAGTTGATCTAGGTTAGGATTTATGAACTAGATTGAGCTAGATTTTGTTGAAGATGATGAAGAACACTTAGAACACCAAGAGAGAACATGAGAGAGATAAGTTTGAGAAATGAAAGTGTTATGGTTGGTGAAGAAAAACGTGATCCTACCCTTGAATATAAGGTTCCATTATTTTGTATTTTTGTTAGATATTTCATGCTAGTTGCCAAATGATAGTTTCCACATATTTAAGTGATTCATTAAGGCTGCTAAGAGCTAATCATTGAAGTGTATATACCAATAGTATATACATTTAGAAGTTGTGTATTGTACGAGCATGAATACGGATTGAATACGAGTAAATAGTGTACTGTAGTAAATAATGTTTACTGCAGCGAATAGTATTTTACTGTAGCAAATAGTTTTTATTGTAGCAAATAGTTTTTACTGTAGCAAATAGTTTTTTACTGTAGCAAATAGTGTTTTAGTTGTACATCTTTGATTTAATTGTATTTCTTATATATATATATATATATATATATATATATATATATAAAATAAAAATTTACATCATAAAAAAAATAAAACGATTATATAATTATCACAAGTTATGACGTTCGTGAATCATCAGACAAACGGGGTGGTCAATTGTCTACATAAACTCATTTCAATTAATCAAGTCTTAACAAGTTTGATTGCTTAACATGTTGGAAATATCTAATCATGCAAATATAGTTTTCATTTAATATATAAATATGGAAAATTTAGGGTCACTACAGTTCACATCATAGCACACTTGCACACACTATGGCACTTTCGGCTCCGTGGATCATGCCATAACATACAAATAAATATACTATATAAATACATGCATAAATATCCCACTCACCTTAACGCCAAGGTGATGATTAAAGTCCGCAAGCTTCAAATCAAGTACCTAATTCATTAAGTACACACTTAATACACAAACTAGTTGGACTAGACACCAACATTTAACACTTGAGCATTTAATGACCCGATTGCATTAAATGACTCATTTACACCAAACCGCCCATCAATGGCCAAGACTCATCATAAATCACTAAAAACTAGTGATTATAGTCCAATATCAACAACCAACACCATTTAGGGTATTTTCATACCCATCTTGCCCAAACTAGGTCAACATTACCCATTTGACCCATTTTAACACTTAGACTTACAAATTTGGTCAAACTTAACCCATTAACAAATCCTTCATCATTTAACAAGTGTATTAGTGACTAACAACACAATTAACTCTTACAAATTCTCAATTTACATGACCAAACCCTAGATTAACACCATTAGGGTTTTCCTTACACTAAATTAACCCAAATTCACCCATTAAATCCCTAAATGGGTCTTACAAGTCTCAAATGACCAAACCCTAGCCATAAATTAACTAAAAGCTCAAAACATGGAGTTAAGACTTACCAACACTATCACGTCGTAGCTAAGAACGAGGGGAACAATATTACTTCTTGCTCCTAAGATCGATTCCCAATTCTTCACCTTTAAATCTTAATATAAATCTAAGTGGGTTTTGTTTTTTGAGAGGAAATAGAGAAAGAAAATGGAAAAGAAATTCAATAAGTGAAATAAGTGGCTGAGATTTAGAGTTCCAATCAGTTCCACACGCGAAAAGATGAAAGTACCCTTGAACCACACTTTTTAAAAGTTGTAAAATGAGTCAACACGCCAGTAAGGTCGCAGCGCGACCCACTTTGCCGCGGTGCGGTATTTCACAATGTTTTCGAGCTGTTTAAAATCCCTCCTGATCCTGATTCATGTTATGTGTCTCGGTGCGACCTTCCCAACCGCGGCGCGACATTAGGCTGCGTCTGATCAATTTTTGACAACTTAAACCAACTATGGTTTACACGACTCGTACATTTCGTTCTCACTTCCTATATACGCCTAGACTTCATCATAAAGCCTCACATGACTTAATACACTCCTAAACCATGTGTATACTCATACTCATACACTTTCTCAAGTATATATATATATATATATATATATATATATATATATATATATATATATATATATATATATATATATACACACACATCAAATTAACACTTTATTTCATTTAATCACATAAACACACGAAATATAAGCGTACTAACGGTTAAATATGCACCTTAATTCACGTATGAGAAAAACGGGATGTTACATGTGCCCAGAGAAAATGGTATTTCACCAGAAATAGGTCTTTTTGACCTATCAAAAACAGTCTGGATTTTCAAAATTTTTCGACAAGTGTTTGAAGTAAACTTGGTCGATCTATCTCTTTGAATTTCTAGATTTTGGAATGAGAAAGGAAAGAGGGTGGAAAGAGTAACGTATTTGATAGTGAATTTGGGGGTGAGTATTTTCTGATTCATCAACTCTTTGGCGTGAATTGGTCGGTTTGTATGCGTGGAGTGGAAACGAAAACGGATGGTTTTTGTCTTCTCTATTCAGAATGATTTCGGAAGGAGTATCACACCTACACCACGTATGGCACTTACTAACCATTAGCCTTGAAATGTATGTCAATTTCAAGTTCTAACCCTAAATGCAAACATCGACACTCTCAACGGAAAAGATAGTGAAGCATTAAAAATGAATGCTTATTGGGCCATTTTTGGAGTACCTCACAACAATTATATTGGGTCAATAATACCTAGTCATGCAATGCTCTTTTAGAGAATCGTTCATCCTTAATAAGATTTATGTCCTCATTTGTCTTAATTTTAGAACGAACACGCTTGATTTTTGAAAGTACTTTTTCAGAAAGTATCATTTAGTCAAAATTTTTGAAAAATTTACGTTGAGGACAAAGAATCTAAATAGTAGGTATACTCGAAAAGCTTAGTAAAATTTTTAAGTTAAGAACATTTTCCGAGCATCCCATAGCTAATTTCGGTGTACTACACCGCTATCCCACACTTAGATGAACATTGTCCCTAATGTTCATTCTTAGATTTTAGGGAGATAAAATCCCACACTTCGAGTTTGAACATGTCAGAAAACGTATCCAAGCTCAATACTGGGTTGGAATCCCACACTTAGTGATAAGCTTAGGATAGGGTATAGTTTAAGGATATAACGAAGCAAAATAAACAAACGAAGAGAAAGAAACGAATTACTCCCATTGGGTGCGGTTGTGAGCTGAGGATCTGAAGGTAGACGGAGTCGGAACCATCTTCTGCTGGATTCGAGTCGGTCTTCTTGAAGGTACTTGATAGTGCTCCAAATGAACATATATTTAGTAGCAATATCCTTCCAATATGTATTTTTATGTAATAATCGTTTAAATAAATAAGTGCGAAGACAAAAGAAGAAAACAAAGATTTGAAGACGCAAATGACCAAAAAGCTCAAATGTACAAGATATAATTCAAGTGGTTCAATTTATTGATGAGAAACGTCTAAAATTTACAAGAGTACAAGCCACGGAACGCAAAGTACAAGATATCTATGCGTACGAAAGGACGTTCGAAAATCCGAAACCGAGACATAAACCGAGCATCAACGCGCGAGTCAACGGTCCTAAAATTACAAGTCTACTATGCACATGAATATAATATAATATATATAATTATATAAAATTATATATATTATATTATATTATTAAATACAACATCGGCAAACTAGAAAACAAACTGATGGGAGCATGCCAGGCTGGCCATGCGATCGCATATAATATAATATATATATAATTATATAAAATTATATATATTATATTATATTATTAAATAAAACGTCGGCAAACTAGAAAACAAACTGATGGGAGCGTGCCAGGCTGGCCATGCGATCGCATGGGAATAACACTGAGAAGCCATGCGATCGCATGGCCCTCAGGATCAGTTCACATCTATAAAAGCCAGCGAATTCTGCTCGAATGATACACCAGTTTTTTTCATTTCTTTCTTTCATTCTCTGTAAACATAATATATATATATATATATTTATATTATAATTTAAGTTAATTTTAATAATAAATTTATGGTTTAGTTGGGTTATTGTAAGAAATGTTTTACGGGTTTTAAAGTCGGAGTTCTGTCCGTGCAACGCTACGCGATAAATAATCACTGTAAGCTATGTTCTTCCTTTTTAAATTAATGTCTCGTAACTAAGTTATTATTATGCTTATTTGAGCCGAAGTAATCGTGATGTTAGACTAAATATTAAGATGGGGTTATTGGATTTTGTACCATAATTCGGGTTTGGACAAAAGACCGACACTTGTGGACATTGGACTATGGACTATTAATAGATGGGGGGTATTGTCTAATTGAATGACAACTCATTGGAAGATGTCGAACCTATCTTCAAATTAATTAATCTAATAATTATTAAATTGATTACGAATGTCCTATTTAGTGATGTTTATACAACATCATTTACAATCATTTAATTAATAAATTTGATTGGGTAATTGATTATTCATTATGGCCAAGTGAATAAATTAATGTATCATGGACTAATTAAAACAGGGGTGGATTACATACAAGGATAATTGGTGTAATTGTTAACAAAGTATTAAAACCTTGGATTACACGCAGTTGATAACCTGGTGTAATTATTAACAAAGTATTAAAACCTTGTTACACTTCGAATCCCTAATTAGTTGAAATATTTGACTTCGGGAATAAGGTTAATTTGACGAGTATTTTATAATTATGACCGATGGACTATTATGGATAAAAACCAAATAGGTATCAAATAATCCAGGACAAAGGACAAGTAACCCAGGGTAATAAATTAAAATCAAAACGTCAAACATCATGATTACGGACGTTTAAATAAGCATAATTCTTTTATTATATCTCATCGTACTTTTATTTACTGTCATTTATTTATTGTCATTTTAAATATTGTTATTTATTTTACACATTTTAATTATCGTCATTTATCTTTACACTTTATTTAAAATCGACAAACCGGTCATTAAACGGTAAAACCCCCCTTTTATAATATTACTACTTATATATATATTTATTTATTTATAAAAATATAGTTGTTAAAAATATAGTACGTATCACTAGCTCCCTGTGGAACGAACCGGACTTACTAAAAACTACACTACTCTATGATTAGGTACACTACCTATAAGTGTTGTAGCAAGGTTTAGATATATCCCATCTATAAATACATAATAAAACTTGTGTAAATTGTACCGTATTTCGTATTAAAAATAATAGTATTTAGTACTACACCTCGCACACATCAAGTTTTTCGCGCCGCTGCCGGGGATTCGGTGAAACACGCTATATTAAAAATATATAATTTTTAATTTTAATTTCGTAAAAATATTTTGTTTTAATAACAAGTGTTAAAAATATAAAAAAGAAAAAAAATTATATATATATATATTTTTAAGATTTTGTCTTTAAAAATTATTTTTGTTTTTAGTTTTTAAAATATAAGTTTATTTTATTTTATAAATATTCTAAATATATATTTTGTAAAATTAAAATCAAATAAATATTAATTATTAAAATTTAAAACGGGCCGAGTCAGTTTACGAAGCCCAAAACTTTTCTGGACTTACAGGCCATGCGACCGCATGGCCATATAACTTCTTATTCATACGATCGCATGACAGAAGCTGACAGGCCACAAACCTTAGCCTCGCATTAATTACGGCAGTAGGTTAATTTTTATTATTATTATTTAAATCAATTAGGGTTTATATTTAATAATAATATTTAGTTTTAGTTTTTAAATTTGTATATTTAGTTTTAGTTTTTAAATTTGTATATTTAGTTTTAGTTTTTAAATTTGTATTTTAAGTTTTTGTATTTATTATTTACATATTTTACATATATAGATTATATTTTTATAAAATATAATATAAAAATAATATTTTTATAAAATTTGTATTTTTATCATTTTAGTTATAATTTGTATATTTATCGTTCGTAATTAGTTTTAAACTTAGTTTTTGCCATAGTAATTTTATATTTCTAGATTTTTAGGCTTTGCCGTAAAATCCCTTAAGTGCTTTTTCTTTAGATTAAGATTTAGGCGCTTTAGAATTTTACGACGTCGCTTATCGCTTTAGTTTTAAATAAATTTTAGTGCTTTTTAAGTTATTGCCATTTTGGATATAGATTTTCTTTAAGCTTTAATACCTTTAGACGCAATCTTTAATTTGTAGTTTTTAGACCTTTTAAGTTTCGACGCTCTACTTTCGTAATATTATTTTTGACTCTTATTTTTTGACGCACTTTTTCTTTCTCGTTTCTACGCTCTAGTTTTTAGGACATAGATTTTATCTTCAAAATTTCGACGAAAAAATTATTTTAAGCGGTTAAATTGATAGACATCCAAAATTTTCTGGTTCGTAGTAATAGTTGGATTTGTTAATGGCGAGTTGTGGACTTCCGATTTAAAGGGTCCTGGCTACCTGCTGCATCTATTAGCTATTCGAAACGTGGACAAAATTAGAAAAGTCTATTAATTTAGTAACTTATATAATTTTTATCTTTATAACTAATAGGATATTCAGTGAATGCACAGAGCAAAATGTTCACCACCTTTCATACGTTCACCACCTGTAACCCGATCAAGACATCTAGCCAATATTATCGCCGTTGATTTTTCTTTAGAATCATCATCTAGTCGAACAAGTACTCCAACTCAAATTTTCGATAATCCATCTTTTGAACCCGACTTCAAAATTGAAAACCCGGAGGATATTCAAGGACAATTTCAAGATCCTGAACCACTAATCATTCCTCCTGAACCACAAACCGTTAAATCAGAATCTTCTAGTGATTCAGATTCAACAATTTCAAATATGGAAATAACGAAACCTCTAAGTATGGAAGATAAAATGAGAGCTACACGCACTGGCCAAGGACATGCCATTACGTGACCATACATTAATGCGCCAGATTATGAAATCAAAGGACAAATCCTACACATGGTAACTAATCAATGCCAATATAGTGGTACGCCAAAAGAAGATCCAAACGAACATCTTCGAACCTTTAATAGGATCTGTACTCTATTCAAAATCAGAGAAGTTGAGGATGAACAGATCTATCTCATGTAGTTTCCCTGGACTTTAAAGGGAGAAGCCAAAGATTGGTTAGAATCGTTACTAGAAGGAGCGATTGACACATGAGATGTCTTAGTTGAGAAATTTCTTAAAAGATTCTTTCCGGCATCTAAAGCCGTGAGACTTCAAGGAGAAATTGTTACGTTCACGCAAAAGCCAAATGAAACATTATATGAGGCGTGGACAAGATTCGGAAAATTGTTGAAAGGATGTCCTCAACACGGTTTAGACACTTATCAAATAGTGTAAATATTCTACCAAGAATGCGATGTTGCTACACGAAAAGACATCGACACAGTAGCTGGTGGTTCCATTATGAAGAAAATTGCTACCGGAGCTCATAAGATAATTGATAATACAGCCTCCCACTCTCATGAGTGGCATCAAGAAAAAGATATTTTTCGTTCATCTAAAGCGGCTAGAGCCGATTCTAGCCATGACTTTGATTCCGTTTCCGCAAAAATAGATGCTTTCGAGAGGTGAATGGAAAAGATGACTAAAGATATTCACGCAATAAGAATCAGTTGTGAGCAATGCGGTGGACCACACTTAACGAAAGATTGTCACATTGAGCAAACGATGGAACAATGAGAGAATGTTTCCTACATGAACCAAAGGTCGGGAAATAATTATGAAAATAATTATCAACAGCCAAGGCCAAACTTCAATCAAAATCAAAACATTCTTTACAATCCAAATGGACCCAACAATAACTCGTACAACCAACAAGGTCCGAATAACTAACCAACTCAAAACAACACTTTCAATCAACAAAGACCTGGCTTGTATAAACCACCACAATAAACCGAAGAGAAAAAGCCAAATCTGGAAGAAATGATGGAAAAATTAATGGAATCTCAACCACAATTTATTACATCTCAAACCCAAACAAATGAGAGGTTTGATCAGTCATTAAGAACTCAACAAGCTTCCATTTTGAATCTAGAAAAACACGTAGGTACTCTTGCTAGCATGATAAGTGAGAGGGAATAAGGAAAGCTACTAAGTAATACTGAAGTAAATCCTCGGAGTGAGAATGTTAACATGGTGTCAACAAATTCTGAAAAACCATCATCAGAAGATGGGAAGGTTTCGATGTGAGTAACAATGAAGAAGTTACAACACCACCACCACCACCCGAGTATGTAAAGCCAGTGGTGGCACCATACATACCACCCATCCCGTTTCCAAGAAAAGGAGTTGAGTATGAGCAAGTGATAGGTAATAAAGTTTGTGATACCTCTGGAGAAGAAGAAGAATAAGAAAGTGCAAGAACCAAAAACCGTAAAAATAAACCCGGTGAAGACAGTTCCACCAAAAGTTCCACCCAGGTTGGGTGATCCGGGTGAATTTATTGTTCCTTGTCTATTTAGTGATTGTGTCATGTATGATGCACTAGCAGATTTAGGTGCGAGTGTGAGTGTTATGCCTCTTTCATTATATAAGAGATTAGGAGTAGGTGAGTTAAGTCCAACAGAGATGAGTGTTCAACTCTTTGATCAAACCATTAGGCACCCAGTTGGAATTGCTGACAACCTACCCGTTCAAGTAGGTAATTTAACCTTTCTAGTCGAATTTATTGTCATTGACATAGAAGAGGACCCAAACATTCCTCTAATTTTAGGTCGACCATTCTTAGCGTCCACCGGGGCGTTATTTGATGTAAGAGCGGGTAGAATGACACTTATTAATGATGAAAAATCAATTACCATTATGAGTCGAAAGGCTAAATCTCCACCAACCAAAACCGTTGAACCAACAAAAACGATTGGTAAGAACCATATTGTTTTACCAACTCCAACGGTAGTGCTTAACAATAATAAAATGCCTAAGTGTGGGGAAGATGAAGTAACACCCAATGATGACCTGATAACAAAGAATCCCGTTGTTGATACAAAATTAAATGACCCCATTATTAACAGTTCAATGAAGAAACTTATTAAACGGATTCGCGATGCTAGAACCAAGGGGAACTTTAAGTTATGTAACCGGTTAGTATCCAATCTATCGCCTAAAGAAAAGGCAAAACTAGTTGAATTTGTGGATATTACACAGGAATCCGACCAGTGGCTTAAAGCAAAAGTCACAGATATGCAAGTTGATTATGGTCCAAAAGAAATTGACAATGAAGTTAATCACAATTTTGACACCACAGCTACTTAAGTGTGGGGAGATTAAAATGTTCTAAGAAAAAAATGTTGTCTAGAGTTAGTTGTTCTGTTCTCGTGTAGTTCCGAGAATGGAATCCGATTGGTCTTTTTCACTAGCAGACACTAAAGAACTAGTTTTCTCCCCCCATTCTGAATTTATTTTTGTAGGTTTTGTATAAAATTAATACGCTTTTTAAATTTAAGTTTTGTGTGAATTTCAAAACAAATTTTACTTTATTAAGTTTAAAAAAATGATTTCTAAAATTCGTCGTAAGTTAAAGACTAGGTCATGGAACCGAAATTACTTTACCCGAGGGTGGGGCGAAAAATTTTATTATCATTATTTTAATATTATTGATCTAAAGTATGCAAAAAAAAAAAAAAAATTAAAAAAACCCGAAAATCTTTGTTTTTAAAACAATAGCTTTAAAATAAAAAATTTTAAATTTTGTCGAGGGATAGACTAGGTAAACGTACCGAAACTACCTCTACCTAAAGTAAAAGGAAACAAAATTTTAAAAAATTATTCATTTAAATTGTTTTAATAAATAAAGGTTTTATAAAAATATATATATATATATGTATATATGTTTGTAGTCTATCTTATGTACAAAACATGGTAAAACAACGCACTTTCAAAGACTGGCAATAAGTTCAGCAAAAGCTACTAATTTTGACGATAAAACGCAAAACATATGTGAAATTACAACAAAAGGAATGAACGAGCCATCTATCATTCGACGAGCTTAGTAATTTCAAACTGAGTAGTTTTAATCACTTTTCTACACTAATCACCCTCATGAATTTAAATTTTTACTGATTTCTTGCAAATGAGGGCATTGCAAGATCTCAAGTGTGGGGAAGGGATTAAATTCTTCCGGGTTTTAAACATTTGACTTATACACTTGGTTTAATAGCCACCGTTAAATTTTAATAGTAAAGCAGTAGTTGTATTAGAATCTATTGCTCTCTGATAATAAAGAACATCCCTAGTCTTATATACTGACTACCCACTTCTAGGAAAATTTTTAAATTTTTTTTAAATAAATGAATTCAAAATCATGTTTATACATATTTATGAACGATAAAACTAGGTATTAACACCGAAATTATTGTTACCTCGGAAATGACATAAATTGAGAAACAACCCAAAAAGCTTGAATTCATTTAAATTGGAATAGAAGAGAATAAAAAGACAAAGAAAAGAATAAATAAAAGCTAAGTGTGGGAAGAATTTACCAAGTTCTTTAAAACACATATCACATATTTGGTACAGATTATTGCAGGTACTTTTGCTTTGGACTAAACTAATCAGTTTTACCCAATTTATTGTAATACCTTTGAAAGAATAGATGGATCTACATGATTAATCAATTCCATCATTAAAAGGAAGTAAAGTCTTCCGAAAAAGACACGCGCTTCTTGATTTAGGTCAGGAAGTTGTCGTCCAGACCAGCTGTAGGTTGACGAAAAATCTAAAAAAGTCATCTCTAAAATCAGCAGGAAATCCATGGACCTCAGCATCAAACAGGGTCGCCAAGTGGTCAGACTTATCCTAACCATGAGAGGATCTATCTCGTAAAATAGGGAGGGAGCTTTGAAAATTAGCTTGATAAGACTAATAAATCAGACCCCCAGAAAGGATAATCTCCTTAAAGATTAAAAATCAGCTTTTAAGCTTGATATTACTCAATCCTTGAGATTGACTTTAAAGATTGAGAATTACAAACTCATGGAATTCGATGATATCTAAATTCGAGCTTGAACGAGAAAATATTTTGATCGAACATAAAACAGATTTGTTTTCTGAAAACCTATTATCAATGCGTTCATTACCATTGAACGTAAAATCCTAAGAATTCACCAGAATTCATTAGGTCACCTGAACCAAATCGGGTGTCAACCGTAAGAACGGTGATGGCATAGCATGGTCAAAGACAGGACCTTGTGCCAGACCGAAAAATTATAGGGTGATCTTTACTATTTCTCCTATAAAGGATAGTAATTGCATCCGACATGATGTGGACCATAATCAAAAGCATGTCATTAGACATTGCCTTAACAGTTGCTTGTTCAACGCTTTCCTTTACAACCGGACGGTAGTTTACCGAAAGGTAATATACGGGGTAAGTATACTGGACGTGTTGCTTTTCTAATACAAGGTTAGCAAGTGGGTGACACAAAACCGCAAGTTTTGAACTAAAATTTTCAAATCTGAAACCCACAAAACCTACAAAAACATTTTGCAAACACCGGTGAAGGGTTATTTCAAAAAATTTGTCTAGGGTAAAATCTAGCTTAAATTTTCAAAAGATCAAATGTTTTCATAAAGATCCAATTTCCTTAAGGATCTACATTTTCATAGTCACATGGGACTTTAAACCGCCTTTCAAATGTGCACTTTACTTTGGAAAGCAAAAGTAAATCGGCTATTTGATTGCAAGTGTCGTTGACCTAAATTCGAGGCAACTGTAGTGACCCGAACTTTTCCATGTTTATATATATATTAAATGAAATTGTTATTTACATGATTAAGTGTTTCCAACATGTTAAGCAATCAAACTTGTTAAGACTTGATTAATTGAAATAGATTTCATATAGACAATTGACCACCCAAGTTGACCGGTGATTCACGAACGTTAAAACTTGTAAAAACTATACGATGACATATATATGGTTATATATATAGTTAACATGATTTTATTATAAGTATGTATCTCATTAGGTATTTTAACAATGAGTTATATACATAAAAATGAGACTATTAAATTAAGAAACTCGAAAATGATATATATAACGATTATCGTTATAACATCTTACTTGGTACATATGAATCATATTAAGATATTGATACACTTGGTTAATTATGTTAAATGAGAAGTAAATATATCATTAAGTGTATTAACAATGAACTACATATGTAAAAACAAGACTACTAACTTAATGATTTTGAAACGAGACATATATGCAACGATTATCGTTGTAACGACATTTAATGTATATATATATATATATATCATATTAAGAGATATTCGTACATAATAATATCATGATAATATAATAATTTAAAATCTCATTTGATATTATAAACATTGGGTTAACAACATTTAACAAGATCGTTAACCTAAAGGTTTCAAAACAACACTTACATGTAACGACTAACGATGACTTAACGACTCAGTTAAAATGTATATACATGTAGTGTTTTAATATGTATTCATACACTTTTGAAAGACTTCAAGTCACTTATCAAAATACTTCTACTTAACAAAAATGCTTACAATTACATCCTCGTTCAGTTTCATCAACAATTCTACTCGTATGCACCCGTATTCGTGCTCGTACAATACACAGCTTTTAGATGTATGTACTATTGGTATATACACTCCAATGATCAGCTCTTAGCAGCCCATGTGATCACCTAACATATGTGGGAACCATTATTTGGCAACTAGCATGAAATATCTCATAAAATTACAAAAATATGAGTAATCATTCATGACTTATTTACATGAAAACAAAATTACATATCCTTTATATCTAATCCACACACCAACGACCAAAAACACCTACAAACACTTTCATTCTTCAATTTTCTTCATCTAATTGATCTCTATCAAGTTCTATCTTCAAGTTCTAAGTGTTCTTCATAAATTCTACAAGTTCTAGTTTCATAAAATCAAGAATACTTCCAAGTTTGCTAGCTTACTTCCAATCTTGTAGAGTGATCATCCAACCTCAAGAAATCTTTCTTATTTACAGTAAGATATCTTTATAATACAAGGTAATACTCATATTCAAACTTTGATTCAATTTCTATAACTATAACAATCTTATTTCGAGTGACAATCTTACTTGAACTGTTTTCGTGTCATGATTCTGCTTCAAGAACTTTCAAGCCATCCAAGGATCCTTTGAAGCTAGATCCATTTTTCTCATTTCCAGTAGGTTTATCCAAGGAACTTGAGGTAGTAATGATATTAATAACATCATTCGATTCATACATATAAAGCTATCTTATTCGAAGGTTTAAACTTGTAATCACTAGAACATAGTTTCGTTAATTCTAAACTTGTTCGCAAATAAAAGTTAATCCTTCTAACTTGACTTTTAAAATAAACTAAACACATGTTCTATATCTATATGATATGCTAACTTAATGATTTAAAACCTGGAAACACGAAAAACACTTTAAAACCGGATTTACGCCGTCGTAGTAACACCGCGGGCTGTTTTGGGTTAGTTAATTTAAAACTATGATAAACTTTGATTTAAAAGTTGTTATTTTGAGAAAATGATTTTTATTATGAACATGAAACTATATCCAAAAATTATGGTTAAACTCAAAGTGGAAGTATGTTTTCTAAAATGGTCATCTAGACGTCGTTCTTTCGACTGAAATGACTACCTTTACAAAAACGACTTGTAACTTATTTTTCCGACTATAAACCTATACTTTTTCTATTTAGATTCATAAAATAGAGTTCAATATGAAACCATAGCAATTTGATTCACTCAAAACGGATTTAAAATGAAGAAGTTATGGGTAAAACAAAATTGGATAATTTTTCTCATTTTAGCTACGTGAAAATTGGTAACAAATCTATTCCAACCATAACTTAATCAACTTGTATTGTATATTATGTAATCTTGAGATACCATAGACACGTATACAATGTTTCGACCTATCATGTCGACACATCTATATATATTTCGGAACAACCATAGACACTCTATATGTGAATGTTGGAGTTAGCTATACAGGGTTGAGGTTGATTCCAAAATATATATAGTTTGAGTTGTGATCAATACTGAGATACGTATACACTGGGTCGTGGATTGATTTAAGATAATATTTATCGATTTATTTATGTACATCTAACTGTGGACAACTAGTTGTAGGTTACTAACGAGGACAGCTGACTTAATAAACTTAAAACATCAAAATATATTAAAAGTGTTGTAAATATATTTTGAACATACTTTGATATATATGTATATATTGTTATAGGTTCGTGAATCAACCAGTGGCCAAGTCTTACTTCTCGACGAAGTAAAAATCTGTGAAAGTGAGTTATAGTCCCACTTTTAAAATCTAATATTTTTGGGATGAGAATACATGCAGGTTTTATAAATGATTTACAAAATAGACACAAGTACGTGAAACTACATTCTATGGTTGAATTATCGAAATCGAATATGCCCCTTTTTATTAAGTCTGGTAATCTAAGAATTAGGGAACAGACACCCTAATTGACGCGAATTCTAAAGATAGATCTATTGGGCCTAACAAACCCCATCCAAAGTACTGGATGCTTTAGTACTTCGAAATTTATATCATATCCGAAGGGTGTCCCGGAATGATGGAGATATTCTTATATATGCATCTTGTTAATGTCGGTTACCAGGTGTTCACCATATGAATGATTTTTATCTCTATGTATGGGATGTGTATTGAAATATGAAATCTCGTGGTCTATTGTTACGATTTGATATATATAGGTTAAACCTATAACTCACCAACATTTTTGTTGACGTTTAAAGCCTGTTTATTCTCAGGTGAATACTAAGAGCTTCCGCTGTTGCATACTAAAATAAGGACAAGATTTGGAGTCCATGTTTGTATGATATTGTGTAAAAACTGCATTCAAGAAACTGATTTCGATGTAACATATTTGTATTGTAAACCATTATGTAATGGTCGTGTGTAAACAGGATATTTTAGATTATCATTTTTTGATAATCTACGTAAAGCTTTTTAAACCTTTATTTATGAAATAAAGGTTATGGTTTGTTTTAAAAATGAATGCAGTCTTTGAAAAACGTCTCATATAGAGGTCAAACCCTCGCAACGAAATCAATTAATATGGAACATTTTTAATCAATAAGAACGGGACATTTCAGTTGGTATCCGAGTGTTGGTCTTAGAGAACCATAAAATTTGCATTAGTGTGTCTTATCGAGTTTGTTAGGATGCATTTGTGAGTCTGGACTTCGACCGTGTTTTCTTTAAAAATGATTGCTTAACATTTTTGTTGGAAACTATATATTATTAACATGTATATATTATGTAATATATTAATCTCTTAACATGTTTGATATTGTGTGATAGATGTCTACCTCTAGCACAAATCCCATTGACTCACCTAATAATAACGAAGAGTCGAATATATATTGGACCGATTCACAAGTTCCCGAAGAAGAACCGGAAGAAGAATCAGAACCGGAAGAAGAATCAGAACCGGAAGAGGAGGAACCGGAGGAGGAAATAGAACCGGTAGGGGAAATAATAAAACGGTTAAGTAAAAGAAAATCCTCAACCAACCGACCAAGGTTAATTATGGTCAATGGTGTTTCCGCCAAGGAAGCAAAATATTGGGAAGATTACCAATTCTCCGATGAATCGGATTCCGACGAGAATTCCGATGATGTTATAGAAATTACCCCAACTGAATTTAAAAAGGCAAAAGAAAATAATAAGGGAAAGGGCATAAAAATAGAGAAATCTAATTCCAACCCCGATGAACTTTATATGTATCGTCAACCCCCGAAGCCCTTAAGTTGTAACAATGACCCGGGAACCTCTAAACCACCAGGTTTTTCTAAACCGTTGTGGAAAACGATAGCTCGTATTAGGGGAACATCATATATCCCTAGAAACTTGGCAAAATGAACCAAAACCGAAGAAGTAGAAACGAGTTAGTCGGAATAAGATAGTTGTATTCGTGTGGTGTAATATATGTAATATAGTGTGCTTATGCTTTATGATATATGTAAAAATTGCTTGTATTAATAAGTATTTTTTTTATGAATCTAACTCTTGTCTATTTTATAGTATAAAAACACAAAATGGATAGACAACCCAATATTTTAAGAGACCTACCCGGAGACATGATTGATGAAATCTTGTCTAGAGTCGGTCAGAATTCTTCGGCACAACTATTTACGGCGAAATCAGTTTGTAAGACATTCGAAGAACGTTCCAAGAATGTCTTGGTTTATAAGATGACTTTCGTTTGAAAGATGGGGGATATCACATTGGGAAACCCATAAGTTACGATGTGTTTACTTTGACGCATATATTGCGGGGAACCCAAATGCTATTTTACGCAACGGGTTAAGAAATTATTTTGACTCAATGTATCCGAATATAGGACTTCATGATTTAGAAAAAGCGGCTAACATGCAACATAAAGAAGCATGCTATGCTTACGGGTTAGTAATGTTCACTTCTCACCAAAGTGAGAAAAAGAACATCGGGCTACAACTATTAAACAAAACGTTCCCACAAGTGACGGAGTCGGTAATTGGGGTAAGAAATGAGGTTTTTAGGTTATTACGAGACTGTTGGTCATTACGTAACCCTCGTCCCTTTGACGACGTTACAACACGCTGTCTTATCAATGGCCATAACGGTTACGTTCCACAAGACCAAGGATGGGAAGTAGTCCTAGTAAAACCAGAATGCATGACTTGTTTCTGGACGTATGAATTACGTATCTTTATTGCCTTTGCTGAACGACTTGTGTACTAGCTAGAATTATCTTCACAACTATCTTGTATCAAAGTTATTGTGTGCTATATTTCATGCTTTATGTAAAATAAGCGGTATTGTAAGTTTGTAAAATATTGTATAAAAGTTTGAACGTGAAATATTATTATAATCAGTTTTTCATATAGAATTGTAGTAGTTGAATTGTATATTAGCTACTAAGCATGAACTTAACGGGTAGGTACTACCCGAATTTAAACTTATAAAACACTAATATGAAGAAAAAGCTTTTATAAATGAGTTCATAATATGCTACGAAATACTATTAACTACTCTTAATATTATGTATGATTAACTTGTTCCATTTGACTATTTTGAAGGAAATGGCACCGACTACTTGACACACCGTGAATATGAATGAAGAGGAATTCCGTACTTTTCTAGCTTCAAACATAGCCGCAGTACAGGCTGCGCTACATACCAACAATAACCTTGGATCTAGCAGTACAGGAAATCGTGTAGGATGCACCTACAAAGAATTCACTGCCTGCAAACCTTTGGAATTTGATGGAACCGAAGGACCGATCGGATTGAAACGGTGGACCGAGAAGGTCGAATCGGTGTTTGCCATAAGTAAGTGTACTGAAGAGGACAAAGTGTTCACAGGTTCTGCGTTAACATGGTGGAATACCTATCTAGAGCAAGTGGGACAAGATGATGCGTACGCACTACCGTGGTCAGCATTCAAGCACTTGATAAACGAGAAGTACCGTCCCAGAATCGAGGTCAATAAGCTCAAGACAGAACTTAGAGGGTTACGAACCCAAGGATTTGATATTACCACGTACGAAAGACGATTCACAGAATTGTGCCTATTGTGTCCGGGAGCGTTCGAAAATGAGGAAGAGAAGATCGACGCGTTTATGAAAGGATTACCGGAAAGAATCCAAGAATATATAAGTTCACACGAGCCCGCCTCCATACAACAGGCATGTAGAATAGCTCACAAACTAGTGAACCAGATTGAGGAAAGAATTGGACGGCTGAAGAGGCCAATATGAAGCAAGTCAAAAGAAAGTGGGAGGAAAACGGTGATAAGAATCACCAATACAACAACAACAGCAATTACAATAATAATCGCAACAATTATCCCAACAATCGCAACATCAATCGCAACTATAACAAACGGCCCAACAACAACAACAACAACAACAACAACAACAACAACAACAACAACAACAACAACAACAACAACAACAACAACAACAACAACAGCAACTATAACAATCATCCCAACAACAATAATAACCGCAACAACAACAACAATCAGAAGCAGCTATGCCAAAGGTGTGAAAAGTATCACTCGGGGTTCTGCACCAAATTTTGCAAAAAGTGTAAAAGAAATGGTCATAGCGCGGCGAAGTGTGAGGTCTACGGACCGGGGGTTAACAGAACGAAAGGAACAAATGGTGTCGGAACGAGTAATGGCAGAGCAAGTAGTGTCGGAGCAAGTTATGCCAATGTAGTTTGTTATAAATGTGGAAAACCGGGCCACATTATTAGAAATTGCCCGAACCAGGAGAACACGAATGGACAAGGCCGCGGAAGAGTTTTCAATATTAATGCGGCAGAGGCACAGGAAGACCCGGAGCTTGTTACGGGTATGTTTCTTATTGACAATAAATCTGCTTACGTTTTATTTGATTCGGGTGCGGATAGAAGCTATATGAGTAGAGATTTTTGTGCTAAATTAAGTTATCCATTGACGTCGTTGGATAGTAAATTTTTACTCGAATTAGCAAACGGTAAATTAATTTCAGCTGATAATATATGCCGGAATTGAGAAATTAAACTGGGTAGCGAAATATTTAAGATTGATTTGATACCAGTAGAGTTAAGGAGTTTTGATGTAATAGTTGGCATGGACTGGCTGAAGAAGGTGAAAGCAGAGATCGTATGTTATAAAAATGCAATTTGCATTATACGAGAAGAAGGAGAACCCTTAATGGTGTACGGAGAAAAGGGCAACATGAAGCTACATCTTATTAGTAATTTGAAGGCACAAAAACTAATAAGAAAAGGTTGCTATGCTGTTCTAGCACACGTCGAGAAAGTACAAACTGAAGAAAAGAGCATCAATGATGTTTCCGTCGCAAAAGAATTTCCCGATGTATTTCCGAAAGAATTACCGGGACTACCTCCACATCGATCTGTTGAATTTCAAATAGATCTTGTACCAGGAGCTGCACCAATAGCTCGTGCTCCTTATAGACTCGCATCCAGCGAGATGAAAGAACTGCAAAGCCAACTGCAAGAACTATTAGAACGTGGTTTCATTCGACCAAGCACATCACCATGGGGAGCTCCTGTTTTGTTTGTCAAGAAGAAGGATGGTACATTTAGGTTGTGTATTGACTACAGAGAGTTGAACAAACTTACCATCAAAAACCGTTATCCACTGCCGAGAATTGACGACTTATTTGATCAACTACAAGGCTCGTCGGTTTATTCGAAGATCGATTTACGTTCTGGATATCATCAAATGCGAGTAAAGGAGGATGATATTCCAAAAACTGCTTTTAGGACGCGTTATGGTCATTACGAGTTTATGGTTATGCCGTTTGGATTGACTAACGCACCAGCTGTGTTCATGGACCTTATGAACCGAGTGTGTGGGCCATATCTTGACAAGTTTGTCATTGTTTTCATCGATGACATACTTATTTACTCAAAGAATGATCAAGAGCACAAAGAACATTTGAGAAAAGTGCTAGAAGTATTGAGGAAAGAAAAACTGTACGCTAAGTTTTCAAAGTGTGCATTTTGGTTGGAAGAAGTTCAATTCCTCGGTCACATAGTGAACAAAGAAGGTATCCAGGTGGACCCGACAAAGATCGAAACCGTTGAAAAGTGGGAAACCCCAAAAACTCCGAAGCATATGCGTCAATTTTTAGGATTGGCTGGTTACTACAGAAGATTCATCCAAGATTTCTCCAAAATAGCAAAACCCTTGACTGCATTAACGCATAAAGGGAAGAAATTTGAATGGAAGGATGAACAAGAAAAGGCGTTTCAATTATTGAAGAAAAAGCTAACTAAGGCACCTATATTGTCATTGCCTGAAGGGAATGATGATTTTGTGATTTATTGTGACGCATCAAAGCAAGGTCTCGGTTGTGTATTAATGCAACGGACGAAGGTGATTGCTTATGCGTCTAGACAATTGAAGATTCACGAGCAAAATTATACGACGCATGATTTGGAATTAGGCGCGGTTGTTTTTGCATTAAAGACTTGGAGGCACTACTTATATGGGGTCAAAAGTATTATATATACCGACCATAAAAGTCTTCAACACATATTTAATCAGAAACAATTGAATATGAGGCAGCGTAGGTGGATTGAATTGTTGAATGATTACGACTTTGAGATTCGTTACCACCCGGGGAAGGAAAATGTGGTAGCCGAAGCCTTGAGCAGAAAGGACAGAGAACCCATTCGAGTAAAATCTATGAATATAATGATTCACACTAACCTTACTACTCAAATAAAGGAGGCGCAACAAGGAGTTTTAAAAGAGGGAAATTTAAAGGATGAATTACCCAAAGGATCGGAGAAGCATCTTAATATTCGGGAAGATGGAACCCGGTATAGGGCTGAAAGAATTTGGGTACCAAAATTTGGAGATATGAGAGAAATGGTACTTAGAGAAGCTCATAAAACCAGATACTCAATACATCCTGGAACGGGGAAGATGTACAAGGATCTTTAGAAACATTTTTGGTGGCCAGGTATGAAAGCCGATATTGCTAAATATGTAGGAGAATGTTTGACGTGTTCTAAGGTCAAAGCTGAACATCAGAAACTATCAGGTCTACTACAACAACCTGAAATCCCGGAATGGAAATGGGAAAACATTACCATGGATTTCATTACTAAATTGCCAAGGACTGCAAGTGGTTATGATACTATTTGGGTAATAGTTGATCGTCTCACCAAGTCAGCACACTTCTTGCCAATAAGAGAAGATGACAAGATGGAGAAGTTAGCACGACTGTATTTGAAGGAAGTCGTCTCCAGACATGGAATACCAATCTCTATTATCTCTGATAGGGATGGCAGATTTATTTCAAGATTCTGGCAGACATTACAGCAAGTATTAGGAACTCGTCTAGACATGAGTACTGCCTATCATCCACAAACTGATGGACAGAGCGAAAGGACGATACAAACGCTTGAAGACATGCTACGAGCATGTGTTATTGATTTCGGAAACAGTTGGGATCGACATCTACCGTTAGCAGAATTTTCCTACAACAACAGCTACCATTCAAGCATTGAGATGGCACCGTTTAAAGCACTTTATGGTAGAAAGTGCAGGTCTCTGATTTGTTGGAGTGAAGTGGGGGATAGACAGATTACGGGTCCGGAGATAATACAAGAAACTACCGAGAAAATCATCCAAATTCAACAAAGATTGAAAACCGCCCAGAGTCGACAAAATAGCTACGCGGACAGTAAAAGAAAAGATATAGAGTTTGAAATTGGAGAAATGGTCATGCTTAAGGTTTCACCTTGGAAAGGCGTTGTTCGATTTGGTAAACGGGGGAAACTAAATCCAAGGTACATTGGACCATTCAAGATTATAGATCGTGTCGGACCAGTAGCTTACCAACTGGAGCTACCTCAACAACTCGCGGCTGTACATAACACTTTCCACGTCTCAAATTTGAAGAAATGTTTTGCTAAAGAAGATCTCACTATTCCGTTGGACGAAATCCAAATCAATGAAAAACTTCAATTCATTGAAGAACCCGTCGAAATAATGGATCGTGAGGTTAAGAGACTTAAAAAAAACAAGATATCGATTGTTAAGGTTCGATGGAATGCTCGTAGAGGACCCGAGTTCACCTGGGAACGAGAAGATCAGATGAAGAAGAAATACCCGCATTTATTTCCAGAAGATACGTCAACACCTCCAACTGGTTAAAATTTCGGGACGAAATTTATTTAACTGGTAGGTACTGTAGTGACCCGAACTTTTCCATGTTTATATATATATTAAATGAAATTGTGATTTACATGATTAAGTGTTTCCAACATGTTAAGCAATCAAACTTGTTAAGACTTGATTAATTGAAATAGATTTCATATAGACAATTGACCACCCAAGTTGACCGGTGATTCACGAACGTTAAAACTTGTAAAAACTATACGATGACATATATATGGTTATATATATAGTTAACATGATTTTATTATAAGTATGTATCTCATTAGGTATTTTAACATTGAGTTATATACATAAAAATGAGACTATTAAATTAAGAAACTCGAAAACGATATATATAACGATTATCGTTATAACATCTTACTAGGTACATATGAATCATATTAAGATATTGATACACTTGGTTAATTATGTTAAATGAGAAGTAAATATATCATTAAGTGTATTAACAATGAACTACATATGTAAAAACAAGACTACTAACTTAATGATTTTGAAACGAGACATATATGCAACGATTATCGTTGTAACGACATTTAATGTATATATATCATATTAAGAGATATTCGTACATCATAATATCATGATAATATAATAATTTAAAATCTCATTTGATATTATAAACATTGGGTTAACAACATTTAACAAGATCGTTAACCTAAAGGTTTCAAAACAACACTTACATGTAACGACTAACGATGACTTAACGACTCAGTTAAAATGTATATACATGTAGTGTTTTAATATGTATTCATACACTTTTGAAATACTTCAAGACACTTATCAAAATACTTCTACTTAACAAAAATGCTTACAATTACATCCTCGTTCAGTTTCATCAACAATTCTACTCGTATGCACCCGTATTCGTACTCGTACAATACACAGCTTTTAGATGTATGTACTATTGGTATATACACTCCAATGATCAGCTCTTAGCAGCCCATGTGATCACCTAACATATGTGGGAACCATCATTTGGCAACTAGCATGAAATATCTCATAAAATTACAAAAATATGAGTAATTATTCATGACTTATTTACATGAAAACAAAATTACATATCCTTTATATCTAATCCATACACCAACGACCAAAAATACCTACAAACACTTTCATTCTTCAATTTTCTTCATCTAATTAATCTCTCTCAAGTTCTATCTTCAAGTTCTAAGTGTTCTTCATAAATTCTACAAGTTCTAGTTTCATAAAATCAAGAATACTTCCAAGTTTGCTAGCTTACTTCCAATCTTGTAGAGTGATCATCCAACCTCAAGAAATCTTTCTTATTTACAGTAAGATATCTTTATAATACAAGGTAATACTCATATTCAAACTTTGATTCAATTTCTATAACTATAACAATCTTATTTCGAGTGAAAATCTTACTTGAACTGTTTTCGTGTCATGATTCTGCTTCAAGAACTTTCAAGCCATCCAAGGATCCTTTGAAGCTAGATCCATTTTTATCATTTCCAGTAGGTTTATCCAAGGAACTTGAGGTAGTAATGATGTTCATAACATCATTCGATTCATACATATAAAGCTATCTTATTCGAAGGTTTAAACTTGTAATCACTAGAACATAGTTTAGTTAATTCTAAACTTGTTCGCAAATAAAAGTTAATCCTTCTAACTTGACTTTTAAAATCAACTAAACACATGTTATATATCTATATGATATGCTAACTTAAAGATTTAAAACCTGGAAACACGAAAAACACCATAAAACCGGATTTACGCATTCGTAGTAACACCGCAGGCTGTTTTGGGTTAGTTAATTAAAAACTATGATAAACTTTGATTTAAAATTTGTTATTTTGAGAAAATGATTTTTATTATGAACATGAAACTATATCCAAAAATTATGGTTAAACTCAAAGTGGAAGTATGTTTTCTAAAATAGTCATCTAGACGTCGTTCTTTCGACTGAAATGACTACCTTTACAAAAACGACTTGTAACTTATTTTTCCGACTATAAAACTATACTTTTTCTAATTAGATTCATAAAATAGAGTTCAATATGAAACCATAGCAATTTGATTCACTCAAAACGGATTTAAAATGAAGAAGTTATGGGTAAAACAAGATTGGATAATTTTTCTCATTTTAGCTACGTGAAAATTGGTAACAAATCTATTCCAACCATAACTTAATCAACTTGTATTGTATATTTTGTAATCTTGAGATACCATAGACACGTATACAATGTTTCGACCTATCATGTCGACACATCTATATATATTTCGGAACAACCATAGACACTCTATATGTGAATGTTGGAGTTAGCTATACAGGGTTGAGGTTGATTCCAAAATATATATAGTTTGAGTTGTGATCAATACTGAGATATGTATACACTGGGTCATGGATTGATTCAAGATAATATTTATCGATTTATTTATGTACATCTAACTGTGGACAACTAGTTGTAGGTTACTAACGAGGACAGCTGACTTAATAAACTTAAAACATCAAAATATATTAAAAGTGTTGTAAATATATTTTGAACATACTTTGATATATATGTATATATTGTTATAGGTTCGTGAATCAATCAGTGGCCAAGTCTTACTTCCCGACGAAGTAAAAATCTGTGAAAGTGAGTTATAGTCCCACTTTTAAAATCTAATATTTTTGGGATGAGAATACATGCAGGTTTTATAAATGATTTACAAAATAGACACAAGTACGTGAAACTACATTCTATGGTTGAATTATCGAAATCAAATATGCCCCTTTTTATTAAGTCTGGTAATCTAAGAATTAGGGAACAGACACCCTAATTAACGCGAATCCTAAAGATAGATCTATTGGGCCTAACAAACCCCATCCAAAGTACCGGATGCTTTAGTACTTCGAAATTTATATCATATCCGAAGGGTGTCCCGGAATGATGGGGATATTCTTATATATGCATCTTGTTAATGTCGGTTACCAGGTGTACACCATATGAATGATTTTTATCTCTATGTATGGGATGTGTATTGAAATATGAAATCTTGTGGTCTATTGTTACGATTTGATATATATAGGTTAAACCTATAACTCACCAACATTTTTGTTGACGTTTAAAGCATATTTATTCTCAGGTGAATACTAAGAGCTTCCGCTGCTGCATACTAAAATAAGGACAAGATTTAGAGTCCATGTTTGTATGATATTGTGTAAAAACTGCATTCAAGAAACTGATTTCGATGTAACATATTTGTATTGTAAACCATTATGTAATGGTCGTGTGTAAACAGGATATTTTAGATTATCATTATTTGATAATCTACGTAAAGCTTTTTAAACCTTTATTTATGAAATAAAGGTTATGGTTTGTTTTAAAAATGAATGCAGTCTTTGAAAAACGTCTCATATAGAGGTCAAAACCTCGCAACGAAATCAATTAATATGGAACGTTTTTAATCAATAAGAACGGGACATTTTAGCAACTGTGGATGGCACACCCACCTTAAACTATGGTTCTATTGTTACTATCATTGTTTATACCGCAGTATCAAAATCACTGATGTATAAAGTGTGAGAATAAAAAAAAGTGATTCGAGTGAAGTGTGATTTTATTTCAAGTTCTGTATTGCTTGAGGACAAGCAACGTTCAAGTGTGGGGATATTTGATAGTGCTCCAAATGAACATATATTTAGTAGCAATATCCTTCCAATATGTAAAGCTTTTAGTTACTATTGTTCTATTTTTATGTAATAATCGTTTAAATAAATAAGTGCGAAGACAAAAGAAGAAAACAAAGATTTGAAGACGCAAATGACCAAAAAGCTCAAATTTACAAGATATAATTCAAGTGGTTCAATTTATTGATGAGAAACGTCTAAAATTTACAAGAGTACAAGTCGCGGAACGCAAAGTACAATATATCTATGCGTACGAAAGGACGTTCGAAAATCCGGAACCCAGACATAAACCGAGCATCAACGCGCGAGTCAACGGTCCTAAAATTACAAGTCTACTATGCACATGAATATAATATATATATATATATATATATATATATATATATATATATATATATATATATATATATATATATATATATATATATATATATATATATATATATAATTATATATATATTATATTATATTATTAAATAAAACGTCGGCAAACTAGAAAACAAACTGATGGGAGCATGTCAGGCTGGCCATGCGATCGCATGGGAATAACACTGAGAAGCCATGCGATCGCATGGACCTCAGGATCAGTTCACATCTATAAAAGCCAGCGAATTCTGCTCGAATGATACACCATTTTTTTTCATTTCTTTCTTTCATTCTCTGTAAACATAATATATATATATATATATATATATATATATATATATATATATATATATATATATATATATATATATATATATATATATATATATATATATTATAATTTTAGTTTAAGTTAATTTTAAAAGTAAAGTTATGGTTTAGTTGGGTTATTGTAAGAAATGTTTTACGGGTTTTAAAGTCGGAGTTCTGTCCGTGCAACGCTACGCGATAAATAATCACTGTAAGCTATGTTCTTCCTTTTTAAATTAATGTCTCATAACTAAGTTATTATTATGCTTATTTGAGCCGAAGTAATCGTGATGTTAGACTAAATATTAAGATGGGGTTATTGAATTTTGTACCATAATTCGGGTATGGATAAAAGACCGACACTTGTGGACATTGGACTATGGACTATTAATAGATGGGGGGTATTGTCTAATTGAATGACAACTCATTGGAACCTGTCGAACCTATCTTCAAATTAGTTAATCTAATAATTATTAAATTGATTACGAATGTCCTATTTAGTGACGTTTATACGACATCGTTTACAATCATTTAATTAATCAATTGCATTGGGTAATTGATTATTCATTATGGCCAAGTGAATAAATTGATGTATCATGGACTAATTAAAACAGGGGTGGATTACATACAAGGATAATTGGTGTAATTGTTAACAAAGTATTAAAACCTTGGCTTACATGCAGTCGATAACCTGGTGTAATTATTAACAAAGTATTAAAACCTTGTTACACTTCGAATCCATAATTAGTTGGAATATTTGACTTTGGGAATAAGGTTAATTTGACGAGCATTTTATAATTATGACCGATGGACTATTATGGACAAAAACCAAATAGGTATCAAATAATCTAGGACAACGGACAAGTAACCCAGGGTAATAAATTAAAATTAAAATGTCAAACATCATAATTATGGAAGTTTAAATAAGCATAATTCGGGTTTGAACAAAATACCGGTACTTGTGAACATTGGACTATTGACTATTAATAGGCAGGAGGTATTGTCTAATTGAATGACAACTCATTGGAACCTTTCGAACCTATCTTCAAATTAGTTAATCTAATAATTATTAAATTGATTACAAATGTCCTATTTAGTGACGTTTATACGACATCATTTACAATCATTTAATTAATCAATTGGATTGGGTAATTGATTATTCATTTTGGCCAAGTGGATAAATTAATATATCATGGACTAATTAAAATAGGGGTGGATTACATACAAGGGTAATTGGTGTAATTGTTAACAAAGTATATTAAAACCTTGGATTACACGCAGTCGATAACCTGGTGTAATTATTAACAAAGTATTAAAACGTTGTTACAGTTTAAATCCCTAATTAGTTGGAATATTTGACTTCGGGAATAAGGTTAATTTGACGAGCATTTTATAATTATGACCGATGGGCTATTATGGACAAAAACCAAATAGGTATCAAATAATCCAGGACAAAGGACAATTAACCCAGGATAATAAATTAAAATTAAAACGTCAAACATCATGATTACGAAAGTTTAAATAAGCATAATACTTTTATTTCATATTTCATCGTACCTTTATTTACTGTCATTTTAATTACTGCAATTTACTTTATCGCAATTTAAATTCTGTCATTTATATTATCGTCATTAATCTTTATGCTTTATTTAAAATCGACAAACCGGTCATTAAACGGTAAAACCCCCTTTTATAATAATAACACTTATATGTATATGTATATATATATATATATATATATATATATATATATATATATATATATATATATATATATATATATATATATTTGTATAAATATATTTGTTAAAAATATAGTACGTAATCGCTAGCTCCCTGTGGAATGAAATGGACTTACTAAAAACAACACTACTCTACGATTAGGTACACTGCATATAGTGTTGTAGCAAGGTTTAGGTATATTCCATCCGTAAATTAATAAAACTTGTGTAATATTTCATCGTATTTTGTAATAAAAATAATACTATTTTGTACCCCTCTGCTTTAACATCAAAGATCATGAGGACGTTGATTATGAGGAAGAAACCCTTATTACTACAGTGGGGTCCTTTCCCATATACTCTACGCCAAAGTCAATGGTTCATACCAGGCGAACAATGACACCTGCAAGTGCATGCGAGTATTTAGCGGGGCAGAAAATTGATGTTGGTTGTCCAACTAACGATCACACTCCCTTAGACAATATATGAAGAAAGCACATACCTTAGCCTATTCTGAGGTTGTCATCTTTGTTTTCACCAAGTACGCCCTCGGGGCGCACTACCGATTCTGCAGGGGAAAGCAAGAAAAAGAGTCAGGAAGATTTACTTGCCATACTGGACCAAGCTACGCCAGATAAATATGCGCAGGCATTCATGGTGCCAGATAAAGGAGAAGAAGTGTTAGATAACTTCAATGCAGGGATAATGGGGTGAAAGGTAAAACCTTTCATGGAGGTTGTGTCAGTTAATGAAAAGTTTGCGCCCCATATTGCTAACTATGTGCCTGAATCTCCTCCAATAATTCATTTGACTATAGGATGGTATGATGGCACGACAGATCCATATGACTTCTTACAAAGGTATGAAGGAACTGCGTGTGCTCAGGCTTAGAATGATGAAACCAAGTGTCTTGAATTTCAAACTTTGCTACAGGGAGTCGTAAGGGAGTGGTTTAGTAATTTTCCACTACCGCTTGTTACTTCCTATAAAAATCTTCGAGCACGTTTCTTGTTAAACTTCCATAACATGTGCGCCCGAAAAAGGACGCATGTTAAAGTTCACGACATCAGACAGGGGGCAAGAGAGTCCCTTGGGCAGTTCATAGATCGATATTCCAGAGGTCGCAAAGATGTCTGGACTTCCTAAAAGCCAAAAAGTAACCGGTTTTATACATGGGTTGTGTAAAGATCAACACCTCGCCCTGTGGCAACGCCTATGCATGAAGGTCCCCGATACCCTAGCAGAAGCCATCAAAGAAGCGCACGAACATATGCATGCGAGAGAAGATACTATTCGGA
The DNA here is from genome assembly GCF_046630445.1 of Rutidosis leptorrhynchoides. NCBI lineage: Eukaryota > Viridiplantae > Streptophyta > Magnoliopsida > Asterales > Asteraceae > Rutidosis > Rutidosis leptorrhynchoides. Next base: position 80,022,458 of record NC_092337.1, on the reverse strand, counting down.
ATAGCGGTAAAAATTCCGATAACAGAGGTAACAAAGATGACGATTCTCATCGCAGGAAAAAAGGGGGATCAAAGTGCAAGGGTGACAATTATAGCCAGGGCTCTGCATCATCAAAATACAATAACTAGTTTCAGAAGTCAAGCAAATCTGATCAGGGGAAGGGTCACTTCCCAAGTCAAAATTTTGCGATCATGCACGAGCTGACTAAAACACCAAAGGAGATCCTAGCGACCGAACCGATCTGTTTGACATTTACGACTCCTGCCCAAATGTTAGATTACGCTAGGAGAGACAAGTCAAAATTTTGTGAATTTCATGATGATTATGTACACGAAATTGATCGTTGAAAATCCTTTATTTACAAATCCTTTATTGCAATCCTTTATTGAAAAGGTGATCGAATCCTTTATTGAAATTGACGATTATGGACCTAAAACTAGTGAAAAAGAAAGGAGCCGCGTCGCAAAGCAATCGGTCAAAGAAAGCTGTGTCGAATCAAAAGAAAGGTAGTGACAAAAAATTTGATAAAGCAATAAATATGGTACATGTGTGGCATTCTGGTCAGAGGCGCAAGGTCGAGCAATTAGAGGACTGGGAAGCGGAAGCTATCACCTTTCCTCCAATGCAAACAATCAATCCCTCATATGCTCCTATAATCATTAAAGTTCGCATCACCAATTGCGGGTACAATGTGAGACGATTAAACATTGATACAGGTAGTAATGTCGATGTGATGTACAAGCACTACTTCAGGAAACTCCCAGTGATAATCAAGTCCAAGATGCGTGCACCTACAACTGCGTTGTTGGGATTTTTTTGGGGAATCAGCATGGCCTTTAGGGTGCATTGAACTTGAACTGGAATTGTTTGACGATGATGATTCAACCCTTACACAAGCTGTCCCTGTTGAATTCTATATGGTACGCTCTTATTCATGTTACAATGCACTTCTAGGGCGAGTGACTTTGCAGAAATTTGGCGCGGTACCCTCTACTGTTCACGGCATGATCAAATTTTCTACCAGACAAGGTATTGCCACCATCCAGATGGAGTCTGGAAAAGCGCTATACACTTCGGTAACGACACCTAAACCATTGTCTACGATCGATGAACGGATACAAAGTAGTTCTATCCTTGTTAATTCAAAGTACCCCGACAAACGTATTCAGGTTGTGGGCAATCTCTCAGATGAAGTCAAGATTCAGTTGCGCGACATACTGATAGCTAATATGGATATCTTTGCATGGTACGAGGATGATATGACTGGGGTTCTACGTAATATCGCTGAGCACAAGCTGAATGCAAACCCAAACGTAACTCCAGTGCGCCAGAAGAAGCGTCCAATGGTGCCTGAAAGAAGTGAGTGGTTAAGGTTGGAGGTAGAAAAGTTGGTTCATGCGAACATTCTTAGGGAGGTAAGTTATCTCTCTCTGGTTTCAGATTCAAATGTTTTTTGGATGCGTATAAGGGGTATCACCAGATTCAGATGGCAGAAGTTGATGAGGAAAAAACTGCATTCCACACTGATCAGGGTATTTATTGCTATACGAAAATGCCCTTCGGGTTGAAAAATGTGGGGGCAACATACCAGCGGGTAGTGGATTTAGCGTTCAAGGATCAAATAGGTAGAAATCTTGAGGCTTACGTAGATGATTTGGTCATCAAAAGCAATACAGAGGTACAACTTGATAGTGCTCCAAATGAATATATATTTAGGCACAATATCCTTCCAATATGTAAAGCTTTTAGTTGTAATTGTTCTATTTTTATGTAATATTCGTTTAAATAAATAAGTGCGAAGACAAAAGAAGAAAACGATGATTTGAAGACGCAAATGACCAAAAAGCTCAAATGTACAAGATATAATTCAAGTGGTTCAATTTAATGATGAGAAACGTCTAAAAATTACAAGAGTGCAAGCCACGAAACGCAAAGTACAAGATATCTCCGCGTACGAAAGGGCGTTCGAAAATCCGGAACCGAGACTTGAGCCAACTATCAACGCGCGACGCAACGGAGCTAAAGGATATGTAATTTTGTTTTCATGTAACTAAGTCATGAATGATTACTAATATTTTTGTAATTTTATGAGATATTTCATGCTAGTTGCGAAATGATGGTTCTCACATGTGTTAGGTGACTCACATGAGCTGCTAAGAGCTGATCATTGGAGTGTATATACTAATAGTACATACATCTAAAAGCTGTGTATTGTACGAGTACGAATACGGGTGCATACGAGTAGAATTGTTGATGAAACTGAACGAGGATGTAATTGTAAGCATTTTTGTTAAGTAGAAGTACTTTGATATGTGTCTTGAAGTCTTTCAAAAGTGTAAGAATACATATCAAAATACAACATGTATATACATTCTAATGGAGTCGTTAAGTCTTCGTTAGTCGTTACATGTAAGTGTTGTTTTGAAACCTTTAAGTTAACGTTCTCAATTAATGTTGTTAACTCAATGTTTATTATATCAAATGAGATGTTAAATTATTATATTATCATGATATTATGATGTATGAATATCTTTTAATATGATATATACATTAAAATATCGTTACAACGATAATCGTTACATATAAGTCTCGTTTCGTAATTCTTGAGTTAGTAGTCTTGTTTTTACATATGTAGTTCATTGTTAACACACTTAATGATATATTTAAATATCATTTTATCATGTTAAATATAGTGTATCAATATCTTAATATGATACATATGTATTTAGTAGACGTTATCATAACCATAATCGTTATATATATCAATTCGAGTTTCTTAACTTAGTAATCTCATTTCTTATGTATATCACACATTGTTAATATATTTAGTGAGATACTTACTCATCATAATCTTATGTCAACCATATATATATATATATATGTCTATATATACCACAACATGTAGTTTTTACAATTTTGTAACGTTCGTGAATCGCCGGTCAACTTGGGTGATCAATTTTCTATATGAAACTTATTTCATTTAATCAAGTCTTAACAAGTTTGATTGCTTAACACGTTGGAAACATTTAGTCATGTAAATATCAATCTCAATTAATATATATAAACATGGAAAAGTTCGGGTCACTACATACCATCCGTTATTTCGACTTCTACCGGATGACTTAACTTAGCTAGCGGTTTGTTAAGCTTAGACACAAATCGAGGCGATACAAAAGACAAATTAGCACCGCTATCAAATAATATCCTTTCCGGATTAGAGTTAACCATGAAAGTACCCGAGACAACTTCATTGGATTGCTTGGCCTCATCATTGGTCATCAAATAATTTTGCCCCCAAGCCGTACCCGCCGCTTTCTCCAACTTCTTAACATGATCACCCCGCAACTCGGGACATTCCGTCCTTCGGTGCCCTTCCTTTTGACAATTGTAACAAGTGAGCTTTTTTGTTGAAGATGAGTTTGTACAATCACGATCCATGTGTCCTTGTCGTCCACAAATATAACATTTGGGTCCATAACTCCCGGACGCACCCTTCTTCACACTACCGACACTCTCACTCGCACCCTTACTTTTCTTGTTAGAATGACTTGTAGCTTCAAATTTTCTTTTGCCAAAAGTAAAGCTACTCTTCCTCAACACGAGCACCTCAAAACCTTTGGCCATATCGAACAACTCATCAAAACTTTTCACCACGTTTACACTAATCTTCTCTTGATAGCTATCGTTCAAGGTTCGGTAAAAGTCTTCTTTCAACATTTTATCATTCCCGACTTACTCCGGGCAAAATTGGGTCTTTGACAAGAAAATGGATTTGAGAGTGTTCAAATCCATCGACCCTTGCCTCAAGGCACGCAACTCATCCTTAAGTCTTGTAAGATCGGCTGAAGTTCGGTACTCTTGGAAAAACTCCGCCTTGAACTCGTTCCAAGTAAAATCCATACATTGTTCTTCGCCATAAAGTTAGATTTTCGCATCCTACCACAACTTAGCATCGCCCCTCAACATGCTACAACCATACCTTGTCTTTTTATCAAGAGGGCATTCACAAGTACGAAAATCCCCCTCCATATCGGAGATCCATCGGGCACTCTTAAGTGGGTCCCGTTCGCCCTCAAAAGTGGGAGGTTGAGCATCTTTGAAATTCTTGTAGAAAAAGTCCCGCCTTCCAACGTTATCCTCTTGAAGGACAACCTTTATTTGTTCCTTTACTACATTGACTAATTGTTCGTCAATCGTATCTCGAAACATCTTCTTAACATCTTCTAGGAAAGCCGCATGATGACTTTTCAAAATGGCCTCAACTTTGGCCGTGAACTCGGGGTCCTCGCTCGTGCCCCCATTATCGGTGTCGTGTCCGTTTCTCATCTTCATTCTATAAAACAGAAGAGGTTAAACATCGAAATGAAAAGACATAACACATATATATACACATATACACCTTACCGCCCCATCTTGCTCAACAATCGTCGTACATCGCTTGTTTGACACGATTTGCACCCGTAACAATGGTAGCTAGTCATTGTTACGCGAGCATCTCGCATTAACTTACTAGTACAACGTCTATATCGCTTGATGGATTTCAAATACAACACAAAACAAATAGCGCAAGGTTAGTTCACATAAACCTATGCACTGACCAAACCCGGTCTGACCCGTCTCCTACAAGCCCCGCATAAAGCGCACACACAATAAAGTCTAAGTCTAGGCACCTATCTCAAGTCACCTAAATCCCTTAGACCATGCTCTGATACCACTTGAAACAACCCAACCCGTATTCAACACGACCAAAAAAATTTTTAAAAAAAAATAAATAAATAAACCATTAAGGCCCGATTAGATGGTTACATAACGTGAAACGTCCCCTTTCAACCCATTAAGTAATATTACAAGTTAAATGTTTAAAAATAAGGCACAAAGGCCCTTAATCGAATGTAATACAAGTTCGACCCGTTAAAAATGATAGTTTTAATCCAAACAACACTTGCATGGTTTGGGGCTAAACTACCCAAAACACTAGGCCGACTTCAAAAAAAGCTTCACCAAGCATCCAACAAGGGGTAACTAGTGCCCAACAATTCCCTTCTCCTTCTCCGCACCTGCATCTAAAAAGATAAACAACGAGAGGGGTAAGCTAACGCTTAGTGAGTGCAATAAGTATACACGTGCATATATAATATACCTACTTGCAACCACCTACACACATACCACAAACATGCTAGCAATGTAATATTAGCATACGAACTCTAAATATTAAGCTAACAACCTCCAATACCGCAACTAGCATAAACAATAGCATATACTCCAAAATATAATATGCTACACTACAATACATGCACAACTATATGGTTAACCATACACGCGTCATGGTTCTACCGGCTCCGTGGTTCACACCATACGTAATGCTATGACGCTACCAGCTCCATGGTTCACCTCACTACGCATTCGAGTCATACTCTTTTATAGTGCTACCGGCTCCAAGGTTCACACTTCGGTGTTACCGGCTCAGTGGTTCACACCTCATTTTATAGTGGTACCGGCTTCATGGTTCACACTTTGATGTTATCGGCTTCATGGTTCACATCACTACACGTACCATGATGCCACCGGCTCCATGGTTCATGAAATGTCCCGTTCATATCGATTATAAACGTTTCATATTTATTGGTTTCGTTACGAGGTTTTGACCTCTATATGAGACGATTTTCAAAGACTGCATTCGATTTTAAAAACAAACCATAACCTTTATTTTATCGATAAAGGTTTAAAAGCATAACGTAGATTATCAAGTAATGATAATCTAAAATATAACATTTTACACACGACCATTACATAATGGTATACAATAATATTACACATCGATTTAAATCTCCGAATGCAGTTTTTAAACAATATTTTACAAGCATGCTGACTCTAATTCTTGTCCTTAATTTAGCATGCAACAGCGGAAGCTCTTAATAATCACCTGAGAATAAACATGCTTAAAACGTCAACAAAATGTTGGTGAGTTATAGGTTTAATCTATATATATATATATATATATATATATATATATATATATATATATATATATATATATATATATATATATATATATATATATATATATATATATATATATATCAAATTGTAATAATAGACCACAAGATATCATTTTTTCATAAACATCCATCTCATATCAGGCATTTCGCAAACTGCATAGAGATAAAAATCATTCATATGGTGAACACCTGGTAACCGAAATTAACAAGATGCATATAGAATATCCCCAAAACAGAATCCTCTCGTCTGTATAATAATAAATCGTAGTACTAAAGCATCCGTACCTCGGATGGGGTTTGTTAGGCCCATAGATCTATCTTTAGGATTCGCTTCAGTTAGGGGTACTGTTCCCTAATTCTTAGGCTACCAAGCTAAAAGGGGTATATTCGATTTAGATAATCCAACCATAGAATGTAGTTTCGATTACGTGTATCTATTTCATAATTCATTTATAAAACTTCATGTATTCTCATCCCGGAAATATTAGATTTTAAAAAATGGGACTATAACTCACTTTCACATATTTTTACTTTGCCGGAAATAAGACTTGGCCACTGGTCGATTCATGAACCTATAAAAAATATATACATATATATATCAAAGTATGATCGAAATATATTCACAACATTTTTATTACGTTTTAATGATTTAAGTTTGTTAAGTTAGCAGTCCAACGTTAGTAATCTACAACTAATTGTCCATAGCTAATTGTACAGAAATAAATCAATATATATTATCTCGAATCAATCCACGACCCAGTGTATACAAGTCTCAGGCTCGATCACAACTCAAAATATATATATTTTGGAATCAACCTCAACCCTGTATAGCGAACTCTAGCATTACAGCATATAGAGTGTCTATGGTTGTTCCAAATAATATATATAGATGACGTCAATATGATATGTAAAAACATTGTATACATGTCTATGGTCTATCAAGATTACATAATATGTTAGAGTACATGTATAATACAATATAAGTTAGTTAAGTTATGGTTAGAATAGATTTGTTACAAATTTCACGTAGCTACAACAAGCAAAAATATCCAATTTTGTTTTACCCATAACTTCTTTGTTTTAAATCCATTTTGATTGATTCAAGTTGCTATGGTTTCATAATGAACTGAAATTTATGAAACTAAACAGAAAAAGTATAAGTTTATAGTCGGAAATGCAGGTTACAAGTCATTTTTGTAAGAGATAGTCATTTCAGTCGAAAGAACGACGTCTTGATGACCATTTTGAAAAACATACTTCCACTTTGAGTTTAACCATGATTTTTGGATATAGTTTCATGTTCATAAGAAAAATCATTTTCCCAGAAGAACAACTTTTAAATCAAAGTTTATCATAGTTTTTAATTATCTAACCCAAAACAGCCCCCGGTTTTACTACGACGGCGTATGTCCGGTTTTACGGTGTTCTTCGTGTTTCTAAGTTTTAAATCATTAAGTTAGAATATCATATAAATATAGAACATGTATTTAGTTGATTTTAAAAGTCAAGTTAGAAGGATTAACTTTGTTTGCGAACAAGTTTAGAATTAACTAAACTATATTCTAGTTATTACAAGTTTAAATCTTCGAATAAGATAGTTATATATATATGAATCGAATGATGTTATGAACATCATTACTACCTCAAGTTTAGTAGGTAAACCTACTGGAAGTGACAAGAAATGATTTAGCTTCAAAGGATCTTGGATGGCTTGAAAGTTCTTGAAGTAGAATCATGACACGAAAACAAATTCAAGTAAGATTCCTACTCGAATTAAGATTGTTATAGTTATAGAAATTGAATCAAAGTTGGAATATGAGTATTACCTTGAATTAGAATGATAACCTACGATAAATAACAGAGGTTTCTTGATCTTAGATGATTACTTAAGTTGGATTAGAAAGCTTGAAAGTGGACTTGCAAACTTGAAAGTGTTCTTGAAGTTTACTTGAGTAGTTGTTTTGAAAGTTGATCTAGGTTAGGATTTATGAACTAGATTGAGCTAGATTTTGTTGAAGATGATGAAGAACACTTAGAACACCAAGAGAGAACTTGAGAGAGATAAGTTTGATGCATGAAAGTTTTAAAAATGAAAGTGTTATGGTTGGTGAAGAAAAACGTGATCCTACCCTTGAATATAAGGTTCCATTATTTTGTATTTTTGTTAGATATTTCATGCTAGTTACCAAATGATGGTTTCCACATGTTTAGGTGATTCATTAAGGCTGCTAAGAGCTGATCATTGAAGTGTATATACCAATAGTATATACATTTAGAAGTTGTGTATTGTACGAGTACGAATACGGATTGAATACGAGTAAATAGTGTACTATAGTAAATAGTGTTTACTGTAGCAAATAGTATTTTACTGTAGCAAATAGTTTTTACTGTAGCAAATAGTGTTTTAGTTGAACATCTTTGATTTAATTGTATTTCTTCTTATATATATATATATATATATATATATATATATATATATAAAATAAAAACTTACATAAAAAAAAAATGATTATATAATTATCACAAGTTATAACGTTCGTGAATCATCAGACAAACGGGGTGGTCAATTGTCTACATAAATTCATTTCAATTAATCAAGTCTTAACAAGTTTGATTGCTTAACATGTTGGAAATATTTAATCATGCAAATATAGTTTTCATTTAATATATAAACATGGAAAATTTAGGGTCACTACAGTTCACATCATAGCACACTTGCACACACTATGGCACTTTCGGCTCCATGGATCATGCCATGACATACAAATAAATATACTATATACATACATGCATAAATATCCCACTCACCTTAATGCCAAGGTGATGATTAAAGTCCGCAAGCTTCAATCAAGTACCTAATTCATTAAGTACACACTTAATACACAAACTAGTTGGACTAGACACCAACATTTAACACTTGAGCATTTAATGACCCGATTGCATTAAATGACTCATTTACACCAAACCGCCCATCAATGGCCAAGACTCATCATAAATCACTAAAAGCTAGTGATTATAGCCCAATATCAACAACCAACACCATTTAGGGTATTTTCATACCCATCTTGCCCAAACTAGGTCAACATTACCCATTTGATCCATTTTAACACTTAGACTTACAAATTTGGTCAAACTTAACCCATTAACAAATCCTTCATCATTTAACAAGTGTATTAGTGACTAACAACACAATTAAGTCTTACAAATTCTCAATTTACATGACCAAACCCTAGATTAACACCATTAGGGTTTTCCTTACACTAAATTAACCCAAAGTCACCCATTAAATCCCCAAATGGGTCTTACAAGTCTCAAATGACCAAAACCTAGCCATAAATTAACTAAAAGCTCAAAACATGGAGTTAAGACTTACCAACACTATCACGTCGTAGCTAAGAACGAGGGGAACAATATTACTTCTTACTCCTAAGATCGATTCCCAATTCTTCACCTTCAAATCTTAATATAAATCTAAGTGGGTTTTGTTTTTTGAGAGGAAATAGAGAAAGAAAATGGAAAAGAAATTGAATAAGTGAAATAAGTGGCTGAGATTTAGAGTTCCAATCAGATCCACACGTGAAAAGACGAAAGTACCCTTGAACCACACTTTTTAAAAGCTGTAAAACGAGTCAACACGCCAGTAAGGTCGCGGCGCGACCCACTTTACCGCGGCACGGCATTTCACAATGTTTTCGAGCTGTTTAAAATCCCTCCTGACCCTGATTCATGTTATGTGTCGCGGCGCGACCTTCCTAACCGCGGCGCGACATTAGGCTGCGTCTGATCAATTTTTGACAACTTACACCAACTATCGTTTACACGACTCGTACATTTCGTTCTCACTTCCTATATATGCCTAGACTTCATCATAAAGCCTCACATGAATTAATACACTCCTAAACCATGTGTATACTCATACTCATACACTTTCTCAAGTATATATATATATATATATATATATATATATATATATATATATACACACATCAAATTAACACTTTATTTCATTTAATCACATAAACACACGAAATATAAGCGTACTAACGGTTAAATATGTACCTTAATTCACGTATGAGAAAAACGGGATGTTACATGTGCCCAGAGAAAATGGTATTTCACCAGAAATAGGTCTTTTTGACCTATCAAAAACAGTCTGGATTTTCAAAATTTTTTGACAAGTGTTTGAAGTAAACTTGGTCGATCTATCTCTTTGAATTTCTAGATTTTGGAATGAGAAAGGAAAGAGGGTGGAAAGAGTAATGTATTTGATAGTGAATTTGGGGGTGAGTATTTTCTGATTCATCAACTCTTTGGCGTGAGTTGGTCGGTTTGTATGCGTGGAGTGGAAACGGAAACGGATGGTTTTTGTCTTCTCTATTCAGAATGATTTCGGAAGGAGTATCGCACCTACACCACGTATGGCACTTACTAACCATTAGCCTTGAAATGTATGTCAATTTCAAGTTCTAACTCTAAATGCAAACATCGACACTCTCAACGGAAAAGATAGTGAAGCATTAAAAATGAATGCTTATTGGGCCATTTTTGGAGTACCTCACAACAATTATATTGGGTCGATAATACCTAGTCATGCAATGCTCTTTTAGAGAATCGTTCATCCTTAATAAGATTTATGTCCTCATTTGTCTTAATTTTAGAACGAACACGCTTGATTTTTGAAAGTACTTTTTCAGAAAGTATCATTTAGTCAAAATTTTTGAAAAATTTACGTTGAGGACAAAGAATCTAAATAGTAGGTATACTCGAAAAGCTTAGTAAAATTTTTAAGTTAAGAACATTTTCCGAGCATCCCATAGCTAATTTCGGTGTACTACACCGCTATCCCACACTTAGATGAACATTGTCCCTAATGTTCATTCTTAGATTTTAGGGAGATAAAATCTCACACTTCGAGTTTGAACATGTCAGAAAACGTATCCAAGCTCAATACTGGGTTGGAATCCCACACTTAGTGATAAGCTTAGGATAGGGTATAGTTTAAGGATATAACGAAGCAAAATAAACAAACGAAGAGAAAGAAACGAATTACTCCCATTGGGTGCGGTTGTGAGTTGAGGATCTGAAGGTAGACGGAGTCGGAACCATCTTCTGCTAGATTCGAGTCGGTCTTCTTGAAGGTACTTAATAGTACTCCAAATGAACATATATTTAGTAGCAATATCCTTCCAATATGTATTTTTATGTAATAATCGTTTAAATAAATAAGTGCGAAGACAAAAGAAGAAAACAAAGATTTGAAGACGCAAATGACCAAAAAGCTCAAATGTACAAGATATAATTCAAGTGGTTCAATTTATTGATGAGAAACGTCTAAAATTTACAAGAGTACAAGCCACGGAACGTAAAGTACAAGATATCTATGCGTACGAAAGGACGTTCGAAAATCCAGAACCGAGACATAAACCGAGCATCAACGTGCGAGTCAACGGTCCTAAAATTACAAGTCTACTATGCACATGAATATAATATAATATATATATAATTATATAAAATTATATATATTATATTATATTATTAAATAAAACGTCGGCAAACTAGAAAACAAACTGATGGGAGCATGCCAGGCTGGCCATGCGATCGCATATAATATAATATATATATAATTATATAAAATTATATATATTATATTATATTATTAAATAAAACGTCGGCAAACTAGAAAACAAACTGATGGGAGCATGCCAGGCTGGCCATGCAATCGCATGGGAATAACACTGAGAAGCCATGCGATCGCATGGCCCTCAGGATCAGTTCACATCTATAAAAGCCAGCGAATTCTGCTCGAATGATACACCAGTTTTTTTCGTTTCTTTCTTTCATTCTCTGTAAACATAATATATATATATTTATATTATAATTTTAATTTAAGTTAATTTTAATAATAAATTTATGGTTTAGTTGGGTTATTGTAAGAAATGTTTTATGGGTTTTAAAGTCGGAGTTCTGTCCGTGCAACGCTACGCGATAAATAATCACTGTAAGCTATGTTCTTCCTTTTTAAATTAATGTCTCGTAACTAAGTTATTATTATGCTTATTTGAGCCGAAGTAATCGTGATGTTAGACTAAATATTAAGATGGGGTTATTGGATTTTGTACCATAATTCGGGTTTGGACAAAAGACCGAAACTTGTGGACATTGGACTATGGACTATTAATAGATGGGGGGTATTGTCTAATTGAATGACAACTCATTGGAAGATGTCGAACCTATCTTCAAATTAATTAATCTAATAATTATTAAATTGATTACAAATGTCCTATTTAGTAACGTTTATACAACATCATTTACAATCATTTAATTAATCAATTTGATTGGGTAATTGATTATTCATTATCGCCAAGTGAATAAATTAATGTATCATGGACTAATTAAAATAGGGGTGGATTACATACAAGGATAATTGGTGTAATTGTTAACAAAGTATTAAAACCTTGGATTACACGCAGCTGATAACCTGGTGTAATTATTAACAAAGTATTAAAACCTTGTTACACTTCGAATCCCTAATTAGTTGGAATATTTGACTTCGGGAATAAGGTTAATTTGACGAGCATTTTATAATTATGACCGATGGACTATTATGGATAAAAACCAAATAGGTATCAAATAATCCAGGACAAAGGACAAGTAACCCAGGGTAATAAATTAAAATCAAAACGTCAAACATCATGATTACGGAAGTTTAAATAAGCATAATTCTTTTATTATATCTCATCGTACTTTTATTTACTGTCATTTATTTATTATCATTTTAAATATTGTTATTTATTTTACGCATTTTAATTATCGTCATTTATCTTTACACTTTATTTAAAATCGACAAACCGGTCATTAAACGGTAAAACCCCCCTTTTATAATATTACTACTTATATATTTATATTTATTTATTTATAAAAATATAGTTGTTAAAAATATAGTACGTATCACTAGCTCCCTGTGGAACGAACCGGACTTACTAAAAACTACACTACTCTATGATTAGGTACACTACCTATAAGTGTTGTAGCAAGGTTTAGATATATCCCATCTATAAATACATAATAAAACTTGTGTAAATTGTACCGTATTTCGTATTAAAAATAATAGTATTTAGTACTACACCTCGCACACATCAAGTTTTTGGCGCCGCTGCCGGGGACTCTAAAGCCGTGAGACTTCAAGGAGAAATTGTTACATTCACGCAAAAGCCAAATGAAACATTATATGAGGCGTGGACAAGATTCAGAAAATTGTTGAGAGGATGTCCTCAACACGGTTTAGACACTTATCAAATAGTGCAAATATTCTACCAAGAATGCGATGTTGCTACACGAAAAGACATCGACACAGTAGCTGGTGGTTCCATTATGAAGAAAATCACTACCGAAGCTCACAAGATAATTGATAATACAGCCTCCCACTCTCATGAGTGGCATCAAGAAAAAGATATTTTTCGTTCATCTAAAGCGGCTAGAGCCGATTCTAGCCATGACTTTGATTCCGCTTCCGCAAAAATAGATGCTTTCGAGAGGCGAATGGAAAAGATGACTAAAGATATTCACACAATAAGAATCAGTTGTGAGCAATGCGGTGGACCACACTTAACGAAAGATTGTCACATTGAGCAAACGATGGAACAATGAGAGAATGTTTCCTCCATGAACCAAAGGCCGGGAAATAATTATCAAAATAATTATCAACAGCCAAGGCCAAACTTCAATCAAAATCAAAACATTCTTTACAATCCAAATGGACCCAACAATAACTCGTACAACCAACAAGGTCCGAATAACCAACCAACTCAAAACAACACTTTCAATCAACAAAGACCTGGCTTGTATAAACCAACACAACAAACCGAAGAGAAAAAGCCAAATCTGGAAGAAATGATGGCAAAATTAATGGAATCTCAACCACAATTTATTACATCTCAAACCCAAACAAATGAGAGGTTTGATCAGTCATTAAGAACTCAACAAGCTTCCATTTTGAATCTAGAAAAACACGTAGGTACTCTTGCTAGCATGATAAGTGAGAGGGAACAAGGAAAGATACCAAGTACTACTGAAGTAAATCCTCGGAGTGAGAATGTTAACATGGTGTCAACAAATTCTGAAAAACCATCATCAGAAGATGGGAAGGTTTCGATGTGAGTAACAATGAAGAAGTTACAACACCACCACCACCACCCGAGTATGTAAAGCCAGTGGTGGCACCATACAGACCACCCATCCCGTTTCCAAGAAAAGGAGTTGAGTATGAGCAAGTGATAGGTAATAAAGTTTGTGATACCTCTGGAAAGAAGAAGAAGAATAAGAAAGTGCAAGAACCAAAAAACGTAAAAATAAACCCGGTGAAGACAGTTCCACCAAAAGTTCCACCCAGGTTGGGTGATCCGGGTGAATTTATTGTTCCTTGTCTATTTAGTGATTGTGTCATGTATGATGCACTAGCAGATTTAGGTGCGAGTGTGAGTGTTATGCCTCTTTTTATATATAAGAGATTAGGAGTAGGTGAGTTAAGTCCAATGGAGATGAATGTTCGACTCTTTGATCAAACCATTAGGCACCCAGTTGGAATTGCTGACAACTTACCCGTTCAAGTAGGTAATTTAACCTTTCTAGTCGAATTTATTGTCATTGACATAGAAGAGGACCCAAACATTCCTCTAATTTTAGGTCGACCATTCTTAGCGTCCACCGGGGCGTTATTTGATGTAAGAGAGGGTAGAATGACACTTATTAATGATGAAAAATCAATTACCTTTATGAGTCGAAAGGCTAAATCTCCACCAACCAAAACCGTTGAACCAACAAAAACGATTGGTAAGAACCATATTGTTTTACCAACTCCAACGGTAGTGCTTAACAATAATAAAATGCCTAAGTGTGGGGAAGATGAAGTAACACCTAATGATGACCTGATAACAAAGAACCCCGTTGTTGATATAAAATTAAATGACCCCGTTATTAACAGTTCAATGAAGAAACTTATTAAACGGATTCGCGATGCTAGAACCAAGGGGAACTTTAAGTTATGTAACCGGTTAGTATCCAATCTATCGCCTAAAGAAAAGGCAAAACTAGTTGAATTTGTGGATATTATACAGGAATCCGACCAGTGGCTTAAAGCAAAAGTCACAGATATGCAAGTTGATTATGGTCCAAAAGAAATTGACAATGAAGTTAATCATAATTTTGACACCACAGCTACTTAAGTGTGGGGAGATTAAAATGTTCTAAGAAAAAAATGTTGTCTAGAGTTAGTTGTTCTGTTCTCGTGTAGTTCCGAGAATGGAATCCGATTAGTCTTTTCCACTAGCAGACACTAAAGAACTAGTTTTCTCCCCCATTCTGAATTTATTTTTGTAGGTTTTGTATAAAATTAATACGCTTTTTAAATTTAAGTTTTGTGTGAATTTCAAAACAAATTTTACTTTATTAAGTTTAAAAAAATGATTTCTAAAATTCGTCGTAAGTTAAAGACTAGGTCATGGAACCGAAATTACTTTATCCGAGGGAGGGGCGAAAAATTTTATTATCATTATTTTAATATTATTGATCTAAAGTATGCAAAAAAAAATTAAAAAAACCCGAAAATCTTTGTTTTTAAAACAATCGCTTTAAAATGAAAATTTTTAAATTTTGTCGAGGGATGGACTAGGTAAACGTACCGAAACTACCTCTACCTAAAGTAAAAGGAAACAAAATTTTAAAAAATTATTCATTTAAATTGTTTTAATAAATAAAGGTTTTATATAAAAATATATATATGTATATATGTTTGTAGTCTATCTTATGTACAAAACATGGTAAAACAATGCACTTTCAAAGACTGGCATTAAGTTCAGCAAAAGCTACTAATTTTGACGATAAAACGCAAAACATATGTGAAATTACAACAAAAGGAATGAACGATGAGGCGCGCCATCTATCATTCGACGAGCTTAGTAATTACAAACTGAGTAGTTTTAATCACTTTTCTACACTAATCACCCTCATGAATTTAAATTTTTACTGATTTCTTGCAAATGAGGGCATTGCAAGATCTCAAGTGTGGGGAAGGAATTAAATTCTTTCGGGTTTTAAACATTTGACTTATACACTTGGTTTAATAGCCACCGTTAAATTTTACTAGTAAAGCAGTAGTGAATCTATTGCTATCTGATAATAAAGAACAGCCCTAGTCTTATATACTGACTACCTTCTTCTAGGAAAAATTTTAATTTTTTTTTAAATAAATGAATTCAAAATCATGTTTATACATATTTATGAACGATAAAACTAGGTATTAACACCGAAATTATTGTTACCTCAGAAATGACATAAATTGAGAAACAACTCAAAAAGCTTGAATTCATTTAAAATGGAATAGAAGAGAATAAAAAGACAAAGAAAAGAATAAATAAAAGCTAAGTGTGGGAAGAATTTACCAAGTTCTTTAAAACACATATCACATATTTGGTACAGATTATTGCAGGTACTTTTGCTTTTGACTAAACTAATCAGTTTTACCCGATTTATTGTAATACCTTTGAAAGAATAGATGGATCTACATGATGAATCAATTCCATCATTAAAAAGAAGTAAAGTCTTCCAAAAAAGACACGCGCTTCTTGATTTAGGTCAGGAAGTTGTCGTTCAGACCAGCTGTAGGTTGACGAAAAATCTAAAAAAGTCATCTCTAAAATCAGCAGGAAATCCACGGACCTCAGCATCAAACAGGGTCGCCAAGTGGTCAGACTTATCCTAACCATGAGAGGATCTATCTCGTAAAATGGGGAGGGCGCCGTGCAAATTAGCTTGATAAGACTAATGAATCAGACCCCCAGAAAGGATAATCTCCTTAAAGATTAAAAATCAGCTTTTAATTTTGATATTACTCAATCCTTGAGATTGACTTTAAAGATTGAGAATTACAAACTCATGGAATTCGATGATATCTAAATTCGAGCTTGAACGAGAAAATATTTTGATCGAACATAAAACCGATTTGTTTTCTGAAAACCTATTATCAATGCGTTCATTACCATTGAATGTAATTATTAACAAAGTATTAAAACCTTGTTACACTTCGAATCCATAATTAGTTGAAATATTTGACTTTGGGAATAAGGTTAATTTTACGAGCATTTTATAATTATGACCGATGGACTATTATGGGCAAAAACCAAATAGGTATCAAATAATCCAGGACAACGGACAAGTAACCCAGGGTAATAAATTAAAATTAAAATGTCAAACATCATGATTACGGAAGTTTAAATAAGCATAATTCAGGTTTGAACAAAATACTGATACTTGTGAACATTGGACTATTGACTATTAATAGGTTGGGGGTATTGTCTAATTGAATGACAACTCATTGGAACCTTTCGAACCTATTTTCAAATTAGTTAATCTAATAATTAATAAATTGATTAAAATGTCCTATTTAGTGACGTTTATACGACATCGTTTACAATCATTTAATTAATCAATTGGATTGGGTTATTGATTATTCATTTTGGCCAAGTGGATAAATTAATATATCATGGACTAATTAAAATAGGGGTGGATTACATACAAGGGTAATTGGTGTAATTGTTAACAAAGTATATTAAAACCTTGGATTACACGCAGTCGATAACCTGGTGTAATTATTAACAAAGTATTAAAACGTTGTTACAGTTTAAATCCCTAATTAGTTGGAATATTTGACTTCGGGAATAAGGTTAATTTGACGAGCATTTTATAATTATAACTGATGGACTATTATGGACAAAAACTAAATAGGTATCAAATAATCCAGGACAAAGGACAATTAACCCAGGGTAATAAATTAAAATTAAAACGTCAAACATCATGATTAGGAAAGTTTAAATAAGCATAATACTTTTATTTCATATTTCATCGTACCTTTATTTACTGTCATTTTAATTACTGCAATTTACTTTATCGCAATTTAAATTCTGTCATTTATATTATCGTCATTAATCTTTACGCTTTATTTAAAATCGACAAACTGGTCATTAAACGGTAAAACTCCCTTTTATAATAATAACACTTATATGTATATATATATATATATATATATATATATATATATATATATATATATATATATATATATATATATATGTATTTGTATAAATATATTTGTTAAAAATATAGTACGTAATCGCTAGCTCCCTGTGGAATGAACTGGACTTACTAAAAACAATACTACTCTACGATTAGGTACACTGCCTATAGTGTTGTAGCAAGGTTTAGGTATATTCCATCCGTAAATTAATAAAACTTGTGTAATATTTCGTCGTATTTTGTAATAAAAATAATACTATTTTGTACCCCTCTGCTTTAACATCAAAGATCATGAGGACGATGATTATGAGGAAGAAACCCCTATTACTACAGTGGGGTCCTTTCCCATATACTCTACGCCAAAGTCAATGGTTCATACCAGGCGAACAATGACACCTGCAAGTGCATGCGAGTATTTAGCGGGGCAGAAAATTGATGTTGGTTGTCCAACTAACGATCGCACTCCCTTAGACAATATATGAAGAAAGCACATACCTTCGCCTATTCTGAGGTTGTCATCTTTGTTTTCACCAAGTACGCCCTCGGGGCGCACTACCGATTCTGCAGGGGAAAGCAAGAAAAAGAGTCAGGAAGATTTACTTGCCATACTGGACCAAGCTACGCCAGATAAATATGTGCAGGCATTCACGGTGCCAGATAAAGGTGAAGAAGTGTTAGATAACTTCAATGCAGGGATAATGGGGTGAAAGGTAAAACCTTTCATGGAGGTTGTGTCAGCTAATGAAAAGTTTGCGCCCCATATTGCTAACTATGTGCCTGAATCTCCTCCAATAATTCATTTGACTATAGGATGGTATGATGGCACGATAGATCAATATGACTTCTTACAAAGGTATGAAGAACTGCATGCGCTCAGGCTTGGAATGATGAAACCAAGTGTCTTGAATTTCAAACTTTGCTACAGGGAGTCGCAAGGGAGTGGTTTAGTAATTTTCCACTACCGCTTATTACTTCCTATAAAATCTTCGAGCATGTTTCTTGTTAAACTTCCATAACATGTGCGCCCAAAAAAGGACGCATGTTAAAGTTCACGACATCAGACAGGGGGCAAGAGAGTCCCTTTGGCAGTTCATAGATCGATATACCAGAGGTCGCATAGATGTCTGGACTTCCCAAAAGCCAAAAAGTAACCGGTTTTATACATGGGTTGTGTAAAGATAAACACCTCGCCCTGTGGCAACGCCTGCGCATGAAGGTCTCCAATACCGTAGCAGAAGCCATCAAAGAAGCGCACGAACATATGCGTGCGAGAGAAGATACTATTCGGAATAGCAGTAAAAAATTTCGATAACAGAGGTAACAAAGATGACGATTATCATCGCAGGAAAACAGGGGGATCAAAGCGCAATGGTGACAATTATAGCCAGGGCTCTGCATCATCAAAATACAATAACTCGTTTCAGAAGTCAAGCAAATCTGATTAGGGGAAGGGTCACTTCCCAAGTCAGAATTTTGCGATCATGCACGAGCTGACTAAAACACCAAAGGAGATCCTAGCGACCGAACCGATCTGTTTGACATTTGAGACTCCTGCCCAAATGTCAGATTACGCTAGGAGAGACAAGTCAAAATTTTGTGAATTTCATGACGATTGTGTACACGAAATTGATCGTTGAAAATCCTTTATATACAAATCCTTTATTGCAATCCTTTATTGAAAAGGTGATCGAATCCTTTATTGAAATTGACGATTATGGACCTAAAACTAGTGAAAAAGCAAGGAGCCGCGTCGCAAAGCAATCAGTCAGAGAAAGCTGTGCTGAATCAAAAGAAAGGCAGTGACAAAAAATTTGATAAACGATAAATATGGTACATGTGTGGCATTCTGGTCAGAGGTGCAAGGTCGAGCAATTAGAGGACTGGGAAGCGGAAGCTATCACCTTTCCTCCGATGCAAACAATCAATCCCTCATATGCTCCTATAATCATTAAAGTTCACATCACCGATTGCGGGTACAATGTGAGACGATTAAACATTGATACAGGTAGTAATGTCAATGTGATGTACAAGCACTACTTCAGGAAACTCCCAGCGACAATCAAGTCCAAGATGCGTGCACCTACAACTGCTTTTTCGGGATTTTTTGGGGAATCTGCATGGCCTTTAGGGTGCATTGAACTTGAACTGGAATTGTTTGACGATGATGACTCAACCCTCACACAAGCTGTCCCTGTTGAATTCTGTATGGTATGCTCTTATTCATGTTACAATGCACTTCTAGGGCGAGTGACTTTGCAGAAATTTAGCGCGGTACCCTCTACTGTTCACGGCATGATCAAATTTTCTACCAGGCAAGGTATTGCCACCATCCAGATGGAGTCTGGAAAAGCGCTATACGCTTCGGTAACGACACCTAAACCATTGCCTACGATCGACCAACGGATACAAAGTAGTTCTATCCTTGTTAATTCAAAGTACCCCGACAAACGTATTCAGGTTGTGGGCAATCTCTCAGATGAAGTCAAGATTCAGTTGCGCGACATACTGGTAGCTAATATGGATATCTTTGCATGGTACGAGGATGATATGACTGGGGTTCCACGTAATATCGCTGAGCACAAGCTGAATGCAAACCCAAACGTAACTCCAGTGCGACAGAAGAAGCGTCCAATGGTGCCTGAAAGAAGTGAGTGGTTAAGGTTGGAGGTAGAAAAGTTGGTTCATGCGAACATTCTTAGGGAGGTAAGTTATCAAACTTGGGTCGCAAATCCTGTTTTGGTTAAAAAGGAGATGGCTCATGGCGCATGTGCGTCGCTTTTTAGGATATTAATAAGGCATGCCCTAAGGACAATTATCCATTGCCTGAAATCGACTGGAAAGTTGAATCTCTGTCTGGTTTCAGATTCAAATGTTTTTTGGATGCGTATAAGGGGTATCACCAGATTCAGATGGCAGAAGCGGATGAGGAAAAAACTGCATTCCACACTGATTAGGGTATTTATTGCTATACGAAAATGCCCTTCGGGTTGAAAAATGCAGGGGCAACATACCAGTGGGTAGTGGATTTAGCGTTCCAGGATCAAATAGGTAGAAATCTTGAGGCTTACGTAGATGTTTTGGTCATCAAAAGCAATACAGAGGTACAACTTGATAGTGCTCCAAATGAACATATATTTAGGCATAATATCCTTCCAATATGTAAAGCTTTTAGTTGTAATTGTTCTATTTTTATGTAATATTCGTTTAAATAAATAAGTGCGAAGACAAAAGAAGAAAACGACGATTTGAAGACGCAAATGACCTAAAAGCTCAAATGTACAAGATATAATTCAAGTGGTTCAATTTAATGTTGAGAAACGTCTAAAAATTACAAGAGTGCAAGCCACGAAACGCAAAGTACAAGATATCTCCGCGTACGAAAGGACGTTCGAAAATCCGGAACTGGGACTTGAGCCAACTATCAACGCGCGACGCAACGGAGCTAAAATTACAAGTCAACTATGCACATAAATATAATATAATATATAAATAATTCTTAAAATTATATATATATATATACATATATATATATATATATATATATATATATATATATATATATATATATATATATATATATATATTATATCATAAATTAATAAAACGTCGGTAAAACTAGAAAACAAAAGTAGGTGGTCTGATCCAGCTGGCCATGCGATCGCATGGCCAGGAAGACCATTTTTCATGCGATCGTATGAAGCCAGAAATCTGGCCAGGTCCTATAAATTCAGCATTTTTCGACGAGTAAAAGACACCTTTTTCTTTTCCTTTCTATGTAACGTAAATATATATATATATATATATATATATATATATATATATATATATATATATATATATATATATATATATATA
Source organism: Rutidosis leptorrhynchoides (assembly GCF_046630445.1). Lineage (NCBI taxonomy): Eukaryota > Viridiplantae > Streptophyta > Magnoliopsida > Asterales > Asteraceae > Rutidosis > Rutidosis leptorrhynchoides. The sequence continues at coordinate 80,000,538 of NC_092337.1, read as the reverse complement.
TATATATATATATATATATTTATAATATAATTTTAATTTTAAGTTAATAATAATAAGGTTATTTTAAGAATGTTTTACAGGTTTTAAGTCGAAATTATGTCCGTGCAACGCTACGCGATTAATCACCACTGTAAGCTATGTTCTTCATTTTTAAATTAATGTCTCGTAACTAAGTTATTATTATGCTTATTTAAGCCAAAGTAATCGTGATGTTGGACTAAAAATTAAGATTGGGTTATTAGATTTTGTACCATAATTAAGGTTTGGACAAAAGACTGACACTTGTGGACATTGGACTATTGACTATTAATAGATAGGGGGTATTGTCTAATCGAATGACAACTCATTATAACCTGTCGAACCTATCTTCAAATTAGTTAATCTAATAATTATTAAAATGATTATGTATGTTTTATTTAGTGATGTTTATACTACATCTTTTACGATCATTTAATTAATTATTCGGGTTGGGTAATTGATTATTCATTCTGATCAAGTGGGTAAATTAATATTCATATTTCATTAAAACAGGGGTGGATTACATACAAGGATAATTGGTGTAATTGTTAACAAAGTATTAAAATCTTGGATTACACGCAGTCGATAACCTGGTGTAATTATTAACAAAGTATTAAAACCTAGTTACAGTTTGAATCCCTAATTAGTTGGAATATTTGACTTCAGGAATAAGGTAAATTTGACGAGCATTTTATAATTCTGACCGATGGACTATTATGGACAAAAACCAGATAGGTATCAAATAAACCAGGACAAAGGACAATTAACCCGGGTAACAATTAATTAAAATCAAAACGTCAAACATCATGATTACGGAAGTTTAAATAAGCATAATACTTTTATTTCATATTTCATCGTACCTTTATTTACTTTCATTTTAATTACTGCAATTTACTTTATCGCAATTTAAATTCTGTCATTTATATTATCGTCATTTATCTTTACGCTTTATTTAAAATCGACATACCGGTCATTAAACGGTAAAAACCCCCTTTTATAATAATATTACTATATATAATTATATATATTTTATACAAATATAGTTTTTAAAATATAGCGTTAAACTTAGCCAGCTCCCTGTGGAACGAACTGGACTTACTAAAAACTACACTACTCTACGATTAGGTACACTGCCTATAAGTGTTGTAGCAAGTTTTAATTAGTTTTATTAAGTTTAATAATTATTATTAACTATATAAATTAATACTTTTATAAAATAATAATATAAAAATAATATTTTTATAAAAATAAATAATTTTATTATTTTTTATATCATTTTATAAATTGTATATTTTAATAGTTTAATTCGTAATTTATATATTTATCGTTCGTAACTAGTTTTAAACTTAGTATTTTGCCATAGTAGCTCTAGATTTTTAGGCTGTGCCGTAAAATCCCTTAAGTATATTTTCTTTAGACTAAGATTTAGATGCTCTAGAATTTTATGACGTCGCTTATCGCTTTTATATTTAATAAGTTTTAGTGCCTTTTAAGTTATTGCCGTTTTGGATATAGAATTCCTTTTAAGCTTTAATAACTTTAGACGTAAGTTTTAATTTTTAGTTTTTAGAATTCTAAGTTTCGACACTTATTTTCTTATTTTTGTTTTTCGACCTTTTATTTTTCAACATTTTTCGACGCGCTTTTTTTCTTTCTTATTTCTCGACGCTCTAGTTTTTAGGACATAGAATTTTCTATTTCTTCTCTAAAATTTCAAAACGAAAAATTATTTTAAGTGGTTAAATTGATAGACATCCAAAATTTTCCGGTTCGTAGTAATAGTTGGATTTGTTAGTGGCGAGTTGTGGGCTTCTGATTTAAAGGGTCCTGGCTACCTGCTGCATCTATTGGCTATTCGAAACGTGGGCAAAATCAGAAAAGTCTATTAATTTGATAACTTATATAATTTGTATTTTTATAACTAATAGGATATTCAGTGAATGCACCGAGCAAAACGTTTACCACCTTTCATACGTTCACCACCTGTAACTAGATCAAGACATTTAGCCAATATTGTCGCCGTTGATTTTTCTTTAGAATCGTCATCTAGTCGACCAAGTACTCCAATTCAAATTTCCGATAATCCATTTTTTGAACCCGATTTCACTATCGAGAACTCGGAGGATATTCAAGGACAATTCCAAGATCCAGAACCACTAATCATTCCTCCTGAACCACAAACCGTTAAATCAGAATCCTCTAGTGATTCGTATTCAACAAATTCAATAATGGAAGTAACTGAACCTCTAAGTATGGAAGATCGAATGAGAGCCACACGCACGGGCCAAGGTCACGCCATTATTAAGCTAGACATTAATGCGCCAGATTATGAAATCAAGGGACAAATCCTACACATGGTAACTAATCAATGCCAATATAGTGGTACGCCAAAAGAAGATCCAAACGAACATCTTCGAACCTTTAATAGGATCTGTACTCTATTCAAAATCAGAGAAGTTGAAGATGAACAGATCTATCTCATGTTGTTTCTCTGGACTTTAAAGTGAGAAGCCAAAGATTGGTTAGAATCGTTACCTGAAGGGGCGATTGATATATGGGATGTTTTAGCTGAAAATTTTCTTAAACAATTCTTTCCGGCATCTAAAGCTGTGAGACTTCAAGGAGAAATTTTTACGTTCGTGGAAAAGCTAAATGAAACATTATATGAGGCATGGACAAGATTTGGAAAATTGTTGAGAGGATGTCCTCAACACGGTTTAGATACTTATCAAATAGTACAAATATTCTACCAAGGATGCGACATTGCTACATGAAAAGACATCGACATAACAGCTGGTGGTTCCATTATGAAGTAAACAGCAACCGAAGCTCACAAAATCATTAATAACACAGCATCCCACTCACATGAGTGGCATCAAGAAAAAGATATTTTTCGATCATCTAAAGCGGCTAGAGCCGATTCTAGCCATGACTTTGATTCCGTTTTCGCAAAAATAGATGCTTTCGAGAGATGAATGGAAAAGATGAATAAAGATATTCACACAATACAAATCAGTTATGAGCAATGCGGTGGACCACACTTAACGAAAAATTGTCACATTGAGCAAACGATGAAACAACGTGATAATGTTTCCTACATAAACCAAAGGCCGGGAAATAATTATTAAAATAATTATCAACCGCCAAGGCCAAACTTCAATCGAAATCAAAACATTCTTTACAATCCAAATGGACCTAACAATAACTCGTACAATCAACAAGGTCTGAATAACCAACCAACTCAAAACAACACTTTCAATCAACAAAAACCTAGCTTATATAAACCACCACAACAAACCGAAGAGAAAAAGCCAAATCTGGAAGAGATGATGGCAAAGATAATGGAATCTCAAACAGAATTTATTACATCTCAAACCCAAACAAATGAGAGGTTTGATCAGTCATTAAGAACTCAACAAGCTTCCATTTTGAATCTAGAAAAACACGTAGGTACTCTTGCTAGTATGATGAGTGAGAGGGAACAAGGAAAGCTACCGAGTAATACTGAAGTAAATCCTCGGAATGAGAATGTTAATATGGTGTCAACAAATTCTAAAAAACCATCATCAAAAGATGGGAAGGTTTTTAGATGTGAGTAACAATGAAGAAGTTACAATAACACCACCACCCGAGTATGTAAAGCCAGTGGTGGCACCATACAGACCACCCATTCCATTTCCAAGAAAAGGAGTTGAGTATGAGCAAGTAATAGGTAATAAAGTTTGGGATACCTCTGGAAAGAAGAAGAAGAATAAGAAAGTACAATAAACAAAAACCGTAAAAATAAACCCGGTGAAGACAGTTCCACCAAAACCTCCACCCAGGGTGGGTGATCCGGGTGAATTTATTGTTCCTTGTCTACTTAGTGATTGTGTTATGTATGATGCACTAGCAGATTTAGGTGCAAGTGTGAGTGTTATGCCTCTTTCATTATATAAAAGATTAGGTGTAGGTGAGTTAAGTCTAACGGAAATGAGTGTTCGACTCTTTGATCAAACCATTAGGCACCCAGTTGGAATCGTTGATAACCTACATGTTCAAGTGGGTAATTTAACCTTTCTAGTCAAATTTATTGTCATTGACATAGAAGAGGACCTAAACATTCCTCTAATTTTAGGTCGACCATTCTTAGCGTCCACCGGGGAGTTATTTGATGTAAGAAAGGGTAGAATGACACTTAGTGATGGTGAAAAATCGGTCACCTTTGTGATTTGAAAGACTAAATCTCCACCAACTAAAACCGTTGAACCGATAAAGACGATTGGTAAGAAGCATATTGTTTTACCAACTCCAACGTTAGTGCTTAACAATAATAAAACGCCTGAGTGTGGGGAAGATGAAGTGACACCTAATGATGACTTGATAACAAAGAACCCCGTTGTTGGTACGAAATTAAATGATCCCGTTATTAACAGTTCAATGAAGAAACTTATTAAATGGATTCGCGATGCTAGAACCAAGGGGAACTTTAAGTTATGTAACCGGTTAGTATCCAATCTTTTGCCTAAAGAAAAGGCGAAACTAATTGAATTTGTGGATATTACACATGAATCCGACCAATGGCTTAAAGCAAAAGTCACAGATATGTAAGTTGATTATGGTCCAAGAGAAATTGACGATGAAGTTTACCACAATTTCGACACCACAGCTACCTAAGTGTGGGGAGATTCAAATGTTCTAAGAAATAATGCTGTCTAGGGTTAGTTGTTCTATTCTCGTGTAGTTCCGAGAATGAAATCCGATTGGTCTTTTCCGCTAGTAGACACTAAAGAACTAGTTTTCTCCCCCCATTCTGATTTTTGTTTTGTTTTGTAGGTTTTGTATGAATTTAATAAGCTCTTTAGAATTAATTTTTTTTTGTGAATAAAAAAAAACAAAAATTACTTTATTTCATTAAGTTAAAAAAAAATTATTTCTAAAATTCATCGTAAGTTAAAGACTAGGTCATGAAACCGAAATTGCTTTACCCGAGGGCGGGGCGACAAATTTTGTTATCATTATATTTAATATTATTGATCTAAAGTATACCAAAAAAATTAAAAAACCAAAAATCTTTACTTTTAAAACAATCGCTTTAAAAACGACAAATTTTAAATTTTGTCGAGGGACGGACTAAGTAAACATACCGAAACTACCTAAAGTAAAAGGAAACAAAAGTTTAAAAAATTATTCATTTAAATTGTTTTAATAAACAAAGGTTTTATAATATATATATATATATATATATATATATATATATATATATATATATATATATATATATATATATATATATATATATATTTATTTTTATATTATATATATGTTTGTAGTTTATCTTATATACAAAACAGGGTAAAACAGCGCACTTTCAAAGACTGACATTCAAGTTCAGCAAAAGCTACTAATTTTGACGACAAGACGCAAAATATCAAATGTGATATAAAATAATATGTTTGCAAACTCGGTATTTTTAATCACTTTTCTACACTAATCACCCTCATGAATTTATAATTATAGTCTGATTTCATGCAAATGAGGGCATTGCATGATCTCAAGTGTAGGGAAGGGTTATAAATTTTCTCGGGTTTACACTTAGTATAATTGCCAAATTTTGTGAAAATTTGAAAAATTTTCAACTAAATGAATTCAAAATCATGTTTATACATATTTATGAACGATAAAACTAGGTGATAATACCGAAATTATTGTTACCTCGGAGAGAACATAAATGGAGAAACAACCTAAAACATTAGAATTCATTTAAAATGGAATAGAGGAGAATAAAAAGGCAAAAAAATAAATAAATAAAAGCTAAGTGTGGGAAGAATTTACCAAGTTATTTAAAACACATATCACATATATTTGGTACAGATTATTGCAGGTACTTTTGTTTTGGACGATTTTAATCAGTTTTACCTAATTTACTGTAATATATATTTGAAAGAAAGATGGATCTGCATGATGAATCAATTCCATCATTAAAAGGAAGTAAAGTCTTCCGAAAAAGACACGCGCTTCTTGATTTAGGTCAGAAAGTTGTCGTCCAGACCAGTTGTAGGTTGACGAAAAATCTAGAAAAGTCATCTCTAAAATCAGCAGGAAATCCACGGACCTCAGCATCAAACAGGGTCGCCAAGTGGTCAGACTTATTCTAACCATGAGAGGATCTGTCTCGTAAAATGGGGAGGGCGTCGTACAAATTATCTTGATAAGACTAATGAATCAGACCCCTAGAAAGGATAATCTCCTTAAAAGATTAAAAATCAGCTTTTAATCCTGATATTACTCAATCCTTGAGATTGACTTTAAAGATTGAGAATTACAAACTCATAGAATTCGATGATATCTAAACTCAAGCTTGAACGAGAAAATATTTTGATCAAATTAAAACCGATTTGTTTTCTGAAAACCTATTTTCAATGCGTTCATTACCATTGAACGTAAAATCCTAAGAATTCACCGGAATTCATTAGGTCACCTGAACCAAATCGGGTGTCAACCGTAAGAATAGTGGTTGCATAGCATGGTCGAAGACAGGACCTTGTGCCAGTCCGAAAAACTATAGGGTGATCTTTACTATTGCTCCTACAAAGGATAGTAATTGCATCCGACACGATATAGACCATAATAAAAAGCATGTCACGGGACATTGCCTTAACAGTTGCTTGTTCAACGCTTTCCTTTACAACCGGATGGTAGTTTACTGAAAGGTAATATACGGAGCAAGTATACTGGACGTGTTGCTTTCCTAATACACGGTTAGCAAGTGGGTGACACAAAACCGCAAGTTTTGAGCTAAAATTTTAAAATCTGAAACCCACACAACCCACAAAAATAATTTGCAAACACCGGTGAAGGGTTATTCCGGAAAACTTATCTAGGGTAAAAACTAGAATGAATTTTCAAAAGATCAAATGTTTTCATAAAGATCCAATTTCCTAAAAGGATCTAAATTTTTATAGTCATGTGGGACTGTAAACCACATCGTTACTATCATTGTTTATATCGCCGTATCAAAATCACTGATGTATAAAGTGTGAGAATAAAAAAAAGTGATTCGAGTGAAGTGTGATTTAATTTCAAGTTCTGTATTGCTTGAGGACAAGCAACGCTCAAGTGTGGGGATATTTGATAATGCTCCAAATGAACATATATTTAGGCACAATATCCTTCCAATATGTAAAGCTTTTAGTTGTAATTGTTCTATTTTTATGTAATATTCGTTTAAATAAATAAGTGCGAATACAAAAGAAGAAAACGACGATTTGAAGACGCAAATGACCAAAAAGCTCAAATGTACAAGATATAATTCAAGTGGTTCAATTTAATGATGAGAAACATCTAAAAATTACAAGAGTGCAAGCCACGAAACGCAAAGTACAAGATATCTTCGCGTACGAAAGGACGTTCGAAAATCCGGAACCGGGACTTGAGCCAACTATCAACGCGCGACGCAACAGAGCTAAAATTACAAGTCAACTATGCACATAAATATAATATAATATATAAATAATTCTTAAAATTATATATATATTATATTATATATTAATAAAACGTCGGCAAAACTAGAAAACAAAAGTAGGTGGCCTGATCCAGCTGGCCATTCGATCGCATGGCCAGGAAGACCATTTTTCATGCGATCGCATGAAGCCAGAAACCTGGCCAGGTCCTATAAATTCAGCATTTTTCGACGAGTAAAAGACACCTTTTTCTTTTCCTTTCTATGTAACGTAAATATATATATATATATATATATATATATATATATATATATATATATATATATATATATATATATATATATATATATATATATATATATATATATATATATATATATATATATATATATATATATATATTATAATATAATTTTAATTTTAAGTTAATAATAATAAGGTTATTTTAAGAATGTTTTACGGGGTTTAAGTCGAAATTCTGTACGTGCAACGCTACGCGATTAATCACCACTGTAAGCTATGTTCTTCCTTTTTAAATTAATGTCTCGTAACTAAATTATTATTATGCTTATTTAAGCCAAAGTAATCGTGATGTTGGACTAAAAATTAAGATTGGGTTATTAGATTTTGTACCATAATTAAGGGTTGGACAAAAGACCGACACTTGTGGACATTGGACTATTGACTATTAATAGATAGGGGGTATTGTCTAATCGAATGACAACTCATTATAACCTGTCGAACCTATCTTCAAATTAGTTAATCTAATAATTATTAAAATGATTATGTATGTTTTATTTAGTGACGTTTATACGACATCTTTTACGATCATTTAATTAATTATTCGGGTTGGGTAATTGATTATTCATTCTGATCAAGTGGGTAAATTAATATTCATATTTCATTAAAACAGGGGTGGATTACATATAAGGATAATTGGTGTAATTGTTAACAAAGTATTAAAACCTTGGATTACACGCAGTCGATAACCTGGTGTAATTATTAACAAAGTATTAAAACCTTGTTACAGTTCGAATCCCTAATTAGTTGGAATATTTAACTTCGGGAATAAGGTTAATTTGACGAGCATTTTATAATTATGACCGATGGACTATTATGGACAAAAACCAGATAGGTATCAAATAAATCAGGACAAATGACAATTAACCCGGGTAACAATTAATTAAAATCAAAACGTCAAACATCATGATTACGGAAGTTTAAATAAGCATAATACTTTTATTTCATATTTCATCGTACCTTTATTTACTGTCATTTTAATTACTGCAATTTACTTTATCGCAATTTAAATTCTGTCATTTATATTATCGTCATTTTACTTTACGCTTTATTTAAAATCGACCAACCGATCATTAAACGGTAAAAACCCCTTTTTATAATAATATTACTATATATAATTATATATATTTTATACAAATATAGTTTTTAAAATATAGCGTTAAACTTAGCCAGCTCCCTGTGGAATGAACTGGACTTACTAAAAATTACACTACTCTACGATTAGGTATACTGCCTATAAGTGTTGTAGCAAGGTTTACGTATATCCATTCTATAAATAAATAAATAACTTGTTTAAAATTGTATCTTATTTCGTAGTAAAAATATAGTATATTTCATATACACCTCGCATAACATCACAACTATTGGCCGATATCCTGGAGACGTTCAGCTCTCTGCGAAAAATCAATATGAAGCTCAATCCTACAAAGTGCAGTTTTAGGGAAGAAGAAGGCAAGTTCTTGGGGCATATAGTTACGCCTAGAGCAAATCAAGGCTAATCCCAAGAAAATTGAAGCTGTAGAGCGAATGACCTTCCCAAAATCAAGAAAAGAAGTTCAAAGTTTAACAGGCAAGTTGGCTACGCTAACGAGATTCCTGTCAAAAGCCGCAGAGCGGTCATTACCATTTTTCCAGACTCTCAAAAATTCATTGAAAAAGTCGGACTTCAGGTGGACTGAGGAGGCTGAAAAATCTTTTGTCAAGATGAATTCCTCCTCAAGGAACTGCCTATTTTAACTGCGCTTATAGCGGGATAGACATTGATGTTGTATCTTGCGACTTCAAAAGAGGCCATCAGTTCCGTTCTCATCGCAGATAGGGGGAAGGTATGTCTATTGGGACTTGAAATAGGTACGGAATGTAATGTTTATAGTGTATTTCTCACTATTTTAGCGCAGGTACAAATGCATGTGTATTTTGCCAGCAAAGCACTTAGCGGCATCGAAGTTAACTATCCACCTATTGAACAACTTGTGTATGCGCTAGTACACATGGCTCATCGGTTGCGCAGGTACTTCCAGGCGCATCAAATAGTGGTGTTAACTGACCAACCCATAAGACAAGTATAAGTCGTGGCGTGCACATCCTCATCTCTTGTTTACACAATCTCATAAGACACTAAATACGCGCTTGAATTAATTATGACTTGCTGGTAAAATGTGATAACAGGTGTTGTACAAGCGTAAGGTTTCGGGTAGATTAGCCAAGTGGGCCATTGAATTGGGAGAACATGAAATCAATTACTCCCCATACACGGCCGTAAAAGGCCAAATACTCGCAGGTTACTTGGCTGAAACAACAGAGAAGTAGAGGCACTCGCGGAAAGTACTACAATCGATTGTGACAAAAATCAGGTATGGGAATTGTATACAGATGGAGCTTGTGGACTCGAAGGCACTGGACTGGTCCTCACGAGTCCTGACAGAAGGGACAATACTTATGCACTCCGATTTACGTTTGCTGCGACCAAAAATGAGTCTGAGTATGAAGCATTGCTATCTGGGATGCGCATAGTGCAACAACCTGGAATAAAGCACTTGGATGCATAAGTGGACTCACAGTTGGTCGCCAACCAGATCAATGGATCTTTTGGGGTGCATGAAGCCTCTATGCAGCGATACATGGAGCTGGTGCACGAATTGGCAAATGAATTCGATGTTTTTAGGTTAATGCAGGTACCCAGGGGGCAAAACAAGAAAGCAGACGTGCTGAGTAAATTGTCCGCTTTGGCCTTCGATCATCTGCGCAAAAACGTGTGGGTTAAAGTGTTAACAGGAAAATCTATTAATGAGAAACCAAATGTTGCGCCCATCGGGGAAGAAAACCCGAATTGGATGACACCGTTAGTGAAATTCTTAACGGAGGGCGAACTTCCAGCAGACAAAAAAGAAGCGCAAAATATTCTCATGAAAGCCGCCATGTATGCGTTAATCGAAGGTGTCTTATATCAGAAATCTTATCTAGGGCCAAGCTTGTTGTGCATTGGACCTAATCAGGCTAAAGAGGTGCTTCAAGAAGTTCACGAGGGTTCTTGTGCTTTGCACTCAGGTTACAGAACAATCGCTGCAAAAGTGATGCGCATAGGGTATTACTGGCCCACCATTCATAGCGATGCATCGGAAACTGTAAGGACATGCCAATCGTGTCAACAGCATGCGCTGATAAGCCGAGCACCACGACATCCTATGATACCAATAACGGCTGATTCAGTAAATGGGCCATCGACATTGTCGGCCCTATCACTGTGTGCTCAGGTACGCATGAAATAATACACTTGTGTAATACTTTGGAATATACGCGCTCTAATAGTATTTACATTATCATTGCTTGCTCAGGAGGTATAAAATTCTTGGTGGTGGAAATTGATTATTTCACCAAGTGGGTGGAGGCTAAGGCAATGGCAGCAATTACTAGCAGGCGCATCCATAAGTTCTTTTAGGAAGATATTGTGAGCAGGTTTGGTATCCCCAATGAAATTGTCAGCGACAACGGTACTCAGTTTGAAAGCGACCTGTAAAGACCCAACCCGTTATCCAACCAATTTCGAGACACATTTGTTTTTTGTTTTTTGAAATAGTCTCTGCCACGCCTTATGGCGCGGCCGCGCCCACAACCTGCGCGGCGGGCAGAAACATAAAACAGTACCAGTCATCAGGTTAAATAAGCTCGACATTCAAATTCAGTGAAATGGCACAGCGCGCCCTGACCCTGCGTGGCGCGCAAACATACCTGATCAGATTCTGTTTTATATACAAAAATGAGCAAGCGAAAAATCCCACTACTCGGCACTCTTAAATAGAACTAAACACCACATCACTTCACGACAAGTAAATTAAACAAGTTTTCACAATAAAACGAGTTTTACGACACCGGGCCTGCTTTGACCTGATTCACCATTTCGGTTACAAAAAAACAAGTTTCGACCACGTTAGTTTAATTTCCAAACGACACTGGAGCATGGTGTTTGGGGGTTAAACTACCCAATATTTGGTCAAACTTCAAAAGCGTCCCCTATCATAACAAAAGCAAGAGGTCACTAATCCAAACGAATTCCCTTACCTTTATTGGCGCCGGAGCCTAAAAAGGTTAACAATGAGAGGGTAAGCAAAATGCTTAGTGAATGCAATAATTACACATATACATATATAACCTACTTACTTGCAATCACTTACACAATTACCGCATACACGCTAGCAATATAATTAGCATACCATCGCAAAGTATAACGCTAAATCTCCAATACACAAGCTAGCACGAACAATAACATATAACCCGAACAATATATTATGCTAAATAGTAAATCAACACATAACCATGATTAACCAATCGTACGAGGGGATGGTGCTCGCGAAAGACCACCGGTGTTCACAACAACCATTAGTGTACAACGAAATATATCACTAACCCCTGGGTGGCATCGACCGCCCGAACCCCCCCCCCCCCCCCCCACACACACACACACATGATGATATGGTATCGTACGCCCGAACTTTAAACCCATATCTCATGCCAACACGATGTGGTATCGCGCGCCCCCGTGCGCCCGAACTTAAATCCCACATCGTATTTCACACAAGTAAGTACATTACATACACACATGTGTAATTATTCCACTCACCTTAACACCTTTGGTGAATGATGAAACAAACTTGCAACCTTCAATGTAACGTACCTATTATACTATGCACATAATCAATCTTACATTCAAGTTGGTCAACCAACTCACCCACCATCTTAGGGTCATCTTGACCCATAGTGCAAATGTGAACCATTTGCACCTTTAACCCTCACACTAGGTCAAGATTACACCAAATCGCTAACATCGATCGATTAAGGTCTTAATACACTTATTAACACAAAGTTATTGCATTTTCATACTCACTAGGCAACTTAGGTCACTCAAGACTCATTTGACCCATTCCAAGGTCAACACACCCATCTGGGTCATCCACAACCCAAATAACACCCATTTACAAAATTAACAAAGTGTGCTAGTGATTAACTAACCATTTAAGACCCATAAACACATATTATCACTTTAAAACTCTAGGTTAGTCATTCTTGGGTTCTTATGACTCAATCTTACCCAAAAACCCCCAATCATCAATAAATGGGTTTTATGTTCACCATTAACCCAAACCCTAACCCTTAAACAAATCAAAGTAAATAAAATCAAGGTCAGGACATACTACCACAATCAAAACGTAGCTAGTAACTAGATGAACAACTTTAATACATGCACTTTGACCCAAATCAAGCTTCTTCCTCCTTGATTTGAGCTTTCTCTCTCTTAATTGGTTTCTCTCTCTAAAATTGAAGTGGAGAGGATAAGGTTGGTGGTTGGAATGAATGTGTCCCAACCATCACAAAACTGGTTATAAATGACCTAAATTCGACCCCCAAGTGAAATTACCCAAAAGCCCTTATTCATTTAACTTAAAAATAAAAGAGCTGGTAACAGCTGTCTTGCGCGGCGCTCAACTACATGGCGCGGCGCGCCGTAAAGGCACAAAATTCAGTTTTCAACTTTTCAACGTGATACAACCCCCACACTCGCTTATGTACTCCTACAATAACACTTATGTACACCACTTATATTCATATTATGTACATTAAAATAATCTGGGTCTTACACGAGCCTTTCAAGAGCTGGTGTCAAGAGTTGAATATCAAGCAGTCATTTACTTCGATCGCTCACCCACAGGCCAATGGCCAATGTGAAGTAACAAACCGAGATATCGTAAGGGGAATAAAAGCGCGCATGGGCTTGTATGGAAATGAGTGGGTTGATGAGCTCTCGAGTGTTTTGTGGACGCATCGTACTACTCATAAAAATAGCACAGGAGAAACACCGTTCAGCTTGGTTTATGGGATATTGGAATAATCCCCACCGAATTAATGATGAAGCGCATATGTAGCTTCGATGAGTCAAGTAATGATGAAGGTTTATGCGCTAACCTAGACATGCTAGAAGAGTGTAGAGAAATAGCTGCCATACGTGAAGCTGTCAACAACCAGAAAATCTCTAAGTATTATGATAAGCGTGTCAAGCCTATGTCGTTTTGAATTGGAGATTATGTATGGTGCAACAATGAGGCTAGTCGGGCAGAAAATACTGGGAAGCTGGGGTCCAACTGGGAAGGCCCTTATGAAGTTATTGGCATAAGTGCAACGGGGTCTTATATCCTGGCAGGAATAAATGGAGAACGAATACCTCGTACTTGGCATGCAACTTGAAAAGATGTTACATATAATTGTCAGGCTGCAGCACCAGAATTGATCACCCCACCTTTTAAGCACTTGCATTTTTTAGTTTACTTGAAATGTTGCTTTATTTACTTGTAAGACAATTCGTATTTCATTCATGGTTGCCATAAGTTGTCATTTGGATACGACTTAAGAATTTGATTTATTTTGTGATGAATAAATTAAATTTTTCTAATAGAAGTGTTTGGTTACATTTCGACGCACAATATGATAGCAATTATGTGCATCCTGTCTCCTTAAGGGATGATCTCTAGCTCCCGCATGGCAGAAGCCTGTTTAGTTACAAGGCTAGATTTTAGGGTGGGATACAGGCATTGGTTTGCCTAGACCAACACACTCTCGCAGACTAGAAGACTACAAGTCATGACTATAAACGGCAAGCATTGGGGTTGATTGCCCACTAGCCTAAGTGTTGGTTCACTTGGAAGACTCTGGATATTTTACTTAATAATGTAATGAAAAGCGTCGGCTATGTGCACAATAGTATGGTGTCGGTTAGTATTATTAAAATTGGAGTATAAACGAGTATACATTGATTTGTATGCAAATAAAATTTTAAGTTTTAAGAACTTAATACGCCTAGTGATGCAACAATACAATAAGAAAAGATATTGAGTTACTTTACTTATTAAAACAAAAGACGCAATGCATAGCATTGACTACGTTATACTATTACAAAAAAGTGCTTAAAGCACAAAACTTAAACTGGCAAGCATGCCATTACGATTACAATGAAATTGAAATCTAAACTACGTGGCCTATCTGGAACGGTGCCCTACAATAATGGTAACAATCCTTCGAACCCTCGCCCGCAGCGATCATGCGGATTGCCCCATGTAAACAGAAAATGAAAAAACTAAACTAAGGGAGGGAGTACACCCATGGTGTTAAAAGCGCCTCAAGAAGCACGCTAATAACGGATGCACCCCCAAGGGTAGTGATCAGGATCAGAAGCGGCATCCACAAGAGTTTGAATAGAAATACTTTCCAGCACTTTGTTGGACTCAAGAACTCTTTCGTAAGCATTATCTTCAAGCTGGTCAATGATGATCTGAGGAATAAAACTGGAACTTCAATATTTTTTTAGATTAAATCCCAGAACCGCACCCGTTCGAGCTCCTTGACAGCCTTAAGAGCTTCTGTATAAAGCTCAGTTACAATAGAAGCACCAAGCGCATGGGTGGTAATGGTTGGAAGCACTGCTCGTAGATCTACATAAGTCCATCACATGACGTCACGGCTCGCAGCAGCTTCGCTAACCTGGGTAGTGAGATCATTTTTCTCAAAAGTCAATAAATCAAGATAGGAGGTAGCAACAGCAAGCTCCTCCCTCAGTACCTTGTTTTCCTCCTCGTAATCAACCTGCAAAGATAGCAACTCAACTTTTTCTTTCTTTAAAGACTTAACAGTGGCCTCAGCTGTTTTCAGCGCGTTATTGGCCACTTTCAACTGCATTTCAAGAAGCTGCACTATTTTCTGTAGCTGCCCAGATAAATGAAGATCAGCACGATGAGTGCGCTCGGTACTCAACCTATCACAATCCCTCGCCCATGTCAAGAATGACAACTACTAGTCGAAGTTCTTCTTTTGGTCTGGTGTCATCTTCTCCAACTCTTGCCTTTTGACAGCAGGAGCGCACCCCTGCATGTAGAGATTTTTCTCAAGTGCGGCGCGCTAGGAAACATTTAAAATGGTAAACAAGTTATCTACTTGGATAGGCACGTATCGGTTATCATTCAGAATTGGCGCCCGAGTGGATGGGGTGGCGCTGGCTCGGCTAGCAGCAGGAGTAGTGGAGGATGGAGCAATAATGGCAAGAGGAACCAGTGTGATTGGATAAACATTAGTAGTTGGGGGCGCAGGAATTACAGGGGGTGCGCGTGCAGCAGATTGAGTGCAGCAGAAACAGGAGGCTCCACATCTTCATCGATATGAACAACTATCAACAAAATACCATAATCAGACATGCAAGATGTAAGAATATCAACTTTAGAAAAATAAATAAAGTTGTATTATTCCTTCAGATGAACTCGCAACTTTGTTCTTCTTAGTGGGAGGATTGAGGCGCATAGAAGAGCGACACTTTGAAGTAGCCTCATCTGCTATCTCCTCACTATTCATGGCTTCGACATCCCTCATGCTAGCATCCTGTTCAACGATTTCCTTCTTGATGGTGTAACCCTTGAAATCTTCATCCATAAGAATATCACGAGCATTCATCACTGCAAAAGTAGCGCACAAAGGTTAGCATGCACTAAAATAAATCATTAATTAATCGATTTAGGCAAATAAAGAATATACCCTTTCTCCTAAAAATGATGACCGGATTGGTGCCAACATACGGCCAATATGATGAAACTTTGGTAATAAACAAAACTTCGTTTAGATAGATACGAAGTTTAAGCTTTTTGTTGGAGCACATGTCAAATAATTCCTGCTCAGCCTGGACCATGGGAGGGGGTTTATTCAAAGAAGTGTTTGAACCGGTGTGCCATTGAAGAATGTTGGCAAACTCAGGAGGGACAAACTTGTTGTCAACGAAGTAAAAGGAATCTTTCCAAGAGTTTTGTAGACCCTTCTTTTGACCAGCAGTGAATGAAACTCGATCAGAGAAACTATACCAATCATGCTCACTTAAGTTGGTAACGAAAGATGTTTTGAAAAACTACCAAAGAAGTCTCGCGATTGTTAGCCTACACCACATTTCAAACAAAAATAAACGAGTGGCACTGTAGGGGTGCACTTGGCTTAACCCTATATTGTAGGCTGACAGAACTCTCATGAAAAAAGTGGTTGGGGGAATGCGAATGTCTCCTACCTCGAGGGTTTGATCATAAACGACAATCTTATTTGGGGGTGGTTTATGGGCTCGTTCATTCGACCTTGGAAGTGTAGGGTTAAAATCAACAATTGGTGGATTCCATTCGGTGATGCATTTGATTGACTCTTGGTCAAGGGTTGGAGCAATTGAATGGACATGAAAAACAGTCGTCCTAGCAAAAGAAGATGACATGATTATGAGATTAAGGTGAAGAGTGAACTGACCTGAGCAATTTTCGAAACTTGATCGGAAAATTTGGGAGCGAAGATAAAGAAATTAATTTGAATCGTTTACCCTAAATGGAAAATAATGGTCCTATTTATACTAGGAACGGTTAGGGCTCCAAAAATGAGTAATTTAATATGCACCGTACACGTGTCACAATCTGAACAGATGACAAAACGAATGAGCGGTTAACGATAAGAATATCGCTTGGTTTAGTTTTGGTATGGTGTAGGTTAGCAAATACTGGTGGTTACGCGAGCTGTGATTTGACAGCCTGCCATGATTATCTGCACTGCATCCGTTTCCAAGACTGTCATTAGCAGACGTTTGATTGACAACGGCTGTCTGGCAATTAATGCACCATAATGGCGAATCCTGGTTAAATGATTTGGTTACTTAGAGTTTCTTTTATTTTTTAATCAAGATATTTTATGAGCCTTAAACGTATTTTCCGTTTTAAAGTTCCTAAGTAGTAGTTTAATATGATGCTCCATGGTGATCGCACATCATATTAAATTGGGGGACTTAATGATATGCGTACCTATGCGCATGACGCTCGTGTGTATCACGTGCAGTACACACGACTGGAACATTATCAAATCATCTGATTAGGAGGCGCGCATATGAGTATTGCTTAGCGAGCACGAAAGCAATTTGATGTAATCTTATCGATAATTAAGCATGATTCTTTTCCAACTATAATTCCGTTAGTTATGGTTATTATTCGAGAATGATCTAGAAGCGAATTAAGAGGTAATCTAGGGTTAAGGTTTTATTATAAATACAACCCTAACCGCTTTCACTCGATACAATGTTTTTCTGTATTACTCGAATATACGATTGCATTCAGGAAACAATCTTACGGTAACAGGTTGTTCTTCGAACATAAACCCTAAGCAACCACCTTTAGTAGCCATTGTTGCGGCAGTTGCCATCAATGGTGGACATAGCTTTTATCACCCTTTTGTAGATCATCATCTCGATAAGGGTTATTCACGGTATACAGGATCGGAGAAAAAAGCTATAAACGTTCTTAAACACTCCATCATGCACTCAACATTAAGTTTTCTCTTGGAGTAGATTTATGTTCGATCATTTAAATTATCATTGCTTGCTCAGGAGGAATAAAATTCTTGGTGGTACCAATCGATTACCTCACTAAATGGGTGGAGGCAAAAGCATTGGCAACAATTACTAGCAAGCGCATTCGAAACTTCTTTTAGGAAGATATTGTATGCAGGTTTGGTATCCCCAATGAAATTGTCAGCGATAATGGCACTCAGTTTGAAGGCGAGACTTTCAGGAGCTGGTGTCGAGAACTGAATATCAAGCAATCTTTTACTTTAATCGCTCACCTGCAGGCAAATAGACAATGTGAAGTAACGAACCAAGATATTATGAGGGGAATAAAAGTGCGCCTGGATTTGTATGGAAATGAGTGGGTTGATGAGCTTCCGAGTGTTTTGTGGGTGCATCGCACTACTCATAAGAATAGCACAGGAGAGACACCGTTCAGCTTAATTTATGGAATGGAAGCGGTAATCCCCGTTGAATTGTTGGTTCCAACGAAGCGCATACGTAGCTTCAATGAGTCAAGTAATGATGAAGGCTTGCGCGCTAACCTAGATATGCTAGAAGAGCGCAGAGAGATAGCAGCCATACGCGAAGCTGTCAATAAACATAAAATATCATAGTATTATGATAAGCGTGTCAAGCCAATGTCATTCAGAATTGGGGATTATGTATGGCACAATAATGATGCAAGTCGGACAGAAAATACTGGAAAGCTAGGGCTCAACTGGGAAGGCCCTTATTAAGTTATTGGCACAAGTACAACAGGATCTTATATCCTGGCAGGAATTAATGGAGAACGAGTACATCGTATTTGGCATGCAACCAATTTGAAAAGATGTTACATATAATTGTCAGGCTGCAGCACCATGGATTGATCACTCCGCCCTTTTAAGTACTTGAATTTTTTAGTTTACTTGAAATGTTGCTTTATTTACTTGTAAGACAATTCGTATTTCTTTCATGGTTGCAACAAGTTGTCATTTGGATATGGCTTATGAATTTGATTTATTTTGTAATAAATAAATTTAATTTTTTGAATAGAAGTGTAGAGTTACATTTCGACGCACAATATGATAGCAATTACGTGCATCCTGCCTCCTTAGGGGATGATCTCTAACTCCCGCGTGGCAGAAGTCGGTTTGGTTACAAGGCTAGATTTTAGGGTGGGTAACAGACATTGGTTTGTTTAGACCAACACACTCTTGCAGACTAGAAGACTGCAAGTCATGACTATAAACGATAAGCTTTGGGTTGCTTGCCCACTAACCTAAGTGTTGTTTCACTTGGAAGACTCTGGATGTTTTACCTAGTAATGCAATGAAAAGCGTCGACTATGTGCACAATAGTATGGCGTCAGTTAGAATTAGGGTTTAAAGTTTATATTTAGGTTTGAGATTGAGTTTTTAACACGGACGGTTTAGAGTTTGTGTTTATGGTTTAGGGTTTTGAGTTTAGGGACTAAACCAAAAACACTAAACCTTAAACTCTAAATCGGGCTAAATTTATCAAGAAATCTCATGTTTGGATAACATACATCAGATGTATGTTAACATGCTGTTAAAAACATTTTATTTTTGTTTCCTGAATCTATACAATGAATACTAACTCTAGATTTTTTTTTAATTGAAAATCTAATTTTAAAGTTAAAAAAATAAATTTACTTATCTCTTATTCCAAAAGGGTGCTTATCCATTGATCTCTCCCATGTATGTGTGTGTGTGTGTGTGTGTGTGTGTGTGTGTGTGTATATATATATATATATATATATATATATATATATATATATATATATATATATATGTTATTTAATTCTCATATCATTCACAACCACAAATAACATGTTTAATTGTAAATTATATGAAATGTTTGAATGTTCACAAAAACATATGCACATGTGAACGAGAAATTATATATTTGATTATATATATAGTTAAATATAGGTTTTTTCAAGCTATTTTTTTAATCTTACGTTCCATCAATATTTATAAGTGATTTAAACTGCCAACATGTGAAAATCTTTGTAATTTAATGATTTGTCGTTGATTAGGTCTATTAATACTGTTTAATCGGTCCTACGAAGTGGTATCAAAGCTCTCGTGCCATTAATCGACTGGTTTGAGTCAAAATCATGTTTTAGGTTTGGGGGTTTTGATGGTTTTGAAAGAAATCATCAAAATCTAATCGTTGTCACGTTATAATCATTCTTTTATTTGAGGAAAAAGGTTATTACAGCGAGGAACCTTAACCCTGTGCATCACAAGTGTTAAACATGTCAAAATAAGTGATTTCAACGTTTATTATTAAATTTTTGACCAAAGGTATATGACAAAGATTGTGTAACCTTATTATTAAATTAAAAAGTGAGAAATAGTGGAAAGTAAACATGTAATGATATGAACTAGTAAAAGTGGCCTGCGCGATGTTGTGGGGCCTTTCAGGTTGCATATTCGTAGTTAACGTAACGTTATATTATACAGAATCAAAAACGCTTTGCTACGGGGGTGTTTGGATACACGTGATTAGTACCTAGCTTACCTAATGGCTCGTGCGTTTTTAACGCCAGAAAGATTGCGTAAAAAAAGAAACGGAACCATCGACATGATGTATGTAGTTTGAGTTATTTATTAAACGTGTCTGTGTACGTATGAAAAACAGCCCGAAATATTTAACGTTTTATGAAAAATGTCCGTTTCGCGTATAGTTAGTTACGTTGTGTTCGTAAAATTATTTCGAGTTGAACGGTGATGTTGAAAAAATTTAACGCCCGGCGAGTGGGAAGATATGATCCGTTAAAAATTGGGTGGAGTTTGTTTAAATTTTTTAGTTAAAATAACGATTTTGCGTTTAACACCCCTATTTTGAGGGGTGGAATTGTGTAATGGCTAAAGTTTAAGGGGTAAATTATTTTTGTTTGGATGTCGTTTCATTGATGTTAAACGACCAAATGTTCCATGCTTGTTAGTGTATTTAAATAAATAATAATAAAATAAAATAATAATAATAATAATAATAAAGTATTGTATGATTCAAATGGTATAATAAATTTGAGGGACATGTTTCACCATCAAATTTATATAAATTGTTAGCCTGTTCAAATCATCACACACGGATGGAATAAGTTGAAGTATATAAATGAAAACCAAAAATTATATATGGTGAGTTGTAAGATTAGGACACTCAACTAGAATTATTCTTATATATGCATTTCATTTCATATACTCTTGCATTGTATTGTATTAACATTACGACATTTTAGATACATTGTCGTTCAAAATGGTGATAAAAGAATGGCAAAATAACTAAATTCTGGGCACTAATGTCTAGATGCAATCACATGTGAAGATTATTATAGATTACTGATAAAGACAAAATAGTTTAAGAAATCATTAAAATCAAAATTACCTTTTAAATAAAATCTAATTATTTTCGTAGATAATATACACATACGTGAACATGTCACCATTCATTTAGATGTATATTATGGAGTTTATAATTTTCATTTCGTGAGGTGATCTTTATACCATCTTATTTTTGACTTGCATTACTAACAATCTTTTTAAATCATTTTACCCTTCATCAAATAACTATTAACTTAGTTAGTGTATGACAAAACTAATTGTATGACAATCATTAATCTAATGGTTAAAAAATTAGTTTAGATAGTGTATGACAAAACTATGTGATGTAAGGATCATCTCCATTTATTTGTCGTAAAAAAATATTAAATGATATTTATATGTAATTTGTAACTATTGTATCTATAAAATTTATATAATGATGTTGGGTTATCGCAATTGAAGATACTCCTATATATACTATATATACCGAGTACAATATATTGGAACATATATTAAGATATGGTTACATATTTTTATTTTTATTTAGATTTAGAAACCTATACTAAAACCGTGTTATTGAGGTTTCAGAACGAAAAGTAGTCATTGGAACTGGAAGGAGTCGAAGTCATTGGGAAAAAGAAAAGCAATTTTGACTTTTGTTACTTTTATTTATCAATTTCATAAGTCTTTGTAAACACATGTTTAATTGTATTGGGTTTTTAATATTTAATAATTAAAATTAATAAGTAGTCTTAGTATTGGGGAATTAAGTATTATATGATAAACCGACAGTTTTATTGACTATTATGCCCCTAAATTAAATTTAAATAAACTACGTTTATTATTCAAATAGTTAAGTAATTAAGTAATGGGTAATACTAATAGTGTATTACACAACTCAAACTAAATAAGAAACTAAAGTAATGAATTCCTAAAAAATAAGAATATAAAGCTAGTTAAAGACCCGCGAATTCGCGGGATTTTCTTAAAAGAATTTGTTATAGTAAAGTAGAATTGGACTAATTTATTGAAGATTGATTATTGATGATTACACATTACAAAGTATTTGATAAGCGATATGCTGAACTTGAAATGAGCTAAAATAGTGTAAGGAAATCCAAACTTAACACTGCTGAAACATTATATTATGGAGTAATAGTCGCGAATTGGTGGCATCTTTGTAGAACTTTGATGTAGTGGAGTAACACATTTTAAAACTATATGTATATATTTTTAAGTTACATATCACACAACTGATAGAATAAAAGAATCACAAACTCTAAACATAATTCTTAGTGTTTCGGTTGATTTTCTATAATTTTCACGTTCTAGCTTCAAAGATCTACTTGAAAGAGTTTCACGTTGGCTGCATAAAGCAAGTTGTATCTATGTGCTAATCTAAATAAGTTTTTACTGAGCACTATAACTCTGCATATTTAAATCATTAGCTACACTTTACACTCATATTTAATTTCAAAGCACTCAAATAGATAGTACGGATCAAAACGACACCCATAATAGATACTATTATCATTATAATACACAAAGCTAAAAAAACGGGTCATTGTAAATTTGACAGAATGTTATGGGACATATTACTTCATATTTGGCTTGTGCCTTTGGGACTACTTAAAATATCATCAAAAATTGAGTATATACTATAAATACTTTGTCGGAGTATGACCTTCACATATTGAAATATCAAAAGCCCTGTTTGACTCGCGGAATATTTTTGGATGTAATTGAATACACTAAGGGTATTGCATTATGAAGGAATTATTTTCCAAGGGATTAGATTACATGTTCATTTAGTGATAAAAAATTTAAAAGTAATGTGGTTAAGAAATCTGAATGTGATTAAGTAATTTGATAGAAATACCTCTTTAATAAATAATATATTTTTATTTATTTTGGTGACCAAAGAACTCAACCTTAACCCTAAACACTAAACCCTAAACCCTAACCTTAACCCTAAACCCCTAACCCTAAGCCTAACCCCTAAACTTTAAACTCTAACCCCTAATGTGATGACGCGGAAATTTCCGACCAAATTTAAACTTTATCTTCAAATGATTTAATGTTCCGACACGATAAGCAAAGTCTGTAATGTTGAAATCTCAAAAACTCTGAACTGTGTTCATGTATTCATTTACCCTTCGACTGTTTCCGACGATTCACGAACAATTATGTGTAAATAGATATGCATGAATATATATATATATATATATATATATATATATATATATATATATATATATATGTGTGTGTGTGTGTGTGTGTGTGTGTGTGTGTGTGTGTGTGTGTGCATGTGTGTGTGTGTGTGTGTGAATATTAAATTGAGAAATATTAATAAAACATTAAACGGTTTGATTAATATGAAAATAAGTTATGAAGTCTATTATATGACTTGAGAACGTTAACAAAGTATTAGATGAATAATACTTTACATGAACGTAATTATTTCAATATATTTATCAACGAAATTAAAAGATTGAATTATCAGATACATTGAAATATGAGTACGGGTCTCTATTGGGAGGTCCACATTGATTTGAGAATTCGTTTCTTTTTAACGGTATTTGGAATAAATGGTAAAGTGATTTACAAGTAAGAACAAATGTGTCAACTAACGAAAGTTAGACAAAAGTTAGTGGAGAATTGAATATTCATAATATTCAATCGGTTTAGTTTCAAACATGCGGAAACGTTTTTCAATTCAATAGAATTTGATTATTAAAATGTTTTGATCACAAAATTTGAATATATATAATAGGTTAGAATGTTGGTTATTAAATATATAAATAAACTCGCAACGTGTATTTAAAACATGTTTATGAATATTGAATATATATACATATATATATACATATATATATATATATATATATATATATACATATATATATATATATATACATATATATATATATACATATATATATATATATATATACATATATATATATATATACATATATATATATATACATATATATATACATATATATATATATATGATTTTGAATTAGTTAAGTAAACGATAGTAACACTTGTTTATTGATTCGATTTATAATTAGATATATTAATTAGAACGTTTGAGAAATTAAAATAAACGCTGGCGCATAAATGAATTATATCAAATTAAGTTCTGAAGCGTAAACGTTAGGTGATATAATAATATCTATTGTTTAAACAATTTTAAACTTTGAAATATAATTAGTCTTTGAAAAACTAAATTAGTAAATAAATATTTCTAAAATATATATGTTTATAATTCTAAATGAATGAAATATAATATTAACTTAGTTATAAAATGTTTTGATAATATTAAATATACTTTTGTAAATAACGAGACATCGATTTAAAGAAGCAAATGACCAAAACCCTCAAATGTATAAAGTATATTTCGTGTAATATAATTTATTACCTAATAAGTCTAATTATTGATAAAGGTACCTGTCGCGCAACATAAAGTACCAGTTTTCTAATCGTACGAAAATGCATTCGAGAAACCGGAACCAGGACATATGTCGAGTGTCAACGTACAAGTTATTGGAACAAAATTTACAAGTTAACTATGCACACGAATATAATATAATATATAATTAATTATATAAATTAAATATATTATATATTAAATATTAAATAAACTGTCGGCAGCCTCAAATAATTGACCAGTGAGCTGGAAAAGGGAGCACCGCAATTGCAGAGCTGAGACACACATAAGAACCGTAGTCGCGGAGCTAATGGGTCCAGTCAGGGGCTATAAAGCTCGGACGTGATCAAGTTGCAATTCATTTCATCATTCGCCTCTCAAACTCTCGACATATATATACATATATTATTATTATTATTATTATTATTAATGATTAATATTATTATTAATCGTATTATTATTATTAGAATATACATAAAATACTACGACAAGGTCATGAACGAGTTATTTCAAAAACTAGTTTTCGAGCGGGCTAGAGCAAAGGAAATTATGGGTTATAGCTATGGAGGTTATGGGTATGGTTCATGGGTTTTGTTCGTGAGGTCAACCTAACGTTTATCATCTACGTTGTGTCTACGTACTTTCCTGCAATATTGAATCTCAATATTGATACGTCAACACTCGTATCCTATTTTTTTATATTAATAGTGTATCCCTGACTAGTGTTCGAGTATATAGGATTATGCATGCATGTATGCTTAATTTTGTCGTTATATAGTTTATGATAAATCATGAATTTAATACATATGCTACTGAGATAAGGTATATGATATGCATGTCGTTGAAAAGCTGTCAAAAATTAATAACTTTTCATTTAGAAGTCGTGTGGTTTCGATGAACGGATTAAAAGATATGACCAACTGAATTATCATTAATTTTCGTATTATTATTAAAATGATTATTATTATTACTATCGTCGTTATTATTATTATCAAATTATTATTATTATTATTATTATTATTATTATTATTATTATTATTATTATTATCATTATCGTTATTAATATAAGTATTATCATTAAAAATTGTTATTGTTATTATTATTACTATCGTTATTGTCATTAAGGTTATTGTTAATATTATCATTATTATTATTATTATTATTATTATTATTATTATTATTATTATTATTATTATTATTATTATTAGTATTATTATCATTAATATTATTTTAATATTTATTATTATTAGTATCATTATTATTAAAACTAATATTAGTATCATCTAATTATTATGATTACTATTATTATCATTATTATGAATGCGATATAACAAAGGACTAAAACTATTAAACAAATTGATTAGGAAATAATGAGTATATGTATCATGATGAAATTAAAATATTTTAAGCTATTAATTTAGATAAAAATATCGTTTTCATTATTATTATTATTAAAACTATCATTAATAGTAAAACTATCATTTTTATTAAAATTATCATTTTTAATAGAAATATCATTTTTATTATAAAATATCATTATAATTATCATTTTAGTATTATTATTATTAAAATTATCATTTTGAATAGAATTATTATTTTTATATTATTATTATTACAGTTAATATTAAAAAGTATCGTTATTATTAAAAGTATCATAATTAGAATTATCATTTTTATCATCATTAATAGATATAAATATTGTTATTATTATTATTATTATTATTATTATTATTATTATTATTATTATTATTATTATTATTATTATTATTATTATTATTATTATTATTATTAGTAGAATAATAATAATTATTATTATTACAAAATAATACAACTTTTACTCATTATTATTATCATCAATATTATTTTATCAAATAAATATGTAAGCTATGATATTAAGTGAACTTTATAAATTTTATTACTTAAGATATGTAAAAGCATATTTTTATCATATATAAATTTTAATATAAATTTTTAATTATTAATAAAGGACTTTTATTATTTATTTTAATAAAATCTGTTAAATATATTTAAATATATAGAACAACTATATTTAGGTTATATAATAAATATATATAGATTTTAGAAGTTTTTTTGGGTCAAATTGACTTTTGTTGACTTTTGCATATCAGTCTCGAGCATTAGGATTGTGATACACTATGACTTGACCTTAATTGTTAGACATATATTGACCAACATATAAATATATATACTTAATGTAGGTTCGTGAATCCGAGGTCAACCTTGCACTTGTTTAATGACGTCATATGTATTTTTACTACGAAATACAGTATTGTGAGTTCATTTGATTCCCTTTTACTCTTTACATTTTTGGGATTGAGAATACATGCGCTGTTTTTATAGCTGTTTTATTAAATGCTTTTGCAATCTATATTTTTGGAATGGGAATACATGAAATGTTTTTATAAATGTTTGACAAAATAGACACAAGTACATGAACTACATTCTGTGACAGAATTATCTGGATTCAATGGTTCGATTTCTATAAAGATTGCATTAGCTACCATCGGTGAGACTGTTTTGCATTTTGATTGCATTAGCTACCGTTGGTGAGATTGTTTGTATAGTGACCCAAATTTTTCCATGTTTATATATATTAAATGAAATTGTTATTTACGTGATTAAGTGTTTCCAACATGTTAAGCAATCAAACTTGTTAAGACGTGATTAATTGAAATAGGTTTCATATAGACAATTGACCACCCAAGTTGACCGGTGATTCACGAACGTTAAAACTTGTAAAAACTATATGATGACATATATATGATTATATATATAGTTAACATGATATTATGATAAGTAAACATGTCATTAAGTGTATTAACAATGAACTACATATGTAAAAACAAGACTACTAACTTAATGATTTCGAAACGAGACATATATGTAACGATTATAGTTGTAACAACATTTAACTGTATAGATAACATACTAAGATATATTAATATATCATAATATCATGATAATGTAATAATTTAACATCTCTTTAGATATAATAAACAATGGGTTAACAATATTTAACAAGATCGTTAACCTAAAGGTTTCAAAACAACATATACATGTAACGACTAACGATGACTTAACGACTCAGTTAAAATGTATATACATGTAGTGTTTTAATATGTATTCATACACCTTTTAAAGACTTCAAGACACTTATCAAAATACATCTACTTAACAAAAATGCTTACAATTACATCCTCGTTCAGTTTCATCAACAATTCTACTCGTATGCACCCGTATTCGTACTCGTACAATACACACCTTTTAGATGTATGTACTATTGGTATATACACTCCAATTATTAGCTCTTAGCAGCCCATGTGAGTCACCTAACACATGTGGGAACCATCATTTGGAAACTAGCATAAAATATCTCATAAAATTACAAAAATATTAGTAATCATTCATGACTTATTTACATGTAAACAAAATTACACATCCTTTATATCTAATCCATATACCAACGACCAAAAACACCTACAAACACTTTCATTCTTCAATTTTCTTCATCTAATTTATCTCTCTCAAGTTCTATCTTCAAGTTCTAAGCGTTCTTCATAAATTCTATATGTTCTAGTTTCATAAAATCAAGAATACTTCCAAGTTTGCTAGCTTACTTCCAATCTTGTAAAGTGATCATCCAACCTCAAGAAATCTTTCTTATTTACAGTAAGATATACTTCTAATACAAGGTAATACTCATATTCAAACTTTGATTCAATTTCTATAACTATAACAATCTTATTTCGAGTGGAAATCTTACTTGAACTTGTTTTCATGTCATGATTCTGCTTCAAGAACTTTCAAGCCATCCAAGGATCCTTTGAAGCTAGATCTACTTTTCTCATTTACAGTAGGTTTATCCACAAAACCAGAGGTAGTAATGATGTTCATAACATCATTCGATTCATATATATAAAACTACCTTATTCGAAGGTTTAAACTTGAAATCACTAGAACATAGTTTAGTTAATTCTAAACTTGTTCGCAAACAAAAGTTAATCCTTCTAACTTGACTTTTAAAATCAACTAAACACATGTTCTATATCTATATGATATGCTAACTTAATGATTTAAAACCTGGAAACACGAAAAACACCGTAAAACCGGACATACGCCGTCGTAGTAACACCGCGGGCTGTTATGGGTTTGATAATTAAAAACTATGATAAACTTTGATCTAAAAGTTGTTATTCTAGGAAAATTATTTTTCTTATGAACATGAAACTATATCCAAAAATCATGGTTAAACTCAAAGTGGAATTATGTTTTTCAAAATGGTCATCAAGACGTCGTTCTTTCGACTGAAATGACTCCTCTTACAAAAATGACTTGTAACTTATATTTCTAACTATAAACCTATGCTTTTCTGTTTATATTCATAAAATAGAGTTCAATATGAAACCATAGCAATTTGATTCACTCAAAACGGATTTAAAACGAAGAAGTTATGGGTAAAACAAGATTGGATATTTTTTGATTGTTGTAGCTACGGGAAATATTGTAACAATTCTATACAAATCATATCCTAGCTAAATTATATTGTATTATATATGTATTCTAATATATTGTGTAATCTTGGGATACCATAGACACGTATGCAAATGTTTTGACATATCATATCGACCCATGTATATATATATTATTTGGAACAACCATAGACACTCTATATGCAGTAATGTTGGAGTTAGCTATACAGGGTTGAGGTTGATTCCAAAAATATATATAATTTGAGTTATGATCTAGCCTGAGACGTGTATACACTGGGTCGTGGATTGATTCAAGATAATATATATTGATTTATTTCTGTACATCTAACTATGGACAACCAGTTGTAGGTTACTAACGAGGACAGCTGACTTAATAAACTTAAAACATTAAAATGTATTAAAAGTGTTGTAAATATTACTTGAACATACTTTGATATATATGTACATATTTGTTATAGGTTCATGAATCGACCAGTGGCCAAGTCTTACTTCTCGACGAAGTAAAAATCTGTGAAAGTGAGTTATAGTCCCACTTTTAAAATCTAATATTTTGGGATGAGAATACATGCAGTTTTATAAATGTTTTACGAAATAGACACAAGTAAATGAAACTACATTATATGGGTGAATGATCGAAGCCGAATATGCCCCTTTTGCTTGGTAACCTAAGAATTAGTAAACCGATCTACTAATTGACGCGAATCCTAAAGATATATCTATTGGGCCTAACGAACCCCATCCAAAGTACCGGATGCTTTAGTACTTCGAATTCGTTTTTATCATGTCCGAAGGATTTTCCGGAATGATAGGGGATATTCTTATATGAATCTTGTTAATGTCGGTTACCAGGTGTTCACCATATAAATGATTTTTATCTCTATGTATGGGATGTATATTGAAATATGAAATCTTGTGGTCTATTATTATGATTTGATAATATATAGGTTAAATATATAACTCACCAACATTTTTGTTAACGTTTTAAGCATGTTTATTCTCAGGTGATTATTAAGAGCTTCCGCTATTGCATACTAAAATAAGGACAAGATTTGGAGTCCATGCTTGTATGATATTATTGATAATGCTAAAAACGAACATATATTTCATAGCATTATTCCTCAAGAAAGACAAGCTTTTAGTTGCAATTGTTCTATTTACAAGAGATATTCGTTTAAATATTAAAAGTGAAGACAAAAGGCAGATTCGACAAATTGTAGACAAAAAGGTCCAAAGAGCTAAAAAGTACAAGATACAACTAAAAAGGTTCAAAATATTGATGAGGAACGTCTCAAAATGACAAGAGTACAAGTTACAAGACGCAAAGTACGCGATTTAAAATAATACGCGAGGACGTCCGAAAATCCGGAACCGGGACCTGAGCCAAGAAGAAACGCCCGACGCAACGGACCAAAAATATCTAGTCTACTATGCACAAGAATATAATATAATATATATATAATTATATATAATTATATATTATATATATTATTATTATTATATTACGTCGGCAAGAAGAAAACAAAAGTAGTTGGCTGAATCCAGGGTGGCCATGCGACTCGCATGGCCAGAAGCACAAAACCATGCGAGTCGCATGGTGTGAGATTGTTGGTCAGGTCCTATAAAAAGCCAGTTTTCTGACGAGTTTAACACATAATATATCTCTCTCAATATATACGATTTATATTTATATTTATAATTTATATTTTAATTTTAATTATAATTCTAATAATAAGGGTATGTTAGCGAATGTTGTAAGGGTGTAAGTCGAAATTCTGTCCGTGTAACGCTACGCTATTTTTAATCATTGTAAGTTATGTTCAACCTTTTTATATTAATGTCTCGTAGCTAAGTTATTATTATGCTTGTTTAAAACGAAGTAATCATGATGTTGGGCTAATTACTAAAATTGGGTAATTGGGCTTTGTACCATAATTGGGGTTTGGATAAAAGAACGACACTTGTGGAAACTAGACTATGGGCTATTAATGGGCTTTATATTTGTTTAACTAAATGAAAGTTTGTTAATGTTAATATAAAGATTTACAATTGGGCGTCCCTATAAATTACCATATACACTCGATCGGACACGATGGGCGGGGTATTTATATGTACGAATAATCGTTCATTTAACCGGACACGGGAATGGATTAATAGCCACTAGAATAATTAAAACAGGGGTGAAATTACATTCAAGGGTAATTGGTGTAATTGTTAACAAAGTAGTAAAACCTTGGTTTACACGCAGTCGATAACCTGGTGTATTCATTAAACAAAGTATTAAAACCTTGTTACAATTCGAATCCCCAATTAGTTGGAATATTTATCTTCGGGTATAATAATAATTTGACAAGGACACTTGCAATTTATATTTATGACTGATGGACTGTTATGGACAAAAACCAGACGGACATATTGAATAATCCAGGACAAAGGACAATTAACCCATGGGCATAAAACTAAAATCAACACGTCAAACATCATGATTACGGAAGTTTAAATAAGCATAATTCTTTTATTTCATATTTAATTTCCTTTATTTTATATTTAATTGCACTTCTAATTATCACACTTTTATTTATTGTTATTTTATTTAATCGCACTTTTAATTACCGTACTTTTAATTATCGCAATTTTATTTTATCGCATTTTTATTATTCGCAATTTCATTATCGTCATTTACTTTACGCTTTAATTTAAAGTCTTGTATTTATTTTATATTTTACATTAGGTTTTAACTGCGACTAAAGTTTTAAAATCGACAAGCCGGTCATTAAACGGTAAAAACCCCCCTTTATAATAATAATATTACCTATATATATATTTGTATTTTTATAAAAGTAAACTAATATAGCGTTGAGCTTTGCTTAAAGATCTCCCTGTGGAACGAACCGGACTTACTAAAAACTACACTACTGTACGATTAGGTACACTGCCTATAAGTGTTGTAGCAAGGTTTAAGTATATCCATTCTATAAATAAATAAATATCTTGTGTAAAATTGTATCGTATTTAATAGTATTTTCTGCTAAAATTTAATAGTATTTTATACCCCTCTGCTTTGACATCAAGTATTATATATTTCATAGCATTATTCCTCAAGAAAGACAAGCTTTTAGTTGCAATTGTTCTATTTACAAGAGATATTCGTTTAAATATTAAAAGTGAAGACAAAAGGCAGATTCGACAAATTGTAGACAAAAAGGTCCAAAGAGCTAAAAAGTACAAGATACAACTAAAAAGGTTCAAAATATTGATGAGGAACGTCTCAAAATGACAAGAGTACAAGTTACAAGACGCAAAGTACGCGATTTAAAATAATACGCGAGGACGTCCGAAAATCCGGAACCGGGACCTGAGCCAAGAAGAAACGCCCGACGCAACGGACCAAAAATATCTAGTCTACTATGCACAAGAATATAATATAATATATATATAATTATATATAATTATATATTATATATATTATTATTATTATATTACGTCGGCAAGAAGAAAACAAAAGTAGTTGGCTGAATCCAGGGTGGCCATGCGACTCGCATGGCCAGAAGCACAAAACCATGCGAGTCGCATGGTGTGAGATTGTTGGTCAGGTCCTATAAAAAGCCAGTTTTCTGACGAGTTTAACACATAATATATCTCTCTCAATATATACGATTTATATTTATATTTATAATTTATATTTTAATTTTAATTATAATTCTAATAATAAGGGTATGTTAGCGAATGTTGTAAGGGTGTAAGTCGAAATTCTGTCCGTGTAACGCTACGCTATTTTTAATCATTGTAAGTTATGTTCAACCTTTTTATATTAATGTCTCGTAGCTAAGTTATTATTATGCTTGTTTAAAACGAAGTAATCATGATGTTGGGCTAATTACTAAAATTGGGTAATTGGGCTTTGTACCATAATTGGGGTTTGGATAAAAGAACGACACTTGTGGAAACTAGACTATGGGCTATTAATGGGCTTTATATTTGTTTAACTAAATGAAAGTTTGTTAATGTTAATATAAAGATTTACAATTGGGCGTCCCTATAAATTACCATATACACTCGATCGGACACGATGGGCGGGGTATTTATATGTACGAATAATCGTTCATTTAACCGGACACGGGAATGGATTAATAGCCACTAGAATAATTAAAACAGGGGTGAAATTACATTCAAGGGTAATTGGTGTAATTGTTAACAAAGTAGTAAAACCTTGGTTTACACGCAGTCGATAACCTGGTGTATTCATTAAACAAAGTATTAAAACCTTGTTACAATTCGAATCCCCAATTAGTTGGAATATTTATCTTCGGGTATAATAATAATTTGACAAGGACACTTGCAATTTATATTTATGACTGATGGACTGTTATGGACAAAAACCAGACGGACATATTGAATAATCCAGGACAAAGGACAATTAACCCATGGGCATAAAACTAAAATCAACACGTCAAACATCATGATTACGGAAGTTTAAATAAGCATAATTCTTTTATTTCATATTTAATTTCCTTTATTTTATATTTAATTGCACTTCTAATTATCACACTTTTATTTATTGTTATTTTATTTAATCGCACTTTTAATTACCGTACTTTTAATTATCGCAATTTTATTTTATCGCATTTTTATTATTCGCAATTTCATTATCGTCATTTACTTTACGCTTTAATTTAAAGTCTTGTATTTATTTTATATTTTACATTAGGTTTTAACTGCGACTAAAGTTTTAAAATCGACAAGCCGGTCATTAAACGGTAAAAACCCCCCTTTATAATAATAATATTACCTATATATATATTTGTATTTTTATAAAAGTAAACTAATATAGCGTTGAGCTTTGCTTAAAGATCTCCCTGTGGAACGAACCGGACTTACTAAAAACTACACTACTGTACGATTAGGTACACTGCCTATAAGTGTTGTAGCAAGGTTTAAGTATATCCATTCTATAAATAAATAAATATCTTGTGTAAAATTGTATCGTATTTAATAGTATTTTCTGCTAAAATTTAATAGTATTTTATACCCCTCTGCTTTGACATCAAGTATTTTTGGCGCCGCTGCCGGGGAACATTCGCCGAAGCGAAACGCCATATTTTTAATTTTTAAGTTATAATTAGTTTTTGTAAAATTTATATTTTTGTTTAAAAATTAAAAAGATATAAAAAAAAAAAGGGCATTTAAAATCGAAAAAAAAAAAAAAAGTATTTTAAATATATTTTTAAGTTTTTCTTTTTACAAAATTATAAAGTATTTTAAGTTTATTTTTAGTTTTAAAAATTAAGTTTTATTTTAATTATATATATACATTTATATTTTAAATATAAAACAGAAAAAAAAAAAAAATAATAATAATCGGGCCAAGGTACTGTAGCAGCCCAACTTTTGGCCTGGATCCGAACATCATGCGAGTCGCATGGCATTTCAACTAAACCCCATGCGAGTCGCATGAGGGGTCTGACAGGACCACATCTGAACCCTAATTTCGTAATAATTACGGATATTATTTAATTATTATTATTTAAACCCTAAACCTATTATTATTATTATAATTAGGTTTTTAATTTATTTAGTTATTTTTACTTTTGTTTACTTTTATTATTTATTTACTTAATACTTTTATAAAAGAAAAATATAAAAATAATATTTTTATAAAATCTAATATTTTTATAACTTTTTATAACTTTTATATTTTTGTATCCTTTAATTGTTTTAGCGTAATTTTTATATTTTCTTCGTTCGTACTTAGTTTTTAGTCTAGTTTTTTTTGCCGTAATTTTATTTTAACTTTAGATTTTTAGGCTTTGCCGTAAACTCTCTTAAGTGCTATTTCCTTAAAATTAAGATTTAGGTGCTTTAGAATTTTGCGACGCCCTTTTTAAGTTTTAGTTTCTTTTTAAGTTATTTCCATTTGGAATTTAGTTTTTCCTGTAAGCTTTAATATTTTTAGACCTTTTACTATGTATCAATTATCATTCCAATTAGTAATTTCAATTTGCGATTATAATTTTAAGTTAGTTGTAGTAATAAGGTTAAATTAGTTAAGTATTTTTAAGTTTTTATAAGTTTCTTTTATTTTTCCGTCACCTTTTATTTTTCAACCATTTTTTTTTCTTTTTCGACATTTTTCGACGCGCAATCTTTTTCTCTCTTATTTCTCGCTATTCTAGTTTTAGGACTTAGAATTTTTTTTTTCTACTTCTTATCTAAATTTCTTAAAATTACGAAAATTTATTTTAAGTGGTTAAATTGATAGACATCAAAATTTTCTGGTTCGTAGTAATAGTTGGATTTGTACGTGGACCGGGTTATTGGAGCCAAACAGTCCTCAATTATATTGAGACCAAACGAATCCTGCCTCTCTGCTGCATCTTTTGGCTATTCGAAACGTGGGCAAAATCAGAAAAGTCTATTGATTGGATAACTTATTATAATTTTTCTTTCCTTTTAAAAACTAATAGGATATTCAGTGAATGCACCGAGCAAGACGTTCACCACCTGTAACTAGATCAAGACATCGTTTAACAAATATAACCGCCGTTGATTTTTCTTTAGAATCGTCATCCAGTCGACCAAGTACTTCAGTTCAAATTTCCGATAATCCAGTTTTTGAAACAAACCTCACAATTGAGAATCCAGAAAATATTCAGGAACGGTTCATAGATCCTGAACCACTAAACTTTCCTCCGGAACCACAAATCACTCAAACAGAGATTGTTGAGGAACGAACCATTAAATCAGAATCATCTAGTGATACCGATTCCACAAATTCAATTATGGAGAATCTGGAACCTTTAAGTATGGAAGACCGAATGAGAGCTAAACGCACTGGCCAAGGTCACGCAATTACTCATCCAGACATTAATGCGCCAGATTATGAAATCAAAGGACAAATTCTACACATGGTGACTAATCAATGCCAATTTAGTGGTGCGCCGAAGGAAGATCCAAATGAACATCTACGTACCTTTAATAGGATCTGCACACTATTTAAAATACGAGAAGTGGAGGATGAACAGATATATCTCATGTTATTTCCCTGGACTTTAAAGGGAGAAGCCAAAGATTGGTTGGAATCATTACCCGAAGGGGCGATTGATACATGGGACGTTTTAATTGACAAATTTCTTAAACAATTCTTTCCTGCATCTAAAGCCGTAAGACTTCAAGCAGAAATTGTTACGTTCACACAGAAGCCAAATGAAACTCTATATGAGGCGTGGACAAGATATGGAAAGTTGTTAAGAGGATGTCCGCAACATGGTTTAGACACCTGTCAAATAGTACAAATATTCTACCAAGGATGCGACATCACTACAAGAAAAGACATAGATATAGCAGCTGGTGGTTCGATTATGAAGAAAACCGAAACTGATGCTTACAAAATTATTGATAATACTGCTTCCCACTCACATGAGTGGCACCAAGAAAAAGACATCATTAGATCATCTAAAGCAGCTAGAGCCGATTCTAGCCATGACTTAGATTCCATTTCCGCAAAGATAGATGCTTTCGAGAGACGAATGGAAAAGATGACTAAAGATATTCATGCTATACGAATTAGTTGTGAGCAGTGTGGAGGACCACATTTGACAAAAGATTGTCTCAGCATTGAATTAACAATGGAACAAAGAGAGAATATTTCATACATAAACCAAAGGCCTGGAAATAATTATCAGAATAATTATCAACCGCCAAGACCGATTTACAATCAAAACCAGAATTATAACCGAAATATTCCATACAACAACCAACAAGGTCCTAGCAATCAACAAGTATCCAACAATACTTATAATCAGCAAAGACCGAATTTTCAAAACAAACCACCACAACAAACCGATGATAAAAAGCCAAATTTAGAAGATATGATGACGAAGCTAGTTGAAACTCAAACGCAGTTTTTCACATCTCAAAAACAAACCAATGAACAAAATGCTCAAGCATTTAGAAATCAACAAGCTTCTATTCAAAATCTGGAACAAGAAGTAAGTAACCTAGCAAGGTTAATAGGTGAAAGAAAACCGGGAAGTTTACCTAGTGATACGAATGCTAACCCCCGGAATGAAACAGCTAAAGCTATTACCACAAGAAGTGGTACAACACTTAAACCACCTGAAATACCTGTAACTTCTGATGAAACTATTCCTACTCCACAAGAACCACAACCTGATCAAGATAAGGAAAAAGAACCGGTAGTTGAAAAGGTTAATGAAGATAACACAGTTAAGGATAAACCTTATGTTAAACCATAGCAACCACCACTTCCTTACCCGAGTAAAATGAAGAAGGAAAAACTTGAAGCCGAGCAATCCAAATTCTTGGATATGTTTAAACAGATAAATGTAAATCTTCCTTTCATTGATGTAATTTCAGGAATGCCAAGATATGCTAAATTCTTGAAAGATCTAATCACGAATAGAAAGAAAATGGAAGAACTCTCGGCTGTTACTATGAATGCTAATTGTTCAGCAGTACTGTTGAATAAGATACCAGAAAAATTATCTGATCCAGGAAGTTTCACAATTCCATGTTTTCTAGGTAGTCTTAGTTCAATAGAAGCATTGGCAGACTTAGGTGCTAGTATAAATCTAATGCCGTATTCACTATACGCTAAACTAGACCTTGGAGAATTGAAACCAACAAGAATAAGCATACAACTAGCCGATAGATCAATAAAATATCCTAGAGGGATAATGGAGAACATGCTAGTTAAAGTTGGTACTTTAGTATTTCCAGTAGATTTTGTTGTTTTGGACATGGAAGAAGATTCTCAAGTTCCTCTTATATTAGGAAGACCATTCTTAAACACGGCTAAAGCAATGATAGACGTGTTCGGTAAGAAACTGACCCTAAGTATAGAGGATGAGAGTGTTACTTTTTCAGTTGATAGAGCAATGCAACAACCACAATCTGCAGATGATACATGTTATTATATTCAAACTATAGATGCACATGCAGAATTATTAGAAGAATTTCCAGAATTACAAGGAACAGGAGAATGTTCTTTAGGAGAAGGCAATGAACCAATTGATGAAGCTGAAATGTTAGCTACACTTATAGCTAATGGATATGAACCAACAACAGAAGAAATTCAAATGCTAAAAGAAGAAGACAGATATCGATATAAATCATCGATAGAAGAACCTCCGAAATTAGAGTTAAAGCCACTTCCAAACCATTTGGAATACGCTTATTTACATGGTGAATCTGAATTACCTGTAATAATATCGTCTTCTCTTACTGAAAATGAGAAATCACAGCTCATTTCTGTGTTGAAAGCTCATAAACCAGCCATTGCATGGAAGATTCATGATATTAAAGGAATAAGTCCTTCGTATTGCACACATAAAATCCTTATGGAAGAAGGTCATAAAACGTATGTGCAACGCCAACGAAGACTAAATCCTAATATGCAAGATGTAGTTAAGAAAGAGATTATTAAACTGCTAGATGCAGGTTTGATATATCCAATTTCTGATAGTCCATGGGTAAGCCCAGTTCAATGCGTGCCTAAGAAGGGTGGCATGACTGTCATTACAAATGAGAAAAATGAGCTTATTCCTACTAGGACTGTAACAGGATGGCGTGTATGTATTGATTATAGAAAATTAAATGACGCCACCAGAAAAGATCACTTTCCCTTACCTTTCATAGATCAAATGTTGGAAAGATTAGCCGGAAATAGTTACTATTGTTTTCTAGATGGATTTTCCGGATATTTTCAAATTCCAATAGCACCCGAAGATCAAGAGAAAACCACATTCACGTGCCCTTATGGTACTTTTGCTTACAAACGCATGCCATTTGGACTTTGTAACGCCCCTGCAACCTTTCAAAGGTGTATGATGGCGATTTTTCATGACATGATAGAAGAATGCATGGAAGTATTCATGGATGACTTTTCAGTCTTCGGGGATACATTTAAATCATGTCTAGTTAATCTGGAACAAATGCTAATTAGATGCGAAAAATCAAATCTAGTACTTAATTGGGAGAAATGCCATTTCATGGTTAAAGAAGGCATCGTTCTTGGACATAAAATTTCAAAAGAAGGAATTGAAGTGGATAGAGCTAAAGTAGATGTAATTGCTAAACTTCCACATCCCACCAATGTTAGAGGAGTTAGGAGTTTTCTAGGGCATGCCGGTTTTTACCGACGTTTCATAAAAGATTTTTCTAAAATTGCCACTCCTATGAATAAACTCCTAGAAAAGGATGCGCCATTCATCTTTTCAGATGAATGTATCAAATCTTTTAATATTCTTAAAGAAAAACTCACTAATGCACCGATCATGATAACACCAAATTGGAATCTACCATTTGAACTAATGTGCGATGCAAGTGATTTTGCAATGGGAGCCGTTTTAGGACAAAGGATTGAAAAACGATTTCAACCTATATATTATGCTAGTAAGACATTACAAGGAGCACAAACGAACTATACAACTACTGAAAAAGAACTCCTTGCTATTGTCTTTGCTTTTGACAAATTTCGATCATATCTCGTTCTAGCAAAAACGGTGGTCTATACCGACCATTCTGCTCTTAGATACCTATTTTCAAAACAAGATGCTAAACCAAGATTAATCCGTTGGATCTTACTCTTACAAGAGTTTGATATTGAAATCCGAGATAAAAAAGGAGCAGAAAATCTCGCCGCTGATCATCTTTCTCGTCTTGAAAATCCCGAATTAGAAGTTCTGAATGAATCGGCCATACAAGACAACTTTCCTGATGAATATCTATTGAAGATAGATTATAAAGAAATCCCATGGTTTGCAGACTATGCAAACTACTTAGTTTGTGGATTCCTTGAAAAAGGATTATCGTACCAAAGACGAAAGAAATTCTTCAGTGATATAAAACACTATTTCTGGGAAGATCCACATCTGTTTAAAAGTTGTCCCGATGGAATAATACGCCGATGTGTATTTGGAGATGAAGCTAGTAAAATTTTAAACCATTGTCACACAGGACCAACAGGAGGGCATTATGGGCCTCAACTAACAGCAAGAAAAGTTTATGAAGCTGGATTCTATTGGCCTACAATTTACAAAGACGCACACCTTCTTTGCAAATCCTGTGATGCATGTCAAAGGGCCGGAAAAATAAGTCAACGTGATGAAATGCCACAAAATGTCATCCAAGTATGTGAAGTATTTGACATTTGGGGTATTGACTTTATGGGTCCATTTCCAAAATCTCATAATAATCTATATATACTCGTAGCCATTGATTATGTATCTAAATGGGCGGAAGCACAAGCTCTCCCAACTAACGATGCACGAGTTGTAGTAAACTTTTTAAAACGTCTTTTTGCAAGGTTTGGAACACCGAAAGCTTTAATAAGTGATCGGGGTACTCATTTCTGTAATAATCAACTTGAGAAAGTTCTTAAAAGATATGGAGTAACTCATAAAATCTCCACCGCATATCATCCACAAACAAGTGGACAAGTTGAAAATACCAACCGAGCTTTAAAACGTATTCTAGAGAAAACCGTAGGATCAAATCCAAAGGAATGGTCCATTAAATTGGAGGATGCACTCTGGGCTTTTAGAACAGCCTACAAAACTCCAATTGGAACCACACCTTTTAGACTTGTATATGGAAAAGCATGTCATCTTCCAGTAGAAATTGAACACAAAGCATTTTGGGCTTTGAAGACATGTAATCTTGATTTACATGAAGCCGGACGTCTACGATTAAGTCAACTAAACGAATTAGAAGAATTAAGACATGAAGCATACGAAAATTCGTTAATCTATAAAGAAAGAACAAAGAAATGGCATGATAGAAGAATCAGAAGTTCAAAAGAATTTAAAGAAGGAGACAGAGTTCTTCTTTTCAATTCACGATTCAAGCTATTTCCTGGAAAATTGAAATCAAGATGGTCTGGACCATTCATAGTCAAAAGAGTTTTCCCATACGGAACGATAGAATTGATAAATTCAAATGGGATTGAATTTAAAGTTAATGGTCACAGAGTTAAACATTACATACAGGGTCCGATGGAAGTCGACAACGAAGTTAATCACAATTTCGATACCACAGCTAACTAAGTGTGGGGAGAATCAAGTCTTTAAAGGATAATATGTATTTCTGTTAGAGTTAGATTGTCTGTTTTCGTGTAGTTCTCGAAAATGGAACACATATGGTCTTTCCCTAGCAGACCCTAAAGAACTAGTCTTCTCCCCCCATTCTGAATTTTTATTTTTTTAGGTTTTTACGAAATGAAGACTGCCTGTGAACTGAACCATGGTCTAATGCTACACGCTTTGATCACTAAACGTAATAATGACATATTACCGAGTGAAATAGTATCAGTAATCAGAGAAAGAATGGACGGAGTTAGAAAAGGATCCAGATGCGAAGATAATAAGTTACAATTTGGTAAAGGAAAATCAAAATCCGCAGCGAAAAGAAGAGCACGACACCTAGAACGATGTCACAAATGCGGAAAATGGTCACATGGAGGTAAATGTTCAAATAATCAAACCTATTCAAATACCGAATTTGTTACTTTATGCAGAGACGGACCGTTCATATGTTTAGAAGAAAAGACAATGAATGCTCGAGGTTACGCCTATGCAGCCATGGAAGACCAATTAAACCGACTATCTTATGAATATAATAGATCATATAACTAAGAAATCTATTTCACAGGTATGTCTGTACAGTTTTTATTTTTATTTTTATTTTTAACCTTTTGATAATAAACGCTAATTTGTTCGCTAAAAAGTATTAAATTGGTATTAAATAAAATTAGGTTTGGCGACCGAAATTATTGATATCCTTCAAAAATTTATTACATCACTGCGAAATTTAACGTTTATTCTTAAGGTATAAATATCTTTAATCAATCAACCCAAAATATTTCAAAAATTCGTCATGAGTTAAATTAGGTCTTGGAACCGAAATTACTTTACCGAAAAGAGGGGCGCATATTTTTGATAATATTTGATTGATTAAAGTGGGATAAAAAGACAAAAAGATTTTTAATTTTATTTTTACCATATTTTTAAAAATTAATATTTAAATCTTAAATTAATATTGTAAACTTTGTAAAAACAATATATTTAAATTATAAATATTTGAAAAATTAATATAAGTTTGATATGAATTTATGAATTTTTAAATTAAGTTTGGTGTGAATTTTTAATTTTTAAAATATGAATTTTAATTTTATGCATTTCAAATTTTAAGTTTGGTGTGAATTTTTAATTTTTAATTTTTTAATTTTGAATTTTATATTTAAGTTGTGTGAATTTAAAAACAAAAATTTACTTTATCTCATTAAGTTAAAAATATGATTTTTAAAATTCGTCGTAAGTTGAAGACTAGGTCTTTGAACCGAAATTGCTTTACCCGAGGGAGGGACGAGAACTTTTATTATCATTATTTTTAATCTTATTGATTTAAAGTATGCCAAAAACATTAAAAAACCCAAAAATCTTAGCTTTTAAAACAATCACTACAAAAAGACAAATTTTAAAATTTTGTCGAGGGACGGACTAGGGCATCGTCCCGAAACGACTTCGTCTTAAAAAGAAACAAAATTTTTAAAATTTTATTTAATTATATGTTTTAAAAGTATAAGGTTTATATAAAAAAAA
Source organism: Rutidosis leptorrhynchoides (assembly GCF_046630445.1). Lineage (NCBI taxonomy): Eukaryota > Viridiplantae > Streptophyta > Magnoliopsida > Asterales > Asteraceae > Rutidosis > Rutidosis leptorrhynchoides. The sequence continues at coordinate 79,957,490 of NC_092337.1, read as the reverse complement.
AAAAAAAAAAAAAAAAAAAAAAAAAAAAAACAAAAATTCTGGAAAATACCCCCATGCGAGTCGCATGGGGGAAAGGTTTAAGCCATGCGACTCGCATGGCTGTTAAAAACTGGACAGGATCAAAAAGGCAGCCGAGTTCTGCTTCTTTCACAACACACACACATATACACGAAAACTCTCCCAAATCCTCTCAAAAATCCGCCATTTTTCACCAAATTTCTTGCAAAACTTCACAATAATCATGCCTAGATTCAGTAGTCTCAACCCCTTCAGGAGAAAGGTAAAGATTTCACCCCTAATCTCTTTAAATTCAAATTTTTGTGTTCTTGAGCTAGAAAATTTATATTTTGATTTTGTTAAATTTAGGTGTAATTAGAGCTGAATTGTTGTTATATTATGCATGTATATCCTAGATAGAAGCTATTTAACATGAATTGAAGCTAAAAACTTCAAATTTTTTAGAATCTAGGGTTTGTGTTCTTGAGCAATTTGGGGCTTTTTGATATAAACAGGTTATGGCCGATTTTTGTCATGAATTATTGCTAAATTAAGTAGTGTAACATGTTTAGGTAGTTAATTGATCCAAACTTTGAGCCTAAACATGTTTTTGAAAATTAAAGTAGACTTTTTAAGTCTAAAAATTCATGAACTTGGATAATTTGATATAAAGGCTATTTGAAACTTGTTTCATTGCTAGTAGTGATTATTTTGGCATGTTATTTGAGATAAATGCTTATGAACTTGATGTACATTTTTCGTATATGCTTATTTGACAAAGTGTAGACTTGACAAAAATATGAAAATGAACACTAGTTTGATTTGAATGCCATGTAACAAGTGTTTAATTGTTATAATAATTATTGTTGACATATTTAAGAGTTTAAATGTGATAAAACATTGTACACATTTTCGTATGTAAAAGTGTAGAATTGTTATTGTTAAGAAAATGTGTATAAAATGTGTTATGAATTGAACAGGTCGTCATAATTGTTTCAAGTTATTATTTTGCTAACACTAATGCATATTTGGATGCACAAATTTTGTGGTTAATGTGTTTTGCAGAAAGCCGATACTGGAGGTTCAGGAGCATCATCGTCCAGGCAACCAGAGCCCGAACCGGAAATGTTTCATGAACAGGAACAACATATGCAACAAGAAGAAGAAGAACAGGAGGAGCAACATATTCCTTATCACGATCAAGATCAATTATTCGTGAATCAGTTTCGTCAATTCGCTCCACATCAAAGGATTCTGAGCTTAGACATTAATGAAGATCAGTTACACCCAAATCTGAGATTTGATCGGTGTTGGATAGAATATCCAGATTATCAAAAGAACATGCACATTCTCTATAATAAGGTTGTTGAAATGCCAAGGGCAATTGACTGGGTACCTTTGGAAACAGTTGACCTTGCCGAACCGATTCGGGGATTATTGGTGCAAAGGTATGGTAATTCTCAGTTTAACGATTGGATGCGCCTATTTTCCATTCGTAGAACAATATATAGGGAATGGTGTATAGAATTACTTAGTACTATTAAGTTAAACAGTGATGTTAGGAGGATAGATGATAGAAGCTTTATTAGATTTCTGTTAGGTGGACGAATGTACAGAATGTCCATGATAGATTTAGCTAGGGCCTTACAGATTTACACCCCTGCTGAACTTTTGAGCCCCGACTGTAATAGCTTGATTGCCCAAGGAGAAAGGGTAGATAGGGAATTTGATATTAACGCTGTCTGGAGGCGTATGTCCCACTTTAATGAATTTCACGCCAGTGGAAATCATACATACTTAGATATAGACAGAGCTGAACTCCGGGTGATTCATAGATTCTTAGCAAACACAATTACACAAAGGGGTAGGAATAAGGAGAAATTGACCGTAAATGATTTGTTCTACCTCAAGTGTATTAGAGACCCGAGGAGTTTCGTTAACATTCCCTATTGTGTTGGTTATTATCTCGCTAATGTAGTTTCGGGGATGAAATCGGGGAGTATTATAGGTGGTGGTATTTTCATTACTCTCATTGGAGAGTATTTAGGTGTAGATAAGCACCAAGGGGGTCCAATGAACGAAATAGAGGACGGAGGTGAAACTATAAGTTCAAACCTTTATCACGGTGCAAGGGTATTATTGATGAGACGTGGTCGGGTATATAGATACGAGGGACCTCAGCGACAGGTAGAGAGAGGTTCGGATGATGAGATGGAGGAGGCGAACAACATTATAGGAGTTGTTCGGGAGACTGCTCTTGATTTAGGAGTTCGTATGGAGGATGAATACATGACGAACTATGATAGGCATATGCAGTACGAGGCATGGCAACGCCGGAATGACTACGAGCATTCCCGGCAACGAGAGCATGGCCGATGGGATTATCATCAGCGCCAAATTATAAGCCAGTTGCAGCCTGGCGAGATGTATTATCCGACCCGACCCGCATACTATCCCGCACATCAGCCAGAGATGAGACCACCCTATGATTCATATGATTATGACGCAGCATACCAGTACACCTATAATCAGCCATGGAACCCGGACGCGAACATGAATTGGGATCCATATCCTAATTTTCCTCCTAACCCACCTCCTGATCAGTAGAGATAAGTGGTAATTTTTATTTTTATTTTAAACACTTAACATTTTATTATGTTTATGTAATGTTGGATATTTTATTATTATTGTGTACTAATATTTTTCTTATAGTTTGAAAGTGGGATGCCAAAGTTCCATTTCAAATTGCATGTATGATTATATTTGTATTGTATGTATTCTATTTTATGCACAAAACAGGGTAAAACAACGCGTTTTCAAAGACTGGCATTAAGTTCAGCAAAAGCAAGTAATTTTGACGACAATGATGCAAAATGTATGTGAAATAACAACAAGACGGAATGAACAAATGACGTGCACCATTTATCATTCAGCAAACAAACGCCAATATATTTGGAAACTTTGGTAAAAATTTAATCATTTTCACACAAATCACCCTCAATAATTTAAATTGTTACTGATTTCTTGCAAATGAGGACATTGCAAGATCTTAAGTGTGGGAAGGGGTTAAATTCTTTCGGATTTTAAAATTTTTATATTAAACACTTGGTTACCATTAAAAATACTAGTAAAGCAGTAGTTGTATTAGAATCTAGTGCTCTCTGATAAAAAAGAACAGCCCTAGTCTTATATACTGACTACCCAATTCTAGTAAAATTTTTCAAAATTTTCAATTAAATGAATTCAAATCATGTTTATACATATTTATGAACGATAAAACTAGGTTTTAACACCGAAATTATTGTTACCTCGGAAAGGACATAAATTGAGAAACAAACTAAAATGTCAAAATTCATTTAAAATGGAATAGAGGACGATAAAAAGAAAAATAAAAAGCCAAGTGTGGGAAAATTTACCAAGTTATTTTAAACATATGCCACATATATTTGTAACAAATAACTGAAAATACTTTTGCTTTGGACTAAACTAAACTGTTTTACCCGATGAAAGAAAAGAAGAGATGGATCTATACGATGAATCAATTCCATCACTAAAAGGAAGTAAAGTCTTCCGAAAAAGACACGCGCTTCTTGATTTAGGTCATGAAGTTGTCGTTCAGACCAGCTGTAGGTTGACGAAAAATCTAGAAAAGTCATCACTAAAATCAGCAGGAAATCCACGGACCTCAGCATTAAACAGGGTCGCCAAGTGGTCAGATTTATCCTAACCATGAGAAGGATTTATCTCGTACAATGGGGAGGCACCGTGCAAATTAGCTGGATAAGACTAATGAATCAGATCCCCAGAAAGGATAATCTCCTTAAAGATTAAAAATCAGCTTTTAAGACTGATATTACTCAATCCTAGAGATTGACCTTAAAGATTGAGAATTCAAACTCATGGAATTCAATGATATCTAAACTCGAGCGTGAACGAGAAAATATTTTGATCAAAAATACAAACCGATTTGTTTTCTGAAAACCCTATTTTCAATGCGTTCATTACCATTGAACGTAAAATCCTAGGAATTCACCTGGAATTCATTAGGTCACCTGAACTAAATCGGGTGTCAACCGTAAGAACGGTGGTTGCATAACATGGTCAAAGACAGGACCTTGTGCCAGACCGAAAAATTATAAGGGTGAGCTTTACTATTGCTCCTACCAAGGATAGTAATTGCGTCCGACACGTTATAGACATAATCAAAAGCATGTCACGGGACATTGCCTTAAACAGTTGCTTGTTCAACGCTTTCCTTTACAACCGGACGGTAGTTTGCCGAAAGGTAATATACGGAACAAGTAAACTGGACGTGTTGCTTTCCAAATACAAGGTTAGCAAGTGGGTGACACAAAACCGCAAGTTTTGAGCTAAAATTTTCAAATCTGAAACCCACCAAACCCACAAAAATATTTTGCAAACACCGGTAAAGGGTTATTCCGGAAAACTTATCTAGGGGAAAAACTAGATTTAATTTTCAAAAGATCAAATGTTTTCATAAAGATCCAATTTCCTTAATGGATCTAAATTTTTATAGTCATGTGGGACTGTAAACCATATCGTTACTACCATTGTTTATACCGCCGTATAGAAATCACTGATGTACAAAGTGTGAAGAATAAAAAAGTGATTCTAGTATTTCAAGACAATATTGCTTGAGGACAAGCAACGCTCAAGTGTGGGAATATTTGATAATGCTAAAAACGAACATATATTTCATAGCATTATTCCTCAAGAAAGACAAGCTTTTAGTTGCAATTGTTCTATTTACAAGAGATATTCGTTTAAATATTAAAAGTGAAGACAAAAGGCAGATTCGACAAATTGTAGACAAAAAGGTCCAAAGAGCTAAAAAGTACAAGATACAACTAAAAAGGTTCAAAATATTGATGAGGAACGTCTCAAAATGACAAGAGTACAAGTTACAAGACGCAAAGTACGCGATTTAAAATAATACGCGAGGACGTCCGAAAATCCGGAACCGGGACCTGAGCCAAGAAGAAACGCCCGACGCAACGGACCAAAAATATCTAGTCTACTATGCACAAGAATATAATATAATATATATATAATTATATATAATTATATATTATATATATTATTATTATTATATTACGTCGGCAAGAAGAAAACAAAAGTAGTTGGCTGAATCCAGGGTGGCCATGCGACTCGCATGGCCAGAAGCACAAAACCATGCGAGTCGCATGGTGTGAGATTGTTGGTCAGGTCCTATAAAAAGCCAGTTTTCTGACGAGTTTAACACATAATATATCTCTCTCAATATATACGATTTATATTTATATTTATAATTTATATTTTAATTTTAATTATAATTCTAATAATAAGGGTATGTTAGCGAATGTTGTAAGGGTGTAAGTCGAAATTCTGTCCGTGTAACGCTACGCTATTTTTAATCATTGTAAGTTATGTTCAACCTTTTTATATTAATGTCTCGTAGCTAAGTTATTATTATGCTTGTTTAAAACGAAGTAATCATGATGTTGGGCTAATTACTAAAATTGGGTAATTGGGCTTTGTACCATAATTGGGGTTTGGATAAAAGAACGACACTTGTGGAAACTAGACTATGGGCTATTAATGGGCTTTATATTTGTTTAACTAAATGAAAGTTTGTTAATGTTAATATAAAGATTTACAATTGGGCGTCCCTATAAATTACCATATACACTCGATCGGACACGATGGGCGGGGTATTTATATGTACGAATAATCGTTCATTTAACCGGACACGGGAATGGATTAATAGCCACTAGAATAATTAAAACAGGGGTGAAATTACATTCAAGGGTAATTGGTGTAATTGTTAACAAAGTAGTAAAACCTTGGTTTACACGCAGTCGATAACCTGGTGTATTCATTAAACAAAGTATTAAAACCTTGTTACAATTCGAATCCCCAATTAGTTGGAATATTTATCTTCGGGTATAATAATAATTTGACAAGGACACTTGCAATTTATATTTATGACTGATGGACTGTTATGGACAAAAACCAGACGGACATATTGAATAATCCAGGACAAAGGACAATTAACCCATGGGCATAAAACTAAAATCAACACGTCAAACATCATGATTACGGAAGTTTAAATAAGCATAATTCTTTTATTTCATATTTAATTTCCTTTATTTTATATTTAATTGCACTTCTAATTATCACACTTTTATTTATTGTTATTTTATTTAATCGCACTTTTAATTACCGTACTTTTAATTATCGCAATTTTATTTTATCGCATTTTTATTATTCGCAATTTCATTATCGTCATTTACTTTACGCTTTAATTTAAAGTCTTGTATTTATTTTATATTTTACATTAGGTTTTAACTGCGACTAAAGTTTTAAAATCGACAAGCCGGTCATTAAACGGTAAAAACCCCCCTTTATAATAATAATATTACCTATATATATATTTGTATTTTTATAAAAGTAAACTAATATAGCGTTGAGCTTTGCTTAAAGATCTCCCTGTGGAACGAACCGGACTTACTAAAAACTACACTACTGTACGATTAGGTACACTGCCTATAAGTGTTGTAGCAAGGTTTAAGTATATCCATTCTATAAATAAATAAATATCTTGTGTAAAATTGTATCGTATTTAATAGTATTTTCTGCTAAAATTTAATAGTATTTTATACCCCTCTGCTTTGACATCAATTATGTAAAAACTGCATTCAAGAAACTTATTTTTTTGATGTAATATATTCTTATTGTAAACCATTATGTAATGGTCGTGTGTAAACAGTATATTTTAGAATATCATTACTTGATAATCTACGTAATGCTTTTTAAACCTTTATCGATAAAATAAAGGTTATGGTTGTTTTTAAAAATGAATGCAGTCTTTGAAAAACGTCTCATATAGAGGTCAAAACCTCGCGACGAAATCAATTAATATGGAACGTTTATAATCAATATGAACGGGACAATTCAGTTTTGCATCTTGATTGCATTAGCTACCTCGGTGAGATTGTTTTGCATTTTTGCATTAGCTACCGCCGGTGAGATTATTTTGCATTTTCCGTATTCTATAAAGATTGCATTAGCTACCATTCGGTGAGATTGTTTTGCATTTTGATTGCATTAGCTACCGTTGGTGAGATTGTTTTGCACTTTCCGTATACCCATCAGGTGTTCTTCATATGAATGATTTTTAGCCTTGAGCAGACCGGCATATTATTTGAAAATGAAATCTTGTGGTCTATTAAAATTTTGAAATGATTATTTATGATAAACTAATGAACTCACCAACCTTTTGGTTGACACTTTTAAGCATGTTTATTCTCAGGTATTAAAGAAGTCTTCCGCTGTGTATTTGCTAATTTTAAAGATATTACTTGGAGTCATTCATGACATATTTCAAAAGACGTTGCATTCGAGTCTTCGATTTCAAAAAGATTATTATTAAGTCAATTATAGATTGGATATATTATGAAATGGTATGCATGATTGACAACTTTTGATGAAATGAAAGTTTGTCTTTTGAAAACGAATGCAATGTTTGTAAAATATATCATATAGAGGTCAAATACCTCGCAATGAAATCAATTATTATGTAACGTTTATAATCGATATGAACGGGGCATTTCACCTAAACTCTAAACTCTAACCCTTAAATCGTAAACCCTAAAACCCTAAACCCTAACCCCTAAACCATACACCCTAAACCCTAACCCCAAACCATACACCCTAAAATCCTAAATGAAAGGTCCGGTCCTAATCCTCCCGGATGTAATCTTCAACAGTTGGTCCCATTGCGATGATCGACTCCAAATAATGTCCTTAACATGAGCAAATGCACAGCGGAAGACTTAATTCGTACCTGAGAATAACATGCTTTAAATTGTCAACATAAAGTTGGTGAAATATATAGGTTTGATACTAGCAGCGTTATAACTATGGACCACAAGATTTCATGTTATACATAATACACTCCTCGTATATGAAAAAGTCGTTGAGCACTTGGTAACCATATTTAACATTTAAATCACAGCAGCATACTCTTAAATAAACCCTATGTGTAGTAACGAAACGAAGTACTGTGCAGCCGTTTAAAACTGGTCGTCCAGCCCGGTTGGGGTTGTCAGGCCCGATAGATCTATCAACAGGATTCGCGTTTACGCTCCTCACGTAAATATTAGCTACCAAGTATAAAGAGATATGCCATGGTACAACTCAACGTAGAATTTATATTTTTGATCACTTGTGTCCATAACATAAATCATTTATAAAAACAGCGCATGTATTCTCAGCCCAAAATATTTAGAGTTTAAAAGGGACTATATACTCACCTAATGTATTTTGTAGTAAAAATACATATAACATCATTGATCAATTATAAGGTTGGCCTCGGATTCACGAACCTATAACAAGTATATATATTAACACCTTATAATATAAATCAATTAAGTTTATATATTTTGTTATGTATTAGGATTTATATACCTATATATAGTTTTATTTATACTGATAATACATTAGGATACTTATTAGGTACTGGGTTAAGGTTATATCAATAATATTAGTTAAAACGTAGTTTTATGCAATACTAGTATACTTTATGTAATAAGTATGTCTCTATATAAATATCTGTTGTTTGTAAAAATAATAATTATACTAATACCAAAATAATTTGTATTGATAATAATAATACTTTTAATAATGATAATAATTTTAATAAAATTGATAAATTTAATAATAATGAACTCTAATGATAATCATTATAAAAATAATGATTTTACTGATACTGATAATACTAATATTTATATTTATAACTATAATGATAATAATACTACAAATAATAATATTATTAATAATAATACTAATACTTATGATAATAATACAAATAATAATAACATGATAATTTTAAAAATGTTATTATTATTATTTATTTATTACTATTACTATTATTTTACTTTTATTTTTTTAGTAACAAGGGTAATAATAATAATAATAATAATAATAATAATCAATTTAATAAAAACATGAAAACTACCTCAAAATTTCGGAAAAACTGTCTTAACAGGGTCTCGAACCCAAGACCTCCCAGATAACCCAAACACCCTAAACCACTGAACTGTCTTCTACTTTTCTGATGTATTGTGGGTTTAATTTGTTTTATCCTTTATTTCAGTCCATTCGAAACAGACCACTAGATTTACGGCCCGACAGGGATAACATAAGCATCTTGGCCCAATAGTAGAGTGGATCTCGGCTTACATTATAATGACAGCCCAATTGATAAGGTCTAGTAAGATTTTATTGTTTTTATAAAAAAAACGTCCCAGCTTAGATTCGAACCGCAGACCCCTCGTTACCCAGACACTCCTTCTAGCCACTCCTCCATCCGTTATTTTCTGTTTTATTACGCAATTTATATATGTATATATCGTGTTATTTCTGTTTCTCCTCCTTTAAACTTCGGTCGACCCAGGACCCAATCACCAAAATCAATTATTATCTAAACTGTGTAGTCGGCCCACTAACACAAAAAAAAAAAGATTCGTTCCATAGGATTCGGACAACATATACAACAAATCGTTCTCCACTTCTTAACTTTATTATTATTATTATATATATATATATATATATATATATATATATATATATATATATATATATATATATATATTTTTTTTTATTGGAACCATGGAACAGAAGACATAACATCGAACATGTAATCCAAATCATACGAATACTTGCAGCAGTTCGAGTATGTGATGGTTGGTGTTTTAAATGGGTGATGATTGTTTATGGTTTCATTAACAGAAGAGAAAAAAAAAATTAAACAAATAAAAAGGTGGTGATTAGGGTGGCGAGTGGTATAATAATTCATGATGGGTGGCGATGAAGTGGTGTTCTTGAGAAGATTGGTGGCGGTTACAGTGGGTCACGAAAATGAGGAGGGTACGAGTTTGGGTTGATGATGATTTGGGCCGTAACTAGAGTAAGACAAGAGGGTGTTGTTTGTGGTGTTCGGATGGAAACAGAAAAAAAAGAAAAAGAAGAGAACATGATCTGTAGGTGTATGGTTGTGTGAGTGTTCGATTGTAATGAATTTGGGATAGCGTTTGGGTCGTGGTTGGTGCCTAAATGGTGACTTGTTGATCACAAAAAGGGTTCACGAAGAAACAAGAGGGAGAGATATCGAGTGGAAGAGATGGAGGTTATTGCATAAAGGTGGTGATGTTTTGAGGTTGAAGATGGTGGGTGGTGGTACGTTGAAGGTTGAAGAAGAAAAAGACTGAGTGAATGTGTACCTCTTTCATGTATCTATATGTATATATATTGAAAAAGAATTCTTATAATATATAATATAAATATAATATAATAATAATTTTAATTATAAAAAAAAACGTGCAGCATCCTCCTAAATTCAACTATTTCCACCGACAGTCTAAATGTGTATTATATTGGGTCCCGTTGTAAATTAGTGGCGGATAAAAAGTCTTCTGAAAAATCTCAAATTTTTACAGTAATTATATTTATTTATTTTTATCATTATGATATAAAATTCGTGCATTAACTGTTAAATAAAAATGACATTAATTATTCACTCCCAACCCCAAGTAAAATCTAAAAAGTTTTAAAATTCAATAAATAGTTCCTAAATATATTTTTAATAGGCCTATAATTTATATAACTAGTTTTCGGATCACCGTTTAATTAAAATCAAATAAGTTCGTATTTAACTCGTTTACTATCAATCGAATGAAAATTAAACGTTACTTTTGCTTACTAAATAACTTCAAAATTACAAAATATATATATTATATGTAATCTATTTATATATAGATACTTTTATATATTATTATTATTATTTTTACAAAATTAATTATAACAATTACAATATATATTATTTCATATATGCATTTCCATTTACAATCAATCGTATCGTGAATCGTCGGGAATTGTCAAAGGGTAATTGATTATCCAAATATAGATTTCAAACTTTCTAGACTCAACATTAAGGTTTTTGCTTATCGTGTCGGAAACATATAGAGATTAGGGTTTAAATTTGGTCGGAAATTTCCGGGTCGTTACAGTACCCACCCGTTAAAGAAATTTCGTCCCCGAAATTTGGTAGAGGTTGTCATAAATAACAATAGGAATGTTTTTATGACGAATATGAGGTAATAACGGATTTTTATCATTATTGAAAGATATGGATAAAACGATTCGAACATGTGAAGCGCACGAGTGAAGCTATCACAAAAGAATGAAATGAGTGATTATGGAATTGTTTTAACCGATGACGTGATTAGGATTGAATTCCAGAATTTAAGGGATTTAAAGAAAATCTTATGTAACAAGATTTGGCTTTTTAGGGATCAGAATCTTCTTTGATTTAATGTGGCAATCTGTTTTGATTTCTCTGTCGGATATTTCACTATAAATCTACCTCCTCCGTTTCCTTATTCTCCACACCTTCTATTTGCTGCGATTTATTCTCCAATTTCTATTTCGGGACATTGTCCCTTCGTTTCTTCTTCCCGTCCTCAAGTTAAGCGAGTAATGATCCGAAATTCGTAGGTATGAACATAGCTAATGCTCTTAGAAAGAAATGGTAATGGCAAAATTTTGATTTGTCCAATTACCAGAATATCCTGGAAAAGATCGAAGTATCAAAACGATATGTTCCTAATACGTTTGGGGATTAGATAGAATGTAAGAGCCGTGAAACATGGCACATGATGACGGTACTGTGAATCATCACATTCCATTAGGAACTTAACATGACTTACTGTAATATAATGAAGTTGATCAAGTTTCATTATATTATACTAATTCATGCATCAGTTCCCGACACTGCTTCAGAACATTCCTATTTTAAATTCGAAGGTTTTAGAATTTAGAAACTAACACAGTTTCTTTTATGTTGTAACGCAGATGTTACGGAGAGATAAATGATCCCAGATAAGAATAGTTGTGAAAATATCTCCAGAAATATGGAGAATATGTATAACGGAAGATATGAAGGTATCTTATAATATCTAAGATACGATGATGATGGAGAATATCAGCTGGAAAGGTTTAGAATAAGGCGTAAGGTGTTTGCTATCGATTTCAGCAGACAATGAATCATTTGAATTCTTTGAAGGCAGGTTCAGTTTTTGTGATTTATCCACAGCTTCCTTCATATTTTGCTCAATCTGTTTTCCAGTTCCAACCCTTCTCTTTTCCTGGGCTTTTCCTACCATACTATTCTTTATCATCAACCTTTGACTGTTAAAGTCGTTTACAGTTTTTGCTGCTTCATCAGCATTTCGAGAACTAGTTTGTAGTTCAGGGTGTTTTTCAGAAACTTCACATTCGGAGTGTGAAATTCTTAGGGGTAGACGTTATAGGTATAATTGGAGAAGTTCTGCGAGATTTTCAAAATACTGATTGCGGATTCCGCCAAAGAGATGACGAGCTGCTGGTACATCTGCTGATGATGTTGTGGAATATAAAAGGTTCTCCGGTAACAACGGCGAAAGGACAAGGTATAAATATCGAGGTTATAATAAGAGTAGTCTCACTGAGAAGTCGAAGTGGAGCTGTGACAGAATTAGCTTCTTGAAAAGAAATTGTAAGGTTGTTTTTGCTAATAAATGGCAAAGGATTCAACACGATATGTGTTAAACTATGAATTTGGATTCGAGAGTTTTTCAGGTGCATAAATCTTTTCTTCCGTAGATGAAGTGCGGTTGGTTCATCTTTCCGATCTAGGTGTTTTCAAGAATCATAAAAAGTTGTGAATGCGAATTGTAATCGTCAAGATATGAATGAGGTTTAAGATAAAATCAAGTGGCAAACTTGAAGATCAGTTTAGTTTCATATGTTATAATCAATATTTTAATTCATTTTAATTGTCCAAAGTTAGCAGTCCAGTAGTTCGATTGTCCAATGGTCCAATAGTTCAACAGTTCAATATATTCATATATAATTTAATATACATAATTAATACGTATCGTGACCCGTGTACCGGTCTCAGTGTCGATCACAACTCAAAGTATATATATATTTTGGAATCAACTCCGACCCTGTATAGCCAACTCCCACCTTCACATATAGAGTGTCTACGTTTGTTCCGAAATATATATATAGATGGGTCGATATGATAAGTCGAAACCTTGCATACGTGTCCCGTTATTTAAAATGCGTAAAATAAATATATATCATGACCCATTATACAACGTGTTGTCTCAGAATTAATCCGACGTATTGTTGTACATGTGTCCCGACAGTATGTACAGTGCAGAAATTAAAATTGCGAGAATGTAAATTGCGATAAATTAAATGTTAATCAGTTAGCTGGGAACAGTTAGCCGGAACAGTTAGCTAGGAACAGTTAGCGTGGATTCCTAAGAATATTTCAATTTAGTTAATTCGTCTGTTTCTAACAAATTTTATTTTGTCCAATGTTTTCTTCTTTATGCCACTTGTTGGATTCTGATAGGTTAAAATCCGAATATGAAATTTGAATGAAAATGGTTATTCTGGGGTGAGCGGATACAAATATCGGTGGTTGTAAGTAGGATAATAGATGACCGTTGAATCAAATTCGAAGAATGTACAGTGTAACTTATTAATGTGAAATCTAAATATTCCTCGGGTACTACCCACCCGTTAAAATATTTTCCTTATTAACAGTTTGTACAAAAGAATTTTTAATTACAATCTTTATGAAAATATACTTGCATATATATTTTCGTCAGATGCAATTATGGATTTAATGAGTCAAAAACTCATTTAATTTATCGTTAATACTAGATTACATAATCTTCTAAAACTTTAGAAATTACATAATCACCATGTCGAACGAGGAAAAATGAGGTAGAATGATACGTAAAGCGAAGATAATCGATGTAGATCGATGTGTAGAACGAAGTTCATACTCGAAGTACAGATGGTGATATTGAGGCGTGAAATGTTGATATTCGAGGTACATGTTACGATGTTGAGGTTTACAACGCGGTTGTGGTATAGGGGTGATAAGGGTACTGTCGGCGTTGATGGTGGTAGTATGGATTATGTTGCTGGTGCTGCTGCTGGTGTTTGTAATCTTCGCACCAGATTCTCCAAAGCCATTACTCGAGCATGTAGTTCGTTAACTTCTTATATTATGTCGGGATGATTGACGATTGAAACGAGCGGATGAGTAAGATTCGAAATATAGGATATTATATAATCGTGACGGGATATTCTAGAAATGAGAGAGAAAATGGTGTTTCGAATAGGTTTGCCGATAAGTGCTTCAGGTTCATCGCCAAGAGGGCAATTTGGTGGATGGAAGGGATCTTCGATGTGAAATGATTTTCGGATATCGAATGATATTCTAACTAGATAGAATATCTATAATTCTAAAGATTTCGTAGACTACAGAAGAGCTTACGGCAGAGGCAAATCTACAGATGTGTTAAGATATGAATTTTGTCTATACACTATCAATGCAGTAAATGCAGTAAGACGTGTCTAGACTTATGAATGATAAGCAGGCAATTCCCTAAGGATAATAAGTAGATGATTTCCGACTATATATGATAAGTAAAACTTTTGACATGCAGACACGGTCAAAGTCCAGACCCACTAATGCATCTAAACAACTATCAGTTAGACACACTAATGCAAGACCTGGTTCGCTAAGACCAACGCTCTGATACCAACTGAAAGGTCCGGTCCTAATCCTCCCGGACGTAATCTTCAACAGTTGGTCCCATTGCGATGATCGACTCCAAATAATGTCCTTAACATGAGCAAATGCACAGCGGAAGACTTAATTCGTACCTGAGAATAACATGCTTTAAATTGTCAACATAAAGTTGGTGAAATATATAGGTTTGATGCTAGCAGCGTTATAACTATGGACCACAAGATTTCATGTTATACATAATACACTCCTCGTGTATGAAAAAGTCGTTGAGCACTTGGTAACCATACTTAACATTTAAATCACAGCAGCATACTCTTATATAAACCCTACACCGTACCAAGTGTAGTAACGAAACGAAGTACTGTGCAGCCGTTTAAAACTGGTCGTCCAGCCCGGTTGGGGTTGTCAGGCCCGATAGATCTATCAACAGGATTCGCGTTTACGCTCCTCACGTAAATATTAGCTACCAAGTATAAAGAGATATGCCATGGTACAACTCAACGTAGAATTTATATTTTTGATCACTTGTGTCCATAACGTAAATCATTTATAAAAACAGCGCATGTATTCTCAGCCCAAAATATTTAGAGTTTAAAAGGGACTATATACTCACCTAATGTATTTTGTAGTAAAAATACATATAACATCATTGATCAATTATAAGGTTGGCCTCGGATTCACGAACCTATAACAAGTATATATATTAACACCTTATAATATAAATCAATTAAGTTTATATATTTTGTTATGTATTAGGATTTATATACCTATATATAGTTTTATTTATACTGATAATACATTAGGATACTTATTAGGTACTGGGTTAAGGTTATATCAATAATATTAGTTAAAACGTAGTTTTATGCAATACTAGTATACTTTATGTAATAAGTATGTCTCTATATAAATATCTGTTGTTTGTAAAAATAATAATTATACTAATACCAAAATAATTTGTATTGATAATAATAATACTTTTAATAATGATAATAATTTTAATAAAATTGATAAATTTAATAATAATGAACTCTAATGATAATCATTATAAAAATAATGATTTTACTGATACTGATAATACTAATATTTATATTTATAACTATAATGATAATAATACTACAAATAATAATATTATTAATAATAATACTAATACTTATGATAATAATACAAATAATAATAACATGATAATTTTAAAAATGTTATTATTATTATTTATTTATTACTATTACTATTATTTTACTTTTATTTTTTTAGCAACAAGGGTAATAATAATAATAATAATAATAATAATCAATTTAATAAAAACATGAAAACTACCTCAAAATTTCGGAAAAACTGTCTTAACAGGGTCTCGAACCCAAGACCTCCCAGATAACCCAAACACCCTAAACCACTGAACTGTCTTCTACTTTTCTGATGTATTGTGGGTTTAATTTGTTTTATCCTTTATTTCAGTCCATCCGAAACAGACCACTAGATTTACGGCCCAACAGGGATAACATAAGCATCTTGGCCCAATAGTAGAGTGGATCTCGGCTTACATTATAATGACAGCCCAATTGATAAGGTCTAGTAAGATTTTATTGTTTTTATAAAAAAAACGTCCCAGCTTAGATTCGAACCGCAGACCCCTCGTTACCCAGACACTCCTTCTAGCCACTCCTCCATCCGTTATTTTCTGTTTTATTACGCAATTTATATATGTATATATCGTGTTATTTCTGTTTCTCCTCCTTTAAACTTCGGTCGACCCAGGACCCAATCACCAAAATCAATTATTATCTAAACTGTGTAGTCGGCCCACTAACACAAAAAAAAAAGATTCGTTCCATAGGATTCGGACAACATATACAACAAATCGTTCTCCACTTCTTAACTTTATTATTATTATTATTATATATATATATATATATATATATATATATATATATATATATATATATATATATATATATATATATATATATATATATATATATATATATATATATATATATATATATATATATATATATATATATTTTTTATTGGAACCATGGAACAGAAGACATAACATCGAACATGTAATCCAAATCATGCGAATACTTGCAGCAGTTCGAGTATGTGATGGTTGGTGTTTTAAATGGGTGATGATTGTTTATGGTTTCATTAACAGAAGAGAAAAAAAAAATTAAACAAATAAAAAGGTGGTGATTAGGGTGGCGAGTGGTATAATAATTCATGATGGGTGGCGATGAAGTGGTGTTCTTGAGAAGATTGGTGGCGGTTACAGTGGTTCACGAAAATGAGGAGGGTACGAGTTTGGGTTGATGATGATTTGGGCCGTAACTAGAGTAAGACAAGAGGGTGTTGTTTGTGGTGTTCGGATGGAAACAGAAAAAAAAGAAAAAGAAGAGAACATGATCTGTAGGTGTATGGTTGTGTGAGTGTTCGATTGTAATGACTTTGGGATAGCGTTTGGGTCGTGGTTGGTGCCTAAATGGTGACTTGTTGATCACAAAAAGGGTTCACGAAGAAACAAGAGGGAGAGATATCGAGTGGAAGAGATGGAGGTTATTGCATAAAGGTGGTGATGTTTTGAGGTTAAAGATGGTGGGTGGTGGTACGTTGAAGGTTGAAGAAGAAAAAGACTGAGTGAATGTGTACCTCTTTCATGTATCTATATGTATATATATTGAAAAAGAATTCTTATAATATATAATATAAATATAATATAATAATAATTTTAATTATAAAAAAAACGTGCAGCATCCTCCTAAATTCAACTATTTCCACCGACAGTCTAAATGTGTATTATATTGGGTCCCGTTGTAAATTAGTGGCGGATAAAAAGTCTTCGGAAAAATCTCAAATTTTTACAGTAATTATATTTATTTATTTTTATCATTATGATATAAAATTCGTGCATTAACTGTTAAATAAAAATGACATTAATTATTCACTCCCAACCCCAAGTAAAATCTAAAAAGTTTTAAAATTCAATAAATAGTTCCTAAATATATTTTTAATAGGCCTATAATTTATATAACTAGTTTTCGGATCACCGTTTAATTAAAATCAAATAAGTTCGTATTTAACTCGTTTACTATCAATCGAATGAAAATTAAACGTTACTTTTGCTTACTAAATAACTTCAAAATTACAAAATATATATATTATATGTAATCTATTTATATATAGATACTTTTATATATTATTATTATTATTTTTACAAAATTAATTATAACAATTACAATATATATTATTTCATATATGCATTTCCATTTACAATCAATCGTATCGTGAATCGTCGGGAATTGTCAAAGGGTAATTGATTATCCAAATATAGATTTCAAACTTTCTAGACTCAACATTAAGGTTTTTGCTTATCGTGTCGGAAACATATAGAGATTAGGGTTTAAATTTGGTCGGAAATTTCCGGGTCGTTACACTAAACCCTAACCCTAACCCCTATAACCCCTAAACCCCCTAAACCCTAAACCATAAATCCCAACCCTTACCCCCTAAACCTTAAACCCTAAACAATAAAAATTTTAAAAGTTCAAATTTGTAAAAATATAAATAAAAAATTGTGTCGCGAGTTCAATCCTTGTCTATAGCATAAATAAAAAAACTTGTCAAAATAAAGTAATATATGGACTTAAATTCAAAAGTAGTAGTAATCAACAGTTCGTATATACTAATAGGTACGGCATATAGAGTTGCAGGCGACGATAATATAAGTTTTTTGATGTTTTTTTAGTTCTTCGGTGTAGTTTAACAAATGTATAGAGTAGGACATTCAAATAAATTCATGATTGGAGTTGCTGTATCTATAAAAGAATAGTTTACAATTTGTCAATTTTTATTAAAAGATTACTTAGAAATTAATTGGGGTCTTTCATATATACGAATATCTTGTGTCTCCATCCGCATGAACTATGTTTTGTAATCATCTTGTATATGAGCTCATGGTACTAACACATTGTAAAATGTAATTAAATTAAATGTATGATAATAACGTAGAATCTATAGATTTACAAAGAGACAAAACACTAATATATATATACATTAAGCTTAATATAATCATAGTGAATTGTGTTTCAATTAAGTCGCCTATTTTGTTAGGCTATTTTTTTTACCTATGTTTTTAACAGAATGAAAAGAATTACCAGTGAACAAAAGATACAAAAGCAATATTATGAAAAATAAAGTCAACAATTAAAATAACAGCCTAATGAAACTCATAATATGAAGTTAAAAATTGGTTATACATGAAACATGTGTATATACTGTAACGACCCGACTTTTTCGACTTATAATTATATTTATTACTTTTACGAAAATGCGTATTTGTGCGTACTGAGCTATATTCTGTTCAGGGATACTTATTCATGATTAATTACTTTCGTTAATATCTTACAACGTGTTATTAAGTGCGTAATCACTTAACTTGATCCTCGAATGCTTTTACGACCGTTAGTGTCACTTGTCGTTTAAAACGAGCTATGTACTTTGTACACGTTAACTTTTTTCATAATTGGAATATTATGACTACGTAATACTAATTGTTATTTTCTAATGACAATTACTTGGCTTATTGGTTGCTTAATTACGCTTAGTGTTTTACTAATGCGCACTAGTTAGTCTTAATAGACTTTTTACCTTAATGGACTTAGGCCCACCCTACTCTAATTAATGGACCATTAAATTAGCCCAACTTTAATGGATTTATGATCCATTAAGATGTAAGACAAAAACCCATTAAGTTAAGCCAACATACTAGCATTTTTGTGTGCCACTACTACACATGTTGCATGGGATCCCAACATACAAGCACCACCTTTGTACCACCACCATGCAAAAAGCAAAAGTTGTCCCCCTTGTCCCCCCCTTGGCCGTCGGTTTTGGAGACACCCACCACCACCACCACACTATAAATTCAAGCTTGATTTCTTCATTTCACACTTCATTTCATTCTCATTTTGCACACACTTGATCTCTAGTTCTCTCTCTAGTCTTTCTCACACTAAAATTGTAAGTTCTTGAATTTTCTTCTTCTTCCCTTTTTCTTCTTAAACATGACATCATCATCATCATCATCATCATCATCATCAAAGGATCAAGTTTTTTAGCTTTTTGATCTTGTTACATCCTGTAGATTCAAACTTTGATTTGAAATCTTCAAGAACATAAAAGATTCACGCTTTTTAGCTTTGAATCTTCATTACTTTGTTGGATCTAAGTTTTGAAGCTTAAGATCACTTTATTTTGTTAAAAGATCAAAACTTGTGTTTATGATCTTCATGTAAATTGTAGATCTAGCTTTTTTCTTTAAGGATCTTCAAGAACATTAAAGATCCAAGCTTTCTAGCTTAGGGTTTCATTATTTTGTTTAGATCTAAGCTTTTTAAGTTTATGATCTCATTACTTTTACTAGATCTTAGCTTTCTAGCTTATGGTCTCATTAATCTTGTAAAGATCCAAGCTTTCTAGCTTAGGGTTTCTTAACACTTGATATCTAAGTTATTATTGTAGATCTCACTTACTTGGAGCCTTTTTATGATTTTTATGGTGATAAAAATCAAGTCTTCATCATCTCATATGATGAAGATGCATAAACTTGTATCAAAAGGACAAAGGTTGAAGCTTTATTGTGTTTATACAATAAAGAGACAACATTGATGTTCAAAACTTGTATAAAGTTAGATTTTACTTTTAGTTGTGTTTTGATGGTTAAAACTTGGTCATAATGATGCTAAAACATCAAAGAGTTGTACACTTGAGGCTTATACGCATCAAGGATGAGAACCGTGATAAGCATCAAGCACCAAGAAACCCACTGGAGCACTTGTTTCTGTTTTTCAGGGTCCTGATCAAACTCCTGGGACTTCTGGAAAGTTGATTTTCAGATAGTTCTGTTTGAGTAGATGACTTTGTGTTCAAGACTCGCCTAAATCCGATATACGGTTTGAGATTTATAGCCTTCCGAAAATTACTACGCCTTCGTAACGACGTGCTGAAATTTCTGACCTACTCGCGCTTGAACCCTCGCCACGGTCAAACGACATCGAGTTAGGATCTGAAAATTGGATAGCGGTAAGAGGACTCACAAACGGAGCCTTGACCACTGTCCGCGCGTCATTTCAGTTTGTATAGAGGTCGTAGCAGCTGTCCGAAGTCAGCTCTTTGTTTCGATCTCTATTCTTGTTGAAAACCTTACTTTATCTTTTACGTATGATGATAACGATGATGATAAGATGATGCTTAAGACTTAACTTACATACTTTTAAACCTTGGAACGATTTACTGACTTAGTAACCATTGACTTAGGTTGAGGACCTTTTGGATCAACCAACTTACTTGTTTGGACCGACTTACTACTTGCTTACGTTTTCGTATCGATTTTACCGCACATTCACTGTGAGTAATAGCTCCCTTTTTTACTTTAACTATTTTTGAGACTGATAATATATGCGCTTTTTATGTTTTACTTACTAGACACGAGTACTTAAACTTTTTATATGTGTGGGTGATATAACGACACAAATTTTCCCCTTAGCTCGGTAACGTTTAACTATTGGTTTATGAACCGGTAGACGCGAATCTTAGATATGGATCCATAGGGTTTGACATCCCCACTCGGGCTAGTCGCGCTAGCATTTAACGGGTGTTTAATACTTCGAGAACATACGCACTCGCCAAGTGTACTTTTAGGGGGTAATATATTATTTTTATGTTAAGTTAGTCACCAAGTGCCCACGGTTAAGCATATATTTTTTCATACTGTTTTGAATACGAAATCTTGTGGTCTACATTACATTGTTGTTTACAGTAAAACTATAGCTCATCAACATTCGTGTTGACGTTTTTAAGCATGTTATTTCTCAGGTGCTTAGATGAAATTGCTTCCGCTATTATAGACTCGCTGTGTTAGACTTCCGCTGCATTGTTAGAGATGTCTCAAGCATGGACTTTTATTTTTGCATTCACTACTTATGTTATTTTCGAACCATGGTTTTGTAATGACCTTAGTGTCACGTACTTTTGTTAATGCTTCCTATTCGTAGAAGCATGTTTCCCTTGTAAAACATTTGACGTTGGTAAAAACGTTATCTTTTCATGAATGCAAAACTTGTTTTAAAACAGCATATAGTATTATACCGTGTAATGGACATGTTGTTGATGATCCGTACACATTGATTTTGTACGGGGCATCACATATACAGAGACATACAAGCAGCTTCTAGAATGATCGACAGAGGCATACAACCATGAAATTAAATGGGAGATTTGGGTGATGTGGCCCTAAATACATCCTCAATATTCTTGTTATTCAACATTTTAGCACACGTACAGTGACACCTATCTACATAGCCTTCCCTTTAGAACAATAAGTAACAACAATGTTAAGTTTTATAAAGATATTATAATGTGGTTAGATTTACAATAGATCAAACATTATTAGCAAAAGTTACACGAGGGTCAAACATAATATTAGCAAAAGTTTTAGGTTCAGAGATGACTACCCACATTAATAATCAAACAAATCAGATTCTTACATGGTTTTATATCGAGGTCATGAGCATGACCTGTTAGTCAAATAAATACAAGTTACTCAAATAATTTACATAATATGACTATTCTCACACAGACTACACTAAACTTGATAAATGAGCTATCCATTACCATATTTATTCCTATGATTTGCATCGAATGCCTTTGGATCAGAAAACCAGCGCCACCAGTCTAGATGCCCCTTGGGAGATCTATTTGAGATCCAATCAAAACTTTTAAGTTGCATCTCATTTAGAGTCGTCGGAACGGACAATTTATCTTTCACGAACACGACTTGATTTATATTCTTCCAAATGATTGTAGCCGCAAATCCATACAACCGCTTTCCATAGTAGTTCGCATTTCGAAGTGCCCAAATTATTGTGTTCACCGCTAAATTAATTTTATAGTATTAAATGATGAGAAGTTATCCATTCCCCACCACTTGTACACAAGATTCCATATGTCATACGTGATCTTGCAAAAGACGAAAAAATGATCCATTGTCTCAAGTTGTTCATCGCATACTGGACAGTTTAATGAGTCCAGCCTTACACCAAACCAGAAGTTTAACACTTCAATTAGGTTGTTACGAAGAGATTCGAGGCATGCCGACTGATAGGGTGCCGTAGCTTCTTCGATTGGAGTTGTTAGTAATGTTGTAGAGAATATTCCATTTGATGCTAGTGACCAGTCCATGAGTCACTCCCATACCTGCACGTTGACAGCATGGAACAAACGAAAAAAAGAAAAATTGTGTTCTTGACACTTGCAAACAAAACAAATTCCACTTTTAAAAGAGACCTTTTCACAAACAATGAAACACACGAACTTCATTGTTGACAATAACAAACGAATCCGCTTTCGCATTCAATATGGACTATCACAAGTCACAACCACGTCTATAACCCTGTAGAACCCAAAAACAATAAACTATTTAGTTACAATCAACATTGTACAAGAGAATGACATTGAATATTTTAAAAGATGGTAGGCAAGGGTGAAACCTCCATAAAATATATATCAACATATTAATGAACGTGGGTGATAAAAGGAGATGGCACAAAAATGTGAAACGTGCATAAAACATAGATGAAAACCATATATACAATAGAATTCAAACAAAAAGAACTGCAACCACAATGCGTATCGGCTTGTTGAATAGAATATCTTAGCTATTTGGTACGTCAAAAATTGAAGTCTTTTCTTGAATCATCTAGTGAAAGACCCGCGGTTTCGCAAGTAAACATTGAACTGTAACATAAAGTAAACATTGAACTGGCAAATTTTTATAGTGACCCGAATCAATCTTCAAACAAATCAGTTTTTTGACTTTTTGTCCTAGTGACGGTCCGTTGATGTATGGACCTTTTTAGTATCCAATAAAATTTTATTAATCAACACTATCAACATCAACACTATCAATTACAGTAATACAGTAATGGATAGAGAACTCACATCTTATGTAATGTGTTGACTGAAGTAGTCAAGTCATTAGTAATGCTGTTATATAACTATGTCATCAATATAATGAACATCAATATAAAAGCCAACTTAATACACAAGCTCTTTCTTACTCTTCTTACATGTATCTTAATTGTACACTACTACTTAGCCTTTCCAACAATGCACAACTAAAATTAGAAAGCTTAAAGGACCACACATCTCCAATAACCTGATCTAATCATCATAAACCTACTTATGATGATTAGATACTTATGATGATACTTATGTGTAGAATTCAGCATTTCAGATTACGAAATTTCACACAGGCTCGAGCACTACTAAGAAGGTAGCTTATAAGAAACATTTGCCACTTGTATTAAGTGGACCAGTTGCAAACCATAATTTAACAACTAAAAAGAAAAATTCATCGACCATAAGTAAATATGTAGTCTTAACTATAAAAACATGAATACGGAGCAGACCAAATATATAGTGCATTGAGAATGTCTAGAGTCATAAACATAAATACTAAACATCATCAAACATAATTATTTAACAACTTGTATCCATGTTTGTAAACTTAAGGTTTACTTTCTTAAAGATCAAAGCCTTGGCTTGAATCTTTAAAGTATGAACAACCATGCACTTGTTACTTGTAGATTTAATTTATTTCTTCATTTTATGTACTTTAAAGTTGAAATGTTGTTAATTTGGTCAAGTACTAGTTAATCTTGATCTCATATTTCTTGAAACTAAAAGTTAACTTTGTAAGTTCAAGAACATGGAAGTATAACTTTTTAGTTATAACTTCATATACTTGTGTTGGATCTAAGTTTCTATAGCTTATGGTCTTCTAATTTTGTTGTAAATAAGAGCTTACAAGCTTACATACATTTTTCAAGTTGAAAATCTAAGTTTCATAACTTATGGTTTCATTAAAGTGTAGATCCAAGTTTTGTAACTTAGGATCTAACTTAAGAACACTAGATCTAGACTTTCTAGTCTAGGATCTTTAAGATCTAGCTAAGATCTAAGTTCTACAACTTATGATCTTGATTATTTAGTTTACTTTCAAGTTTATATCTTAATATTACTTTTGTAACTCATGTATGTGTCGGATCTAAGATCTTGATGTAACTTTGGTTCATCAAACTACATACAACTCTTAAGTGAGTTGTGCTACATATCTTAGACTTACACTAGTGTTATGAGGGTCAAAACTTGGTAAAGATGATGCAAACTCATCAACGAGTTGTACACTTGAAGCTATACGCATCAAGGATGAGAACCATGATGAGCATCAAGCGCTAAGAACCCACCGGAACACCTTTCTTACTCTTTTCTGGAACTGATCAGACTACCTGGACTACTGTAAAGTTGATTTTCAGTTAGTTCGGTTTGATTAGATGATTTTCCGTTTAGACCTTGTCTTAATCCGAGTTACGGTTTAGGATCTATGGCCGCCCGAAAGTCACTACACCCTATTAACGTTGTGCTGAAATTTCTGACCTACTCGCACTTAAACCGTCACCACGGTCAAACAATGACTAGTTTGGTTCTGGGAATTAGTCAGCCTCTAGGGGACTCATATACGGAGCCATGGCCACTGGTCTCACCTTATTTCAGTTTGTATAGAGGTCGTAGCGGCTGAACGAAGTCAGCCTTTGTTTTAAACTCTTTTCATGAACGAAACTTACTTTACACTTTTTGTTTAATGATGAATGATGATGGTACTTAAGACCTAATTTACATGCATTTTAACTTTTGGGAACGATTTACTGACTTAGTAACTTTTGACTTAGGTTGAGGACCTTTTGGACAACATACTTGCTTACTACTCCCGCGTACCGACTTTTACTACTTTCCACTGTGAGTTATAACATCCCTTTTTACTTTAACTATTTTGGGAACTGAGAATACATGCGCATTTTACGTTTTACATACTAGGCACGAGTACTTAAACTTTATATATGTGTGAGTTATACAACGGCATAAACTTTCCCCTTAGCTCGGTAACGTTTAGTCATTGGTCTTTGAACCGATGAACGCGAATCTTAGATATGGATCCATAGGGTTAGACATCCCCACTCGAGGTAGTAGTGCTAGCATTTAACGGGTGTTTAATACTTCGTAAACATACGCACTCGCCAAGTGTACTTTTAGGGGGTGATAAACATTAAGTTAGTTACCAAGTGCCCACGGTTAAACATATACTTTTCATACTGTTTTGAAACGCTGTTGAAGCACTGAAATCTCGTGGCCTACCTTACATTACTGTTATACTTAATCTATAGCTCACCAACCTTTGTGTTGACGTTTTTAAGCATATTTTTTTCAGGTGCTTAAGGTTTGCTTGCTTCCGCTGTACTAGTCATGCCTTGTAGACTTCCGCTGTGCTTACTAGAGATGTCACCGCATGAAACATTTTATCTTGCATTCAAACTTTATTACTTTTGAAACGATGTATTGTAACGACCTATGGGTCACGTACTATTACTTATGCTTGCTATTCGTAGAGGCATACTTTTGGTTGTTAAACATTTGATGATTGGTTAAGACGTCATCCTTTTATGAATGCAAACGTACTTTGAAACAGCATATAGTATTTGACCTTGTAATGATCCTGTTGTTGATGATTCGTACACGATGGTTTTGTACGGGGCATCACATTTGGTGTCAGAGCATTGGTGGTAGGGAATTAGGTTGCATTAGTGAGTCTGGACCCACCCGAGTAGGATTCGCTAATAGGACTAATCTACAACTTGCTAGTTTACTTGCGTCTGCGGAACTTGCTGCATGCTGCTGCTTACTTTTACTGCTATATGCCGTATGCTACTACATGATTTCACTACTGCATGTTATTATCTGCTTTCGATTGCATGATACTTGTCGTTATTGCAATGCTACTTACTGCTATACATGATCTAGACTGTCATAGTTACCTTGCCTAATACGTTCTTGCTTTATGACTTACTGACATGGAAAAAGTTATTTTTCCTTGTTCAGATGTCGGATGCCCAGCCCACTATCATTCACTTGGAGAGCGACTCGGACTCATCGGCCACCTCACCTACCGTTGTTGCTGACTCGATTCCGTCATCTACACCTTCCAGCGACTCCGGTGATTCATCCTCCGGAGCCAGTAGCCATGCGCCCAGCCCAGTGATCACCTCTGACGGAGTCGAGGACCTACAGGAGATTCCAGCTCCACTTGTCCCAGGACCCTCAGAGCCACAACACCATCCCGGTGGTGCTGTGATTCCCGCAGAACTTGGGGAACGTCCGGTCTGTAATGAGCATAACCATTGGTGCCGACGCCTTCCTGATGGATGTCTCGTACCTATTCCAACCTTCAGATACCGACTGATGATGGTCGCCCGAGGAGAGCCACCCGTGCAGCCACCCCCAGCCGATCTAGACGACTCATCATCCGACGACTCATCCTCCGATGACTCCAGTAAAGAGGATTCCGATGAGGACCCTGATGAGGCACCCGTGCAGCCACCCTCTACCCTGCCGAAGAAGCGGTATCGTTTCGACGGTACTGTTATTCCTGGAGTTAACGGAGGGAGATCATCCGTTAACGCACATGGACTGAGGGCTAGAGTTACCGCCCGTAAGCGGCTTGTGCCATATCCTGCTGATCCCTTCATCCGTAAGCCTTACCGCTGTGCACCATCCACTTCTAGAGCCGGACCATCTGCACTACCGGCACCACCCGTACCGACTGCACCGCCTGCCCCACCATCTCCCTCTGTCGAGGAACTGACGAGAGAGGTGGAGATCCTCCGTGATCGGGTAGCTGAGTTCGAGGACCAGATGTCCCACGTAATAGACATCCTACACCCACCATCACCATAGGACATTTGTAGTAGATTTCATTATGTAAACTCATTTGTAGTTTTATGTTTTACTTGTGTATTGTACAAACATATGCGGATGTATGCAACTTATTATTAATGAATGGAACTTTGTGTTGTTTAATTCTTGCACAGTGTTCTATTTACGTTACTGTATGATGACTTTGTGGTATCAGTATCTATTTGCGTTCCTTAATTAGCATGTGTTGTGTTGATTCCATGCTAGATACCATATACTGTATTATTACTATTTGAATACCGGATTTTGACTTGAGTCAAAATTTCTGTTTAGAACATCAATGGCAAACGGAAGATCAACACCCACCGTAGCCCAAATCGAGGAAATGATCAATGAACGAGTCGCCACAGCTTTAGCGGAAATGAACCCCCAAGCTCCACCGCCACTGGTTATCCAGCCCATTCGTAATGGGCGCACATACAAAGAGTTTCAAAGCTGCAAGCCCCACAACTTTAGTGGAACTGAGGGGCCAGTTGGTCTCACTAGGTGATTTGAGAAATTAGAATCTGTGTTTCGAGTTAGTAACTGCTCAGAGGCGAACAAAACCAAGTATGCTTCATGTACGCTGTCAGACGGTGCATTAACTTGGTGGAACACATTGGCTCAAGCAAAGGGTATTGATGAGGCGTATGCTACGCCATGGGAGGAATTCAAGGGGGCCATGATTGAAGAATATTGCCCTAGGACCGAGATCCAGAAAATGGAGATTGAGTTTATGCAGTTGAAGGTTGTGGGAAACAACCTCGATGGTTACAACCGTAGGTATCTAGAATTAGCCCTGATGTGTCCTACCATGGTTACCCCGGAGTTTAAGCGTATGGAAAGGTATTTGTGGGGACTTCCTAAGTCCATTAAGGGAAATGTCACCTCGTCTAAGCCACCCAATGTCCCTGAAGCAATGCGCATGGTGCATACCTTAATGAACCAAATCATCATCGATGAACCGAAAAAGGCAAAATCCGAAGCGGGTAGTAGTGATAAGCGTAAGTGGGATAACAACAAGGGGAGAGCCTATGATCAAACCCCCGCCAAGAGGCACAACGATGGAAGGAACCCCAATCCGAACACCAACTCGAACCCCAACTACAAGGGTACCCTACCGCAATGCAAGAGGTGCTACAAGCACCATACCGGGTATTGTAACGTTGTTTGTGAAAAGTGCAAAAAGACCGGGCATATTGGCAGAGACTGCAAGATCACCACCATGACTGGAAAGCCGAACCCTACTGGACCGAGAAAGTGTTATGAATGCGGACAGACGGGCCATTTCAGAAATGAGTGTCCCAACAAACGAAAGGACGGCGGACCACCGTGTGGCAGAGCTTTTAATGTAAATACAAGGGATGCCCGTGAGAACCTCGACTTGGTCACAGGTATATTCACTATCAACAACCTATTAGCTTCTGTCCTATTTGATACTGGTGCCGATAGAAGTTATGTATGTAGAAATTTTTGCTCTAAGATAAATTGGTCATTAGTTCCTTTAAAGGAGAGTATGCTTGTAGAGGTTGCCAATGGAAAACTTGAGAAAGTTGACCAAGTTAGCCGAGGAGCTATTATCAACATAGCTTGTGTGGATTTCGAGATTGACTTGATACCCATTAAGTTGGGAAGCTTTGATGTTATTGTCGGTATGGACTGGTTGACCAAGATAAAGGCTGACATTATCTGTGGAGATAAAGCTCTTCGTATATCACACGGAGATGGTGAGCCACTGATTATTTACGGAGAGAGATGTAGCTCAAAACTGAATCTCATTAGTTGCATGAAAGCGCAAAAGATCATGAAGAAAGGATGTCTTGCTGTTCTAGCACATGTGAAAACGTTAGAAACCAAGGTGAAGAGCGTGGAGGACGTACGAATTGTGAACAAATTTTCCGAGGTGGTAATGTAGTAAGTCTCATTGTAAAAGTACGGTTTGGAATAAATTGTATTTGTGGTTTTTGGGTTTAAATTATCACCGAGGTGGTAATGTGGTAAGTCTCATTGTGAGATAATGGATGTGTTCGACGAGCGAAGTAAGATCCCTCGGTTAAGGGATGTGCGTGCCGGATTCTCTTCTAGGAAATTATTGTGTGCCTATGCGCAATATGGGTGGTTCTTGGCTCGATTGTGTTAGCCGTGTGGTTACCTTTGGGAATAGCATAATGGGACTTTGAAAAAGGGTACGATGCCTCATTATCGTATACTTTGGGTGGTAGTTACACAATGGCCATATTGTGTACTACGAGGTGATTACGTGTATGTGTTTATTTGGGGTTATCTCTAGGTTGGTCGCGTTTGACTAGTGATAGGTGATGAGTGATATCCGGAAGGAATAGCTTTTCGTTAACCACTCTTGGTAGTGATTGATTGTGAGCAGTTTTCGAAAAGAACCGTTACATGTAGGTTTATGATGTTAATTGCCCGTATGAATTGTGCACATAGCCGTTTCGTGCACATGGTGGTGAGTAATAGCCGATTTTTACTCACATGTGGTAATAGTGATGCGATAGCCGTGTTTCGCTCACATATTGTTAGTAGTGTTGCAATAGCCGTTTCTGCACACTAAGGATATATCACAATAACCGTTTTCGTACACCTTGAGTTTTGTGCAAAATAACCTTCATGTGGTTAGTATTGAGAACTATTAGTTGTTTCGTACGCCAATGGTGGGGTCGTAAGGATCATGTTCTGTGATTAGTGATGCGTTAGCCGTGTTTCGCTCACATGTTGTTAAGGGTGTGACAGTATCCATTTTGTACACCTTAGGTTTTGTGTTGCCATAGTCGATTTGGACGTTAACGGTTTTGGTCGCTTGCTTACGATGTTACGATAGTCGCGTACTAGCCGTGTTTGCGCACTACGGGGGATGTTAAGTGGTAAGTGTTATCCGTTTGGATTCGCTTTCATATTCGGTCTTCATCGGTTCGGGTGTTGACTTTATTGTGGTTGCTACTAGCGATGTACTTGGTATGGTACGCTAGGAGTTGATATCTCGGTACGAGATTGGTTGAGTTTCCCGATGTGAGGGATTGAGCAAGTTCTGGTGCTCGAATTTGTGGATTTTTAATAAATCGCGGGTGACGATTTGGTTGTTAATGGTGACTCTTTGAGAAGGATTTGCCTAGAGGAGTTGGAAGAGTATGTGGCGGTCTCGCGTATTCTAAGTGATCGTTAAAGACTTCGGATGTTGCGTGTATTGCACGTTTCGGAAGTGTATTTAGTTATTGGATCAATCTTCGGGTTAATGTGTAATGTGGTGGAAATTGGATTGTAACGTTCGTTAAGGACCATAGAGTGCGGTTCCGGGTGGTTAAGTGACAAGGCTCACGAGGACGTAATCGATTCTAAGTGGGGGAGAGTTGTAACACCCAAATATTTATGGTACAAAGAGTTATAATGATGTACGTATAGTGGGTAAAGCGTAGTTTAAATTTAAAAGCTGACTGTCTGATCTAAGCTTAGTGCGCGCCGCGCACCTTTTAGAGTGCGCTCAGCGCACTCACCTGATGACATTTTTCTGTCTTTTTCTTTTTGAATTAAATGATGGGCATTTTGGTCATTTCACTTGGGGCCGGTTTGGAGCCTTCAAAGCTGATCCATTAATCATCTTATCCTCATTTCTACACCACAAACACTCTCATCTTCAACCCTAGAGAGAGAAGAGGTTTTAGAGAAAGGAAGCTTCATTTGGGGAAGAAGGAGTTGGATTCTCACCAAAGCTCGGGTTTTAAAGTTGTTCATCTCGTTCACGGCTACGTTGTGGTAGTTTTGGTAAGTTCAAACTCCGAATTTCATTGTTTGATTTTGATATTGAAGTTAGGGTTTGAACTTAAATTGTTAGGAAACCCATTTAAACTCTTGAAGTGAGTGTATTGATGCTAGTAATCGGGTTATTGGTTGTTATTGGTGGATTTTGGGTTGGTGAACAAATTGGCCATGATTAGGACTTGTATTTGGGTTTAATCACTAGGATTAGTGATTATGGAAGTGTTAGAACCCATTTTGTGTATTTGAAAGACTAATTTTGGAAATGGGTCAAAATTGGGGTTTTGGGTGATTTTGAGAATGATAAGTGTTCAACACTTATGATTGGGTTCATTTAGCATATTAAGACCATTTTCACTTGTGTTAGTGATTATTGGTTAGTTTGGGCGCGTTTATGTTTGAAAGTGCAATTGGTCAAAATTGCACTAAGTGTCGAATTGAGTTGGTTTGTAAATCCACTCTAAGTGTGTTGTTGTATTTTGTGATAATGGAATAGGTACATTCCATCGGCGAGTTGCGGATTATTCGGTAGTATTTCTTCAAGGCGACAAGGTGAGTGGAATGATTATACATGTGTGTATATAATGTATTTACTTGTACGAGATTCGATGTGGGTTTTAAGTTCGGGCGATCGATACCACATCGGGTTAATATATGATATGGGTATAAAGTTCGGGCGATCGATACCATATCATTATGTGTGGGCGTAAAGTGTGGGTTTTAAGTTCGGGCGATCGATATCACTCCGGGGTTAGTGTTATAATTCGTTGTGCGCTAACGGTTGTTGGGAACACCGATGGGAAATTCGAAGTACCATTCCTTTGTACTATTGGTTAACCATGGTTATGTATTTGTAGTGTAACATTTTATATTATTCGAGTTATATATGCTATTGTTTGTGCTAGCTTGTGGTCTTGGAGATTTAGCGTTATACCTTGCGTTGGTATGTCATTTAAATTGCTAGCGTGTATGAGGTAATTGTGTATGTGATTGCAAGTAAGTAGGTTATATATGTATGTGTATAATTATTGCATTCACTAAGCGTTAGCTTACCCTCTCGTTGTTTACCTTTTTAGGATCCGGGTTGGATAAGGGCAAAGGTATTCGTTTGGATTAGTGGCTCTCGCGGGTTTTAGCTTTTTGGAAGTTTGACCAAGATTTGGGTAGTTTAACCCCAAACACCATGCTCTAGTGACGTTTGGCAATTAAACTTTTTGTGGTCGAAACACATATTTCGTACTTAATGCTATTTTGGGCATATGTGTGCCCCGCGATGTAAAACTCGTTTTATCATTGATTCGTACTAGTTTTACTTATACTAATATGATGTGAAAAGCAATTCGTCTAAAAATGATGGGAAGTGTTAGATCTTTTTACGAAAATGGAACATGTTGGACAGCGAGCTGCCAGGCCCTGTGCGCGCCACGCACAGGTAGGTGTTCTCGCCGCGCACCCTGCCTGGGCAGGCCTGCTGCGAAATTTTTTTCTTTTCAGTTTTGGTTGGTTAACGGGTTGGGTCGTTTCAAGTGGTATTAGAGCATGGTCTAAGGGATTTAGGTGACTTGAGATAGGTGCCTAGACTTAGACTTTGGTGTGTGCTTATTTATGCGAGACTTGTAGGATTACGGGTCGGGACGGGAATTCGATCGATGTCCTAGTTTATGGGTGGACTAACGTTTATATTAATATGCAGATATTATTAATATAATTTGTGTTTGTGTTGGTTTATATCATCGAGCAAAGCGGTCGTGGTACTAACGAGTGGGTACGGCGTGTACGCGTAATAATGACTAGCTACCATTTTTACGGGTGCAAATCGTATTTGATAAGTGATGTAAGACGATTGCCAAGCAAGATGAGTCGGGATTGTACGTATGTTTGTATTCGGTCGTTGCTTAATCGATTGCATTCTTTAGAATGAAGACGGAAGATGGATGCGGAACGAGTGAGCCTATTCATGAGGGGAAGGATGAGTTAACATTAAGGATTGAGGCGAAGTTCGAACGCTATATCTTGATTTTCGCCGACAAGGTTAAACAAGTTCTCCAAGAGTCGTTCGAGGGAATAGTGACCGAGATGGTCCGAGACCAAGTGCCTAAGGTCGTGAAGGAAGAGTTAGAAAAGAGGTTTCCTAAACCTCGAGGTGACGAAGGAGCAACTATGGGGATTGAATCTCATGCCCCAAAACTTGGTGATCACTCTTTGGGAAAGATAAAGTTCGAATCAAGAAGTGACCCTAGTACGAAAATAAGTAATGCGATCGAAGGTGTAGGAAGCAAAATGAAGAAAGCGTCGGTCACTAGTATGCCTAGATGTTACAATTGTTGGGTGAGGGGCCACAAGATTTGGGAGTGTACGATACCGAGAGGTGATGACGTGAGGTGCTACAACTGTCGTAAAGAAGGACACTGAATGGCGGAGTGTCCCGAGTTGGTTAGAAATCAGACAAAAAAGTTGGG
The DNA here is from genome assembly GCF_046630445.1 of Rutidosis leptorrhynchoides. Lineage (NCBI taxonomy): Eukaryota > Viridiplantae > Streptophyta > Magnoliopsida > Asterales > Asteraceae > Rutidosis > Rutidosis leptorrhynchoides. Next base: position 79,923,767 of record NC_092337.1, on the reverse strand, counting down.
AGGTTTCGTGCATACGTGTTTTACGTGTGGGGAACAAGGACATTTGGCAATGGAGTGCACGGGTGTACCGTCAAGCACATCAAGTGCTTTATCTGTCGGAAGGAGGGACACCGAAAGTCAGAGTGTTCCGAATCATTCGATGATCGAATTAATAGGTTGGAGCGCGAGTATTCGACGATGAACAATGAAGCGCGGGAGCCCAACGATGTTACTTCAGGTACTATTCCCGTGTTATTGTATGTTGTTCGTTAGTAATAACATGCTGTGTGTTTGTAAGTCTTAGCTAAAATTTATTTTTTGCTGGGGATAATCTGTAGCGAGCAGACGGTTCACGTTTATGGTTTCGGGTTACACTCATTAGAGCGTATGAGTAGTGTGGTGCCTTGACTCTGTTGTGCGAGGCTTTGGATGCTTAGGCGTTTGGTTGGTATCGGGTCGTTAAGCTCGCTCGAGTGAGACCCTTAAGGTTCTGATGGTGTCGTACGTATTATTGTTAAGGGGACATTCCTAATGGAATTACCCTATGGTGACATTTGGATCCACAGGCGAAGGGCGTAAGACTTGGTGCAACCAAGCATTCCTTAGTGTTTGAGAAATGTTTCTACTAAGTCATAGAAACGGGCTTTGGTGTTCGGATGTTAGAGCGTGTTCGCTTTCGTGTTGAAGTTGATGAGCCATGAGGTTCGTCGGGTGGATGAAACCCTTGAGATCAAGTGTTTGGCCTAGATGAATGTTGGTAATGGAGTCTACGGGACGCAAAGTTAGGTGCCTCTTTCATACTTACTGGTGTGGTGTTCGACTCTGATGGTGTTGCGGTTACATTGTACTTAGGGTACCGGGGAGAAACCCTTATGTACATGAGTGACTATATGGAATTCGACAAGCTAGAGCAATCATAGAATTGCAAGTTTTAAGTTTGTGTAATCGTGGTAAACTCTTCGTTCGAAGTGTTTAAGGATGGGTTAAAATCCTTAGTATGAACAAGGTTGGGTGACATGCATATTAAGAAATTGAAACAACCCAACCCGTACTCCGTACGCTATAAATTTTTTTATTTATAATATACGCATTTATGCGCCAATTAAATATGTAGACCAAATCACAAGTTCCATTAAACCATACAACCATTACCAATGTTTACAAAAGGGCACAAAGGCCATTAGTTAAGTAAATATAAGTTTGACCGAATACAATGATAGTTTATAAACCAAACGACCCAACGAGCATGGTTTGGGACTAAACTACCCAAAAGGTGGTCAACTTCCAAAAGCTCCTACAAGCACATCATCAAGGACATCTAGTGTCCGACAATCCCCTTCCCTTTATCCTCGCCTGCAACTAAAAAGATAAACAACGAGAGGGGTAAGCTAACGCTTAGTGAATGCAATAATTATACATGATCATATATAACCTACTTACTTGCATACACTTACACAATACCACATACAAGCTAGCAACTCAACCAACATGAAATCCATCATGCATAAACTACTATCCACGTTCCACATCAAGCTAGCAATAGTATTAGCATATAGTTCACAATATAATATGCTAAGTACAATTCGCACAACCATGGTTAACCAAGTATACAAGAGAACGGTACATGAAGGTCCGTTGGAGTTCATAACATCCACTAGTGTTACTTATACACCGCGTAATCACTAGTCCCCCGGGTGATGTCTTAAACACCGCGACTAACTCACTCTTACACAATGTGGCATCTTAAACACCGCGACGAATCCACACTTCATTCAATACAATGAGTGGTGTCTTGATCACCGCGACACTTCCACTCTCATGACATTGTGGTGTCTTAAACACCGCGACAATTCCACAAGTCAATTACACAATGAGTAGTGTCTTAAGCACCGCGACAATACTACTCGTTACCTAAAATGTGGTGTCTTGAACACCGCGACACTTCCACATTCATAGAACACAAATAAATACATTATATACGTTCACGCATAATTATTCCACTCACCTTGACACAAGGATGATGAATATTCGCTTCCAAACTCAAAGCCAAGTACCTAATACATTAAGTACCAATTCAATACATAAACTAGTGGAATTAACCACATTACAATTACTTGGGCATTTAATGACTCAATTCGCATTAAATGACCCAACTACATCACAACCGCCCTCTTAATGGCCAAGACTCGACTTTAGTTACCAACATTAGTGCATTAAAGTCTACTAGCCTCAATTGACATCCACCTAGGGTAATTTACACCCATTTTACCCAAACTAGGTCAACTAGTACATTCTTGACCCATTTTGACACTTTCACATCCAAACTAGTCAAACATAACCCAAATGACATCTCTTTTAATTTTAACAAATGTTTAATGCTTTTAATATCATTAACACTTTCAACTCACAATTACAAGGCCAAAACCCTAGATTATGGCCATTAGGGTTTCATTACAACAACCTAACCCAAATTCACCCATTTTACTCCCAAATGGGTCATACAAGCTTCTATTAACCAAAACCCTAGCCATAATCAATTAAAACTCGAAACTTAGAGTTAGAACTTACCGAGACTATCACCACGTAGCTAGAGTCACAAGGAACAACTTTAATACTTGCTCCAAAGATCAACCCTAAATCCTTCCTCTCTCAATCTCACTTTGAATCCAAATGGGTGTTAGAGTTTTGGGAGAGAAATTGAAAGAAAATGAAAAAGGAAAATGAAATAAATGAACTAGTGGACCAGATTTAATGCACCCATCTGATCTATACGTCCATTTACTATTTTGCCCCTCAAAATCTCTTAATTTAACCTAAAACCGGGACCTGGCCAGCAGGCCTGCCGCGGCGCGGCACTAAACGTCGCGGCGCGACGAATCAAAGTAAAATTCACCATGATTAAGTCCTGTTCTGATCTGGAAATGCTTGATGGGTCGCGGCGCGGACCCATTTGTCGCGGCGCGACATACGCCTGGGTCTGGCCACTTCGACTAGTTAGTCAAATTTCCAAGGTTTCCACAACTAATTCCTTCATTCTCGTTCCCAATACACGTCCAAGCCTCACATCTAAGTCTCACGAGACCTAACACTACACAAGCTCATTTGTACACTTATATACGCACATGTTAACTAGCACACAATAAATTATATATATACGTTTATCTATACAATTACGCATAAGCTTCCGAATCATAACGTACAAATGGTTAAATATGTACCTTTAGTCACGTACGGGAAAAACGGGATGTTACAACTCTCCCCCACTTAGATCGGAGCGCGTCCTCGCGATCCAAGCCGCATGACAAGCCGGAAGATAAACCAAAGCAAACTCTTCGGATTCCCATGTAAACTCGGAACCCTTTCGATGTCGCCATTGCACTTTGAAGGTTCTAACTTCCGTGTTCCGCAACATCTTAACCTTTTCATCAAGGATTGCAACCGGTTCTTCCGCATACTCTAACTTGTTATTCAAAGTAATCTCATCCAATGGCACCCAAGTCGAGTCATCCACAAGACACTTGCGAAGATGGGAAACATGGAACGTATTATGAATTCCCGCAAGTTCTTCGGGTAACTCTAATCGATAAGCAACCTCACCAACACGTGCCAATACCTTGAAAGGACCAATAAACCGAGGAGCTAACTTTCCTCGCTTCCTAAACTGAATCACACCCTTCCATGGAGAAACCTTAAGCATCACCATATCACCTTCTTGAAACTCAATCGTTCTTCTACCTTTATCGGCATAAGACTTTTGTCTATCTTGCGCCGCTTTAAGTCGAGCCCGAATCATTTCAATTTTACTATTCGTCTCCAAAACCAAATCGGAACTTCCGATTTCTCGTTGACCCACTTCTCCCCAACAAATGGGAGTTCGACATCTACGCCCATAGAGCATCTCGTATGGTGGCATCCCAATACTAGTGTGGTAACTATTATTGTATGAGAATTCCACCAAGGGTAAGTGCTCGTCCCAACTTCCACCAAAATCAATAATACACGCCCTTAACATATCCTCTAGCGTTTGGTTAGTACACTCGGTTTGACCGTCCGTTTGAGGATGATACGCCGTGCTCATTTTCAATTGAGTACCCATATCTTCATGAAACTTGTTCCAAAACCGAGATGTAAAGCGAGTATCTCGATCCGAAACAATAGATACCGGAACCCCATGTCTTGATATCACCTCCTTTATAAACAACTTAGCTAAAGTCTCCGATGATATCGTTTCCCGAATGGGAAGAAACAAGGCACTCTTCGTCAATCTATCAACAATCACCCAAATCGTATCGTATTGGGTTCGCGCCGTCTTCGGTAACTTGGTAATAAAGTCCATGGTAATGTGCTCCCATTTCCATTTCGGGACTTCCAATGGTTGTAACTTACCGTAAGGCTTTTGGTGTTCGGCTTTGACTTGCAAGCACGTGACGCATTGTTCAACATACTTAACCACATCACGTTTCATGCCGGGCCACCAATAATCTTTCTTCAAATCATAGTACATTTTCGTTGCACCCGGATGAATGGAATACTTGGACTTATGTGCTTCATCAAGTAGCATTCGCCGGTAATCCCCCATCTTGGGTACCCACACCCTTCCTTGAAAGGACAACAAGCCACGCGAGTCCATTGTAATGAACTCCGATTGGCCAACGATTCGTTCCGTGTGCTTATTGTGAACATAAGCCTCTATTTGATCTTCACCCATCTTTTCAAGAAAGTCATTAGTGATAATCAAACGTAACGATCCCACCTTTATCGCCGGATGTGTACTCTTTCGACTCAAGGCGTCCGCAACAACGTTCGCCTTACCCGGATGATAAAGTATCACGCAATCATAATCTTTCACTACATCCATCTGAAATGTCCCGTTCTTATTGATTAAAAACGTTCCATATTAATTGATTTCGTTGCGAGGTTTTGACCTCTATATGAGACGTTTTTCAAAGACTGCATTCATTTTTAAACAAACCATAACCTTTATTTCATCAATAAAGGTTTTAAAAGCTTTACGTAGATTATCAAATAATGATAATCTAAAATATCCTGTTTACACACGACCATTACATAATGGTTTACAATACAAATATGTTACAACAAAATAAGTTTCTTGAATGCAGTTTTTACACAATATCATACAAGCATGGACTCCAAATCTTGTCCTTATTTAAGTATGCGACAGCGGAAGCTCTTAATAATCACCTGAGAATAAACATGCTTAAAACGTCAACAAAAATGTTGGTGAGTTATAGGTTTAACCTATATATATCAAATCGTAACAATAGACCACAAGATTTCATATTTCAATACACATCCCATACATAGAGATAAAAATCATTCATATGGTGAACACCTGGTAACCGACAATAACAAGATGCATATATAAGAATATCCCCATCATTCCGGGACACCCTTCGGATATGATATAAATTTCGAAGTACTAAAGCATCCGGTACTTTGGATGGGGTTTGTTAGGCCCAATAGATCTATCTTTAGGATTCGCGTCAATTAGGGTGTCTGTTCCCTAATTCTTAGATTACCAGACTTAATAAAAAGGGGCATATTCGATTTCGATAATTCAACCATAGAATGTAGTTTCACGTACTTGTGTCTATTTTGTAAATCATTTATAAAACCTGCATGTATTCTCATCCCAAAAATATTAGATTTTAAAAGTGGGACTATAACTCACTTTCACAGATTTTTACTTCGTCGGGAAGTAAGACTTGGCCACTGGTTGATTCACGAACCTATAACAATATATACATATATATCAAAGTATGTTCAAAATATATTTACAACACTTTTAATATATTTTGATGTTTTAAGTTTATTAAGTCAGCTGTCCTCGTTAGTAACCTACAACTAGTTGTCCACAGTTAGATGTACAGAAATAAATCGATAAATATTATCTTGAATCAATCCACGACCCAGTGTATACGTATCTCAGTATTGATCACAACTCAAACTATATATATTTTGGAATCAACCTCAACCCTGTATAGCTAACTCCAACATTCACATATAGAGTGTCTATGGTTGTTCCGAAATATATATAGATGTGTCGACATGATAGGTCGAAACATTGTATACGTGTCTATGGTATCTCAAGATTACATAATATATAATACAAGTTGATTAAGTTATGGTTGGAATAGATTTGTTACCAATTTTCACGTAGCTAAAATGAGAAAAATTATCCAATCTTGTTTTACCCATAACTTCTTCATTTTAAATCCGTTTTGAGTGAATCAAATTGCTATGGTTTCATATTGAACTCTATTTTATGAATCTAAACCAAAAAAGTATAGGTTTCTTGTCGGAAAAATAAGTTACAAGTCGTTTTTGTAAAGGTAGTCATTTCAGTCGAAAGAACGACGTCTAGATGACCATTTTAGAAAACATACTTCCACTTTGAGTTTAACCATAATTTTTGGATATAGTTTCATGTTCATAATAAAAATCATTTTCTCAGAATAACAACTTTTAAATCAAAGTTTATCATAGTTTTTAATTAACTAACCCAAAACAGCCCGCGGTGTTACTACGACGGCGTAAATCCGGTTTTACGGTGTTTTTCGTGTTTCCAGGTTTTAAATCATTAAGTTAGCATATCATATAGATATAGAACATGTGTTTAGTTGATTTTAAAAGTCAAGTTAGAAGGATTAACTTTTGTTTGCGAACAAGTTTAGAATTAACTAAACTATGTTCTAGTGATTACAAGTTTAAACCTTCGAATAAGATAGCTTTATATGTATGAATCGAATGATGTTATGAACATCATTACTACCTTAAGTTCCTTGGATGAACCTACTGGAAAAGAGAAAAATGGATCTAGCTTCAATGGATCCTTGGATGGCTCAAAGTTCTTGAAGCAAAATCATGACACGAAAACAAGTTCAAGTAAGATCATCACTTGAAATAAGATTGTTATAGTTATAGAAATTGAACCAAAGTTTGAATATGATTATTACCTTGTATTAGAATGATAACCTACTGTAAGAAACAAAGATTTCTTGAGGTTGGATGATCACCTTACAAGATTGGAAGTGAGCTAGCAAACTTGAAAGTATTCTTGATTTTATGAAACTAGAACTTTTGGAATTTATGAAGAACACTTAGAACTTGAAGATAGAACTTGAGAGAGTTCAATTAGATGAAGAAAATTGAAGAATGAAAGTGTTTGTAGGTGTTTTTGGTCGTTGGTGTATGGATTAGATATAAAGGATATGTAATTTTGTTTTCATGTAAATAAGTCATGAATGATTACTCATATTTTTGTAATCTTATGAGATATTTCATGCTAGTTGCCAAATGATGGTTCCCACATGTGTTAGGTGACTCACATGGGCTGCTAAGAGCTGATCATTGGAGTGTATATACCAATAGTACATACATCTAAAAGCTGTGTATTGTACGAGTACGAATACGGGTGCATACGAGTAGAATTGTTGATGAAACTGAACGAGAATGTAATTGTAAGCATTTTTGTTAAGTAGAAGTATTTTGATAAGTGTATTGAAGTCTTTCAAAAGTGTATAAATACATATTAAAACACTACATGTATATACATTTTAACTGAGTCGTTAAGTCATCGTTAGTCGTTACATGTAAGTGTTGTTTTGAAACCTTTAGGTTAACGATCTTGTTAAATGTTATTAACCCAATGTTTATAATATCAAAAGAGATTTTAAATTATTATATTATCATGATATTATGATGTACGAATATCTCTTAATATGATATATATACATTAAATGTCGTTACAACGATAAACGTTACATATATGTCTCGTTTCAAAATCATTAAGTTAGTAGTCTTGTTTTTACATATGTAGTTCATTGTTAATATAATTAATGATATGTTTACTTATCATAATATCATGTTAACTATATATATAACCATATATATGTCATCATATAGTTTTTTTTTTACAAGTTTTAACGTTCGTGAATCACCGGTCAACTTGGGTGGTCAATTGTCTATATGAAACCTATTTCAATTAATCAAGTCTTAACAAGTTTGATTGCTTAACATGTTGGAAACATTTAATCATGTAAACATCAATCTCAATTAATATATATAAACATGGAAAAGTTCGGGTCACTACAGTACCTACCCGTTAAATAAATTTCGTCCCGAAATTTTAAGCTGTTGAAGGTGTTGACGAATCTTCTGGAAATAGATGCGGGTATTTCTTCTTCATCTGATCTTCACGCTCCCAGGTGAACTCGGGTCCTCTACGAGCATTCCATCGAACCTTAACAATTGGTATCTTGTTTTGCTTAAGTCTTTTAACCTCACGATCCATTATTTCGACGGGTTCTTCGATGAATTGAAGTTTTTCGTTGATTTGGATTTCATCTAACGGAATAGTGAGATCTTCTTTAGCAAAACATTTCTTCAAATTCGAGACGTGGAAAGTGTTATGTACAGCCGCGAGTTGTTGAGGTAACTCAAGTCGGTAAGCTACTGGTCCGACACGATCAATAATCTTGAATGGTCCAATATACCTTGGATTTAATTTCCCTCGTTTACCAAATCGAACAACGCCTTTCCAAGGTGAAACTTTAAGCATGACCATCTCTCCAATTTCAAATTCTATATCTTTTCTTTTAATGTCAGCGTAGCTCTTTTGTCGACTTTGGGCGGTTTTCAACCGTTGTTGAATTTGGATGATCTTCTCGGTAGTTTCTTGTATAATCTCCGGACCCGTAATCTGTCTATCCCCCACCTCACTCCAACAAATCGGAGACCTGCACTTTCTACCATAAAGTGCTTCAAACGGCGCCATCTCAATGCTTGAATGGTAGCTGTTGTTGTAGGAAAATTCTGCTAACGGTAGATGTCGATCCCAACTGTTTCCGAAATCAATAACACATGCTCGTAGCATGTCTTCAAGCGTTTGTATCGTCCTTTCGCTCTGCCCATCAGTTTGTGGATGATAGGCAGTACTCATGTCTAGACGAGTTCCTAATGCTTGCTGTAATGTCTGCCAGAATCTTGAAATAAATCTGCCATCCCTATCAGAGATAATAGAGATTGGTATTCCATGTCTGGAGATGACTTCCTTCAAATACAGTCGTGCTAACTTCTCCATCTTGTCATCTTCTCTTATTGGTAGGAAGTGTGCTGATTTGGTGAGACGATCAACTATTACCCAAATAGTATCAAAACCACTTGCAGTCCTTGGCAATTTAGTGATGAAATCCATGGTAATGTTTTCCCATTTCCATTCTGGGATTTCGGGTTGTTGAAGTAGACCTGATGGTTTCTGATGCTCAGCTTTGACCTTAGAACACGTCAAACATTCTCCTACGTATTTAGCAACATCGGCTTTCATACCCGGCCACCAAAAATGTTTCTTGAGATCCTTGTACATCTTCCCCATTCCAGGATGTATTGAGTATCTGGTTTTATGAGCTTCTCTAAGTACCATTTCTCTCATATCTCCAAATTTTGGTACCCAAATCCTTTCAGCCCTATACCGGGTTCCGTCTTCCCGAATATTAAGATGCTTCTCCGATCCTTTGGGTATTTCATCCTTTAAATTTCCCTCTTTTAAAACTCCTTGTTGCGCCTCCTTTATTTGAGTAGTAATGTTATTATGAATCATTATATTCATAGATTTTACTCGAATGGGTTCTCTGTCCTTCCTGCTCAAGGCATCGGCTACCACATTTGCCTTCCCCGGGTGGTAACGAATCTCAAAATCGTAATCATTCAATAATTCAATCCACCTACGCTGCCTCATATTCAGTTGTTTCTGATTAAATATGTGTTGAAGACTTTTGTGGTCGGTATATATAATACTTTTGACCCCATATAAGTAGTGCCTCCAAGTCTTTAATGCAAAAACAACCGCGCCTAATTCCAAATCATGCGTCGTATAATTTTGTTCGTGAATCTTCAATTGTCTAGACGCATAAGCAATCACCTTCGTTCGTTGCATTAATACACAACCGAGACCTTGCTTTGATGCGTCACAATAAATCACAAAATCATCATTCCCTTCAGGCAATGACAATATAGGTGCCGTAGTTAGCTTTTTCTTCAATAACTGAAACGCTTTCTCTTGTTCATCATTCCATTCAAATTTCTTCCCTTTATGCGTTAATGCAGTCAAGGGTTTTGCTATTCTGGAAAAGTCTTGGATGAACCTTCTGTAGTAACCAGCTAGTCCTAAAAACTGGCGTATGTGTTTCGGAGTTTTCGGGGTTTCCCACTTTTCAACAGTTTCTATCTTTGCCGGATCCACCTTAATACCTTCTTTGTTCACTATGTGACCGAGGAATTGAACTTCTTCCAACCAAAATGCACACTTTGAAAACTTAGCGTACAATTCTTCCTTCCTCAATACTTCTAACACCTTTCTCAAATGTTCACCGTGTTCTTGGTCATTCTTTGAGTAAATAAGTATGTCATCAATGAAAACAATGACAAACTTGTCAAGGTATGGTCCACACACTCGGTTCATAAGGTCCATGAACACAGCTGGTGCATTAGTTAAACCAAACGGCATGACCATAAACTCGTAATGACCGTAACGTGTTCTGAAAGCAGTCTTTGGAATATCATCTTCTTTCACCCGCATTTGATGATACCAGGAACGTAAGTCAATCTTTGAATAAACAGACGAGCCTTGTAGTTGATCAAATAAGTCGTCGATTCTCGGTAGTGGGTAGCGGTTCTTGATGGTAAGTTTGTTCAACTCTCGGTAGTCGATACACAACCTGAATGTACCATCTTTCTTCTTGACAAACAAAACAGGAGCTCCCCACGGTGATGTGCTTGGTCGAATGAAACCACGCTCTAAAAGTTCTTGTAATTGGCTTTGCAGTTCTTTCATCTCGCTGGGTGCGAGTCTGTAAGGAGCACGAGCTATTGGTGCAGCTCCTGGTACAAGATCTATTTGGAATTCAACGGATCGATGTGGGGGTAATCCCGGTAATTCTTTCGGAAATACATCGGGAAATTCTTTTGCAATGGGAACATCATTGATGCTCTTTTCTTCAGTTTGTACTTTCTCGACGTGTGCTAGAACAGCATAGCAACCTTTTCTTATTAGTTTTTGCGCCTTCAAATTACTAATAAGATGTAGCTTCGTGTTGCCCTTTTCTCCGTACACCATTAAGGGTTTTCCTTTTTCTCGTATAATGCGAATTGCATTTTTGTAACAAACGATCTCCGCTTTCACTTCTTTCAACCAGTCCATACCGATTATCACATCAAAACTCCCTAACTCTACTGGTATCAAATCAATCTTAAATGTTTCGCTAACCAGTTTAATTTCTCGATTCCGACATATATTATCTGCTGAAATTAATTTACCATTTGCTAATTCGAGTAAAAATTTACTATCCAAAGGCGTCAATGGACAACTTAATTTAGCACAAAAATCTCTACTCATATAGCTTCTATCCGCACCCGAATCAAATAAAACGTAAGCAGATTTATTGTCAATAAGAAACGTACCCGTAACAAGCTCCGGGTCTTCCTGTGCCTCTACCGCATTAATATTGAAAACTCTTCCACGGCCTTGTCCATTCGTGTTCTCCTGGTTCGGGCAATTTCTAATAATGTGGCCTGGTTTTCCACATTTATAACAAACTACATTGGCATAACTTGCTCCGACACTACTTGCTCCGCCATTACTCGTTCCGACACCATTTGTTCCTTGCGTTCTATTAACCCCTGGTCCGTAGACCTCACACTTCGCCGCGCTATGACCATTTCTTTTACACTTGTTGCAAAATTTGGTGCAGAACCCCGAGTGATTCTTTTCACACCTTTGGCATAGTTGCTTCTGATTGTTGTTGTTGTTGCGGTTATTATTGTTGTTGAGATGATTGTTGTAGTTGCTGTTGTTGTTGTTGTTGTTGTTGTTGTTGGGCCGTTTGTTGTAGTTGCGATTGATGTTGCGATTGTTGGGATAATTGTTGCGATTATTGTTGTAATTGCTGTTGTTGTTGTATTGGTGATTCTTATCACCGTTTTCCTCCCACTTTCTTTTGACTTGCTTCACATTGGCCTCTTCAGCAGTCTGTTCTTTAATTCTTTCTTCAATCTGGTTCACTAGTTTGTGAGCCATTCTACATGCCTGTTGTATGTAGGCGGGCTCGTGTGAACTTATATCTTCTTGGATTCTTTCCGGTAATCCTTTCACAAACGCGTCGATCTTCTCTTCCTCATCTTCGAATGCTCCCGGACACAATAGGCACAATTCTGTGAATCGTCTTTCGTACGTGGTAATATCAAATCCTTGGGTTCGTAAACCTCTAAGTTCTGTCTTGAGCTTATTGACCTCGGTTCTGGGACGGTACTTCTCGTTCATCAAGTGCTTGAATGCTGACCACGGTAGTGCGTACGCATCATCTTGTCCCACTTGCTCTAGATAGGTATTCCACCATGTTAACGCAGAACCTGTGAAGGTATGCGTAGCGTACTTCACTTTGTCCTCTTCAGTACACTTACTTATGGCAAACACCGATTCAACCTTCTCGGTCCACCGTTTCAATCCGATCGGTCCTTCGGTTCCATCAAATTCCAAAGGTTTGCAGGCAGTGAATTCTTTGTAGGTGCATCCTACACGATTTCCTGTACTGCTAGATCCAAGGTTATTGTTGGTATGTAGCGCAGCCTGTACTGCGGCTATGTTTGAAGCTAGAAAAGTACGGAATTCCTCTTCATTCATATTCACGGTGTGTCGAGTAGTCGGTGCCATTTCCTTCAAAATAGTTAAATGGAACAAGTTAATCATACAGAATATTAAGAGTAGTTAATAGTATTTCGTAGCATAATATGAACTCATTTATAAAAGCTTTTTCTTCATATTAGCGTTTTATAAGTTTAAATTCGGGTAGTACCTACCCGTTAAGTTCATACTTAGTAGCTAATATACAATTCAACTACTACAATTCTATATGAAAAACTGATTATAATAATATTTCGCGTTCAAACTTTTATACAATATTTTACAAACTTACAATACCGCTTATTTTACATAAAGCATGAAATATAACACACAATAACTTTGATACATGATAGTTGTGAAGACAATTCTAGCTAGTACACAAGTCGTTCAGCAAAGGCAATAAAGACACGTAATTCATACGTCCAGAAACAAGTCATGCATTCTGGTTTTACTAGGACTACTTCCCATCCTTGGTCTTGTGCAACATAACCGTTATGGCCGTTGATAAGACAGCGTGTTGTAACGTCATCAAAGGGACGAGGGTTACGTAATGTCCAACAGTCCCGTAATAATCTAAAAACCTCATTTCTTACCCCAATTACCGACTCCGTCACTTGTGGAAACGTTTTGTTTAATAGTTGTAGCCCGATGTTCTTGTTCTCACTTTGGTGAGAAGCGAACATTACTAATCCGTAAGCATAACATGCTTCTTTATGTTGCATGTTAGCCGCTTTTTCTAAATCACGAAGTCCAATATTCGGATATATTGAGTCAAAATAATTTCTTAACCCGTTGCGTAAAATAGCATTTGGGTTCCCCGCAATATATGCGTCAAAGTAAACACATCGTAACTTATGGGTTTCCCAATGTGATATCCCCCATCTTTCAAACGAAAGTCTCTTATAAACCAAGACATTCTTGGAACGTTCTTCGAATGTCTTACAAACTGATCTCGCCTTAAATAGTTGTGCCGAAGAATTCTGGCCGACTCTAGACAAGATTTCATTAATCATGTCTCCGGGTAGGTCTCTTAAAGTATTGGGTTGTCTATCCATTTTGTGTTTTTAAACTGTAAAATAGACAAGAGTTAGATTCATAAAAAAATACTTATTAATACAAGCAATTTTTACATATATCATAAAGCATAAGAACACTATATTCCATATATTACACCACACGAATACAACTATCTTATTCCGACTCGCTCGTTTCTTCGTCTTCGGTTTTGGTTCGTTTTGCCAAGTTTCTAGGGATATATGATGTTCCCCTAATACGAGCCGTCGTTGTCCACATTGGTTTAGAAAAACCTGGTGGTTTAGAGGTTCCCGGGTCATTGTTACAACTTAAGGACTTAGGGGGTTGACGATACATATAAAGTTCATCGGGGTTGGAATTAGATTTCTCTATTTTTATGCCCTTTCCCTTATTATTTTCTTTTGCCTTTTTAAATTCAGTTGGGGTAATTTCTATAACATCATCGGAATTCTCGTCGAAATCCGATTCATCGGAGAATTGGTAATCCTCCCAATATTTTGCTTCCTTGGCGGAAACACCATTGACCATAATTAACTTTGGTCGGTTGGTTGAGGATTTTCTTTTACTTAACCGTTTTATTATTTCCCCCACCGGTTCTATTTCTTCATCCGGTTCCGATTCTTCTTCCGGTTCCGACTCTTCTTCCGGTTCCTCTTCGGGAACTTGTGAATCAGTCCACAAATCATTCCAATTTACATTTGACTCTTCATTATTATTAGGTGAGTCAATGGGACTTGTTCTAGAGGTAGACATCTATCACATAATATCAAACACGTTAAGAGATTAATATATCACATAATATTCATATGTTAAAAATATATAGTTTCCAACAAAAATGTTAAGCAATCATTTTTAAAGAAAACACGGTCGAAGTCCAGACTCACTAATGCATCCTAACAAACTCGATAAGACACACTAATGCAAATTTTCTGGTTCTCTAAGACCAACGCTCGGATACCAACTGAAATGTCCCGTTCTTATTGATTAAAAACGTTCCATATTAATTGATTTCGTTGCGAGGTTTTGACCTCTATATGAGACGTTTTTCAAAGACTGCATTCATTTTTAAACAAACCATAACCTTTATTTCATCAATAAAGGTTTTAAAAGCTTTACGTAGATTATCAAATAATGATAATCTAAAATATCCTGTTTACACACGACCATTACATAATGGTTTACAATACAAATATGTTACAACAAAATAAGTTTCTTGAATGCAGTTTTTACACAATATCATACAAGCATGGACTCCAAATCTTGTCCTTATTTAAGTATGCGACAGCGGAAGCTCTTAATAATCACCTGAGAATAAACATGCTTAAAACGTCAACAAAAATGTTGGTGAGTTATAGGTTTAACCTATATATATCAAATCGTAACAATAGACCACAAGATTTCATATTTCAATACACATCCCATACATAGAGATAAAAATCATTCATATGGTGAACACCTGGTAACCGACAATAACAAGATGCATATATAAGAATATCCCCATCATTCCGGGACACCCTTCGGATATGATATAAATTTCGAAGTACTAAAGCATCCGGTACTTTGGATGGGGTTTGTTAGGCCCAATAGATCTATCTTTAGGATTCGCGTCAATTAGGGTGTCTGTTCCCTAATTCTTAGATTACCAGACTTAATAAAAAGGGGCATATTCGATTTCGATAATTCAACCATAGAATGTAGTTTCACGTACTTGTGTCTATTTTGTAAATCATTTATAAAACCTGCATGTATTCTCATCCCAAAAATATTAGATTTTAAAAGTGGGACTATAACTCACTTTCACAGATTTTTACTTCGTCGGGAAGTAAGACTTGGCCACTGGTTGATTCACGAACCTATAACAATATATACATATATATCAAAGTATGTTCAAAATATATTTACAACACTTTTAATATATTTTGATGTTTTAAGTTTATTAAGTCAGCTGTCCTCGTTAGTAACCTACAACTAGTTGTCCACAGTTAGATGTACAGAAATAAATCGATAAATATTATCTTGAATCAATCCACGACCCAGTGTATACGTATCTCAGTATTGATCACAACTCAAACTATATATATTTTGGAATCAACCTCAACCCTGTATAGCTAACTCCAACATTCACATATAGAGTGTCTATGGTTGTTCCGAAATATATATAGATGTGTCGACATGATAGGTCGAAACATTGTATACGTGTCTATGGTATCTCAAGATTACATAATATATAATACAAGTTGATTAAGTTATGGTTGGAATAGATTTGTTACCAATTTTCACGTAGCTAAAATGAGAAAAATTATCCAATCTTGTTTTACCCATAACTTCTTCATTTTAAATCCGTTTTGAGTGAATCAAATTGCTATGGTTTCATATTGAACTCTATTTTATGAATCTAAACCAAAAAAGTATAGGTTTCTTGTCGGAAAAATAAGTTACAAGTCGTTTTTGTAAAGGTAGTCATTTCAGTCGAAAGAACGACGTCTAGATGACCATTTTAGAAAACATACTTCCACTTTGAGTTTAACCATAATTTTTGGATATAGTTTCATGTTCATAATAAAAATCATTTTCTCAGAATAACAACTTTTAAATCAAAGTTTATCATAGTTTTTAATTAACTAACCCAAAACAGCCCGCGGTGTTACTACGACGGCGTAAATCCGGTTTTACGGTGTTTTTCGTGTTTCCAGGTTTTAAATCATTAAGTTAGCATATCATATAGATATAGAACATGTGTTTAGTTGATTTTAAAAGTCAAGTTAGAAGGATTAACTTTTGTTTGCGAACAAGTTTAGAATTAACTAAACTATGTTCTAGTGATTACAAGTTTAAACCTTCGAATAAGATAGCTTTATATGTATGAATCGAATGATGTTATGAACATCATTACTACCTTAAGTTCCTTGGATGAACCTACTGGAAAAGAGAAAAATGGATCTAGCTTCAATGGATCCTTGGATGGCTCAAAGTTCTTGAAGCAAAATCATGACACGAAAACAAGTTCAAGTAAGATCATCACTTGAAATAAGATTGTTATAGTTATAGAAATTGAACCAAAGTTTGAATATGATTATTACCTTGTATTAGAATGATAACCTACTGTAAGAAACAAAGATTTCTTGAGGTTGGATGATCACCTTACAAGATTGGAAGTGAGCTAGCAAACTTGAAAGTATTCTTGATTTTATGAAACTAGAACTTTTGGAATTTATGAAGAACACTTAGAACTTGAAGATAGAACTTGAGAGAGTTCAATTAGATGAAGAAAATTGAAGAATGAAAGTGTTTGTAGGTGTTTTTGGTCGTTGGTGTATGGATTAGATATAAAGGATATGTAATTTTGTTTTCATGTAAATAAGTCATGAATGATTACTCATATTTTTGTAATCTTATGAGATATTTCATGCTAGTTGCCAAATGATGGTTCCCACATGTGTTAGGTGACTCACATGGGCTGCTAAGAGCTGATCATTGGAGTGTATATACCAATAGTACATACATCTAAAAGCTGTGTATTGTACGAGTACGAATACGGGTGCATACGAGTAGAATTGTTGATGAAACTGAACGAGAATGTAATTGTAAGCATTTTTGTTAAGTAGAAGTATTTTGATAAGTGTATTGAAGTCTTTCAAAAGTGTATAAATACATATTAAAACACTACATGTATATACATTTTAACTGAGTCGTTAAGTCATCGTTAGTCGTTACATGTAAGTGTTGTTTTGAAACCTTTAGGTTAACGATCTTGTTAAATGTTATTAACCCAATGTTTATAATATCAAAAGAGATTTTAAATTATTATATTATCATGATATTATGATGTACGAATATCTCTTAATATGATATATATACATTAAATGTCGTTACAACGATAAACGTTACATATATGTCTCGTTTCAAAATCATTAAGTTAGTAGTCTTGTTTTTACATATGTAGTTCATTGTTAATATAATTAATGATATGTTTACTTATCATAATATCATGTTAACTATATATATAACCATATATATGTCATCATATAGTTTTTTTTTTACAAGTTTTAACGTTCGTGAATCACCGGTCAACTTGGGTGGTCAATTGTCTATATGAAACCTATTTCAATTAATCAAGTCTTAACAAGTTTGATTGCTTAACATGTTGGAAACATTTAATCATGTAAACATCAATCTCAATTAATATATATAAACATGGAAAAGTTCGGGTCACTACACCATCCACCTACGTTGACGATAATTCAAATCTCGTTGAGTAAAGAGATGTTTCAAATTCTTGTGATCCGAATATATCGTACACTTGACACCATACAAGTAATGGCGCCAAATTTTCAACGCATGCACAACCGCCGCCATCTCTAAATCATGAGTCGGGTACCTCGTCTCGTGTTCTTTTAATTGTCGAGAGGCATAAGCGATGACTTTACCTCTTTGCATCAGAACACACCCGAGTCCATTCAACGAAGCATCACAATAAACCACCATGTCTTCAATCCCTTCCGGTAACACCAACACCGGAGCTTGACATAACTTCTCTTTCAACAATTGAAAGGCGACTTCTTGTTCATTTTCCCAATTAAATTTAACATTCTTCCTCGTCAACTTCGTCAAAGGAGAAGCAATCTTAGAAAAGTCTTGAATAAACCGACGATAATAACCGGCCAATCCGAGAAAACTTCGGATTTCCGTAGGCGTAGTCGGTCGACTCCAACTTTTCACCGTTTCGATCTTCCCCGGGTCTACCATAACACCTTCTTGATTCACAATATGACCAAGGAATTGAACTTCCCTTAGCCAAAATTCACATTTGGAGAACTTAGCATACAATTTCTCCCTTCGCAACGTCTTCAACACTTCACGTAAATGGTGTTCATGTTCCTTCATACTCTTGGAATAAACGAGTATGTCATCAATGAACACGATTACCGACTTGTCCAACATAGGTTGGCACACTCGGTTCATTAGATCCATGAATGCCGCCGGTGCATTCGTGAGACCAAAAGGCATAACCACAAACTCATAATGCCCGTAACACGTCCGAAAGGCCATTTTCTCGATGTCTTCCTCACGGACCCGCACTTGATGATAGCCGGACCGTAAATCGATCTTAGAAAAATACGTGGCACCTTGGAGTTGATCAAATAAATCGTCGATCCGAGGTAATGGATAACGATTCTTGATCGTCACTTTATTCAACTCCCTATAGTCGATGCACATTCGCATGCTTCCATCTTTCTTTTTCACAAACAAAACCGGAGCACCCCACGGCTAGGAGCTTGGTCGAATGAAACCCTTCTCAAGCAACTCTTGGGTTTGATTAAGCAATTCTTGCATCTCCGTCGGCGCTAAACGATAAGGGGTTTTAGCAATGGGAGTAGCTCCCGGAACCAACTCGATGCGAAATTCGACTTGTCTTTCCTCCGGAACACCCGGTAATTCATCCAGAAAGACATCTTCAAATTCGTTAACCACCGGAATCTTACGAATAGGTGGTGGCTCATCACGAGTATCAACTACGTGAGCAAGATAAAACAAGGCACCGCTCTTGCGAAAACGTCGTGCCCTTGCATAAGTGCACAATGGTACGAGTCTTCTCCGTCTATCGCCATGAATAATCAACTCTCCCCCACTTGGGGTCCTAACACGAATGAACTTATCATGGCATGCAATATCGGCTCTATAACGATCGAGCCAATCCATACCAACAACAATATCGAACTCACCCAAAGTCATCGGAATGAGGTCAATTTTAAATGTTTCGGTACCAAACACAACATCACAATTCTTACAAACATCAACCACTAGCGCCGTCTTGCCATTCGCTATTTCGACTTCAATCGGGCGGCTCAACTTAACTAGCGGTTTATTTAACTTAGATACAAATCGAGGCGACACAAAAGACAAATTAGCACCGCTATCAAATAATATCTTGGCCGGTTTAGAGTTAACCAAGAAAGTACCTGAGACAACTTCGTTCGATTGTTTAGCTTCATCATTAGTCATCAAATAATTTCGACCCCGGCCCGTACCCGCCGCCTTCTCTAACCGCTTGACATGATCATTAACCAACTCGGGACACTCGGTCTTCTTGTGTCCTTCCTTCCCACAATTGTAACAAGTGAATTTTGTAGTAGAAGATGGTTTGGTGCAATCACGGGCCATATGTCCCCTTCCCCCACAATTATGACAAGAATAGGGGAAATCCCCCGAAGCACCTTTCTTCACACTCCCCACACTCTCGGAGCCTTTCTTAAACTTCTTGCTAGAAAAATTAGATTGACTAGTAGCTTCAAATTTTTTCTTGCCCAAGGTAAGGCTATTCTTCCTCATCACAAGCGCCTCGAAACCCTTGGCCATGTTAAACAATTCGTCAAAGCTTTTCACCACATTCACACTTATCTTCTCTTGATAACTATCATTCAAGATCCGATAAAAATCTTCCTTTAACATCTTGTCGTTCCCGACATACTCCGGGCAAAATTGAGTTTTAGACAAAAACACGGATTTGAGAGTGTTCAAGTCCATCGACCCTTGCCTCAAGGAACGTAACTCGTCCTTTAGCCTAGTGAGATCAGCCGAAGTTCGGTATTCTTCGAAAAATTCCACCTTAAACTCATCCCAAGAAAAGTCCATGCATTGTTCTTCGCCATAGACTTGAATCTTTGCATCCCACCATAGCTTGGCATCACCTCTTAGCATGCTACAACCATACCTTGTCTTTTTATCGTTAGGGCACTCACATGTACGAAAAGCCCCCTGCATATCGGAGATAAACCGGGCACTTTTAAGTGGGTCCCGTTCACCATCAAAGGTAGGAGGTTGAGCATCCTTGAAGTTCTTAAAGAAAAAGTCTCGCCTCCCCACATCCTCTTCTTGAAGAACAATTTTAATTTGTTCCTTAACCATATCGACGACTTGTTCTTCAATAGTGTCTAGAAACATCTTCTTAATATCAACAAGAAAATCCGCCCTTTGGCGTTGAAAGATGGCCTCAACCTTGGCCGTGAATTCGGGGTCCTCGCTCGTGCCCCCATTATCGGTGTCGTGTCCGTTTCTCATCTTCATTCTATAAAACGGGAAAGATTAAACAACGAAACCAAAGACATGACACATATATACCATACCACCCCATCTCGCTCAACAATCATCATACATCGCTCGTTTGACACGATTTGCACCCGTAGTAAGGGTAGCTAGTCATTGCTACACGAGCACGTCGCATTAACTTGCTAGTACAACATCTATCTCGCTTGATGATTCCAACTACAACACAAAACAATGAGTGCATGGTTAGTTCATATAAACCTACGCACTACCATTCCCGATTCGACCCGAAGTCGTACAAGTCCCACCTAAAAGCGCATACACATAAAAGTCTAAGTCTAGGCACCTATCTCAAGTCGCCTAAATCCCTTAGACCATGCTCTGATACCACTTGAAACAACCCAACCCGTACTCCGTACGCTATAAATTTTTTTTTTTATAATATACACATTTATGCGCCAATTAAATATGTAGACCAAATCACAAGTTCCATTAAACCATACAACCATTACCAATGTTTACAAAAGGGCACAAAGGCCATTAGTTAAGTAAATATAAGTTTGACCGAATACAATGATAGTTTATAAACCAAACGACCCAACGAGCATAGTTTGGGACTAAACTACCCAAAAGGTGGTCAACTTCCAAAAGCTCCTACAAGCACATCATCAAGGACATCTAGTGTCCGACAATCCCCTTACCTTTATCCTCGCCTGCAACTAAAAAGATAAACAATGAGAGGGGTAAGCTAACGCTTAGTGAATGCAATAATTATACATGATCATATATAACCTACTTACTTGCATACACTTACACAATACCACATACAAGCTAGCAACTCAACCAACATGAAATCCATCATGCATAAACTACTATCCACGTTCCACATCAAGCTAGCAATAGTATTAGCATATAGTTCACAATATAATATGCTAAGTACAATTCGCACAACCATGGTTAACCAAGTATACAAGAGAACGGTACATGAAGGTCCGTTGGAGTTCATAACATCCACTAGTGTTACTTATACACCGCGTAATCACTAGTCCCCCGGGTGATGTCTTAAACACCGCGACTAACTCACCCTTACACAATGTGGCGTCTTAAACACCGCGAAGAATCCACACTTCATTCAATACAATGAGTGGTGTCTTGATCACCGCGACACTTCCACTCTCATGACATTGTGGTGTCTTAAACACCGCGACAATTCCACAAGTCAATTACACAATGAGTAGTGTCTTAAGCACCGCGACAATACTACTCGTTACCTAAAATGTGGTGTCTTGAACACCGCGACACTTCCACATTCATACTACACAAATAAATACATTATATACATTCACGCATAATTATTCCACTCACCTTGACACAAGGATGATGAATATTCGCTTCCAAACTCAAAGCCAAGTACCTAATACATTAAGTACCAATTCAATACATAAACTAGTGGAATTAACCACATTACAATTACTTGGGCATTTAATGACTCAATTCGCATTAAATGACCCAACTACATCACAACCGCCCTCTTAATGGCCAAGACTCGACTTTAGTTACCAACATTAGTGCATTAAAGTCTACTAGCCTCAATTGACATCCACCTAGGGTAATTTACACCCATTTTACCCAAACTAGGTCAACTAGTACATTCTTGACCCATTTTGACACTTTCACATCCAAACTAGTCAAACATAACCCAAATGACATCTCTTTTAATTTTAACAAATGTTTAATGCTTTTAATATCATTAACACTTTCAACTCACAATTACAAGGCCAAAACCCTAGATTATGGCCATTAGGGTTTCATTACAACAACCTAACCCAAATTCACCCATTTTACTCCCAAATGGGTCATACAAGCTTCTATTAACCAAAACCCTAGCCATAATCAATTAAAACTCGAAACTTAGAGTTAGAACTTACCGAGACTATCACCACGTAGCTAGAGTCACAAGGAACAACTTTAATACTTGCTCCAAAGATCAACCCTAAATCCTTCCTCTCTCAATCTCACTTTGAATCCAAATGGGTGTTAGAGTTTTGGGAGAGAAATTGAAAGAAAATGAAAAAGGAAAATGAAATAAATGAACTAGTGGACCAGATTTAATGCACCCATCTGATCTATACGTCTATTTACCATTTTGCCCCTCAAAATCTCTTAATTTAACCTAAAACCGGGACCTGGCCAGCAGGCCTGCCGCAGCGCGGCACTAAACGTCGCAGCGCGACGAATCAAAGTAAAATTCACCATGCTTAAGTCCTGTTCTGATCTGGAAACGCTTGATGGGTCGCGGTGCGGACCCGTTTGTCGCGGCGCGACATACGCCTGGGTCTGGCCACTTCGACTAGTTAGTCAAATTTCCAAGGTTTCCACAACTAATTCCTTCATTCTCGTTCCCAATACACGTCCAAGCCTCACATCTAAGTCTCACGAGACCTAACACTACACAAGCTCATTTGTACACTTATATACGCACATGTTAACTAGCACACAATAAATTATATATATACGTTTATCTATACAATTACGCATAAGCTTCCGAATCATAACGTACAAATGGTTAAATATGTACCTTTAGTCACGTACGGAAAAAACGGGATGTTACAGAAATGCAAGACGAGTGAACCTCGTCTCTGTTTTAGGAGTTAGGATAATGTGATTTGGCGCATTAGTTGTGGGATTAGTTGTCACTCTTTCGTGAGAGTGAGCATGTGTTTATCGTCGGGATTTATTGTCGAAGACGAATTCGTGAAAATTCGAGGACAATGACCAATGAGGATATTGGTTGTGTATGTTGATAAGTGGTCATTCCACGGGATGCTATTATTCGACGATGCGTTACGGAACAGAGTTCTAAGTGGGGGAGTTTGTACTCTCGCACGAAGGTGTTCTAGTGTGGTGATATTTGGACGATGCTCGTATGGATTCGAAGCTAGTGTTGAGACCTACGTTGGTCGATTTTGGTAAAAGTACGGTTTGGAATAAATTGTACTTGTGGTTTTTGGGTTTAAATTATCACCGAGGTGGTAATGTGGTAAGTCTCATTGTGAGATAATGGACGTGTTGGACGAGCGAAGTAAGATCCCTCGGTTAAGGGATGTGCGTGCCGGATTCTCTTCTAGGAAATTATTGTGTGCCTATGCGCAATATGGGTGGTTCTTGGCTCGATTGTGTTAGCCGTGTGGTTACCTTTGGGAATAGCGTAATGGGACTTTGAAAAAGGGTATGATGCCTCATTATCGTATACTTTGGGTGGTAGTTACACAATGGCCATATTGTGTACTACGAGGTGATTACGTGTATGTGTTTATTTGGGGTTATGTCTAGGTTGGCCGCGTTTGACTATTGATAGGTGATGAGTGATATCTGAAAGGAATAGCTCTTCGTTAACCACTCTTGGTAGTGATTGATGGTGAGCAGTTTTCGGAAAGAACCGTTACATGTAGGTTTATGGTGTTAATTACCCGTATGAATTGTGCACATAGCCGTTTCGTGCACATGGTGGTGAGTAATAGCCGATTTTTACTCACACTTGGTAATAGTGATGCGATAGCCGTGTTTCGCTCACATATTGTTAGTAGTGTTGCAATAGCCGTTTCTGCACACTAAGGATATATCACAATAACCGTTTTCGTACACCTTGAGTTTTGTGCAAAATAACCTTCATGTGGTTAGTATTGAGAACTATTGGTTGTTTCGTACGCCAATGGTGGGGTCGTAAGGATCATGTTCTGTGATTAGTGATGCGTTAGCCGTGTTTTGCTCACATGTTGTTAAGGGTGTGACAGTAGCCATTTTGTACACCTTGGGTTTTGTGTTCCCATAGTCGATTTGGACGTTAACGGTTTTGGTCGCTTGCTTACGATGTTACGATAGTCGCGTACTAGCCGTGTTTGCGCACTACGGGGGATGTTAAGTGGTAAGTGTTATCCGTTTGGATTCGCTTTCATATTCGGTCTTCATCGGTTCGGGTGTTGACTTTATTGTGGTTGCTACTAGCGATGTACTTGGTATGGTACGCTAGGAGTTGATATCTCGGTACGAGATTGGTTGAGTTTCCCGATGTGAGGGATTGAGCAAGTTCTGGTGCTCGAATTTGTGGATTTTTAATAATTCGCGGGTGTCGATTTGCTTGTTAATGGTGACTCTTTAAGAAGGATTTGCCTAGAGGAGTTGGAAGAGTACGTGGCGGTCTCGCGTATTCTAAGTGATCGTTAAAGACTTCGGATGTTGCGTGTATTGCACGTTTCGGAAGTGTGTATTTAGTTATTGGATCAATCTTCGGGTTAATGTGTAATGTGGTGGAAATCAGATTGTAACGTTCGTTAAGGACCATAGAGTGTGGTTTCGGGTGGTTAAGTGACGAGGATCACGAGGAAGTGATCGATTCTAAGTGGGGGAGAGTTTTAACACCCAAATATTTATGGTACAAAGAGTTATAATGATGTACGTATAGTGGGTAAAGCGTAGTTTAAATTTAAAAACTGACTGTCTGATCTGAGCTTAGTGCGCGCCGCGCACCTTTAAGAGTGCGCTCAGCGCACTCACCTGACGACAGTTTTCTGTCTTTTTCTTTTTGAATTAAATGATGGGCATTTTGGTCATTTCACTTGGGGCCAGTTTGGAGCCTTCAAAGCTGATCCATTAATCATCTTATCCTCATTTCTACACCACAAACACTCTCATCTTCAACCCTAGAGAGAGAAGAGGTTTTAGAGAGAGGAAGCTTCATTTGGGGAGGAAGGAGTTGGATTCTCACCAAAGCTCAGGTTTTAAAGTTGTTCATCTCGTTCACGGCTACGTTGTGGTAGTTTTGGTAAGTTCAAACTCCGAATTTCATTGTTTGATTTTGATATTGAAGTTAGGGTTTGAACTTAAATTGTTAGGAAACCCATTTAAACTCTTGAAGTGAGTGTATTGATGCTAGTAATCGAGTTATTGGTTGTTGTTGGTGAATTTTGGGTTGGTGAACAAATTGGCCATGATTAGGACTTGTATTTGGGTTTAATCACTAGGATTAGTGATTATGGAAGTGTTAGAACCCATTTTGTGTATTTGAAAGACTAATTTTGGAAATGAGTCAAAATTGGGGTTTTGGGTGATTTTGAGAATGATAAGTGTTCAACACTTATGATTGGGTTCATTTAGCATATTAAGACAATTTTCACTTGTGTTAGTGATTATTGGTTAGTTTGGGCGCGTTTGTGTTTGGAAGTGCAATTGGTCGAAATTGCACTAAGTGTCCAATTGAGTTGGTTTGTAAATCCACTCTAAGTGTGTTGTGGTATTTTGTGATAATGGAATAGGTACATTCCATCGGCGAGTTGCGGATTATTCGGTAGCATTTCTTCAAGGCGACAAGGTGAGTGGAATGATTATACATGTGTGTATATAATGTATTTACTTGTACGAGATTCGATGTGGGTTTTAAGTTCGGGCGATCGATACCACATCAGGTTAATATATGATATGGGTATAAAGTTCGGGCGATCGATACCATATCATTATGTGTGGGCATAAAGTGTGGGTTCTAAGTTCGGGCGATCGATAGCACATTTTGCGTGACGGGTGGGTTTAAAGTTCGGGCGATCGATACCACTTCGGGGTTAGTGTTATAATTCGTTGTGCGCTAACGGTTGTTGGAAACACCGATGGGAAATTCGAAGTACCATTCCTTTGTACTATTGGTTAACCATGGTTATGTATTTGTAGTGTAGCATTTTATATTATTCGAGTTATATATGCTATTGTTTGTGCTAGCTTGTGGTCTTGGAGATTTAGCATTATACCTTGCGTTGGTATGTCATTTAAATTGCTAGCGTGTATGAGGTAATTGTGTATGTGATTGCAAGTAAGTAGGTTATATATGTATGTGTATAATTATTGCATTCACTAAGCGTTAGTTTACCCTCTCGTTGTTTCCCTTTTTAGGATCCGGCTTGGATAAGGGCAAAGGTATTCGCTTGGATTAGTGGCTCTCGCGGGTTTTAGCTTTTTGGAAGTTCGACCAAGATTTGGGTAGTTTAACCCCAAACACCATGCTCTAGTGACGTTTGGCAATTAAACTTTTTGTGGTCGAAACTCGTATTTCGTACTTAATGGTATTTTGGGCATATGTGGGCCCTGCGATGTAAAACTCGTTTTATCATTGATTCGTACTTGTTTTACTTATACTAATATGATGTGAAAAGATGGGAAGTGTTAGATCTTTTTACGAAAATGGAACATGTTGGACAGCGGGCTGCCAGGCCCTGTGCGCGCCGCGCACAGGTAGGTGTGCGCGCCGCGCACCCTGCCTGGGCAGGCCTGCTGTGAAATTTTTTTCTTTTGCAGTTTTGGTTGGTTAACGGGTTGGGTCGTTACAAGAACCCATTATGGTCATTATGAGTTTCTCGTGATGCCATTCGGTTTAACCAACGCACCTGCCGTGTTTATGGATCTCATGAATCGTGTATGCAAGCCATACCTGGATAAGTTCGTCATCGTCTTCATAGATGATATCCTCATCTACTCCAAAAGCGAAGAAGAACATGAGCAACATCTTCGTCTAGTGTTGGAACTCTTGAGACAAGAGCAACTTTATGCAAAATTCTCCAAGTGTGAATTTTAGTTGAAGGAAGTCCAATTTCTGGGTCACGTTGTGAGCGATCAAGGTATCAAGGTAGATCCCGCAAAGATCGAAGCTATCAGCAAGTGGGAAACCCCCACTACTCTGACTCACATTCGCCAATTTTTAGGGCTCGCCGGTTACTACCGAAGATTTATTGAAGGTTTCTCTCTGATTGCGCGTCCTTTGACCGCACTGACTCACAAAGGGAAGAAGTTCATTTGGGAACCCGAACAGGAATCTGCATTTCAAACCTTGAAAAAGAAGTTAACCACCGCACCTATCTTATCACTTCCTAAAGGCAGTGACGATTTCGTCATTTATTGCGATGCTTCGAAAAGTGGTTTTGGTTGTGTACTGATACAACGAACAAAGGTTATCGCTTACGCCTCTCGTCAACTAAAGATTCACGAGCGAAATTACACTACGCACGATCTCGAGCTTGGAGCCGTTGTCTTTGCATTAAAGCTGTGGAGACACTATCTTTATGGAACAAAGAGCACTATTTTCACCGATCATAAAAGCCTCCAACACATTTTCGATCAAAAGCAACTGAATATGAGACAGCGTTGATGGATCGAGATGCTGAACGACTATGATTGTGAACTTCGTTATCACCCTGGTAAGGCCAATGTTGTAGCTGACGCTTTGAGCCGAAAGGAGAGGATGGCACCTCTTCATGTTCGGGCACTGAACATCACCATCCACTCGAACCTCAATAGCCAGATCCGAGCAGCCCAAGATGAGGCTCTCAAGGAAGAGAATATATCTCATGAATACTTGAACATTCTCGTCTCTCGATTCGAAGTTAAGGAGACTGGACTCCGATGCTATGCCGGAAGAATTTGGGTACCTCGTTATGGAGATCTACGGAACCTTATATTGGATAAAGTCCACAAGTCGAGATATTCGATTCATCCCGGAGAGGGCAAAATGTACCACGATCTTAAGGAATAGTATTGGTGGCCTAATCTTAAGAAGGACGTTGCAACTTACGTTGGTAAGTGTTTGACTTGTTCGAAAGTTAAGGCCGAACATCAGAGGCCTTCTGGGTTACTTCAGCAATCAGAAATCCCGCAATGGAAGTGGGAAAGGATAACGATGGATTTCATTACGAAGCTACCAAAAACGGTGGGCGGATACGATACCTTTCGGGTTATCGTTGACCGTCTTACCAAATCTGCACACTTCTTAGCCATGAAGGAAACTGATACAATGGAAAGACTCGCTCAACTATACATAAAAGAGGTTGTATCTCGTTATGGTGTGTCCTTATCGATCATCTCAGATCGCGATCCCCGTTTTGCTTCTAGATTTTGGCGTTCTTTGCAAGAAGCCTTGGGAACCCGTCTCAACATGAGTACTGCGTATCACCCACAGACCGACGGGCAAAGCGAACGCACGATTCAGACTTTGGAGGACATGTTGCGTGCTTGTGTCATTGATTTTGGAAAGGCTTGGGAAAGGCATTTACCGCTAGCCGAATTCTCTTACAACAACAGTTATCATTCGAGTATTAATGCCGCACCTTTTGAAGCGTTGTATGGCCGCAAGTACCGATCCCCTATTTGTTGGGCCGATGTAGGCGAAATGAAAATCACCGGACCCGAGATAGTCCATGAAACAACTGAGAAGATTGTCCAAATTCAAGCGAGACTCAAGACGGCCCGTGATCGTCAAAAGAGTTATGCCGACCTTAAACGAAAAGACTTTGAATTCAACGTAGGTAACCATGTAATGTTGAAGGTCGCGCCTTGGAAAGGTGTGATCCATTTTGGAAAACGCAGAAAGTTAAACCCGCGATACATTGGTCCTTTTGAAATCTTGGAGCGTGTTGGACCCGTTGCTTACCGTTTGGATCTTCCAACTCAATTGAGCTCAGTTCATACTACCTTTCATGTATCGAATTTGAAGAAGTGTCTTGCTGAACCGGAATATATCATACCATTGGAGGAACTTACGATTAATGACAAACTCCACTTCGTGGAAGAGCCTGTCAAAATTATGGACCGTGAGGTCAAAACTTTGAAGCACAATAAGATTCCGATCGTCCGAGTACGATAGAATTCCAAACGAGGACCTGAGTTTACCTGGGAACGAGAGGATCAAATGATGCAGAAGTATCCTCACCTTTTCCCAACTCCTCCATCTACCTCAGCTTAAAATTTCGGGATGAAATTTTCTTTAATAGGTGGGTAATGTAACGACCCTGGATTTTCCAACGTTTAATTAATAATATTTATTATTAATACTTGCGCTTTAATAAATGTATCTTTATACGTTTACTTGTTACCGTACATGACTTTGCATGTCCCGATTCGTCTTTGTGACACACGAACTTTTCACGAATAATATTTAAAATATTATTTGCATTCATGATTAATTTTTATTAATCATTTTTAATTAACTAAGGTTACTAGTTAATTACTTGGGCTTTTATTTAGATTATTGCTTATTTGGACTTGGGATTGTGTTAATGGACTTAGAAGCCCACCCTACTTATCTTAATGGACTAATTAGCTCAACATTATGTTAATGATCCTTTAAGCTTAATCCAGGATTAATTAGTCATGAGGAATCTAGTTACTTACACAATTACACCTTGTTCCCATAACCATTTAGCTTTATTTCTTTTTCAAGCATACACCATCTCCCAATATATGAAAGTAGCAAGTTGACCCTTCCCCCTTTGGTATCTTGGCCAACGGTTTGAGGTGGGTAAAAGGGTGCTCAAATCTTTTTTTTGTGATACTTGTCTACTAGTATTCTCTTGTATACTTCATTCATTTCACACACACACAAAATACTTCCATTTTCTCTCAAGTTTTCTCTCCAATTTGTGAGTTCTTTCAAGACTTATTCTCTTCTTTTTTTCTTGTCCAAAATCGTAGCATACTCACATCATCATCATCATTTGCTTGTTTAAAGTTACTTGTTCTTGTTTGTTGTTTGTTACTTGTTCTTAGTTGTTGTTTACTTACTCATTGTAAGAATCAAACTATCTAGTTTATTCTTAATATCATCTTGTTCATACAAGAACATACAAGAACCTAAACTTCCTAGTTATGGTTCTACACTTAATGTTTTAAAAGATTTAAAGTTCATGAGTTTTAAAATCATACTTGTATTCATGTTTGTAAACTTAAGGTTTACTTTCTTAAAGATCAAAGCCTTGGCTTGAATCTTTAAAGTATGAACAACCATGCACTTGTTACTTGTAGATTTAATTTATTTCTTCATTTTATGTACTTTAAAGTTGAAATGTTATTAATTTGGTCAAGTATTACTAGTTAATCTTGATCTCATATTTCTTGAAACTAAAAGTTAACTTTATAAGTTCAAGAACATGGAAGTATAACTTTTTAGTTATAACTTCATATACTTGAGTTGGATCTAAGTTTCTAT
Source organism: Rutidosis leptorrhynchoides (assembly GCF_046630445.1). Classification (NCBI taxonomy): domain Eukaryota; kingdom Viridiplantae; phylum Streptophyta; class Magnoliopsida; order Asterales; family Asteraceae; genus Rutidosis; species Rutidosis leptorrhynchoides. Next base: position 79,892,994 of record NC_092337.1, on the reverse strand, counting down.
AGCTTATGGTCTTCTAATTTTGTTGTAAATAAGAGTTTACAAGCTTACATACATTTTTCAAGTTGAAAATCTAAGTTTCATAACTTATGGTTTCATTAAAGTGTAGATCCAAGTTTTGTAACTTAGGATCTAACTTAAGAACACTAGATCTAGACTTTCTAGTCTAGGATCTTTAATATCTAGCTAATATCTAAGTTCTACAACTTATGATCTTGATTATTTAGTTTACTTTCAAGTTTATAGCTTAATATTACTTTTGTAACTCATGTATGTGTCGGATCTAAGATCTTGATGTAACTTTGGTTCATCAAACTACATACAACTCTTAAGTGAGTTGTGCTACATATCTTAGACTTACACTAGTGTTATGAGGGTCAAAACTTGGTAAAGATGATGCAAACTCATCAACGAGTTGTTCACTTGAAGCTATACGCATCAAGGATGAGAACCATGATGAGCATCAAGTGCCAAGAACCCACCGGAACACCTTTCTTACTATTTTCTGGAACTGATCAGACTACCTGGACTACTATAAAGTTGATTTTCAGTTAGTTCGGTTTGATTAGATGATTTTCCGTTTAGACCTTGTCTTAATCCGAGTTACGGTTTAGGATCTATGGCCGCCCGAAAGTCACTACACCCTATTAACGTTGTGCTGAAATTTCTGACCTACTCGCACTTAAACTGTCACCATGGTCAAACAAAGAATAGTTTGGTTCTAGGAATTAGTCAGCCTCTAGGGGACTCATATACGGAGCCATGGCCACTGGTCTCACCTTATTTCAGTTTGTATAGAGGTCGTAGCGGCTGAACGAAGTCAGCCTTTGTTTTAAACTCTTTTCTTGAACGAAACTTACTTTACACTTTTTGTTTAATGATGAATGATGATGGTACTTAAGACCTAATTTACATACATTTAAACTTTTGGGAACGATTTACTGACTTAGTAACTTTTGACTTAGGTTGAGGACCTTTTGGACAACATACTTGCTTACTACTCCCGCGTACCGACTTTTACTACTTTCCACTGTGAGTTATAGCATCCCTTTTTACTTTAACTATTTTGGGAACTGAGAATACATGCGCATTTTACGTTTTACATACTAGGCACGAGTACTTAAACTTTATATATGTGTGGGTTATACAACGGCATAAACTTTCCCCTTAGCTCGGTAACGTTTAGTCATTGGTCTTTGAACCGGTGAACGCGAATCTTAGATATGGATTCATAGGGTTTGACATCCCCACTCGGGCTAGTAGCGCTAGCAATTAACGGGTGTTTAATACTTCGTAAATATACACACTCGCCAAGTGTACTTTTAGGGGGTGATAAACGTTAAGTTAGTTACCAAGTGCCCACGGTTAAACATATACTTTTCATACTGTTTTGAAATGCTGTTGAAGCACTGAAATCTCGTGGCCTACCTTACATTACTGTTATACTTAATCTATAGCTCACCAACCTTTGTGTTGACGTTTTTAAGCATGTTTTTCTCAGGTGCTTAAGGTTTGCTTGCTTCCGCTGTACTAGTCATGCCTTGTAGACTTCCGCTGTGCTTACTAGAGATGTCACCGCATGAAACATTTTATCTTGCATTCAAACTTTATTACTTTTGAAACGATGTATTGTAACGACCTATGGGTCACGTACTATTACTTATGCTTGCTATTCGTAGAAGCATACTTTTGGTTGTTAAATATTTGATGATTGGTTAAGACGTCATCCTTTTATGAATGCAAACGTACTTTGAAACAACATATAGTAATTGACCTTGTAATGATCCTGTTGTTGATGATTCGTACACGATGGTTTTGTACGTGGCATCACAGAGCCGTTTAGTAGAATTGTGGAAAAAAGGATTTGGGTAGAATTTGAGATTGGGAGTGGAAGTTAGGGTTATATTTTTGTGAGTGTTGCGGAAGAATGTAACCTGGCCCCTTCTTTCTTAATTTTCACCCGTGTATTTTAGACCCAAAGGGGTATTTTAGGGACAAGTGTTTTTAAAATTGATTTATTAGCTAATATTTTTAGGGGATAATTAATGGTCATTGGATTAAAGGGTATTGAAATGTAAATTTCCAATCTAACGGTGATTAAGGGAGTTTTGAAAACATTTATTAGTTAATAAAGACTCTCTTTTAATGTATAGTAGGATATGATAGGATAAGATATGAAGTAGGATGACGTGAATCTTCCTAATCTTATATTGTTAGTTTTTGAAATGTATGATACATCACCTATTAAAAATACTCGTTGGTTAACTATAGAATTACGAAATAAAATATAGAATTTATAATAATATATCAACAACATGTTGACAACTACTTTTTGGACTATGTTTTTTTTCTTTCTATTATTCTTTAACTTTTACATTTGAAAAACAATTTATTTATTCATTAAGTTCGGTGATAATCTTATACAAATCAATAAAATATTTCAGTCTCTTTGTTAAATATTAAAATAATAAAAAATAATTAATTTAGCGTATTGAAATAACCTTTCTAATCAAAAAATGGGCAATGATATTTTCACTATTTTATTTGATAAATCCATTCAAAATATGCATTGAACGGTTGTATAGTACATACATATGAAACATGATTGTGAGTGGATTAATCAAAAGTATAAGTGGATTTATCATGGGTCATGTTAAGGAGTGAATATCTTTTCGTATTCGTAGAAAAAATTTCGTGTAAGATGTATCAGTTTATCTTTATTTCTTTTTAAATAATAAAAATGCTAAGTCAAACCAACTATAATTTCTTTGTTAGAGCACTGGAAGTAGAGGTGCTTCAACTCGAAGTTTTATTCGAAATTCTGCTGAATCATTGTAGTGGAAATGGTAAATGAGTAGTTCACTGTTATCTTCAAATTTCTGAAATAAAATTATACACTTTGAATCAATATTGGTTTAAGTTTAATTTAATTATAAATGAATTTAATATTTAATATTAATTTAAACAAAATAAATAAAATAAAGCTTGCATTAATACGTAAAAAAATTTGGTGTGATTGGGATTGTGATGTTTCAGTTCTAAAGACGTAGGTTCTAGTGATAACCATATAGATAGTTTGAATTTTTTTGACGGTTTGGATGATTTGGATTGTTTGAATTTCGCGACATGGTTTTAAAATTGATAGAATAAAAAATAATAGTATGCGAAAGAAAGAAAGTTATATGTGTATGTAAATGTGTTGGTTGTGTGGTGTATACATTGATTTATAATAAATAAAAAGGTAAAATGTAATAGCTTTTTCTTGTTCGGACTACTTAGGAGGGTGAGTAATCAGATCTCATACTATGATGTACGTAACCATCATATTACTCTCGGGCTGTTTTGAACCCTCACCTGACCACAACAAAATATTCGTCATAATCAGAATTCGAACATGGGACATCTTGCAAGAAACTCAGAGCCCTAACCACTGACTATCATATGTGATTTATATCTTGTGATGTTTAAAATAAATAAAAAATATATAAAATATTAAGCGGTTAATTTTTAGAAAATAGCAACGTTCATTTCCAAAATTTGAGCTTAAAACGTCACAAGAACATCGAGGAGAACGCTCAAATGGATTGGTAGAACGTTGAGAAACCGACATTCTAGAAGGGTAACTTTGAAGAAAATGCACCATTCTTGGTGCTCTTAGTATACTCTTATATTCTTTAATTTATTATTAATCATCATCATTATTACTATTATTACTTCACTATATTATTATATAATTAAGTTAAACTACAAATTAAATACGGGGCAATATACTTGAACTGTTAGAGCACTCGGTGCCCCACGTTCATTTTCGTCGTCCCCTTAAACCGACGTCTGGATCGACTGTTGGTCGACACCAGGCATACGTCAATCTCACCGTCGGCTGCCGAAGTCGAGCCTAACGGTGAATTTTTTGACCATTTGAAAATTGATATTTTGAATTCTAGCCTTTAACGGTTAGTTTTCTAAGTTTATTCAACTATTCTCTTCGATATTCAAAGTATCATTTTATTTATTTTAAAAATTCAAGAAACAATGTCATCTACTTCGAGTTCTTCTCACGTCGATTTCACAAACTATACACTCAACCTACTAGATGATGATGTTTCTTCTTCTGATGATGTAAATTCACGTCGTTACGTACACCGTGATCATTATGAAGCACATGATCATTTGATGGACGATTATTTTGACGAGGGTTGCAAATATCATGATGAAAACTTCAAACGACGGTTTCGAATGCAGGGACGTGTTTTTTTTTTTAAATTATGAATGATATTCTAAGCTACTATGCAAATCTATTTCCGTATTATTTTATATGATTTCATCGAAGAAAACATTCATGTGGAAAATGGAGTATTAGTACGCATTTAAAGATTACAGCTGCACTACGTAAGCTAGCATATGGTTATACGCCAGATGCATTAGAAGTGTGACGACCCGGAAATTTCCGAGCAAATTTAAACTTAATCTTTATATGTTTTCGACACGATAAGCAGAGTCTGTAATGTTGAAATCTTAAAAACTTTGAACTGTGTTTAATATATTCATTTGACCTTCGACTGCTTTCGACGATTCACGAACAAATTTATGGTAAATAAAAATGTAATTAAATAAATGTATATTTATATATAAATGTAAGTATTGAAAATGATAAAATATTATTAGCTCATTAAAAATTAAATATGTAAAATATAATTACATATTCAAAATATAATTGTTATATTAACATTACTATTATTACTTTCATTATTATTATTAATATTAATATTAATATTGATATCTGTATCATTAATATTATTATCTCTAATACAAATATATATATATATATATATATATATATATATATATATATATATATATATATATATATATATATATATATATATATATATATATATATATATAAATTGGTATGAATAAGTTGATATATATAATTTGATATATTATTATTATCAATGTTATTATTATTATTATTATTATTATTATTATTATTATTATTATTATTAATATTAGTATAATTAGTGTTATTGTTATTAACTATATTATACATCTATGGTAATTTTTATTATTATCATTAGTAACATTATTATTACTATCATATTATTATAAATTTGTATTGTTATTATGTATAATATTAAGAGTATTATTATTATTGTTATAATTATTAATAACATTGATTATAATCTATAAAATTAAATATATAAATATAAGAGTTATATATATATATATAGAAATATATAAAAGCAAATAGATGTATATATATATATATATATATATATATATATATATATATATTAGAAAATGTGTATTATTATTTATAATTATTATTTTTATTTAGATTATTATTAATATAATTATTAATTATTAATTATTAATAATAATAGAATAAGATCGATCGTACAAATTAGAATCCAAATTCGATCTATATCTCAATCCAACTGTAATCAATTTTTGTTTGCTACCTTCAGTTTGTTATAAATCTTAATCAGTTGTACCAATTTGATTCCAATCACGTTTAGCTTTTTATTTCTTTATTATTTATAATTCTGATCGAATTTTGTTAATTGTCAACTACAAACACAAAAATCTAATTGTTAATCGATTCTTATTAGCGTATCAATTGTACACTTACACTCTATAATCTTTCTGCTGCATACTCGAAAAATTAAAAACAAAAATGGAGATAAACTGAACCGTCTCCTCTGTTCTTCCACTTTTTTTTTGTCAAGTCTCAAATTCAAATAAAATTTAAAAATGTAATAATGCTATCATGTTAGACATCCTTCGTTTAATCTGTCTGCAAGGTATCAAGGTCAGATTTTTCCTAACAAAGTTTAATTCGTGAGTCAAAGTTATATATAAAAAGTCAACAATTTATGATCATCGAGAAATTCAGGTTGGTCTTGATGTTTGAAATTAAATTGATGATGCAAAAAGATTTCATAAACGATTTGGAACCTCTTTTGTGTTATAAGTTTTGTCTAAAATCTTCTAAAAATTCGAAATTAATTTGAGATTGAGCTCGTGTTCTTCACAGGCTGACCAGCATATTTTTTTTTATTTTTATTTTTTTCTCTGTTTTAAATTAATTTGATCAATCTCTAAACGTTTTTATATAAACTATAAATCTTAAAACTAATTGTAACTTGTTGCTTAATTAATTTCAGATTTATGGTCGATTTGAATTTGGTAAAGAAGGAGAAGAAAGAGAGGATCAGTTAATACGAGTTAAATCTATTTAAGTTCTGTTTTGAATCAGTAAAATAGATATGGTCCATTGGTTTAGGTATGTTGTGGGTTTGTGAGAGGTCCCGGGTTCGAGTCTCTTCCGGGGCAATTTTTTTTTACAAAAAGCTTCTAAAGGGTATATAATTTTTATTTATTACTTTTATTTCAATTATTATTATCATTATTATGATTATTATTAGAATTGTTATTATGATTATTATTATTACACTTAGTATTATTGTTATTATTATTATTATCATGAAGTATTAGAATCATTACTATTATTAGTATTATTATCATTAAGTGTTATGAACATTAGATATTACTATTATTATTACTAAAATAAATATTAGTTACCACTTATTATTATTATTATTATCCTAACCTTAGTTACAATCATGATTATTATTATTTTTATTGTTATTACTATTATTATTATGATTATTATTATTATTATTATTATTATTATTATTATTATTATCACACTTATCATTTTTGTTATTATTATTAACATTAAGTATTAGAATTATTATTAGTATTAGTATTATTAATAAGTATTATGTATATTAGTTATTACTGTTATTAACGCTAATATAATTAGTAGTTACCAATTACTATTATTGTCACCATAACCCTAGTTTCAATTATAATTTTTATTATTATTATTGTTATTACTAATATCACTATCAAAATAAGTATTATTATTAAGTAATACGATTATTAATATTATCATTATTAATATCAAAAACTACCTTTTTAAGCAGATAAATATTTTGTATATAAAAAAAATATATACTTATTACATATACGATAATTATATAAAAATTTCACATAAATATATACATCAAATCTACTAATATTATTTATATAAATACTCACAGATAACAAACTATCGAATTTTTAAATATAACATTAAACAAGTATGTATATAAATATAGATGTATTAATATAACTGTATAAATAATAATCATTTTCAAATATATATACAAACTAAATATATAATATATAAAGTTATAAGATATGAAATTGTTCGATTACGAGTATATATTTTAATATAAATACGAATGATTTAGGTTCGTGAATCCGAGGCCAACCCTGCATTGTTCAATATAGTCATATGTATTTTTACTACAAAATACATTAGGTGAGTTCATTTGATTCCCTTTTACTCCTTACATTTTTGGGACTGAGAATACATGCGCTGTTTTTATAACTGTTTCCTAAATGCTTTTGAGATATATTTTTGAACTGAGAATTCATGAACTGCTTTTATAAACGTTTGACGAAATAGACACAAATATTCAAAACTACATTCTATGATAGAATTATTTGGTTTCGGAGATTTGATTTCTATAAAGATTGTATTATCGACCATCGGTGAGATGATTTCGTCATTGCACTACGCGTTAGCTACCGATATGGTTCGATTTAGTAGTTAGTAACGGTGAGATGATTTCGTCATTGCACTACGCGTTAGCTACCGTTTTAACTACCATCGGTGAGATAATTTCGTCATTGCACTACGCGTTAGCTACCGATGTATTGTATTGTATTATAGTCGACTTTGTAGTTGGTAACGGAGGGATGATTTTGCATTGCGTACGCATTAGCCCCCGTTTCAGCTACCCTCGGAGGGATGATTTTGCATTGCGTACGCATTAGCCCCATTGTAAGAATTATATTGTATTAACTACCACGGTGAAATTATTTTGTCATTGCACTACGCATTAGCTACCGTTGGTGAGTTGTTTGAAAGGTTCCGGAGTTCTTCATATGAATGATTTTACAGCAGGAATAGACCTGCACAGATTGTTTTCTAATTATGGGTATCTTGTGGTCTATCAAAACGATGAATTTTATTGTTTATGATAAACTTATGAACTCACCAACCTTTTGGTTGACACTTTAAAGCATGTTTATTCTCAGGTATTAAAGAAATCTTCCGCTGTGCATTTGCTCATTCTAGAGATATTACTTGGAGTCATTCATGACATATTTCAAAAGACGTTGCATTCGAGTCGCTGAGTTCATCAAGATTATTACTAAGTCAATTATAGTTTGATATATTGTGAAATGGTATGCATGCCGTCAACTTTCAAAGAAATGAAAGTTTGTCTTTTAAAAACGAATGCAATGTTTGTAAAATGTATCATATAGAGGTCAAGTACCTCAAAATGTAACCAAATGTAATGTATTCGTCAAGATGGATCAGGATGGGTCATTAGAGTTGGTATCAGAGCGGTGGTCTTAGCGAACCAGGTCTTGCATTAGTGTGTCTAATTGATAGTTGTTTAGATGCATTAGTGAGTCTGGACTTCGACCGTGTCTGCGTGTCAAAAGTTTTGCTTATCATTTAGTGTCAAAAATTATTTTCTATTCATCCTTAAAGTCTAGACACGTCTTACTACCTCTATTGCATAGACAGTGTATAGATAAATTCATATCTTAGCGTATCTGTTATTGTTACCTTTGCCTGACAGCTCCCGTAGATTCCTCCGTAACTTATGGGATTTTAGTATTATATATGCATATGTAAATTATGTATTGCAGGGTACTAATCTACATCCTATAATCTATTTCTTATCAAAAATCCTTCATCTGATCGTACGAGATGAATCCTTCAACCAGTTCGAATTCCTCGGATTCCGACAGCTACTCCGACATGGATGTTCACATAAGCTCCGAAGGCAGCGTCACCAGAATGAATCAACCAATCAACCATCCCCAATTCATCTGATGGGTTCGTAGCCTCCTCAATCATTGGAAACGCGAAGAAGGAGATCCTTTCCACCAACCGAATTGCTCTCTTGACAAAGAATCTGAAGCACTTACCGGCAAACCAATCCGAAACACCATTTTCACCATCACTTCCTGAATATCTCGCCATGATTATATACTATCTCAAATTCTAAACCTTATTCATTCGCTCGTTTCGACCCACAATCATCCCGGAATAATAGAATAAGTCAACGAACTTCATGCTCGAGTAATCAATTAGGAGAATATGGTGCAAAAATTTACCAGCTTCAGCAACATCACCGGCACCAACAGTACCATCAATAATAGCACCAGTACCATCAACAATCCATGCCTCAACATCTCATTCTGTACCTCGAGTATAGTCATCATTCTACGTATCTTTCTATATCAATTATCTTCGTTCTTCCTGGCGATTATGTATTCTCTAATGTTTTAGAGATTATGTATTCTAGTTCTAATTGTAAATCAAATGAGATTAATATTATATTAACTCATTAAATCCATGATTACATCTGACGAAAATATATATGTATATATGTTTTCTTAAAGATTGTAATTAAAAATTCTTTTGTACAGACTGTTAATGGTGAAAATATTTTAACAGGTAGGTAATACCCTAGAAATATTTAGATTTCACATTAATAAGTTACACTGTACATTCTTCCAATTTGATTCAACAGTCATTTACTATCCTACTTACAACCACAGAAGTACGAATCCGTTCGTCACAGAATAACCATTTTCATTCAATTTCATATTTGGATTTTGACCTCTCAGAATCCAACAAGTGGCATAATGAAGAAAACATTGGACAAAATAAAATTTGTTAGAAACAAACAAATTAACTATGAGAAAATTTTTTGTTAAGAATCCACGCTAACTGTTTGTAACAACCCAAACCAAACCACCATGGAACCCGCGGAAAATATCAAAAAAAATTTTGTTTGTTCAGCAACTGGCGCGGCGCCAGTACCCCGCTCGGCGCGCCAATCTGGTCTGTCCAAAAAGTCTTGAAACGTGAAAAAGATTGACCACTTCCCGACATAATTAGACAAAACGCTTTTAACAACATATTCATACATGTAAAACTAACACAAATCAAACATAAAATAAGTTTTACAAAGCAGGGCCCACATCGGCCGTTTTACGAGTTTCATACAAAAGTTTGAGTTTCGACCACATTAAGTTTAAATACCAAACGACATTACGAGCATGGTGTTTGGGGTTAAACTATCCAAGCCTCGGTCAAACTCCAAAAGCTAACTCATCCAAAAAGCATCCCCCAACAACAAAGCGGGATCTCTAATCCAAGATAATGTCCTTACCCTTGTCCACAACTGAACCTATAAAAAGGTAAACAACGAGAGGGTAAACAAAGCTTAGTGAATGCAATAATTATACACATACATATATAATATATCTACTTGCAAACACTTACACGCATACCGCATACATGCTAGCAAACACAATTAGCTTATCGTCATAAATACAAGCTATAACCTCCAATAACCAAGCTAGCATAACAATAGCATATTTAACTTGAACAAATATAATATGCTTACACTACAACACAATAACCATGGTTAACCAATCGAACGAGGGAACGGTGTTTAAATACAGTCGGAGTTCATAACAACCATTAGTGCACTTAACACTTCGTACACTAACCTCACGGGTGGCATCTTAACACGTCGATACTTCACCCTGGGTGGCGTCTTAACACGTCGACACTTCACCCCGAGTGGTGTCTTAACACTTCGACACTTCACTCTTCATTTTACTTGAGGTGGCATCTTAACACGTCGATACTTCACCTCGAGTGGCGCATTAACACATCGGCACTTCACCCTTCAACTTACTTGGAGTGGCATCTTAGCACATCGATACTTCACTCTGGGTGGTGTCTTAACACATCGACACTTCACCCCGGGTGGCGTCTTAACACATCGACACTTCACCCGTCACATTACTTTGAATGGTGTCTTAGCACATCGACACTTCACTCGTCACGTGAAATGTGGTGTCTTAGCACATCGACACTTCACATCTCATGCTACAACAAATAAATACATTATATACCTACGCATATAATTATTCCACTCACCTTACGCCTTCGGTTAATCAATAAACCAAGCTTGAAACTTCAAGGTAACGCACCTATTACAAAGTATATATAATGAATCATTCGTTCAAGTTGGTCAAACTCACAACACTCACCATTACTAGGTCATTTTGACCCATTTGGACACTTAACCCTAAAATTGGGTCAACTCACACCGAAACCCTAACATTTGCCAAGATAGGTTTAAAAACACATTTCAACACAAGGTTTATGCATTAATCACAAACATTAACTAACCTAGGTCCATTTTGACCCGTTTGACCAATTTAAGGTCAACACACCCATTTCGGGTCATCCACTAACCCACACAACGCCCACTTACATATATATATATATATAGGTGTGCTAGCAATTTACTAACTAATTTAAGTTCATAAACATCAATCTAACACTTTGAAAACCCTAGTTAGTCATCTTTGAGTCTACATGACCCAATTTCACCCAAAACACCCAATTCACCCACAAATGGGTTTTAAGTTCATCATCTACCCTAAACCCTAACCCTTAATCAAATTAAACAAGGAAATTAAGATTAAAGCATACCACTACACTCAAAATGTAGCTAAGAAGTAGATGAACAACTTTATAACTTGAGCTTAAGCAAGATTCCTTCTTTTCTTCTCCAAAATGAGTTTTCTCACACTAGGATCTTACTCTCTCTCTCTAGAATTTAAGTGATAAGGTTGAAGTAGATGGAAATGGAGTAAATGAGGCTCCAAGACTGATCTAGGGCCTTTAATTCGGGCCCCCATGTGTAATTACCAAAAAGCCCTCAAAATATCTAATTTAAAAAGAGAAGGGTGAGCTGTCACAGCAAATTGCACGGAGCGCCATATATCTGCGCGGCGCGCAGATCCTCCAGATCAGAATCGGTTTCCTTTTTGAATATGTACAACAAAACCCCACTTCAAGTATCTTAATTACACTTATGTACACTACAAATAATCGGGTGTTACAACTCTCCCCCACTTGAAGTGGAGCGCGTCCTCGCGATCCATGCCGCATGACAAGAGGGAAGATAAACCAACACGAATTTTTTGGGCTCCCAAATAAACTCGGAACCCTTACTATGACGCCATTGAATTTAAAAGTCCTAACCTCTTTATGTCTCAACCTTTTGACTTTCTCATCGAGTATAGCAACCGGCTCCTCAATATACTCTAACTTATTGTTTAGCTCAATCTCGTCTAATGGCACCCAAGATGAATCATCCGCAAGACACTTACGGAGATGGGAAAGATGAAATGTATTATGAATCCCCGCAAGCTCTTCGGGTAATTCCAAATGATACGCAACTTCATCAACACGGGCTAAAACCTTAAATGGCCCAATAAACCGAGGAGCTAACTTTCCCCGTTTTCGAAATCGAATAATACCTTTCCATGGCGAAACCTTAAGCATCACCATGTCACCTTCTTGAAATTCGATCATTCATCTACGTTTATCAGCATACGACTTTTGTCTATCTTGAGCCTTTTTCAAATGATCCCGAATAATATCAATCTTGTTATTCGTCTCCAAAACCAAATCGGTACTCCCGATTTCTCTTTGACCTATTTCACCCCAACAAATTGGAGTTCGACATCTTCGCCCATATCGCATCTCATAACGTGGCATCCCGATACTAGTGTGATAACTATTATTGTACGAGAATTCCACCAAAGGCAAGTGCTCATCCCAACTACCACCAAAATCAATAATACACGCCCGTAACATATCCTCCAAAGTTTGATTCGTACGTTCAGTTTGACCGTCCGTTTGAGGATGATACGCCGTGCTTAATTTTAATTGTGTACCCATATCTTCATGAAACTTTTCCCAAAACCGAGATGTAAAATGAGTATCTCGATCCGAAACAATAGATATAGGAACCCCGTGTCTCGACACCACTTCTTTGATGAACAACTTAGCCAAGGCCTCCGATGATATTGCTTCCTTAATGGGAAGAAACAAAGCACTTTTTGTCAATCTATCAACTATCACCCAAATCGAATCAAATTGGGTTCTCGCCGTTTTAGGCAACTTTGTAATGAAATCCATGGTAATGTGCTCCCATTTCCACTTCGGAATTTCTAATGGTTGTAACTTACCATACGGCTTTTGGTGTTCGGCTTTTACTTGCAAACACGTGACGCATTGCTCAACATACTTCACAACATCACGTTTCATGCCCGGCCACCAATAATCCTTTCTCAAATCATGATACATTTTAGTCGCGCCCGGATGAATGGAATACTTTGACTTATGTGCTTCATCAAGTAGCACCCGCTGGTAATCACCCATCTTAGGCACCCACACCCTTCCTTGAAAAGACAACAAACCACATGAACCCATGGTAATGAATTCCGATTGTCCCACAATTCGTTCCGCATTCTTGTTGTGAACGTAAGCCTCTATTTGAGTCACACCAAGTTTTTCAAGAAAGTCATTAGTAATAATCATACGTAACAATCCCAATCGTAAAGCCGGGTGATGACTCTTTCGACTTAACGCATCCGCGACCACATTCGCCTTGCCTGGATGATAAAGTATTTCACAATCATAGTCTTTTACCATATCCGTCCACCTACGTTGACGTTAATTCAAATCTCGTTGGTTAAAGAGATGTTTCAAACTCTTATGATCCGAATAAATCGTACTCTTGATACCATACAAGTAGTGGCGCCAAATTTTCAACGCATGTACCACCGCCGCCAACTCAAGATCATGAGTCGGATATCTCGTTTCGTGTTCCTTTAATTGTCGAGAGGCGTAAGCAATGACTTTACCTCTTTGTATTAGAACACACCCGAGCCCATTTAACGAAGCATCACAATAGACCGTCATGTCTTCCACTCCTTCTGGCAACACTAACACCGGAGCTTGACACAACTTCTCTTTTATCAATATAAAAGCAATTTCTTGCTCGTTCTCCCAATTAAATCTCACGTTCTTCCTCGTCAACTTTGTCAATGAAGAAGTGATCTTAGAAAATCTTGGATAAACCGACGATAATAACCGGCCAATCCGAGAAAACTTCGGACCTCCGTAGGTGTAGTCGGTTGTCTCCAACTCTTCACCGTCTCAATCTTCCCCGGATCTACTTGAATACCGTCTTTGTTCACAATATGGCCAAGGAATTGAACCTCCCTTAGCCAAAATTCACATTTGGAGAACTTGGCATACAACTTCTCCCTTCGTAACGTCTTCAAAACTTCACGCAAATGGCGTTCATGTCCGTTCATACTTTTCGAGTAGACTAGTATGTCATCAATGAACACAATCACCGACTTGTCCAACATAGGTTGGCACACTCGGTTCATAAGATCCATGAATGCCGCCGGTACATTCGTAAGACCAAAAGGCATTACCACAAACTCAAAATGCCCATAACGCGTTCGAAAAGCCGTTTTCTCGATATCTTCCTAACGGACCCGCATTTGGTGATAGCCGGATCGTAGGTCAATTTTAGAGAAATACGTTGCACCTTGGAGTTGGTCAAACAAATCGTCAATCCGAGGTAATGGATAACGATTCTTGATCGTCACTTTATTTAACTCCCGATAATCGATGCACATCTGCATACTACCATCCTTCTTCTTTACGAATAAAACTGGACCGCCCCATGGCGAAGCACTCGGTTGAATAAAACCCTTCTCAAGCAACTCTTGGGTTTAATTTAACAACTCTTGCATTTCCGTCGGCGCTAAACGATAAGGAGTTTTAGCAATGGGAGTAGCTCCCGGAACCAACTCAATGCGAAATTCAACTTGTCTTTTCGCCGGAACACCCGGTAACTCGTCCGGAAAAACGTATTCGAATTCATTAACCACCGGAATTTTACGGGTGGATGGTGGCTCATCACGAGTATCAACAACATCGGCAAGAAAAGCCATGCCACCACTAACAAGGAAATGACGTGCCCGTGCAAAAGAACATATCGGCACGGGTCTTCTTCGCTTATCGCCATGAATAATTAACTCTCCCCCACTTGGGGTCTTCACACGAATAAATTTTTCGTGGCATGCAATATCGGCTCTATTATGATCGAGCCAATCCATACCAACAACGATATCAAAATCACCCAAAGTCATCGGGATGAGATCAATTTTAAAGTTTTCGGCACCAAACACAACATTGCAATTTTTACACACATCCACCACTAGCACCGTCTTGCCATCCGCTATTTCAACTTCTACCAGACGACTCAACTTAGCTAATGGTTTATTAAGTTTCGGAACAAATTTTGGTGACACGAACGACAAGTTAGCACCACTATCAAAGAGTATCCTTGCCGGATTAGAATTAACCATGAAAGTACCTGAGACGACTTCGTTAGATTGCTTGGATTCCTCATTGGTCATCAAATAATTGTGACCCCTAGCCGTACCCTCCACCCTCTCTAGCCGCTTAACATTATCGTTGCGCAAATCGGGACATTTCGGCCTTTTGTGCCCCTTTTTACCACAATTAAAACAAGTGATTTTGTTTGCGGAGGATAGAATCGGACATTCACGAGCCATGTGCCCCTTTTGTCCACAATTATAGCACGAATAAGAAAAATCCCCGGAAGCACCCTTCTTCCCTCCACCAACATTACCGGAACCCTTTTTGTTCGAAAAGTTCGAATGGTTCGAACCTTCACTCTTTCTCTTGCCAAAAGTAAAGCCGCTCTTCCTCAACACGAGCGCCTCAAAACCCTTGGCCATATCAAATAACTCATCAAAAGTTTTCACTACCGTTACGCTAATCTTATCTTGATAACAATCATTCAACGTTCGGTAAAAGTCTCCCTTCAACATCTTATCATTCCCGACATACTCCGGGCAAAATTGGGTCTTGGACAAAAACACGGATTTGAGAGTGTTCAAATCCATCGACCCTTGTCTCAAGGAACGTAACTCGTCCTTAAGCCTAGTAAGATCGGCCGAAGTTCGGGATTCCTTGAAAAATTCAGACTTGAATTCATCCCACGTGAATTCCATGCATTGCTCTTCACCATAAACTTGGAGTTTTGCGTCCCACCACAACTTAGCATCACCCCTCAACATACCACACCCGTACCTTGTCTTCTTATCGGGAGGACATTCACAAGTACGGAAGGCCCCCTTCATATCGGAGATCCAACGGGCACTCTTTAGAGGGTCTCGTTCACCTTCAAAGGTGGGAGGTTGAGAATCCTTGAAGTTCTTATAGAGAAAGTCCCGTCTTCCCACATTATCTTCGTGAAGAACGGCCTTCACTTGCTCCTTGACTACATTGACTAATTTCTTGTCAATCGTATCTAGAAACATTTTCTTAACATCCTCAAGGAACTCCGCCTTTTGACGTTTAAAGATGGCCTCAACTTTGGCCGTGAACTCAACGTCCTCACTCGTACTTCCATCATTGGTGTCGTGTCCATTTCTCATCTTCATTCTATAAAACGAAGTAAATTAAGCAACGAAATGAAAGGACTTAACACATATGTATATACATATACACCACACTACTCCATCTCGCTCAACAATCGTCGTACATCACTTGTTTGACACGATTTGAACCCGTAACAATGGTAGCTAATCATTGTTACGCGAGCACATCGCATTAACTTACTAGTACCACGTCTATCTCGCTTGACGATTTCAAATACCACACAAAACAATAGCGCATGATTAGTTCACATAAACCTATGCACTAACCAAAACCCGATCCGAGCCAAAGTCTTACAAGTCCCACATAACGTGCACACAAAAAGTCTAAGTCTAGGCGCATATCTCAAGTCACCTAAATCCCTTAGACCATGCTCTGATACCACTTGTAACAACCCAAACCAAACCACCATCGAACCCGCGAAAAATATCAAAAAAAAAAAAATTTGTTTGTTCAGCAACTGGCGCGGTGCGCCAGTACCCCGCGCGGCGCGCCGATCTGGTCTGTCCAAAAAGTCTTGAAACGTGAAAAAGATTGGCCACTTCCCGACATAATTAGACAAAACGCTTTTAACAACATATTCAAACATGTAAAACTAACACAAATCAAACAAAAAATAAGTTTTACAAAGCGGGGCCCACATCAGCCGTTTTACGAGTTTCATACAAAAGTTTGAGTTTCGACCACATTAAGTTTAAATACCAAATGACACTACGAGCATGGTGTTTGGGGTTAAACTACCCAAGCCTCGGTCAAACTCCAAAAGCTAACTCATCCAAAAAGCGTCCCCCAACAACAAAGCGGGATCTCTAATCCAAGATAATGCCCTTACCCTTGTCCACAATCGAACCTATAAAAAGGTAAACAACGAGAGGGTAAGCAAAGCTTAGTGAATGCAATAATTATACACATACATATATAATATATCTACTTGCAAACACTTACACGCATACCGTATACATGCTAGCAAACACAATTAGCTTATCGTCATAAATACAAGCTATAACATCCAATAACCAAGCTAGCATAACAATAGCATATTTAACTTGAAAAAATATAATATGCTTACACTACAACACAATAACCATGGTTAACCAATCGAACGAGGGAACGGTGTTTAAAGACCGTCGGAGTTCATAACAACCATTAGTGCACTTAACACTTCGTACACTAACCCCACGGGTGGCATCTTAACACGTCGATACTTCACCCTGGGTGGCGTCTTAACACGTCAATACTTCACCCCGAGTGGTGTCTTAACACTTCGACACTTCACTCTTCATTTTACTTGAGGTGGCATCTTAACACGTCGATACTTCACCTCGAGTGGCGCCTTAACACATCGGCACTTCACCCTTCAACTTACTTGGAGTGGCATCTTAGCACATCGATACTTCACTCCGGGTGGTGTCTTAACACATCGACACTTCACCCCCGGTGACGTCTTAACACATCGACACTTCACCCGTCACATTACTTTGAGTGGTGTCTTAGCACATCGACACTTCACTCGTCACGTGAAATGTGGTGTCTTAGCACATCGACACTTCACATCTCATGCTACAACAAATAAATACATTATATACCTACGCATATAATTATTCAACTCACCTTACGCCTTCGGTGAATCAATAAACCAAGCTTGAAACTTCAAGGTAACGCACCTATTACAATGTATATATAATCAATCATTCGTTCAAGTTGGTCAAACTCACAACACTCACCATTACTAGGTCATTTTGACCCATTTGGACACTTAACCCTAAAATTGGGTCAACTCACACCGAAACCCTAACATTTGCCAAGATAGGTTTAAAAACATATTTCAACACAAGGTTTATGCATTAATCACAAACATTAACTAACCTAGGTCCATTTTGACCCGTTTGACTAATTTAAGGTCAACACACCCATTTCGGGTCATCCACTAACCCACACTACGCCCACTTATATATATATATATATATATATATATATATATATATATATATATATATATATATATATATATATAGGTGTGCTAGCAGTTTACTAACTATTTAAATTCATAAACATTAATCTAACACTTTGAAAACCCTAGTTAGTCATCTTTGAGTCAACATGACCCAATTTCACCCAAAACACCCAATTCACCCACAAATGGGTTTTAAGTTCATCATCTACCCCAAACCCTAACCCTTAATCAAATTAAACAAGGAAATTAAGATTAAAGAATACCACTATACTCAAAATGTAGCTAGGAAGTAGATGAACAACTTTATAACTTGAGCTTAAGCAAGATTCCTTCTTCTTCTTCTCCAAAATGAGTTTTCTCACACTAGGATCTTACTCTCTCTAGAATTTAAGTGATAAGGTTGAAGTAGATGGAAATGGAGTAAATGAGGCTCCAAGACTGATCTAGGGCCTTTAATTCGGGCCCCCATGTGTAATTACCAAAAAGCCCTCAAAATATCTAATTTAAAAAGAGAAGGGTGAGCTGTCACAGCAAATGGCGCGGCGCGCCATATATCTGCGCGGCGCACAGATCCCCCAGATCAGAATCTGTTTCCTTTTTAAATATATACAACAAAACCCCACTTCAAGTATCTTAATTATACTTATGTACACTACAAATAATCGGGTCTTACACTGTTCCTAGCTAACTGATCCTAGCTAACTGATTACATTTTATTTATCGCAATTTATATTCTCGCACTTTTATTTATCGTCATTTAAATTCTGTTATTTATTTTATGCACTTTAAATATCGAGACACGTATACAAGGTTTTGACATATCATATCGACGCATCTATATATATTATTTGGAATAACCATAGACACTCTATATGCAGTAATGATCGAGTTAGCTATACAGGGTTGAGGTTGATTCTACAATAATATATATACTTTGAGTTGTGATCGAGTCTGAGACATGTACACGGGTCATGATACGTATTAATTAATTCGAATATTATATATTAAACTATATATGAATTATTGGACTGTTACTGTGGACTATCGACTGTGGACTAATAACATTGGACAATTAAAATGAATTAAAATATTGATTATAACATATGAAACTAAACATCTCTTCAAGTTTACCACTTGATCTCATCTTAAACCTCATTTGTATCTTGACGATTACAATCTGCGTTCAAATCTTTCATGATTCTTGAAAACACCTCAATCGAGAGGATGAACCAACCGCACTTCATCTACGGAAGAAAAGATTGATGCATATAGTTATGCACCTGGAAAACTCTTGGAACCTGAGTAAACATTTAACACGTAGCTGTGCTAATTCCTTTAATGTTATTATTACCCAAAATAACTAGGTAATCCCTTTCAAAGTAGCAAATTTTGTCACAGCTCCAGCAAGTTAATTTCGATTTTACGCTCGAAACAACCCTATTATAACTTTGATATACATGCGTGCTCTTTTATTGTTACCGGGGAACCTTTTATATTCCACCGTATTACCATCAGCGTTTAATCATCTAAAAACACCATTCTCTTGAAACCACCTCGGATTGATAATCGATGATTCAGATATGGTAGCATTAAATGCAGAGGAAACAGCAAGATTGTAGATGGTCTAAACGGTCAAAAGTTTGATAATAAAGAATAGAAGGTTGGGAACGCTCGACAGAAAATTAGTACTGAAAAATGGATTGAGCAAACTATGAAGAAGGCTGTGGACAAATCACAAGGACTAAACCTGCCTTCAAAGAATCCTGATGATTCTGTTTCTGATGAAATCTTTAACGAATGCCTTATTCCGTAATTGTTTTAAATCGTTGTGAATGAATTTCTTCATCACATTTTGATTGTAGAATTATACGATATTATCGTATCTTTCATTATAAATAATCTCAATATTTCTGAAAGTATCTTCATAAATATTCTCGTTCGATATTAATTATCTCTCCGCGCTATCTGTGTTATATCATAAAAGAAACTATTTTAGTTTCTAAATTCTGAAGCCTTCAAGTTTAAAGTATGAATGTTTCTGAAGTAGTGTTGGGAACTGAAGCATGAGTTAGTATGATATAATGACACTTGATCAACGTGATTATATTACAGTAAGTCATGCTGAGTTTCTAATGAAACATGATGATTCACAGACTATAACATCATCATGTGCCATGGTACACGACTCTTACATTCTACATAATCTCTAGAAATATCAAGAACATATTTTCTTGATAGTCCTATCTTTTCCCTTGAATTCTGGTAATTTGACAAGTCAGATTGTACTATTACTGTTTCTTTCTCAGAACATTAGTCATGTTCATTCGAAACTCCAAACCTATGAATTCTGGACCATTACTTGCGAAGAGAAAGTAAAAGAATGGAACTCCGAAATAGAAATGGGAGCATAAATCGCAGCAAATAAAAGAGAAAAAACTGTGGATGATAATGATTATAGAAGACATAAGCAGGGATTTCGAAATATAAAGGAAAATATAAAGTCCAACACCAACCCAGAAATTTCAAACCGTGTATATCGATGCATATAGCAATATAAAGACACGAAAAAACTAAAAATACAATAAACCCAAGAGTATAGTAAAAGTAAATAGATTCTTTCGGTGGCAGATGAAAAAGAAGAAAGACAGATATAAAAGTTAGGAGTATATCAAGAATCAGAACTGGATGGAGCATATTGAAAAATGTTTTAAAAATACGAATTAGGAAAGGAAGTATAGAAGATGGGAGTGTGGAAATAAGGAAACGAAGGGAGTGAATTTATAACGAAAGGTCCGACAGAGCAATCGGGACGGAATATCCCATTTAATCGAAGAGGATCCTAATTTCCTTAATTATCGAAGAATCAAATCTTTTAGATTTCGAAGATTTTCTCTAAATCCTTTGAATTCCGGAAATCAACCGTGACTACGTCAAAAGTTAAGACAAATCCTTAATTTCCTCATTTCACTATTTTGTGATAGCTTCATTCGTGCTCTTCGAATAATCGAGTTGTTTTATCCATATTACTCAATGAGGATAACACTCTATTTATCAACTCATATTTGTCATGAAAACATTTCTATTGTTAGCCATGACCACCTCACTCAAATTTGGGACGAAATTTCTTTAACGGGTATGTACTGTGACGACCCGGAAATTTCCGACCAAATTTAAACTTAATCTTTATATGTTTTCGACACGATAAGCAGAGTCTGTAATGTTGAAATCTTAAAAACTTTGAACTGTTGTTAATATATTCATTTGACCTTCGACTGCTTTCGACGATTCACGAACAAATTTATGGTAAATAATAATGTAATTAAATAAATGTATATTTATATATAAATGTAAGTATTGGAAATAATAAAATATTATTAGCTCATTAAAAATTAAATATGTAAAATATAATTACATATTCAAAATATAAGTGTTATATTAACATTACTATTATTACTTTCATTATTATTATTAATATTAATATTAATATTGATATCTGTATCATTAATATTATTATCTCTAATACAAAATATATATATATATATATATATATATATATATATATATATATATATATATATATATATATATATATATATATATATATATATATATATATATATATATATAAATTGGTATGAATAAGTTGATATATATAATTTGATATATTATTATTATCAATGTTATTATTATTATTATTATTATTATTATTATTATTATTATTATTATTATTATTATTATTATTATTATTATTATTATTATTATTATTAATATTATTATAATTAGTATAATTGTTATTAACTATATTATACATCTATGGTAATTGTTATTATTATCATTAGTAACATTATTATTACTATCATATTATTATAAATTTGTATTGTTATTATGTATAATATTAAGAGCATTATTATTATTGTTATAATTATTAATAACATTGATTATAATCTATAAAATTAAATATATAAATATAAGAGTTATATATATATATAGAAATATATAAAAGCAAATAGATGTATATATATATATAAATATATATTAGAAAATCTGTATTATTATTTATAATTATTATTTTTATTTAGATTATTATTAATATAATTATTAATTATTAATTATTAATAATAATAGAATAAGATCGATCGTACAAATTAGAATCCAAATTCGATCTATATCTCAATCCAACTGTAATCAGTTTTTGTTTGCTACCTTCAGTTTGTTATAAATCGTAATCAGTCGTACCAATTTGATCCCAATCACGTTCAGCTTTTTATTTCTTTATTATTTATAATTCTGATCGAATTTTGTTAATTGTCGACTACAAACACAAAAATCCAATTGTTAATCGATTCTTATTAGCGTATCAATTGTACACTTACACTCTATAATCTTTCTGCTGCATACTCGAAAAATTAAAAACAAAAATGGAGAGAAACTGAACCGTCTCCTCTGTTCTTCCACTTTTTTTTGTCAAGTCTCAAATTCAAATAAATTTTAAAAATGTAATAATGCTATCATGTTAGACATCCTTCGTTTAATCTGTCTGCAAGATATCATGGTCAGATTTTTCCAAACAAAGTTTAATTCGTGAGTCAAAGTTATATATAAAAAGTCAACAATTTATGATCATCGAGAAATTCAGGTTGGTCTTGATGTTTGAAATTAAATTGATGATGCACAAAGATTTCATAAACAATTTGGAACCTCTTTTGTGTTATAAGTTTTGTCTAAAATCATCTAAAAATTCGAAATTGATTTGAGATTGAGCTCGTGTTCTTCACAGGCCGACCAGCATATTTTTTTTTATTTTTATTTTTTTCTCTGTTTTAAATTAATTTGATTAATATCTAAACGTTTTTATATAAACTATAAATCTTAAAACTAATTGTAACTTGTTGCTTAATTAATTTCGGATTCATGGTCGATTTGAATTTGGTAAAGAAGGAGAAGAAAGAGAGGATCAGTTAATACGGGTTAAATCTATTTAAGTTCTGTTTTGAATCAGTAAAACAGATATGGTCCATTGGTTTAGGCGTGTTGTGGGTTTGTGAGAGGTCCCAGGTTCGAGTCTCTTCCGGGGCAATTTTTTTTACAAAAAGCTTCTAAAGGGTATATAATTTTTATTTATTACTTTTATTTCAATTATTATTATCATTATTATGATTATTATTAGAATTGTTATTATGATTATTATTATTACACTTAGTATTATTGTTATTATTATTATTATCATGAAGTATTAGAATCATTACTATTATTAGTATTATTATCATTAAGTGTTATGAACATTAGATATTACTATTATTATTACTAAAATAAATATTAGTTACCACTTATTATTATTATTATTATTATTATCCTAACCTTAGTTACAATCATGATTATTATTATTTTTATTGTTATTACTATTATTATGATTATTATTATTATTATTATTATTATTATTATTATTATTATTATTATTATCACACTTATCATTTTTGTTATTATTATTAACATTAAGTATTAGAATTATTATTAGTATTAGTATTATTAATAAGTATTATGTATATTAGTTATTATTGTTATTAACGCTAATATAAGTAGTAGTTACCAATTACTATTATTGTCACCATAAACCTAGTTTCAATTATAATTTTTATTATTATTATTGTTATTACTAATATCACTATCAAAATAAGTATTATTATTAAGTAATACGATTATTAATATTATCATTATTAATATCAAAAACTACCTTTTTAAGCAGATAAATATTTTGTATATAAAAAAGTATATATACTTATTACATATACGATAATTATATAAAAATTTCACATAACTATATACATCAAATCTACTAATATTATTTATATAAATACTTACAGATAACAAACTATCGAATTTTTAAATATAACATTAAACAAGTATGTATATAAATATAGATGTATTAATATAACTGTATAAATAATAATCATTTTCAAATATATATACAAACTAAATATATAATATATAAAGTTATAAGATATGAAATTGTTCGATTATGAGTATATATTTTAAAATAAATACGAATGATATAGGTTCGTGAATCCGAGGCCAACCCTGCATTGTTCAATATAGTCATATGTATTTTTACTACAAAATACATTAGGTGAGTTCATTTGATTCCTTTTTACTCCTTACATTTTTGGGACTGAGAATACATGCGCTGTTTTTATAACTGTTTTCTAAATGCTTTTGAGATATATTTTTGAACTGAGAATTCATGAACTGCTTTTATAAACATTTGACGAAATAGACACAAATATTCAAAACTACATTCTATGATAGAATTATTTGGATTCAGAGGTTCGATTTCTATAAAGATTGTATTATCGACCATCGGTGAGATGATTTCGTCATTGCACTACGCGTTAGCTACCGATATGGTTCGATTTAGTAGTTAGTAACGGTGAGATTATTTCGTCATTGCACTACGCATTAGCTACCATTTTAACTACCATCGGTGAGATGATTTCGTCATTGCACTACGCGTTAGCTACCGATGTATTGTATTATATTGTATTATAGTAGACTTTGTAGTTGGTAACAGAGGGATGATTTTGCATTGCGTACACATTAGCCCCCGTTTCAGCTACCCTCGGAGGGATGATTTTGCATTGCATACGCATTAACCCCCGTTGTAAGAATTATATTGTATTAACTACCATGGTGAGATGATTTTGTCATTGCACTACGCATTAGCTACCGTTGGTGAGTTGTTTAAAAGGTTTCGGTGTTCTTCATATGAATGATTTTACAGCAGGAATAGACCTGCACAGATTGTTTTCTAATTATGGGTATCTTGTGGTCTATCAAAATGATGAATTTTATTGTTTATGATAAATTTATGAACTCACCAACCTTTTAGTTGACACTTTAAAGCATGTTTATTCTCAGGTATTAAAGAAATCTTCCGCTGTGCATTCACTCATTCTAGAGATATTACTTGGATTCATTCATGACATATTTCAAAAGACGTTGCATTCGAGTCGCTGAGTTCATCAAGATTATTACTAAGTCAATTATAGTTTTATATATTGTGAATGGTATGCATGCCGTCAACTTTCAAGGAAATGAAAGTTTGTCTTTTAAAAACGAATGCAATGTTTGTAAAATGTATCATATAGAGGTCAAGTATCTCGCGATGTAACCAAAAGTAATGTATTCGTCCAGATGGATTAAGACGGGTCGCTAGAAGAAGAGTATCTGTAAATGTCTGAATGAGTTGGACGAGAATCTCTACGCAACTTTACAATGATCATTGATTTGTATGTGAATGACTACCTAAGTGAGCCTACGTTGCATGACATTCAACGTTTGTATAAAGGTCATGAAACGATTCACGTTTTCCGGGCATGATGGGTAACACAGATTGTATGCATTGGGCATGAGAAAAATGTCCCGTTGCGTGGAGATGCCAATATATGCTATAACGACCCGTCCTAATCTATCTGGACGAATACATTACATTTGGTTATATCGCGAGGTATTTGACCTCTATATGATACATTTTACAAACATTGCATTCATTTTTAAAAGACAAACTTTTATTTCATCAAAAGTTGACAGGCATGCATACCATTTCATAATGTATCCAACTATAAACGACTTAATAATAATCTTGATGAACTCAACGACTCGAATGCAACGTCTTTTGAAATATGTCATGAATGACTCCAAGTAATATATCTAAAATGAGCAAATGCACAGCGGAAGATTTCTTTCAAACCTGAGAATAAACATGTTTTCAAGTGTCAACCAAAAGGTTGGTGAGTTCATAGGTTTATCATAACAATCATATCAATTTTTAATAGACCACAAGATTTTCATTTCCATTTATCATGAACATCATCCATCTGCATAAAAATCATTCATATGGATTGAACACCTGGTAACCGACATTAACAAGATGTATATAGAATATCCCCATCATTCCGGGACACCCATCGGACATGATAAACTCGAAGTACTAAAGCATTCCAAATTCCAGAATGGGGGTTGTTAGTTCCCGTAGATCTACCTTTAGGATTCGCGTCAATTAGGGGCCAGTTCCCTAATTCTTAGGCTACCAAACTAAAAGGGGCATATTCGGCTTCGATCCATTCAACCATATAATATAGTTTCAATTACTTGTGTCTATTTCGTAAAACATTTATAAAAGCGCTTGTATTCTCAGTCCCAAAAATATATATTGCAAAAGCATTTAAAAAGGGAGCAAATGAAACTCACGATACTATATTTTGTAGTAAAAATATGCATACGACAGAACTGAACAAATGCAAGGTTGGCCTTGGATTCACGAACATATATCATTTATATATATATTAACACATATAATTGTAATCAAACAAATTTATATATATATATTTATTAGTGATATCATTTTATATTAATAACTTGTTTGTTTCATAAATATATCCATTTTATGTACTTTAAATAAATAAAAATATAGTTATATTATATGTATTAAGTATAGTTTTATGTAACTAATAGTTGCTTGATAAAATAATATTAATGTTAAAAATAATAATAATAATGATAATAAAAATAATAATGATAATAATAATACTAATAATAATAATAATAATTATGATAATAATAACTTTACTACTAATGATAATAATGATGATAATAATAATAATAATAATAATAATAATAAGAGTAATAATAATGATATTACTAATACTAACAATAATGATAATAATATTAATTGTATGAATGATACTAATAATTATGTTTTTTAGTATTTGTAATAATCTAATAACAATAATAATTAATAATAACAACAACAACAACAACAATAATAATAATAATAATAATAATAATAATAATAATAATAATAATAATAATAATAATAATAATAATAATAATAATAATAATAATAATAATAATAATAATAATAATAAGTAAACTACCTCAAAGAAGTAGCCCTTAAAAAAAATGCCCAAGTCCGGGTTTGAACCCGCGACCTCCCGCTAACCCGATAACATCATCATATCACGTTTCATCCTCATCAAGTTACTCACAAAGAATATTAACCGACGGCCCTTCATTTATTACATTCCCATTACGAACTTTTGTATCAAAAGATAGATTAAACACGCAGGCCCTACACCTCGAGTTATCCGTTATACTTCCAACCCGTTCAATCGTTTTTTCCCGATATCTAATTTAGAATCTCTATTTATAGAACATAAAATAACAAAAATTTAGAGGTGTACTTTGCCGCATCATCATGGGCCCTACTTTTACTAGCCTACACCGAATAGCAGTGTTTCTTTCTGCAATTTTCATTATAATTATTCATTTGTGTATTATGCTCATCAACTTTATTAGGCTAGCTAGTCTTTTTCTTTTTCTTTTTTTTAATCACGAATCATCATCATATATCATCATCATCAATTAATATCATCATGATCATCATCATTTCATCCTACTCGCATCATCATCTTCTTCATTCTAACCGTCATCATCATTTCATAATCATAACCATCATCATCATTTTCACGATCATATCTTCACTGCATCATCATTCATCATTTCTTCGTGTCATCATCATCACGTTTTATCGTTCACTGTTTCGTTACCACCATCATCGTGATCATCATCGTATGTCTTCATCTTCTTCGTCGTAACAATGATAATAACATCAGCAGAAACAATTATAGCAGCGAGCAGTAAAACAGCAATAACAACCGAAGGTTGCAGGTGGCCGTGGTGGTTTTCATTCGAAAGGATCAGTAGAAGAAACAGTAGTAACGTAAAACAATTAAGCTTGTGTTAGTCGCTATTTTCAATTAGGAACAGAAAAATAGAATCATTTAGCGGTAGTCTTAATGGGTTTGGGTGGTTTAGGGTGGTTTTCGAACAAGAAGAAAAGTTGCAGCAGTTTGCGAGTGGTAGCAGCAGTAAAGCAGCGTGAAGAAGAGAAAAATAAATAAAAGGATGTCGGTTGTAATGGTAGTGGTTACAGTGGCCGTAAACAGCAAACGAAAGTGAAAATTTCGGTGGTTTTGGTTACTGTTCTTGGTGGTTTCCTGTTGGGTTTCCCTCAAAGTAACAGAAAAAAATAGGAATAATAGGAGCATAAACGTTGTTCAGGTTGGACAGAAACTAGAACCGAAGATGGAAACAGTTGCGGTTGAAGGTGGTTGAGGCTTGTGGGGTTTCGATCGAAGCACAACAACATGAAAAGTAGTAGTTAGGAGGTGAATGGTGGCGGTTTGTTGAGGTTCAAGGTTGTTCTTCGAATTGTAGCTGCACATCCAAAGTGGGTTTGATAAGAGAACATCAACAAAGGTGATGGTCTTGTGATTCTCGAATAGAAATAGTAACAATCAAGTGGTGGTGATCGATATACTGAGTGAGGGAGTTCTTATGTGATGAAGATGATGATTCGAGTAGATTGGTGATCGGAATAGTAACACCAATGGGTTTCATGGATGGTGGTTGAGGTGGTAATGGTTGATCATATGTGCCCCTAAACTATCTAATCTACTGATCGCATAAATATACATATATGGATATAAATATAGATAGATATAAATTTAAGTATATAATATAATAATAATATTAAACTAAATCAAAGGTTAAAAACGTATGCAATGACTTAATTGGGCTGCCGACAGTTTAAAGGGGAATATTTCGTACCCTGTTGTTAAACAGTGATGTTTAAAAGTCTTCGGAAAATTTCCAAATTTTTAAATTAACTATATTTATTTATTTTGGTCATTATGGTATAAAATTCGGTCATTAACTGTTAAATAAAAATTATATTAATTATTCACTCCCAACCCTAAGTAAAATATATAAAAAAAATTTAAAAATCAACAAATAGTTCCTAAATATATTTTTTTAGTAAGCCTATAATTTATAAAACTCATTTTTGGATCACCATTTATTTTAAAATCAAATAAGTTCATATTTTACTTGTTTAATATCAATCGGAACATCAAACGAGTATTACAATCATTTAATATTTATTTTTAATATACTTTATTTATATATAGATATGTTTTAAATAATACTTATTGTAATATCCTATTTTTATTTTATTAATTTTTAATAACAACAACATATAATACTTCAAATTATATTCTGAATTACTATTTATATATACATACACACATATCTATTTACAATTAATTGTTCGTGAATCGTCGAGAGCAGTCGAAGGTCAAATGATTTCATAATATAGTTCAAAAATTTTGGAATTCAATTTAATAGACTTTGCTTATCATGTCGAAACCATATAAAGATTAAGTTTAAATTTGGTCGAAAATTTCCGGGTCGTCACATATGCGAGGTGATCACACTCACCCAACTATTATGCTTGAATCTGTTGCCTCGTATGATAATTGCATTTGTCATGTGTATTTTGGTTTGGCGGACTCAAACAACGACTTAAATGTGTTAAACACTAGTGATCTGTTCAACTCTATGCTTAATAAAGACATGTCCGATGCCCCTTATCATGTAAACGGTGTGGAGTACAAAATAAGGTAATATTTAGCAGACGAGAGTTATCCAACATGGGCATCATTTGTTAAGGGATTTTTATGTAAACATTATTATGAATTTTAATTTGGTATTTTATGTTTTTATGAAGTTTATTTAAATATAAAACAATAATTAATAAAAATAAAAATATTTAAAATTAATTAAAAAATAAAATAAAAAATGGACATCGAAATAGACACATAATTGGACAATGTTGATACCTTCACCCATGTCACTACAAGTTAATTTTGAGGTTCATTTTGAACACCGAAATGAACACTGAAAAATGAGCATAGACGCCTTATGCTCTTAGGAGTCACATGATGTGTCAAATATCGAAGAAAAAAATAAGACGAGACCAAATGCTGATTTATTTTTATTTTTTTTTTGGCAAAAAACTTGAAAATAAAATAAAAGCAGACTATTCATGAAACAGTGAACATCCCGAGATTACAAGAGTGGATTGACATGGATGTACAATTGACTTAGCTAAAATCCATTCAATCAAGAACCTTAAGACAACAGTGAGCAAAATTCTTACTTAAAGCCAAAACAAAAATATAAAAAAATATTAGCATAAACAACAGTAGACTACTTCTTTACGCCATTGTTATCTTAGAATGACCCATGGTTGCATCGCCCTAATGTAGTATTGATGACTCTGGCATCTCTTTGCATTGACGAGCCATTGGAAAATGTTAGACTTGTTGCGTGTGACTAAAAAGGCCCAACATGAATACTTACCATTAAAAAGAACCTGATTTCTTGCTAATCATATTACCCATAAAGTAGCCGGCCCGAATAGACCCCAAAACTCACTAGCTTTTATATTCATACCATTACTCCACTCTAACGAGAACGTATTCAACTCGTCTTGAGTTTCTTGAAAACTTTCTTCAGGGAAACAGGTTAAATTAAAATTGCCAAGAAAGCAGACAGGACTATTTCATTCAATAAGCAAAACCGACAATTGATTCCATAATAAGCGCTTTAGAACGTCTAATTGCGGAGCATACACGTTAACGATTAACATATTCACACTTGTTAGAAAAAACTCAACATAAGTAGTGATTCATTTAGATCAAACACCAAGTCGAGCAACATGAAAAAATCATCACGCCAAATAGACAAAAAACCTCCCAAACTTCCTAGAGCGCCCACTAGAAAGCCTCTGTATGTGTTGTATTACCAGATAACATTTATAACTGATTTTCAATCATCACTAACCTTGTTTCTTGGATATCTACGAAGTGGATGTGATATATAGCAACCATACGACCTACCATGTAGCCTCGATCCTTAGAACCGATGCCTCTCGAAATCCAAGAAGCTAAACTCATTGACGCTTTTTATTAGGAGGTGTTGGGGGCTCTCCATATTGCCTCATCCTGATAATACACTCGGAATACTTTTTTAACTGAATCTCCTGTTTATTTGGATTAACAAGTTTTGCATAAGGTTTAGAATGATAAGGTTGTTTTCCTTCACCAAATGAATCCGTGAGCCCATTTAACCCGTCGTCATCAGCCCGTGACAACCCACCAAATGGTTCTTTGTCTAGATTTCCCGATTTTGTCTTCAATAAATTTTTCTTTTCAGTTTTTGTAAGTTTTGTTTTTGCAACATTAGAAACAGGGGCGATTTCTTGATCTTGGAGTTCTTTAACTTTATTAAAATTGTCAAGAAAAGTGGAACAAGGGCGTTTATACTGTGAAGTTGGGCGATGGATATTTTTGGTTTGATTTTTGGCAGGGGAGTTAACTTGGTTGGAAGTATGATAGTTGACTAATGGGGCCTCATTAGATACAAGTGATGGGGGTTTGCTATATTCAAGGGATCCACTTTGGTACTTTTTTGAAAAGTAACATCCATTTTGTCCCCTAAAGGGGTTTTAGTTGGCTTTGAACTACAATTTTGAAAGTTGTTGAAAATTTGCATAACATTGTAGTACATATCGGTGGCAAATTCCTCCTCATTTAATGAGGTTGGTAAAAAGTCAATTTTCTTACTCCTTTTTTCACCTGTATCCTTGCAAATTGGAGATTCAAAATTTGAACTTAAATTACCAGCTTCCGGTAGTGCTTTGCCTAAATCAAAAATGGGGTTCGAGGCAAGGGATCTGGAGTTACACTAGCAGATAACAATCTTGACACCTCAGAATTGTACTCTTCCACATCTAAATCTGAAAACATTGTGTCGTTCGCACAATGGGTTTTGTCTTCTTCCACCCAAACTCTATAAGATTTTGAGTTTTTGAAAGTTACAACTTGGTACTCGTGAATATCACCCGGGTCTTGACATTTCATGAAGACGTAAGAATAACACGATTTTGATTTCCTATGGGTCGACTTGTCTACACATAACATACTTCCGTATCTCTTTGCTATAGCAATAACATTATCGACCATTCCGCACTCGTATTTTAAGCCTTGTAGTTTTAGCCAAGTGAAACTTTGAAAAGATACCCTTTCTATCTTCCATCGATTGCATAACTTTAGAAAAATATTTCGAATTAAGACACTGTACAATACATCCATACACTCCCCATATGCTGATAGAGATAATAAAGAGGTTCCTGTTTTTCAACCACCGGATGACCTTGTCTTTACAAATAGGTTGTCGATATATTAACATAACAGATCTCCCCAAACTTTGAACGACTCCTTCATCGGGTTCATAATAACCGATTTGATTTTGGCTTGACAAACTCACCTTCTTATACACAAGATTAGAAGTTAGCAATCTCATTTCGGTTTTAGCAAAACCCACAACCATTCGATTGCCATAATAGATATGACCATTCATTTCGAATTTTGCTTCTTCTGCCTGAGAGCGGTAATGGTACCTGATGAAAGCATAATTTCGGTTTCGTATCCATGAAATGCATTGGATGGGACCAAATTTGCCAAAAGTGCTTGAAAGTAGTGAAAGATTGACACGAGGAGTTAGACCTCCGACATATATGGTCTTAATTTTATTACCGAGAAAAATATTAGAGGTTGGTTTAGGGTGGCTGGAAGAGAAAGATGGAGGTAGGGTTGAAGGAGGAAGAAGTAGTAGAGGTGGAGGTGGTGGTGGAGGAGGAGGAGGAGGTGGTGGAGGTGGAGGAGGAGGAGGTGGCGGTGGTGGAAGGGTGGAAGGGAGAGGGTTAGAGAGAAAAGGAAGACCAAATGTTGATGAAAACTCCACCAATAAGACATTAATTGTAACTTTTTCTAAGTTTTTCAGAAATAAAAAACGAACCCTAAACGTGTCTTTTAAAGAATTATAAACTTTAAACCTTTATTTGCACTTGATTTGATTTATTAGTCAATTCTTTCCGTTGAGAATTTCAAATTTTTAGATCAATTTTTATAATTATATTTTATCTTACTATGCAAAACAACTGAATTTTCACGACATGCAAATCGGCCATTCTTTGTTGTTTTAAAAGCTTATCAAAACTTAAATTTTAACAAACATTAAGGTTAAATTGGTAAATGAGTCAAATCGTTCAATATATTTCACTCAGTACTCGTTTAGTACATACAATCAGATGATAGAATGAGTTAGTGTTATGCCATAACATGCACTTAATCATAATAATAACCCTAATCGACTAGCAAACTTAATCACACAATAAAGGTAGCCGAGATAAACACAGAAAATATAAATAGAGATGACACAAGAATTATAGTGGTTCGGTTTCTAGGTGAAACCTACATCCACTTTGAAACTAGAGAGTATATATTATTAATTTGGAGGTGTTGCAATACATGTACAATTGAGAGACTATATATAGACTAGGACAATCAATAAAATCGGCCCAAACAATTAGGGTTGGCCAAACCCTAACTTGGTCACCAAGTAATTTCCTGGCCGTATACTTAACTTATCTGCCAAGGTATGTCGAAGCCTACACCCTTTAACAATCTCCCACTTGAAGGCTTCGAATAACATCGATCTACACTCTTGCACTTCTGCTTTGCAAGACTTTACTCGTCTCTTCTCTCTCTAGTTCCTGCCTTCTCTTCAAAGTTCCTGAAGGCCAGTTGAAGCTATACACAGCTTCAACTTATCCAACGCTACTGGTTTAGTGAACATATCTGTTGAATTCTTCGTACCTGAAATGAACTCCAGACTAAATGTTCCATTGCTTATCCGTTCTCTGATAAAGTGATATTTCATGGCAATGTGCTTCGTCTTAGCATGATAGACTGGATTCTTCGCTAATTTGACTGCGCTCTCATTATCACAATATAAGACATACTATGTCTATTTGCTACCCAGTTCTTTCATGAATGTCTTCAACCATACTAGTTCTTTACTGGCTTCAGTCAAGGCCATGTATTCTGCTTCAGTAGTAGATAGAGCCACGCTCTTTTGAAGCCTAGACATCCAACTCACTAACGTTCCTCCTATAGTGAATACATACCCCTGAGAGTAGTATCCCTGCCCTTAAAACATAACCCAACTTTGGAAGTACCCTTTAAGTACCGTAATATCCATTTCACTGTTTCCTAATGTTCTTTCCCTGGAGCTGACATAAAGCGACTAACCATCCCAACTGCATGTGTTATATCAGGTCTTGTACACACCATAGCGTACATTAGACTACCCACATCGGATGCATAAGGAACCTTAGCCATTTCTGCTTTTTCTACTTCAGTTTTAGGAGACTGATGTTTAGAAAGCTTTAGATGACTTCCCAACTGTGTGTTTCTTGGCTTTGTAGACTCACCATTCATTCTGAACTTTTCAAGAACCTTACGAATATACTTTTCTTGAGATAAAGAAACTAACCCATCTTTATTCCTGCATATACTCATACCAAGAATCTACTTAGCTGGCCCGAGATCCTTCATTTCAAATTTTCTAGATAATTGCTTCTTCAAATTGCGTATTTCAACCATATCAGAACCTGCAATTAACATATCATCGACATAAAGAAGCAATATAATATAGGAGCTCTTGAACTTCTTCAAATAACACAATGATCTGTAGAACTTCTCACGAATCCCGTCTTCTCCATTAAATTATCAAATTTCAAGTACCACTGTCTGGGAGCTTGTTTCAAACTATACAAGCTTCTCTTTAGATTACACACAAGATTCTCATTTCCTTTGACACAAAACCCCTCTAGTTGAGACATGTAAATGTCTTCTTCAATGTCGCCATGCAGAAAGGCTATTTTAACATCCAACTGTTCTAAGTGTAACTTCTCGGTTGCCACCATACTTAAAACTAATCTGATAGTCATCATCTTTACTATTGGAGAAAAGATTTCAGCATAGTTGACTCCTTTCTTTTGTTGAAATCCTTTGACAACTAATCTTGCTTTGTATCGTTTAGAACCATCCCCTTCATCTTTGACTCTGAAAACCCATTTATTCTGTAAGACCCTTATTCCTGGTGGTAACTTGGTCAACTTCCAAGTTTGATTTTTCAATAAAGATTCCATCTCGCTTTTCATAGCCTGCTCCCACTGGAACGAATCTTTCACCTTCATTTCCTCAGAATAACTTTCTGGTTCCCCATTTTCTATCAAAAGAAGATAGTTAACTATTGGACTAAACCTATTTGGCTGTCTTATGACTCGTGTAGATCTCCTAACCCAATTGGACTGGTCAGGTTGTGGTGGGGGCTGCTCATCATCAGAATCTAAGCTCCCACTATCAGAAATCTGCTCGTGATCAGAATTCGAGCTTTCACTGTTAGGAACTCCCACTGGAACTTCAGTTTCATACTCTGGAGTTTCCCTTTCATCCTCTCTTGTCGTCTCTATGTCAACCTCAAATTCAACCGATTCTTTTTCTTTTGGTGTTGAGTTGAAGTCCTTGTACAATTCTGCTTCATTGAAGGTGGCATGTTTACTGCTGATAACATGTTTTCCCTTGTTATCCCATAACCTGTAACCCATGTCATCTCCCCTATAACCAATGAACACATACTTCTTTGCTTTTGCATCGAGTTTGTCACCATCTTTATTAATATCATATGCACTGCACCCAAAGATTTTTAGATGCTCATAACTGATTATTTTACCTCTCCATTCTTCTTCGGGTATTTTGAAATCAAGCGGAGCTTATGGAAAACGGTTGGTCAAATAAGCTGTAGTACTTACTGCATCAGCCCATAGAGTCTTTGGTAACCCACAATTAAGTCTCATGCTACGTGCTCTCTCATTTAAAGTACGATTCATTCTTTCTGCAATTTCATTTTGTTGTGGAGTACCTGGAACCGTCTTGATCATCCGAATGCCATGATCAGCACAATAGTTAACGAATTCGGTGCTGATGTATTCTCCTCCATTATTCGACTTCAAGCATTTTACCTTCAAATCAGAAGATAATTCAACAGCAGATTTCCATTTCTTAAAAGCTTCAAATACATCAGATTTATTATTAAGAAAGTAAACTCATACCTTGCGTGTTGAATTAGCGATGAAAGTAACATAATAGCGTGCTCCTCCCAATGAAGAAACAGGAGTAGGCCCGAACACATCCGTGTGTACTAGCTCTAACTTCTGAGCCTTTAATGTTCTGCCTGCTTTTACAAAGGTGACCTTCTTCTTCTTTCCTAGAACGTATGACTCGCAAAATTCTGAATCAACTCTCTTCAGACCAGAAATTTTACCATTAGACACTAGCATTTTCATTCCTTTGTCACTCATGTGACCTAAATGTTGGTGTCACTGACTGGTTAAGCTTCGATCATTGGAAACTGCATTTACTTCATTAGCTGGAACTTCTACCATATAAAGAGTGTCTCTCTTCTTACCCTTGGCTATTACTAAGTTCCCCTTTATTACTTTCCACTGACCTTCACCAAATAGCACACTATATCCTTGATCATCAAGCTGTCCAACAGAGATTAGTTTCTTCTTTAGGCCAGGAATAATTCGGACATTTTCCAAGGTCCAATTAGTGCCCAAAGAGGTCTTCAGCTCTAAGTCTCCAATCTCTGTAATGTCAAGACAATGATCATTATCCAAACAAACTTTACCAAGATTACCTGTTCGTAGATTCTTCATCAAATGTGGACTTGGAGTAGCATGAAACGATGCTCCTAAATCCATAACCCACGCATCAATTGTATTCTCAATGCAGCAAACAAGGACGTTATCATAATCATCTGTTACAGCTACAACATTAACTTTCTTTGGCTTTGATGATGTTGCTAGCTTAGTGCACTGGTTTCGAATATGGCCAGTCTCCTGACAATTCCAACATTTAATATCATTCCTTGTTCTCGACACACTCCTTTTTCTTTACTTTGACCTGCCCCTAATGTTACTCCTGCCTTTCCTCCTACCCCTCTCTTCTGTGTTCAACAAGTTTCCTGATAGTTCTCCTGAGCTCTTTCTCCTTATATCCTCTCCCAGAATAAAATCACGAATGAAATGTCCCGTTCATATTGATTATAAATGTTCCATATTAATTGATTTTGTCGCGAGGTTTTGACCTCTATATGAGACATTTTTCAAAGACTGCGTTCATTTTTAAAACAACCATAACCTTTATTTTATGGATAAAGGTTTAAAAAGCATTATGTAGATTATCAAATAATGATAATCTAAAATATACCGATTACACACTACCATTACATAATGGTTTACAATAAGAATATATTACATCAACAATAAGTTTCTTGAATGCAGTTTTACATAATATCATACAAGCATGGACTCCAAATCTTGTCCTTATTTTAGTATGCAACAGCGGAAGCTCTTAATAATCACCTGAGAATAAACATGCTTAAAATGTCAACAAAAATGTTGGTGAGTTATAGGTTTAACCTATATATTATCAAATCATAATAATAGACCACAAGATTTCATATTTCAATACATCCCATACATAGAGATAAAAATCATTCATACGGTGAACACCTGGTAACCGACATTAACAAGATGCATATAAGAATATCCCCATCATTCCGGGACATCCATCGGACATGATATAAAAACTCGAAGTACTAAAGCATCCGCTACAACGGATGGGGTTTGTTGGGCCCAATAGATCTATCTTTAGGATTCGCGTCAATTAGTAGACTGGTTTACTAATTCTTAGGTTACCAAGTAAAAGGGGCATATTCGGCTTCGATCGTTCAACCATAGAAAGTAGTTTCATATACTTGTGTCTATTTTGTAAAACATTTATAAAGCTGCATGTATTCTCATCCCAAAAATATTAGATTTTAAAAGTGGGACTATAACTCACTTTCACATATTTTTAGTTCGTCGGGAAGTAAGACTTGGCCACTGGTCGATTCACGAACCTATAACAAATATGTACATATATATCAAAGTATGTTCAAAATATATTTACAACATTTCTAATACGTTTTAATGTTTTAAGTTTATTAAGTCAGCTGTCCTCGTTAGTAACCTACAACTAGTTGTCCATAGTTAGATGTACAGAAATAAATTGATATATATTATCTTGGCCCAATCCACGACCCAGTGTATACACGTCTCAGGCTTGATCACAACTCAAAGTATATATATTTTTTGGAATCAACCTCAACCCTGTATAGCTAACTCCAACATTACTGCATATAGAGTGTCTATGGTTGTTCCAAATAATATATATAGATGAGTCGATATGATATGTCAAAACATTTGCATACGTATCTATGGTATCCCAAGATTACATAATATATTAGAATATATGTATTATACAATATAAGTTAGCTAGGATATGATTAATATAGATTTGTTACCAATTTTCACGTAGCTACAACAAGTAAAAATATCCAATCTTGTTTTACCCATAACTTCTTCGTTTTAAATCCATTTTGAGTGAATCCAATTGCTATGGTTTCATATTGAACTTAAGTTTATGAATATATACAGAAAAAGTATAAGTTTATAGTCGGAAATACAAGTTACAAGTCATTTCGAAAGAACGACGTCTAGATGGCCATTTTGGAAAACATACTTCCACTTTGAGTTTAAACATGATTTTTGGATATAGTTTCATGTTCATAAGAAAAATCATTTTCCCAGAAGAACAACTTTTAAATCAAATTTTATCATAGTTTTTAATTAACTAACCCAAA
This sequence comes from Rutidosis leptorrhynchoides, assembly GCF_046630445.1. NCBI lineage: Eukaryota > Viridiplantae > Streptophyta > Magnoliopsida > Asterales > Asteraceae > Rutidosis > Rutidosis leptorrhynchoides. The sequence continues at coordinate 79,853,986 of NC_092337.1, read as the reverse complement.
ACAGCCCGCGGTTTTACTACGACGGCGTATATCCAGTTTTACGGTGTTTTTCGTGTTTTCAGGTTTTAAATCATTAAGTTAGCATATCATATAGATATAGAACATGTGTCTAGTAGATTTTAAAAGTCAAGTTAGAAGGATTAACTTTTGTTTGTGAACAAGTTTAGAATTAACTAAACTATATTCTAGTGATTTCAAGTTTAAACCTTCGAATAAGGTAGTTTTATATATATGAATAGAATGATGTTATGAACATCATTACTACCTCAGGTTTTGTGGATAAACCTACTGGAAATGAAAAAAATAGATCTAGCTTCAAAGGATCCTTGGATGGCTTAAAAATTCTTGAAGCAGAATCATGACACGAAAACAAGTTCAAGTAAGATTTCCACTCGAAATAAGATTGTTATAGTTATAGAAATTGAATCAAAGTTTGAATATGAGTATTACCTTGTATTATAAAGATATCTTACTGTAAATAAGAAAGATTTCTTGAGGTTGGATGATCACTTTACAAGATTGGAAGTAAGCTAGCAAACTTGGAAGTATTCTTGATTTTATGAAACTAGAACTTATAGAATTTATGAAGAACACTTAGAACTTGAAGATAGAACTTGAGAGAGATCAATTTGATGAAGAAAATTGAAGAATTAAAGTGTTTTTAGGTGTTTTTGGTCGTTGGTATATGGATTAGATATAAAGGATGTGTAATTTTGTTTACATGTAAATAATTCATGAATGATTACTAATATTTTTGTAATTTTATGAAATATTTCATGCTAGTTGACAAATGATGGTTCCCACATATGTTAAGTGACTCACATGGGCTGCTAAGAGCTGATCATTGGAGTGTATATACCAATAGTACACACATCTAAAAGCTGTGTATTGTACGAGTACGAATACTGGTGCATACGAGTAGAATTGTTGATGAAACTGAACGAGGATGTAATTATAAGCATTTTTGTTAAGTAGAAGTATTTTGATAAGTGTCTTGAAGTCTTTAAAAAGTGTATGAATACATATTAAAACACTACATGTATATACATTTTAGCTGAGTCGTTATGTCATCGTTAGTCGTTACATGTAAATGTTGTTTTGAAACCTTTAGGTTAACGATCTTGTTAAATGTTGTTAACCCATTGTTTATTATATCTAAAGAGATGTTAAATTATTACATTATCATGATATTATGATATATTAATATATCTTAGTATGATATATATACAGTTAAATGTTGTTACAACGATAATCGTTACATATATGTCTCGTTTCGAAATCATTAAGTTAGTAGTCTTGTTTTTACATATGTAGTTCATTATTAATACACTTAATGACATGTTTACTTATCATTTATCATGATTAAACATAGTGTATCAATATCTTAATATGATTCATATGTATTTAGTAAGACGTTGTTATAACGATAATCGTTATATATATCGTTTCGAGTTTCTTAATTCAATAAACTCAATTTTATGTATATAACCCATTGTTAAAATACCTAATGAGATACTTACTTATCATAATATCATTTTAACTATATATATAATCATATATATGTCATCATATAGTTTTTACAAGTTTTAACGTTCGTGAATCACCGGTCAACTTGGGTGGTCAATTGTCTATATGAAACCTATTTAAATTAATCAAGTCTTAACAAGTTTGATTGCTTAACATGTTGAAAACACTTAATCATGTAAATAACAATTTCATTTAATATATATAAACATGGAAAAGTTCGGGTCACTACAGTACCTACCCGTTAAATAAATTTCTTCCCGAAATTTTAAGCAGTTGGAGGTGTTGACGTATCTTCTGGAAATAAGTGCGGGTATTTCTTCTTCATCATATCTTCTCATTCCCAGGTGAACTCGGGTCCTCTACGAGTATTCCATCGAACTTTAACAATTGGTATCTTGTTTTGCTTAAGTCTTTTAACCTCACGATCCATTATTTGGACGGGTTCATCGACGAATTGAAGTTTTTCGTTGATTTGGATTTCATCTAACGGAATAGTGAGATCTTATTTAGCAAAACATTTCTTAAAATTTGAGACGTGGAAAGTGTTATGTACAGCCGCGAGTTTTTGTGGTAATTCAAGTCGGTAAGCTACTGGTCCGACACGATCAATAATCTTGAATGGTCCTATATACCTTGAATTTAATTTCCCTCGTTTACCAAATTGAATAACGCCTTTCCAAGGTGCAACCTTAAGCATGACCATCTCTCCAATTTCAAATTCTATATCTTTTCTTTTAATGTCGGCGTAGCTCTTTTGTCGAATTTGGGCGGTTTTCAACCGTTGTTGAATTTGGATGATCTTCTCGGTAGTTTCTTGTATTAATTCCAGACCCGTAATCTGTCTATGCCCCACTTCACTCCAACAAATCGGAGACCTGCACTTTCTACCATAAAGTGCTTCAAACGGCGCCATCTCAATGCTTGAATGGTAGCTGTTGTTGTAGGAAAATTCTGCTAACGGTAGATGTCGATCCAAACTGTTTCCGAAATCAATAACACATGCTCATAGCATGTCTTCAAGCATTTGTATCGTCCTTTCGTTCTGCCCATCAGTTTGTGGATGATAGGCAGTACTCATGTCTAGACGAGTTCCTAATGCTTGCTGTAATGTCTGCCAGAATCTTGAAATAAATCTGCCATCCCTATTAGAGATAATAGAGATTGGTATTCCATGTCTGGAGACGACTTCCTTCAAATACAGTCGTGCTAACTTCTTCATCTTGTCATCTTCTCTTATTGGCAGGAAGTGTGCTGATTTGGTGAGACGATCAACTATTACCCAAATAGTATCAAAACCACTTGCAGTCCTTGGCAATTTAGTGATGAAATCCATGGTAATGTTTTCCCATTTCCATTCTGGGATTTCGGGTTGTTGAAGTAGACCTGATGGTTTCTGATGCTCAGCTTTGACCTTAGAACACGTCAAACATTCCCCTACGTATTTAGTAACATCGGTTTTCATACCTGGCCACCAAAAATGTTTCTTGAGATCTTTGTACATCTTCCCCGTTCCAGAATGTATTGAGTATCTGGTTTTATGAGCTTCTCTAAGTACCATTTCTCTCATATCTCCAAATTTTGGTACCCAAATTCTTTCAGCCCTATACAGGGTTCCGTCTTCCCGAATATTAAGATGCTTATCCGATCCTTTGGGGATTTCATCCTTTAAATTTCCCTCTTTTCAAACTCCTTGTTGCGCCTCCTTTATTTGAGTAGTAAGGTTATTGTGAATCATTATATTCATAGCTTTTACTCGAATGGGTTCTCTGTCCTTTCTACTCAAAGCGTCGGCTACCACATTCGCCTTCCCCAGGTGGTAACGAATCTTAAAGTCGTAATCATTCAACAATTCAATCCACCTGCGCTGCCTCATGTTCAGTTGTTTCTGATTAAATATATGTTGAAGACTTTTGTGGTCGGTATATATAATACTTTTGACCCCATATAAGTAGTGCCTCCAAGTCTTTAATGCAAAAACAACCGCGCCTAATTCCAAATCATGCGTCGTATAATTCTGCTCGTGAATCTTCAATTGTCTAGACGCATAAGCAATTACCTTCGTTCGTTGCATTAATACACAACCGAGACCTTGCTTTGAAGCGTCACAATATATCATAAAATCATCATTCCCTTCAGGTAATGACAATATAGGTGCCGTAGTTAACTATTTCTTTAACAATTGAAACGCTTTCTCTTGTTCATCCTTCCATTCAAATTTCCTCCCTTTATGCGTTAATGCAGTCAAGGGTTTTGCTATTCTGGAAAAATCTTGGATGAACCTTCTGTAGTAACCAGCTAGTCCTAAAAATTGGCGTATATACTTTGGAGTTTTCGGGGTTTCCCATTTTTCAACGGTTTCAATCTTTGCTGGATCCACCTGAATACCTTCTTTGTTCACTATGTGACCGAGGAATTGAACTTCTTCCAATCAAAATGCAAACTTTGAAAACTTACCGTACAGTTTTTTTCTTTTCTCAGCAACTCTAGCACTTTTCTTAAATGTTCTTCATGCTCTTGATCATTCTTCGAGTAAATAAGTATGTCATCGATGAAAACAATGACAAACTTGTCAAGATATGGCCCACACACTCGGTTCATGAGGTCCATGAACACATCTGGTGCGTTCGTCAATCCAAACGGCATAACCATAAACTCATAATGACCGTAACGCGTCCTAAAAGCAGTCTTTGGAATATCATCCTCCTTCACCCACATTTGATGATACCCATAACGTAAATCAATCTTCGAATAAACTGACGAGCCTTGTAGTTGATCAAATAAGTCGTCGATTCTCGGTAGTGGGTAGCGGTTCTTGATGCTAAGTTTGTTCAACTCTCGGTAGTCGATACACAACCTAAATGTACCATCCTTCTTCTTGACAAACAAAACAGGAGCTCCCTACGGTGATGTGCTTGGTCGAATGAAACCACGCTCTAAAAGTTCTAGTAATTGGCTCTGAAGTTCCTTCATTTCACTAGGTGCGAGTCTGTATGGAACACGAGCTATTGGTGCAGCTCCCGGTACAAGGTCTATTTAAAATTCAACGGATCGGTGTGGAGGTAGTCCCGGTAATTCTTTCGAAAATACATCGGGAAATTCTTTTGTGACTGGAACATCATTGATGTTCTTTTCTTCAGAATTGACTTTCTCAACGTGTGCTAGCACAGCATAGCAACCTTTTCTTATTAGTTTTTTGTGCCTTCAGGTTACTAATAAGATTTAACTTCGCGTTGCTCTTTTCTCCGTACACCATTAAGGGTTTTCCTTTTTCTCGTATAATGTGAATTGCATTTTTGTAACAAATGATCTTTGCTTTTACTTCTTTCAACCAGTCAATACCGATTATCACATCAAAACTCCCTAACTCTACTGGTATCAAGTCAATCTTAAATGTTTCGCTAACCAGTTTAATTTCTCGATTCCGACATATATTATCTGCTGTACTTAATTTACCGTTTGCTAATTCGAGTAAAAATTTATTATCCAACGGCGTCGGTGAACAACTTAGTTTAGCACAAAAATCTCTACTCATATAGCTTCTATCCGCACCCGAATCAAATAAAACATAAGCAGATTTATTGTCAATGAGAAACGTACCCGTAACAAGCTCCGGGTCTTCCTGCGCTTCTGCCGTATTAATATTGAAAACTCTTCCGCGGCCCTGCCCATTAGTATTCCCCTGATTCGCGCAATTTCTACTAAAGTGGCCCGGTTTTCCACATCCAAACAAACTATGGCAGTATTATCTGTTCCGACATTATTTATTCCTTTAGTTCTGTTATGCGTTGGTCCGTAGATTTCGCACTTCTTCGCGCTATGACCATTTCTTTTACACCTGTTGCAAAATGTCGTGCAGAACCCCAGGTGATGCTCTTCACATCTTTGGCATGGCTGTTTTTTGGTTTTTGTTGCCATTGTTGTTATTGAGATTGTTGTTGGGATTGTTATTGTTGATGTTGTTGTTGTTGTTATTGTTGTTGGGCCGGTTATTGTAGTTGTTGTTGGGACGTTTGTTGAAGTTGTTGTTGCAATTGATGTTGCGGTTATTGGAATAGTTGTTGCGATTTTGGTTGTGATTGTTGTTGTTGTATTGGTGACTCTTGTCATTGGTTTCTTCCCACTTTCTCTTGACTTGTTTCATGTTAGCCTCTTCGGTCGCCTGCTCTTTAATCCTTCCTTCGATCTGGTTCACTAATTTGTGAGCCATTCGACTTGCCTTTTGTATGGAGGCGGGCTCGTGTGAACTCACATCTTCTTGAATTCTTTCCGGTAACCCTTTTACAAATACGTCGATCTTCTCTTCTTCGTCTTCAAACGTTCTGGGATACAATAGGCACAATTCTGTGAATCGTCGTTCGTATGTGGTGATATCGAAACCTTGCGTTCGTAATCCTCTAAGCTCTACCTTGAGCTTATTGACCTCGTTCCTGGGACGATACTGCTCTTTCATCAATTGCTTGAATGCTGACCATGGTAGTGCGTAAGCAACATCTTGTCCTACCTGCTCGAGATAGGTATTCCACCACGTTAACGCCGTACCTGTGAAGGTATGCGTAGCGTACTTAACTTTGTCCTCTTCAGTACACTTACTTATGGCAAACACCGATTCGACCTTCTCAGTCCACCGTTTCAATCCAATTGGTCCTTCGGTTCCATCAAATTCCAAAGGTTTGCAGGCAGTAAATTCTTTGTAGGTGCATCCTACACGATTTCTTGCGGAATTAGTTCCACTGCTAGATCCAGAGTTATTGTTATTTTGCATTGTAGCCTGCACTATGGCTATGTTCGCAGTAAGGAAAACACGGAAGTCTTCTTCACTCATGTTCAAGTTCTGACGAGTCGCCGGTGCCATTTCCTTCAAAATAGCCAAAAGAATTGAGTTAATCATATAGAATTTAAGAGTAGTCAATAGTATTTCATAGCATAATATGAACTTATTTATAAAAGCTTTTTCTTCATATTAGCATTTTATAGTTTTAATGCAGGTAGTACCTACCCGTTAATTTCATACTTAGCAGCTATTATACAATTCAACTACTACGATTCTATATGAAAAACTTATTACAATAATATTTCGCGTTCAAACTTTATACAATATTTTACAAACTTACAATACGCTATAATACATATAGGATGAAATATAGCACATAATAACTTTGCTACTCGGCAGCTATGAAGGCAATTCTAGTTAATACGCAAGTTGTTCAGCAAAAGAAATAAAGATACGTAATTCATAAGTCCAGAAACAAGTCATGCATTCAGGTTTTACTAAGACAACTTCCCATCCTTGATCTTGTGAAAAATAACCGTTATGACCATTGGCTAGGCAGCATGTTGTAATGTCGTCAAAAGAACGAGGGTTTCGTAATGTCCAACAGCCCCGTAATAATCTAAAAACCTTGTTTCTCACCCCAACTACTGAATCCGTCACTTGTGGGAAGGTTTTATTTAAAAGCTGCAATCCGATGTTCTTTTTCTCACTTTGGTAAGAAGCGAACATCACTAACCCGTAAGCATAACATGCTTCTTTATGTTGCATGTTAGAAGCTCTTTCTAATTCACGAAATCCTATGTTGGGATATGTTGAGTCAAAATAGGTTCTTAACCCGTAGCATAAAATTGCATTTGGGTTCCCCGCATTTAACGCTTTAAAGAAAACACGGCGTAACTTACGGTCTCCCCAATGTGATATACCCCACCTATCAAAGGAAAGCCTTTTATAAACTAAGGCATTTCTGGAAAGTCTTTCAAATGTTTGACAAGTTAATTTCGCCATCACTAAATGTGCTGATGAATTTTGACCGACTCTAGACAAGATTTCCTCAATCATATCCTCTGGTAGGTCTTCTAAAATATTAGGTTGTCTACCCTTAACGTCCATTTTGTTTTTATACTGTAAAATAGACAAGAATTAGATTCGTAAAAGATAATTAACAAACAATACAAGCAATTTTTACATAGAACATAAAAGTACAAGCACACTACAATACATATAATACACAACATGATTACAACCCTCTAATCTGAATCACTGGTTTCTTCTTCTTCAGACTTGGTTCGTTTTCCTAATTTTCTAGGAATATATGGTGTTCCTCTAATACGAGCCGTCGTTTTCCACAATGGTTTAGAAAAACCTGGTGGTTTAGAGGTTCCCGAGTCATTGTTACATTTTAGGAAATACGGATGTTGCCGATACATATAAAGTTCATCGGGGTTGGAATCGGGTTTCTCTATTTTTATACATTTTCCCTTATTAATTTCTTTCGCTTTATTAAATTGGGTTGAGGTAATTTCCATAACATCATTGGAATCCTCATCGGGATCCAATTCATCAAAAAATTGATAATCTTCCCAATATTTTGCTTCCTCAGCGGAAACACCATTGACCATTATTAACTTTGATCCATTGGTTGAGGATTTTCTTTTACTTAATTGATTTACTATAGGTATCAATATTTCTTCCTCCGGAACCTCTTCTTCTTCCGGTTAATCCTCTTCCGGATCCTCCTCTTCCGGTTCCTCTTCTTCCAGTTCCTCCTCTTCCGGTTCCTCTTCTTCCTGTTCCTCTTCTTCCGGTTTCTCTTCGGGAATTTGTGAATCTTCCCAAAATATATTCGACTCTTCATTATTATTAGGTGAATCGATGGGATTTGTACTAGTGGTAGACATCTATCACACAATATCAAACACATTAAGAGGTTAATATATCACATAATATTTACATGTTAATAATATATAGTTTCCAACAAAAATGTTAATCAATCGTTTTTAAAGAAAACACGGTCGAATTCTAGACTCACTAATGTATCCTAACTAACTCGATAAGACACACTAATGCAAATTTCTGGTTCTCTAAGACCAACGCTCGGATACCAACTGAAATGTCCCGTTCATATTGATTATAAACGTTCCATATTAATTGATTTCGTCGCGAAGTTTTGACCTCTATATGAGACGTTTTTCAAAGACTGCATTCATTTTTAAAACAACCATAACCTTTATTTTATCAATAAAGGTTTAAAAAGCATTACGTAGATTATCAAATAATGTTAATCTAAAATATACCGTTTACACACTACCATTACATAATGGTTTACAATAAGAATATATTACATCAAAAATAAGTTTCTTGAATGCAGTTTTACATAATATCATACAAGCATGGACTTCAAATCTTGTCCTTATTTTAGTATGCAATAGCGGAAGCTCTTAATAATCACCTGAGAATAAACATGCTTAAAACGTCAACAAAAATGTTAGTGAGTTATAGGTTTAACCAATATATTATCAAATCATAATAATAGACCACAAGATTTCATATTTCAATACATCTCATACATAGAGATAAAAATCATTCATACGGTGCACACCTGGTAACCGACATTAACAAGATGCATATAAGAATATCCCCATCATTCCGCGACATCCATCGGACATGATATAAAAACTCGAAGTACTAAAGCATCCGCTACAACGGATGGGGTTTGTTGGGCCCAATAGATCTATCTTTAGGATTCGCGTTAATTAGTAGACTGGTTTACTAATTCTTAGGATACCAAGTAAAAGGGGCATATTCGGCTTCGATCGTTCAACCATAGAAAGTAGTTTCATGTACTTGTGTCTATTTTGTAAAACATTTATAAAGCTGCATGTATTCTCATCCCATAAATATTAGATTTTAAAAGTGGGACTATAACTCACTTTCACAGATTTTTACTTCGTCGGGAAGTAAGACTTGGCCACTGGTCGATTCACGAACCTATAACAAATATGTACATATATATCAAAGTATGTTCAAAATATATTTACAACATTTCTAATACGTTTTAATGTTTTAAGTTTATTAAGTCAGCTGTCCTCGTTAGTAACCTACAACTAGTTGTCCATAATTAGATGTACAGAAATAAATTGATATATATTATTTTGACCCAATCCACGACCCAGTGTATACACGTCTCAGGGTAGATCACAACTCAAAGTATATATATTTTTTGGAATCAACCTCAACCCTGTATAGCTAACTCCAACATTACTGCATATAGAGTGTCTATGGTTGTTCCAAATAATATATATAGATGGGTCGATATGATATGTCAAAACATTTGCATACGTGTCTATGGTATCCCAAGATTACATAATATATTAGAATATATGTAATATACAATATAAGTTAGCTAGGATGTGATTAATATAGATTTGTTACCAATTTTCACGTAGCTACAACAAGTAAAAATATCCAATCTTGTTTTACCCATAACTTCTTCGTTTTAAATCCGTTTTGAGTGAATCCAATTGCTATGGTTTCATATTGAACTTAAGTTTATGAATCTATACAGAAAAAGTATAAGTTTATAGTCAAAAATACAGGTTACAAGTCATTTTTGTAAAGGTAGTCATTTCAGTCGAAAGAACGACGTCTAGATGACCATTTTGGAAAACATACTTCCACTTTGAGTTTAAATATGATTTTTGGATATAGTTTCATGTTCATAAGAAAAATCATTTTTCCAGAAGAACAACTTTTAAATTAAAGTTTATCATAGTTTTTAATTAACTAACCCAAAACAGCCCGCGGTGTTACTACAACGGCGTATATCCAGTTTTACGGTGTTTTTCGTGTTTTTAGGTTTTAAATCAATAAGTTAGCATATAATATCGATATAGAACATGTGTGTAGTTGATTTTAAAATTCAAGTTAGAAGGATTAACTTTTGTTTGCGAACAAGTTTAGAATTAACTAAACTATGTTCTAGTGATTTCAAGTTTAAACCTTCGAATAAGGTAGTTTTATATATATGAATTGAATGATGTTATGAACATCATTACTACCTCAGGTTTTGTGGATAAACCTACTGGAAATGAGAAAAATAGATCTAGCTTCAAAGGATCCTTGGATGGCTTGAAAATTCTTGAAGCAGAATCATGACACGAAAACAAGTTCAAGTAAGATTTCCACTCGAAATAAGATTGTTATAGTTATAGAAATTGAATCAAAGTTTGAATATGAGTATTACCTTGTATTAGAAAGATATCTTACTGTAAATAAAAAAGATTTCTTGAGGTTGGATGATCATTTTACAAGATTGGAAGTAAGCTAGCAAACTTGGAAGTATTCTTGATTTTATGAAACTAGAACTTATAGAATTTATGAAGAACACTTAGAACTTGAAGATAGAACTTGAGAGAGATCAATTTGATGAAGAAAATTGAAGAATTAAAGTGTTTGTAGGTGTTTTTGGTCATTGGTATATGGATTAGATATAAAGGATGTGTAATTTTGTTTGCATGTAAATTAGTCATGAATGATTACTAATATTTTTGTAATTTTATGAGATATTTCATGCTAGTTGCCAAATGATGGTTCTCACATGTGTTAGGTGACTCACATGGGCTTCTAAGAGTTGATCATTGGAGTGTATATACCAATAGTACATACATCTATAAGCTGTGTATTGTACGAGTACGAATACGGGTGCATACGAGTAGAATTGTTGATGAAACTGAACGAGGATGTAATTGTAAGCATTTTTGTTAAGTAGAAGTATTTTGATAAGTGTCTTGAAGTCTTTTAAAAGTGTATGAATACATATTAAAACACTACATGTATATACATTTTAACTGAGTCGTTAAGTCATCGTTAGTCGTTACATGTAAATGTTGTTTTGAAACCTTTAGGTTAACGATCTTGTTAAATGTTGTTAACCCATTGTTTATTATATCTTAAGAGATGTTAAATTATTACATTATCATGATATTATGATATATTAATATATCTTAGTATGATATATATACAGTTAAATGTTGTTACAACGATAATCGTTACATATATGTCTCGTTTCGAAATCATTAAGTTAGTAGTCTTGTTTTTACATATGTAGTTCATTGTTAATACACTTAATGACATTTTTAGTTATCATTTATCATGATTAAACATAGTGTATCAATATCTTAATATGATTCATATGTATTTAGTAAGACGTTATTATAACGATAATCGTTATATATATCGTTTCGAGTTTCTTAATTCAATAAACTCAATTTTATGTATATAACCCATTGTTAAAATACCTAATGAGATACTTACTTATCATAATATCATGTTAACTATATATATAATCATATATATGTCATCATATAGTTTTTACAAGTTTTAACGTTCGTGAATCACCAGTCAACTTGGGTGGTCAATTGTCTATATGAAACCTATTTAAATTAATCAAGTCTTAACAAGTTTGATTGCTTAACATGTTGGAAACACTTAATCATGTAAATAACAATTTCATTTAATATATATAAACATGGAAAAGTTCGGGTCACTACAACGAATACCCTCAAACTTAAGCTTTGAGGACTCTATGGATCCATTGATAGCTGTGAATGAACCTGACCAGCTTTCAGGTAACGAAGATAATAATAGAAGAGCTTTAACTTCGTTATCGAACTTGATATCAACAAACAATAACCGAGAGATAATATTGTTGAAGTTATTAATATGGTTTGTTACCGCAGCACCTTCTTTCAGCCTGGTGTTTACCAACTGTCTGATCAAAAACACCTTATTAGAAGCAGATGGCTTCTCATACATATTTGATAGGGTCTTCATCAAACCATGTGTCGTGGTTTCATTCATAATATTAAAGGCAACACTTTTTGTCAGTGTGAGCCTGACAACAGCTAGGGCTTTCCTGTCAAGTATTTTAGACTCATCATCTTTCAAACTTTATGGTTTATTCTCACTCAAGGCATCTATCAGATCCTTCTGACATAACAAGTCTTCAACCTACATCTTCCACCACCCAAAATCTTGCCCATCAAACTTATCAATTTTAAACCTTCCTTCGTCTGCCATTGCTCTGGCTTAGATCTGAGGAATTGCAGAAGTTGTGATGATCTGCAAAGGTGATGGCAGTAGCTGTGATCAGCAGGAAAAAAAAAAGTATCTGCACCTGATCTGATCAAACCTGATCGGCTAGGGTTGCTGTAACAGTAGCAACTGTTGAATACGGCTAGGATTGCTGTAACAGTAGCAACTGTTGAATACGGCTAGGGTTTAGAACCTTGGCTCTAGATACCAATTGTTATGCCTTAACCTGCACTTAATCAGAATAATAACCCTAATCGACTAGCAAACTTAATCACGCAATAAAGGTAGCCGAGATAAACACAGAAAATATAAATAGAGATGACACAAGAATTATAGTGGTTCGGTTTCTAGGTGAAACCTACATCCACTTTGGAACAAGAGAGTAAATATTATTAATTTGGAGGTGTTGCAATACATGTATAATTGAGAGACTATATATAGACTAGGACAATCAATAAAATCGGCCCAAACAATTAGGGTTGGCCAAACCCTAACTTGGACATCAAGTAATTTCCTGGCTGTATGCTTAACTTATCTGCCAAGCTATGTCGAAGTCTACACCCTTTAACAGTTAGTGGCCAACTTAATTAACAAATTTTGCTGTATTGTGTGGGTTTGCTACTAGTAATAGTAATTAACAACATGGTAGGGGTCATTTTGATACTTATGGAAACAATGAGTGTAAGATGTAAATAATTAAATATACCAGAGGAAAGGCACCTGAAGCCACATTTGTGTAACTAATCTAAAAAATCAACTTAAACAAATGTATAATGTTCCTAACTTTACTTCAGAAAGCATCTATAATTGTTCCCCAAATCAAGTCTATTGGACCCATTTTTATTTTGTCACTAAATTATACATGATTATTCAACTAATAATGAGACAACATAAACGTTAAAAAGGAGGTATCGATGATATGAATGGATTTCCAACGACACAAAATACAAGATAATAACAGGATTTAGGTTCACGAATCTGAGAGTTAGGGAACCAAATTGGTTATATATGACACTTCCAAACATATTTTTTTATATATATACCAAAGAACAAGTTTAAAGTTATTTATTGTGGAATTAACTCAAGTAACACTAGTCTAGTGACTTGTTTACTTTTCACTTTTTACTTAATGATCTGTTTATGTACAACTCTTAATTCAGTAAATAAAACTGATGTTTCTTTGTCACTTAAGCTGAAAATTTGTCTATTTCTAAAAGACATAGAATCAGACAACTATTCCCATTAAAAGGCAATTGGGAACGGAGGCAAATTCAGAAAGAAAAAAAAAATAACTCCCAAGTAAAAGTTACCTTTTTATAATAAAAAAAGATACGGAGTATATAACAAAAAAGCCACTCTTTAACAAGCAGGTAAAAGGGTAAAGAAAATTACAAAGAGTTTATAAGTCAATCGTTCTACGAAATATTAAAGTGACCTCTATGATTAAGCCACATACAAGAAAAGGAACGTATAAGATCATATAAAGAATTCAACTTTATTAACCCGGATTAAACATCGAATTATTTCAATTCTCGAAATTAGTCATCGCGTAACCGTCTCAGTTGCATTATTTTTTCAATCTTCCGTTAACCATAATACCGGTCTTCAAACCACTATCACCATTCATTACATGATGAACACATAGGCATATCAATATCGATCCATGGGTATGAATCTTTCCCACCAAGTAACTTTCCCACCAAGTAGATGGAGAAAGTTAGAAGGTTTTAGAGTTTTAATATTGAAGGTTTCAGAGAAAAACCAAAGAGTCATTAGTGTGGCGGTAATGATACCACAACCCGCATGCGCACCTCATATGTATGCGGGCGCTTACTAGTGTGCGTATGCGTATGTTTGTGTGCGTTATGCGGTATGCGGATTCGTATCTGATGCCTTTGTTCTCGGTACAGAGATTACTTGGCTAACAAGTAAATATCTTTTCCATAATTACATTCGTGATTCGGGGGAGTTTGTTATGGAAAGGATTGCCAATATCTCGGATGGTTCTAGAATTAGGGTTTGCCTATATATACAAACCCTAACTATCATTCTAAGGATCATCACATTACGTAACTATCATCTACCACACGCCTTACATAATTAAGCATCATTCTTCGTCTTTTCAAGGTTAACAGGTTAGTTCTTCATTAAACTAGCACCTACAACCTTATTTGGGGCCTTCTGATCAGCGATCGCTATCAAAGGTGGACTTAATCACTTGGCCACCCCGCCGACATCATCATGTCGGCCAGGTTATTCACGGTAGCTGGACCGGAGAGCCTTGTTCTATGATCCTTAAACCCCACTAACGCATTGAGCAGGCATGCTAAACCCTATGGTAAAAATATGCATGATCAAGTGGTGCTTTCATTGAGAGTCGAATTAGTTCAAGACTGTTTAATTGCTTTCTCTTTTAAAAGGTTTTGAATTATAAGGCTTATTGTTCACGAAATTTTCTGAATTTTTTCTTTTAACAGTATCATGACTTCTAGGGACTCGTCAAAACGTACTCACACGAATAATCAAAACACACCATCTGGCAGTCAGCATATGCAGGCTATGACTACGGGGGCGGGGTACGTGCCATATCTTCCACCTGTATCCGGCGAGCCTTTTCAGAGGTATAAGCTGATATATCCATATGGGATTACACCGCCAAGGGCAAACTCGCCGGTTACCACCACGCGGTTGGATTTTTCCGCAGTGGATCCAAGGGTCATCTTGGTAGGCACTGGAGGTGAAACAGTAGGCCCGCACGTAGTATGCTGCGACCAGGTACCTATTTATAGTACCACGGTTTCAATTCCTCTGCAGACGCAGAGTGTTCAACAGAATTCATCGTTTACACCGTTGCAACCTTGGCAACCACCGCGTCCAATTTCGCAGTTTTTAACTCCTGCGGATGCGCAGGCATTACTTAATAGTTGGGGGTTCGGTGTCATTCCGGATGCCAATTCTCATTGGACGCCGATAACCGCAGAACAGCAAAGTACTGCGCATACGGTTGGGCTTATAGCGGCGAATCCTCAGGTCTCGCAGGCATCTGCGCCACAGGTTTCGGCACATTTTCAGACACCCATATACTCTGCGTCTGCAAGCCTGCCTTCTTTCCCAAATCAGCCTTGGCTGTATCCGCAGACTCCAGGGCAGCCATGGCAAAATATTCAGGGGCAGGCGAATCTCGCAAGCCAATTTATGCAGGAGGCACCTCCTGACATGGTCCACCTATTTTCACAACCTGATTTTGTTCAGGATATGATGAGGTGTTTCTTCGCAGGGCTCAAGGGTGACCCTGTTAAACCACCTTTTAAGCTACCAACTACCTTTGATAAGTTTCCTCCGCATATAACTGCATATCCGTTTCCATCTGCGCCAAAGATACCTCATACGTTGGGTACTTACAATGGCTTAACTGATCCAGATGACTTCTTGCAGCGTTTTGAGGGCGCAATGCGCACTCAAGGTTGGGTAGATCCGGTTGCGTGTCAGATATTTCCAATGCCACTGCAGGGTATTGCTCGTGAATGGTTTAATAAACTACCGGCGGGTAGTATAGCCGGTTTTATGGATCTTCGGACGAAATTCTTGCTGCAATATCATAATCGGAGGCAACGCAAATGCACTCATATCGAATGTCATGATATTGTGCAGAAATCCAAGGAATCTTTGGGTGAATTTCTCACAAGATATACTAATGAGTGTCTGCGCATACCAGATCTCAAGCCAAAGCAACAGATTTCCGGACTCATACATGGTATAAACTCAGAACGTCATCCAACACTGGTAAGGCGTCTGCGCCACACGGTCCCGACAACTTATGCTGAAGTGCTTAATGAATGCCATGACTATATGCGAAGTGGCGAAGATAATGATATTCCAACGGCTAGTTCATGTAACGAGTGGAAAGACGATGATGATCGTTCGCGTGATCAAAATCGTGGCAACAACTCTCGCGGAAGGTATCCTAGCGGTGGTCCTATTAGGAATGATAAATGGAAATCAAGTGGCAATTATCGAAACAATAATCAGCGCGGAATCAATAATCAGAACTACGCTCTTAAAAGTTTGTCTAAAACGCCAAAAGAAATTTTGGCAACCGAACCAGTGTGCGCAACCTTTGCGGTTCCAACTCCGCTTACAGAATTTGGTAAGCGGGATAAAACAAAGTATTGCGAATTTCATGACGATTACGGGCATGACACTAATCGATGCAATAACTTGATGGAACGAGTGCTCGAGACACTACGTGCAGGTAAGTTGGATCACCTGAAACCACCTAAGAAGGATAAGGGAAAAACTGCGGAGGAAGGTTCAAAGGCTAAAACTTTCGCATGGCAAAAAGTTGATAAAACAAAAAGCGCTGACTTAACCATCAATATGGTCGACGTAGATAAAGTTAGCCAGCGGAGAAAGTACAATGATCAGCAGGATTGGGAACTTCTTCCAATTACTTTCCCTCCTGTCATGTCAATCGACACAATTAATGAGCCGATTATCATCAAGTGTCTCATCCCTTCTTGCGGAGTACAAATTAAACGCATGCATGTTGACACTGGGAGTGGCGTTGACATTATGTACGAGCATTGCTATCGTTTCCTTCCTGCAGAAGTTAAGACGCAGCTACGCCAGTCTGATATCACGTTAGCTGGGTTCTCCGGAGAAAGCTCATGGCCGATAGGGCGTATAGAGCTGATGGTAGAGCTTGCGGATGACAGGAATCCACAGATGGTCAGACATGAGTTGGTTGATTTTTATGTGGTCCGATCGACTTCGCGTTATAACGCGCTGCTAGGAAGAAACTTCATACGGCGTTTTAACATTATACCATCAGTGGTGCATGGCTTGATTAAGTTTCCTACCGTGGGAGGCGTTGCCATGATTGCGTCCCATCAAATAACCGAGTTGTGTGGCTCAGTTGTGCCTATCAGCACTCCCAGCGTAGGGGAACAACTCACAAACTGTGCGGTTATACCGAATCATTTACATCCGGATAAGCGAATTAAAATCGGCGCAGGTTTGTCAGCTGAAACCAAGGCTAAGCTACATGGAATATTATCCGCAAACGCAGATGTTTTCGCGTGGCGCGAATCAGACATGACTGGGGTTCCACGAGATATTGCGGAACATAAATTGAATGTTAATCCATCACTCACGCCCTTTAGACAAAAGAAGCGGCATATGGCTCTTGAACGCAGTGATTGGTTGTGCGCAGAAGTAGATAACTTAGTCAAAGCAAACATTCTGCGGGAAGTGCGCTATCAGACATGGGTTGCTAATCCTGTGTTAGTGAAAAAGGCTGACGGTAACTGGCGGATGTGTGTTGATTTTAAGGATATTAATAAAGCATATCCCAAGGACAACTATCCTCTCCCGGAGATAGATTGGAAGGTGGAATCACTGTCAGGTTTTCGGTACAAGTGTTTTCTAGATGCATACAAAGGTTATCACCAAATCTTAATGGCTGCGGAAGATGAGGACAAAACTGCTTTTCATACGCCGCAAGGTATCTACTGTTATAAGAAGATGCCCTTCGGATTAAAAAACGCAGGCGCAACCTATCAGCGCGTAATTGATGCGGCATTCAAACACCAAATTGGCAGGAATCTTGAAGCGTACGTTGACGACTTGGTCATTAAGAGCAACACTGAAGAAGAAATGCTCGCAGACATCCTAGAAACGTTTGCGTCTCTACGCAGAATAAACATGAAGCTTAACCCGCTCAAGTGTAGTTTTGGGGAAGAGGAAGGCAAGTTTCTAGGTCATGTGGTGACAGCGCGGGGAATCAAGGCAAATCCCAAAAAGATTGAAGCCATTGATAGTTTGCCATCTCCGAAAACAAAGAAAGACGTGCAGAGTCTAACCGGGAAGCTTGCGGCAATCACGCGGTTTTTGTCGAAGGCCGCAGAGCGACAATTGCCGTTCTTCAATACTTTGAAGAATTGCTTAAAGAAAAAAGACTTTGTATGGACTCAGGAGGCGGAATCAGCCTTTCAGGAGATGAAGAAGGTGCTCGCTGAATTACCAACACTCACCGCGCCAGTAACAGGAGAAACGCTTACGCTGTACCTTGCGGCATCTAAAGAAGCAATCAGCTCGGTTCTTATCGCAGATTGCGGAAAGGTAATCCATTCCCTTTTACTAGTGAATTATTTATTTCGTATACAATTAATGCTGAGGGTTTCTCAGAAGCAAATGCCGGTCTACTTTGTAAGCAAGACGCTGACAGCAAGCGAAGTAAACTATGCACCAATAGAAAAGCTAGTGTATGCGCTAGTCCACACGGCGCGGCGTTTGCGTCGATATTTTCAAGCACACCCAGTTGTGGTTCTAACTGATCAGCCAATCAAGCAGGTACTTTATAAACCTGAAATCTCTGGCCGAATGGCTAAGTGGGTTGTTGAGTTAGGGGAGCATGAAATTAATTTTTCTTCGCGAAGCGCGGTTAAGGGTCAAATTGTAATGACCCGGAAAATTTCGACTTATTTAAACCAATTCTCTATACGATTTATTATTTTGACACGTTAAACAAAGTCTGTTAGATTGAGTCTCAAAATTTTAGAACTGTTTCATATATACAATTACCTTTGACTACTCTCGACGATACATGAACAATTATATGTATGTATGTATATATATATATATATATATATATATATATATATATATATGTACAAGTAAAAACGACTTTCGTACAGTAAAACCCTATTTGCTACAATAAAAATTACTTTGCTACAGTAAAACACTATTTGCTACAGTAAACACTATTTGCTACAGTAAAACGCTATTTGCTACAGTAAACACTATTTGCTACAGTAAACACTATTTGATGTCGACGAACTAGCAAACAAAAACAGAAAAGGCGGCCATGCGATCGCATGGCAAAACCACTGAAAACTCATGCGATCGCATGAGCTACAGTAAATCGAAAAGTAATATAAATACGCAGTTTGTTCGACGAAGTTTTTTCACAATTATCTCTTAATATTAATATTTATATTATAATTATAATTTTAAATTTAAGTTTAATAATAATAAGGTATATACGAGGGTGTTTTTAATTCGGGTTTCAAACCGCTTTAAGCTAAGGAAATATTGGGTATTGTTCGGGGTATTGTTCTTGAATCCAAGGCCAACCATACAATCGTCTACCATCATTACGTCTACGCAATTTGCCTACAATATTGAGTCTCAATATTGAACTGTGAGTTTATAGTCTCCCTTTTTAAATACTTTAAATATTTTTGGGCTGAGAATACATGCAATTTATTTTAAACGCAATAAGACACAAGTACATACAAAATTCTACACTGAGTTAAACCGAAAATCCCTTAGCTTTGGTAACTAGTAGCTGCCAGTACATAGGATATGGACTGGTGGGCGCGAATAATTGTATATGGATCCATAGGGCTTGACATCCCCGTCCGAGCTAGAGCGCTAGCCTTTTAACGGACGTATGTTATTTGAGTTTAAGACACGTTGGTTTGCATGTATTAAAACGAATGGGGTAATTATCAGTATAGCGTTAAGTTTAGTTACCAGGGTGCTCTGTTACGTAGAATCTATTGATAAACTTTTGATGAAATCTTGTGGTCTATCTTTATATATGTTTATGACTCGAGCAATTAAACTTATAACTCACCAACATTCGTGTTGACTTTTTAGCATGTTTTATTCTCAGGTCCTTAGAATGCTTCCGCTGTGATGTGCTTGTTACCTGCATGGAGTCTCTCATGCTTTGTACAAAGTTTATTGCATTCAAAATAAAACTGCGTTGTGTAATAAATAATTGGACTGTGATGTCAACCTGTAAATTAAAGACTTGTGTATTTTGGGGTTTTGCTTATACCTAAGCACTCGCCCATATGTTTATAACTTTCTATGCTTAGAAAGTCACTTATTTTAATGAATGCAATATTTTATCAAAACGTATCATATAGAGGTCAAAACCTCACTGTGGAATCAATTATTAACGTGCCGCGTCAATAGCGATTTTGACGGGTCGTTACACAAATACTTGCGGATTACCTCGCAGAGTTACCTGCGGATGTTGAGGCATCAGCAGAACATCAAAATACGCATGCACCAACTCTGTCACCATGGGAGTTATATACCGATGGTGCCTGCAGCGCAGATGGCGCGGGTGCGGGTGTAATTTTAACTGGTCCGGAAGGCGAAGAGCATACATATGCGCTAAGGTTTAATTTCTCCGTTACGAACAACGAAGCAGAATATGAGGCTCTGTTAGCGGGTATGCGCATTGCGCATAATTTGAATGTTAAAATCCTACACGCTTATGTGGATTCAAAGCTGGTATGTAGTCAAGTCAGCGGGGACTTTGAAGCGCACGACATTGCCATGCAGCAATATTTATCGCTTGTTCATAACCTCGCCGACCAATTCGAAGCTTTTCAAATCTCCCACGTGATGCGGGGGCAAAATAAGAAAGCGGATGCGCTTAGCAAATTGGCTGCTTTGGCTTTTGATCATCTGGGAAGAAATTTCTTATAGAAGAGCTGCATGCGAAATCCATTGTTATGATGCCTTTAGTAGCACATGTTGAGGAATCCAGCTCAACATGGATGACACCTATTATTGCTTTCCTGTGGGACGGCACATCACCTGCGGATTCCGTTGATGCGAAGAAGGTCCGCATCAAGGCACCACTGTATGCTCTTGAGGGTGATGTCCTATATCGAAAAAATTATTTAGGGCCGCACTTAAGATGTATTGGTCCGAAAGAGGCAGAGGAGGTTATACGCGAGGTGCATGAGGGTGCATGTGCTCTTCATTCGGGGCACAGGTCTATAGTGTCAAAAATTATGCGGCTAGGTTATTATTGGCCCACAATGTACGTAGATACTGCGCGAATAGTTAAGCAATGCGAACCCTGCCAAATACATGCACCTATCAGCAGGGCACCTGCGTATCCAATGATACCAGTCTCCTCACCATGGCCATTCTGCAAATGGGCAATTGACATAGTCGGACCATTTCCAAAAGGCCGAGGTAATATTATCATTTATTTTATACCATATGCTATTTACGTCAGTATCTTACGCATACTCTGCACACGCAGGAAACATCAAATTCTTGATTGTTGCAATCGATTATTTCACGAAGTGGGTTGAAGCGCGACCGCTGGCAACAATTTCGGGAAAAAGGGTGCGAAACTTTGTATGGGAAGACATTGTTTATCAATTCGGCATACCAAATGAAATCGTTAGTGATAACGGTACACAGTTTTCGGGGGATCCTTTTCGTAGTTAGTGCGCAGAGCTTAACGTTAAGCAAACTTTTACTTCCGTTGTGCATCCGCAGGCGAATGGCTAGTGCGAAGTCACCAACCGAGATATAGTGGCCGAAATCAAAGCTAGATTGGGCCATGGCAGAGTTGGTTGGGCGGATGAACTACCAAAAGTTTTGTGGGCACATAGAACAATGCCGAAAGCAAGCACTGGCGAAACTCCATTCAGTTTGGTTTACGGGTCAGAAGCTGTTGTGCCCGCAGAGATTAGGGTACCAACGTTCCGCATACAGAATTTTGACGAACAAAATAACTCAGAAGCTTTGCGAGAAAATCTTAATCTGCTTGAAGAACGCAGACTCTCTGCGGCGGTAAACGTAGCCAATAACAAGCAGAAAATTGAAAAATACTACAATCAGCGTGTGCGTTCGCGCTCTTATAAGTGCGGGGACTTAGTTTGGCGTCAGAATGACGCAAGTCATGCGGAGGATACTGGGAAATTGGGCCCCCGCTGGGAAGGTCCGTATAGGGTAGCAAAAGCAAGCAACATCGGGGCCTACCATCTCGAGACATTAGATGGAAAACCGGTGAAATACACTTGGCACGCGACATTATTGAAAAAATGTTATATGTAGCTGGATGGACTTGATCACTCCAATTTATTTCCGCGCATTATTTTTTCTATGTATTTTCCGTCCGTTTGGATGTGTCACGGTTGTAATCATGATTAATGCCAATTGAATATTTACTCGCGCATACTTTTATTGTTTATTTCTTTTTGTATGCGGTTCCTGCCTACTTAAGGGGTGTCCTCTAGCCCCCGTGCGGCAGAAGCCTGTTTGGTTACAAGGCTAGACATTAACGGCAGGCGAAGGGAATTGGTTTTCCCCCAGCCAAGCGCCACGCAGACTAGATGGCTGCCAAGTCGACTTAAAAATACAAGCATTGGTTTGCTTGTGCGTAATTACTCTTGCATTGGTTTGCTTGAAGAACTCAAAAGTATAAAAGCATTGGTTTATTTTTAGTTGCGTTGCTTACCATACAGCTAAAGTGCACCTCTATCACATGACAAGCAATAACGCAGTAGCTTTTGAGTCTAAATGGTTAAAGGTAAAATTGCAAAAGTATTGGTCTATTTTACGCAGTACCTGCGCATACGCATAAGTTTTGGTTAACTATGCGCGTGGGCATGCGGTTAGTTCTTTGTTTTGATTCGCGATATATAAACAATTAATACACAACGCATACACAAAATAATATCATATATACAAAATTAAGATATTACATATCTATTTCAAATTGCCTGCCTGAACATAGGACTTACGGCGCAAACAATTACAAGCTATCACTAATAATCCTCCTTGAGGAACCCGTCAACCGACATATTCGGGTCCGCAACAAAAGCATTGATCAGGGGGATTGGGATGGCTGTGATGGCTTCTTCCGCCTCCATTACCACCGCGGTCGTACCCTCCTTTAGCTTCTTTTGTACGGTGTCAGGGTACGGCGGTGTCAGACCGCAAGCTTGAATCACCTCCAGCACTGCCTTGTTGATTTCGTGGTCCTTCACCGCATCAACGTAGGCGTTACATTTGTCGGATACTGGCCCGGAATCCATCACCTTCTGCGCAATGGTAGGAAGAGCGGTGCGGAGTTTTGTTAAGTCCGCTTCTGCCAATTCACGGCAAGTCACCGCGTCATCCTTCTCCCTGTCCACCCTTTCCAGGTCTATCCGCTGACGCTCAGTCTCCCCCTTAGCTTGGTCAACCGCACCAACCAGCTCGCGGTTTTTCTTCCTCTCCTCAATCAGGACAGTTTTGGTTTCTGCCGCAGTCGCCTCCGCCGTTTTGTGCGCCTCCTTTGCGGCATCCCTGTCTTTTTTGACCTGGTCGACGCCCGCTTGCAGTAGTCCTAGCTCTGTTTCTTTACGCACGGCCACTTGATATGAGTTAGTGGACCGGCGGGCTTGATCCGCAAACATGCCAAAAAAGACGAGGCCGTTTTGGATGAAAGCGTTGTGCGCTTGATTAAAGGGCAGTGCGGCTAGTTGGTTGCGGAATTCATCCGGGAAGATTTGTTGAAGGAAGGCGGAATGCTCTGCGGCATTTTCCGCCGATGACTGGGTGAGCTGTGCCAAGTTTGCCAAACGGAAGCTACCGTGTGGCGGGGTTGGTGTAGACTCGGAGTCCAGGTGTATCGTCTTGTCTTTTGACTCGGCGGTAGCTTCGAGCTCCGGATTGACTCGCGGTGGGGTGTGATGCGTCTCCTCAATATGCTCTGCAAATCAGTAACTAGTTAGCACATGAGGTAAATCGTAAGATGTTGCGCAAGGAAAGAGATGCTTACCGGTGATAGGAGGAGGGAGATCTGCGGATGCCGGGTCGACGGAGACAAAGTTGTCGTTCCGCATGTCCTCCGCCTGTTTGGGAGTAAGCTTCTTCTTTTTTTGCTTGGCTTGGGTATTGTCGGCAGCTTGGCGTTTGTTGCCCGAGGTGGCAGGTGGCTCCTCATTCTCACCAGTCTTTTCCTGCTCAAGCGGCTCATTGACATTTTGCTTGCGGAATGAAATGGCCGCGATGTCCTCCGCGGTGAGCACTTTCTTCATCTTCATCTCTGCAAACATGTACGCAATATTAGAACCTGTACGAATGCGCTAGTGGTTTTATATTTATATGCATTTGTACTATTCCTACCCTTGCCATTCGGTGCGACTATGGCCGGACGCAGGTTCTTCCATGGCCAATGCGCGGATATGTTTCCTAACCGCAGCATCACATTTCCATATGAACGGTGCACCAGTTGTGCGTTGGCACACTCCGCCAACAGCTTTCTTTTCTCATCGTCAAGGGTGGGGGTTTTGTTCACATCCTTTGCCATATTTTCGCACCAGATAAGAGATTGCGGAAAACTGGCCGCAACAACAGTTTGGTCAATGAAAAAGAAAGTTTCTTTCCATTGACCCGCATTCGATTTGGGGGTTTTTGTGAAACTTTGACGGGCGAAGAAGGTAAACCACGATTTGTGGTGGTTGGCTAGACGGTATAAATGGCAGAAGACCTTCACTAAGGGAACCTTGTTGAGTGCAGCGCACCACATTTCAAACAGCACAATCTTTCCTATCGCATAAGGGTGTAGTTGCCCTAATCCTACGCCGAAGTGATCTAAAACGCCTAGAAAGAAATCCGACGGGGGCACCCTAAAATTACCATGCTTAAACGCATGCTCGTATATGGCTACCTTCTTTTCTGGTGGTGAATGAGCACGTTGGTTAGACAAGGGTGGCACCGGATTATACTGTGCTAGCGGCGGGTATTGTTTCACTAACGAATCAATGTGCCTCTGCTCTATAATGGACTCTACACTATCTACATAAGTCTCGCTAGCCTTAGTCATTTTCTATAGAGTGTTTGGAGAATTACTAACCTTCGGGAGTAGGCCGGAGTATTCGAGATTTGATCGGAATTGAAAAAGGTAGCATATTGGAGAAGCAAATGGCAAGAGAGTAGAAATGAAGGTGAAGGGCGTCTATGTATAGTGTGGATTGAAAGTCTTGGAGTGAAAAGGTCTCATCCTGGCTGTACACGTGTTACGCGATCAACGGGTGGCATTTTAAGTGCGCGCGTGGATGTCAGTTGGGTATGGTTACCTATGAGCGCGTGGCTGACACGCGCCTGCCAACTGCCACTTTACGTCTTGTCAGTCGAATGGTCTTCTGCGACAGTGACAGGCATTAAATGACCTCGAAACGCACGCGGAACATTGAATGCTAGCGGTTTTCTTGTTTTTTCCGCTTAATAGTTTGATGTCATATGTCTTGCGTCATATAACATCAAACTGGGGGACATAATGATACCGCAACCCGCATGCGCACCTCATATGTATGCGGGCGCTTACTAGTGTGCGTATGCGTATGTTTGTGTGCGTTATGCGGTATGCGGATTCGTATCTGATGCCTTTGTTCTCGGTACAGAGATTACTTGGCTAACAAGTAAATATCTTTTCCATAATTACATCCGTGATTTGGGGGAGTTTGTTATGGAAAGGATTGCCAATATCTCAGATGGTTCTAGAATTAGGGTTTGCCTATATATACAAACCCTAACTATCATTCTAAGGATCATCACATTACGTAACTATCATCTGCCACACGCCTTACGTAATTAAGCATCATTCTTCGTCTTTTCAAGGTTAACATGTTAGTTCTTCATTAAACTAGCACCTACAACCTTATTTGGGGTCTTCTGATCAGCGATCGCTATCAAAGGTGGACTTAATCACTTGGCCACCCCGCCGACATCATCATGTCGGCCAGGGTTATTCACGGTAGCCGGACCGGAGAGCCTTGTTCTAAGATCCTCAAACCCCACTAACGCATTGAGCAGGCATGTTAAACCCTATGGTAAAAATATGCATGATCAGGCGGTATGGAGGTGCCCTCTGACTTTGTAGTTATGGATTCAAGTCCTTATGAGGATATTATGTATATATTCGAGTAAATAATCGAGTTGAGTGTGCACGTTTACTTTAAAAAAAAAAGTTTCAAACAAAAATGGCATGGTGATGATGGTAGGTAAGTGTACAATTCTTATACGGAGTAGCATATAGTATAAGTTCTTGTTATTTAAAGAGGAGTCAATGATGAAATGACGAATATGCCCTCACATGCCTGGCGCATGACCGAACGTCAAAACTCAACGGAGAGAATTAGCGATCGACTGACGAAGGGGCAATCCATGAAAAAAAGTACAAATGTAAAAAAATTCAAGGGCTACACATGAAAAATATAGTAAATCAGTAAATCACATAGACTACATGTCTAATTTTATCTTAATAATCATGTATGAAGTACAAATTACAAAAAATTTTAGTAAATCACAGACTATACGTGTAATTACTTAATTATCATATATGGAGTACAAATTACAAAAGGAGAGACAAAGATCCAACAATCAAATTGATTTCGATCTTTCATTTCCATGGGATTATTTTAAATTCAATGCCATATACGGTGACAATAACATCAACCCAAACCATAAGCATAAAAATCTCTGTTGAAACGTAAAGATCAGTGAAAGCTCAATTTAAACTGAAACATTCGATCCACTAAATTCTTGTCTTGTAAACACATATATCTACAAACATTAACATATTTGGTTTAAAGACATGTATTTTATCTGATAAATATATATATATATATATATATATACTATTTGTAGTCGTTCATGCACCCTGTGGTAGATGTTCCCAAATGATGATGATAGTTCGTTTGAATAAGATAAATATAAATAAATATAAATTGAATTAGGAGTTGTGAATAAAGAATAAAGGGTAAAGCCCAACTGGTATGTTTTTTTAAACCCCATATCTTAATTGGCCCCATAAATCTGTTTTTCAATCCCTCTGTAATTTGTTTATTTGTTAAATTATAGCCGTCCATTCCATATAATATATAATATACGGAGTATAATAAAACTATAAAACTATAATAAATAAAATAATAATTATTAAAGTAGTATCCTCTATCAATATATCGTTTTATTAGTTGTGCACACATGTACATCATATAACACTAATGATAATTATTGAAGAGTTAAACTAAATATGTTTAACCTTGTTTCTGACTACATTTTTTGACAAATAGAATCTACTTCTTGTGTCTCCTTATATCCATCATTTATTGAATAAATTTTATTCTAATATGTAAATCAATTATATTAAATTAAATGGTTATATTAATTGAAGGTAACAAGTATACTCGGATACTCCATAAGATTTCAGCTAACAAACCGAACACATTATTCCGAATGAATTGCTTGTGTAAGTAGGAAACGACATTTTGCATTTTAATTGTGTCCAAAACATGTGTAAATTGTTTGAAGGTGTTTTAAAATGTACAATCTATAGATATCAAATACTTACGGTAAACGAATCTAACTTGTTTAATCAAAAATCGAAAAACAAAGTGACTCGTGCTTCTAACTCTCGGAGGACTTTGACTCTTACAAATAATTTATTGGCTGTTATGAGTTGTGTGATACTATTCTAGGTCTTGTGTTACTCCGAAGTAAAAGGAAAAAAAAAAAAAAAAAAAAAAAAGATATAATTTAGTGTAATGTAATTAAAAAAAAAAAAAAATTCCTAGAAGCTATTTCAAAATTAAACTATATTATCGGTCATAACTTAATTATGAATTGTAAAATATATATATATATATATATATATATATATATATATATATATATATATATATATATATATATATATATATATATATATATATAGTGAAAGGATCCCTAGAGAACTAGAGTATGTAGAAACCCATAGAACTCATAGATTGAACTTCAATCTATGTGGAGATTGAGCTTCAATCTATGGAAAAAAAATACAATCTGGAAAAAAAAAACTGCAAAAAAAGTCAATCTGCACACACAAAAAAGTCAAATCTGCACAGAAAAAAGTTGATCTGCAAAAAAAAAAAAAAAAAAAAAAAATGCAAAAAAAAACAAAAAAGTCGATCTGTAAAAAAAAAAAAAACTGGAAAAAATCGTCAATCTGCACGTAGATTGACTGAATCTGCAAAAAAAAAATCTGAACAGAAAAAAAAATCTGCAAAAAAAAATAAAATAAAAAAATATGTGAATCTGCACGCAGATTTAGTGAATCTGCACGAGTTTCATGAGTTCTCTACTACCATGAGTTCTCCATGGATCCTCACCCTATATATATATATATA
Source organism: Rutidosis leptorrhynchoides (assembly GCF_046630445.1). NCBI lineage: Eukaryota > Viridiplantae > Streptophyta > Magnoliopsida > Asterales > Asteraceae > Rutidosis > Rutidosis leptorrhynchoides. Next base: position 79,825,618 of record NC_092337.1, on the reverse strand, counting down.
TATATATATATATATATATATATATATATATATATATATATATATATATATATATATATATATATATATTGTAAAATAGTGACTCCTACAAGTCAAATAAACTTATTTCGAGAGAGCAAATTCACAACTTTTTTTTGGTAAAATGTTATAGTTTGTAAAAAAAAAAAAAATTATTTAATCAAGTTTTCTAAAAAAAAAAAATTATTTAATCAAAAAAAACTTATTTAATCAAGTTTTCTAAAAAAAAAAATTTAGATAATGAAGGACTTGGCACTTGCGCTAGTAAGCCCATAAATGGGCCTGATTTTAATCCGGCCTGCCCAATAACTATTTTTCCATTTTAAGTCCAACAGAAATCGAAATATATACTTGTTTTAATACTTTTTTCCCTCAAGTTTCATCCTTTTCAAAAGAAAATGATATGATGTTCTTATTTTTTACTCTCATGTAAGATAACATTAAACAATGTTTTGTCGAAGATGAATGTGAAACTCGGTTAGATGGTTAGATTTTGTTACCTTCAAACGTTATAATAAAGCTTAACGAAAAGGTTCACGTTGATATTTGAAGTTTGAGGTTCAATATCCGAGAGCATGCCAAAATTTTAACACTTGAATAGTCTTACAATTGAAGATACCAATAAAAATCACTAGATAACAAATTTAAAATTGCCAGTTGTTTAATTGATTGATCGTATAATAATATAGAGAAATTTATTTGGATGACTGAATTATTCACCATGTGTATCTTTATATCGTATTTTATGTGCTCACCATTACTTATTTGGAGAATTCTCATTTTTTTAAAAAGCTATGACGTTTTTTTTTGTACTCCGTATTATCTAACACACATCCATTTGGTTGTGACTACACGTAATCCAAAAAATGGGAACATAAACTTACTAAAAATGTTCAAATCATGAAATCGGTGCTAATTCACAATTGATTTTCCATTGAAGTATCGGTACCGTCCTGCTCTTTGAATAACGCAGTTGGAATTCAATCTTGAGATGGACAAATGTATATATATATTCGTGATAAGTTGTAAGAGATGTACATTTGTGTTTCTGGAAAAAAAAAATTCACAATTGATATAGGAAAAATCATATTACTTGCATATAGTTGAGAAAAAAACCAGATCCAAAAAAAAAAAAAAACAAAAACCCAGTCCAGATTCGAAAACCATATCCTGATTCTGACAAAACCAGATCATGTTGGGTAGTTATCCCACATCGGCCAGTGGACTAAAAATTAACTAGTTTATAATAGCTTGGGTACCCCATCCCCTTGAGTTAACTTTTGGGGTTGATTGGGCTCAAGTCTATTAATCTCTTTATGGTATCAGAGCCAGACCCAAATATTGATGTTGGGAGCCCATCTGCACGTCTCGATGTGAGGGGGCGTGTTGGGTAGTTATCCCACATCGGCAAGTGGACTAAAAATTAACTAGTTTATAATAGCTTGGGTACCTCATCCCCTTGAGTTAACTTTTGGGGTTGATTGGGCTCAAGTCTATTAAACTCTTTAGATCCGGATACGAAGATCCGAACCGATTCCACTGGTTCCAACGGCTATATGACAACCGGTTTTTTCGGACAAAAACCGGTTCTAAACCGGGTTTTTTTGCCCTTGTTTGAAAATCAGAAAAAATCGCCGTTTGGTCACTTATTTGAACGTTTTTTGGAGTTTTTTTTTAGTGTCTTTGGACCATTTAAGCCCCACACGTGTAGTATAAATAGACGGTATTGTTTTTGGTTGAAAACACACCATTCATTCTCTCACATATCTCTCTAAATCTCTCATTCACTCAAAATACTCTCTAATTACTCTCTAGTCTCCACTTAATAATTCTATAATGGAAAACTCACAAGCTTCCGCTTTCGGTTTCGCTTCCGTTGTAATATCTTCACAACGTTACACCAACAACGATGTGCATCACATTAAACCAACAACAATAACAACAACAATAACAATACCCAATCCCGCGCCTGCGAGGTATGGGGGAGGTAAGATGTAGACAATCCTTCCTCTACCCTAAAATAGAAGAGAAGTCGTTTCCTTAACCACGAGTCAAGAAAAGGAAATCTCCACCCACAGTAAAGAAAATTCATCCCCCTCTCTACTCCAGGGTAGAGAGATTGCTTCCGTGAGGACCTCCGGCTAAAAAAGAATTTTTTATTTTTAAATAGATAGATAAATAAAAAATAAAATAAAAATAAAATACAAATAATAAATAAAAAAAGTAAAAAAAAAAAATAAATAAAAATAGATAAGTAAAAATAAAATAAATAAATATATAGAAAAATAATATATAGATAAATAATAATAATAAAAATAAAATGTAAAAAAAAAAAAAAAAAAAAAAAAAAAAAAAAAAAAAAAAAAAAACGCCATGAAAATGGTAGAATCAAATTTTCATGGGTTTAAAGTCTGCCTGAAAATCAATTTAGGCTTTAAGCGGCAGTCAAGACGCCACTAAAACGACGCTTGTCGTTGCCTCAAAAAGTAGAGCCAAAAGACCTTATGGACGGCAACTCGAGGGCATGCCGGGTGGAAGTTGTTGCGCAAGCAAAGAGCCAACCACCCTTAGCAAACCAAAAACCACTCATGCACCTTTACGGTAGACACCCCCGAAACCACCCAACTAAAAGAGACCAACCAAGCTCAAGAACAAGGAAGGTCGTCCTCAGCCATAATAGTCCCAAGATGCACCGAACGATGCGAAGCACCTAATCATACATACATGCATACAAACGTACATACATACACACATACATAAACCTACATACAACCGTACACCAGACATACCTACTTACATACATAAGACATACCTACGTACATGCATGAAACATACCTACGTACATACATACATGCATAAAACCATACATACAACCATACATACATAACATATACACCTACATAAGCATACATACATACGTACATACATAATACAAATATACATAAAAATATATCTACCGCCATACATACACACAAACATAAGCCTAAAAACATGAAAAAAAAAAAAAAAAAAAAAAAAAAAAAAAAAAAAATACCTACATTCGTATACGAATATACGTACCAAGTCCTACCTAAACCTATTAGCAAAACATACATACGTGAGTGAAAATTCCACACCTACAGACAAGTAAAAACCCGCATACAAACATACATACCTGCATATATACATACATATAAAATCGAACTAACATACAAAAAATGTGCGTACCTACATCACACAACCACCTACATGAGCCTATGTGCATACGTACAACCAAGCAAGCAAGCATACAACCATATTCAAGGATACCAAAAACAAACTCATTTAATATTAATAATAATAGTACATAAAACTAATAAAAACGATAGTAATAGTAATACAATAATAGTAATAATAATAGTTCATATAAATATTAATAGTAATAAATATTTGTAAAACAAATACAAATACACAATCAATTAATAATTATGATACACAATACTAATAATAATACAGACACTAATAATACTAATACCGAGACACTAATAATACTAATACCGATAGTAGTATGCAAATAAAAGTACATAGTAATAGTAAAAAATTATAATAGTAATAGTATTAATATTGATCATACAAATACTAATAATAGGGAATAATAATGGTAAAAAGCAAATAATGGTAGGTAGTAATAGTAATAGTAGTAATAGTGAAAGATAATAATAATACATAATACATAGTACTATAATAGTGAAAGTATAAGTAATAGTAATAATAATAATAATAATAATAATAATAAAGTAAGTAGTAGTAGTAGTAGTAGTAGTAGTAATAACAATAATACTAACCAAAAAGGTGATATTTGGTATAATTATGACTTGTGCGTAATGAATGATGGTTCGATAAAAGCTCGTTGCAGGAGATGTATGAAGTTTCTTGCAACTTCGGGTAACACTTCATCAAGAAAACATAGTAATTCGAGTTGTAAATGAGTTGTTGAAGATCCGACACAACCTCCACTTGGTCGGGATGGTTTGGTTTTTCTATACGATCCTGAAGCTCTTCAAACGGATTTTACAAGGTTTGTCATTCAACAAGGGCTTCCATCCAACCATTTCGACAATCAAAAGCTTACCGAGATAATTTGGAATAGACTACAATCGCAATATACCAATGTAAGTCGTACTACTATTAGACGTGACGTTTTTTTATATTATGGAGATATAAGATCCTGAAATTTCAGCATTGAGGTGTGACACACCTTAAAATGGTGTAGCACACCTATGTCTGGATTTTGTTGGTGTTGTTTTGTAAATATTTTAAATATTGGGATTTAGTTGCATTTTTGTATGTCACGAGTTTAAGGGCTTGAGATACATCTGGAACCTCATTCTTCCAGAAAAGTCATCAAGTTTTTAGAGTGAGATAGAGGGTTCTTAATCTTAAGAGAGAATCAAATCCAAGAAGAAAGGTGTTGATTCTTGCTTGTTCATGGTGTCCATTTTGCCAATCTTAGCTCCTAGAATTATTTAGTTGTTCAAGGTAACCTCTAATTCGAAGTTTAAATTATTTGATTTGATTATAAGTTAGAGTTTTGGGTTTGGTGTTGATGATAGACCCATTTGTGGGGTTATTTGAGTTTATTATGTCTAGTGAGGTGTATGAACCCTAAAATTGTGGGTTTGGGTTGAATGAAGAGTTTATGACAATTTAGTTAACATTTGTAGACAAATTCGTTGGTGAATTGTTTGTGAAAGATTATAAGTAAAAAAAACTTGATTTTGTGGTCAACTAATGTGAAATTGAGGAAAATGACCAAATTAGGGTTTATGTTTAACTTTTTAGGGATTTGAAACCTAGTGCTTGAATTATGCCCTAATTTAGTGTTCTAGGGCAAGAGTACAAGTATTGATGTTAAAATTTAGGCATGAATTGGTCATTTGTGACCAAGTGCAAATTGGGTTGAAGTTGTACTTGATGGGTTAATTGACTTGTGTGATTCGTAGCTAAATTGTAATATTTAGCTTGTTGTGTGTAATGTGATGGGTGATTTGCATTTGACGTGTATCGAGGATTGAAGCTTGTTTAGCTTTGAGGACCCAAGGTGAGTACAAATGTTATATGTACATGGGCATGGGTCGGAGTGAGGTGTGGACTATGCGTTGGACTACACTGTATGTGGCCTATGAGTTGAGCCACGGATTAGGTGGACTATGAGTTAGGCCACTTGAGTGGACTATGCGTTGGACCACTCGTTAGTGTCTACTAATTGTTAGTACGGGTGCCCATTATTGTTGATAATATTCATATTTGTTACGAATGTGTATATGTGTTTAAGCGTTATGGTATGCCATGTTGTGCCTTATTAAGTATGTGCTACATGTTCGTGTGGATTCATGTTTGTGTATATATAGATTTTGTATTCACTGAGCTTTATGCTTACTCTCTTTGTTGATACTTTTTATAGATTCAAGTGCGAATAAATGTAAGGGTAAGCTCGAGAACTATTTGGCTACCATGGATTGTTTGTAAAAGAATGTTTTTGGTTGGATGACTTAGGTTTAGGTAGTGAATCCACAAACACCATGCTCGGTCCATTATTATGTATTAAACTTATTTGGGTCGAGTTGGTCACTTGATTTGTAATGGTTTGTGTAATGCCCATGATTATGGTTGAACTAATATTGGTATATTTTGAAGTGTTAATTAACATTAAACATGTGAAAAATTCAAATGTGTATTTGGTGATCAAAAGTGTACTTGGAATTGGGTGAAAAAGCATTGGAAAGGCTGAAATTGAACTTTCAGCAGGTGGTGCGCCTTACCCAAGGAAAAATGCGTCGCACCATAATAAAGTTTTAGCTACTGACTTCAATTTTTTAAAAATAGCTTTATGGTGCGCCGCAATTTGCCTTTAGTGCGCCGCACCGGTGTTTTGGTGCACCGCACCTTAGTGTTGGTGCGTCGCACCTATTGTCTGTTTAAAAAAATGTCTTTCGGTTTTTATTAAAACGGGTTTGGCTCGCCTCGTACACTGGATGCATGGCCTGATGTAACGACCCAACCCGTTATCCGACCAAAAACACGCCTTAAAAAAAATTGTGGGACAGTACATATGGAAGGCGTCCAGCTATCAGGACGGCGTCCAGTTCTAAAGGACTGGACGGCGTCCAGTTCTGAAGGACTGGACGGCGTCCAAGCGTTTTGGACGGCGTCCAACTGAACTAAAATATTCTGACTTGCATTACAATTTTACGAGAGCGAAAAACCCGCTTCCCGACACTTTCACACGAAATCACTTTCACAATATGTTAATATAATTAAAACTAAGAGTTTTCCACAATAAAACCAAGTTTTACGACACCGGACCCACATCGTGTAACGTCCCGGAAATTTCCGACCAAATTTAAACTTAATCTTTATATGTTTTCGACACAATAAGCAAAGTCTGTTAAACTAAATCTCAAAAATTTTGAACTGTTTCAGATATCTATTTGACCTTCGACTATTTCCGACGATTCACGAACCCTTATCTGTAAATATATATATATATATATATATATATATATATATATATATATATATATATATATATATATATATATTAATAGAAACTTATATGAGTTAGTTTATTTGTGTAAATAAAATAATACATGACATTACTATAAATCTATCTATTTATGAAGACTACATTGAATATATATAATTTAAAATTTATTTAACAAACGCTCGTAGCACTCGTTTATCATCTTGATGGTTATTAATCAAGTTAAAAACGAACTTATATGATTTTAAAATAAAAGGTGATCTGAAATTGTGTTATATAAGTTATTGGCTTATTAAAAGTATATTTATGATCTAATTATTTAATTTTAACACTTTTTATATTTTACCCATAAATGAGAGGGACAGTTGATGTAATTTTTATTTATTAAATTAATGACTGAATTTTATACCATAATGACCAAAATAAATAAATATAGTTAATCTAAAAAATTTGGAATTTTTCTGAAGACTTTTATTCACCACTCATTAACAATGGATACAAAAGCGTCGGTAACTAGCAAACAATATTAAGATGGCTATACTGTTATTGAACACATTTTATTTCTTTTCTTATTCTTTAGAATATTAGGATATTATTATATGTATATAAATGACAAACCACTTTCTGCTTTCAACTTGATCCAAAGACCAAACACCTCGAATAATTGCTACATATCACTGTTTCCCTTTGATCACCTCTTTATCTATAATATATATTTATCTATATATACATGTACATTCATTTAGCTACAACTCACCTTTTCATTTTGTATTTCACTTATATCGTAACCTTCAACTCAAATATACACCACCACCGTGAGCACACCCACCGGCAACCACATGCCGCCACCCTCAACCTCCTTTGAACCAACATCTCCATCTATCTTTTCTCTTTCTCTCTTTACGATCTTGATTGTGAATCACCATCTACAAATTCTGTCTATGATCCAACCATCCACCATCTTCTTCCTCATGACAAATCACCACCATCTCCACCGTTATCATTATAACCGAAAACCCCACCACTTAAACTATTTCTGTTTGAAAGCTCCATCACCAAACACCACCTACAACCATGGCCGCCACCACTCCAACACCTCATGAGAAACAACCACCATCTAAAACCACGTATATGCTTCTGTTCCAGTCCAAACACCACACATCAACACACTATGAACTATTAGCTAGTCGATCACCATTGTATTGATACTCGGATTCTTTCTGTTCGATAACCAAACCAACACACAACCTACTCGATTGTATTTGCAGCCCAACCACCATCGAACCACACAACAAACACCACATAAGCCTATGATCACCCTAAACCCACCCTTCGTTCCTACTCCTGCATCTTTCCATTTTAATCGAACAAATCACCTTTCTTTTTATCTTACTTTCTTACTTTCTGTTTTCAATTAAACACCACTAAACTCCTACTCATGTATTTTTTTTTTCTTTATGTTCTGGTTGAAGTCAAGCACAACACTTCACCACCATCAACCATTAATCATAACTAATCCGATCACCTTCCACACCGCAATATCACTTTTCTCTCTCTCCTCTTTTTAAGTCACAAACCAGAATCCATCATCAAACCATCGTTTAATTTTCGTTTCAATTACCTGCAGCCCATGTTCTTATCTTACGAAACTGTGAACGAATTTGAATGAATGTGAAATAAAGAAGAAATGAGATTTAAGATCACGTGATCTAGGAAATTTAGAAAATAATGATGAGTTAGTGATGATAATAAAAGGAATTCGATAACGATTATGATTATAATTGTATGATAATTATGATGATGGGTGATGTTACATGGCATGTCAAGAGATGATGATGATGATGATTACGCGTATGATAATGATAACGATGATGATTTTGACCATGACTTGACGATGAAGATGGGGATGATTTATATTTACGGCTGAATTTTTTATATATACTCCTACAGTCGTTTAGTTACAAACCCCAAAACCACAAATTTGTTTATTGGGCCATAAAATTATTAGTTGGGCTTGGTTGTTTAAATGTGCTACTGTGGGCCAAAATAGGATTGGGCTTCAAATAGATTTGTATGATTGGGCTTTAAGAAGAAGAAAATGGACTGTTGGGTTAAATACAACTGAATGATGAATTTATACAGAAAAACTGAACAGAGTAGTTGGTTAAGGTGTTGCGTTGGTTAGCGGGAGGTCATGGGTTCGAATCCGGGCTAAGGCATTTATTTTTATTAAGGCTTCTCTTCAAAGGTTGTACTCTATGTTTATTATTATTATTATTATTATTATTATTATTATTATTATTATTATTATTATTATTATTATTATTATTAATTATTATTTGTATTATTATTATTATTATTATTATTATTATTATTATTATTATTATTATTATTATCATTAGGATTAAAACCAATATTATTATGATTATTATCATTATTATTATAACATCATTATTTCTAAAACCATCATTATTAGCATTATTATGAAAGGTATTATTTTAGTAAGAGTATTATTTTATTAAAAATTATTATTATCAATATTATTAAAAAAAATAACATTTGTAGTAAAATTATCATTTTTATTACTATGAGGATTATTGTTATTATCATTAATATTATTAGTATTATTTTTAGAGACATTATTATTATTTTTATCACTATTATTATTATTATACTATAATTAAAAAATTTATCAGTATTATTATTATTAATAATATTATCATTATAATCGAATACAACCTTTGTTACTATTTTTGATATAAAAATATATTTATAGTAATATTACATATAAGTATGTACTAATCATATTAACATTTTTAACAAATTAGGTATTTTTAATATATATATTGATATAACTATATAAATATTAATCATTTTAAATATATACACAAATTAAATATATATAATACATAATTTAAGATATAATATATAAATCTGTTCGGTTACGATTATATGTGTTAACATATATACAAATGATATAGGTTCGTGAATCCGAGGCCAACCATGCATTGTTCAATGTCATTATATGTATTTTTACTACAAAATAAACAATTGTGGGTTTTATTTGCTCCATTTTTAAATGCTTTTGCAATATATATTTTTGGGACTGAGAATACATGTGCTATTTTTATAACTGTTTTACGAAATAGACACAAGAAATTGAAACAACATTATATGGTTGAATGGATCGAAGCCGAATATGCCCCTTTTAGTTTGGTAGCCTAAGAATTAGGGAACATCACTAATTTTGAGAATTAGTGCACCCCTAATTGACGCGAATCCTAAAGGTAGATCTATCGGGCTCAACAAGCCCCATTCTGGAATTTAGAATGCTTTAGTACTTCAAAATTATCATGTCCGATGGATGTCCAGGAATGATGGGGATTTTCTATATGCATCTTGTTAATGTCGGTTACCAAGTGTCCACCATATGAATGATTTTTATCTCTATGCAGTTTGCGAAATGCCTGATATGAGATGTATATATTTATGGAAAAATGAAATCTTGTGGTCTATTAAAATGATAAAAATGAATGTTTACGATAAACTAATGTATTCACCAACCTTTTGGTTGACACTTGAAAGCATGTTTATTCTCCGGTATGAAAGAAATCTTCCGCTGTGCATTTGCTCATATTAGATATATTACTTGGAGTCATTCATGACATATTTCAAAAGACGTTGCATTCGAGTTGTCGAGTTCATCAAGATTATTATTAAGTCAATTATAGTTGTATACATTATGAAATGGTATGCATGCCTTCAACTGTCGATGTAATGAAAGTTTGTTTTTTAAAAATGAATACAATGTTTATAAAATGTATCATATAGAGGTCAAGTACCTAGCGATGTAACCAAATGTAATGTATTCGTCCAGATGGATTAGAAAGGGTCGTTAGAGTTGGTATCATAGAGGTGGTCTTAGCGAACCAGGTCTTGTATTAGTGTGTCTAACTGATAGCTGTTTAGATGCATTAGTGAGTCTGGACTTCGACCGTGTATGCATGTCAAAAGTTTTGCTTATCATTTCGTGTCGAAAATTACCTGCTTATCATTCTTAGAGAATCACTTGCTTATCATCCTTAGTCTAGACACATCTTATTGCATTGATTGCATGATTAGTGTATAGACAAAATTCATATCTTAGCATATCTGCTAATTCATATCTTAGCGTATCTATTATTGTAAACTTTGCCTGACATTTTTCGTAGATACCTCCGTAACTTATGGGATTTTAGTATTATATATGCATATGTAAATTATGTATTGCAGGGTACTAATCGACCTCCTATAATCTATTTCCTATTGAAATTTAATTCCCTGATCGTACAAGATGGATCCCTCAACCAGTTCGAGTCCCTTGAATTCCGATAAGCTATTCCGATAGTTATTCCGACCGCTATTTCGATATGGAGTTTCACCTAAGCTTCGAAAGCAGTGTCACCAGAATGAATCAATCAATTCATTTGATGAGTTTGTAGCCTACTTAATCATTGGAGAAAAAAGAAGGTGATCCTTTCCATCAACCAAATTCACCTCTTGGCGAAGAACCTGAAGCACTTACCGGTGAACCAGTCCGAAATACCATTTTCACCCTCATTTCCAGAATATCTCGTCATGATTACATACTATCTCAGATTCTAAACCTTATTCATTCGCTCGTTCTTACCGACAATCATCCCGGAGTAATCGAAGAAGTCAACGAGCTTCGCGCATGAGTAATGATTTTTGGAAAATATGGTGCAAAACGTACCAGCTTCAGCAATATCACTGGCACCAACAGTACCACCATCAGCAACATTAACAATACCATCAATAACACCAACAGTAACATCCGCATCCCACACCTCAAACATCACAATCTGTACCTCGAACATCAAAATCCTACGCACCATAGATACCAAGGAGTACCAACAACAATGAACGATGAAGTATTGATCCATAACTTCATTAGTATTCTGCGAAGAATATGTGGTTCCTAATAGTTTTAGAGATTACTTATTCTAGCTCAAACTGAAAAGCAAATGAGATTAATATCTTATTAACTCATTCAATCTATGATTGCATCTGAAGAAAATATATATGCAAGTATATTTTCATAAAGATTGTAATTAAAAATTCTTTTATGCAAACTGTTAATGGTGCAAATATTTTAACGGGTAGGTAATACCCGAGGAATATTTAGATTGCACATTAATCAGTTATACGGTACATTCTGTGAATCTGATTCAACGGTCAATTACTATCTTACTTACATCCACAGATATACGAATCTGTTCACCACAGAATAACCATTTTCATTCAATTTCATATTTGGATTTTGACTTATCAGAATCCAACAAGTGGCATAATGAAGAAAATATTGGACAAAATAAAATTTGTTAGAAACAAACAAATTAATTATGAGAAATTTTGTTAAGGATCCACGCTAACTATTCCTAGCTAACTGTTCCTAGCTAACTGTTAATACCTTATTACATTTATTTATCGCAATTTTATTATCGCAATTTAAATTCTCGCAATTTTATTTATTGTCATTTAATTTCTGTTATTTATTTTACGCACTTTAAATATCGGGACACGTATAAAAGGTTTTGACATATCATATCGACGCATCTACATATATTATTTGGAATAACCATAGACACTCTATATGCAGTAATGACCGAGTTAGCTATACAGGGTTGAGGTTGATTCTAAATAATATATATACTTTGAGTTGTGATTGAGTCTGAGACATGTACACGGGTCACGATACGTATTAATTAATTCGAATATTATATATTAAACTATATATGAATTATTGGACTGTTAACTGTGGACTATCGACTGTGGACTGCCAACATTGGACAATTAAAATGAATTAAAATATTGATTATAACATATGAAACTAAACAATTCTTCAAGTTTGCCACTTGATTTCAACTTAAACCTCATTTGTATCTTGACGATTACAATTTGCGTTCAAACCTTTCATAATTCTTGAAAACACCTCAATCGAAAGGATGAACCAACCGCACTTCATCTACGGAAGGAAAGATTGATGCATATAGTTATTGAAATGTCCCGTTCTTATTGATTAAAAACGTTCCATATTAATTGATTTCGTTGCGAGGTTTTGACCTCTATATGAGACGTTTTTCAAAGACTGCATTCATTTTAAAACAAACCATAACCTTTATTTCATCAATAAAGGTTTAAAAAGCTTTACGTAGATTATCAAATAATGATAATCTAAAATATCCTGTTTACACACAACCATTACATAATGGTTTACAATACAAATATGTTACAACAAAATAAGTTTCTTGAATGCAGTTTTTACACAATATCATACAAGCATGGACTCCAAATCTCGTCCTTATTTAAGTATGCGACAGCGGAAGCTCTTAATAATCACCTGAGAATAAACATGCTTAAAACGTCAACAAAAATGTTGGTGAGTTATAGGTTTAACCTATATATATCAAATCATAATAATAGACCACAAGATTTCATATTTCAATACACATCCCATACATAGAGATAAAAATCATTCATATGGTGAACACCTGGTAACCGACATTAACAAGATGCATATATAAGAATATCCCCATCATTCCGGGACACCCTTCGGATATGATATAAATTTCGAAGTACTAAAGCATCCGGTACTTTGGATGGGGTTTGTTAAGCCCAATAGATCTATCTTTAGGATTCGCGTCAATTAGGGTGTCTGTTCCCTAATTCTTAGATTACCAGACTTAATAAAAAGGGGCATATTCGATTTCGATAATTCAACCATAGAATGTAGTTTCACGTACTTGTGTCTATTTTGTAAATCATTTATAAAACCTGCATGTATTCTCATCCCAAAAATATTAGATTTTAAAAGTGGGACTATAACTCACTTTCACAGATTTTTACTTCGTCGGGAAGTAAGACTTGACCACTGGTTGATTCACGAACCTATAACAATATATACATATATATCAAAGTATGTTCAAAATATATTTACAACACTTTTAATATATTTTGATGTTTTAAGTTTATTAAGTCAGCTGTCCTCGTTAGTAACCTACAACTAGTTGTCCACAGTTAGATATACAGAAATAAATCGATAAATATTATCTTGAATCAATCCACGACCCAGTGTATACGTATCTCAGTATTGATTACAACTCAAACTATACATATTTTGGAATCAACCTCAACCCTGTATAGCTAACTCCAACATTCACATATAGAGTGTCTATGGTTGTTTCGAAATATATATAGATGTGTCGACATGATAGGTCGAAACATTGTATACGTGTCTATGGTATCTCAAGATTACATAATATACAATACAAGTTGATTAAGTTATGGTTGGAATAGATTTGTTACCAATTTTCACGTAGCTAAAATGAGAAAAATTATCCAATCTTGTTTTACCCATAACTTCTTCATTTTAAATCCGTTTTGAGTGAATCAAATTGCTATGGTTTCATATTGAACTATATTTTATGAATCTAAACAGAAAAAGTATAGGTTTATAGTCAGAAAAATAAGTTACAAGTCATTTTTGTAAAGGTAGTCATTTCAGTCGAAAGAACGACGTCTAGATGACCATTTTAGAAAACATACTTCCACTTTGAGTTTAACCATAATTTTTGGATATAGTTTCATGTTCATAATAAAAATTATTTTCTCAGAATAACAACTTTTAAATCAAAGTTTATCATAGTTTTTAATTAACTAACCCAAAACAGCCCGCGGTGTTACTACGACGGCGTAAATCCGGTTTTACGGTGTTTTTCGTGTTTCCAGATTTTAAATCATTAAGTTAGCATATCATATAGATATAGAACATGTGTTTAGTTGATTTTAAAAGTCAAGTTAGAAGGATTAACTTTTGTTTGCGAACAAGTTTAGAATTAACTAAACTATGTTCTAGTGATTACAAGTTTAAACCTTCGAATAAGATAGCTTTATATGTATGAATCGAATGATGTTATGAACATCATTACTACCTTAGGTTCCTTGGATAAACCTACTGGAAAAGAGAAAAATAGATCTAGCTTCAACGGATCCTTGGATGGCTCGAAGTTCTTGAAGCAGAATCATGACACGAAAACAAGTTCAAGTAAGATCATCACTTGAAATAAGATTGTTATAGTTATAGAAATTGAACCAGTGTTTGAATATGATTATTACCTTGTATTAGAATGATAACCTACTGTAAGAAACAAAGATTTCTTGAGGTTGGATGATCACCTTACAAGATTGAAAGTGAGCTAGCAAACTTGAAAGTATTCTTGATTTTATGTAACTAGAACTTGTAGAATATATGAAGAACACTTAGAACTTGAAGATAGAACTTGAGAGAGATTAATTAGATGAAGAAAATTGAAGAATGAAAGTGTTTGTAGGTGTTTTTGGTCGTTGGTGTATGGATTAGATATAAAGGATATGTAATTTTGTTTTCATGTAAATAAGTCATGAATGATTACTCATATTTTTGTAATTTTATGAGATATTTCATGCTAGTTGCCAAATGATGGTTCCCACATGTGTTAGGTGACTCACATGGGCTGCTAAGAGCTGATCATTGGAGTGTATATACCAATAGTACATACATCTAAAAGCTGTGTATTGTACGAGTACGAATACGGGTGCATACGAGTAGAATTTTTGATGAAACTGAACGAGGATGTAATTGTAAGCATTTTTGTTAAGTAGAAGTATTTTGATAAGTGTATTTAAGTCTTTCAAAAGTGTATAAATACATATTAAAACACTACATGTATATACATTTTAACTGAGTCGTTAAGTCATCGTTAGTCGTTACATGTAAGTGTTGTTTTGAAACCTTTAGGTTAACGATCTTGTTAAATGTTGTTAACCCAATGTTTATAATATCAAATGAGATTTTAAATTATTATATTATCATGATATTATCATGTATGAATATCTCTTAATATGATATATATACATTAAATGTCTTTACAACGATAATCGTTACATATATGTCTCGTTTAAAAATCATTAAGTTAGTAGTCTTGTTTTTACATATGTAGTTCATTGTTAATATACTTAATGATATGTTTACTTATCATAGTATCATGTTAACTATATATATATCCATATATATGTCATCATATAGTTTTTACAAGTTTTAACGTTCGTGAATCACCGGTCAACTTGGGTGGTCAATTGTCTATATGAAACATATTTCAATTAATCAAGTCTTAACAAGTTTGATTGCTTAACATGTTGGAAACATTTAATCATGTAAATATCAATCTCAATTAATATATATAAACATGGAAAAGTTCGGGTCACTACAGTACCTACCCGTTAAATAAATTTCGTCCCGAAATTTTAAGCTGTTGAAGGTGTTGACGAATCTTCTGGAAATAGATGCGGGTATTTCTTCTTCATCTGATCTTCACGCTCCCAGGTGAACTCGGGTCCTCTACGAGCATTCCATTGAACCTTAACAATTGGTATCTTGTTTTGCTTAAGTCTTTTAACCTCACGATCCATTATTTCGACGGGTTCTTCGATGAATTGAAGTTTTTCGTTGATTTGGATTTCATCTAACGGAATAGTGAGATCTTCTTTAGCAAAACATTTCTTCAAATTCGAGACATGGAAAGTGTTATGTACAGCCGCGAGTTGTTGAGGTAACTCAAGTCGGTAAGCTACTGGTCCGACACGATCAATAATCTTGAATGGTCCAATATACCTTGGATTTAATTTCCCTCGTTTACCAAATCGAACAACGCCTTTCCAAGGTGCAACTTTAAGCATGACCATCTCTCCAATTTCAAATTCTATATCTTTTCTTTTAATGTCAGCGTAGCTCTTTTGTCGACTTTGGGCGGTTTTCAACCGTTGTTGAATTTGGATGATCTTCTCGGTAGTTTCTTGTATAATCACCGGACCCGTAATCTGTCTATCCCCCACTTCACTCCAACAAATCGGAGACCTGCACTTTCTACCATAAAGTGCTTCAAACGGCGCCATCTCAATGCTTGAATGGTAGCTGTTGTTGTAGGAAAATTCTGCTAACGGTAGAAGTCGATCCCAACTGTTTCCAAAATCAATAACACATGCTCGTAGCATGTCTTCAAGCGTTTGTATCGTCCTTTCGCTCTGCCCATCAGTTTGTGGATGATAGGCAGTACTCATGTCTAGACGAGTTCCTAATGCTTGCTGTAATGTCAGCCAGAATCTTGAAATAAATCTACCATCCCTATCAGAGATAATAGAGATTGGTATTCCATGTCTGGAGACGACTTCCTTCAAATACAGTCGTGCTAACTTCTCCATCTTGTCATCTTCTCTTATTGGCAGGAAGTGTGCTGATTTGGTGAGACGATCAACTATTATCCAAATAGTATCAAAACCACTTGCAGTCCTTGGCAATTTAGTGATGAAATCCATGGTAATGTTTTCCCATTTCCATTCTGGGATTTCGGGTTGTTGAAGTAGACCTGATGGTTTCTGATGCTCAGCTTTGACCTTAGAACAAGTCAAACATTCTCCTACGTATTTAGCAACATCGGCTTTCATACCCGGCCACCAAAAATGTTTCTTGAGATCCTTGTACATCTTCCCCGTTCCAGGATGTATTGAGTATCTGGTTTTATGAGCTTCTCTAAGTACCATTTCTCTCATATCTCCAAATTTTGGTACCCAAATCCTTTCAGCCCTATACCGGGTTCCGTCTTCCCGAATATTAAGATGCTTCTCCGATCCTTTGGGTATTTCATCCTTTAAATTTCCCTCTTTTAAAACTCCTTGTTGCGCCTCCTTTATTTGAGTAGTAAGGTTATTATGAATCATTATATTCATAGATTTTATTCGAATGGGTTCTCTGTCCTTCCTGCTCAAGGCATCGGCTACCACATTTGCCTTCCCCGGGTGGTAACGAATCTCAAAGTCGTAATCATTCAATAATTCAATCCACCTACGCTGCCTCATATTCAGTTGTTTCTGATTAAATATGTGTTGAAGACTTTTGTGGTCGGTATATATAATACTTTTGACCCCATATAAGTAGTGCCTCCAAGTCTTTAATGCAAAAACAACTGCGCCTAATTCCAAATCATGCGTCGTATAATTTTGTTCGTGAATCTTCAAGTGTCTAGACGCATAAGCAATCACCTTCGTTCGTTGCATTAATACACAACCGAGACCTTGCTTTGATGTGTCACAATAAATCACAAAATCATCATTCCCTTCAGGCAATGACAATATAGGTGCCGTAGTTAGCTTTTTCTTCAATAACTGAAACGCTTTCTCTTGTTCATCATTCCATTCAAATTTCTTCCCTTTATGCGTTAATGCAGTCAAGGGTTTTGCTATTCTGGAAAAGTCTTGGATGAACCTTCTGTAGTAACCAGCTAGTCCTAAAAACTGGCGTATGTGTTTCGGAGTTTTCGGGGTTTCCCACTTTTCAACAGTTTCTGTCTTTGCCGGATCCACCTTAATACCTTCTTTGTTCACTATGTGACCGAGGAATTGAACTTCTTCCAACCAAAATGCACACTTTGAAAACTTAGCGTACAATTCTTCCTTCCTCAATACTTCTAACACCTTTCTCAAATGTTCACCGTGTTCTTGGTCATTCTTTGAGTAAATAAGTATGTCATCAATGAAAACAATGACAAACTTGTCAAGGTATGGTCCACACACTCGGTTCATAAGGTCCATGAACACAGCTGGTGCATTAGTTAAACCAAACGGCATGACCATAAACTCGTAATGACCGTAACGTGTTTTGAAAGCAGTCTTTGGAATATCATCTTCTTTCACCCGCATTTGATGATACCCGGAACGTAAGTCAATCTTTGAATAAACAGACGAGCCTTGTAGTTGATCAAATAAGTCGTCAATTCTCGGTAGTGGGTAGCGGTTCTTGATGGTAAGTTTGTTCAACTCTCGGTAGTCGATACACAACCTGAATGTACCATCTTTCTTCTTGACAAACAAAACAGGAGCTCCCCACGGTGATGTGCTTGATCGAATGAAACCACGCTCTAAAATTTCTTGTAATTGGCTTTACAGTTCTTTCATCTCGCTGGGTGCGAGTCTGTAAGGAGCACGAGCTATTGGTGCAGCTCCTGGTACAAGATCTATTTGAAATTCAACGGATCGATGTGGGGGTAATCCCGGTAATTCTTTCGGAAATACATCGGGAAATTCTTTTGCAATGGGAACATCATTGATGCTCTTTTCTTCAGTTTGTACTTTCTCGACGTGTGCTAGAACAGCATAGCAACCTTTTCTTATTAGTTTTTGTGCCTTCAAATTACTAATAAGATGTAGCTTCGTGTTGCCCTTTTCTCCGTACACCATTAAGGGTTTTCCTTTTTCTCGTATAATGCGAATTGCATTTTTGTAACAAACGATCTCTGCTTTCACTTCTTTCAACCAGTCCATACCGATTATCACATCAAAACTCCCTAACTCTACTGGTATCAAATCAATCTTAAATGTTTCGCTAACCAGTTTAATTTCTCGATTCCGACATATATTATCTGCTGAAATTAATTTACCATTTGCTAATTCGTGTAAAAATTTACTATCCAAAGGCGTCAATAGACAACTTAATTTAGCACAAAAATCTCTACTCATATAGCTTCTATCCGCACCCGAATCAAATAAAACGTAAGCAGATTTATTGTCAATAAGAAACGTACCCGTAACAAGCTCCGGGTCTTCTTGTGCCTCTGCCGCATTAATATTGAAAACTCTTCCACGGCCTTGTCCATTCGTGTTCTCCTGGTTCGGGCAATTTCTAATAATGTGGCCCGATTTTCCACATTTATAACAAACTACATTGGCATAACTTGCTCCAACACTACTTGCTCCGCCATTACTCGTTCCGACACAATTTGTTCCTTTCGTTCTATTAACCCCTGGTCCGTAGACCTCACACTTCATCGCGCTATGACCATTTCTTTTACACTTATTGCAAAATTTGGTGCAGAACCCCGAGTGATACTTTTCACACCTTTGGCATAGCTGCTTCTGATTGTTGTTGTTGTTGCGGTTATTATTGTTGTTGGGATGATTGTTGTAGTTGCTGTTGTTGTTGTTGTTGTTGTTGTTGTTGGGCCGTTTGTTGTAGTTGCGATTGATGTTGCGATTGTTGGGATAATTGTTGCGATTATTGTTGTAATTGCTGTTGTTGTTGTATTGGTGATTCTTATCACCGTTTTCCTCCCACTTTCTTTTGACTTGCTTCACATTGGCCTCTTCAGCAGTCTGTTCTTTAATTCTTTCTTCAATCTGGTTCACTAGTTTGTGAGCCATTCTACATGCCTGTTGTATGGAGGCGGGCTCGTGTGAACTTATATCTTCTTGGATTCTTTCCGGTAATCCTTTCACAAACGCGTCGATCTTCTCTTCCTCATCTTCGAATGCTCCCGGACACAATAGGCACAATTCTGTGAATCGTCTTTCGTACGTGGTAATATCAAATCCTTGGGTTCGTAACCCTCTCAGTTCTGTCTTGAGCTTATTGACCTCGGTTCTGGGACGGTACTTCTCGTTCATCAAGTGCTTGAATGCTGACCACAGTAGTGCGTACGCATCGTCTTGTCCCACTTGCTCTAGATAGGTATTCCACCATGTTAACGCAGAACCTGTGAAGGTATGCGTAGCGTACTTCACTTTGTCCTCTTCAGTACACTTACTTATGGCAAACACCGATTCGACCTTCTCGGTCCACCGTTTCAATCCGATCGGTCCTTCGGTTCCATCAAATTCCAAAGGTTTGCAGGCAGTGAATTCTTTGTAGGTGCATCCTACACGATTTCCTGTACTGCTAGATCCAAGGTTATTGTTGGTATGTAGCGCAGCCTGTACTGCGGCTATGTTTGAAGCTAGAAAAGTACGGAATTCCTCTTCATTCATATTCACGGTGTGTCGCGTAGTCGGTGCCATTTCCTTCAAAATAGTCAAATGGAACAAGTTAATCATACAGAATATTAAAAGTAGTTAATAGTATTTCGTAGCATAATATGAACTCATTTATAAAAGCTTTTTCTTCATATTAGCGTTTTATAAGTTTAAATTCGGGTAGTACCTACCCGTTAAGTTCATACTTAGTAGCTAATATACAATTCAACTACTACAATTCTATATGAAAAACTGATTATAATAATATTTCGCGTTCAAACTTTTATACAATATTTTACAAACTTACAATACCGCTTATTTTACATAAAGCATGAAATATAGCACACAATAAATTTGATACAAGATAGTTGTGAAGATAATTCTAGCTAGTACACAATTCGTTCAGCAAAGGCAATAAAGACACGTAATTCATACGTCCAGAAACAAGTCATGCATTCTGGTTTTACTAGGATTACTTCCCATCCTTGGTCTTGTGGAACATAACCGTTATGGCCGTTGATAAGACAGCGTGTTGTAACGTCGTCAAAAGGACGAGGGTTACGTAATGTCCAACAGTCCCGTAACAATCTAAAAACCTCATTTCTTACCCCAATTACCGACTCCGTCACTTGTGGAAACGTTTTGTTTAATAGTTGTAGCCCGATGTTCTTGTTCTCACTTTGGTGAGAAGCGAACATTACTAATCCGTAAGCATAACATGCTTCTTTATGTTGCATGTTAGCCGCTTTTTCTAAATCACGAAGTCCAATATTCGGATATATTGAGTCAAAATAATTTCTTAACCCGTTGCGTAAAATAGCATTTGGGTTCCCCGCAATATATGCGTCAAAGTAAACACATCGTAACTTATGGGTTTACCAATGTGATATCCCCCATCTTTCAAACGAAAGTCTCTTATAAACCAAGACATTCTTGGAACGTTCTTCGAATGTCTTACAAACTGATCTCGCCTTAAATAGTTGTGCCGAGGAATTCTGACCGACTCTAGACAAGATTTCATCAATCATGTCTCCAGGTAGGTCTCTTAAAATATTGGGTTGTCTATCCATTTTGTGTTTTTAAACTGTAAAATAGACAAGAGTTAGATTCATAAAAAAATACTTATTAATACAAGCAATTTTTACATATATCATAAAGCATAAGCACACTATATTACATATATTACACCACACGAATACAACTATCTTATTCCGACTCGCTCATTTCTTTTTCTTCGGTTTTGGTTCGTTTTGCCAGGTTTCTAGGGATATATGATGTTCCCCTAATACGAGCCGTAATTTTCCACATTGGTTTAGAAAAACCTGGTGGTTTAGAGGTTCCCGGGTCATTGTTACAACTTAAGGACTTCGGGGGTTGACGATACATATAAAGTTCATCGGGGTTGGAATTAGATTTCTCTATTTTTATGCCCTTTCCCTTATTATTTTCTTTTGCCTTTTTAAATTCAGTTGGGGTAATTTCTATAACATCATCGGAATTCTCGTCGGAATCCGATTCATCGGAGAATTGGTAATCCTCCCAATATTTTGCTTCCTTGGCGGAAACACCATTGACCATAATTAACCTTGGTCGGTTGGCTGAGGATTTTCTTTTACTTAACCGTTTTATTATTTCCCCCACCGGTTCTATTTCTTCATCCGGTTCCGATTCTTCTTCCGGTTCCGATTCTTCTTCCGGTTCCGACTCTTCTTCCGGTTCCTCTTCGGGAACTTGTGAATCAGTCCACGAATCATTCCAATTTACATTTGACTCTTCATTATTATTAGGTGAGTCAATGGGACTTGTTCTAGAGGTAGACATCTATCACATAATATCAAACGCGTTAAGAGATTAATATATCACATAATATTCACATGTTAAAAATATATAGTTTCCAACAAAATTTGTTAAGCAATCATTTTTCAAGTAAACACGGTCGAAGTCCAGACTCACTAATGCATCCTAACAAACTCGATAAGACACACTAATGCAAAATTCTGGTTCTCTAAGACCAACGCTCTGATACCAACTGAAATGTCCCGTTCTTATTGATTAAAAACGTTCCATATTAATTGATTTCGTTGCAAGGTTTTGACCTCTATATGAGATGTTTTTCAAAGACTGCATTCATTTTAAAACAAACCATAACCTTTATTTCATCAATAAAGGTTTAAAAAGCTTTACGTAGATTATCAAATAATGATAATCTAAAATATCCTGTTTACACACAACCATTACATAATGGTTTACAATACAAATATGTTACAACAAAATAAGTTTCTTGAATGCAGTTTTTACACAATATCATACAAGCATGGACTCTAAATCTCGTCCTTATTTAAGTATGCGACAGCGGAAGCTCTTAATAATCACCTGAGAATAAACATGCTTAAAACGTCAACAAAAATGTTGGTGAGTTATAGGTTTAACCTATATATATTAAATCATAATAATAGACCACAAGATTTCATATTTCAATACACATCCCATACATAGAGATAAAAATCATTCATATGGTGAACACCTGGTAACTGACATTAACAAGATGCATATATAAGAATATCCCCATCATTCCGGGACACCCTTCGGATATGATATAAATTTCGAAGTACTAAAGCATCCGGTACTTTGGATGGGGTTTGTTAAGCCCAATAGATCTATCTTTAGGATTCGCGTCAATTAGGGTGTCTGTTCCCTAATTCTTAGATTACCAGACTTAATAAAAAGGGGCATATTCGATTTCGATAATTCAACCATAGAATGTAGTTTCACGTACTTGTGTCTATTTTGTAAATCATTTATAAAACCTGCATGTATTCTCATCCCAAAAATATTAGATTTTAAAAGTGGGACTATAACTCACTTTCACAGATTTTTACTTCGTCGGGAAGTAAGACTTGACCACTGGTTGATTCACGAACCTATAACAATATATACATATATATCAAAGTATGTTCAAAATATATTTACAACACTTTTAATATATTTTGATGTTTTAAGTTTATTAAGTCAGCTGTCCTCGTTAGTAACCTACAACTAGTTGTCCACAGTTAGATATACAGAAATAAATCGATAAATATTATCTTGAATCAATCCACGACCCATTGTATACGTATCTCAGTATTGATCACAACTCAAACTATACATATTTTGGAATCAACCTCAACCCTGTATAGCTAACTCCAACATTCACATATAGAGTGTCTATGGTTGTTCCGAAATATATATAGATGTGTCGACATGATAGGTCGAAACATTGTATACGTGTCTATGGTATCTCAAGATTACATAATATACAATACAAGTTGATTAAGTTATGGTTGGAATAGATTTGTTACCAATTTTCACGTAGCTAAAATGAGAAAAATTATCCAATCTTGTTTTACCCATAACTTCTTCATTTTAAATCCGTTTTGAGTGAATCAAATTGCTATGGTTTCATATTGAACTCTATTTTATGAATCTAAACAGAAAAAGTATAGGTTTATAGTCAGAAAAATAAGTTACAAGTCGTTTTTGTAAAGGTAGTCATTTCAGTCGAAAGAACGACGTCTAGATGACCATTTTAGAAAACATACTTCCACTTCGAGTTTAACCATAATTTTTGGATATAGTTTCATGTTCATAATAAAAATTATTTTCTCAGAATAACAACTTTTAAATCAAAGTTTATCATAGTTTTTAATTAACTAACCCAAAACAGCCCGCGGTGTTACTACGACGGCGTAAATCCGGTTTTACGGTGTTTTTCGTGTTTCCAGATTTTAAATCATTAAGTTAGCATATCATGTAGATATAGAACATGTGTTTAGTTGATTTTAAAAGTCAAGTTAGAAGGATTAACTTTTGTTTGCGAACAAGTTTAGAATTAACTAAACTATGTTCTAGTGATTACAAGTTTAAACCTTCGAATAAGATAGCTTTATATGTATGAATCGAATGATGTTATGAACATCATTACTACCTTAGGTTCCTTGGATAAACCTACTGGAAAAGATAAAAATGGATCTAGCTTCAATGGATCCTTGGATGGCTCGAAGTTCTTGAAGCAGAATCATGACACGAAAACAAGTTCAAGTAAGATCATCACTTGAAATAAGATTGTTATAGTTATAGAAATTGAACCAAAGTTTGAATATGATTATTACCTTGTATTAGAATGATAACCTACTGTAAGAAACAAAGATTTCTTGAGGTTGGATGATCACCTTACAAGATTGGAAGTGAGCTAGCAAACTTGAAAGTATTCTTGATTTTATGTAACTAGAACTTGTAGAATATATGAAGAACACTTAGAACTTGAAGATAGAACTTGAGAGAGATTAATTAGATGAAGAAAATTGAAGAATGAAAGTGTTTATAGGTGTTTTTGGTCGTTGGTGTATGGATTAGATATAAAGGATATGTAATTTTATTTTCATGTAAATAAGTCATGAATGATTACTCATATTTTTGTAATTTTATGAGATATTTCATGCTAGTTGCCAAATGATGGTTCCCACATGTGTTAGGTGACTCACATTGCTGCTAAGAGCTGATCATTGGAGTGTATATACCAATAGTACATACATCTAAAAGCTGTGTATTGTACGAGTACGAATACGGGTGCATACGAGTAGAATTTTTGATGAAACTGAACGAGGATGTAATTGTAAGCATTTTTGTTAAGTAGAAGTATTTTGATAAGTGTATTTATGTCTTTCAAAAGTGTATAAATACATATTAAAACACTACATGTATATACATTTTAACTGAGTCGTTAAGTCATCGTTAGTCGTTACATGTAAGTGTTGTTTTGAAACCTTTAGGTTAACGATCTTGTTAAATGTTGTTAACCCAATGTTTATAGTATCAAATGAGATTTTAAATTATTATATTATCATGATATTATCATGTATGAATATCTCTTAATATGATATATATACATTAAATGTCTTTACAACGATAATCGTTACATATATGTCTCGTTTAAAAATCATTAAGTTAGTAGTCTTGTTTTTACATATGTAGTTCATTGTTAATATACTTAATGATATGTTTACTTATCATAGTATCATGTTAACTATATATATATCCATATATATGTCATCATATAGTTTTTACAAGTTTTAACGTTCGTGAATCACCGGTCAACTTGGGTGGTCAATTGTCTATATGAAACATATTTCAATTAATCAAGTCTTAACAAGTTTGATTGCTTAACATGTTGGAAACATTTAATCATGTAAATATCAATCTCAATTAATATATATAAACATGGAAAAGTTCGGGTCACTACAGTTATGCACCTGGAAAACTCTCGGAACCTGAGTAAACGTTTAACACGTATCTGTGCTAATTCCTTTAGTGTTATTATTCCCCAAAATAACTTGGTAATTCCTTTCAAAGTAGCAAATTTTGTCACAGCTCCAGCAAGTCAACTTCGACTTTTCATTCGAAACAACCTTAAAATCACCTTGATATATATGTGTGCTCTTTTATTGTTACCGGGGAACCTTTTATATTCCACCATATTACTATCAGCATTTAATCATCTAAAAACACAATTCTCTTGAAACCACCTTGGATTGATAACCGATGATTCAGATATCGTAGCATCAAATGCAAAGGAAACAGAAAAATTGTAGATGGTCTAAACGGCCAAAAGTTTGATAATAAAGAAGGGAGTGTTAGGAACGCTCAATAAAAAAAATTGATACTGAAAAACGGATTGAGCTAACCACGAAGGAGACCAAGGACAAATACAAGGACCATACTCTATATTCAAAGAATCCAGGTAATTCTGGATCCGTTGAAATCTTTAGAGAATATCTTGCTCCGAAGTCATGTTAAAATCTTGCGGAAAATTTTTCTTCATCAACCTTCGAACTTGGAAATTTCAAAATATCATCATAAATATCTTCGATATTTCTGAGGATATTTTCATAAATATTCTCGTCCGAAATTATATACCTCTTCGTGCTTTCTGTGTTTCATTATATTGGAAACTTCTGTAAAATTTAAGTTTAATTTATGAATGAATTCTAGAGAAATGTAAAGAAATTGATGCATGAATTAGTATAATATAATGACACTTGATCAACGTGATTATATTACAGTAAGTCATGCTGAGTTTCTAATAGAACGTGATGATTCACAGATCATAACGTCATCATGTGCCATGTTACATAACTCTTTCATTCTGCTTAACTTCTGAACATATCAAGAAAGTATATTCTTGATAGTTCTATTCTCAGAGATTCTGGTAATTTGACAAATCAAATCGTGCTATTACAATTTCTCTCTTAGAACATTAGACATGTTCATACCAAAACTCATATCTACATATTCTGGACCATTATTCGCTTGACTTAAAGTCGGGAAGAGAAAACAAAAGCATAGAGCTCCAAAATATAAGAGAAAATATAAAGCCCAATAACAACATGGAGGTTACAAATTGTAGATATTAATACGAATAGCAATATAAAGACACGGTATAATTAAGAATAGTATCACCCCAAGGTAATAGTAGAAGTAAACAGATTTTTTCTGGTGGAAGATTGAAATGAAGGATGACAGAAATGATAATTAGAAAAACATCAAGGATTAGAACTGGATTAAGCATTTTCACAATCTTTTGGATGTATGAACTAAGAAAGAAAATATAAGAATGGCGAGAGTAATGAAACGGAAGAACTTAATTTATAATTGAAATATCAGACAGAGTAATCGAGGCAGATCACCGTATTTAATTATAGAGATCTTAATTTCCTTATTCACCGAAGAATCAAATCTTTTAGATTTCGAATATTTTCTTTAAATCTCTTGAATTCCAGAATTCAACCAAGACAACATCAAAAGTTAAGATGAAACTTTATTATTCATTTCATTTTTTTTTTTTTTTTGTGATAGCTTCATTCGTGCTCTTCGAATAATCGAATTGTTTTATCCTTATTACTCAATGGTAATAAAACTCTATTTATCGGCTCATATGAGTCACAAAAACATTTTTATTGTTAGCCATGATAACCCCACTCAAATTTCGGGACGAAATTTCTTTAACGGGTAGGTACTGTGACGACCCGAAAATTTCCGACCAAATTTAAACTTAATCTTTATATGTTTTCCACACGATAAGCAAAGTCTGTTAAACTAAATCTCAAAATTTTTGAACTGTTTCAGATATCTATTTGATCTTCGACTATTTCCGACGATTTTCGAACCCTTATCTGTAATATATATATATATATATATATATATATATATATATATATATATATATATATATATATATATATATATATATTAATAGAAACTTATATGAGTTACTTTATTTGTGTAAATAAAATAATACATGACATTACTATAAATCTATCTATTTATGAAGAGTACATTGAATATATATAATTTAAAATTTATTTAAGAAACGCTCGTAGCACTCGTTTATCATCTTGATGGTTATTAATCAAGTTAAAACGAACTTATATGATTTTAAAATAAAAGGTGATCCGAAATTGAGTTATATAAGTTATAAGCTTATTAAAAGTATATTTAGGATCTAATTATTTAATTTTAACACTTTTTATATTTTACCCATAAATGAGAGGGACAGTTGATGTAATTTTTATTTATTAAATTAATGACTGAATTTTATACCATAATGACCAAAATAAATAAGTATAGTTAATCTAAAAAATTTGAAATTTTTCTGAAGACTTTTATTCACCACTCATTAACAATGGATACAAAAGTGTCGGTAACTAGCAAACAATATTATGATGGCTATAATGTTATTGAACACATTTTATTTCTTTTCTTATTCTTTAGAATATTAGGATATTATTATATGTATATAAATGACAAACCACTTTCTGCTTTCAACTTGATCCAAAGACCAAACACCTCGAATAATTGCTACATATCACTGTTTCCCTTTGATCACCTCTTTATCTATAATATATATTTATCTATATATACATGTACATTCATTTAGCTACAACTCACCATTTCATTTTGTATTTCACTTATATCGTAACCTTCAACTCAAACATACACCACCACCGTGAGCACACCCACTGGTAACCACCTGCCGCCACCCTCAACCTCCTTTGAACCAACATCTCCATCTATTTTTTCTCTTTCTCTCTTTACGATCTTGATTGTGAATCACCATCTATAATTTATGTCTATGATCCAACCATCCACCATCTTCTTCCTCATGACAAATCACCACCATCTCCACCGTTATCATTATAACCGAAAACCTCACCACTTAAACTGTTTCTATTTGAAAGCTCCATCACCAAACACCACCTACAACCACGGCCGCCACCACTCCAACACCTCATGAAAAATAACCACCATCTAAAACCACGTATACGCTTCTATTCCAGTCCAAACACCATACATCAACACACTATGAACTATTAGCTAGTCGATCACCATTGTATTGATGCTCGGATTCTTTCTGTTCGATAACCAAACCAACACACAACCTACTCGATTCTGTTTGCAGCCCAACCACCATCGAACCACACAACAAACACCACATAAGCCTATGATCACCCTAAACCCACCCTTCGTTCCTACTCCTGCATCTTTCCATTTTAATCGAACAAATCACCTTTCTTTTTATCTTACTTTCTTACTTTCTGTTTTCAATTAAACACCACTAAACTCCTACTCATGTATTTTTTTTCTTTATGTTCTGGTTGAAGTCAAGCACAACACCTCACCACCATCAACCATTAATCATAACTAATCCGATCACCTTCCACACCGCAATATCACTTTTCTCTCTCTCCTCTTTTTAAGTCGCAAACCAGAATCCATCATCAAACCATCGTTTGATTTTCGTTTCAATTACCTGCAGCCCATGTTCTTATCTTACAAAACTGTGAACGAATTTTAATGAATATGAAATAAAGAAGAAATGAGATTTAAGATCACGTGATCTATGAAATTTAGAAAATAATGATGAGTTAGTGATGATAATAAAAGGAATTCGATAACGATTATGATTATAATTATATGATAATTATGATGATGGGTGATGTTACATGGCATGTCAAGAGATGATGATGATGATGATTACGCGTATGATAATGATAACGATGATGATTTTGACCATGACTTGACGATGAAGATGGGGATGATTTATATTTAGGGCTGAATTTTTTTTTATATATACTCATACAGTCGTTTAGTTACAAACCCCAAAACCACAAATTTGTTTATTGGGCCATAAAATTATTAGTTGGGCTTGGTTGTTTTAAATGTGCTACTGTGGGCCGAAATAGGATTCGGCTTCAAATAGATTTGTATGATTGGGCTTTAAGAAGAAAAAAACGGACTGTTGGGTTAAATACAACTGAATGACGAATTTATACAGAAAACTGAACAGAGTAGATGGTTAAGGTGTTGTGTTGGTTAGCGGGAGGTCATGGGTTCGAATCCGGGCTAAGGCGTTTATTTTTATTAAGGCTTGTCTTCAAAGGTTGTACTCTATGTTTATTATTATTATTATTATTATTATTATTATTATTATTATTATTATTATTATTATTATTATTATTATTATTATTATTATTATTATTTGTATTATTATTATTATTATTATTATTATTATTATTATTATTATTATTATTATTATTATTATTATTATTATTATTACTATTACTATTATTATTATTACTATTATTATTATTATTATTATTATTATTATTATTATTATTATTATTATTAGTATCATTAGGATTAAAACCAATATTATTATGATTATTATCATTATTATTATAACATCATTATTTCTTAAACCATCATTATTAGCATTATTATGAAAGGTATTATTTTAGTAAAAGTATTATTTTATTAAAAATTATTATTATCAATATTATTTAAAAAAATAACATTTGTAGTAAAATTATCATTTTTATTACTATGAGGATTATTATTATTATCATTATTATTATTAGTATTATTTTTAGAGACATTATTATTATTTTTATCACTATTATTATTATTATACTATAATTAAAAATTTTATCAGTATTATTATTATTAATATTATCATTATAATCGAATACAACCTTTGTTACTATTATTGATATAAAAATATATTTATAGTAATATTACATATAAGTATGTACTAATCATATTAACATTTTTAACAAATTAGTTATTTTTAATATATATATATATATTGATATAACTATATAAATATTAATCATTTTAAATATATACACAAATTAAATATATATATATATATAATACATAATTTAAGATATAATATATAAATCTGTTCAGTTACGATTATATGTGTTAACATATATACAAATGATATAGGTTCGTGAATCCGAGGCCAACCCTGCATTGTTCAATGTCGTTATATGTATTTTTACTACAAAATACACTATTGTGAGTTTCATTTGCTCCCTTTTTAAATGCTTTTGCAATATATATTTTTGGGACTGAGAATACATAACTGTTTTATGAAATAGACACAAGTGATTGAAACTACATTATATGGTTGAATGGATCGAAGCCGAATATGCCCCTTTTAGCTTGGTAGCCTAAGAATTAGGGAACATCACTAATTTTGAGAATTAGTGCACCCCTAATTGACGCGAATCCTAAAGGTAGATCTATCGGCCCAACAAGCCCCATTCTGGAATTTGGAATACTTTAGTACTTCGAAATTATCATGTCCGATGGGTGTCCCGGAATGATGGGGATATTCTATATGCATCTTGTTAATGTCGGTTACCAAGTGTTCACCATATGAATGATTTTTATCTCTATGCAGTTTGCGAAATGCCTGATATGAGATGTATATATTTATGGAAAAATGAAATCTTGTGGTCTATTAAAATGATAAAAATGAATGTTTACGATAAACTAATGAACTCACCAACATTTTGGTTGACACTTGAAAGCATGTTTATTCTCAGGTATGAAAGAAATCTTCCGCTGTTCATTTGCTAGTATTAGAGATATTACTTGGAGTCATTCATGATATATTTCAAAAGACGTTGCATTCGAGTTGTCGAGTTCATCAAGATTATTATTAAGTCAATTATAGTTGGATATATTATGAAATGGTATGCATGCCGTCAACTGTCGATGTAATGAAAGTTTGTCTTTTAAAAATGAATGTAATGTTTGTAAAATGTATCATATAGAGGTCAAGTACCTCGCGATGTAACCAAATGAAATGTATTCGTCCAGATGGATTAGGACGGGTCGTTAGACATCGGTCGTTTTACGACTTTCGTACGAAATTACGAGTTTTCGACCACGTGAGTTTTAACATAAACTAAAGACCGAGCATGGCGATTGGGGATACGCTACCCAATCCTAATCAAATCCAAAAGCAAGATCTTCTAAAGCAACTACGCGAGTCCACTAGTTCCCACGCTTACCCGAGCCACCGCATCTATGCAAATCTATAAAAATGTAAACAACGAGAGGGTAAGCTAATACTTAGTGAGTGAGAATATACTACATACATATATATGCATAAAATGGACACGCCACACAATATTAAACAAATAACACATACCGGAGCATCCAAGTATAAGGCAAGCTAACCTATGCATACCGTACAATCGCTAAATAACAAGCTAGCAATATCAACAATAAGATACGTTCACCAACGACGATGTCAACAACGCCAATAAGCTATACCCGGTGGGTTAGCTACATCACAACAATACAACAATATAAAAACAATATACAAACGTCCAAGGTTAACCCCTTAACCCAATACCGGAACCGACTACCAATTACCAACATGAAGATTGGCCGAACTACACGAGCCTTAGTAAATCCGCATCCACATGAGATTACTATCTTCAATACCACAACAACATCGAGGTTGGCCGAACTACACGAGCCTTAGTGAATCCGCAACCACATGAGATCACTACCTCAATAAGATGATCGTACTACACGAGTCATCGTGAATCCGAACTACACGAGACTCACTTTCTCAACAAGATGACCGAAACTACACGCGTCATCATGAATCCGCATCCACACGTGATCCACTTCTCCAATCACAACTCAATACCAACCCTTCGCCATTGGGGTTGTATAATCCACATCACAAGCATATGTGATATCGTACACACAAAGTGTGCACCTCGCCAAAGGTGGTCAACCAAAATGCACAACCGTGCCAATTGGACCTATACACAAGTCCATCAAAATCCACCTATATGTGAAGTGAGCTCTATAGCCGAGAACCACTTCACCTGACCCGCACCCATCCTACACATACATATGCACATAGGATATTAACACTCACCTTGTCGCCTTGATGAATGCAATCGACAAATCAACAACGCGCCAATGGAAAGTACCTATTCCATTATCACAATACAAACAACACACTTAGAGTGGATTTACAAACCAACTCAAATCGACACTTAGTGCAATTTTGACCCATTGCACTTCCAGGCACTAAACCGCGTCCAAACTAATCAATAATCACTAACACAAGTGAGAATGGTCCTAATATGCCAATTAAACCCGAACACAAGTGTTAAACACTCGTCTTGCCCAATTTGACACATAAACCCTAATTTTGACCCATTTCAAAATTAATCAACCATATACTCTCAAAAGGGTTCCAACACTTCCAAAATCACTAAACCTAGTGATTAAACCCATTATCAAAGCCTAATCATGGCCAAAACGTCAACCAACCCAAAACCCGCCAAGTGACAAGATTAACTAGTCCCCACAAACCCACTTCATCATCTAAAAGGATTTCACAACTAATCAAGCTCAAACCCTAACTTGAACATCGAATCTAACAAATGAAATTCGGAGTATGAACTTACCAATACTACCACAACGTAGATAGGAGCGAGATGAACAACTTTAAAACCCGAGCCTTGGTGAGAATCCGACTCCTCTGAAAGGACCCGTTCATATACATTATAAACGATTCACAATAGTTGATTACATCGCGAGGTATTTGACCTCTATATGATACATTTTACAAACATTGCATTCGTTTTTAAAAGACAAACTTTCTTTACAACGAAAGTTGACGGCATGCACACCATTTCATAATACATCCAACTATAATTGGCTTAATAATAATCTTGATGAACTCAATAACTCGAATGCAACGTCTTTCAAAATATGCCATGAATGACTCCAAGTAATATCCTTAAAATGAGCTAATGCACAGCGGAAGATTTCGTTAATACCTGAGAATAAACATGCTTTAAATTGTCAACCAAAAGGTTGGTGAGTTCATAGGTTTATCATAACAATCATTTCAATATATTAATAGACCACAAGATTTCCGTTTATAAATATATGTACACTCGCAAGTGTATAAAAGTATTCTATAAGTTGTAGGCACCCGGTAACAAGCCTTAACGTTCATGTTTTACCCTCTGAAGTACACCAGATCAGGTGTGTTTAAAATAACCTCGAAGTACTAAAGCATCCCATAGTCAGGATGGGGTTTGTCAGGCCCAATAGATCTATCTTTAGGATTCGCGCCTACCGTACATAGACAAGTAGTTTAATGTTACCAAGCTAAGGGTATATTTCTGGTTTAAACCCACGTAGAATTAGTTTTAGTACTTGTGCCTATTTCGTAAAATATTTATAAAAACAGCGCATGTATTCTCAGTCCCAAAAATATATATAAAAGGGAGCAAATGAAACTCACAATACTGTATTTCGTAGTAAAAATACATATAACGTCATTTAACAAGTGCAAGGTTGGCCTCGGATTAACGAACGTATCAATATTGAGATTCAATATTGCAGGAAAGTACGTAGACGCAACGGAGATGATAAACACTAGATTGACCTCACGAGCATACCCATGAACTATACCCATCACCTCCATAGCTATAACTCATAATTTCCTTAGCTTCGACTCATTCAAAAAAAACTATTTTCAAATCACTCGGACAGCACTCCGTCGTAATATTTTATGTATACTAATAATATCTTGAAATAATACAGAGCAAATATATATATATATATATATATATATATATATATATATATATATATATATATATATACATAAATCGATTGATAGAGTTTAGAGAAATATATTTTCAAGTTTCTATGAAATAATGAAACCTATTGAATTCTATTTATAATAGATTTTTGAATTATTAAAGTGAATTATTAAAGTATAAATTATTAAAGTGAATTATTAAAGTATGAATTATTAAAGTGAATTATTAAAGTGAATTATTAAAGTATGAATTATTAAAGTGAATTATTAAAGTATGAATTATTAAAGTGAATTATTAAAGTATGAATTATTAAAGTAAATTATTAAAGTATGAATTATTAAAGTGAATTATTAAAGTATGAATTATTAAAGTGAATTATTAAAGTATGAATTATTAAAGTGAATTATTAAAGTTAAAGTAAAGTAAAAGTAAAAGTAAAGTAAAGGTATAGTTAAAGTATAGTAAAAGTATAAAAACTATGTATGTATAATATGCGTATAAATATATATAATATTAATTTAAATCGTTATATATATTTAATGAAATAAAATATAAATATCGTTATATTTATTATACTGGTTAAGTAATGAGTTATCAAAAGTGATTCTAGATATTTATAAAAGTTATATACGTTTTAATAATAAAGTTCTTTTTAAACTGAAAACGTCTTTGTACGTTTGAAAATAGATTAATAGAATATTATGGAAACCAATTCTCCACTAACTTTTGTCTAACTTTCGTAAATGACACTTTTTGTTTTTATTTATAAATAGCTTTACAAATTATTCTGAATATCGTTAAGAGGAATAGATTTTCTCAAATCATAGTGGACCTCTCAACAGAGACTTGTAATCATAATTCAATGTTTCTGATAATTCAATCATTTAATATATATTTTTTTTAATTTCGTGGAAAATCATATTGAAATAAATACGTTCGTGTAAAGTATTATACGTTTAATACTTTATTAATATTCTCAAGTTATAATATATATATACATAACATATCTATTTATATATAATGGTTCGTGAATCGTCGGAATTTGGTCGAGGTTATAATGAATGTATAAACACAGTTTAAAATTCTTGAGATTTAACTTAACAAACTTTGCTTATCGTGTCAGAATAATATAAAGATTAAAGTTTAAATTTGGTCGGAAATTTCCGGGTCGTCACAGTACCTACCCGTTAAAGAAATTTCGTCCCCGAAATTTGATAGAGGTCGTCATGACTAACAATGAGAATGTTATTATAATGATTATAGAGTTTTATCATGTTCAAGAAGAATGGATAAAATAATTCGATTACTCGAAGCGTGTAAGTGAAGTTATCGTAAATGAATGAAATAAGATAATAGTGATTCGTTGTATCTTTTAACGTCATCACGATTGATCTCCGAAAAGAAAATCTTTGTAATCTATATTGGATTTGATTATTCGGCGATTAAGGAAATTATGATCCTCTTCGAATTAATGCGATAATCTATTTTGATTTCACTGTCGGATATTTCACTATAAATCCACCTCATTTGTTTTCTTACAACTCACACCTTCTCAACTCATATTTTAAAGTATTTGTCAATATGCTTCATCCAGTGCTGATTCTTGATATACTCCTCACTTTCATATCTGTCGCTCTTCTTTTTCATCTGCCTCCGGAAGAATCTATTTACTTCTACTATACTCTTTGTTTTATAGTATTTTTAGTTCTCCCGTGTCTTTATATTGCTATATGCATTGATATATACGGTTTGTGATTTCTGGGTTGTTGTTGGGTTTTATATCTTCCCTTATATTTCAAAGTCCTTGCTTCTTCTATAATCATTGTCATCCACAGTTAATGCTCTCTTCTATTTGCTATGATTTATACTCCCATTTCTAGTTCGGAGCTTTGTCCTTTCGTTTCTTCTTCTTGCGATTAAGCACCGCTTGTAATGGTCCAGAATTCGCAGATATAAATTTCGGAATGAACATTATTAATGTTCTAGGAAGGAAATTGTAATGACACGATCTTGACTTGTTACATTACCAGAATACCTCGGAAAAGGCCGAATCATCAAGAAATATTTTCTTGATATTTAGAGATCAAAGAGAATACAAGAGTCGTGTAACATAGCACATGATGACGTTATGATCTGTGAATCATCATGTTCCATTTAGAAACTCAGCATGAATTACTGTAATATAATCACGTTGATCAAGTGTCATTATATTATACTAACTCATGCTTCAGCTCCCAACACTTCTTCAAGAATATTCCTATTTTAAACTCGAATGTTTCAGAATTTAGAAACTAAAATAGTTTCTTTTATGATATAATACAGATAGCGTGAAGAGGTAAATGATTTCAGATAAGAATAATTATAAAAATATCTTCAGAAGTATGGATGATATTTATAATGAAAGATACGATGATATCTTAGAATGTCTAATATCAGAGGATGGTGAAGGATATTATCCGCAGGGATTTAGAGTCAGGAGCAAGGTATTCGTTAATGACTTCAGTAAGTACTGAATCATTTGGATTCTTTGAAGGCAGGTTCAGCCTTTGTGATTTGTCCACAGCCTCCTTCATACTTTGCTCAATCCGTTTTCCAGTTCCAAAGCTTCTCTTTTTCTGAGCTTTGCCAATATACTATCCTTTATCATCCAACTTTTTACTGTTAAGGTCGTTTACAGTTTTTGCTGCTTCATCAGCATTTTTCAAAATTTCGAGAACTGGTTCGCAGTTTAGGGTGTTTTTCAGAAATTTCTCATTCAAAGAATGTAAGTCTTGGAGGTAGACGTTGTGTGTATATGTAATTGTTGATGTAGACATGATGCGTGGTTTCAAAATACTGATTGCTGATTCTCAATAATTGGTATGGCAATTCTTGTTATAAGGTACGAATGAGTATATGATAGGGTTTCGATAATTATAATGATTTTTTTTTTTGAAAGTCAAAGATCAGTGAAGTTGTTGGTAAGTTTATTGCTAATGTGGTGAATATAAACGATTCCCCAGTAACGTTGGCGAAAGGGCAACGTATCTATTGAGGTTATAATAAGACTGTTTTGATTGAGAAGTCGAAGTTGACTTGCTGGAGATGTGACAAAACTGTCTATTTTGAAACGGAATTGAAAAGTTATTTTAGCTAGTAAATGCCAAAGGGTCTAACACGGATACGTGTCGAACTATGACTTGGGTTTTGAGAGTTTTTCAGGTGTATAACTGTGGGTAACATGTGGTTGGATCATCATCTCGATTGTTCCTTAGTTGAAGTGTCTTCAGGAATTTCGAAGGATTTGAGCACATATTGTAATCGTTAATACATATGATGTTCTAACACAGTTTTGAAGTCAAAGTATAGCTTTGAAAGATATAGGAATCTAAGAGTGATGATACTGGTTATATTTCGAATTGAATTATGCGATTTCAAAATCAGAATATGTAATTGAATTTGAATGAGTATGATTGTTTTGATTTATATGAAAGAATGGATATTGTTGTGAAAGTAGGGAGTATAGTTGATGATTGCTGAATCAGTTTCAAAAAATGTAATATATTAATTGTGAATTTATATATCTCTCGGGTATTACCTACCCGTTAAAAATTTTTCACAATTAATATTTTGTACAAAAGAAGTTTATTACAGTCTTTATGAAAATATATGTGTATATTTTCTTTAGATGTAATATAGATTTAATGAGTTAATATTAAATTAAACTCATTTGTTTTATGGTTGGAACTAGAATTGAGTAATCCCTAAAACTTTATAAATTGCATAAGTATTTCTTCAATAATATTGAAATTATGAATCATTACTTTGTTATTTGTTGGTTTTCGTGAAATTCTTGTGAACTTCGCAAGGTACGAATGATGTTATTTGAAAAGTTTCGAGTACATCGATGATGAAAGTGTAAAATCAAACATATGTTCGAATAATACACTTGATTTATTATGAATTGGATTTTTATTGAATTGAGACAGAGATTGTAATTAACGATGGTTAAGTTGCGAACGAAGGACGTACATCATTGCATATTTGTAATATGAATTAACTGAGTAGTTAAGATTCACACATAATAGCTTAGTACGGGAAGATTTATTATGGTTTAAAAATTTATACATATAAAATATACATATAAATCTTTCGATTGAAAATGAGTTAATACTTCATAACTCGTTGATACAATATATTTGTTGTTGATTCGTAATGATGTCCACAATGATTCTTGAACTGACAGAGTTTGTGATGTTACAGGTGCTATTGATTCTGACGATACTGACGGCACTGACTGTGCTGATGATGCTACGGTCCTGTTGATGCTGTTGGTAAAACAAATCTAGCTTGTAAATCGTACACCATTTTCGATCAAAGTTTCTACTCTACCATCTCCGTTCACTCATCCGATTTACGGTCAGAATTAAATAATCTCTAAGATTTTGGAGATTACATAACTGCCACAGAGATATCTCTTCAATGAAGTTTATGAATTAATACTTCATCGTTTGTTGTTGTTGTTGATATTCCTGGATATTTACAGGGGGTATGACGTTGATGTTTGAGATACAGATTGTGATGTTGCGGTGTGGGATGTGGATGTTGTTATTGGTGGTGGTGATGGTACTGTTGGTGTTGCTGATGGTGGTACTGTTTATGCTGCTGGTGCTGCTGCTGGTGTTTGTAACCTTTACACCATATTCTCCAAAGCCACTACCCGAGAGCGAAGCTCGTTCACTTCTTCTATTACACCGGGGTGATTGTCGGTTCGGACGAGCGGATAAATAAAATCTAGAATTTGGTGTAGTATGTAATCGTGACGAGATACTCTAGAAATAAGAGAGAAAATGGTGTTTCGGATAGGTTCGCCGGTAAGTGCTTCAGTTTCTTCGCCAAGAGGGCAATGTGGTGGATGGAAGGGATCACCTTCTTCTTGTCTCCAATGATTAAGGAGGCTACGAACCCATCCTCAATTCATCCAGAATAGATGATGACTAATTGGTTGATCCATTCCGGTCACACTGCTTTCGGAACTTGAGTGGGATTCCATTTCGGAATCCGAGGGACTTGAACTAATGACAAATTCCATTTCGTACGATTGAATAAAGAATTTTTCGATATGAAATGATTTTCCGGCTATCGGGTGGTATTCTAATTATATAGAGCAAAAGGTTTCGTAGATTACGGAGGAATTTACGGAATATGTCAGGAAAAGTTTACAGTAACAGATACGCTAAGATATGAATTAGTAGATACACTAAGATATGAATTTTGTCTATACACTATTCATGCAATCAATGCAATAAGATGTGTCTAGACTAAGAATGATAAGCAGGTAATTTTCGACAAGAATGATGAGCAAAACTTTTGAAATGCAGACACGGTCGAAGTCCAGAATCACTAATGCATCCTAACGACTATCAGTTAGACACACTAATGCAGACCTGGTTCGCTAAGACCACCGCTCTGATACCAACTGAAAGGACCCGTTCATATACATTATAAACGATTCACAATAGTTGATTACATCGCGAGGTATTTGACCTCTATATGATACATTTTACAAACATTGCATTCGTTTTTAAAAGACAAACTTTCTTTACAACGAAAGTTGACGGCATGCACACCATTTCATAATACATCCAACTATAATTGGCTTAATAATAATCTTGATGAACTCAATAACTCGAATGCAACGTCTTTCAAAATATGCCATGAATGACTCCAAGTAATATCCTTAAAATGAGCTAATGCACAGCGGAAGATTTCTTTAATACCTGAGAATAAACATGCTTTAAAGTGTCAACCAAAAGGTTGGTGAGTTCATAGGTTTATCATAACAATCATTTCAATATATTAATAGATCACAAGATTTCCGTTTATAAATATATGTACACTCGCAAGTGTATAAAAGTATTCTATAAGTTGTAGGCACCTGGTAACAAGCCTTAACGTTCATGTTTTACCCTCTGAAGTACACCAGATCAGGTGTGTTTAAAATAACCTCGAAGTACTAAAGCATCCCATAGTCAGGATGGGGTTTGTCAGGCCCAATAGATCTATCTTTAGGATTCGTGCCTACCGTACATAGACAAGTAGTTTAATGTTACCAAGCTAAGGGTATATTTCTGGTTTAAACCCACGTAGAATTAGTTTCAGTACTTGTGCCTATTTCGTAAAACATTTATAAAAACAGCGCATGTATTCTCAGTCCCAAAAATATATATAAAAGGGAGCAAATGAAACTCGCAATACTATATTTCGTAGTAAAAATACATATAACGTCATTTAACAAGTGCAAGGTTGGTCTCGAATTCACGAACGTATCAATATTGAGATTCAATATTGCAGGAAAGTACATAGACGCAACGGAGATGATAAACACTAGATTGACCTCACGAGCATACCCATGAACTATACCCATCACCTCCATAGCTATAACCCATAATTTCCTTAGCTTCGACTCATTCAAAAAAAACTATTTTGAAATCACTCGGACAGCACTCCGTCGTAATATTTTATGTATACTAATAATATCTTGAAATAATACAGAGCAAATATATATATATATATATATATATATATATATATATATATATATATATATATATACATAAATCGATTGATAGAGTTTAGAGAAATATATTTTCAAGTTTCTATGAAATAATGAAACCTATTGAATTCTATTTATAATAGATATTTGAATTATTAAAGTGAATTATTAAAGTATGAATTATTAAAGTGAATTATTAAAGTATGAATTATTAAAGTGAATTATTAAAGTATGAATTATTAAAGTGAATTATTAAAGTGAATTATTAAAGTATGAATTATTAAAGTGAATTATTAAAGTATGAATTATTAAAGTGAATTATTAAAGTATGAATTATTAAAGTGAATTATTAAAGTATGAATTATTAAAGTAAATTATTAAAGTATGAATTATTAAAGTGAATTATTAAAGTATGAATTATTAAAGTGAATTATTAAAGTATGAATTATTAAAGTGAATTATTAAAGTTAAAGTAAAGTAAAAGTAAAAGTAAAGTAAATGTATAGTTAAAGTATAGTAAAAGTATAAAAACTATGTATGTATAATACGCGTATAAATATATATAATATTAATTTAAATCGTTATATATATTTAATGAAATAAAATATAAATATCGTTATATTTATTATACTGGTTAAGTAATGAGTTGTCAAAAGTGATTCTAGATATTTATAAAAGTTATATACATTTTAATAATAAAGTTCTTTTTAAACTAAAAACGTCTTTGTACGTTTGAAAATAGATTAATAGAATATTATGGAAACCAATTCTCCACTAACTTTTGTCTAACTTTCGTAAATGACACTTTTTGTTTTTATTTATAAATAGCTTTACAAATTATTCTGAATATCGTTAAGAGGAATAGATTTTCTCAAATCATAGTGGACCTCTCAACAGAGACTTGTAATCATAATTCAATGTTTCTGATAATTCAATCATTTAATATATATATTTTTTAATTTCGTGGAAAATCATATTGAAACAAATACGTTCGTGTAAAGTATTATACTGTCACACCCCCAGTTAGGGCCTGGGTGAAATGTGACTTAATATCAAATCAACCAACATATTATAATATACGAGAACAATACTAAATGATAAAACAAACTTTATTGAGCACGCAGCGGAAAATGAAACGTAGTTACAATGATAGGAATAACAATAATGGAAATGTTCACATGCAGAAGTAATAAATGCGATATCTCTTGATCCTATGTCCAAGTAGCATCACATAAGCAGTAAGTATAAGAGCTTGAATCAAACAGCACCTGAGACAAAACATGCTAAAGTGTCAACCAAAAGGTTGAGTGAAGTTCATAGGTTTAACAAATAAGTTTGACCGTTTGTTTTAGACCACAAGATTTAATTTGTAAGGTTGATCTCCCGCAGGATCAAAAAGTAGATCTCGCAGATCCAAAAGTTATGCCAGTGCGTGATATTTAGACTAAACGTTCAAGTTTGCCCCATGACAAGTTGTGTCTGTCCTTGTCGGTTTAAATTTCATTATCAAGTAATACAAAGACTGAGTCAAATGTATCGGGGACGTTACTCCCGATAGGCCTACCCCCAATAAATAAGCATGCCGCAGCACTTAAAAATATCACTGTAGGGACTTAGTCGGACATAGCCGGGTATAGCATAGTTTTAGCAGTTGGTACTTGTGTCTAAATTGTAAATAGTAAAAGCAGCATGTGTCTCACCCCAAAAAGTTAAATAAGTTTGCTAGCAATAAAGAGTGGGGCTATGAATTCACCTTAGTAAGTAGAGAGAGTTATTCCTCAGAATAGAGAGTTGAACGAGTGAGCAGGAAAGTCAACCTATTGACATTTAAGAGTAGTTAAGTGTTTTGCCCATGTTTAAGTTTAAGTATGTGTTTAAGTATAGTTTGTTTTACTAAGTTTCTATTCCTAGTAAGTTACTATTTTTATAAAGTTTCTATTTTTAGAAAGTTTCTTATTTTACTAAGTTTCTATGACTAGAGAGTTTCTACTTTTATGAGTGTTTCCATTTTAGGATACTTGCCGTATTAGATAAGCTTCCAATCACCCCTTTCCCTTCGAATGGCTAATTTAGATCTAGGGGCTTGAGCCATAGGACCCTTTAAATCGGAAGTCCAAACCCTCTGCCTAGAATCTCGTAGAAACCATTCGTCAAGAAAGTTCGAAGATCTATACATCTCTAATACATATCCCAAAATGTTTGTGTGCTACAATATAAGTAGTAGGTTATAGGTGCTAGTAATAGTAATAGTATATACATGTTAAGTACTAGTATAAGTAGTATTAGGGTTTAAGGTTTTAATATGTATATGTATATATAAAAATATATATATATATATTTTTTTTTACATGTATATATGTATATATAAATCTAGGTGTGTTTATGGATAACAAGTTTATAATATGAATATGAATTAACAAAGATTAAAGTTTATGTAAATAGTTTAGGGTTTATGTTATACCTTTGAAGATTCAAGATAATTAACAAAGAAAAGATGAACACGATGAAGATGGAAGATCAAAGCCTTAAAAATCTTGAAGAACTCCTTGAAGATTCTTGAAGAACACGAAGAACAAGCTTGAAGATCCGAATACCACAAGAGAGGGAGAGGGAGAGATTGTTTTTGAGAGAGGATTTTGGTGTGATTTGTGAATGAGGAACTAGGAGTTT
Organism: Rutidosis leptorrhynchoides; assembly: GCF_046630445.1. Classification (NCBI taxonomy): domain Eukaryota; kingdom Viridiplantae; phylum Streptophyta; class Magnoliopsida; order Asterales; family Asteraceae; genus Rutidosis; species Rutidosis leptorrhynchoides. Next base: position 79,782,042 of record NC_092337.1, on the reverse strand, counting down.
ATATAGTGCAAGTATTAGAGTGTTAGTCAACATAAGGATGTTCTAATTAATGATTTTATTTTATTTTATAATTTTTAGTCAACAATAGGTGGTACTAGTTTATATATATATTATTTTAATTTTTAGTCAACATAAGGATGTAATTGTTTAAGATTCTTTAGTCTCATTATTATTACTATTATTACTATTATTATTTTTACATTTACTACATGATAAGTATTATTTCTTTTTACTAATTCATGACTTGTATATATTTAGTTCTCAATTGTTTTATTATTTATATAAATGTCAATTTTTATTTATTACTTATAGGTTATCAGTTATAATATTACATAAATGCATAAATTTTAATTAGCAGTGAGTGTCGACTAACAGTTTATTATTTTCATCTTTTATTAACTTGTCAATTATTGCACAAAGTTAATTAATATGTTTTCTAACTCTTAATACTTAACAATTGTTGATTAAAGTTTAATCATTAAGTTTTGATTATATTGTTTGGGCATTTAATATTGGAAAAATATAGAATGGAAAAATGAGGGTCGTTATAGTACCTCCCCGTTATTGAAAACTTCGTCCCGAAGTTTTTAGGTAGTTTTCTCGTTTGCATCAGCAGTTGAGAAGAGATGGGGATATTTCCGTTTCATATGGTCTTTGCGTTCCCAGGTATATTCGGGGCCTCTACGCGAATTCCACCGGACTTTAACGATAGGTATATTGCTTTTACGCGTTTGTTTGACCTCTCCTTCCATGATTTCTATAGGTTCTTCAACGAAGTGCATTTGCTCATCAATGCGGACATCATCCAGAGGAATAACGAGTGTGTCATCGGCAAGACACCGTTTAAGATTTGAGACATGAAACACATCATGTACTTGACTAAGTTCGGTTGGCAGTTCTAATCGGTATGCCACGGGACCGACTCTTTCAGTGATTGTGAATGGTCCAACATATCGTGGACTGAGTTTACTTCGCTTACCGAAGCGGACAACACCTTTCCAAGGGGATACTTTCAACATGACTTTATCTCCAACTTGGTATTCGATGTCTTTTCGTTTCTTATTGGCATAGCTTTTCTGTCGGCTACGGGCAGTTTCTAAACGTTGCTTGATTTGAACGATCTTTTCGGTAGTTTCGTGAATAATTTCAGGACCAGTTAAATGTCTGTCCTCAAGTTCATCCCAACACAAAGGAGATCTACACTTCCGTCCATATAAAGCTTCAAAAGGTGCAGCCTTAATGCTGGAGTGATAACTGTTATTATAAGAAAATTCAACCAAAGGTAGATGTCTATCCCATCCTTTGCCGAAATCGATTGCACAAGCACGTAGCATATCCTCCATAGTTTGAATGGTTCGTTCACTTTGACCATCGGTTTGCGGATGATAAGCTGTACTCATGTCGAGTTGAGTTCCAAGAGCAGATTGTAAAGTTTTCCAAAATCTAGAAACAAATCGACTATCGCGATCAGAAATGATCGAGATAGGAACACCATGACGTGAGACGATTTCTTTAATATAAAGCTGTGCTAATCTCTCCATCTTGTCGGTTTCCTTGATTGGTATGAAATGTGCAGATTTAGTAAGACGATCAACTACGACCCAAATAGTATCGTTACCGTTCGAAGTCTTAGGTAACTTAGTAACGAAGTCCATAGTGATACCTTCCCACTTCCACTGCGGAATGTCGGGTTGTGTCAACAGACCAGAAGGCTTTTGATGTTCGGCCTTGACTTTCAAACAAGTGAGACACTTACTAACATAAGTAGCAATATCGGCTTTCATGTTAGGCCACCAGTAGAATTCCTTCACATCGTGATACATCTTACTGGAACCGGGATGGATAGAATATCTAGTCTTATGTGCTTCATCCAAGACTAGTTCGCGAAGATTACCAAAACGAGGAACCCAGATTCTATTGCCAAAGTACCGTGTACCATTAGCTTTCACTTGAAGTTGGTTCTCAAAACCAATAGGTCCTTCACCTTCGATAAGTGTCGGTCTAATAGCTTCCAATTGAGCTTCACAGATTCGTGAAATAAGATTCGATTTGATTTTTAGGTTTAAAGCACGAACACGTTTAATATCATCTTTTCGACTAAGGGCATCGGCAACTACATTCGCCTTGCCAGGATGATATTTCAGCTCACAATAATAATCGTTCAATGTCTCGAGCCATCGACTTTGCCTCATATTCAGCTGTTTTTGATCAAAGATGTGTCGAAGACTTTTATGGTCAGTGTACACCGTAAAGTGATTACCATAGAGATAATGTCTCCATATCTTTAATGCAAATACCACGGCACCTAACTCTAGGTCATGTGTGGTATAGTTTACTTCATGTTTCTTCAACTGTCTAGATGCATAGGCGATAACCTTCTCTCGTTGCATTAAAACACAACCAAAGCCATGCTTTGAGGCATCGCAGTAAACAAAAAAGTCGTCGGTACCTTCAGGTAAAGAAAGAATCGGGGCTGTGGTCAACTTCTCCTTCAGAATCTTGAAAGCAGATTCCTGTTCTTCGGACCACTCAAATTTCTTCCCTTTTTGAGTCAGCTTTGTAAGAGGTTTGGCAATGAGAGAAAAATCTTTTATAAACCTTCGATAGTAACCGGCAAGTCCCAAAAATTGACGAATATGCTTTGCAGTCTTTGGTATCTCCCAGTTCTGAATAGCAGTAATCTTAGCTGGATCGACATGTATTCCGTTTCTATCAACAACATGTCCGAGAAATTGTACGGTTTTGAGCCAAAACTCGCACTTAGAAAATTTAGCATAAAGTTGTTCCTTTCGTAAGAGTTCAAGAATCATGCGCAAATGTTGCTCATGCTCTTTCTCATTCTTCGAATAGATCAAGATGTCGTCAATGAATACGATGACAAATTTGTCAAGATACGGTTTACAAACACGATTCATGAGGTCCATGAACACGGCAGGAGCATTAGTTAAACCAAAAGGCATGACACAGAATTCATAGTGCCCATAACGAGTGCGAAAAGCAGTCTTAGGAATATCGGATTCCTTGACCTTGAGTTGGTGATAACCGGATCTTAAATCAATCTTTGAATAAACACTTGACCCTTGAAGTTGGTCAAATAGATCATCAATACGTGGCAACGGATAACGGTTCTTGATAGTAAGTTTGTTAAGTTCGCGGTAATCAATGCACATCCTTAATGTACCATCCTTCTTTTTAACAAACAGAATAGGAGCTCCCCAAGGGGACGAGCTTGGACGAATGAAACCTTTATCCAATAGTTCTTGGAGTTGGTTAGATAATTCCTTCATTTCGGAAGGTGCTAAACGGTATGGTGCTTTAGCAACAGGAGCAGCACCAGGAGTTAAATCAATTTGGAATTCAACTTGTCGAGGAGGTGGAATACCCGGAAGATCTTCGGGAAACACATCGGGAAAGTCTTTAACTACTGGTACATCTTCAATTCGCTTCTCTTTCGATTCAATCAGATTAACGTGGGCTAGAATAGCTGGATAACCTTTCATAAGGTATTTGCGGGTTTTAATACAGGAGATAATATTGAGATTGGAACCACTCTTTTCACCTTGGATAATAAGAGTCTCTCCATTTCCTAATGGAACATGAATGGTTTTATCGTAACACATGATCGCAGCTCTTAATGGACGTAACCAATCCATTCCAACTACGACATCGAAACTTCCTAGCTCGACCGGCAAAAGGTCTATCTTAAATTCTTTGCTGGCTAAGATTAGGTTGCAGTTTTTATAAATTTTATCAACTTTCATGATCTTTCCATTGGCTACTTCTACTAATCGTTTAGTTTCTAAGGGTTGAGGCTTTTCAGTAAATAGGGTACAAAATTCATTAGATACGTAACTTCGGTCGGCACCAGTATCGAATAAAATAGTTGCGTAGCAATTATTGACGAGATACGTACCCGTGATGACCTCATCTTCATCTCGGGCTTCAGCAGCAGTAATAACAAATGCACGACCCTTTGCAGCAGTAGTATTGGCTCCAGTAGCAGGATTATCTCTCTTCTTAGGGCAATTTGGACTAATGTGTCCCTTTTCCCCACAAGTATAACAAGTAGGAGGAGCTTTGGCAGGAACAATAGATTTATTCTTTGGAGGAGTCCTACACGTCTTAGCTACGTGTCCCACTTTCTTACACAACGAACAAGTGGCAGTGCACTGCCCCGGGTGATGCCTTTCACAACGAACACAAAAAGGATAAGTGCCCTTATAATTCGTACTTGTACTATCCATAAGCTTTTTACTAACATTCTGATTAGAACCTTGAGACGGCTCAAACTTCCTCTTACCATCATTACCCTTGGTTTCAACTTGCTTATTGGCCGACGCCCTTCTTCTCTTGGCCAACATGAGATTTTGTGCCATGAGAATCACAGCATCCAAAGTAACCTTCTCAGCAGCAATAACATTCCCTTGAACATCCTCGGGAAGACCTTCAATATACCGCTCAATTCTTCTAGCTTCAGTAGGAAACATTTCAGGACATAGAGTAGAAAGCTCCAGATAACGATTGGTATAATTCTCAATGTCAGTACCCTTGACCCTGAGTTCCCAGAACTCAGCTTCAAGCTTCTGAACTTGACTCCTTGGGCAGAATTTGTTGACCATCATACTTTTGAGTTCGTCCCATGGAATTGCATTAGCATTATCAATTCCTACGGACTTGGCATAAGCAGTCCACCAAGTTAAAGCATTACCACCCAACGAGCTAGTGGCATACTTTACTCGATCATCATCACCACAGTTGCAAATACGGAAAATAGATTCCATCTTTTCGAACCAACGAACTAGTTCGACAGCTTCTTCGTTTCCCTTAAAAGCGGGAGGGTGACAGTTTGTAAAGTCCTTGTAGGAACAAGGTTTTGGTTGAGTATTAGCATGATTAGCTTGGGCGTTGCCTTGGGCAGCAGCGAGTAACTGTTGGAATTGCTCAGTAGTTAACACAACGTTGTTAACGGTAGGTGCAGCTGGACGAACCATGATGTCACTACATAAAAGTGAACATATGTTTGATAAGTTTAACAAGTTATAAGTTTGAGTAATCACAAGTATGAATAAACTAAAGTATTGATATCGCATGATATTAATAAAACACTTTATATTATTAGAACGAGGCATTAAATAAGCCTTTATTACACGATTCGGAAATAGAAATTGTTTAAGGCACAGCCTTTACATAGATGGAAAATAGGAAAAATAACTAGGAAATATTAAGATTGAAGTAGTCTTCATATTTCGTCTCCAACCTTCTTCATAAACTCCTCAACTTTCTCATTTTTCGTCTTTTGTTTCTCATAGAGATACTCGAAGTTGTCATAAAGGTTGGTAACACGACTGTTTACGGCATTAGTGTTGTACTCTCTTATGGCAAGTTGTTCGTCGACTCGACCTTTCTCCATTTTCATTCGGACATCAACATCCTCCTTGAGGTAAGCAAGTGATTGCTTTCCCCAGCGAGTGTTGCGTTCTTCCTCGCACTTTAGCATCAGCAACTCCTTTCTTAGCTCGACGTTTTCTTTCATAAGTTTCTTCATTCGACGATCCACTCTTTCCATGTGGCGAAGTAGACCTCCAATGTTTCTCTCGGTATCATTTCGTAATCTCATGATTTCATACTTAGGACCATCATAAAAAGGAGATCGGGCTCTCTTCCTTGATGGACCAACTTCTTCATGCCGTTTTCCCTTATCTTGGGTTCTCGGAGTTGGGTAGTATTGAGGAGACCCATGTGAATCTAAAATAGTATTCGGGCTATAATTCAGCGGTGGTGAAGCAGGACTATAAAGAGGACTTCGAACTGGTCTCGAAGTTGAAGAGTGTCCAACACCTACTTCGGTGGTAGGGTTGTGAGTTGCTTTGTTGGGCTTGTTAACGTTTGAGCTTGACATCCTATCATTAGGAAAGAGACCTTGATTAGAATCTTTGAGTCAAGTTTATTAAAGCATAATTGTTAAGATTATACGACAATCCTAAGTGCTTTAAGTCTAAGGCAGGAAAGGTTATAGTTTCCTAGATTGCTAAGGCACCCTAGCTAACAAGTAAGGCACACATAAAAATGCAATCCTGGTTCTCTATAACAGCCTGGTTTGCTCTGATACCAATCTGTCACACCCCCAGTTAGGGCCTGGGTGAAATGTGACTTAATATCAAATCAACCAACATATTATAATATACGAGAACAATACTAAATGATAAAACAAACTTTATTGAGCACGCAGCGGAAAATGAAACGTAGTTACAATGATAGGAATAACAATAATGGAAATGTTCACATGCAGAAGTAATAAATGCGATATCTCTTGATCCTATGTCCAAGTAGCATCACATAAGCAGTAAGTATAAGAGCTTGAATCAAACAGCACCTGAGACAAAACATGCTAAAGTGTCAACCAAAAGGTTGAGTGAAGTTCATAGGTTTAACAAATAAGTTTGACCGTTTGTTTTAGACCACAAGATTTAATTTGTAAGGTTGATCTCCCGCAGGATCAAAAAGTAGATCTCGCAGATCCAAAAGTTATGCCAGTGCGTGATATTTAGACTAAACGTTCAAGTTTGCCCCATGACAAGTTGTGTCTGTCCTTGTCGGTTTAAATTTCATTATCAAGTAATACAAAGACTGAGTCAAATGTATCGGGGACGTTACTCCCGATAGGCCTACCCCCAATAAATAAGCATGCCGCAGCACTTAAAAATATCACTGTAGGGACTTAGTCGGACATAGCCGGGTATAGCATAGTTTTAGCAGTTGGTACTTGTGTCTAAATTGTAAATAGTAAAAGCAGCATGTGTCTCACCCCAAAAAGTTAAATAAGTTTGCTAGCAATAAAGAGTGGGGCTATGAATTCACCTTAGTAAGTAGAGAGAGTTATTCCTCAGAATAGAGAGTTGAACGAGTGAGCAGGAAAGTCAACCTATTGACATTTAAGAGTAGTTAAGTGTTTTGCCCATGTTTAAGTTTAAGTATGTGTTTAAGTATAGTTTGTTTTACTAAGTTTCTATTCCTAGTAAGTTACTATTTTTATAAAGTTTCTATTTTTAGAAAGTTTCTTATTTTACTAAGTTTCTATGACTAGAGAGTTTCTACTTTTATGAGTGTTTCCATTTTAGGATACTTGCCGTATTAGATAAGCTTCCAATCACCCCTTTCCCTTCGAATGGCTAATTTAGATCTAGGGGCTTGAGCCATAGGACCCTTTAAATCGGAAGTCCAAACCCTCTGCCTAGAATCTCGTAGAAACCATTCGTCAAGAAAGTTCGAAGATCTATACATCTCTAATACATATCCCAAAATGTTTGTGTGCTACAATATAAGTAGTAGGTTATAGGTGCTAGTAATAGTAATAGTATATACATGTTAAGTACTAGTATAAGTAGTATTAGGGTTTAAGGTTTTAATATGTATATGTATATATAAAAATATATATATATATATATTTTTTTACATGTATATATGTATATATAAATCTAGGTGTGTTTATGGATAACAAGTTTATAATATGAATATGAATTAACAAAGATTAAAGTTTATGTAAATAGTTTAGGGTTTATGTTATACCTTTGAAGATTCAAGATAATTAACAAAGAAAAGATGAACACGATGAAGATGGAAGATCAAAGCCTTAAAAATCTTGAAGAACTCCTTGAAGATTCTTGAAGAACACGAAGAACAAGCTTGAAGATCCGAATACCACAAGAGAGGGAGAGGGAGAGATTGTTTTTGAGAGAGGATTTTGGTGTGATTTGTGAATGAGGAACTAGGAGTTTATATAGTGCAAGTATTAGAGTGTTAGTCAACATAAGGATGTTCTAATTAATGATTTTATTTTATTTTATAATTTTTAGTCAACAATAGGTGGTACTAGTTTATATATATATTATTTTAATTTTTAGTCAACATAAGGATGTAATTGTTTAAGATTCTTTAGTCTCATTATTATTACTATTATTACTATTATTATTTTTACATTTACTACATGATAAGTATTATTTCTTTTTACTAATTCATGACTTGTATATATTTAGTTCTCAATTGTTTTATTATTTATATAAATGTCAATTTTTATTTATTACTTATAGGTTATCAGTTATAATATTACATAAATGCATAAATTTTAATTAGCAGTGAGTGTCGACTAACAGTTTATTATTTTCATCTTTTATTAACTTGTCAATTATTGCACAAAGTTAATTAATATGTTTTCTAACTCTTAATACTTAACAATTGTTGATTAAAGTTTAATCATTAAGTTTTGATTATATTGTTTGGGCATTTAATATTGGAAAAATATAGAATGGAAAAATGAGGGTCGTTATATATACGTTTAATACTTTATTAATATTCTCAAGTTATAATATATATATACATAACATATCTATTTATATATAATGGTTCGTGAATCGTCGGAATTTGGTCGAGGTTATAATGAATGTATGAACACAGTTTAAAATTCTTGAGATTTAACTTAACAAACTTTGCTTATCGTGTCGGAATAATATAAAGATTAAAGTTTAAATTTGGTCGGAAATTTCCGGGTCGTCACATCCTTCTTCTCCAAATCAAGCTCTCTCTCTCTCTCTCTCTCTCTAAACCCTTCCTCTCTCTCTAGATACAAGTGTGTGAGTGAAAAGAGGTGAAATGAGGATAAGATAGCCCATGGATCAGTTTTGTGGCTCATAAACCGACCCTAAAGTGAAAATACCAAAATACCCCTTAATAACTCAATTTATCACAGCTGGCCCGTCAGTTCTGTTGGATGGCGTCCCAGATCTTGGACGGTGTCCAACTCTTCTACACTGGATGGCGTCCCCAAACTTGGACGGCGTCCCATACAACTAAAATAGGAATAGAGCCTTACAACTCTCCCCCACTTAGAATCGATCACGTCCTCGTGATCCTCATCACTTAACCGAACGGACCACAGTCAACGGTCCTCAATCATAGTCCCAATCCGACCTTCCCAGGCAATTCTTCTCTATAAATCACCTTTAACAACTAAATCCTCATTCGCGATTTATCAAGTCCACAATTCCGAGCACTAAAACTTGCTCAATCCCTCATTTCGGGAAAACTCAACCAATCTCGTACATAGATATCAACCCTTTAGCGCACGCCTAACAAGTACAAACCTAAAGTAACCAAGTTTCGACCTAAGGTTAACAACCCAAATGATGAAGACCGAACAAAACGAATCCTTACGGATAACACTTATCTCTAAACATCCCTCGTAGTGCGCAATACGACCAATACGCAACCATCGTAACATCATAAGCAAACGGCTAAAACCAATAGCGCCCAAAACGACTATGGCAACTGTAGTGACCCGAACTTTTCCATGTTTATATATATTAATTGAGATTGATATTTATATGATTAAATGTTTCCAACATGTTAAGCAATCAAACTTGTTAAGACTTGATTAATTGAAATATGTTTCATATAGACAATTGACCACCCAAGTTGACCGGTGATTCACGAACGTTAAAAATTGTAAAAACTATATGATGACATATATATGGATATATATATAGTTAACATGATACTATGATAAGTAAACATATCATTAAGTATATTAACAATGAACTACATATGTAAAAACAAGACTACTGACTTAATGATTTTTAAACGAGACATATATGTAACGATTATCGTTGTAAAGACATTTAATGTATATATATCATATTAAGAGATATTAATACATGATAATATCATGATAATATAATAATTTAAAATCTCATTTGATATTATAAACATTGGGTTAACAACATTTAACAAGATCGTTAACCTAAAGGTTTCAAAACAACACTTACATGTAACGACTAACGATGACTTAACGACTCAGTTAAAATGTATATACATGTAGTGTTTTAATATGTATTTATACACTTTTGAAAGACTTCAATACACTTATCAAAATACTTCTACTTAACAAAAATGCTTACAATTACATCCTCGTTCAGTTTCATCAACAATTCTACTCGTATGCACCCGTATTCGTACTCGTACAATACACAGCTTTTAGATGTATGTACTATTGGTATATACACTCCAATGATCAGCTCTTAGCAGCCCATGTGAGTCACCTAACACATATGGGAACCATCATTTGGCAACTAGCATGAAATATCTCATAAAATTACAAAACCATTAGTAATCATTTATGACTTATTTACATGAAAACAAAATTACATATCCTTTATATCTAATCCATACACCAACGGCCAAAAACACCTACAAACACTTTCATTCTTCAATTTTCTTCATCTAATTGATCTCTCTCAAGTTCTATCTTCAAGTTCTAAGTGTTCTTCATAAATTCCAAAAGTTCTAGTTTCATAAAATCAAGAATACTTTCAAGTTTGCTAGCTCACTTCCAATCTTGTAAGGTGATCATCCAACCTCAAGAAATCTTTGTTTCTTACAGTAGGTTATCATTCTAATACAAGGTAATAATCATATTCAAACTTTGGTTCAATTTCTATAACTATAACAATCTTATTTCAAGTGATGATCTTACTTGAACTTGTTTTCGTGTCATGATTCTGCTTCAAGAACTTCGAGCCATCCAAGGATCCATTGAAGCTAGATCTACTTTTCTCTTTTCCAGTAGGTTTATCCAAGGAACTTAAGGTAGTAATGATGTTCATAACATCATTCGATTCATACATATAAAGCTATCTTATTCGAAGGTTTAAACTTGTAATCACTATAACATAGTTTAGTTAATTCTAAACTTGTTCGCAAATAAAAGTTAATCCTTCTAACTTGACTTTTAAAATCAACTAAACACATGTTCTATATCTATATGATATGCTAACTTAATGATTTAAAACCTGGAAACACGAAAAACACCGTAAAACCGGATTTACGCCGTCGTAGTAACACCGCGGGCTGTTTTGGGTTAGTTAATTAAAAACTATGATAAAATTTGATTTAAAAGTTGTTATTCTGAGAAAATGATTTTTATTATGAACATGAAACTATATCCAAAAATTATGGTTAAACTCAAAGTGGAAGTATGTTTTCTAAAATGGTCATCTAGACGTCGTTCTTTCGACTGAAATGACTACCTTTACAAAAACGACTTGTAACTTATTTTTCCGACTATAAACCTATACTTTTTCTGTTTAGGTTCATAAAATAGAGTTCAATATGAAACCATAGCAATTTGATTCACTCAAAACGGATTTAAAATGAAGAAGTTATGGGTAAAACAAGATTGGATAATTTTTCTCATTTAAGCTACGTGAAAATTGTTAACAAATCTATTCCAACCATAACTTAATCAACTTGTATTGTATATTATGTAATCTTGAGATACCATAGACATGTATACAATGTTTCGACCTATCATGTCGACACATCTATATATATTTCGGAACAACCATAGACACTCTATATGTGAATGTTGGAGTTAGCTATACAGGGTTGAGGTTGATTCCAAAATATATATAGTTTGAGTTGTGATCAATACTGAGATACGTATACACTGGGTCGTGGATTGATTCAAGATAATATTTATCGATTTATTTCTGTACATCTAACTGTGGACAACTAGTTGTAGGTTACTAACGAGGACAGCTGACTTAATAAACTTAAAACATCAAAATATATTAAAAGTGTTGTAAATATATTTTGAACATACTTTGATATATATGTATATATTGTTATAGGTTCGTGAATCAACCAGTGGCCAAGTCTTACTTCCCGACGAAGTAAAAATCTGTGAAAGTGAGTTATAGTCCCACTTTTAAAATCTAATATTTTTGGGATGAGAATACATGCAGGTTTTATAAATGATTTACAAAATAGACACAAGTACGTGAAACTACATTCTATGGTTGAATTATCGAAATCGAATATGCCCCTTTTTATTAAGTCTGGTAATCTAAGAATTAGGGAACAGACACCCTAATTGACGCGAATCCTAAAGATAGATCTATTAGGCCTAACAAACCCCATCCAAAGTACCGGATGCTTTAGTACTTCGAAATTTATATCATATCCGAAGGGTGTCCCGGAATGATGGGGATATTCTTATATATGCATCTTGTTAATGTCGGTTACCAGGTGTTCACCATATAAATGATTTTTATCTCTATGTATGGGATGTGTATTGAAATATGAAATCTTGTGGTCTATTGTTACGATTTGATATATATAGGTTAAACCTATAACTCACCAACATTTTTGTTGACGTTTAAAGCATGTTTATTCTCAGGTGAATACTAAGAGCTTCCGCTGTTGCATACTAAAATAAGGACAAGATTTGGAGTCCATGTTTGTATGATATTGTGTAAAAACTGCATTCAAGAAACTGATTTCGATGTAACATATTTGTATTGTAAACCATTATGTAATGGTCGTGTGTAAACAGGATATTTTAGATTATCATTATTTGATAATCTACGTAAAGCTTTTTAAACCTTTATTTACGAAATAAAGGTTATGGTTTGTTTTAAAAATGAATGCAGTCTTTGAAAAACGTCTCATATAGAGGTCAAAACCTCGCAACGAAATCAATTAATATGGAACGTTTTTAATCAATAAGAACGGGACATTTCAGCAACGCTAATCCCAAGGTGTACAAAATCAACTATTATCACACCCGTAACAACATGTGAGCGAAACACGGCTATCGCATTACTAATCACACAACATGGTCCTCACGACCCCACCGTTGGCGTATAAAACAACCAATAGATCACACTACATGGTCCTTACGACCCCACCATTGGCATATAAAACAACCAATAGATCACACAACATGGTCCTTACGACCCCACCATTGGCGTATAAAACAACCAATAGATCACACATCATGAAGGCTGGCCGAAACTACACGCGCCTTAGTGAATCCGCAACCACACGCGACTCACTACCTTCACCGCACAACAATCGGGATTGGCCAAACTACACGCACCCTAGTGAATCCGAACTACACGAGAGTCACTATCCCAAAAGAATGACCGCAACCACACGTGTCATTTGTGAATCCGAACTACACGAGACTCACTTCCTCAATATAATGACCGCATCCACACGAGTCATTTGTGAATCTGAACTACACGAGACTCACTTTCACAATACGATGACCGCAACCACACGAGTCATTTGTGAATCTGCATCCACACGTGATCCACTTTCCAAATCTCAACACAGGAATGGTACTCCCATTCCCCATCGGTACTCGAATTTCCCGATAACGTTATACCATACCGATATAACACTACACCCATGATGAAGTTAGCAGACCGAATCAACAGCCATAACCCACCAATCACATACGCTCTTTTGGCCTCAAACAACAAGTAGTGCAACATCGCACAATGCTACACTATAGTGAATCCTAACGGATTACACTAACCATTCACCACAACGAAGTATATACGCATACTAAAAATCATTCCACACCGCCTGGAATTTCCGCACACGAATCATACGCACATGCGAACATCGCTATCACAATCGAGCAAGAACCACCTATATCGCACATAGGCACAAAACAATAATTCTCTAGAAGAGAATCCGATACACACATCCCTTAACCGAGGGATTTCACCTTGCTCGTCAAACACGTCCATTATCTCTCAACGAGATTTACCACATTATCACCTCGGTGATAATTTACATCCAAAACCATCAGCACAATTTAACCGTAATTGTACTCTACCACAAATCGAGCAAATCTAGGTCTCGACACAATTTCCGGATCTACCAAAAGCATCATCCGAAATCTCACACTAAAACTTCCTCGTGCGGGAGTGTAACTCCCCCACTTGGAACTACGTTCCATAACCGCATCTTGCACAACCGTACAATGCTACCAAAGGTAGACTTTACTAACGATTGGGTTCACACGAACCATCACCACATCTTGCTCCAACCTTGAGCACACGAAGGATCTCAACCTATTCTTAAACACTTCGAACGAAGAGTTCACCGTAAGTATACAAACTTTACTCTCGCAATCATCCAATTGCTATAGTTTGTCCACTTCCACCTAGTCACTCATGTACCTAAGGGATTTTCCCCGGTACCCTAAGTACAATGTAACCGCAACACCATCGGAGTCGAATACTACGCTAGTAGGTATGAAAGAGGCACCTAACGTCGCGTCATGTAGACTCCATTACCAACATACATCGAGATCAAACACTCGATCTCAAGGGTTTCATCCACCTGATGAACCTCACGGTTCATCAACTTTTACACGAGAGCGAACACGCTCTAACATCCGAACACCAAAGCCCACACACATGGCTTGGTAGAAACATTTCTCAATACTAAGGAATGCTTGGTTGCACCAAGTCTTACGCCCTTCGCCCAATCAACCAAAACGTCACCCTAGGGTAATTCCATTAGGAATGTCACCCCTAACAATAATACGCACAACACAGTCGAAACCTTAAGGGTCTCACCCGAACGAGCTTAACGACCAGATACCAACCAAATACCTAAGCACCCAAAGGTTCACACAATAGGGTCAAGGCACAACACACCATCCGTACACTCTACCGAGTGCAACCCGAAACCATAAACATAAGCCGCCCGCTCGCTACGGATCATCTCCAGCGAAGAATAAAGTTTAGCTAAGACTTACGTACACACTGCATGTTATTACTATCGAACAACATACAATATCACATTAAAAGTACCTGACACAGCATCGTTGGACTTTCGTGCTCCACTACTCATCTCGAAGTCGCGATCTAACCTCTTAACCCGATCGTCAAATGATTCAGAACACTCCGACTTTCGGTGTCCCTCCTTCTGACAAACAAAGCACCTGATCGTGCTTTAAGGTACACCCGTACAATCTCGTGCACACTTAAAACACGTAGGCCGTAACCTCCTAACTTTTTGGTCTGCTCAGCAATCAACTCGGAACACTCTAACTTTCGGTGTCCTTCCTTTCGGCACTTAAAACATGTGTCATTGTTAGAAGGCGCATCCGTGCAATCACACGACAAATGACCCCGCTGTGAACAGTTATAACACGTAGGTACGTAACCTCTCTTACTCTTCTTCTTCACATTCCCGTCGCCTTCAGGCGTACTTCTTGCCCTCTTATCAGGAGCACCATGCGACTCTAACATTGCAAGTACTTTTCCATCATCACTACCTCGAGGTTCGGAAAACCTCTTCTCAAACGCTTCCCTTACGACTTTAGTCACTTGGTCTCGGACCATTTCGATTACATGCCCTTCGATCCATTCTTGGAGTTCTTGCTTAACCTTGTCGGCAAAAACCGAGGCATATCGTTCAAACGAAGCCTCAATCATTAACGTTAAGTCATCCTTCCCCGCAGGAATGGGCTCGTCCATTCCGTATCCATCTTCCGTCTTCATTCTAAGGAATGCAAACGATTAGATCACGAACGTATAAACCACACACATAACACCGCCCCATCTTGCTAAACACTCGTTGTACATCACTTGCTAGACACGATTTGCACCCGTAATAAGGTTTGCAAGTCCTTATTACGCATACACACCGTATCGGCTCGTTAGTACAACGACCGCCTCGCTCGATGATATATGCAACGCAAACATAAACAAAACACAACGCAATCACATATTAATAATATCCGCATATTAATATAAATGTTAGCCCACCTACAAACAAGGCACTAACTATAACCCATTCCGACCCCCTACAAGTCCCGCACAAAAGTAAGCACACACAAAAGTCTAAGTCTAGGCACTTATCTTGAAATGTCCCGTTCATATCGATTATAAACGTTCCATATTAATTGATTTCGTTGCGAGGTTTTGACCTCTATATGCGACGTTTTTCAAAGACTGCATTCGTTTTTAAAACAAACCATAACCTTTATTTTATTGACTAGGTTAAAAAGACACCACCTAGATTATCCAGAAATGATAATCTAAAAATATCTAACTTACACACTACCAATACATATTGGTTTACAATATTAATATGTTACAATAAAATAAATCTCGAATGCAGTTTTAAACAATATTATACAAGCATGCTGACACCAAATCTTGTCCACATATTAGCATGCAACAGCGGAAGCTCTTAATAATCACCTGAGAATAAACATGCTTTAAACGTCAACAAAAATGTTGGTGAGTTATAGGTTTAACCTATATATTTATCAAATTCTAATAATAGACCACAAGATTTCATATTTCAATATACATCCCATACATAGAGATAAAAATCATTCATATGGTGAACACCTGGTAACCGACATTAACAATATGCATATAAGAATATCCCCTATCATTCCGGGAAATCCATCGGACATAATAAAACAACATCGAAGTACTAAAGCATCTGCAACCATGGATGGGGTTCGTTAGGCCCAATAGTTCTATCTTTAGGATTCGCGTCAATTAGTAGATCGGTTTACTAATTCTTAGGTTACCAAGCAAAAAGAGGCATATTTGGCTTCGATCATTCACCCATATAATGTAGTTTCATTTACTTGTGTCTATTTCGTAAAACATTTATAAAACTGCATGTATTCTGATCCCAAAATATTAGATTTTAAAAAAGTTGGACTATAACTCACTTTCACAGATTTTTACTTCGTCGGGAAGTAAGACTTGGCCACTGGTTGATTCACGAACCTATAACAAATATGTACATATATATCAAAGTATGTTCAAAATATATTTACAACATTTTTAATACGTTTATGTTTTAAGTTTATTAAGTCAGATGTCCTCGTTAGTAACCTACAACTAGTTGTCCACAATTAGATGTACAGAAATAAATCGATATATATTATCTTGAATCAATCCACGACCCAGTGTATACATGTCTCAGGCTAGATCACAACTCAAAGTATATATATTTTTGGAATCAACCTCAACCCTGTATAGCTAACTCAAACATTACTGCATATAGAGTGTCTATGGTTGTTCCAAATAATATATATACATGGGTCGATAAGATATGTCAAAACATTTGCATACGTGTCTATGGTATCCTAAGATTACATAATATATTAGAATACATGTATAATACAATATAAGTTAGCTAGGATATGATTTGTATAGAATTGTTACAATATTTCCCGTAGCTAAAACAATTAAAAAATATCCAATCTTGTTTTACCCATAACTTCT
This sequence comes from Rutidosis leptorrhynchoides, assembly GCF_046630445.1. Classification (NCBI taxonomy): domain Eukaryota; kingdom Viridiplantae; phylum Streptophyta; class Magnoliopsida; order Asterales; family Asteraceae; genus Rutidosis; species Rutidosis leptorrhynchoides. The sequence goes on along the minus strand of NC_092337.1, from coordinate 79,764,931 downwards.
TCATTTTAAATCCGTTTTGAGTGAATCAAATTGCTATGGTTTCATATTGAACTCTATTTTATGAATTTAAACATAAAAAGAATAGGTTTATAGTCAGAAATATAAGTTACAAGTCATTTTTGTAAGAGGTAGTCATTTCAGTCGAAAGAACGACGTCTTGATGACCATTTTGAAAAACATACTTCCACTTTGAGTTTAACCATGATTTTTGGATATAGTTTCATGTTCATAAGAAAAATCATTTTCCCAGAAGAACAACTTTTAAATCAAAGTTTATCATAGTTTTTAATTATCAAACCCAAAACATCCCGCGGTGTTACTACGACGGTGTATATCCGGTTTTACGGTGTTTTTTCGTGTTTTTAGGTTTTAAATCATTAAGTTAGCATATCATATAGATATATAACATGTGTTTAGTTGATTTTAAAAGTCAAGTTAGAAGGATTAACTTTTGTTTGCGAACAAGTTTAGAATTAACTAAACTATGTTCTAGTGATTACAAGTTTAAACCTTCGAATAAGGTAGTTTTATATATATGAATCGAATGATGTTATGAACATCATTAATATCTCAATTTTAGTAGGTAAACCTACTGGAAATGATAAAAAAGTAACTTGAGCTTCAAAGGATCTTTGGATGGCTTGAAAGTTCTTGAAGCAGAATCATGACACGAAAACAAGTTCAAGTAAGATTTCCACTCGAAATAAGATTGTTATAGTTATAGAAATCGAATCAAAGTTTGAATATGAGTATTACCTTGTATTAGAAAGATATATTACTATAAATAAGAAAGATTTCTTGAGGTTGGATGATCACTTTACAAGATTGGAAGTAAGCTAGTAAACTTGGAAGTATTCTTGATTTTATGAAACTAGAACTTACAGAATTTATGAAGAACACTTAGAACTTGAAGATAGAACTTGAGAGAGATCAATTAGATGAATAAAATTAAAGAATGAAAGTGTTTGTAGGTGTTTTTGGTTGTTGGTATATGGATTAGATATAAAGGATGTGCAATTTTGTTTACATGTAAATAAGTCATGAATGATAACTAATGGTTTTGTAATTTTATGAGATATTTCATGCTAGTTGCCAAATGATGGTTCTCACATGTATTAGGTGACTCACATGGGATGCTAAGAGCTGATCATTGGAGTATATATACCAATAGTACATACATCTAAAAGTTGTGTATTGTACGAGTACGAATACGGTTGCATACGAGTAAATTGTTGATGAAACTGAACGAGGATGTAATTGTAAGCATTTTTGTTAAGTAGAAGTATTTTGATAAGTGTCTTGAAGTCTTTCAAAAGTGTATGAATACATATTAAAACACTACATGTATATACATTATAACTGAGTCGTTAAATCATCGTTAGTCGTTACATGTAAATGTTGTTTTGAAACCTTTAGGTTAACGATCTTGTTAAATGTTGTTAACCCATTGTTTATTATATCTAAAGAGATGTTAAATTATTACATTATCATGATATTATGATATATTAATATATCTTAGTATGATATATATACAGTTAAATGTTGTTACAACGATAATCGTTACATATATGTCTCGTTTCGAAATCATTAAGTTAGTAGTCTTGTTTTTACATATGTAGTTCATTATTAATACACTTAATGACATGTTTACTTATCATTTATCATGATTAAACATAGTGTATCAATATCTTAATATGATTCTATGTATTTAGTAAGACGTTGTTATAACGATAATCGTTATATATATCGTTTCGAGTTTCTTAATTCAATAAACTCAATTTTATGTATATAACTCATTGTTAAAATACCTAATGAGATACTTACTTATCATAATATCATGTTAACTATATATATAATCATATATATGTCAACATATAGTTTTTACAAGTTTTAACGTTCGTGAATCACCGGTCAACTTGGGTGGTCAATTGTCTACATGAAACTCATTTCAAATAATCAAGTGTTAACAAGTTTGATTGCTTAACATGTTGGAAACATTTAATCATGCAAATATAGTTTTCAATTAATATATAATCATGGAAAATTTTGGGTCACTACAGTACCTACCCGTTAAATAAATTTCGTCCCGAAATTTTAAGCTGTTGAAGGTGTTGACGCATCTTCTGGAAATAGGTGAGGGTATTTTAGCTTCATCTAATCTTCATGCTCCCAGGTGAATTCGGGTCCTCAACAAGCATTCCATCGAACCTTAACAATTGGTATCTTGTTTTACTTAAGTCTTTTAACCTCACGATCCATTATTTCGATGGGTTCTTCAATAAATTATAGTTTTTCGTTAATTGTAATCTCATCTAATGGAATGGTGAGATCTTCTTTAGCAAAACATTTCTTCAAATTCGAGACATGAAAAGTATTATGTACCCCGGCGAGTTATTGGGGTAAGTCAAGTGGGTAAGCTACTGGTCCGACACGATCTATAATATTGAATGGTCCAGTGTACCTTGGATTTAGTTTCCCCCGTTTACCAAATCGAACAACGCCTTTCCAAGGTGAAACCTTAAGCATAACCATCTCCCCAATCTCAAATTCTATATCTTTTCTTTTAATGTCCGCATAGCTCTTTTGTCGACTTTGGACAGTTTTCAATCGTTGTTGAATTTGGATGATCTTCTCGGTAGTTTCTTGAATTATCTCCAGACCCGTAATCTGTCTATCCCCCACTTCACTCCAACAAATCGGAGACCTGCACTTTCTACTATAAAGTGCTTCAAACGGCGCCATCTCAATACTCGAATGGTAACTGTTGTTGTAGGAAAATTCTGCTAACGGTAGGTGTCGATATCAACTGTTTCCGAAATCAATAACACATGCTCGTAGCATGCCTTCAAGGGTCTGTATCGTCCTTTCACTTTGCCCGTCAGTTTGTGGATGATAAGCAGTACTCATGTCTAGACGAGTCCCCAATGCTTGTTGCAATGTCTGCCAAAATCTTGAAACAAATCTGCCATCCCTATCTGAGATAATAGAGACTGGTATTCCATGTCTGGAGACAACTTCCTTCAAGTATAATCGCCCCAACTTCTCCATTTTATCATCTTCTCTCATTGGCAGAAAGTGTGCTGACTTGGTAAGACGATCGACTATTACCCAATTTGTATCATAACCACTTGCAGTCCTTGGCAATTTAGTAATGAAATCCATGGTAATGTTTTCCCATTTCCATTCCGGGATTTCAGGTTATTGAAGTAGACCTGATGGTTTCTGATGTTCAGCTTTGACCTTAGAACACGTCAAACATTCTCCTACGTATTTAGCAATATCAGCTTTCATACCCGGCCACCAAAAGTGTTTCTTGAGATCTTTGTACATCTTTCCCGCTCCAGGATGTATTGAATATCTGGTTTTATGTGCTTCCTTAAGTACCTTTTCTCTCACATCTCCAAACTTTGGTACCCAAATTCTTTCAGCCCTATACCGGGTTCCGTCTTCCCAAATATTAAGATGTTTCTCCAATCCTTTGGGTATTTCATTCTTCAACTTTCCTTCTTTTACAACTCCCTGTTGCGCCTCCTTTATTTGAGTAGTAAGGTTAGTACGAATAATTATATTCATAGCTTTTACTCAAATGGGTTCTCTGTCCTTTCTGCTCAAGGCGTTGGCTACCACATTTGCCTTCCCCGGGTTGTAACAAATCTCAAAGTCGTAATCATTCAACAATTCAATCCATCCACGCTGCCTCATATTCAGTTGTTTCTGATTAAATATGTGTTGAAGACTTTTGTGATCGGTATATATAATACTTTTGACCCCATATAAGTAGTGCCTCCAAGTCTTTAATGCAAAAACAACTGCGCCTAATTCCAAATCATGCATCGTATAATTCTGCTCGTGAATCTTCAATTGTCTAGACGCATAAGCAATTACCTTCATTCGTTGCATTAATACACAACCGAGACCTTGCTTTGAGGCGTCACAATATATCACAAAATCATCATTCCCTTCAGGTAATGACAATATAGGTGCCGTAGTTAACTTTTTCTTCAATAATTGAAACGCTTTCTCTTGTTCATCCTTCCATTCAAATTTCTTCCCTTTATGCGTTAATGCAGTCAAGGCTTTTGCTATTTTGGAAGAATCTTGGATGAATCTCCTATAATAACCAGCCAGTCCTAAAAATTGGCGTATATGCTTCGGAGTTTTCGGGGTTTCCCACTTTTCAGCGGTTTCAATCTTTGCCGGATCCACTTGAATACCTTCTTTGTTCACTATGTGACCGAGGAATTGAACTTCTTCCAACCAAAATGCACACTTTGAAAACTTAGCGTACAGTTTTTCTTTCGTCAACAACTCTAGCACTTTTCTCAAATGTTCTTCGTGCTCTTGATCATTCTTTGAGTAAATAAGTATGTCATCGATGAAAACAATGACAAACTTGTCAAGGTATGGTCCACACACTCGGTTCATGAGGTCCATGAACACAGCTGGTGCGTTAGTCAACCCAAACGGCATAACCATAAACTCGTAATAACCGTAACGCGTCCTGAAAGCAGTCTTCGGAATATCATCCTCCTTTACCCACATTTGATGATACCCGGAACGTAAATCGATCTTCGAATAAACCGACGAGCCATGTAGTTGATCAAATAAGTTATCGATTCTCGGTAGTGGGTAACGATTCTTGATGGTAAGTTTGTTCAACTCTTGATAGTCGATACACAACTTGAATGTACCATCCTTCTTTTTGACAAACAAAACAGGAGCTCTCTATGGTGATGTACTTGGTCGTATAAAACCACGCTCTAAAAGTTCTTGTAATTGGCTTTAGAGTTCCTTCATTTCGCTGGGTGCAAGTCTGTATGGAGCACGAGCTATTGGTGCAGCTCCTGGTACGAGATCTATTTAAAATTCAACAGATCGGTGTGGAGGCAGTCCCGGTAATTCTTTTGGAAATACATCGGGAAATTCTTTTGCGACGGGAACATCATTGATGTTCTTTTCTTCGGTTTGTAGTTTCTCGACATGTGCTAGAACAGCATAGCAACCTTTTCTTATTAGTTTTTGCGCCTTTAAATTACTAATAAGATTTAGCTTCGCATTGCTCTTTTCTCCGTACACCATTAAGGGATTTCCTTTTTCTCGTACAATGCAAATTGTATTTTTGTAACATACGATTTCTGCTCTATCCTTTTTCAACCAATCCATACCAATTATCACATCAAAACTCCCTAACTCTACTGGTATCAAATCAATCTTAAATGTTTCGCTAACCAAATTAATTTCTCGATTCTGACATATATTATCTGTTGTAATTAATTTACCATTTGCTAATTCTAGTAAAAATTTGTTATCCAAAGGCGTCAGTGGACAACTTAGTTTAGCACAAAAATCTCTACTCATATAGCTTCTATCCGCACCCGAATCAAATAAAACATAAGCAGATTTATTGTCAATAAGAAACGTACCCGTAACAAGCTCCGGGTCTTCCCGCGCTTCTGCCGTATTAATATTGAAAACTCTTCCGCGGCCCTGCCCACTAGTATTCCCCTGATTCGGGAAATTTCTACTAATGTGGCCCGGTTTTCCACATGCAAAGCAAACTATGGCAGCATTAACTGTTCCGACATTATTTGTTCTTTTAATTCTGGTAAACTTTGGTCCGTAGGCCTCACACTTTGTCGCACTATGACCATTTCTTCTGCACCTAGTGCAAAATGTCGTGCAGAACCCCCGGTGATTCTCTTCACACCTTTGGCATGACTGTTTTTGATTTTTTTTGCCATTGTTGTTATTGAGATTGTTGTTGGGATTGTTATTGTTGCTATTGTTGTTGTTGTTATTGTTGTTGGGACGGTTATTGTAGTTGTTGTTAGGACGTTTGTTGAAGTTGTTGTTGCGATTGATGTTGCGGTTGTTGGGATAGTTATTGCGATTGTGGTTGTGATTGTTGTTATTGTATTGGTGACTCTTGTCATTGGTTTCTTCCCACTTTCTCTTGACTTGTTTCATGTTAGCCTCTTCAGTCATCTGCTCTTTAATCCTTCCTTCGATCTGGTTCACTAATTTGTGAGCCATTCGACCTGCCTTTTGTATGGAGGCGGGCTCGTGTGAGCTCACATCTTCTTGAATCCTTTCCGGTAACCCTTTTACAAATGCGTCGATCTTCTCTTCTTCATCTTCGAACGTTCTGGGGCACAATAGGCACAATTCGGTGAATCGTCGTTCGTACGTGGTGATATCGAAACCTTGCATTCGTAATCCTCTAAGCTCTACCTTGAGCTTGTTGACCTCGTTTCTGGGACGATACTGCTCGTTCATCAATTGCTTAAATGCTAACCACGGTAGTGCGTAAGCAGCATCTTGTCCTACCTGCTCGAGATAGGTATTCCACCATGTTAGCGCCGTACCTGTGAAGGTATGCGTAGCGTACTTTACTTTGTCTTCTTCAGTACATTTACTTATGGCAAACACCGATTCAACCTTCTCTGTCCACCGTTTCAATCCAATTGGACCCTCGGTTCCATCAAATTCCAAAGGTTTGCAGGCAGTGAATTCTTTGTAGGAGCATCCTACACGATTTCTTGTGAAATTAGTTCCACTGCTAGATCCAGAGTTATTGTTATTTTTCATCGCAGCCTGTACTGCGGCTATGTTTGCTGCAAGGAAAACACGGAAGTCTTCCTCGCTCATGTTCAAATTCTGACGAGTCGCCGATGCCATTTCCTTCAAAAATAGCCCAAAAGAATTAAGTTAATCATATAGAATTTTAAGAGTAGTCAATAGTATTTCGTAGCATAGTATGAACTTATTTATAAAAGCTTTTTCTTCATATTAGCATTTTATAGTTTTTAATTCGGGTACTACCTACCCGTTAAGTTCATACTTAGTAGCTAATATACAATTCAACTACTACAATTCGATATGAAAAACTGATTATAATAATATATCACATACAAATATTCTTCAAACTTACAACTTCGCTATATTACATATAACATGAAATATAGTACACTTTGATACAGGACAGTTTTGAAGATAAATCTAGTTAATACGCAAGTTGTTCAGCAAAGGAAATAAAGACACGTAATTCATAAGTCCAGAAACAAGTCATGCATTCTGGTTTTACTAAGACTACTTCCCATCCTTGGTCTTGTGGAAAATAACCGTTATGACCATTGGCTAGCCAGCATGTTGTAATGTCGTCAAAAGGACGAGGGGTTCGTAATGTCCAACAGCCCTAATAATCTAAAAACCTTGTTTCTCACCCCAACTACTGAATCCGTCACTTGTGGGAAGGTTTTATTTAAAAGTTGCAATCCGATGTTCTTTTTCTCACTTTGGTAAGAAGCGAACATCACTAACCCGTAAGCATAACATGCTTCTTTATGTTGCATGTTAGAAGCTCTTTCTAATTCACGAAATCTTATGTTGGGATATGTTGAGTCAAAATAGGTTCTTAACCCGTAGCGTAAAATTGCATTTGGATTCCTCGCATTTAACGCTTTAAAGAAAACACGGCGTAACTTACGGTCTCCCCAATATGATATACCCCACCTATCAAAGGAAAGCCTTTTATAAACTAAGGCATTTCTGGAAAGTCTTTCAAATGTTTGACAAGTTAATTTTTCCATAATTAATTGTGCTGATGAATTCTGACCGACTCTAGACAAGATTTCCTCAATCATATCCTCTGGTAGATCTTCTAAAATATTCGGTTGTCTACCCTTAACTTCCATTTTGTTTTTATACTGTAAAATAGACAAGGATTAGATTCGTAAAAGTTAATTAACAAACAATACTAGCAATTTTTACATAGAACATAAAAGTACAAACACACTACAATACATATAATACACAACATGATTACAACCCTCTAATCTGAATCACCGGTTTCTTCTTCTTCGGACTTGGTTCGTTTTCCTAATTTTCTAGGAATATATGGTGTTCTTCTAATACGAGCCGTCGTTTTCCATAATGGTTTAGAAAAACCTGGTGGTTTAGAGGTTCCCGAGTCATTGTTACATTTTAGGAAATACGGATGTTGCCGATACATATATAGTTTATCGGGGTTGGAATCGGGTTTCTCTATTTTTATACCTTTTCCCTTATTATTTTCTTTCGCTTTATTAAATTGGGTCGAGGTAATTTCTATAACATCATCGGAATCCTCATCGGGATCCGATTCATCAGAAAATTGGTAATCTTCCCAATATTTTGCTTCCTCGGTGGAAACACCATTGACCATTATTAACTTTGGTCCATTGGTTGAGGATTTTCTTTTATTTAATCGAATTACTGTAGGTATCAATATTTCTTCCTCCGAAACCTCTTCTTCTTCCAGTTCCTCCTCTTCCGGTTCCTCCTCTTCCGGTTCCTCTTCTTTCGATTCCTCCTCTTCCAGTTCCTCCTCTTCCGATTCCTCCTCTTCCGGTTCTTCTTCGGGAATTTGTGAATCTTCCCAAAATATATTCGACTCTTCATTATTATTAAGTGAATCGATGGGATTTGTACTAGTGGTAGACATCTATCACACAATATCAAACACATTAAGAGGTTAATATATCACATAATATTTACATGTTAATAATATATAGTTTCCAACAAAAGTGTTAAGCAATCGTTTTTAAAGAAAACACGGTCGAAGTCCAGACTCACTAATGTATCCTAACAAACTCGATAAGACACACTAATGCAAATTTCTGGTTCTCTAAGACCAACGCTCGGATACCAACTGAAATATCCCGTTCATATCGATTATAAACGTTCCATATTAATTGATTTCGTTGCGAGGTTTTGACCTCTATATGAGACGTTTTTCAAAGACTGCATTCATTTTTAAAACAAACCATAACCTTTATTTTATCGACAAGGTTAAAAAGACACCACCTAGATTATCCAGAAATGATAATCTAAAAATATCACACTAACACACTACCAATACATATTGGTTTACAATATTAATATGTTACAACAAAATAAATCTCGAATGCAGTTTTAAACAATATTATACAAGCATGCTGACACCAAATCTTGTCCACATATTAGCATGTAACAGCGGAAGCTCTTAATAATCACCTGAGAATAAACATGCTTTAAACGTCAACAAAAATGTTGGTGAGTTATAGGTTTAACCTATATATTTATCAAATTGTAATAATAGACCATAAGATTTCATATTTCAATATACATCTCATACATAGAGATAAAAATCATTCATATGGTGAACACCTGGTAACCGACATTAACAAGATGCATATAAGAATATCCCCTATCATTCCGAGAAATCCATTGGACATGATAAAACAACATCGAAGTACTAAAGCATCCGCAACCATGGATGGGGTTCGTTAGGCCCAATAGATCTATCTTTAGGATTCGCGTCAATTAGTAGATCGGTTTACTAATTCTTAGGTTACCAAGCAAAAAGGGGCATATTCGGCTTCGATCATTCACCCATATAATGTAGTTTCATTTACTTGTGTCTATTTCGTAAAACATTTATAAAACTGCATGTATTCTCATCCCAAAATATTAGATTTTAAAAGTGGGACTATAACTCACTTTCACAGATTTTTACTTCATCGGGAAGTAAGATTTGGCCACTGGTCGATTCACGAACCTATAACAAATATGTACATATATATCAAAGTATGTTCAAAATATATTTACAACATTTTTAATACGTTTATGTTTTAAGTTTATTAAGTCAGTTGTCCTCGTTAGTAACCTACAACTAGTTGTCCACAATTAGATGTACAGAAATAAATCGATATATATATTATCTTGAATCAATCCACAACCCAGTGTATACACGTCTCAGGCTAGATCACAACTCAAAGTATATATATTTTTGGAATCAACCTCAACTCTGTATAGCTAACTCAAACATTACTGCATATAGAGTGTCTATGGTTGTTCCAAATAATATATATACATGGGTCGATATGATATGTCAAAAAATTTGCATACGTGTCTATGGTATCCCAAGATTACATAATATATTAGAATACATGTATAATACAATATAAGTTAGCTAGGATATGATTTGTATAGAATTGTTACAATATTTCCCGTAGCTAAAACAATCAAAAAATATCCAATCTTGTTTTACCCATAACTTCTTCGTTTTAAATCCGTTTTGAGTGAATCAAATTGCTATGGTTTCATATTGAACTCTATTTTATGAATCAACACAGAAAAAGTATAGTTTTATAGTCAGAAATATAAGTTACATGTCGTTTTTATAAGAGGTAGTCATTTCAGTCGAAAGAACGACGTCTTGATGACCATTTTGAAAAACACACTTCCACTTTGAGTTTAACCATGATTTTTGGATATAGTTTCATGTTCATAAGAAAAATCATTTTCCCAGAAGAACAACTTTTAAATCAAAGTTTATCATAGTTTTTAATTATCAAACCCAAAACAGCCCGCGGTGTTACTACGACGGCTTATATCAGGTTTTACGGTGTTTTTCGTGTTTTTAGGTTTTAAATCATTAAGTTAACATAGCATATAGATATATAACATGTGTTTAGTTGATTTTAAAAGTCAATTTAGAAGGATTAACTTTTGTTTGCGAACAAGTTTAGAATTAACTAAACTATGTTCTAGTGATTACAAGTTTAAACCTTCGAATAAGGTAGTTTTATATATATGAATCGAATGATGTTATGAACATCATTACTACCTCAAGTTTAGTAGGTAAACCTACTGGAAATGATGAAAAAGTAACTTCAGCTTCAAAGGATCTTTGGATGGCTTGAAAGTTCTTGAAGCAGAATCATGACACGAAAACAAGTTCAAGTAAGATATCCACTCGAAATAAGATTTATATAGTTATAGAAATTGAATCAAAGTTTGAATATGAGTATTACCTTGTATTAGAAAGATATCTTACTGTAAATAAGAAAGATTTCTTGAGGTTGAATGATCAATTTACAAGATTGGAAGTAAGCTAGTAAACTTGGAAGTATTCTTGATTTTATGAAACTAGAACTTATAGAATTTATGAAGAACACTTAGAACTTGAAGATAGAACTTGAGAGAGATAAATTAGATGAATAAAATTGAAAAATGAAAGTGTTTGTAGGTGTTTTTGGTCGTTGGTATATGGATTAGATATAAAGGATGTGTAATTTTGTTTACATGTAAATAAGTCATGAATGATTACTAATGTTTTTGTAATTTTATGAGATATTTCATGCTAGTTGCCAAATGATGGTTCCCACATGTGTTAGGTGACTCACATGGTCTGCTAAGAGCTGATCATTGGAGTGTATATACCAATAGTACATACATCTAAAAGTTGTGTATTGTACGAGTACGAATACGGGTGCATACGAGTAGAATTGTTGATGAAACTGAACGAGGATGTAATTGTAAGCATTTTTGTTAAGTAGAAGTATTTTGATAAGTGTCTTTGTCACACCCCCCAAAATGGACCAGGGGTAATTGTGACCAATCATATCATAACACAGTTGTATAAACGAGAACGACTCTATATGAGACTTTTTAAATAAAACCTTTGTTAATAAAATAGCGGAACCAGTAATACATGTTTACATTATTATTAAAACGTAAATTAAATGTTTATGAACTAAAATATAATATGCAATGTGGACTCCATGCAAGCATCAAATCTATCATCACAAAGTTGCAAACAGCTAGCTCAATCATCACCTGAGACAAAACATGCTTAAAGTGTCAACCAAAAAGGTTGAGTGAAATTCACAGGTTTATAAATAATATCCAAAGTTTTAGACCACAAGATTTAGTTTAAAGTTGATTGATATAGAAATATCAATCTAAAAGTGTTGCTGCATTTTGTAATATCGCTACTAAACAAGTTTACCCTATGACACCTTGTACTGTCAGTGTCGTGGAATCATTATTATGTAACCAAAGACCAACGGTCGAATGGTTAGAGACGTTACTCTCAATAGGCCTACTCACAATAATTAAGTTTGCATTTAAACGTAGCAATTGACGATATTACGGTAGGGATTTAGCATGAATCAAAGCATGACAGCATAGTTAACAATTTAGTACTTGTGTCTAAGTGTAAAACAGTTATAAAACAAGCATGTGTCTCACCCCAAAAGTTATAAATAGTTAAGTAAACAGTAAAAAGTGGGGCTATGAAGTTCACCTTAGTAGCACACGAAAGAATTGAACGGAAGGACGTGACCGAGATCTCAACCTAGAGATAGAACGTATGATCAGACATTGCCTAATAGACAATAGTATATAGTACTATATTGATAGTAATGGTTCACTAAAGAATTTCCATTTTCGGAAGGTTACTATTTATGGAATGTTTCCACTTATAGTAATTTTCCAATTTTAGAAAGTTCGGGTTAATCTTTAGCAAGACGTTGTATAACTTTACTCAAACTTCGTTGCTATCAAATAAGTCAGGAATGACCAGATGTAACCGGGGGCCCAGGACTCTTGACCAGAATCTAAGTCATGGCATTCGAGATCCACAAGCTTACCCATAAATGGCAACCTAAACATCATTCACTTACGACCGTGAGTAGCGATGAAGTTCACATGAATTATACATTATCTTTGATTAACCTTCACTTTAGGTGTATACACACAACGAATTATTAATGTACTTAATAATTATATATGTGATAATATAACCTAAGTTTTATTTAATATTTAGTTATTATACCTTAGTATGTCTTATATATATTAAATATAATTATCTTTAAATAAATACCTAAATTACTTCAAAAATAATAGTGTTTTATTAATCGAACATTATTCAAAAATGTCTAAATAATAAATTAAATATCTAAAAATTACATACATAATTTTTATAGTCTTAGTTAATCATATAAATTAGTATAAAAATTTAAGAAAACGTTTTTATTATATTTTTGTATTTATTTTTGTTTTTACCCTTAATGTATTCACAAAACAATTTTAATTCTACATAATTACTAAATAAACCCAAATAATTATTTTTATAATTTTTATAAGTTTCTATCAGTCTAATAACCTGTAGAAAAATATTTAAAAAAAATATTTTTTATTATTTTATATTTATTCTTAATTTACCTTCGAATTACATAATAATAGAGTTTAATTATATAATAAGTACCAATTCTACCCAAGTAATTATTTTTATAATTTTTTTCAGATCTATATAAGTTTTAAAAACTCGGAAAAAAATTATATATATTTTATTTTTTGTTAAAAGTATTTATTACGAATTTTACATTGTTTTTATGTTTAAACAATACATAATTCGTATTTAATTATAAATAATATTCCATAAATTAACAAAATTATTTTTATGCATCATAACACTTATAATACTAATTATAACATATAAACATAATTAATTTCAAATTTTACAAAGAATATATAATAAATATAAATATAAATGACAATATTGAAAAAAATTAATAAAAATAAAAAGTACCTCAAATTTTCTTCAAGGTTTTGAGAGAATAACTTAAGTTTTTGTGTTTGGCAAGAAAAAATGAATGAGGAGCCATGTATTTATAGGTAAAAAATAGTTGGTGAAAAGAAAAAAATAATAAAATAAAGGTGCCAATTTTGACAAAATAATAAAAACATGTTAAAAAAAATTTTAATAAGTTTTTGTTTTTGAAAATATTTAGTCAAAATTCATGGGCTCATTATTTAATTTATAAAAAAAAATCTTATTTCTTTTTATTTTTATTTTTTTATAAGCTAAAAATATATATAATGATTAAAATAATTTATCATTTAATTAATAATTATGTTACATATAGTTTTAAATATAATACGCATTAATATTAACTAAAGTTATTTTATATAATTAGTGTAAACTTTAGTTAACAGAACGTGTCGACTAAAAATAAATATTTGATCAACGTCGAATTTAATTATATATTACGTATGGATAACAACCCTATAGTCAAATTAGTTAATTCAGGCATGAAAATATGAGGGTTGTTATAGTACCTACCCGTTAAAAGAAATTTCGTCCCGAAATTTAGTTGTTGCCATTAATCGGTTTTGTTCGTACATAGACGAGGATATTTACGTTTTATTTGGTTTTCACGTTCCCAGGTATGCTCGGGGCCTTGCGTGAATTCCAACGGATAGAATATTGTTCTGTTTCAAGAATTAAAATCATAAAAACCATAATTTCTACAAGTTCTTCTACGAAGTGCATTTTATTGTTAATGCGGAGATCATTCAAAATGATGATGTTATACAAGTCATTTCAGTAAATTGGATATATAAAATGTGTTATGAATAATATCGAGCTCATTTAAACCTTGAGCGTTTATGCCACCACGCTAGGGTAGACAAAATAGAAAGGAGTTCATGAAAATCATAGTCGTGAAATTTGATAGAGATTGTCATTCTTTACAACAAGAATGATGAATATGAGTTGAAAATATTGTTTTATCAACATTGGGTAATATAGATAAAACGATTCGATTATAGGAAGAGTATAAATGAAGTTATCTTAAAAGTTTGAAATAAGGAAATATCAGTTTGCCTTAACTTTTGACATAATTAAAGGTGATTTCCAGAATTCAAGGGATTTAAAGGAAATCTTTATAATCTGTATAAGATTTGATTCTCCGGTAATTAAGAAAATTAAAATTGCCTTGATTGTTGTGTCTAGAATTTTGCTATAAATTAGCTTCTTTTGTTTCATTATCTTCACCACTTATATACTTTTTTTCTCGATTCATACTTCCAAAGATTGTGAAAATGCTCCATCCAGTTCTTATCCTGGATATTTTTCTGACTATCGTTTCTGTCATTCTTCTTTTTCATTTACCCCCAGAGGAATCTGTTTACTTCTACAATTACTTTGGGGTTATAGTGTTTTTAATTCTCCCGTGTCTTTATGTTGCTATACACATTGATATACACGGTTTGTAATTTCCGTGTTGTTATCGGGCTTTAAATTTTCCCTTATATGTCGGAGCTCTATGCTCTTGTTTTTCCTTCCCGACTTCAAGTCAAACGAATAATGGTCTAGAATTCGTAGGTATGGAGTTTCAAATTATCATAATATACAAAGCAGAAGGAAAGGTAATAGCACGATTTGATTTGTCAAATTACTAGAATTACTAAGGATAGAACTATCAAGAATATATGTTCTTGATATGTTCAGAGGTTAAGTAGAATGTAAAAGTCATGTAACATGGCAAATGATGATTATAAAGTCTATGAATCATCATCTTCCATTAAAAATTTAGCACGACTTACTGTAATATAATCACGTTGGCCTGACATCATTATATTATACTAACTCATGCTTCAATTCCCAACACTACCTCAAATCATTCAAAATTTAAACTTGTATGTTATAGAAATATAGAAACTAAAATAGTTTCCTTTATTATGTAACACATAAAGTGCGAAGTGATAAATAATTTCGGACAAGAGTAGTTATGAATGTATCTTTAGAAATATGGAGGATATTTATAACGAAAGATACGATGATATCTTAGAATTTTCTAAGATCAAATGATAACGAGAAAAATTCTTCTGTAAGGATTTAGAATGCGTAAGGAGATCTTTTGTGATTTTCATCAGAAATCGAATCATCTAGATTCTTTGATTACAGGTTTAATCCTTGTGATTTGTCCACGGTCTCCTTCATGGTTTGCTCAATCCGTTTTTCAGTACCAAATTTTCTATCGAGCGTTCCCAATACCCCATTCTTTATCATCAAACTCCTGGCCATTTAGGCCATCTACAATTTTGCTGTTTCCTCTGCATTTAATGCAGCCATATTTGAATCTTCGGTTATCAATCTGAGATGGTTTCAAGAAATTTCATTTTTAGATGATTGAACGCTGATTGTGATCGTCAAGATTCAAAGGATGTTTTCAAAAATTTTGAATTTGAAGTGTTTAAGCGTAAGATGCATCCATCAATGGATCTAACAGTTGACAAAGAAATGTTTGTGATTTTCAAAAGTAAGGAATGGTAAGTTCGGTGGTTTGATGTGATAATTCATCATAGAATACGAATGAATATAATTCATGAATGTAGTGATCTTTAAGAAGATAACACTTGCTAAAGTTTTACTTAAATTTCGATATGTCAAAATCAGAATATGTATTTGAATTTGTATGAAAATGGTTGTTCTTTAGTGAACAGATACATATGTGGATGTAAGTAGTATAGGTAATGACTGTTGAATCAGAATTGAAGAATGTACGGTGTAACATATTAATGTGAGATATAAATATTTCTCGGGTATTACCTACCCGTTAAAATATTTTCACCGTCAACAGTTTGTACAACAGAATATTTAATTACAATCTTTATGAAAATATACGTACATATATATTTTCTTTCAGATGTAATCATGGATTTAATGAGTTAATATAATATTAAACTCATTTGATTTACGGTTGAAATGAGAATTAATAATCTCCAAAACCTTAGAGATTTAATAATTGTCGCGAAATATTTCGCTAATGAAGTTATGAATCAATACTTCATCGTTCATTGTTATTAATATATCTCAGTATATGATGTTGGTGCTCGTGGATTTCTTGTGAAATTCACAAGGCACGAATAATGTTTTTTAGAAAGTTTTGAGTACATCGAAAATGGAAGTGTAAAATCAAACATGTATTTGAATAATACACTTGATTTATTATGAAAATGGAGTTTAGTGTGCTGAAACAATGATTAACGATTGTTAAGTCATTAACGAAGGATGTACATCATAGCATATTAGTGATATGAATTAACCGAGTAGTATTTACTAGTTAAGATTCACACGTAATAGCTTAGTACGAAAATATTTATTATTGTTCCAAACCATATATATATATAAAGTATACATATATAATTCTTCAGGAAGAATGAGTCAATACATCTTAACTCATTATTACTAATATTCCTTGGTATCTATGGGGCGTATGATGTTAATGTTTGAGGTACTGAGTGTGATGTTGAGGCGTGGAATGCAGATGTTTTTGTTGGTGAAGCTGATGCTGTTGGTGGTGATGCTGATGGTACTGGTGGTGCTGGTTATGCTGCTGGTGCTCGTAGGTTTTGCACCATATTTTCCAAAGCCACTACTCGAGCACGAAGCTCGTTGACTTCTTCTATTATTCCGGGATGATTGGCGGTTCATACAAGGGGATGAATAAGATCTGAAATTCTAGATATTATATATTCGTGACGGGATATCCTGGAAATGAGGGTGAAAATAGTGTTCCGAACGGGTTCGCCGGTAAGTGCTTCAGGTTCTTAGCCAATAGGGCAATGTGGTGGGTGAAAAGGATCACCTTCTTCACTTCTCCATTGATTAAGTAGACTACGAACCCACCCCCAATTCATCCAGAAAAGGTGATCACTAATTGGTTGGTTCATTCCGGTTACGCTGCCATTAGAGCTTGAGGAGTTCAAGGAATCAAGTGAGAAATCCATATTATTTGATCGGAATAAGGGTTTTTGTTATAAGATGAGTGTTGAATATTGAATGATATATTTGTCTTCTTGATATACGTATATATAGCAAAAAGATTTCCGTAATTTACGAAGGAAATTTAGAAAAAGTGTTAGACAAAGTCTATTAAGATAGATATGATAAGATATAATAAGATATGATGTGTCTATACTCTAATAATAGCAGTATGACATGTCGAGATCATAAAATGATAAGTATGTAATCTGATAATCTTTCGATTAAAGACTTTCAATTCGTAATGGCCTATTCAGGTCTACGGCTTGAGCTATAGGATCCTTTAAATCGATAATCCAAACCCTTCTATTCTAGAGTTTCGTAGACGCCATCCGTCAAGAAAATTCAATGATAAAAAAATAACGAGAAATCAAAGATTTAAAAGTAATGAATATGAGTAGTGATGACATTATAATGTCTTTGAAATAACTCAATGACATTTTCCGGTTCACAAACCGATGCATAAAGGCATAAAGCATATAGGTACGTGATATAACAAGGAGGTTATATACGTTTGAGTATGAATAGTAACAAATATAGGAGTTTCAAAAATCATGGATAATATTTCATGTAATACATATGTAATACACAAAACTATGATAGATGACATAGGAATGTCGAGAACGGTGTCGCATTTAAATGTGGTGGCGGAATTGAATAGTACTTAGGAAAGTGAGCAGAGTTCTTAGGTTGGCTCGGCATTCTAAGATAAGTAAAGTTTCTAAAGTATAGTGTAGCATTTAACAGTTTAAGGCAACAATTAAAGGCACTATAGTCAAGGAAAGTTGTAGTCCTACATTGCTAAGGTACCTAATTGTATAAGGCACACATAAAATGCAATCCTGGTTCTCTACATCAGCCTGCTCTAATACCAATCTGTCACACCCCCCAAAATGGACCAGGGGTAATTGTGACCAATCATATCATAACACAGTTGTATAAACGAGAACGACTCTATATGAGACTTTTTAAATAAAATCTTTGTTAATAAAATAGCGGAAGCAGTAATACATGTTTACATTATTATTAAAACGTAAAATAAATGTTTATGAACTAAAATATAATATGCGATGTGGACTCCATGCAAGCATCAAATATATCATCACAAAGTTGCAAACAGCTAGCTCAATCATCACCTGAGACAAAACATGCTTAAAGTGTCAACCAAAAAGGTTGAGTGAAATTCACAAGTTTATAAATAATATCCAAAGTTTTAGACCACAAGATTTAGTTTAAAGTTGATTGATATAGAAATATCAATCTAAAAGTGTTGCTGCATTTTGTAATATTGCTACTAAACAAGTTTACCCTATGACACCTTGTACTGTCAGTGTCGTGGAATCATTATTATGTAACCAAAGACCAACGGTCGAATGGTTAGAGACGTTACTCTCAATAGGCCTACTCATAATAATTAAGTTTGCATTTAAACGTAGCAATTGACGATATTACGGTAGGGATTTAGCATGAATCAAAGCATGACAGCATAGTTAACAATTTAGTACTTTTGTCTAAGTGTAAAACAGTTATAAAACAAGCATGTGTCTCACTCCAAAAGTTATAAATAGTTAAGTAAACAGTAAAAAGTGGGGCTATGAAGTTCACCTTAGTAGCACACGAAAGAATTGAACGGAAGGACGTGACCGAGATCTCAACCTAGAGATAGAACGTATGATCAGACATTGCCTAACAGACAATAGTATATAGTACTATATTGATAGTAATGGTTCACTAAAGAATTTCCATTTTTGGAAGGTTACTATTTATGGAATGTTTCCACTTATAGTAATTTTCCAATTTTAGAAAGTTCGAGTTAATCTTTAGCAAGACGTTGTATAACTTTACTCAAACTTCGTTACTATCAAATAAGTCAGGAATGACCAGATGTAACCGGGGGCTCAGGACTCTTGAACAGAATCTAAGTCATGGCATTCGAGATCCACAAGCTTACCCATAAATGGCAACCTAGACATCATTCACTTACGACCGTGAGTAGCGATGAAGTTCACATGAATTATACATTATCTTTGATTAACCTTCACTTTAGGTGTATACACACAACGAATTATTAATGTACTTAATAATTATATATGTGATAATATAACCTAAGTTTTATTTAATATTTAGTTATTATACCTTAGTATGTCTTATATATATTAAATATAATTATCTTTAAATAAATACCTAAATTACTTCAAAAATAATAGTGTTTTATTAATCGAACATTATTCAAAAATGTCTAAATAATAAATTAAATATCTAAAAATTACATACATAATTTTTATAGTCTTAGTTAATCATATAAATTAGTAGAAAAATTTAAGAAAATGTTTTTATTATATTTTTGTATTTATTTTTGTTTTTACCCTTAATGTATTCACGACACAATTTTAATTCTACATAATTACTAAATAAACCCAAATAATTATTTTTATAATTTTTATAAGTTTCTATCAGTCTAATAACCTGTAGAAAAATATTTAAAAAAAATATTTTTTATTATTTTATATTTATTCTTAATTTACCTTCGAATTACATAATAATAGAGTTTAATTATATAATAAGTACCAATTCGACCCAAGTAATTATTTTTATAATTTTTTTCAGATCTATATAAGTTTTAAAAACTCAGAAAAAAATTATATATATTTTATTTTTTGTTAAAAGTATTTATTACGAATTTTACATTGTTTTTACGTTTAAACAATACATAATTCGTATTTAATTATAAATAATATTCCATAAATTATCAAAATTATTTTTATGCATCATAACACTTATAATACTAATTATAACATATAAACATAATTAATTTTAAATTTTACAAAGAATATATAATAAATATAAATATAAATGACAATATTGAAAAAAATTAATAAAAATAAAAAGTACCTCAAATTTTCTTCAAGGTTTTGAGAGAATAACTTAAGTTTTTTTGTTTGGCAAGAAAAAATGAATGAGGAGCCATGTATTTATAGGTAAAAAATGGTTGGTGAAAAGAAAAAAAATAATAAAATAAAGGTGCCAATTTTGACAAAATAATAAAAACATGTTAAAAAATTTTTTAATAAGTTTTTGTTTTTGAAAATATTTAGTCAAAATTCATGGGCTCATTATTTAATTTATAAAAAAAAATCTTATTTCTTTTTATTTTTATTTTTTTATAAGCTAAAAATATATATAATGATTAAAATAATTTATCATTTAATTAATAATTATGTTACATATAGTTTTAAATATAATACGCATTAATATTAACTAAAGTTATTTTATATAATTAGTGTAAACTTTAGTTAACAGAACGTGTCGACTAAAAATAAATATTTGATCAACGTCGAATTTAATTATATATTACGTATGAATAACAACCCTATAGTCAAATTAGTCAATTCAGGCATGAAAATATGAGGGTTGTTATAGTCTTGAAGTCTTTCAAAAGTGTATGAATACATATTAAAACACTACATGTATATACATTTTAACTGAGTCGTTAAATCATCGTTAGTCGTTACATGTAAATGTTGTTTTGAAACCTTTATGTTAACGATCTTGTTAAATGTTGTTAACCCATTGTTTATTATATCTAAAGAGATGTTAAATTATTACATTATTATGATATTATGATATATTAATATATCTTAGTATGATATATATACAGTTAAATGTTGTTACAATGATAATCGTTACATATATGTCTCGTTTCGAAATCATTAAGTTAGTAGTCTTGTTTTTACATATGTAGTTCATTGTTAATACACTTAATGACATGTTTA
The DNA here is from genome assembly GCF_046630445.1 of Rutidosis leptorrhynchoides. Lineage (NCBI taxonomy): Eukaryota > Viridiplantae > Streptophyta > Magnoliopsida > Asterales > Asteraceae > Rutidosis > Rutidosis leptorrhynchoides. Next base: position 79,743,742 of record NC_092337.1, on the reverse strand, counting down.
CTTATCATTTATCATGATTAAACATAGTGTATCAATATCTTAATATGATTCATATGTATTTAGTAAGACGTTATTATAACGATAATCGTTATATATATCGTTTCGAGTTTCTTAATTCAATAAACTCAATTTTATGTATATAACTCATTGTTAAAATACCTAATGAGATACTTACTTATCATAATATCATGTTAACTATATATATAATCATATATATGTCATCATATAGTTGTTACACGTTTTAACGTTCGTGAATCACCGGTGAACTTGGGTGGTCAATTGTCTACATGAAACTCATTTCAAATAATCAAGTCTTAACAAGTTTGATTGCTTAACATGTTGGAAACATTTAATCATGCAAATATAGTTTTCAATTAATATATAATCATAGAAAAGTTCGGGTCACTACATATCTCAAGTCACCTAAATCCCTTAGACCATGCTCTGATACCACTTGTAACGACCCAACCCGTTATCCGGCCAAAAAAACGCCTTAAAAAAAATAACCGATATAAGTTGTATGTCAATATAATATAAGTTGTATTTATAAAATGTATGTCAATAACCGATATAAGTTGTACCACTAACAACATATAGTACATGCGTTTAACAATCAACTTTTAAATCGACAATATAATATTGACATACAAGTATTTAGTAGTGTATTTATAAATCATGATGTAGGAATCACTTCCCTACTTTTTATTGAGCGATGACACGTACAATGTTATTTTTACCCCTACACAGTGGCGAATCTAGCATGAACTCTAAAAGGGGTCACAATTTTTTTCTAATTTAATTATATTTGAAGAGTATTTTAGTGGCTTTTTTAACTCTAAAGAAAACATAATTTTTTTATAAATATATTTGGAGTCATATCGTTAAATTTAGTGGTATCCTACAATATTTGGAGTATACATTATAAAATAATTTACAAACTAGTGGTGTCACCCCGGACCTCACTGCTTACTAGCTAGGTTCACCACTGCCCATCACGAAGAGAGTTTTATAATATTTTCACATTTTAAAATACGTTTAATGGTGTATGACTAATAATTATGTGTATCTGATTTTTCAAGAATTTTTCTAACAACACTTAATATGGATAAAAATATTGTGCACTTAAGTAACCGCCATAAAAATTTATTATTAACTGATATGTATAACATATTTATTTTTTATACGTATTAACGACAATGATAATGGTGGTTGTTACGAGTGATGCACAATGAACAAGAGAAGAACATTACAACAACAACAACAACAACAACAACAACAATAACAACAAAACTCAATACCACAATGAGTGATGCATGGGGGGAGGTGAGATGTAGACAATCCCTCCTCTATCCGAATATAAAGATAAAGTCATTTCTCAATCCAGGGTGAAAAACACTCTCAAAAGTAGAGAAAGTTATCCCTCTCCCTATAAGAGAGAAGAACATAAGTAAGGGCTTAAAATGGATGTTATAAAACCATGAGTATTTTCTCATTATGGAAACAAAGATCTATATATCAAAGCAAAAGCTCTAATAGTTTGTCATTGTGGAAATAAATATCTATATATAAAATCGAAGGCTCTAACTTTTCATGTGATTCCAAACCTACATCAATTTACTTCTCTCTTTCACTTTATCTCTAAACATCTAAAAATAGCTTTAGCTTGTGTGATGTAGGAATAATTAAAGTTGGGCTCGCACATGCAGGATCGAGTGAGTTTGCGAATAGGCTAAGAAATACTTGGCTTGCAAATATTGGGCTTCGGGAGTATTTTCAAGATCTTGTATATGAGCCTAGTTTTGTGCGAATGGGAGTGGGCTAATCAATAAAGCAAGTTGGTCAACAAGATAACAAGGATCGCTTGATTTTTAGTATATCCAATTAGTAATCGTTATCACAATATTAGCCGTATCCGTATTATTTAGTTTAGTTTGAAAAGGGATCAAAAATATAATGAGTTACAATAGTTGCACGTGTACGGGAGTCAAGGGAAGCAACTAAGATTTGGTCAAGGGAAACTAACAAATTATGAATAGAGTTAGAAGTCTAGTTAGACTTTATTTTAAATTAGTTCATGTTTATCTATTCGGGAGTAGTTGCTTTTATTTCCTATAAATTATGTACGTAGAAATTGATTAATTAGTTTTTTTTGATTAAGTTTATTGAGAATAAGAAAAAAAGACGTGAAGTCTTATTTCAACCGTGAAAGTTTTGTGCACTATAAATCGAAAAAATTTATATCTATCCAGTCACACCGAGAAGGTTGACTATCCTATATTCATTATTGTTTAATCACGGTTCTTAATTTCCATTATGTGGTATCAGAGCCAAGTTTATGTGGAAATTTCCATTATGTGGAAACTAACAAAAACTAATTAATCAATTTCTACGTACATAATTTATAGGAAATAAAAGCAACTACTCCCGAATAGATAAACATGAAGTAATTAAAATAAAGTCTAACTAGACTTCTAACTCTATCCATAATTTGTTAGTTTCCCTTGACCAAATCTTAGTTGCTTCCCTTGACTCCCGTACACGTGCAACTATTGTAACTCATTATATTTTTGATCTCTTTTCAAACTAAACTAAATAATATGGATACGCATAATATTATGATAACAACTACTAATTAAATATACTAAAAATCAAGCGATCCTTGTTATCTCGTTGACCAACTTGCTTTATTGATTAGCCCACTCCTATTCGCACAAAACTAGGCTCATATACAAGATCTTGAAAATACTCCCGAAGCCCAATATTTGCAAGCCAAGTATTTCTTAGCCCATTCGCAAACCCACTCGATCCTGCATGTGCGAGCCCAACTTTAATTATTCCTACATCATTGTGCTTTGGTGTAGTTTTTTTTTTTGTTTCGAGCTCATTTTGTTCGGTTATTATTGTTTTTTGGTTCATTCATTTCCCGATAAAGTGTCGTGTTATAAAGTGTTTGTTTTTTAATATATAAATAATAATCCGTAGTATCTAATATCGATATTATATTACTATGTATATCATTATTAAATTATTACATTTAAATTAAATTACCATTGAACCAGTCACTGGCCATATTGAATGGAGTCTAGTTTGGATAAAAAAAAAAAAGGGCACATGTTCGAATCCCTTGAAGCTCAAATGTGATGAGCTAGTTTGGATTAAAAAAAAGGGCGCATGTTCGAGTCCCTCAAAGCTCAAATGTGTTGAGGGACTTTTCATACCAATTTGAGTTGAAGGGGGTCAACTTGAACCTGACATTTAGTAGGGGTCGTGGGACATGGTATAGCGAGGCACGATACTATCGGGTATGGAGTCCTAGGTTGAATAGAAACTTAGGGTTAGCGTGTCCCTGTCGATCTACACGCTTTGGATAAATCTATCTATTCTATATATAATAACAAAAGTAAAAATAGGTCATATTAAATAAAAATAACTAATTCTAGCCCTACATTAAGATAATCCTAACTAATCTCAACCATTTATTTTCAAAAAACTTTCTAATGACATCATAATTCTCACCTTCAATTAATTGATTACCAAAACACCCTTCAAAACGACAATCTGTTCAAAAATCGCGAGGCATCAAAAAAACAATAAAAAAGACGATCACAAAATCGATTAGCAAAAGGAAACGCAAATCATCATCTACCTTCGCAACCGCCAGCTCACCCTCGATTTCCATCCACCATTGGCAGATGCCGCTGCAATCGCTCGCCACCATGACTACAATCAACTACCGGTCACACTTCCCGTCACCCGATGTTCTTTTCTAGGGTTTGTAAGCGGTAATCGCTCGCCAACGTCACCAACTTCCACCACTCGTGAAATGCCCCGTTCATATTGATTATAAACGTTCCATATTAATTGATTTCGTTGCGAGGTTTTGACCTCTATATGAGACGTTTTTCAAAGACTGCATTCATTTTTAAAACAACCATAACCTTTATTTTATCAATAAAGGTTTTAAAAACATTACGTAGATTATCAAATAATGATAATCTAAAATATACTGTTTACACACGACCATTACATAATGGTTTACAATAGAAATATATTACATCGACATATGTTTCTTGAATGCAGTTTTTACACAATATCATACAAACATGGACTCCAAATCTTGTCTTTATTTTAGTATGCAACAGCGGAAGCTCTTAGTATTCACCTGAGAATAAACATGCTTTAAACGTCAACAAAAATGTTGGTGAGTTATAGGTTTAACCTATATATATCAAATCGTAAAAATAGACCACAAGATTTCATAGTTCAATACACATCCCATACATAGAGATAAAAATCATTCATATGGTGAACACCTGGTAACCGACATTAACAAGATGCATATATAAGAATATCCCCATCATTCCGGGACACCTTTCGGATATGATATAAATTTCGAAATACTAAAGCATCCGGTACTTTGGATGGGGTTTGTTAGGCCCAATAGATCTATCTTTAGGATTCGCGTCAATTAGGGTGTCTGTTCCTAAATTCTTAGATTACCAAACTTAATAAAAAGGGGCATATTCGATTTCGATAATTCAAACATAGAATGTAGTTTCACGTACTTGTGTCTATTTTGTAAATCATTTATAAAACCTGCATGTATTCTCATCCCAAAAATATTAGATTTTAAAAGTGGGACTATAACTCACTTTCACAGATATTTCCTTCCTCGAAAATAAGACTTGGCCACGGATCGATTCACGAACCTATACAAATATGTACATATATATCAAAGTATGATCAAAATATAATTACAACCATTTTTTATTATGTTTTAAAGATTTGAGTGTATTAAGTCAACTGTCCTCGTTAGTAACCTACAACTAGTTGTCCACAGTTAGATGTACAGAAAATAAATCGATATATATTATCTTGAATCAATCCACGACTCAGTGTATACACGTCTCAGGCTAAATCACAACTCAAAGTATATATATTTTTGGAATCAACCTCAACCCTGTATAGCTAACTCCAACATTACTGCATATAGAGTGTCTATGGTTGTTCCAAATAATATATATACATGGGTCGATATGATATGTCAAAACATTTGCATACGTGTCTATGGTATCCCAAGATTACATAATATATTAAAATACATGTATAATACAATATAAGTTAGCTAGGATATGATTTGTATAGATTTGTTAAACATTTCCCGTAGCTAAAAATATCAAAAATATCCAATCTTGTTTTACCCATAAATTCTTCATTTTAAATCCGTTTTGAGTGAATCAAATTGATATGGTTTCATATTGAATTCTAATTTAAGAATCCAAACAGAAAAAGTATAGGTTTATAGTCAGAAATTTAAGTTACATGTCAATTACTAAAGAGGTACTCATTTCCGTCGAAAGAACGACATCTTGATGACCATTTTGAAAAACATACTTTCACTTTGAGTTTAACCAAGGTTTTTGGGTATAGTTTCATGTTCATATGAAAAATCATTTTCCCAGAAGAACAACTTTTAAATCAAAGTTTATCATATTTTTTAATTATCCAAACCAAAACAACCCCCGATTTCACTACGACGGCGTATATCCGATTTTATAGTGTTCATCGTGTTTTCAGGTTTTAAATCATTAAGTTAGCATGTCATATAGATATAGAACATGTGTTTAGTTGATTTTAAAAGTCAAGTTAGAAGGATTAACTTTTGTTTGCGAACAAGTTTAGAATTAACTAAACTATGTTCTAGTGATTACAAGTTTAAACCTTCGAATAAGATAGCTTTATATGTATGAATCGAATGATGTTATGAACATCATTACTACCTCAAGTTTTCTGGATAAAACTATTGGAAATGAAAAAAATGGATCTAGCTTCAAAGGATCCTTGGATGGCTTGAAAGTTCTTGAAGCAGAATCATGACACGAAAACAGTTCAAATAAGATTTTCACTCGAAATAAGATTGTTATAGTTGTAGAAATTGAATCAAAGTTTGAATATGAATATTACCTTGAATTAGAAAGATAACCTACTGTAAATAACAAAGGTTCCTTGATCTTAGATGATTACTTGGAATGGATTAGAAAGCTTGGAAGTAGACTTGCAAACTTGGAAGGATTCTTGATTTTTATGAAACTATACTTATGGAATTTATGAAGAACACTTATAACTTGAAGATGGAACTTGAGAGAGATTAATTAGATAAAGAAAATTGAAGAATGAAAGTGTTTGTAGGTGTTTTTGGTCATTGGTATATGGATTAGATATAAAGGATATGTAATTTTGTTTTCATGTAAATAAGTCATGAATGATTACTAATATTTTTGTAATTTTATGAGATATTTCATGCTAGTTGCCAAATGATGGTTCCCACATGTGTTAGGTGACTCACATGGGCTGCTAAGAGCTGATCATTGGAGTGTATATACCAATATTACATACATCTAAAAGCTGTGTATTGTACGAGTACGAATACGGGTGCATACGAGTAGAATTGTTTATGAAACTGAACGAGGATGTAATTGTAAGCATTTTTGCTAAGTAGAAGTACTTTGATATGTGTCTTGAAGTCTTTCAAAAGTGTAAGAATACATATCAAAACACAACATGTATATACATTCTAATGGAGTCGTTAAGTCTTCGTTAGTCGTTACATGTAAGTGTTGTTTTGAAACCTTTAAGTTAACGATCTCAATTAATGTTGTTAACCCAATGTTTATTATATCAAATGAGATGTTAAATTATTATATTATCATGATATTATGATGTATGAATATTTCTTAATATGATATATACATTAAAATATCGTTACAACGATAATCGTTACATATAAGTTTCGTTTCGTAATTCTTGAGTTAGTAGTCTTGTTTTTACATATGTAGTTCATTTTTAACACACTTAATGATATATTTAAATATCATTTTATCATGTTAAATATAGTGTATCAATATCTTAATATGATACATATATATTTAGTAGACGTTATCATAACGATAATCGTTATATATATATATATATATATATATATATATATATATATATATATATATATATCATTTCGAATTTCTTAACTTAGTAATCTCATTTCTTATGTATATCACACATTGTTAATATACTTAGTGAGATACTTACTCGTAATAATCTCATGTCAACCATATATATATGTCTATATATACCACAACATGTAGTTTTTACAAATTTGTAACGTACGTGAATCGCCGGTCAACTTGGGTGATCAATTGTCTATATGAAACTTATTTCATTTAATCAAGTCTTAACAAGTTTGATTGCTTAACATGTTGGAAACATTTAGTCATGTAAATATCAATCTCAATTAATATATATAAACATGGAAAAGTTCGGGTCACTACAGTACCTACCCGTTAAATAAATTTCGTCCCGAAATTTTAAGCTGTTGAAGGTGTTGACGAATCTTCTGGAAATAGATGCGGGTATTTCTTCTTCATCTAATCTTCACACTCCCAGGTGAACTCAGGTCCTCTACGAGCATTCCATCGAACCTTAACAATCGATATCTTGTTTTGCTTAAGTCTCTTAACCTCGCGATCCATTATTTCGACGGGTTCTTCAATGAATTGAAGTTTTTCATTGATTTGAATTTCGTCCAACGGAATAGTGAGATCTTCTTTAGCAAAACATTTCTTCAAATTCGAGACGTGGAAAGTGTTATGTACAGCCACGAGTTGTTGAGGTAGCTCCAATTGGTAAGCTACTGGTCCGACACGATCTATAATCTTGAATGGTCCAATGTACCTTGGATTTAGTTTTCCCCGTTTACCAAATCGAACAACGCCTTTCCAAGGTGAAACCTTAAGCATGACCATTTCTCCAATTTCAAACTCTATATCTTTTCTTTTACTGTCCGCGTAGCTCTTTTGTCGACTCTGGGCGGTTTTCAATCGTTGTTGAATTTAGATGATTTTCTCGGTAGTTTCTTGTATTATCTCCGGACCCGTAATCTGTCTATCCCCCACTTCATTCCAACAAATCGGAGACCTGCACTTTCTACCATAAAGTGCCTCAAACGGCACCATCTCAATACTAGAATGATAACTGTTGTTGTAGGAAAATTCTGCTAACGGTAGGTGTCGATCCCAACTGTTTCCAAAATCAATAACACATGCTCGTAGCATGTCTTCAAGCGTTTGTATTGTCCTTTCGCTCTGCCCATCAGTTTGTGGATGATAGGCAGTACTCATGTCTAGAAGAGTCCCCAATGCTTGTTGCAACGTCTGCCAGAACCTTGAAACAAATCTACCATCCCTATCAGAGATAATAGAGACGGGTATTCCATGTCTGGAGACAACCTCCTTCAAATACAATCGCGCCAACTTCTCCATTTTGTCATCTTCTCTCATTGGCAGGAAGTGTGCTGACTTGGTGAGATAATCAACTATTACCCAAATAGTATCATAACCACTTGCAGTCCTTGGCAATTTAGTAATGAAATCCATGGTAATGTTTTCCCATTTCCATTTCGGGATTTCAGGTTGTTGTAGTAGACCTGATAGTTTCTGATGTTCAGCTTTGACCTTAGAACACGTCAAACATTCTCCTACATATTTAGCAATATCGGCTTTCATACCCGGCCACCAAAAGTGTTTCTTGAGATCTTTATACATCTTCCCCGCTCCAGAATGTATTGAATATCTGGTTTTATGTGCTTCTTTAAGTACCATTTCTCTCACATCTCCAAACCTTGGTACCCAAATTCTATCAGCCCTATATCGGGTTTCGTCTTCTCGAATATTAAGATGTTTCTCTAATCCTTTGGGTATCTCATTCTTCAACTTTCCTTCTTTTACAACCCCCTGTTGCGCCTCCTTTATTTGAGTAGTAAGGTTAGTACGAATAATTATATTCATAGCTTTTAACCGTATAGGTTCTCTGTCCTTTCTACTCAAAGCGTCGGCTACCACATTCGCCTTCCTTGGGTGGTATCGAATCTCAAAATCATAATCATTCAACAGTTTAATCCACCTGCGTTGTCTCATATTCAGTTGCTTCTGATTAAATATATGTTGGAGACTTTTGTGGTCGGTATATATAATACTTTTGACCCCATATAAATAATGCCTTCAAGTCTTTAATGCAAAAACAACAGCACCCAATTCCAAATCGTGAGTCATATAATTTTACTCGTGAATCTTCAATTGTCTAGATGCATAAGCAATCACCTTCGTTCGTTGCATTAATACACAACCGAGACCTTGCTTTGATGCGTCACAATAAATCACAAAATCATCATTCCCTTCAGGCAATGACAATATAGGTGCCGTAGTTAGCTTTTTCTTCAATAACTGAAACGCCTTCTCTTGTTCATCCTTCCATTCAAATTTCTTCCCTTTATGCGTTAATGCAGTCAAGGGTTTTGCTATTTTGGAGAAATCTTGGATGAATCTTCTGTAGTAACCAGCCAATCCTAAAAATTGACGTATATGCTTCGAAGTTTTTGGGGTTTCCCACTTTTCAACGGTTTCGATCTTTGTCGGGTCCACCTGGATACCTTCTTTGTTCACTATGTGATCGAGGAATTGAACTTATTCCAACCAAAATGCACACTTTGAAAACTTAGAGTATAGTTTTTCTTTCCTCAATACTTCTAGCAGTTTTCTCAAATGTTCTTCGTGCTCTTGATCATTCTTTGAGTAAATAAGTATGTCATCGATGAAAACAATGACAAACTTGTCAAGATATGGCACACACACTCGGTTCATAAGGTCCATGAACACAGCTGGTGCGTTAGTCAACCCAAACGGCATAACCATAAACTCGTAATGACCATAACGCGTCCTAAAAGCAGTTTTTGGAATATCATCCTCCTTTACTCGCATTTGATGATATCCAGAACGTAAATCGATTTTCGAATAAACCGACGAGCCTTGTAGTTGATCAAATAAGTCGTCAATTCTCGGCAGTGGATAATGGTTTTTGATGGTAAGTTTATTCAACTCTCTGTAGTCAATACACAACCTAAATGTACCATCCTTCTTCTTGACAAACAAAACAGGAGCTCCCCATGGTGATGTGCTTGGTCGAATGAAACCACATTCTAATAGTTCTTGTAGTTGGCTTTGCAGTTCTTTCATCTTGCTGGGTGCGAGTCTGTAAGGAGCACGAGCTATTGGTGCAGCTCCTGGTACAAGATCTATTTAAAATTCAACAGATCGATGTGGAGGTAGTCCCGGTAATTCTTTCAGAAATACATCGGAAAATTCTTTTGCGACGGGAACATCATTGATGCTCTTTTCTTCAGTTTGTACTTTCTCGACGTGTGCTAGAGCAGCATAGCAACCTTTTCTTATTAGTTTTTGTGCCTTCAAATTACTAATAAGATGTAGCTTCGTGCTGCCCTTTTCTCCGTACACCATTAAGGGTTCTCCTTCTTCTCGTACAATGCGAATTGCATTTTTGTAACATACGATCTCTCCTTTCATCTCCTTCAGCCAGTCCATGCCAACTATTACATCAAAACTCCCTAACTCTACTGGTATCAAAACAATCTTAAATATTTCGCTACCCAGTTTAATTTCTCGATTCCGGCATATATAATCTGCTGAAATTAATTTACCGTTTGCTAATTCGAGTAAAAATTTACTATCCAACGGCATCAATGGACAACTTAATTTAGCACAAAAATCTCTACTCATATAGCTTCTATCCGCACCCGAATCAAATAAAACGTAAGCAGATTTATTATCAATAAGAAACGTACCCGTAACAAGCTCCGGGTCTTCCTGTGCCTCTGCCGCATTAATATTGAAAACTCTTCCACGACCTTGTCCATTCGTGTTCTCCTGGTTAGGGCAATTTCTAATAATGTGGCCCGGTTTTCCACATTTATAACAAACTACATTGGCATAACTTGCTCCGACACTACTTGCTCCGCCATTACTCGTTCTGACACCATTTGTTCCTTTCGTTCTGTTAACCCCTGGTCCGTAGACCTCACACTTCGCCGCGCTATGATCATTTCTTTTACACTTGTTGTAAAATTTGGTGCAGAACCCCGAGTGATACTTTTCACACCTTTGGCATAGCTGCTTCTGATTGTTGTTGTTGTTGCAGTTGTTATTGTTGTTGGGATGATTGTTGTAGTTGTTGTTATTGTTGTTGTGCCGTTTGTTGTAGTTGCGATTGATGTTGCGATTGTTGGGATAGTTGTTGTTGTTTTGGTGACTCTTATCACCGTTTTCCTTCCACTTTTTTTGACTAGCTTCACGTTGGCCTCTTCGACCGCCTGTTCTTTAATTTTTCCCTCAATCTGGTTCACTAGTTTGTGAGCCATTCTACATGCCTTTTGTATGGAGGCAGGTTCATGTGAACTTATATCTTCTTGGATTCTCTCCGGTAACCCTTTCACAAACGCGTCGATCTTCTCTTCCTCATCTTCAAACGCTCTCGGACACAATAGGCACAATTCTGTGAATCGTCTTTCGTACGAAGTAATATCGAATCCCTGTGTTCGTAACCCTCTAAGTTCTGACTTGAGCTTATTGACCTCGGTTCTGGGACGGTACTTCTCGTTCATCAAGTGCTTGAATGCTGACCACGGTAGCGCGTAAGCATCATCTTGTCCCACTTGCTCTAGATAGGTATTCCACCATGTTAACGCAATACCTGTGAAGGTATGCGTAGCGTACTTCACTTTGTCTCCTTCAGCACACTTACTTGTGGCAAACACCGATTCAACTTTCTTGGTCCACCATTTCAATCCGATTGGTCCTTCGGTCCCATCAAATTCTGAAGGTTTGCAGGCAGTGAATTCCTTGTAGGAGCATCCTACATGATTTCTTGTGCCGTTAGCTGTATTGCTAGATTCGGAGTTATTGTTGGTATGTAGCGCGGCCTGTACTGCGGCTATGTTTGAAGCAAGAAAGGCACGAAATTCCTCTTCGCTCATATTCAAGGTGTGTCGAGTAGTCGGTGCCATTTTCTTCAAAATAGTCAAATGAAACAAGTTAATCATACAGAATATTAAGAGTAGTCAATAGTATCTCGTAGCATAATATGAACTCATTTATAAAAGCTTTTTCTTCATATTAGCGTTTTATAAATTTAAATTCGGGTACTACCTACCCGTTAAGTTCATACTTAGTAGCTAATATACAATTCAACTACTACAATTCCATATGAAAAACTGATTATAATAATATATCACATACAAATATTCTTCAAACTTACAACTTCGCTATATTACATATAACATGAAATATAGTACACTATGATACAGGACAGTTTTGAAGATAAATCTAGTTAATACACAAGTTGTTCAGTAAATGAAATAAAGACACGTAATTCATAAGTCCAGAAACAAGTCATGCATTCTGGTTTTACTAAGACGACTTCCCATCCTTGGTCTTGTGGAAAATAACCGTTATGACCATTGGCTAGGCAGCATGTTGTAATGTCGTCAAAAGGACGAGGGTTTCGTAATGTCCAACAGCCCTGTAATAATCTAAAAACCTTGTTTCTCACCCTAACTACTGAATCCGTCACTTGTGAGAAAGTTTTATTTAAAGGCTGCAATCCGATGTTCTTTTTCTCACTTTGGTAAAAAGCGAACATCACTAACCCGTAAGCATAACATGCTTCTTTATGTTGCATGTTAGAAGCTCTTTCTAATTCACAAAATCCTATGTTGGGATATGTTGAGTCAAAATAGGTTCTTAACCCGTAGCATAAAATTGCATTTGAGTTCCCCGCATTTAACGCTTTAAAGAAAACACGGCGTAACTTAAAGTCTCCCCAATGTGATATACCACACCTATCAAAGGAAAGCCTTTTATAAACTAAGGCATTTCTGGAAAGTCTTTCAAATGTTTGACAAGTTAATTTCGCCATAACTAAATGTGCTGATGAATTCTGACCGACTCTAGACAAGATTTCCTCAATCATATCCTCTGGTAGGTCTTCTAAAATATTCGGTTGTCTACCCTTAACGTCCATTTTGTTTTTATACTGTAAAAATAGACAAGGATTAGATTCGTAATAACAAACAATACAAGCAATTTTTACATAGAACATAAAAGTACAAGCACACTACAATACATTTATTACACAACATGCTTACACCCCTCTAATCTGAATCACTGGTTTCTTCTTCTTCGGACTTGGTTCATTTTCCTAATCTTCTAGGGATATATGATGTTCCTCTAATACGAGTCGTCATTTTCCACATTGGTTTAGAAAAACCTGGTGGTTTAGAGGTTCCCGGGTTATTGTCACGATATTGAAAATACGGGTGTTGACGGTACATATAAAGTTCATCGGGGTCGGAATCAGATTTCTCTATTTTGATGCCTTATCCCTTATTATTTTCTTTTGACTCATTAAATTTGGTCGGGGTAATTTCTATAACATCATCGGAATCCTCATCAGGATCCGATTCATCGGAAAATTGGTAATTTTCCCAATATTTTGCTTCCTTAGCGGAAACACCATTGACCATTATTAACTTTGGTCCATTGGTTGAGGATTTTCTTTTATTTGACCGGTTTTCTGTGGTTCCTACTATTCCCCCCTCCGGAACCTCTTCTTCTTCCGGTTCCTGTTCTTCTGGTTCCTCTTCTTCCGGTTCCTCTTCTTCCGGTTCCGTTTCCTCTTCTTCCGGTTCTTCGGGAACTTGTGAATCTTGCCAATATATATTCGACTCTTCGTTATTATTAGGTGAGTTAATGGGATTTGTGCTAGAGGTAGACATCTATCACACAATATCAAACATGTTAAGAGATTAATATATCACATAATATTTACATGTTAATAATATATAGTTTCCAACAAAAATGTTAAGCAATCATTTTTAAAGAAAACACGGTCGAAGTCCAGACTCACTAATGCATCCTAACAAACTCGATAAGACACACTAATGCAAATTTTCTGGTTCTCTAAGACCAACGCTCTGATACCAACTGAAATGTCCCGCTCATATTGATTATAAACGTTCCATATTAATTGATTTTGTTGCGAGGTTTTGACTTCTATATGAGACGTTTTTCAAAGACTGCATTCATTTTTAAAACAACCATAACCTTTATTTTATCAATAAAGGTTTTAAAAACATTACGTAGATTATCAAATAATGATAATCTAAAATATACTGTTTACACACGACCATTACATAATGGTTTACAATAGAAATATATTACATCGACATATGTTTCTTGAATGCAGTTTTTACACAATATCGTACAAACATGGACTCCAAATCTTGTCCTTATTTTAGTATGCAACAGCGGAAGCTCTTAGTATTCACCTGAGAATAAACATGCTTTAAACGTCAACAAAAATGTTGGTGAGTTATAGGTTTAACCTATATATATCAAATCGTAACAATAGACCACAAGATTTCATAGTTCAATACACATCCCATACATAGAGATAAAAATTATTCATATGGTGAACACCTGGTAACCGACATTAACAAGATGCATATATAAGAATATCCCCATCATTCCGGGACACCCTTCGGATATGATATAAATTTCGAAGTACTAAAGCATCCGGTACTTTTGATGGGGTTTGTTAGGCCCAATAGATCTATCTTTAGGATTCGCGTCAATTAGGGTGTCTGTTCCCTAATTCTTAGATTACCAGACTTAATAAAAAGGGGCATATTCGATTTCGATAATCCAACCATAGAATGTAGTTTCACGTACTTGTGTCTATTTTGTAAATCATTTATAAAACCTGCATGTATTCTCATCCCAAAAATATTAGATTTTAAAAGTGGGACTATAACTCACTTTTACAGATATTTCCTTCCTCGGAAATAAGACTTGGCCACGGATCGATTCACGAACCTATACAAATATGTACATATATATCAAAGTATGATCAAAATATAATTACAACCATTTTTTATTATGTTTTAAAGATTTGAGTGTATTAAGTCAGCTGTCCTCGTTAGTAACCTACAACTAGTTGTCCACAGTTAGATGTACAGAAAATAAATCGATATATATATTATCTTGAATCAATCCACGACCCAGTGTATACGTGTCTCAGGCTAGATCACAACTCAAAGTATATATATTTTTGGAATCAACCTCAACCCTGTATAGCTAACTCTAACATTACTGCATATAGAGTGTCTATGGTTGTTCCAATTAATATATATACATGGGTCGATATGATATGTCAAAACATTTGCATACGTGTCTATGGTATTCCAAGATTACATAATATATTAGAATACATGTATAATATAATATAAGTTAGCTAGGATATGATTTGTATAGATTTGTTAAACATTTCCAGTAGCTAAAAAGATTAAAAATATCCAATTTTGTTTTACCCATAACTTCTTCATTTTAAATCCGTTTTGAGTGAATCAAATTGCAATGGTTTCATATTGAACTATTATTTAAGAATCCAAACAGAAAAAGTATAGGTTTATAGTCAAAAATTTAAGTTACATGTCAATTACTAAAGAGGTAGTCATTTCCGTTGAAAGAAAGACATCTTGATGACCATTTTGAAAAACATACTTTCACTTTGAGTTTAACCAAGATTTTTGGATATAGTTTCATGTTCATATGAAAAATCATTTTCCCAGAATAACAACTTTTAAATCAAAGTTTATCATAGTTTTTAATTATCCAAACCAAAACAGCCCCCGGTTTCACTACGACGGCGTATATCCGATTTTATAGTGTTCATCGTGTTTCCAGGTTTTAAATCATTAAGTTAGCATATCATATAGATATAGAACATGTGTTTAGTTGATTTTAAAAGTCAAGTTAGAAGGATTAACTTTTGTTTGCGAACAAGTTTAAAATTAACTAAACTATGTTCTAGTGATTACAAGTTTAAACCTTCGAATAAGATAGCTTTATATGTATGAATCGAATGGTGTTATGAACATCATTACTACCTCAAGTTTTCTGTATAAAACTACTAGAAATGAGAAAAATGGATCTAGCTTCAAAGGATCCTTGGATGGCTTGAAAGTTCTTGAAACAGAATCATGACACGAAAACAGTTCAAGTAAGATTTTCACTCGAAATAAGATTGTTATAGTTGTAGAAATTGAATCAAAGTTTGAATATGAATATTACCTTGAATTAGAAAGATAACCTACTGTAAATAACAAAGGTTCCTTGATCTTAAATGATTACTTGGAATGAATTAGAAAGCTTGGAAGTAGACTTGCAAACTTGGAAGTATTCTTGATTTTTATGAAACTATACTTATGGAATTTATGAAGAACACTTAGAACTTGAAGATGGAACTTGAGAGAGATCAATTAGATGAAAAAAATTGAAGAATGAAAGTGTTTGTAGGTGTTTTTGGTTGTTGGTATATGGATTAGATATAAAGGATATGTAATTTTATTTTCATGTAAATAAGTCATGAATGATTACTAATATTTTTGTAATTTTATGAGATATTTCATGCTAGTTACCAAATGATGGTTCTCACATGTGTTAGGTGACTCACATGGGCTGCTAAGAGCTGATCATTGGAGTGTATATATCAATAGTACATACATCTAAAAGCTGTGTATTGTACGAGTACGAATACGGGTGCATACGAGTAGAATTGTTTATGAAACTGAACGAGGATGTAATTGTAAGCATTTTTGTTAAGTAGAAGTACTTTGATATGTGTCTTGAAGTCTTTAAAAAGTGTAAGAATACATATCAAAACACAACATGTATATACATTCTAATGGAGTCATTAAGTCTTCGTTAGTCGTTACATGTAAGTGTTGTTTTGAAACCTTTAAGTTAACGATCTCAATTAATGTTGTTAACCCAATGTTTATTATATCAAATGAGATGTTTAATTATTATATTATCATGATATTATGATGTATGAATATCTCTTAATATGATATATACATTAAAATATCGTTACAACGATAATCGTTACATATAAGTCTCGTTTCGTAATTCTTGAGTTAGTAGTCTTGTTTTTATATATGTAGTTCATTGTTAACACACTTAATGATATATTTAAATATCATTTTATCATGTTAAATATAGTGTATCAATATCTTAATATGATACATATATATTTAGTAGACGTTATCATAACGATAATCGTTATATATATCATTTCGAGTTTCTTAACTTAGTAATCTCATTTCTTATGTATATCACACATTGTTAATATACTTAGTGAGATACTTACTCATCATAATCTCATGTCAACCATATATATATGTCTATATATACCACAACATGTAGTTTTTACAAATTTGTAACGTTCGTGAATCGCCGGTCAACTTGGGTGATCAATTGTCTATATGAAAATTATTTCATTTAATCAAGTCTTAACAAGTTTGATTGCTTAACACGTTAGAAACATTTAGTCATGTAAATATCAATCTCAATTAATATATATATAAACATAGAAAATTTCGGGTCACTACAACTCGGTACCATAAGTGTTTTCTAGGGTTTGTGTTCTTGATTAATATTTTGCTAAATCAAGGTTAGTATTTCAAGTTTTTATTTACATCAGTTGAGTACTATTTACAGCAGACCGAAATCAGAATCTATCTATCTCGAATATTGTTTCAAAATGAGCACACCAACATGTGATAAAAGTGGGTGCGCAAAGATAGCTACCAAATGGACTGCTACAACACTTAAATAACCAGACTTCTTGATCTATACTTTTGTATATGATTTTCCCTTCAAAAGTTGTTTGTAAGTCAGAATATTAGTCAATAATTTTTAATCTTCTTCAAATATGTTTACAGGGTATATGATGAGTGGGGCTGAAACAAAGACTTCTTTATATATTGAATGTAACATAATGCACACTACTTATTTAATGGCTCTATTGAGTTGACAACAATCGTCGATTTATTGGCGACTTGACTGACTCTTAGAGTTTAAATTAAATTTCATGTAGGATTTAAAACTCATGAAAATTTGATTCTACCATTTTCATGGCGTCTATTATTATTTTTATTTTAGTATTTTTATTTTTTATTTTAAAAAAAAAATACTTTTTCCTACTTAAGGCCGGAGGTCCTCTCGGAAGCAATCTCTTTATTCGTCGAATAAAGAGAGGGATGACTTTCTCTACTCTTGAGAGTGTTTCACTCTGGGTGGAGAAATGACTTATCTTTATTCTCGAATAAGGGAAGGATTGTCTACATCTCACCTCCCCCATACACCACTCATGTGGTATTGGGCTTTGTTGTTGTTGTTGTTGTTGTTGTTGTTGTTGTTGTTGTTGTTGTTATTTGATGAAATGTTTATATCAAAAAGAGCTTAAAAGTTTTATTGATCAGTTTGAGTTTTTTTAAGACTTAAATAATTGAACTTCCCCTAAAATCAATGTGTAACTCTTTTGTGCAGGTTTTGGATTCTAATTATAATTATAGTATTGTATAAATTTGTGCATTTTTTAGTAATTTGTGCAATTTTGGTACTTGGTTCCAGGCACCGACATTTAAGACTTTGATGTAGTGAGTCGTTTGTTGATGCTTTCACTTCTTAGACTAACAATATTTGTTTTTAGTTGCAGATCAGTCAAACTCCTGAATATGCGATGTTCTTGGTCAAAATTTATCTCTTTTAACACAAATGAAGCAATTGGTTAGTTTATATGGTAAAAAATGTAGAAAATAGAACTTGTGGTTAAGTTTTATTATATATTATGGAGGTCAAACAAGTTCGGCAAGTTTGCAATTTTAAGAAAGATTTCAAAGTATGCATGAAGTCTAATCTGATGTATGACAAGTCAAGGTGTGTTTTTTAGTTTAATAGGCAATTTTGTCAAGTTAATGTAGCTATGTGGATTGCTTATCTGATGTTCGTGTAATACACTCGACAAGTTAATATAGTTATGTGGAATGTTAATACAGTTAATATAGTTATGTGGATTGCTTATCTGATGTTATGTGGATTGCAAATTTTTGTGAGCTTCATACAAGTCTAACTGCAGTTGATAGATTGGGCCAAGATGTATCGTCTTTAGGGTACCCTTCCCAAACTACTTTGCCTGGATTTTCGCTAGGTTCGTATCGGAGATCTTGCCTGTAAGGTACAAGTTTCCGAGTCCGCTAATGTTCTCATAGTACTTTTCCTGTTTTAGTTATGATGTTACAACATTTTCAAGCAAATATTTCTTGCTGCAGGTCGAGATCATTCAATTGATTAAAAGAATATCTTTTGATTGGCATAGTCACGTTAAGTATTCATTAAGGCAATTGATAGATGATATTCTCGGAAGTTAAAGAAGACCTTGATATGGTAAAACACAATAGCATTTACATTTATATTTATATTTTTATTAAAATGACTATGACTATATGATATGATTATACTTGAAAGTGTTAGGAGTAGTGTGGTCAAGTGAGTGGGTCATGACAGTTAGATAACATGTAACAGTTGATATGGTTTCTTTGACCTCCAGCTACTATTTTAAATGAATAAAGTAATGGATAAGAAATAGCTGCAAAAGTTGTACTAATGAAATGATCATCTATGCACATTTATATTCTTATTTCTCTATCTCATATTATACACCAGACTTTGTCACGAATTGTTAATGAAAATATGTTTGGTTTTCTGGTTCACCTTTATATGTTTAGTCATAGCAAATGACATGCAATTTCATGCTTTGTTTGATATTATGTATTTATTTATTTATCTATCTTTCAATCGAGATATAACTTGTAGTCAACTAATGATTTAAAAGGTTGGTCAAATAACTTGAGGTATTCTTTTAAGGAATGTCAAAGAATCAACTATATCATATTATGTCTTAGATGAAGGTTAATTTACACAATTCAATTATTTTCTTTTTTTTCTTTTTGTGTTCAACACAAATAGCCCATTTTGACATGAGTATGGATTATTTGTATAACTTTTGTCAAATTATAAGTTGATGGAGCAGATATTTGATGTTGGTTTCATTTTTTGATTGCTTCTCATGTATTAGATCATCCGAGCGCAATTAAAAAGGCATGAAGATTTATTATAGATTGAAGACTAGAGCAGAGTGTGTTGGCCATTACATATTCAAATGCAATAGGAGTGGAAAAGAGAATTTATTACTATGGCTAAATTAAAGTAAGAACTTCTTCATTAAAGTTTTACTGCTATTTATATGAAATGAGTTAATGATAATGATTATCCAACTGTTAACAACAGGACTTGGTTGATTGACATCATAATTTACATTTATTGGTGACACTTTTAAAGCGATACAATTAAGAGACTTAGGATCAGCCCTTACACCCAATTGAAATGCAAGGGCAAGAAAAATGTGGAACTCATACCATCACTCACCCTCGACCTCATCAACCACACAAGTTCAAGCTACCGATGATTCTTTTGAGACAAGACTTAAGGTCATACTAGGTGTAGCATTGGTAAATGTTACCAGAAGACGTTTAGTCATATACAGTATATCATATATTTGTAACAGTTCTATGTTTCAACAAGGAAAATTAGCGGGTCTAATCGACTTCTATTGACTCCTTCATTCAGTTTATTATTATTCCGGTATTAATTTCGCTTGAATTAAACATGGTTGATTTATACAATGGTTTTATCGTTCTTATTTTGCTTCCTTTTTTATCTTTATAAATTAAAAATTATCTTAATTATAAGCCTTTCCTTGCATGTAAAATACAAATTACTTTTAAACTACTTGTGAAATGATTTATTACATCATTCAATTTAATTAAATCAATGGGTATAATTGACTATGTTAGTTTATCTTATCATGATAATAATTGACAAAGTAATAGTTTCTTTCATGTAAAACAATGCTACTAATGTGTCTAATTCTGAATTGTTTGGATCATATTGGTAGGATGCTGCTACCCAACTGTTTACGTAATACTATCTTTAATTAAATTTCAATATAATTTTTATTTTTATTGATTTATTAAAGTTAATAATTAAGGTCGACGAAGGTAATCTGGATACGCACTCCGAAAATGTTTGGGAGATCATAATAACAAGTATGGTGGGATAAAAGGAGTTCCTATCAAGCTCTGGAAGATCATAATATATATATATATATATATATATATATATATATATATATATATATATATATATATATATATATATATATATATATATATATATATATATATTATGTATAACTCATTACTTCATCTTCTCTTTCTTTTGCAATGACTCCCATTTAATATAAGTAAACACTCTTTATCCCACTTTCACTCAACAATATAGAATAAGATCACAATAATGATTTTCGTAAAGCAACCATCACGGTTAAGAAGAAAATAAGCAAGAAGAAGACCATTCACTCACAAATCAAAGAAATACACTTAATAAAGATAAATTCAAATCAAATCATGCTAGAAAATGTTGTGATTTTGTCTACTCTTTTCACTATTTAAACTGCTCAGTATTCTACGCTATCTCATTCACCATTATTATCATCTCTCACTAACCATAATTCATTCTTATCAATGGCTTATGTAGAAGCAGTCAATTCTAAATCAACTCATGAAGAAAGAGAAATGATTACAGGGTTAGAGTGAAGGTCAACTTTGTGTGGAAGAAGTATTTTTCAACAATCCAACTATTGCATCATCACTTGAAAGGTTTCTGGTGGACAAGTAGGTATTGCACTTTGTATGTTCTAATTTATCTATAACAAATCTGGATTGTCTTCACCAAATTATTTGCTGGCAATATTGAAGTTCTTCGATGTGATATGTATTATATTTTGTTCATGTCTTATTTACTATGGGTAACAGGCTGTAAAGGTTGTGAACAGTGGACCGAATGATTTTTTAAAGGACACCATATGAGCTGATTTGAAACATTTGTTATTGGGCTTAGAAAACAACCTGAAGAGAATGGGGGATAAAGTTTGCAAGTATTATATTATTTGAATTGTGTTAGTGATATGGATATGGATATTGTTTTATATTCAAAATGTAAGCACAATACTTCTTAACTTGATTTCTTGATGTTATTTTTATTTCTCCTTTAAACAAAAAATTTATTTTCACTAGCATTACTTTTTGTGATATCTTCTTAATCATGATTTTTTGTACAAGTTGGGTAATGATATTGTACATAAATGGGTTTTCGGTTCACATAGTAATGTAAAGATGATATTTTTCTTTCTATTTTGTAATCGGATTAATGGGTTAGTTTTAACAAAATGTAAGACTTTAGGCAAGTGTTTGATCTTTTGGGTCGAGTTGACCACTTTAAAAATCTTATGTAAATATATATATGGGCTTTCCCCGACCCACAGGCTCTTAAATCTATATAAGATATGTTCGATTGTTGAAATATGTTGTGTAGCGTTTTGCGTAATATGTGATAACAGAATATCATGTTCAAGAAGAAAAGTTTCTTCACGCTGTAAGTTGCACAACTCAACTCATATTGGCTAAAGGTGGCAATTTATATGATTTTGTCCGTTAAGTCGCAACCAAACAAATACTATCATATTAGTTTATGGAGTTTCAAATTTATTCTATATTAGTCTCATAAATAAGCCTCGCGAATTCGCGGGCATTAAGCTAGTTTAATACATATATAATAAATGGAGAATGCTAAATGTAGCCTTAAATACTACGTATTAACGTTTATTTTTGAAAAATGTATTAATTTTCTATATTGTAACGTACTTTTTATAATTAAATTCAAGAGATCAATTTTTTAATGAGAATATATAATTTAATATTAAAGATGTTAAGTTTGCAATTAGTATTATTACATCTACAATAATATATTCATCTCATCACTCTATATTCACAAACACACAAATAACTATGCGTTCACAACAGTAAGGATCTGCTACACACACATGACTAAAAAAGCTTCGTAACAATCGATCTTCGAAGGTAATAACTACTTTCTACTGTTTACTTATACGGACTATTATTATTTATTCGCATTCTCCGATTTAGATCACCAGATTTGTATCTAAACTGTTTTGATTGTCGTTTTAAAAAGACTGAGGTTTTTGTTAGGCTTTAGCTGAATGCTAAATACAAATTGTTAAATACTAAATGCTTAAATGCTAACTGCTTGTATATAGAGTTAAATGTAGAGATTTTATACGCTGAATTAATACTTAAGTTTTGCAATTGAAGTGTATCTGGAAATCGGATTTTGTTTACTAAACCCTAGATGAAGAATGTTGGTTATATCAATAGTTTGTTTACCGTTTTGCCAGTGTGGATTACTGGATTGTACTGTACCACTGGTATACAGAGGGCTATCGATTATGTTATAATTATGTGTAAATTCAATTTTTGATTCTAGATATTGTAGATCTGATTTTGTCTCTAATGTTTGGTAGTTAAATCAGTTACATTAAGAGTAGGGGGAAGGGGAAATGTATAAGGACTTACATATACTGTTAATTTTTGTAAATTTCAGATTTGTGTAAGGGAAGGTTATGCAGGTCAATAAACAGGTTTAAGGTGAGAGTGTTTTGAGTTAGGTTTAAGGTTATGTATAAGGGCTAGGCCAAATTCAGATAGATCGAAGAAGCTGACAGGTTGAATTGACAGTTGCCTTTAAGTACTGGTTATAAGGAAGATTGTCATATTAATGGATATGGTTGTAAAAGAGATAAATCTTGATGGTACCAACACCCTACCGAAAAGTGAAAATTCACATGATTTAGGTGCAACGTCAATGCATTACTTCTTGCATAGTCAGCTACTTTTAGTCATAACCTTACCTTTGATTGCTTTAGTTATTTTCTACATTACGTATTGAAGTTAATCTTGAGTTATACTTGGGTAACATATCTGGTGCATATTCATCTTAAAAAACTCATTTTTGTGGTTACTTTTACATAATGCAGTTTAATTGTCGTCACTTATAGTTTTACTTTACATTCACTTATATCACTGTTTTAGCTATAACATTGATTTTCAAGTGCACTATAAGAGTTTAAGATCTTCTTGTTGTGTTTAGTTTCATAACGTTATTAATACAGAGTAAATTATATTGTACTTTTTTGTATAAGCGAGGTTTGTTTACATTTTTTCTAAATATAATGTGTTTCAGATATGCTATTTGCAGGAGGTTATCTTATAAGTTTAGTATGGTTCAGTAGACCATATATTCATATATTCATGGAATAATATGAATAATATCTGGAATAATATCTGGGCAGGAAAAACCATCTATTCATCCTTAGTCTGAAGAAAGAATGTCACTGTATACTTAAGATCTGTGAATCGACAACAAACTTGTGAATTAAGCTGCCAAAGATATGATTAACAAGTCACTTTTCTTGACTTATCTGTACCTATTAATTTACATTTTGCTCTCATCTGGAGTTATTCTGTACAACAAGGTATCTGATTTGTTCCTCATATCTCAATTTTATTGTCTATGTTACTCGTAACTCTTTTAACAAGACACGTTACGTGTGTCCTCTATCATATTTGCAGTGGGTTCTTTCTCCAAAGTACTTCAATTTTCCCTTTCCTATCACACTTACTATGATCCACATGGGTTTTTCCGGAGCTATAGCATTTCTTCTTGTTCGTGTGTTTAAGGTAAAGTTTTCAATTTGACTTTCAATAAACTTTATTCTTCATACCTTAAATATAAAGCTATAATATGAACCAAGTCTATACTACTTTGCCACTTATCTTCTTTCCATCATGTCACAGATTGTTGCTCCTGTTAAAATGACTTTCGAAATGTAAGATAATTTATCAGATTTAATTGTATTTTTTCTAAGTCTCTGTTACCTTAACACTGAATCACTCTTTTATTGGCAGATATGCAACATGTGTCGTCCCCATCAGTGCCTTCTTTGCATCTAGTCTATGGTATAAACTATTTTTTTTGACCAAGTGTGTAGTTGTTAATCTTTACTTTTTATATATTTCCCAATATGTGTTTTTTTTTTATAACAAAAATGGTTGATATTTCTATCTGGCAGGTTTGGTAACACTGCTTACTTGCATATATCAGTGGCCTTTATTCAGATGCTGAAAGCTCTCAGTATGTATAAGTCATTTGTATATGACCTTTTCAATCAGATCTCATTATGTACCCTAAACCTTATCCATTATTCTTAATTGCAAATTGATACAGTGCCAGTGGCAACACTTATCATGGCTGTCTTGTGTGGGACCGATAAGCTTAGGTGGGACGTGTTCTTGAACATGTTACTGGTCAGCTTTGGAGTTGTGATATCATCATATGGCGAAATCCATTTTAATGTAGTCGGCACACTTTACCAATGCACGGGTATATTCGCCGAAGCTTTGAGACTAGTGTTAACCCAAGTCCTTTTGCAAAAGAAGGGTTTAACTTTAAACCCAATTACAAGTTTATATTATATAGCTCCATGCAGGTATTCAAGTTCTGCTTATAAAAATTTCATCCTTGTATTTTCCTAGACGAAAGGTTCTGTATGTATTATAGCTGGCAATTGAGACCCATACTCTTAAATTTGGGTCAAATAGGTCAAGTTTTCGGGTCATGGGTCTTGAAAAAAATTAGGCGTGACAACGGTAAACCAAAACTTAAAAAAAAAGTCCAATGAATTTTTCTCCAACCTATTGGGTCTTATACAAAATATAAAAGAATGGGTCAAATTGGTATCAAATCCTATAGTTCAATAAATAGAGGCATGTCTAATGGGTCTTATGAATAGGTCAAATGGGTCAAGCATTACAAGTGTCATTGGCCAATCATTTATGAAAGCATTAATGGTTATCAATTATTATGTATATTAAATATTAATCTTTTCTTAAATATTAATCTTTTCTTATATATATAAGGAAAATGCTAAACGTAGCCCTTAGGGCTACCAAATTTAATTTTATTCTATGTTTATAACACAATCCTGCCATGAATAACATTAATTCTCAAATTATATAAGAAAAGTCGATATTAAAAAGGAATATTTATACTTTGTAATTAATTAACCAGAGTTTTTAAACTCAAATTTAGTAAGCTTAAACGTAGCTCTAAGGGCTACGTTTAGCATTGTCCTATATATAATAAGTATTAAGAAAAAAAATAATACCAACTAAAACAATATAATAAATGTAAAAGTATATGACCCGTTTTGACCTGTTACCCAAGCCGACCCGTTTTGACCCGTTTAACATTTTTATCCGTTTGACCCATGACCCATTTAAACCCAAAACTTTTTTGACCCGTTACCCAAACCGACCCAACCTGACATGTTTGCAAGGTATAGTATGTATATAACTTATACGGGGTCTATATGTTTTTTTTCTTCCAATTTTCAGTTTTGCATTCTTGTTTGTGCCTTGGTATTTTTTGGAGAAGACTGGGATGGATGTATCACAAATTCAGTTCAATTTCTGGATTTTCTTTACGAACGCCGTATGCGCGTTGTTATTGAACTTTTCGATTTTCCTAGTAATTGGTAGAACAGGAGCTGTTACTATACGAGTTGCTGGTGTACTTAAAGATTGGATACTTATTGCTCTTTCAACTGTAATATTTCCAGAGTCTCCCATTACTAGTCTCAATGTTATTGGCTATGGAATTGGTATGAAGTTGTTTTTTTAATATGCGTTGTATAGTTTTGAGATAAGCACTATTAATTGTTGGTTGTTTTGTGTGCAGCCCTTTGTGGTGTAGTCATGTACAATGTCATAAAGGTTAGGGATGTTAGAGCAGCTCAAACCGCTACTGATAGCATCCCAGAACGAATGAATAAGGTCAGTTTGCTACTATTTCTAAAACTTTGAAACTCTTGATTATGTTCTTCACATTTCCGATTCACATATGGGTTGATTTGGTTTGTGTTATATCTCAAATGGGTCAAATTAGTATAGCCAAAAGAGAAAAGGGTTGAATCTCAAATGGGTCAAATTATATTTGAAACGGCAGGTTTTAATTCACATGGACCATATAACCTTTTAAAACGGTTATAGTAAAGGATTTAGAATTTTTTTTTTTTTTTTTTTTTTTTTTTAGTGCATTAAGCATTTATAAAAAAAAAAAAGGATTTTTCTATCTATAGGCTACCCTTAAGAAATTAGGACATACTTTGTTTTGTTGTACTTTGTAATTACTACCCTTTGACTTTAAATAACCAACTCACACACTAGCTTTATGCATAAACTTAGAAAGTTGGTCAACATATTAATATGAAATTAGAATAAGATTAGATATTTGGAGTATTTAGACAACTTAATGATTATGCTTATGTTTAGAAAATTATGTTAAAGTTTAAGTTTGTTTATTTTTATATCTATGATATTCTTCTATATTTACACGAACAATGAATCTATGTATAAAAGTCCAACTCAGTTAGTCCCAGAATAATACCCGGTCTGATCTATTAATCCATACAAGGTTTCGATCATTTAATCTTCAATAACGATTTTTACAACCTTGTACCTGACTTGTTACCAAAACTGCCTTTTTGTTAGTAGTTATTTATTTTTGATTGAATTATCGAACACAAACTAAAATCTGATTAGTACGTCATTTTCATAGTTATCTATTAACAAGTGAAAGATTACATGCTCAAATTTTCGTTTTCGATGATCAGGATTGGAGAATTGATAAGAAACCACCTAGTCTATATGCACCCGACATCAACAATGATGATGATACAAGTAGTGGGAAGGTTAGTCCAATGACAGAAGTGAATGTAGACGAACAGATACCTTTAATGGCCTCTTCAAGGCTTTCTCATATCGGACATTCACAGCTTAGCAGTCGAGATGCATAATCATATCATACACCAAATATAGATAAATAGTATTCGATACGTTTAGAGTTATTCATGTGTCTTAGCTTAAACAATCTTGGAAAATAGATCAGTTACATTTTTTTTTCATGCTATAAAAAAGAACAGTATCAGTATTCAAGAATCAAGACAAATATATAGTACAGTATGTCAACTTTTTTCAACCAGTAGAGAGTTCAGGAATGGTTTTAAAAAAGATAAGAACAGTGATAATAAAACCACCAATCATATACATGAGAAACTTACAAAGTAGGATATGCAAATGCAAATCTCAAATAAAGAATCATGAAGGATGAAACTAAACAAAACATTTACATGAAAAACATGTGGGATATGCACATCTCAGATAAGAAAAGAATATGTTTAGTATACCGAAGCCCACAACCATATGAAGTGATAAGAATATAACAATCATTCTTCCAAATACCTCAAAAATAATTTGCAGACCTTAGATACAGTAGTCTCCTTGCAGCTGGAGCTGGTGGAGCCAACCCTGGTATGTCTTTAATGTCTTTGTTGTGGGGATTCACAATCTAATTATTATTTTTTTAAAAAAAACGTATAAACACACGTCACAAACCGCCACCAATAATTGATGATTATTAATCAGGAAACAATGGATCAATGGATGAGTAGATTACCTTCACTACAATAATGGCAATAACACCACAGACAATAAGGAATAGAAAAAGCATGATGCATTTATCCGTGGCCACCTGTATTAAAACACGTGATTTAGTAGAAAAGTAAAGAACAACAAATAACTGATTTTTTGAGCGAAAAGAACTGAAACCTGGCGTCCTATCTCCTTCACAAGCTGGGATGCTTTTTTAATAGAGAATTGAATCGTGTCAAGTTCGTTAACTATACGACCCATTTGATCAGTCTGAACAATATTCAAGATTCGTATTAGCATAAACAATTGGACAAAGAACAAAAAGTAAGGTCCGTAAAAAAAATAATAATAATAAATAAAAGAAACGAAAAATGAAAGATGACATGTATTTACCTGGCCTTGCAATTGGGCAGCAGTATGGGTTCCCACTTCAACGGTTTGATGAACCACCTGTACATATATCATATAAATACAGTATAATTATGATAATAAAAAACTACTACGATACAGATATAAACAAGTCACCTGTTTAGAACGTTCAATGGCTTGATCAGTCTCATCCATTGTCTTATTGCCAGCTTGAATAAGCTCCCGATTTGACATTTCTACACACACCAGTGCATGTGAAATACTATTACATATTTTGTAAAACAATATACGAGCAATTACAAAAGGATCCCAAAACAGTATGTGTGAACTACCACTGCATATTTTGTGAAAAATTACATAAGCAGCTACTATTGCATATTTTGTAACATAAGCTATAAAGAACTACATGTAAAAAAAGGAAATGTTGTTGCATAACAATTGATGTATCTCATTATTGCCCGTTACATACCAAATTAGTAACCCAACATGATATTAATCAGCCATCTTACGAAACCAAAGTTAGTTATCCTAACACTTTAAGGTGGTGTTAATCTAATCTAACCTGATGCAATCTGACCATTGTCTTCAACCATAGGTTCACTAGCACCAGCTCCCATATCAAAAAGCTCAACCCTCTTATTTCCAAGTGTACTTTGATATCTGGACATTGTATACAACAACAAAGATTTATCATATAAATATGCAAGTGAATTAAAAGCTACATATCTTAATACATGAAGATTAAAAGCTACATGATTTAAAATGGCTAAATGAACTTACGTCTTTCTCAAGGCCACATACGAATTCAGCTCTTTAATCTACAAACACAGATGCATTCTCAAAACAGAAATAACTAAGAAGTTATATTAATTATGACAATAATATGTTCTAACAAATCTTACCATTGATTGCTTCTCATCGTTAAGTTTCTTGTTGACCTCAGGAGAATTTTTACTTTCATCCTCTTTAATTTCACGATCAAACTCTTTAATCAACCTAAAAGAAAACAAAGTTATCAACTTTCATCTTTTGAAGAAAGTTACTTCGACTGGAATATTCATATTCTTGCAGTGTGTAAAGAAGGGGCATTTTAGTAATTTACCATAGGGAGAGTGAAAATAACAAAGAGTGCATACCTTTTGCACTCTCTCATCCTTCCTGTAAGATCCTCCAACTGTTTACTTTGTCTAGTGGAATCTTTAATCTTGTCAAGTTTCTGAAAGCCATTTCTGAACCCACAAAAAAAACATATATATGCCGATAATAAACATTAGAATGCTTTAATTTGATGATACTGGCATTTGCAATATATAGTAAAACATTCACTAGGGCCAATAATAGAAATGTCTCAACGGCCTGAAAATTCCCGCAAATTATCTACACCGAAGCATCAGGGCCAAAGTCTCTCATCTAGCACTCTAGTTAGAAATTTTAGATTTCATGGTTCCTATTTTTTATTAACATTATAAAATAAAATAAAAAAATTATGAAATAAATCAAGAATGTCTCCTACTCTGCTCAATCATATTTTGTTTTGAGATGGGCATTTAGGCTACGGCTACGTTGAGTTAGCTTCTTGTATTTCAACTGAGGTTACCAGAAATTGATACACACTAGCAATTCCATATGCTAAAAAAAAAAAAAAATAATAATAAACACTGAAGTTTACGTATTATGCAAATGCTTAGGCTTGTACAATTGTGTTTCTGTAGCTCTGATTGTTACTTATAGGTTCCAACCCCAACTTCAAACAGAGTTGAATTTGACCAATCTTGTACATTGATACCTCCTAAACAGTGGCGGAAACAGATGGGGGCAGGGGGCACTCGCCCCTAGTGGATTTGCAATTTTCAGTGTAAAATTTTGGGTTTTTCGATTATACCCACAGTGGATTCTTTTTTTGCCCCAAAGCCTCCATATTTTGCCCCATAACCTTCAAATTTTGCCCAAAAACCCCCAAATTTTGCCAAAAAAACTCCAAATTTTGCCAAAAAACCTCCAAATTTTGCCCAAAAACCTCCAAATTTTGCCCAAAAACCTTCATATTATGCCCAAAAACCTCCATATTTTGCCCAAAAACCTCCATATTTTGCCCAAAAAGTTGCTATGTTTTTAAAAAAAAATTCGCCCCGGGTGAAATTTTGAAATTTTTTTCTGTTTTTTCGCCGGTGCTCCTAAAGCCTATTATAACACTTCTAGCCAGTAATTATCATTATTACTATACCAAGTAAGAGAAATATAAACAATCACAATGGTCAATTTCTCAAGAACATAGCTCTAAACATGGTTATGATAAATAAAGCAAGAAATTAGTACTAATAAGTAGACTTATAACATGAGTAGCAAACATAAAATCAAGAATCAGATAATAATAACTTACGCTAGGGCACGAAAATTGTCACGAATTTCACCGTAGATCTGCTCCATTTGAGGATTCATTGGCAAATCAGGACTTGCCATTATAAGCCCTAATTACTTACAACTTGCTCAAAACCAAAAAAATAAGAACATTTGTAAATAAATTGTTAATTTTAGTTTCCGAAATCGTTACAGCGTCAACATTGTTGTATTGCAACTGTAAACCTAATCTACTGTACCATAGAAGTAATTTAAATTAATTAAGGATATAAAATTTAGGAGGTTTTATCTGATAACCCTAACAACTAAGAAAAGCAAAAAAGAAAGGGAATTTGTAGGAGAAAAAGGAAAACGATGGAGTATTGGATAGATTACAGATGAAGTAAGTATGTAGGTGTGTTTTGATTGATTGCCTAGGGTTTCACAATGAATTTGGGGAAAAGAGAGAGAAAGAGCAGCAGGTGTTAGCCTGTAATTGCTGTGTCCATCTGTAAAGTTGTTAGAATTTAGAAATTGTAGGTTTTTGCCTTTTGGCATATATTCTGGTATAAAAATTTAGGAGAACAAAGTTAAGGAGGCGCGCTTAGCAGCGGAACTCCAACGCTGTATTCTGGAGTTTATTTTTAAGCGGAAAGGAGTAGAAAAGAAAGGAGATGAGAGTGTTTTAATATCCTTTTTAATCCGCCCAAATATGGGCGGAGAGTGTTGTTAATAAATTATAACTGTACTATCCCCTCTAATCCTCTACTCTCTTCTCCTTTCCACTTAAAATAAAAACTCGAGAATCACTATTATTTTATAATCTGTCTGTTTTCCTTTCCTTTCTATAAAAAAAACTCGAGAATGCAGCGTAAAGCAAGCCCTAATAGAAAACTAAGTGTTTGGGAAAAAAATAATGTGTATGAAAGGTGGTCCAAATCATTTAGCGTTTTTTAAAAGGCATCCGTTTTGTGAGTAGTTAGTTGCGTTATGTTCGTAAAATTATTTCGAGTTTAACGGTATTGTTGGGAATATTTAACTCGCGGCGAGCGAGAAGATATGTCCCGTAAGATTTGTTTTGAAAATTCTGGTTAGGGGGACGATTTGTATTTTGACCAAAGTTGGGGGGTCATTCCATTTGTCTTTTGAGCAAAGTTGAGTGGTTATTTTGAAAAAAATGAATTTTGATAATATAATAATGTTAGGAATAGTGAATTCATCGGGTTGTGGGGCTGATTTGTATTTTGACCAAAGTTAGGGTGGGTTATTCGATTTGTATTTTGAGCAAAGTTTAGTGATTATTTTGTAAAAAGTGAATTTTGGTAATATAATAATGTTAGAAATAGTGAATTCATAGTTTCGGGGACCGATTTATATTTTGATCAAAGTTTAGGGATATTTTGAAAAAATGAATTTTAGTAATATAATAGTGTTAAAATAGTAAAATCATACTTTCTATTGAATATATTTGAATATATATATATATATATATATATATATATATATATATATATATATATATATATATATATACTAGGTTTTTGAGCCCGTGCGTTGCACGGGTGTGTAAAAAATCGTGCAAAAAAATGTAATTTGAAGTTCATATTGGTATGTAAATAACGATACTAAAAAAATAGATTAAGTATAAGAATTAATTAAGAGTCTGTGGTGTTGACAAATTTTAAAAATTCTTTTGAGTTTAAGAGCACGTGATGTTGATAAATTTTAAAAGCGGTGTTAGTAACTTAAGGTTTACAATTTTTTTTAGTTCTCACAATTAATATCTTTTTCATTATACTTTTGAGTTTAAGAGCCCGTTGTGTTAGTACGGGTTTTTGAGCCCGTGCGTTGTACGGGTGTGTAAAAAATCGTTCAAAATATGTAATTTGCAGTTCATATTGATATGTAAATAGCGATACTAAAAAAATATAAAAAGTATATGAATTATTTAAGAGCCCGTGATGTTGACAAATTTTAAAAATTCTTTTGAGTTTAAGAGCCGGTGTTGACAAATTTTAAAAACTTCTTTTGAGTTAAGAGTCCGCGGTGTTGACGAATTTTAAAAGTCCTTTTAAGTTTAAGAGCCCGTGGTGTTGAAAAAATTTAAAAGTGGTTTATAGTAGTATTAATAACTTAATGTCTACAATTTTTTTCTCACCATTAATATCTTTTAATACATAAATTATATATACTACGTAATATTTCGAGTACATTAAAAATTTGTCATGAAACGTAACATTAGTAAAGTATAAGTTATATTATTTTAGGATTATTATATACAATTATTTTTAGAATAAAAGTGTAACATGCTAATTTAATTTTAAAAAAGTTTTTAAATTTCATTGACGTAGTACGTAACACGGATCATTGAATACCCAAACCCCATTTACGTTATGTAACACTTTTCGTTATTTTAACGTATTTAGTATTTGAGATTAGCTAGATTATATAATTAATTAATGGTCATAATATAATTAATGGCGTATTTGGTATTTGGTTATGTATCGAATTATATGATACATTTAGCTAAATCATAGATAAATAAATAATTAAATAATAAATAATAGATATTCCTAATATATGATAATATACTCCTAATATATATATATATATATATATATATATATATATATATATATATATATATATATATATAATATATATAGATACAAATATCTTAAAATAACTTCCAACCATATATATATATATATATATATATATATATATATATATATATATATATATATATATATATATATATATATATATATATATATATATATATATATATATATACAAATATCTTAAAATAACTTCCAACCATAATCAAGAATAACTTTTTCGTTTATATATATGTATAGATATATATATATATATATATATATATATATATATATATATATATATATATATATATATATATATATATATATATATATATATATATATATATATATATATATATCCTATCCTACTATACATTAAAAGAGGGTTTTTATTAGCTAATAATTTTTTCCAGAACCCCCTTTAAAACCCTTAGATTAGAAAATGACTTCACCTTACCCCTTAATCTAATGGTCAAAATTGTTCATCTACATCTATTAGCTAATAAATCAAATTAGTTTCACAATTGTCCCTAAATTACCGTTGGAGTAAAATTGCATACACAATGATTATCTGCCGTTAATACCCTTTTAATTAAAATAAAGACGGAGCTTCTCGCTACAATACTGAGATCATCTTACTCGATTAAAACCTTCGCTAGATGAAGATTCAGTGCTCCCAGTTTCATCATCATCATCCACAACGAATCGTCTTAAACATTTGATTTTAATCTTTTAAAGCGTATTCATCAGTAAATAAATATGTGGAAATCATGATTAAACCCTTAACGAAATCTAATATTCTTGCTTTTCTAAATCTTCTGATTTGAATGGGAAAATCAAATACCCTAATTTGATTTCTTGCCATTATTCGGTTAGTCAAATCTTCGATGTATATTACGTTTTCAGAGTTAAGAGCATATGGATGGCGTATTCATAGCTTTTAATTCAAGAAATCAAAGTAAGTATTTAACTGAATTAGGGTTTGTATTGGGTTAATGAAATTGAAATTTCAGTACTTGTATTTTCTTTTACCATGGCATTTCATATGATATAGTAATGTATAATTAAATCGTTGTAGCAAAAAAAACCGATCCTTAATCAACATCTTCACATAAGCCTCCAACAACGTAAGTGAATATTAATATTATAGTTTCGTTTGATGACTGAAATATTTATTAAGATGTATAGCTCATTAATATAGTTTATGCAAACAATTATTGTGTACTTTTCTATGCAGCACGAAGTGAGGTGTATGCTGCTCCATCGAACTACAAATCTCAATTCTTGGCGAGAAAAATCTCGATACGAAAAGGTTGGAAAATGAGGTAATATTATGATTAATTAATGCTTCTTTACATTGCGAGGTTGACATGACATTTGTTAATTAAAAAGGCTATATTTTTTTGTATGTTCTGTAGGTGAAACACTTGGAAATGCAACGAAAAGATTGTTCATTAAAGGTAGAAAAGTTGATAGAAAAACATGGTTGGATTACTTTTGAAAAACGGTTTTTTGGGAGAAGTGGGAGTGATTACGATTTCACATAGAGCGACCCACTTAAGGCAAGGGAACAATTTGAAAAACAAGGCAGAACAAGCAGGGGGTAACGTTCTGCAACATTTTAATAATAATAATAATGCTTTTTAGACAAATTTCTTTGTTGCAGAAAATAGAAACTGGTTTTATTTATTTGGTTGTTTTTTTACTTGAAGACTTGAGATAAGGATGAACAAGGAAGTTATGGCCATGTTTGAGAAAGCAGAAGAGTACAATGATTTGATATCCAAGAAGAACATTATTGAGGTTACTGAGCATAGATTATCATTTAAAATTCAACTATGATTGTTTGTCACTCACTGATGATTTTGTATAGAATGATAAGTCGAAGATTGAGTTGGTGATTGAAGAGCTTGACGAGAAGAAAAAGGTGATGCTAAAAGTAACCTGGGTTAAGGTGAATAGGTAAGTTTCTTACCATGTTTTTCTTTGTGTGTGATTTGGTTTATTGATCAAACTATAGAATTCGGCTTGACTTTTTTATTTCCAGTGATTTTGGATCTATATTTTCTACTTTATTACCGGGCACAATGACAAAGCTAGATCTACCAGAGGGAGGTGCCTTTTTGGACGGGTTAGAAGTCCGTGTGGCATTTGGGGGTGTTTGCAAACAGTCATTGTCAGAACATAGCGGAGGGCAAAGATCATTACTTGCACTGTCATTAATTTTGGCACTGCTCCTCTTCAAACCACCTCCAAGTTATATTCTGGATGAGGTATTTGAAATTTTTGTATATTTATATTTCTTCAGTTTCAACGTACTTGCAAGTAACATTATGCCATTAATGTTTTTCTTGATAAAATGTCTTTCAACTGTCTTGAGCAGGTTTATGCAGCACTTGATTTAAGTCACAAAGATAATATTGGGAGGATGATCAAAGCTCATTTTACACATTCACAGGTTTATGTGTTGAATTTTTAATTACAAGCCCCACTTTTATTTTGCAAGATGGTTAATTCTAAAACCCCTTAAATTTTCTTCTTTGGGACACTACGTAATCTTAAGCTTAGGTAAGTTCATTACTTATAATTTTGTTAAAAATAAAAGTAACCAACAGTTTTGTTTAAAATTTTTATCATACATAAGAAAGTTAAATAAGTTAGTCAAATGGTTAGTCTTTAAGTGGGGTTAAGTAAAGGGTCAAAATGGGTAGTGTTTTAGGTAGGGTTAAATAAGGCGTCAAAATGGGTAGTCTTTTAGTAGGGTTTAATAAAGTGATAAAGTGGGTAGTCTTTTAGTAGGGTTAAATTTCCACACAAAAATTGCTAGGGCTTGTAGCCAATTCCACGATCATGATTCTAGATCGGCATATGACAGAAAGATTCTGTACCAGCGGTGTTGGTGGTAAGATTTAACGATCATCGTCGTCTTCATAAAGACACACTTTTGCAATCGTCGTATCATCTTCATCAGGTAGTCTTAAAATCAAGGTTACATATATTTATTATTGTAACTTCCGATATTTATTATGTGTTAATTATGGAAATAAGTGTTTGGTTTTGATTGATTTGTTGTTGTTCTGTTACAAAGTGCTGATTCGGTGCGTTACACTTTTGCGATTATAACTTTTTTCTCAGCTAAGATTTTGTTTTTGATTTTGTTTTCGATTGCTTCTGGTAATGTATTTTTTCTGCATTTATCGTTCATGTTAATCGGTATTTGCTTAATTTTTAGGTTTTTGTCGTTATTTTGATTAAAGTTGAAGCCTGCAGTTTGCCTTTAGTCTTTGTTGCGATCGTTAATTTCATATGCTTCCTGTATTGTTATCACTGATTATGCGTTTGAAATTTTTTTTTGTTGCTTTTACACTTTTAAAATTTTGTTGAGCGTGTTGTTCATGATTTTCCTTGCAGGTGTTATGTAAGGCGTTAAAGTCTACCACCACTCAAGGTATGTCTCAAAATGTTAAAATCTCATTTACACCTCATGGAATATTATATTCTTTAGTATGCAATGGGTAATGATTTAATGATGGTCCTTTCACAATGGTTTGTCTGTACTGAAGGAACACTATTAAATCTTTTTTTGCTAGGTATCTATTCGTAGCTGGGAGAGGTCTTTATATAAGTACTACCATAAAGCGTTGTAGGTTGTAACAACCTACAACGAAAATTTTGGAAGGTTTACTCCTTCTATATGCACTTTTTGATGTAATATGTTAAACGTATAGGTGGGGAATGCGGTAACAGATGATTATAGTGATTATGTTTGAACCTATAAATTTTCAGGTTTAGAGTTTAGGGGTTTAAGGTTTAGTTTAGGGTTTTATGGTTAGGGTTTAGAGTTTAGGGTTTTAGGTTCAAGGTGATTTGGATCATCTACAAACGACATCAATGAAGAGAATCTCCTGTAAGGAGCCATTTCGAACAATTTACGCCGAATTTCAATAATATTAGTCCAATTTTGGCTAATGGTAAAGAAATTTTTCGGAATCATGTATTTTGAATAAATTACCAACTCATAGTTTCCTTTGTCAATAGCAGTCAAGCAAACAATATTATATTCTCCAATGTTAAGATCATTAATTATCTTTGTCCAACCTACACTAAGAAATAAGGTTTGACCATCTACTCGGAAACCTACTTTAGAATTATATCCTTCTAGGGTGTGGATCCAAACGTTATGTGTAGGCATTGATTCATCATAATACACTTTCAACCATTTAACTAGCAGAGGCTGTAATAAAAAAATTAATAATCTGATAGTTGATTTTTAACAACTATCATAATACTTCATAATAGTTTTTATTAACTTCAGTTCAATATTTACTTCATATATTGCGCGTGTAACAATTGTTTCCTTAAGTACAGAATTTATTGATCAAACTTCTCAGCCAAACAAATGGGAAACGAGATTGACTTCTCATGGTCCATTGATTTCACACAAGAGACATTTGAAAGACACTGAACTATCTGATGATAGTTCAGATGTTGTAGAAATTAGTAAGACCAAATTCTCAATGCCACCACATATCCCGATGCATCCGATCATACAAGTCTGAATATTAAAGAACAACTCGTTGAAGCTGAAAGACTCCACTCCTGGACCAGCGGTCATACTACATACGTTTTCTTCAAGATCCGAAAAGCAAATCTTTGGGTGAGTTAATTTTATTTTCATACAAAATATACTTTACCAAATATGATATAACCATTGATAGGTTACATTCATAAGTACATTTGAGAATCTTTTTTTTTTAACATGTTATTGACAAATGTTTATGGACTGTTTAACGATTAATATATGAATGTGATTTAGCGACTACCGAAAGAGCTACAAAAACTACCTGAACTACAAAGTAATTGTCATTATGAGTGTCTCGATCTGAACAACAAAACTCATATATGGGGTTTGAAGCAAGAAAAAAATCAAAGAAAAAGTATGTTTCTAAAGGGTGGCTAAAGTTCTTAACTGTAAATGAGTATGTTCCGGACGACAAGTGTTTGATTGTGTTCCTGCATGACGCACGCAAGTTCATCATGGTCCTAGATGGAACTCACCCGGTGTAAGAGTTTGTTTCAGTATCAAAGTCTTTTGATTCTGCAGGTTGTCTGTTAGTTTGTGCATCCGTGTTAATGAATATGGATTTAGTTTCTTTCTTTTTTGATGCTTAGGCATGTAATTATTAAACACTTTAAGATATAACTTATGGTACCTTAGTAACCACTGAATAGTTTGGCATGTAATTAAACTTTATGATATGCCAATCGATGAATTATGGTAATATTGATACGCTACATATATTATCATTAAACACAACTTGGAACTAAACAACTAAAATGTATAATCTTATGTTTGTATAAGATTATTCCTCTATATATTAATAAAAAAATTGCCTATATAAATATATTACAATTCTTATGGAAACATCAACTTCATATTGATCATCTTCTATTGTTATATTGTTTGGATAACCAAATTCAAAGCAAAATAACAAATACAATATAATATGACATTTATAAATGATTTCACCCTTCAAAAACCCCGTGAAATCGCGGGTCTTTAACTAGTGTATATATATATAGAGAGAGAGGATCCAGTGAAAACTTTTTTAGTGTGAGAACTCTAGGAACTCTAAAATACACTAAAATTCGAGCAAAAAAGGGGGAATTCGAGCAAAAAAAATGGTAAGTCGAGCAAAAATTAAAAACACGGACGAACAAAAAAATCATAGTCGAGCAAATTTTTTTATTTTTTTTTGTTCTAATACCAAAATGTAGAACACAAATTGTTCGAATATCAACATGTTCTACATTTTTTTGTTCGACTATCAAAATGTAGAACACAAATTGTTCGCCCGCTTTTTTTTGTTCGAATATCACGTTTTTAGTTCGAATAGCACGTTTTTTGTTCGTCCGTGTCCCATTTTTGCTCGAATTTCACATTTTTTGCTCAAATTTCCCTTTTTTGCTTGAATTTCAATGTATTTTTGAGTTCTCAGGGTTCTCACAAAAAAAAGTTCTCATTTGATCCCTCTACTATATATATATATATATATATATATATATATATATATATATATATATATATATATATATATATATATATATATATATATATATATATATATATATATATATATATATATATATATATATATATATATATGGAGAGTGAGAACTTTTTTAGTTTGGGAACTCTAGGAACTCCAAAGTACTCACAAATACACCAAAATTCGAGCAAAAAAGAGGAATTCGGGCAAAAAAAGGGAAGTCGAGCAAAAATTAAAAACATGGACGAACAAAAAAATCATAGTTGAGCAAAAAAAAAAAAAATTTCTAATACCAAAATGTAGAACACAAATTGTTCGAATATCGCATTTTTTGTTCGAATATCAACATGTTCTACATTTTTTTGTTCGACTATCCAAAATGTAGAACACAAATTGTTCGCCCGCCTTTTTTTTTTTCGAATTTCCTGTTTTTTGTTCGAACTTCCCGTTTTTTGCTCGTCCGTGTCCCTTTTTGCACGAATTTCAGTGTATTTTTGGGTATTTTGGAGTTCTCAGGGTACTCACACAAAAAAAGTTCTCATTTGATCCCTCTACTATATATATATATATATATATATATATATATATATATATATATATATATATATATATATACACACACTCTGTATATAGTAATTGAGTCTTATAATCATAAGTATGGTGTATTAAATACGGTTAACTCAATAAAATTTACTCATATAATTTAATAGACGGGTAAAAATAGTTAAAAATTATTATGGTAAAGAAGTAAAAAAATAAAAACTATATTAAATAAAAACATCATAAATAATTTTAAATAATTAATTATCAATAAATATATAAATCTTTCATCTTCTAAGTAATGTAAGTTAATTTTTTAGCCTATAAATTGTAACACCCCATTTTTCCTTTGGCATGTTGCTTTGGTCAACGTACGAAGTCCAAAGGTGCGTATTCGATCTTTATTGTGTTTGACTTTAGCCACGTTTGTTTAATCTAGTCATAAAACGAAAAAGGGCCTGAAAACCAAAAATTACGGCCACAATTTATGGCCTTACGGCCGCAACTTTTGAGAAGGGTGACATGTTTCTGAAAACAGCCAAGTTACGACCGCAATATTGGGGATTACGGCATCAATATTGGGGATTACGGCCGCAATATTGGTGCTGGCAGGTTGCGAATTTAACCTTAAATTTGGGGTTTTTAAGGGGCTAAATGATCTTTTCCCTTAGGGAACGGTTTGTAGACCACAAATGCAGATTCAATCTTATCTCTATTTCATTTTCACCCACACAAATACTCCCAACCATTTTTAGAGAGATAAAGCCATTCTAGAGAGAGAGCTCGATTTGGGGAAGAAGAAGGTCGATTCAGGTGAAAACTCAAGTGTTAAAGTTGTTCATCTCGTTCTTGACTATGTTGTGGTTGTATTGGTAAGTTCTAACTACAAGTTTTATTGTTTGATTTGAGATTCAATGTTAGGGTTTGAACTTAAATTGTCAAGAAACCCACTTAAACTTAAGAAGTAAGTTTATTGATGTTATTGTTTGGGTTTAAAGTTGATGTTGGCGGGTTTTGGGTTGGTTGACGTTTTAGATTTGATTAGGCTTTGATTTTGGGTGTAATCACTTAGTTTAGTGATTTTGGAAGTATTGGAACCCATTTGAATGCATTTGGTTGACTAATTTTGAAATGGGTCAAAATTAGGGTTTAGGTGCCATTTTGGGTAAGATAAGTGTTTAACACTTATGATTTGGGTTTAATTGCTGTATTAGGACCATTCTCACTTGTGTTAGTGATTATTGGTTAGTTTGAGCGCGGTTTGTGCTTGGAAGTGAATTTGGGTCGTAATTGCACTAAGTGTCAATTTGGGTTGGTTTGTAAATCCACCCTAATGGTGTTGTTTGTTATGTGATAATGGAATAGGTACATTCCATTGGCGATTGCGGATTTTGGTTTTGCATCCATCAAGATTTCAAGGTGAGTGTCAATATACTATGTGCATATGTATGTATAGGATGAGTGCGGGTTGGGTGAAGTGATCCTCGGCTATAGAGCCTACTTCACATATAGGTGGATTTGATTGACTTGTGTAATAGGTCCAATTGGAACGGTCGTACGTTTTGGTTGACCACCTTTGGCGAGGTGCACACTTTGTATGTACGTTATCACATGGGCTTGTGATGTGGATTTATATAACCCCGATGGCGAAGGGTTGGTATTTGAGTTACAGTTGAGTAACCCCGATGATGTGGATTTATATAATCCCAGAACCGTAGGTTTTGATATGGGAGGTGAATCACGTGTGGTGAGGATTCACGATGACGCGTGTAGATTCAGTCATCTTATTGAGGTAGTGGTCACATGTGGTGCGTATTCACTAAGGCTCGTGTAGTTTCGGCCAACCTCGATGTTGTGATGGTATTGAAGATAGTAGTCACGTGTGGTGCGGATTTACTAAGGCTCGTGTAGTTTCGGTCAATCTTCATTTAGTATCGGGTTAAGGGGTTAACCTTAGGCGGTTTACGCATTGTTATATATATATTGTCGTATTGTAGTGATGTAGCTAACCCTCCAGGTGTAGCTTGATGGCGTTGTCTATATCGTTGTTGGTGTAATTACATTGTTGTTATATTATTAGCTTGTTGTATAGCGATCGTACGGTATGCTTAGATTAGCTTGTTGTAAGACCTGTTTATTCATACGATATATATATGTAGAGCACATGCGACATATAACGGATATATATGTAGATGTATGTACGTGTTATATATACATAAATAGCGTACGATGGGTTTAACGATATATTATTCGAATTGTGACGTGAAGTTATGAAGTACATGAATGCATGCAAGAGAATATATATACGTATGCATGTACATGAGAATATATATATGTGTATATGTACGTGCATAAGAGTGCATGAGAATATGTACGTATATATGCATGGAGAGATAATGAAAGCGTTCAAGAATGTAAACGATATGTGTATATATGTATATAAGTTTAGATTATATAGGAGAAGTATATATATATATATATATATATATATATATATATATATATATATATATATATATATATATATATATATATATATATATATATATATATATATATGTTTATGCATGTACGTTGCATGCATGTATATAGAGGGTTCGAGGATGATCGAAGGGAGGTTATACGTGTTCTAAAGTGTATGTATGTTGC
This sequence comes from Rutidosis leptorrhynchoides, assembly GCF_046630445.1. Classification (NCBI taxonomy): domain Eukaryota; kingdom Viridiplantae; phylum Streptophyta; class Magnoliopsida; order Asterales; family Asteraceae; genus Rutidosis; species Rutidosis leptorrhynchoides. Next base: position 79,700,921 of record NC_092337.1, on the reverse strand, counting down.
GTGAATAAAGAGAACAAAACGTGTACGATTGGAAGGGTGTTAGTAAGCGAAAAATGGACAGAACCCATACTAGGTCGCGGCGCTGCCTAGTGGGATCGCGGCGCGGTATTGCACTCGAAGCAAGATTAGACGGCATGTAAACAAGACCACCAGACCACGTAGTTAGCCGCGGCGCGGACCAGGGTGGTCGCGGCGCGATGGTTCAGTTGAGCTGGTTTCGAATTTTTGCAATTTTAAAGGGAAAGTGAGGGCATTTTGGTCTTTTTGCGTATGGGACAGATTGTATCCCCAAATCTGGTCCATTCATTTCATTTTCTTATTTTCTTTTCCTTTTTTCTTCTCCATTTTCTCTCATTTCCTTCAAAACCCCAATTGATTCAAAGTGTGATTTGGAAGGGAAGAAGTGGGATTCAATCTTTGGAGCAAGAACAAACGTCGTTCTCCTCGTTCTTAGCTACGATTTGATACTAGTGGTAAGTCTCCTATCCGAATTTCGTTCTTGTGATTCATGTTCATATTTAGGGGTTTTTGATTGTGAGTTCATAATGAAACCCCATTAGTTGTTAATGGAAGGTTAACACCTAGATTCGGGTTTATAAGTGATTAAGGCGGGTTTTGGTTTTGGTGAACAAGTTTAACTCATGTGAAACTTGCAAATGAGTGTAATCACTAGTATTTAGTGATTATTGAAGTGATGGAAGCCTTTTGTGCTCATTTAATTGACAAATTTCGAATAGAGTCAAATTAGGGTTTGTTGGGGATAATGGACCGATTAATCGATTGTGTGAGGTTTGTAAACTTAAAATGAGTTAAGTTATAGTACAAAATTGAGTTAATGGTGTTTTGAAGTCAAAACTAGAAAATGTGAGAATTTGACTTTGTTAAGGGTCAAAATGAGTTTTTGGGCGAATATGCGGACTAGTGGGTGTTTAATGGCTATATGTGGTGTCTTTGGGTATTTCGAGAACGTGAAAACTAGTCTCGTTAGTTTTGGACCTTCAGGTAGCGTTAAAAGTGCATAAGGGTGTATTTTACACTTGTTGTTCATTTGGGTGGGTCGAGAGTCCAAATGAGTTTGTATTGATGATTATGTGATAAACGGAATAGGCACGTTCCATTGGCGAGTTGCGGGAGTTGGATTGCACTTCATCGAGGCGTTAAGGTGAGTGGAATAATTATACGTGTATGTATATAATGTATTTATTTGTGTGAAATGCGATGTGGGGTTTAAGTTCGAGCGTACGATACTACATCGTGTTGGCATGGGATGAGGGTTTAAAGTTCGGGCATTCGATACCTCATCATCATGAGTGGAATGTGGGTTTAAAGTTCGGGCGATCGATACCACATTGTACTTTTCATGTAATAAGGGTTTAAAGTTCGAGCGTCGATACCTTATTAACATGAGTAATGCGTGGGATACGGGCTTTAAGTTCGGGCGTTCGATACCCTATCCTCATGTGTATGTGGCGTGAAATGTGGGTTTTAAGTTCGGGCGATCGATACCGCATTGAGCGTAACGGGTGGTTATAAGTTTGGGCATTCGATACCACTCAAGGGGCTAGTGATGCATACTAGCGGCGTCTGCGTGGCTAACGGTTCATTCGTGAGAATCGTTCCCTTTGGATCTTGGTTAACCATGGTTATGTGTTGTAGTGTAGCATATTTTATTGTTCGGATTATATGCTATTGTTTGTGCTAGCTTGCGTATTGGAGATTTTAGCGTTACACTTTGCGATTGTATGCTAATTAAATTGCTAGCGTGTATGCGGTGATTGCAAGTAAGTAGATTATATATATATATATATATATATATATATATATATATATATATATATATATATATATATATATATATATATATATATATATATATATATATATATATGAATAATTATTACATTCACTAAGCTTTATGCTTACCCCTCTCGTTGTTTACCTTTTTATAGGTATTGTTGATGCGGGGTTACCTAGTTGCTAGACTAGGATTGATATACGTTGCTTAAGCTTGGAGGATTAGCTTTTGGATAGTCGGACACAGATTGGGGGATTTGGTAGTCCCCGGAATTATGCTCTTGGTATCGGGTTGGGTTGTCGAGTATTAACCCGTAATTTGTATGATTGGTTCACTATTACAAATGCTTTTGTAATGTGTTATTTGTGTACTAAGGGTCGTTATAAATTACTAAACGTGTCGTTGTGGTATTAAGTATTGGTTAAAACAGAGTTGGAAATATCATGTATTAACGGGACCTAACTTATATAAAAAAAATAGTGCTACGTTTTTGGTAAAGTGATTTGGGGTCGTTACAAGTGGTATCAGAGCATGTCTAAGGGATCTAGGTTACTTGCAGAATAGGTGCCTAGACTTAGACTTTTTGGTGTATGCGTTGTTTTGAGACTTGTAGGATTACGGGTCGAATTATGATATTGTTGATGCCTTAGTTTAGGCGGGATTGTTATGGACTCTCGTTTGTCCAATGCTTTTGAAATAAGGTCTCTATTTATGATTAAGTTTTGCCTTAGTTAGATAGTCGCCTAAGTAGATCGGTTGACTATGCGGTTGCTTTGCGGTTAGATCCTAGCGATGTAGGATTGTTTGCTTTGTCGTATATGTATATTGGTATATACTATCTATATATGTGCTATATACTAACATATTATATAGGTACGTACGTGCGCGGTGTATTGTTTAAGAATCTGGTTTCGGGATTCGGTCGCTTGGTGTTTTGTCCGGTCAAATTCATAGGTGGGATTTTGATCAATTTTGAGACACTTGTGTCCCGTTTGTTTTGTATTCTTGAATGTCGCGCTAGTTCGGGTGAAGTACTTAACGTGGCTATGTGGAAATGGTAAGGTATTCGCTTGTAATAATGCTTGATCACCATTATCACAACCGTGCACCTTAGCAACAAGCATGACATGGAGAGTGCTGAACGGGGGATACGTGACATGGTTGGGGGTAGATTCGACGGTATTTTAGGAATCGGGTAAAGGTTCCTAGGTTGTTTTGATTTCCGAACGATGTGCGGGTCGTCACATCGGGTGCGATGTGGTTTGAAGAAAGTTCATAAGTATATGAATACCTAGGGTGTGTAGGTGAACTCGTAAGAGTGTTGTGGTGAAACCACCCTAAGTAGCGGGTCTGTGGTTGACTTGTACGATTTAGGTTTTCCACCGAAATAGAATGACCGACTCGGGTGTGAATTAGAGACTTTTGAGTTCCGTATTGGACGAAAATAAGTCTCGTGAGTGAGTGTTGTATTGCGATGCTCGGGAGAGAGTACGAAGTTGCGGATTCGGCAACGATTTCGATAGGGCGATGCTATGGTGTCGGTGCGTTTATGGTTATTGGGAAGGGTTCCAGTAAGAAATTTAGTACGATGGCGGTTGAGTTGACGGGAAGTGGATATAGGACTTGTCGCTTCCAAGCATTCCATGGTTATGAGAAAATAATGTCAACCAAGTCGTGAGAAGGACTTGGGTGTACGCTTGATGACGTGTATTCGCTTGCGTGATTGGAAGTTAGCGAACCATAAGGTTCATTGAGTGTGAATGACCTCGGGTCATTTAGTAGAATATTTGGTGACATCGGACGTATGAAACCCTAATGATCGAGACCTTAAATCTTGATAGGTGAGAAGGTAATGGACTTGACGGCCGCTTAAGTCTAGGAGGTAGTGAGACGGTGACGATGTGGGAAGCACATTCATTATACTAACGATTGATCACTCTTTCCCATGAGAGTGAACAACTGTATGTCATGGATTGGACGGTTAAGTAATAAGGGTCGAGAGGACCAGACGGATGGAAGACTTGGTGAAACCAATTAGGGCATAACCGAGTGCAGCTGTACGATTAATAATATTAGCATGTTGGGGGTATGTACATGTTGATTAGTGATTCGTTTTTCGATGGTGGTTAGATACGAAGTAGTGGGTGATGCCGATGAATCTCACTTTTGTAAACCATGATGGCGGTTTTGTGATTGAGTGGCGAGTGTTGTACACTCTTGACAACCACTTTTCTTTTGTTTGCGTGAAATCATAGTATGTCGTTCGACGGGCGTTTTCGTTGACCACGTACGGGTACGAGTAAAGTGACGGGTGTTGACTAGTTTCGAAGTTGTTGATAACCGTGTCAACGGTTGAGATAAATACAGGGTGGAGTATAAGACTTGGTGTTCCCAAGCATCTCCTTAATGATAGGTGGAAGGATATTAGGCTCATTATGCTGCTTAAATAGTTCGAGGCTATCGGTTGAGACTTGTAACATCCCGCATTTTTCCGTTAAATTATTTTAACGCCCGTATTTTTTATTTTAGATAATACTCTTCGTATCAAGATTCGTATCTTTCGTTACTTAGCATTTCTAATATTCACGTTGTTTAATTATAATACCTCTCGTTTACTCTTGCATAATTAAAATATTCGTTCGGTAAATTCCCGCACCCGACTACAAACTTGAGGGACTAATCGTGACTAGTGGCCAAAGTGGTGACTAGGTCAACTAGTCAACCACCTCATCACCACCACTCATTCATCCCCTCCCCTCTTTCTCTCTTCCTCTTACTTCCATCTTTTTCTCTCAAACTCCCATTTCACAATCATCATCTAAATTCGATCTAGGAAGCTTGCAATAAAACAAATTACATATTTGGAATCCTCTCTTCTTCCTCTACAACTTGATACCAATTTCATCTCATTTGGGTAACTTTTATAAAACTCTAGATTTCTCTAAATTCGTTTTATAGACTTGAAATGGTGTTAGTTAGTGTCTATGGCTCGAGTCTAACATGAATATGTGATTTATTTGCTCGATCTTGTTGTTTTGCATAAACTAGCATGAACTTGAAATGGGTGTGTTTAATCTTGAGTTTTGGATGATTAAATGTTGTTTAAATGTTAAAGTTTGTGTATTAAAAGTGCTACTAGCATTGTTAGCTTCGTTTTGGCATGTTGGATGACATGAAAACCTTACATTAACATGAATATTGATTTTGTGATTCTTGGTTAGGGTTTGATAGATCTTAAAATGAACTTTTGATGCATTAAATGCTTTTCAATGTTATTTGTAAGTGTTTAGTTGTATTATATGCGTAATTACCTACAAAACGGCATATTGTATGTGTAAATTGGGTTCCCGAATCATGAAATGCGTTTTACGAACTTGAAACTTGAATAATGAACTTTTAACGATCATTTGATGAGGTTTTTGTTGTTGTAAATGATTAACTTGATTGATGATATGTGTTTAGTTGTATTCCTTGTCAAAATACCTATCCAACGATATAAGATACATGTTTTAAGTGTTTTCGGTTCACAATTTGTGGTTGTTTGAGTTTTGGTTCGAGACTTGTCAAAATTTTCAGCATCAGTAATCTGTAGTTCATTTGGACGCCGTCCCAATTTTGGACGCCATCCAATCCTTCACTGCTGGACGCCGTCCAGCCATTCTGGACGCCGTCCAGATGAACTGCAAGGGGCTGTCCAACTTTGTAAATTTTCGTTTAATTCTAACTATGCTACGCACCTCCGATTAACATGAAACTTGGTCAACATGCTCATATATGATTATATAACTTAGAAAAATTGCCGGATCCCCGACCCGACCCCGTGACTTTGACTTTGACCAAGTTTGACTTTTAGTCAAACTTAACCAAATACTTATGCAATCGTTCTAATCTTTCTTTTATACTTGATTCTTACATGAAACTTGACAACTTGATTCACATGCTATATTAAACGAGTCGTAACGAGCTGTAACGACCCTACTTTTTCCGTTATCTTTTGCCGTTAATTATTTAACGACCGTTAACTGTTATTCTTGCCACATCATTTCTATGACCTATATTATTATTTTTGTAATAATATATTAATTATTATGTGCTATGTGAATATTTGTATTCATATTTTAAGTTATACGTTTCTACGTGTCGCGAATTTCTATTCGGCGAATCTTTTCGGTTTTCAAACCAACGGTCAAGCTTTTGGGATTTTTAAGTCCTAATTATTTTAAATATGATATTTTAATGTCATATGATTATATATAGTGTTTATATATTTTATTCGTCGCGTATTTGTTATCTCTCCGAAAAATCAATCGCGTAGTAGCGTTTTCGCGTTTCGGGCTTCGATCGGGCGTTCGGGCTAAAATAAATTACACATTTATCATTGTGGGCCATGTGGGGCCCACCCCAATTCATTTTTTGGCCGAAATACACCAAGGGAGGGGTGTATAGCCTCATCTTTTCCTCATTTTTGTAATTACACTCTCATTAGCATTTCCCACCAAACCTAATATTTTCTCTCAAGTTTTTCCTCCTCCCTCTCCTCCCTTTTGAGCTGTCGCCTACCACCACCACATTCATCATCATCTTCAACAATCAAGCAAGCAAATCAAAGGGCTTTCATCATTTTCGAATTCACCGCATCGTTCTCTACGCGTCTATACCTTTCACTTCTCGATTAGGGTATAAACCCTAAACCTAGATTTTTAATTTTTATTTATTTTTCTGTATTTTGATGTTATATTGATAGTATTATGCTTACATGTTATTGTATTGATGATTGTATGCGTAGAATTGCTCGATTATACATGTTTTCGGTTTGATTGAATTGGGACAGCAGCATATTCGTCCATTTCTGGTTATGTAACTGTTATAAAAGTGAAATTAAAGTATTTAGATGAGTTCCTCTCATCAAGACATTAATTTTAGACTCCGGATTCATGTCATTTCGATTCCCGGAGCTTAAGATATGATTAAAATGGTGTTTTGTTAAGATTGAAATATGAAAACGAAATTAACCAGGTTTGTTCCGACTTTGTGACCATATTTGGTGTCTTTAGGGTGCACTAGTGTGTTAGGATTGATAATGGGATGAACTTTCATGTTCGGGTCATCCAAATTCGAGCCACGGATCACCCGTTATGGCTAAAACGTGTTTTGAAATGGATTAAAGTTCCATGTGGTGTAATGGCTGATCATCACAACTTGGTTACTATTCTTCGTGTGTTCTTGAGTGCACCAAAGTGTCGGGTGATTTGATTAGGCGGAGATATATATAAGGCTCGCCGAAAACCGACACCCGGGGCTCAAGATATGACCCGATGAACTTTTAATTAAAACTTATGGTTAATTATTAAAACTTATGATATAAATAATAATTTTCATTATTATTAAATTACTTATGATATAAAAAGTAATTATTATAATTTAAGACTTATGATATATATTTATTATATCATTTAATTATTACTTATGATTTAATTAAACTTTTAATTAAACTTATGATTAATAATACTTTTATTATTAATGAAAAATACTTATGATAAGTATTAAACTTATATTACGAAGTTATTATAATAAGACTTATAATAAGGATTAATTAATTATTTAATTATTATAAGGCTTAGTTATTATTTAATTATAATTTAATTATTAAATACTTATGATTTAATAATTATAATTAGAAACTTATGATATGATTAATAATTCATTATTAATTAATAATACTTATGATTAATAATGTTTTTATATGTTTTCTAGCATATAATTTTGTGGTCCAAAAATGAGTTTTTATGTTTTCAAATATAAATTTTTATGGTTTAAATTAAATATTGTTTGCAATATTAAACCTATAATTTACTCAACATTCTTGTTGACAGTTACTCGCATGTTTTATTCTCAGGTTCATGATTGATTGCTTCCGCTGTACTTAGAGAGTCTGCATATTTATGATGACAGCTTTTGTTAAACATTAACTTGCATTCTATTTTGATACATTTAATAGTGGATGTTGTTGACTTGTTTTGGTCAGCTTCTGGTTAAGTCATAATGTATAGTTTTTCTAAACTTACATATTTTGGTATGTTTCCTTTATAGGAAATCATTTTAAATAAAGAATGCAAGGTTATTTATCAAATTCATATAGAGTTATGATCAAGCTATGGGACCAAGATAACGATGGTCGTCAAGTGTACTTTGACGGGTCGTCTCACGAGCCATAGGACTAATTGAACACATTTCGACCGACCTCGTGTCATAACCGGTAATTGATACGACTTATTTGTTTAGGTCAAGGCTAAGCAACTTTCATTGCACAACGTTTAATTACAAGTACTTTGGCATGCAACTACGGTGAGATCATATTCGCACCTTTTCAATAACTTTTATACTTTTAAATTGTGGGCTGAGAAACATATACTTTGTATACATTTTATACGGTTTATACTTTTATATTTTGAACACAAATATGAAAGCAAAGATACATACGAGTTAGAACAAAAATTCTCAAGTCCAATTATCATTAGTTACACTTGTAGGGTGTAAGCGAGTACTTATGTTGTGTGGCCATACGGGTTTAACGAACCCTCATTCGGACGGTTCGCTACCGTTAGCGAATGAAATATAATTTTATCGGAATAGTGTAGGTTCTAACACTATATGCAGAGGTAAGATTCAGTTAAGCTTTGATAATTGGATGCTCGTGATACAAACACATCTTTTGAGATGTATACGCTTGATAATCAGTTGATACTAAATCTTGTGGTTCAAAAACATACTTTACAAATACACCTATGATTTCACCAACGTTTTTCGTTGACAGTTTTCTATATGTTTTCTCAGGTTCATACTTGGCTACTTGATACATGCTTCTGCGTACACTTATACTTGCTTGGGGTCAAACATAGATACATACGCTATTGATAGCATTCGAGATTTACAAGTTATACTATGTCACAAAATATTTCATTTATACTTATCAACTTTTGTAAACTTAACTCGTTGTCGAACTGTTTTGAAACTCAAAACTTTGCAAGTCTTACACGTTTCAAACGAATGCGACATAATTTTGGTCAAACGCGTCTCATTTAGGGACTATGACCACGTAACGGGACCTAAGTTAGCGACGCCGACAATGACGATTTTGCCGGGTCGTTACATATGGTATCAGAGCATTGGTTGTAGGGATCTAGGATATGCATTAGTGTATCTGACAGAGTCGTTAGGACGCATTAGTGAATCTAGACTACAACCGGATAGTTAGCCATTGCATTCTGACATACATTTACTATAGATAGCACTTACTTGACTACTTGTGCATTTATACTTGAAACTTTCTATGGTGAACTTCTTAGTTGTACCTAACTCTCGTCATGCGAACTCGTACTCTGCCACTTTCGGGTAATACACGTAAATTTAAAATTCATACGCGTAAGGATGACGCGACTTCATTCGTTAAACTAGTTTGGAAATTCTGTCTTCCTATGTTATTCGCCGCCATCCCGGCTTACTACCTACCAGTGTGGTGAAACTTTCACAACTATCGCGGTCACTACTCACTACTAATATTACACTAATGCTCCTCACTATATATCATCATTCATTACTACTACCACTACTCTTGATAAGTATCGTCATCACTACCTATCACTACTATTGTGTACTACTCGTTACCATGATTTATTACTCTCTTTATACTCAAGGATGCCACTAATCGACTTTGAACGATTTGACGTGAACAATCAGTTATACATTTCCCCATGGGAAAACACATTTTCAGAGATTGCACAAACTCTTTCGATTAAATACGAGTCTTGTTAAAGATGTCGTTGCACCCTGTTCATTCGCAATCTTCGAAATTACATAGACTTAACCATATGGAGAGGTGTTGGAATGGAGGTACGAACTAACAAAATATAACGACACTTGATCGATGTAGTTATATTACGATAAGTCATACCAAAGTCCCAATGGCTCAAAATGATGGGGAGTAAAGAATTCAAAATCAAATTTATACCTCTAGACCTAGAAAACTTCGATGTAAGTATTGGTATGGATTGGTTATCCAAGACAAAATCCAATATTCCTTATGATCTCAAAACCATTCGTATTTCTATCGAGAACGGTGAACCCTTGATCGTTGTAACAAGAAGGGTTGCACCGGGCGCAACCTCATTTCGTGCCTCAACGTTGAAACTTTCGTATAGGTTGTTTTACAATTCTAGCTAACGTTAAGAAAGTCGAGACCGATGAAAAGCGTATCGAAGACATACCGATTATCAGTGACTTTTCCGATGTTCTCTCTGAGGGACTACCGAAACTTCCACCTCATAGGCCATTGAATTCCAAATCGATCTTATACCAGGAGCTGCACATGTAGCACGTGCACCGTATAGACTTACTCCATCCGAAATGCAAGAATTACAAAGCCAGCTCCAAGAACTACTTGATCGTGGTTTTATCCAACCTAACCATCCACCATAGGGAACTCCAATCCTATTTGTCAAAAAGGGAAAAATGGTTCCCTAAGAATGTATATCGATTATCTTGAACTAAATAAATTACCGGTTAAAAACCGATATCCTCATCTCCGCATCGGTGACCTCTTGACCAATTATAAGGACCTCGTGTGTATTCCAAAATCGACCTCCATTCCACTTATCCTCAATAGAGGGTTAAGGGAGAAGATGTCTCCAGAACCGTTTTCCGAACTCGCTACGGTAGTTACGAATTTCTTATGGTGCCGCTCAGTTTAACCCATGCTCCGGTCGTATTTATGGATCTTATAAATTGCGTATGCAAGCCTTATCTAGACAAAATCGTTATCGTATTCATAGATGACATCTTAATCTACTCCAAATGTGAAAAGAATACGAACAACATCTTCGTCTTATGCTCGAACTCTTGAGAAAAGAACAACTCCATGTCAAGTCAATCTCGCGAAAATCGAAGCCATACGTAATTGGTAAACCACCACGACTCCGACTCATATTTGTAAATTTTTGGATCTCGTCAGTTATTACCAAAGATTCATTTCCGACTTTTCCCGTGTTGCTCGTCCTTTAACCTCGTTAACTCACTAAGAAAAATAATTCGTTTGGTCTGCCGAACAAGAGTCGACATTTCAAATTTTTAAGAAGATGTAACCACCGCTCCTATCTTATCTTTTTCCGAAGGCAATGATGATTTTATTATATACTGCGATGCCTCGAAACCAACGAAAGGAAGTTATTTGCTTATACCTCTCGACAATCGAAAACCTACGAACAAAACCACACAATACACGATCTCGAACTTAGAACCGTTGTCCTTGCACTTAAAATGTGGAGACACTATCCTTATGGAATCAAAAGTACCGTTCTCACCTACTACAAAAAGCCTCCAACACATTTTCGATAAAAACAACTCGACACGAGACAACGACGGTGGACTGGAACATTGAATGATTATAATTGCGAACTTCGTTACTATCCGGGCAAGGAAAATGTTGTAGCCGATGCCTTGAGCCGAAAGGAAAGAGTTAAACCTCTCCGTGTCTGAACCTTGAACGTGATTATCCACACCAACCTCGCTAGTCAAATTCGTGCAACACAAAATAGAACTCAATTATGGAAATATTCCTAAGTGAACACCTGAAAGGCATTCTCTCTTGACTCGAAACCAGAGAAACCGAAATTCGTTGTTTTACCTAAAAATTTTGATACCTAATTATGGTGCTCGATCAACTTTCTCATCGTCGCATACCACGTTACATAACTCTGTTATTTCACTGTTTCCATCTGATATTACCAGAACCCCAAATAACACACAATCCAAGAATACCTTTTCCTTCATTGACATACTATCCTTATGCTTCCGATATATGGCCAACTACTACTCAACTCTGAAATATATAACTACGTGTACTATATCGTCTCCACCAAGTCTCAACATTTGACCACAAGATGCGCGATGTGACTATATCAAAATGAAAACTCCTCCTATTATTATGCTCATACTTCCGTATAAGAAAATCTTTTATCTAAATTCTCAATGGAGGGAGAGACTCTTCACGTTATACTAGTATTCACCACGAGGGTGAGTAGTCCTAACGAACGTTTTCAGAAACTGATAAGAAACTTGTTCTAACAAATGTTTTCAATTCCTAGCAAACTTGTTCAAATATATCTTAAAGGAATGTACCTCGTTTCAAATCGAGATGCTCGTTTCACTCCTACATTCTGGGGTGCCTTACAATAAACTTTAGAAACCAGATTATTCATGAGTACCGCGTATCATCCACAAACCGACGGACCAAGCAAACGTACAATTCAAATCTTGGAAAAACATATCACGAACTTGTATTGTTGCCTTTAATTGATTCCTCTTACAATGATAGTTATCATTCGAGTATTAACGCCGCACCTTTTCGAAACTTTATGTGGCCGCAAATGTCGTCCTCTTAAATTGTTGGGCCGAAGTAAGCGACAATCAAACCACCGGACCCGAACTCATTCATGAAATAACCGTTAAGATCGTTCAAACCCAAGAGAGGCTCAAGACAGCCCGTAGTCGCCAAAAGAGCTATGTCGATGTTAGACGTAAACCTCTCAAATCCCAAGTGGGTAACTGCGAATTGTTAAAAGCCGCACCTTAAAAAGGTGTAATCCATCTCGGGAAACGTAGAAATCTAAATCCGTAATATTCTGATCCTTTTGAAATCTTGGGGCGTATTGGACCCGTTGCTTACCATTTCGAACTCCCAACTCAATTGAATTTCGTTCATCCTACATTCCACGTATCAAACTTAAAGACGTGTTTTGCGAAACAAGAACTTGTTATCCTTTTCGATGAGCTTACTATCAATGACAAACTTCACTTCCTAGGAGAATCGGTTAAAATTTTGAATCATGAAACCAACTTTGAAACAACGTAAAATCCCGACTGTCAAAGTTCATTGGAACGCCCAAGGAAGTACCCTCACTCATTCATAGATTTACCAACGCAAGATCTCGAGAGAGAAACAACAACTACTACTTTCAACTAAATTTCGGGACGAAATTTCTTTTAAGGTGTGGGTAATGTAACATCCCGCATTTTTTCGTTAAATTATTTTAACGCCTATCTTTTTATTTTATATAATACTCTTCGTATCTAGATTCATATCTTCCATTACTTAGCATTTCTAATATTCACATTGTTTAATTATAATACCTCTCGTTTACTCTTGCGTAATTAAAATATTCACTCGGTAAATTCCCGCACCCGACTACAAACTTGAGGGACTAATCGTGACTAGTGGCCAAAGTGGTGACTAGGTCAACTAGTCAACCACCTCATCACCACCACTCATTCATCCCCTCACCTCTTTCTCTCTTCCCCTTACTTCCATCTTTTTCTCTCAAACTCCTATTTCACTAAATCATCATCTAAATTCGATCTAGGAAGCTTGCAACAAAACAAATTACATATTTGGAATCCTCTCTTCTTCCTCTACAACTTGATACCAATTTAATCTCGTTTGGGTAACTTTTCTAAAACTCTAGATTTCTCTAAATTCGTTTTATAGACTTGAAATGGTGTTAGTTAGTGTCTATGGCTCGAGTCTAACATGAATATGTGATTTATTTGCTCGATCTTGTTGTTTTGCATAAACTAGCATGAACTTGAAATGGGTGTGTTTAATCTTGAGTTTTGGATGATTAAATGTTATTTAAATGTTAAAGTTCATGTATTAAAAGTGCTACTAGCATTGTTAGTTTCGTTTTGGTATGTTGGATGACATGAAAACCTTACATTGTCATGATTATTGATTTTGTGATTCTTGGTTAGTGTTTGATAGATCTTAAAACGAACTTTTGATGTATTAAATGCTTTATAATGTTATTTGTAAGTGTTTAGTTGTATTTTATGCATAATTACCAACGAAACGGCATATTGTATGTGTAAATTGGGTTCCCGAATCATGAAATGCGTTTTACGAACTTGAAACTTGAATAATGAACTTTTAACGATCATTCAACGAGGTTTTTGTTGTTGTAAATGATTAATTTGATTGATGATATGTGTTTAGTTGTATTCCTTGTCAAAATACCTATTCAACGATATAAGATACATGTTTTAAGTGTTTTCGGTTCACAATTTGTGGTTGTTTGAGTTTTGGTTCGAGACTTGTCAAAATTTTCAGCATCAGTAATCTGTAGTTCATTTGGACTCCGTCCCAATTTTGGACGCCGTCCAATCCTTCACTGCTGGACGCCGTCCAGCCATTCTGGACGCCGTCCAGATGAACTTCAAGGGGGCTGTCTAACTTTGTAAATTTTCATTTAATTCTAACTATGCTACGTACCTCCGATTAACATGAAACTTGGCCAACATGCTCATATATGATTATATAACTTAGAAAAATTGTCGGATCCCCGACCCGACCCCGTGACTTTGACTTTAACCAAGTTTGACTTTTAATCAAACTTAACCAAATACTTATGCAATCGTTCTAATCTTTCTTTTATACTTGATTCTTGCATGAAACTTGACAACTTGATTCACATGCTATATTAAACGAGTCGTAATGAGCCATAGGACTAATTGAATACATTTCGACCGACCTCGTGTCGTAACCAGTAATTGATACGACTTATTTGTTTAGGTTAAGGCTAAGCAACTTTCATTGCACAACGTTTAATTACAAGTACTTTGGCATGCAACTACGGTGAGATCATAGTCCCACCTTTTCAATAACTTTTATACTTTTAAATCGTGGGCTGAGAAACATATACTTTGTATACATTTTATACGGTTTATACTTTTATACTTTGAACACAAATACGAAAGCAAAGATACATACGAGTTAGAACAAAAATCCTTAAGTCCAATTATCATTAGTTACACTTGTAGGGTATAAGCGAGAACTTATGTTGTGTGGCCATACGGGTTTAACGAACCCTCATTCGGACGGTTCGCTACCGTTAGCGAATGAAATATAATTTTATCAGAATAGTGTAGGTTCTAACACTATATGCAGAGGTAAGATTCAGTTAAGCTTTGATAATTGGATGCTCGTGATACAAACACATCTTTTGAGATGTATACGCTTGATAATCGGTTGATACTAAATCTTGTGGTTCAAAAACATACTTTACAAATACACCTATGATTTCACCAACGTTTTTCGTTGACAGTTTTCTATATGTTTTCTCAGGTTCATATTTGACTACTTGATACATGCTTCCGCGTACACTTATACTTGCTTGGGGCCAAACATACATACATACATACATACGCTATTGATAGCATTCGAGATTTACAACTTATACTATGTCGCAAATTATTTCATTTATACTTATCAACTTTTGTAAACTTAACTCGTTGTCTAACTGTTTGGAAACTCAAAACTTTGCAAGTATTACACGTTTCAAACGAATGCGAAATAATTTGGGTCAAACGCGTCTCATTTAGGAACTATGACCACGTAACGAGACCTAAGTTAGCGATGCCGACAATGATGATTTTGTCGAGTCATTACAAGACTAGTGAGTTGTAGGCATTAAACCATGAAGTTCGTTTGGTTCTTTTGATTTCAAGATGTCGGTTAAAGTGTAGCATCGAGTGTGGATCCTGAAAGGGCTAAGTTTTAAAGTCTCGGTGGTGTTGGCGGGGGTTGCATAACACGACGACAGGTGCCTTCCTTATACCTGCTAGTGTAATGTTGACTCCGATGGTGATTACTTTGTACATTTGTGCCGATGAGAAACCCGAATGTACGACGATGTTTGGTGATGGCGTTTAGCGGATGCTAAAGGTTTGACTTAGTTGAGAAGTCGAGGTTCGGATACCTCATGAGTTGTTCGTGAAAGGATGAAGAAGATGACCAACATTAAGACCGGTCATTTGTAAATCGAAAGGTTAAAATTTCGTGAGATGCGATGATCTTGGAGGTGAATGTATGGAATTAAAGATCTTAAGTGGGGGAGATAGCTACCGGGGATTGCGGTGTAGCCCCTATATAGTGAACGTGATCGTACGGGTTAGTGAAAGTCGACCCAATGGAAAAATGATTGAGGAACATAAAGTGTTGATTCGATTGATTGAATTTCGACTTGTGAATGTCGTGTGTGAAGATAATGGCACCGTGTTCGTTGAAAAGTTAAAGTTTGCGTGTTGAACGAGCGGAGGTTGCTCAAATTGAGAAATAAAGACTTTGAAAGACTTCGGAAAAGTCCCGAGTTGGACCTTGAAGAGATTGTTGAAGGCAATGCCGCGACATTAGTCGGAAATGCGAAGTTTTTGAATGTTGGGAACGAAAGATTTTCGTTGTATGTCAGAATGATTTCCGAGATTTCTTCGTTGAAGGAATGACCCGGTGGTGCAGACGAGGGAAGTTGATTCTTGATTAAGAGAACCTTCTTGAATTGCTGGTTTACGAGTCGTCGAAGTACGGAGACTTGACGCGGCATAAGTCCTTCTCAATTTGGATTAATGCAAGACTTGGTTCACGGCGTAGTGGACGTAGTAAACCGCGTTGGGTGATATAGTTGTGAATGTAGCTTGTTGTGGGTTGTAACCGGGAGAATTTGAAGGAATATAATGGTGTTTTCCGCATTTTTCCTAAGTGGGCATTGGATGTTGAGTGTACGAGATACCGTTTGTTGCGGTAATGCACGCTAATGGTTATTAGCGTGTGGTGAGACGTTCGGGTTAATGGAAATCGTTGTGGACATCGAGTTTGGATGTGTGTCGGAGGACTATAGAGTGTGGGTCTGGTCGGTTAAATGACGAGGATCACGAGGACGTGATTGAAATAAGGGGGGGAGAGTTTTAAGACCCATTTATTCATACGATATATATATATATATATATATATATATATATATATATATATATATATATATATATATATATATATATATATATATATATATATATATATATATATATATATATATGTAGAGCACATACGACGTATAACGGATATATATGCAGATGTATGTACGTGTTATATATACATAAATAGCGTACGATGGGTTTAACGAGATATTATTCGAATTGTGACGTGAAGTTATGAAGTACGTGAATGCATGCAAGAGAATATATATATACGTATGCATGTACATGAGAATATATATATATATATGTGTATATGTACGTGCATAAGAGTGCATTAGAATATGTACGTATATATGCATGGAGAGATAATGAAAGCGTTCAAGAATGTAAACGATATGTGTATATATGTATATAAGTTTAGATTATATAGGTGAAGTATATATGTATGTTTATGCATGCACGTTGCATGCATGTATATAGAGGGTTCGAGGATGATCGAAAGGAGGTTATACGTGTTCTAAAGTGTATGTATGTTGCGTGAATGAAGAGAATAAAGCGTGTACGATTGGAAGGGTGTTAGTAAACGAAAAATGGACAGAACCCACACTAGGTCGCGGCGCGGCCTAGTGGGATCGCGGTGCGGTATTGCACTTGAAGCAAGATCAGACGGCATGCAAACAAGACCACGTAGTTAGCCGCGACGCGGACTAGGGTGGTAGCGGCGCGATGGTTCAGGTGAGCTGGTTCCGGATTTTTGCAATTTTAAAGGGAAAGTGAGGGCATTTTGGTCTTTTTACGTATGGGACAGATTATATCCCTAAATCAGGTCCATTCATTTCATTTTCTTATTTTCGTTTCCTTTTTCTTCTCCATTTTCTCTCGTTTCCTTCAAAACTCCAATTGATTCAAAGTGTGATTTGGAAGGTAAGAAGTGGGATTCAATCTTTGGAGCAAGAACAAACATCGTTCTCCTCGTTCTTAGCTACGATTTGATACTAGTGGTAAGTCTCCTATCCGAATTGCGTTCTTGTGATTCATGTTCATATTTAGGGGTTTTTGATTGTAAGTTCATAATGAAACGCCATTAGTTGTTAATGGAAGGTTAACACCTAGATTCGGGTTTATAAGTGATGAAGGCGGGTTTTGGGTTTGGTGAACAAGTTTAACTCATGTGAGACTTGCAAATGAGAGTAATCACTAGTATTTAGTGATTATTGAAGTGATGGAAGCCTTTTGTGCTCATTTAATTGACTAATTTCGAATAGAGTCAAATTAGGGTTTGTTGGGGATAATGGATTGATTATCGATTGTGTGAGGTTTGTAAACTTAAAAGAGTTAAGTTATATTACAAAATTGAGTTAATGGTGTTTTGAAGTCAAAACTAGCAAATGTGAGAATTTGACTTTGTTAAGGGTCAAAATGGGTTTTTGGGCGAATATGCGGGCTAGTGGGTGTTTAATGGCTATATGTGGTGTCTTTGGGTATTTCGGGAACGCGGAAACTAGTCTCGTTAGTTTTGGACCTTCGGATAGCGTTAAAAGTGCATAAGGGTGTATTTTGCACTTGTTGTTCATTTGGGCGGGTCGAGAGTCCAAATGAGTTTGTATTGATGATTATGTGATAAACGGAATAGGTACGTTCCATTGGCGAGTTGCGGGAGTTGGATTGCACTTCATCGAGGCGTTAAGGTGAGTGAAATAATTATACGTGTATGTATATAATGTATTTATTTGTGTGAAATGCGATGTGGGGTTTAAGTTCGGGCGTACGATACCACATCGTGTTGGCATGGGATGAGGGTTTAAAGTTCGGGCATTCGATACCTCATCATCATGAGTGGAATGTGGGTTTAAAGTTAGGGCGATCGATACCACATTGTACTTTTCATGTAATAAGGGTTTAAAGTTCGAGCGTCGATACCTTATTAACATGAGTAATGCGTGGGATACGGGTTTTAAGTTCAGGCGTTCGATACCCTATCCTCATGTGTGTGTGGCATGAAATGTGGGTTTTAAGTTCGGGCGATCGATACCACATTAAGCGTAATGGGTGGTTATAAGTTTGGGCGTTCGATACCACTAAGGGGCTAGTGATGCATACTAGCAGCATCTGCGTAGCTAACGGTTCATTCGCGAGAATCGTTCCCTTTAGATCTTGGTTAACCATGGTTATGTGTTGTAGTGTAGCATATTTTATTGTTCGGATTATATGATATTGTTTGTGCTAGCTTGCGTATTGGATATTTTAGCGTTACACTTTGCGATGGTATGCTAATTAAATTGCTAGCGTGTATGCGGTAATTGTGTAAGTGATTGAAAGTAAGTAGATTATATATGTATATGTATAATTATTGCATTCACTAAGCTTTATGCTTAACCCTCTCGTTGTTTATCTTTTTATTGATATTGTTGATGCGAGGTTACCTAGTTGCTAGACTAAGATTGATAGACGTTGCTTAAGCTTGGAGGATTAGCTTTTGGATAGTCGGACGCGGATTGGGGGATTTGGTAGTCCCCGGGATTATGCTCTTGGTATCGGGTTGGGTTGTCGAGTATTAACCCGTAATTTGTATGATTGGTTCATTATTACAAATGATTTTGTAATGTTTATTTGTGTACCAAGGGTCGTTATAAATTGTTAAACGTGTCGTTATGGTATTAAGTATTGGTTAAAACAGAGTTGGAAATATCATGTATTAACGGGACCTAACTTATATAAAAAAAAAATAGTGCTACGTTTTTGGTAAAGTGATTTGGGGTCATTACACTTGCCTTTATGCTCGGACTCCGGTATGTGCTAATTGATTATTATTGTGTGGCGTGTCCATTTTATGCATTTATATGTATGTAGTATATTCTCACTCACTAAGCATTAACTTACCCTCTCGTTGTTTACATTATTATAGGTTCGCAAGGTGGCAGCTTGGGTAAGCATGGGGACTAGTGCTTTGCGGGTTGCTTTAGAAGATTGTGCTTTAGACTTTTGATTTGGCTTGGGTAGCGTTCTCAATCACCATGCTCGGTTTTGTTGAAAATTAAAATAGTCGGGTCAAGGTTTACCTTTTGGTTATGTCAAACGGGTCTTGGGTTGTATGCCCGTTTTGTATTTCAACTTAGGTAATGTATGTTTTAAAATCGATTAAACTTACTATTGTAATGAAGATGTTTTTGGAAACATAATTGGGATCTAAATGTTGTAATTATTATTACGTTAAAAAGAAGAAGAAAAATGGGCCGGAACACGACGGGTTGGGTCGTTTCATAAAAATGTCATTTCCATTCCATTTTCCATATCAGTGATACAAAGAGCACACCATATTACTAATGTTGTATTCTTAAATTTTTTTTTATTAAGATGAAAAGAAGAAGAAATAATACACGCAAACAAACGTGTACTAAACTCAAATAGCATACGTCTGTTTTATAGTTCTGGCTAGGGTTTCTATACCTGGAACAGACGGGGATGTCAAGCCCTATGGATCCATATACAACTACTCGCGCCCACCAGTTCTTATATCTAGCAGTTACTAGTTACCAAAGCTAAGGGATTTTCGGTTCAAACTCAGTGTAGAATTTAGTATGTACTTGTATCCATTGCGTTTAAAATAAAGTGCATGTATTCTCAGCTCAAAAATATAGATTGCAAAAGCAATTAAAAAGGGAGCAAATGAAACTCACCTTAGTAGCACATAAAGTCGTTCATCGAAATGTGACCGAAACTCGGAATACCAAATAACCGTAGATCTCAACCTAGAGAACATATGTTGGTCAAAAAAATGTCTATCAAGCTATGTCAGGTCATAGTGTATCACAATCCTAATGCTCGAGACCGACATACAAAAGTTATCAAAAGTCGTTTCAAAAAGTCAATCTGACTCAATACTATAGTTGAATGATCATGGCAATCGAAACATTCTAACATTTCACATAGTTTCCCAATTCTTGTAAAATTAAACTATAGTTTTTATAAGGCTTTAAAATATGATAAAACAATCAATTTTGACAATTGCTCAACAAGACGAGACGTGCCTTATATAGAAATTCATTTACTCGATTAGTAATATTTGAAAATCCAATTTATCAATCTTATAAACAAGTTGTTTAAATATCAATTGCAGATTCAGAAGCAATTCAATTAATGTCAATCATAATTCAGTTGCCCATATCTTTAAATTCTTTCATTGAAATTACGCGATTTCTAAATGAAAAGTTATTGATTTTTAGCCAGCTTTCCAAAAACATGCATATCATATACTTTTTATCAGTAATTTATGTATTTAATTCGTGATTCATCATAATCTGTTTAACGATGAAATTTAGCATACAAGCATGCATAAACATATATACTCGAGCACTAGACATGGATACACTTTTAATATATAAAAGATAAGATATGAATGCTCACGTATCAATATTGTGATTCAATATTGCAGGAAAGTACGTAGACGCAACGAAGATGATAAACATTAGGTTTGACTTGCGAACAATACCCACGAACATTACCCATAACCTCCATAGTTATAACCCATAGTTTCCTTAGCTCTATCTTGCTCGAAAACCATTTTTGAAATCATTTGAACATAACCTCGTCGTAGTATTTTATGTATAATACTAATAATTATTATACTACTACTAATAATAATAAGATTAATAATAATATTAATCTTAATAATAATAATAATAATAATAATAATAATAATAATAATAATAATAATAATAATAAAATAAATTAAATAAATATACGGAGTAATATTAGAGAAAGAGGGATAGATAGATTCAGCTGGAACCAGATCGAGCTTTTATAGTACCTGACTTGAAACAGTACCCCATGCGATAGCATGGGGTTTAGCCTCTTTGGCCATGCGATCGCATGGCTATGGGATCCAGCTCACAATCGTTTTGTACACTAGCTTGTCGACATATTATTATAATATAAATATAATATATTTAATTTATATAATTAATTATATATTATATTATATTCACGTGCATAGTTGACTTGCAATTTTTGGTCCGTTGACTCGTACATTGTTACTCGACTTATGTCCTGGTTCCGATTTCTCGAATGCATTTTCGTACGCTTAGAAAACTAGTACTTTTCGTTACGCGACGTGTACCTTTATCAAAAATTAAACTTAATTATTGATAAACTATGTCACTCGAAGTGTAGCTTTAATCAATTAAGTGTTTTGGTTATTTGCTTCTATAAATCATCGTCTCATAGTATATACATATACATATATACATTTTCATTTTAAAATAGTGTTTTACTGTAGCAAAGTTAATGCAGAAAAGTTTTTTTTACTGTAGGAAATAGTAATTTTCGAAAACACTGTAGCTTTTCGGATACTGTAGCAATTCGAAAATACTGTAGCAAATTAGTGTTTTACTGGTTCATCTTAAACGTTTTAGTTAACTTATCTAAATATCAATCGAATCAATAATCGAATGTTACTATCGTTTACTAAATAACTTGAAATCATATATATATATATATATATATATATATATATATATATATATATATATATATATATATATATATATATATGCACATTAAGTTATATATATTGTTCGTGAATCTTCGAGAACAGTCAAAGAATAATTGATTACATGAATATAGTTCCAAAACTTTCGTGACTCAACATTACAGACTTTGCTTATCGTGTCGAAAACATTAAATCATTTAAAGATAAAGTTTAAATTTGGTCAAAAATTTCCGGGTTGTCACAGTACCTACCCGTTAAAGAAATTTCGTCTCGAAATTTGGTTGGGATGGTCATGGATTACAATAAGTATGTTTTCATGACTCATACGAGTTGAAAATTAGAGTTTTATCATCATTGGATAATATGGATAAAACAATTTGTTTATGTGAAGTGTACGAGTGAAGTTATCACAAAAGAGTGAAATGAGAAAAAGTAAGTTTCGTCTTATCTTTTGACGTAGATGGGTTGATTTCCGGAGTTCAAGAGATTTGGAGAAAATCTTCGTAATAAGATTTGATTCTTCGGTAATTAAGAAAATTATGATTCTTTTCGATTTAATACGATGATCTGTCTCGATTTTCCGGTCTGATATTATATTATAAATCTACCCCCTTTGTTTCCTTATTTTCCACAGCTCATACCTTTTATTCTTTCTCCCTCAATTCTTATTTTAAAGCATTCGTCGATATGCTCCATCCAATTCTTATTCTTGATATACTTCTAACCTTTATATCCGTCATTCTTCTTTTCCATCTGCCGCCAGAAGAATCTATTCACTTCTACTATACTCTTGGTTTTATAGTGTTTTTAGTCCTCCCTTGTCTTTATATTGCTATATTCATCGATATATACGGTTTATAATTTCTGGGTGATTGTTGGGTTTTATATCTTCCCTTATATTTCGATGTCTCTGCTTCTGTCTTTTCATAATCATTGACATCCACAGTTAATACTCTCTCCAATTTACTGTGATTTATATATACTCCCATTGATATTTTGAAGCTTCATGCTTTTGTTTTATCTTCGCGACTTTAAATCAAGCGAATAATGGTCCAGAATTCGTAGGTATGAATTTCGGAATGAACATAATTACTGTTCTAAGAAAGAAAGGGTAATAGCACAATCTGACTTGTCAAATTACCAGAATACCTCGAAAAAAGACCGAATCATTAAGAAAATATTTTCTTGATAGTTTAGAGGTTAAATAGAATGAAAGAGTTATGTAACATGGTTCATGACGAGTGTATGATCTGTGAACCTTTATCACGTTCCATTAGAAACTCAGCATGACTTACTGTAATATAATCACGTTGATCAAGTGTCATTATATTATACTAACTAGTGCTTCAGTTCCCAACACTGCTTCAAAAACATCAATTTTTCAAGATTTTCAGAATTTAGAAACTAAAATAGTTTCTTTTATGATGTAACACAGATAGCGCGAAGAGATAAATAATTTTGGATAATAATAGTTATGAAGATATCTTCAGAATTATCGAAGATATTTATAATGAAAGATATAATGATATCTTAGAATTTATAATATCGAAGGATGATGAAGAAGATTTGTTCGTAACAGTTTTGAGTCAGGAGCAAGGTATTCGTTAATGACTTCAGCAGATGCTGAATCATTTGTATTCTTTGAAGGCAGGTTTAGTCTTTGTGATTTGTCCACAGCCTCCTTCATGATTTGTTCAATCCGTTTTTCAGTACCAAAATTTCTCTTTTTCTGTGCTTTTCTAACAAACTACTCTTTATCATCAAACTTTCGACTGTTAAATTCGTTTACAGTTTTTGCTGCTTCATCAGCATTTTTCCAAAATTCGGAGAACTAGTTTCGCAGTTTGGGTGTTTTTCAGAAACTTCACATTCGAAGTAAATAAGTCTAGGAGATAGACTTTATATGTATATATATAACTGTTGGCGTAGAATTGCAGCGAAATTCGAAATACTGATTGCTAATTTCCGGTAGTTGGTATGACAATTACCATTACAAGATGTGGATGAGTACATGATAGGGTTTCAATGAACAATTATAATGGTTTTTCGGAGAGACTTTAAGTCACAGATTAATGAATTTGCTGGTACATTTACTATTAATGTGGTGGAACATGAAAGGTTCCCCAGTAACAAAAACGTATATGCCAAAGTTACAAGTCTGAAAGGTCTTCGTTGACTGGTTGAACGGTTGATAATACTGGATACTTTGAAAAGGAATTGCAAGGTTATTTTCGGTAAAAACAATGCTAAAGGATCTTGCACAGATTAAAAGTCAAAGTATAGCTTTGAAAGATGTAGAGATCTAAGAATGATGTCACCGGTTCAGAGTTATGACTTGGATTCTGATCCGTCAATATCAGAATATGTAATTGAATTTGTATGAAAACGATTGTATATCGTTGTGAGCATTGTTAATAATTTTTGAATCAAAGTTGAAGAATGTACAGTGTAACATATTAATTACGACCTTATATATTTCCCGAGTATTACCTACCCGTTAAAGATTTCACAATTAATACTTTGTACAAAAGAATTTTTATTACCGTCTTTATGAAAATATATGTATGTATATTTTCTTCAGATGTAACACAGATTTAATGAGTTAATATCATATTAAGCTCATTTTATTTTCGGCTTGACTTAGAAATGATTAATCTCTAAAACATTAAAGATTACATAATCTTTGCGGAGTATTTCGCTAATGTAATCGATACTTCATTATTTATTCTTATTCCTCGGTGAAGGATGTTGATGCTCGTGGAATTTTTGTGAACCTTACAAGGCACTGATGATGTTTTCTGGAAAGTTTCGAGTACATCGAAAATGAAAATGTAAAATCAATTATGTAATTGAATAATACACTTGGTTTATTATGAAATGCAATTCATTAAGTTGAAACAGAGATTGTAGTTAACAATGGTTAAGTTGTTAAGGAAGGATGTACATCATTGCATATTAGTAATATGAACTAACCGAGTAGTACCTACCAGTTAAGATTCACACGTAATAGCTTAGTACGAAAAGATTTATTTTGATTTTAAAATTCATATATATTAAATATACATAAAATTTCTTCAGGGGAAATGAGTTAATACTTCATCGGTTATTGTTGCTGGTATTTCTTGGTAACTACGGTGTGTATGACGTTGATGCTCGTGGAACAGATTGTGAAGTTGAGGTTAGCGATGCGGTTGTTGTTGGTAATGGTAATGGTATTGTTGGTGTTATTGTCGGTGGTACTGTTGATGCCGGTGATGCTGCTGGTGCTTGTAACCTTTGCACCATATTCTCCAAAGCCACTACCCGAGCGCGAAACTCGTTGACTTCTTCTATTACACCGGGATGATTGTTGGTTCGTACGAGCAGATGAATAAGATTCAGAATTTGAGATAGTATATTATCGTGACGAGATACTCTGGAAATGAGAGAGAAAATGGTGTCTCGAACAGGTTCGCCG
This sequence comes from Rutidosis leptorrhynchoides, assembly GCF_046630445.1. Lineage (NCBI taxonomy): Eukaryota > Viridiplantae > Streptophyta > Magnoliopsida > Asterales > Asteraceae > Rutidosis > Rutidosis leptorrhynchoides. The sequence continues at coordinate 79,675,385 of NC_092337.1, read as the reverse complement.
GTAAGTGCTTCAGGTTCTTCGCCAAGAGGGAAATGCGGTGGATGGAAGGGATCACCTTCTTCTTGTCTCCAATGACTAAGCAGGCTATGAACCCATCCCCAATTCATCCAGAATAGGTGATGGCTGATTGGTTGATCCATTCCGGTGAATATCCATATCGGAATAGCTGTCGGAGTTTAAGGAATTTGAACTAAGGAATTTTCGGAAGATGTCAGGAAAAGTTTACAGTAACAGATACGCTAAGATATGAATTTTGTCTATGCACTATTCATGCAATAACTGGAGGCAAACGTGTCTAGACTTAAGAATGATAAGCATGTAATTTCTAACAAGAAATGATAAGCAAAACTTGGTAAAAACAGATACGGTCATAGTCCAGACTCACTAATGCATCCTAACAATTATCAGTTAAACACAATAATGCAAATTCTGGTTCCCTATGACCTCAAGCTCTGATACCAACTGTGACGATCGCTCCAAATCCACTTGGACGAACACGTCATTCATCGATTTCATTGCGAGGTATTTGACCTCTATATGATACATTTTGTAAACATTGCATTCTTTTGAAAAGGCACACCATAAATGAATATTTAAATCAAAGGTATTCGACATCTGATGATTTTTACATATAGACAATCACCGTAATATAATAGTTTACAATAATACTTCTATTGACAATGCAGTCAAAATAAGATAGATGGTGATGATTTGTGAATGCAACGTTTTCTCGAATAAAGCATGTATGACTCCATGCACATATCTTGTATAACATATAAGCAAACAGCGGAAGACTTCTAGGGAACCTGGGAATAAACATGCTAACAAGTGTCAACACAAAGGTTGGTGAGTTCATAGTTTTAATATTTCGTATAATCTGTATATAAAGGTGGATCACAAGATTTCAGTTGTTTCATCCAGAAACGTTTATCAAAATACTCTACAAGATTGAGCACCCTGGTAACTAAACTTTAACGTCTATATAATAAGTACCCCTGTTTTAACATACATGCAACCAACATGTACAATACACGCAAACCAACGTGTACTAAACTCAAATAGCATACGTCTGTTTTATAGTTCTGGCTAGGGTTTCTATACCTGGAATAGACGGGGATGTCAAGACCTATGGATCCATATACAACTGCTCGCGTCCACCAGTTCTTATAACTGGCAGTTATTAGTTACCAAAGCTAAGGGATTTTTGGTTCAAACTCAGTGTAGAATTTAGTATGTACTTATATCCATTGCGTTTAAAATAAAGTGCATGTATTCTCAGCCCAAAAATATAGATTGCAAAAGCAATTAAAAAGGGAGCAAATGAAACTCACCTTAGCAGCACATAAAGTCGTTCACCGAAATATGACCGAAACTCGGAATACCAAATAACCGTAGATCTCAACCTAGAGAACATATGTTGGTCAATAAATGTCTATCAAGCTAGGTCAGGTCATAGTGTATCACAATCCTAATGCTCGAGATCGACATACAAAAGTTATCAAAAGTCGTTTCAAAAAGTCAATCTGACTAAATACTATAGTTGAATGATAATGGCAATCGAAACATTCTAACATTTCACATAGTTTCCCAATTCTTGTAAAATTAAACTATAGTTTTTATAAGGCTTTAAAATATGATAAAACAATCAATTTTGACAATTGCTCAACAAGACGAGACGTGCCTTATATAGAAATTCATTTACTCGATTAGTAATATTTGAAAATCCAATTTATCAATCTTATAAACAAGTTGTTTAAATATCAATTGCAGATTCAAAAGCAATTCAATTAATGTAAATCATAATTCAGTTGACCATATCTTTAAATTCATTCATCGAAATTACGCGATTTCTAAATGAAAAGTTATTGATTTTTCGCCAGCTTTCCAAAAACATGCATAGCATATACATTTTATCAGTAATTTATGTATTTAATTCGTGATTCATCATAAACTGTTTAACAATGAAATTTAGCATACAAGCATGCATAAATATATATACTCAAGCACTAGACATGGATACACTTTTAATATATAAAATATTAGATATGAATGTTCACGTATCAATATTGTGATTCAATATTGCAGGAAAGTACGTAGACGCAATGAAGATGATAAACACTAGGTTTGACTTGCGAACAATACCCACGAACATTACCCATAACCTCCATAGTTATAACCCATAGTTTCCTTAGCTCTATCTTGCTCGAAAACCATTTTGAAATCATTTGGACATAACCTCGTCGTAGTATTTTATGTATAATACTAATAATTATTATACTACTAATAATAATAATAATAAGATTAATAATAATATTAATCTTAATAATAATAATAATAATAATAATAATAATAATAATAATAATAATAATAATTATTATTATTATTATAATAATAATAATAATAATAATAATAATAATAAAATAAATTAAATAAATATACGGAGTAATATTAGAGAAAGAGGGATAGATAGATTCAGCTGGAACCAGATCGAGCTTTTATAGTACCTGACTTGAAACAGTACCCCATGCGATCGCATGGGGTTTAGCCTCCTTGGCCATGCGATCGCATGGCTATGGGATCCAGCTCACAATCGTTTTGTACACTAGCTTGTCGACATATTATTATAATATAAATATAATATATTTAATTTATATAATTAATTATATATTATATTATATTCACGTGCATAGTTGACTTGCAATTTTTGGTCCGTTGACTCGTACATTGTTACTCGACTTATGTCCTGGTTCCGATTTCTCGAATGCATTTTCGTACGCTTAGAAAACTAGTACTTTTCGTTACGCGACGTGTACCTTTATCAAAAATTAAATTTAATTATTGATAAACTATGTCACTCGAAGTGTTGCTTTAATCAATTAAGTGTTTTGGTTATTTGCTTCTATAAATCATCGTCTCATAGTATATACATATACATATATACATTTTCATTTTAAAATAGTGTTTTACTGTATCAAAGTTACTGCAGCAAAGTTTTTTTTACTGTAGCAAATAGTGATTTTCGAAAACACTGTAGCTTTTCGGGTACTGTAGCAATTCGAAAATACTGTAGTAAATTAGTGTTTTACTGGTTCATCTTAAACGTTTTAGTTAACTTATCTAAATATCAATCGAATCAATAATCGAATGTTACTATCGTTTTCTAAATAACTTGAAATCATATATATATATGCACATTAAGTTATATATATATTGTTCGTGAATCTTCGAGAACAGTCAAAGAATAATTGATTACATGTATATAGTTCCAAAACTTTCGTGACTCAACATTACAGACTTTGCTTATCGTGTCGAAAACATTAAATCATTTAAAGAAAAAGTTTAAATTTGGTCAAGAATTTCCGGGTTGTCACAACATATGACCCGATGTGCAGATTTTCATAGTGGCAAACAAATCATACGCACAAATTCTACTTGACTACTTGCATAATGGGATCAACATCAACTTTCACTTCAAGGTTAATATATTTTCAACCAACTTCCGCCATGAATCTAACCATTCGGAACACGAATTTCAAAATAGTAAAATGTTAGACAAGCCGTGCAACGCACGGGCATTGGCTCCTAGTCATATATATATATATATATATATATATATATATATATATATATATATATATATATATATATATATATAGAGAGAGAGAGAGAGAGAGAGAGAGAGAGAGAGAGAGAGAGAAATACTAATGACAACCATTAGAACTGTCTTTAACAAATAAAATCGTGCAGATTTTGATTGTACATTTGAAATAATCAACAACTCCATACAAATAACTACCCATAAATTACAAAAAGTACAACATTTTTCAACACAAATTATTTTTTAAAGATAGCCTAAAGGGTTGTCATTAACATTTTTCTTAAGTTTAAAAACTTTGTCGAGATATTTTTTTTAGTATTACTTAGTAATTTTTTTATATAACTTATTATTATTATTATTATTATTATTATTATTATTATTATTATTATTATTATTATTATTGTTTGGGAACTGATTCGTACACCACTTAAATTTTGCCATACACTACTAAAGTATATCTTTTGACCATTTTGCCCTTTCTACTTCACCTCTTTTTATTTTCTTAAAATCAAAACCCTTCTTTTATTTGCCTAGATTGAAACGGTTCATCACTGTAATATCGTATACCACATATACAAATTAAAGAGCGTCTTCTATCTCGTTCTTCAAAATATATGTCACCATTTCTCTAATCAATTAGGATAATGAAGGTACGGGTAATATATGAACCCTAGATCTAAAACATAACTAATAGATAGTATTGTTTAATAATTATTGAAGCATCTAATTATTGTTTTGTGATTATCTGTTATCGTAGTTTCTTTTATCTATTTGAACGTTAGTTTCTTTTACCTGGCAATAGTGTCTCCAATTGTTTATTTGATTCTAAGAATTACTCATGTGTTGAATAATTTACTTTTAGCAATGGACGATGATGACTTTTGAGTCCTTCCTAGTTCATAGTAATCTTATTCTTATTTTATTATTGTTCTTAATTCTTAAGTAAACTTATATATCTATCCAACAGAGTTTATCTAATTTTGTTCTTATTATAATAGAATATAGAACATGAACTGGTGAAAAAAGATTTGTTGAAATAATTACAGAAACAAAGTGAATTAATATAATTATGAGAAAGGATAAAATGTTCAAAAACTTTAGTTTGGTGGTGTATGGCAAAAACTAAGTGGTGTACGGATCACCTCCGTTATTGTTATATTACCCTTCTATACTAATAAGCATAAGAGTTTTGGTCATTTTCACTTTTCAAAGGACATTTCAAACACAATTACAAAACACCCCCTAACTATGTTACATGTGCCAACTTTTCAATGGTAAAAAATATAATTTTTTTATTTTATTACTCCGTAAAAAACATTAAACAAACTTTACCCAAATTTTTAACGGACCGTATCTTCCAGCTCGCTGCGCGTTAAATCACTCCGACGTCACCGTTCAATAATATTACGAACACAACGCAACTAACTATACTCAAAACGGACACATTTTAAATAACACTAAATATTTCAGGCTATCTTTCATACACACACATATATATACACGTATAATAAACAACTCAAACTAACTAAATCATATTGATGGTTCCACCCCTCCTTTTACAAGATTTTTCCGGCGTTAAAAATGCGCAGACCATTAGGTATGCTAGATACTACCCACGTGTATCCAAACACACACGCAATGTTGCGTTCTTAATTATGTAAATACATAACACTACGTTAAGTATGAGTATGCAACCCAAAGGTCCCGCCGCATCGCGCGAGCCGATTCGAATCTAGTTTATGACAGTTTTGAAGTTATAAATATGAAAATAAATAATATTTTGTATACTTAAACGTGACCCTCATTTTCCTAAAATATATTGTAAAAAATTTATTTATCAATTAATTGACTTGTTTCCCTTTTAATTATTACTCCGTATTATATTAAGATTTAACTAGTTGTGGAGCCCTCACTTCGCGCCGGGGGCTCCGTTTTGAATGCGAGTAAAAAAAAATGTCTTAATCTATTTTGTAAAAAAGAATTTTTTTCGACATCTAACATTGAAGGGTTGTTCCTTTTGTGAAAGTTGCTTCTTTTAGCGTTAAATTAGTTGATCTATTTTGTAAAAAAGAATGTTTTTCGACATCTTTTGGTAGCATTGAAGGGTTGTTCCTTTTAAGAAAGTTGTTTCTTTTATCGTTGGAGACAAAAAAAAAAAATGTAGCGCAGTAGTGGCCTATGTGAGTCCTACTGTTTGAGCGCAGTATACAACTCGGTAAAGCTTGGTGGGTGTTATTATTCATTATTTTTGATGTTAGTGATGGGATAAATAATAAGTTAGAATATAGGTATAAAGTGGAGGTTCGATTTGTATTTTAATGAAAGTTAGGGGGTTAGGTTTGGGAAAAGTGAAAAGTTCATTATTTTTTGTGTTAGCGATGAGATAAATAATAAGTTAGAATATAGGTATAAAGTGGGGGTTCGATTTGTATTTTAATGGAAGTTAGGGGGTAAGGTTTGGGAAAAGTGAAAAGTTGAATAGTACTATTCATAACAAATAAGACAAATTTTGTCTATTAGTTATGTTGGTAATTACGTCACGTTTACTATTTCATTATAGATCCTAAAGTTTTTTTTTTTTTTTTTTTTTGTATGATAACCCCTAATGTATGCATTCGGTTTCATGTTGATCACAGACCTAACTAGCGTTATCTTATCTCCGTTAATTACTATGACGTACATTACAGATGAGCGTAGAATAGTCATTGTGTGTTTCTGTCTATTATAACATATATAACCATCTGTTTCCAACCTTGTAAACTGATTCACATAGTGTGTTATGATTATATATTTAGTTTGTGAATTTGTTGTAAATATGAATTGTGCCTGAATTAATGTTAGTATTGTTTATAGTGGTCCAATTGCAAGTTTCTACAATGAAACAACAACAACAACAACAACAAAACCCAATACGACATAAGTGGTGTATGTGAGAGGTGAGATGTAGAAAATCTTTCCTCTATTCGAGAATAAAGACAAGTCATTTCTCCACCCAGAGTGAAAACACTATCAAAAGTAGAGAAAGTCATCTATCTCTCTATTCGACAGATAGAGAGATTGCTTCCGAGTGGACCTCCGGCCAATAAGTAGGAAAAATTTTAAAAATATTAAATTAAATTAAAAATAAAATTGAGACGCCATGAAAATAGTAAAATCAAATTTCCATGGGTTTTAAATCCTGCCTGAAATTTACTTTAGGCTCTAAGAGTCAGTCAAATCGCCAATAAATCGACGCTTGCTGTCGACTCAAAAACTAGAGTCGTATATCACTAAAATATCACTAATTGTTTTCAATAAAAAATAAACTATATTAACAAAATCTACATAGGTAATATTATTACCCAATTACTCATGACATGGAGCATCACTGAAATATCCCATGTGATGAATTTTCACAATACAGAGCTCGGGATATTGAGATGTAAGCAAAATATAAATAAAAGTGTTAGTAAATAATGGGCAAATTGATCGAAACTTGAATAATAACATAAAAACGTGAACATATTTGATGAAACATTACTGTATAGTTGATCCAAGGAAGGTGTATCCAAGTTTGTATAGTCAGTTCATATAGTTTGTCTTTTCAACCATCGGTTCATCCATATTCAATTGTAGATATTATGGTTTGTTTGATACAGAATGAGATACGTGAATATGAAAAGTCCATTTGAAGATTTAAGACGTGTGTTTGTGTATGTATTATTCAGCTCATGGGTTAAGGTTTCAAATAGTTAAGCATACAATAACCTATCTACCCTCTTGTGATACTAACTAAAGAAAATGAGTTAACGGAGGCGGTTAGGCTTGGGGATTAAGCAGAAATCAAATGCATACATTAGGGGTTCATGCTACAAATAAACTTTAGGTCCATGGTGAATTTTTTTTGTAAAATTAAACATTAGGGACGAGTGGTGATCGAACCTAAAACTAATCTAGTGAATAAGTTAAGGTTGGAGTGCTTAAATTTGGGAAAAAGTGATTGATAGATTGTTTTAGCTCTGGCAATCGTGCAAACCCCATCGAAATTTGAATTCACGAGGATGTAAAACAATCAATCAGATTAGCTTATCCAAATAGATTAAATTAGCCAATATCTAAGGTGATTAAACCTCGGTGAGGGCCGGAGTTTAACCGGTTAGCTTTGTTGTAATACTACAGAGTGATTTTGACAGAGTAACGTTAAGGTAAGAACGTCCTCTATAATGAATGACTCACGAGTGTATTTATAGATGCCAAAAGTTAGTTAGATGGAATGATGACGTGACACATGTCCCTTTCATGATCGTAACAAACGAATCCTAACAAACTTTCCTGAATTCATGGGTTGATGTGGCATACACGCTCCATTCGCGTGTTTTGTCTTATATGTGTACACACAGTATCCGTGAGCAGGCTACCGGGTAGCCAGCACACTTAATCGGGTGGAAGGGCTTATGCGTGGCCTAAGGTCTTCAAGTATTTCTTCATGGTGGCTTACACCCGGATAACCTTTTAGACAATTCACACGTTCGTGAGCATATTATCGGGTAGGCAACACATTTAGACAGCTGGAAGGGCTTACATGTAAACATGGCCTAAAGTGTTTCTTCGCGGTAACTTATACTCGGATAATCTTGTGATGACCCGGAAATTTCTGATCAAATTTAAACTTAATCTTTGTATGATTAACATTTCCGACACGATAAGCAAAGTCTGTAATATTGATTCTCAAAATTATTGAACTAATGTTATATATTCAGTTAACCTTTGACTATTGACCAACGATTCATGAACATCTATTTGAAAATAGATATATATATATATATATATATATATATATATATATATATATATATATATATATATATATATATAAATTGGAATATTAATTATTCATAAATAACTTGCAATGTGTATTAAAAAACTGATTTATGTATATTAAAAAGATATATACATATATATAATTTCAAGTTATTTAGTAAACGATATTAACATTCGTTTATTGATTCGATTGATATTTAGATAAGTTAACTAAAGCGTTTAAGATGAACCAGTAAAACACTAATTTGCTACAGTATTTTCAAATTGCTACAGTACCCAAAATGCTATAGTGTTTTCGAAAATCACTATTTGCTATAGTAAAATTGACTTTGCTACAGTGAATTACTACAGTAAAAATTGACTTTGCTACAGTAACTTTGCTACAGTAAAACACTATTTCAAAATGAAAATGTATGTATTCTATGTTAACAAATAGCGAGACGATGATTTATAGAAGTAAATGACCAAAACACTCAAATGTATAAGTTATACCTCGAGTGGTATAGTTTATGGATGATTTAAGACTATATTTTGACAAAGGTACGATTCACGAAACGTAAAGTACAAGTTTTCTCAGTATACGATATGACGTTCGAAAAACCGGAACCGGGACATAAGTCAAGTGATGACATACGACTTATCGGAACAAAAATTACAAGTCAACTATGCAAGTGAATTTAATATAATATATAATTAATTATATAAATTATATATTATAAATATAATATAAATAAATATGTCGACAAGAGTTAGGACAAAATCATATGTGAGCTGGAAAAGTTTCCCATGCGATCGCATGAGAATTACACTGCCCAGCCATGCGATCGCATGGCAGTATATATCTGGCCACATCTATAAATTCGAGCGTTTTTCTGATTTCTGATTCATTCACTCTTATCTATCTCTCTCGTATTATATTTATATATATTATTATTATTATTACTATTATTATTATTATTATTATTATTATTATTATTATTATTATTATTATTATTATTAAGATTAATCTTATTATTAATCTTATTATTATTAGTAGTATAATTATTAGTAATATTATTACATAAAATATTACGACGAAATCATGAGCGTGTCACTTTCAAAAATTGGTTTTCAAACGGGATAAAGCTAAGGAAATTATGAGTTATAGCTATGGAGGTTATGGGTAATGTTCATGGGTATTTTTGTGAATCAAACCTCGTGTTTATCATCTCCGATGCGTCTACGTGCTTTCCTGCAATATTGTATATCAATATTAAACAGTGAGTTTCATAAGATCCCTTTTACTCTCTACATTTTTGGGCTGAGAATACATGCAAATGCTTTATTAACCGATATACAATATTTATATGTGTGAGTTTCATTTGCTCCCTTTTTAAATGCTTTTGCAATATATATTTTTGGGCTGAGAATACATGCACTTTGTTTTAAACAATGGACACAAGTACATACTAAATTCTATACTGAGTTTGAACCGAAAATCCCTTAGCTTTGGTAACTAGTAACTGCCGGTTATAAGAACTGGTGGGCGCGAGTAGTAGTATATGGATCCATAGGGCTTGACATCCTCGTCCGGGCTAGAGCACTAGCCTTTTAACGGACGTGTGCTATTTGAGAAGCGTACACGTTGGTTTGCATGTATTATTAAGATGATTATACAAAGGCTACAAAACGTTAAAGTTTAGTTACCAGGGTGCTCAACTTTGTTGAACCGATTGATAAACGTTTCAGATGAAATAACTGAAATCTTGTGATCCACCTTTTATTTAAAACATATTGATAAACATTTTGAATGAAACAACTGAACTTTTGTAATCCACATTGATATACTGATTATGTGTAATATTAAAACTATGAACTCACCAACCTTTGTGTTGACACTTGAAGCATGTTTATTCTCAGGTTTCTAGAAGTCTTCCGCTGTTTGCTTATACGTGATACAAGTTATGTGCATGGAGTCTTACATGACATATTTTTCAAGGAAACGTTGCATTCACCAAATCATCACCATGTATATTATTTTGACTGCATTGTCAACGGAAGTACTGTTGTAAACTATTATTTATGGTGATTGTCTATATGTAGAAATCATCAGATGTCGAAAACCTTTGATTTAAATATTCATTTATGGTGTGCCTTTTCAAAAGAATGCAATGTTTACAAAACGTATCATATAGAGGTCAAATACCTCGCAATGAAATTAATGAATGACATGTTCGTCCATATGGATTTGGAGCGATCGTCACAGTTGGTATCAGAGCGTTGATCCTAGCGAACCAGGTCTTGCATGAATGTGTCTAACTGATAGTTGTTAAGATGCATTAGTAAGTCTGGACTTCGACCGTGTCTGCATGTTAAAAGTTTTGCTTATCATTTCTTGTCGAAAATTACATGTTTATCATTCTTAAGTCTAGACACGTTTTCCTGAATTTATTGCATAAATAGTGTATAGACAAAAATTCATATCTTAGCGTATCTGTTACTATAAACTTTTCCTGACATCTTCCGAAAATTTCTCCGTGATTTATGGAATTTGGTATTATATATACATATGTAAATTATGTATTGAAGAATACCAAACTAAATTCTATAATCTAATTCATATCAAAAATCATCTCCTTAATTATACAAGATGGATCCCGTATCTAGTTCAAATTCCTTAAACTCCGACAGCTATTCCGATATGGATATTCACCTGAATTCCGAAGACAGTGTAATCGGAATGGATCAACCAATCAGCCATCACCTATTCTGGATGAATTGGGGATGGGTTCGTAGCCTACTTAATCAATGGAGACAAGAAGAAGGTGATCCCTTCCATCCACCACATTGCCCTCTTGACGAAGAACCTGAAGCACTTACCGGCGAACCTGTTCGTAATACCATTTTCTCTCTCATTTCCAGAGTATCTAGTCATGATTATATACTATCTCACATTCTAAATCTTATTCGTCCGGTCGTCCGAACCACCGATCATCCCGGTATAATAGAAGAAGTCAACGAGCTTCACGCTCGGGTAGTGGCTTTGGAGAATATGGTGCGAAGGTTACAAACACCAGCAGCAGCACCAGCAGCATAACCAGTACCACCATCATCAACAACAACAGTACCATTACCACCACCAACAACCACATCCGCATCCCACACCTCAATATCACATCTAAAAACTGTACTTCGGATATCAACATCATACGCACCGTAGATACCAAGGAGTGCCAACAACAATAAATGATGAGGTACTGATTCATAACTTCATCGAAGAAATATTCTACGGTGATTATGTAATCTCTAAAATCTTAGAGATTATTTATCCCAGTTCTAACCGTAAATCAGATAAATAGAAGGAAGAATAGAAACCCTGACAAGAATGATGCGTAAGGTACAAGCTAGACTTGTTTTACCAACAGCATCAATAGTACCCTTAGCCTCACCAGCACAGTTAGTGCTGTCAACATCATTATAATCATCAGCACCTCTAACATCACAAGCTCCGCCAGTTCAAGAAAGCACCATGGATATTATTACAAGTCAACAACGCGTATATTTGTATCAACGAGTTATGAAATATTAACTCATTCCCTCTGAAGAATTTATATGTATATCTTATATATATTTTAAAACCATCATAAATCTTTTCGTACTAAGCTATTAAGTATGAATTGAAAAAGGGTAAATACTACTCGGTTAAATTCATATTACTAATATGCTATGATGTACATCCTTCATTAACAACCTAACCTTCGTTAACTACAATCTCTGTTTCAATCCAAAGAATTCCATTTCATAATAAACCAAGTGTATTAATTAATTACATAATTGATTTTACATTTTCAATTTCAATATACTCGAAACTTTTCAGAAAACATCATCTGTGCCTTGTAAGCTTTACAAAAATTCCACGAGCACCAACATCCTTCACCGAGGAATATCAATAAGAATAAATAATGAAGTGTTGACTTCATTAGTGAAAAACTCCGCAAAGATTATGTAATCTTTAATGTTTTAGAGATTAATCATTTCTAAGTCAAGCCAAAAATCAAATGAGCTTAATATGATGTTAACTCATTAAATTCGTATTACATCTGAAGAAATATACATACATATATTTTCATAAAGACTGTAATGAAAATTCTTTTGTACAAAATATTACTTGTGAAATCTTTAACGGGTAGGTAATTCCCGGGAAATATATAAGTTCACAATTAATATGTTATACTGTACATTCTTCAACTTTGATTCAAAAAAATTATTAACTATGTTCACAGCGATATACAATCATTTCCATACAAATTCAATTACATATTCTGATATTGACGGATCAGAATCCAAGTCAAGATTTAACGGGTGACATCATTCTTAGATCTCTACATCTTTCAAAGCTATACTTTGACTTCAAAAATGTGAAAGATCCTTTATCATTGTTATTACTGAAAATAATATTGCAATCCTTTTCAAAGTATCCAGTTTTATCACACTTCCAACCAACTTCGACTTTTCATATTAGCCTTATTGTGACTTTGATATATACGTTCTTGTTACTGGAAAACCTTTCATGTTCCACCACATTAGCAGTAAATTTACCAACAACTCCATTGATCTTTGACCTTTCAAAAAATCCTTATACTCATTGAAACCCTATCATGTACTCATCCACATCTTGTAACAATAATTGCCATACCAACCACCGGGAATTAGCAATTAGTATTTTGAATCTCGCAGCATTTTCTACGACAACAGTTATATATAGATAACATCCAACTTCTAGACTTACATACTTAGAATGTGAAGTTTCTGAAAAATATCCCAAACTATGAACTAGTTCTCTGAAATTGGAAAAATGCTAATGAAGCAGCAAAAACTGTAAACGACCTTAACAGTCAAAATTTTGATGATAAAGAATAGTATGGTGGTGAAGTTGAGAAAAAGAGAAGGTTTGGAACTGAAAAACGGATTGAGTAAAGTATGAAGGAGGCTGTGGACAAATCATAAAGACTAAACCTGCCTTCAAAGAATCCAAATGATTCAGTATATGCTGAAGATATTAACGAATACCTTGCTCATGACTCTAAACCTTCACAGAGAAATATTCTTCACCATCCGTTGATATTAGAAATTCTAAGATATTATCATATCTTTCATTATAAATATCTTCGATATTTCTGAAGATATCTTCATAACTATCATTGTCCGAGATTATTTATCTCTTCACACTATCTGTGTTACATCATAAAAGAAACTATTTTAGTTTCTAAAATCTGAAAAATTCAAAAAAAATGGATGTTTTGAAGTAATGTTGGGAACTGAAGCATGAGTTAGTATAATATAATGACACTTGATCAACGTGATTATATTACAGTAAGTCATGTTGAGTTTCTAATGGAACGTGACAAAGGTTCACAGATCACACCCTCATCATGAACCATGTTACATAACTCTTTTATTCTATTTAACCTCTAAACATATCAAGAAAATATTTTTCTTGATGATTCGGTCTTTTCCAGATATTCTGGTAATTTGACAAATCAAGATCGTGCCATTACGATTACCTTCTTAGAACATTAACTATGTTCATCCAAAACTCCATACCTACGAATTCTGGACCATTACAAGAGATGCCTAATCGCAAGAAGAAGAAACGAAGGGACAAAGCTCCGAAATAGAAATTGGAGTATAAATCGCAGCAAATAGGAGGGAGTATTAACTGTGAATGACAATGATTATAGAAGACAGAAGTAGGGACATTAAAATATAAGGGGAGATATAAAGCCCAATGACAAACCCGAAATTACAAACCGTGTATATCAATGCGTATAGCAATATAAAGACACGGGAGAATGAAAAACACTATAACCCCAAGGTAATGGTAGAAGAAAGTAATTTCCTCTGGTGGTAGATGAAAAAGAAGAATGACAGATATGAAAGTTAGGAGTATATCAAGAATCAGAACTGGATGAAGCATTTCACAATCTTTTGAAAGTATGAAATAAGAAAGAAGATTATAGGAGTGGTGAAAATAAATGAAACGGAATAGCTCAATTTATAGCGAAATATCAGACATAGTAATCGAGGCAGATTACGCATTTAATCAAAGAAAATCCTAATTTCCGCAAATTCTGAAAAATCAAATCTTATTTAAATTATGAAGATTTTCTATTCCTTAAAATCCGGAAATCAATCGTTACTACATCAAGAGATAAGATGCATCTCTATTCTCCATTTCACTTAATTACGATAACTTCTCTCATACGCTTCGAGTAATTGGATTATTTTATCCATATTATTCAAACATAGATAAAACTCTATTATCAACTCATATTCGTCATTAAAATATTTTTATTGTTAGCCATGACGACCTCACTCAAATTTCGGGACGAAATTTCTTTAACGGGTAGGTACTGTGATGACCCGGAAATTTCTGATCAAATTTAAACTTAATCTTTGTATGATTAACATTTCCGACACGATAAGCAAAGTCTGTAATATTGATTCTCAAAATTATTGAACTAATGTTATATATTCAGTTAACCTTTGACTATTGACCAACGATTCATGAACATCTATTTGAAAATAGATATATATATATATATATATATATATATATATATATATATATATATATATATATATATATATATATATATATATAAATTGGAATATTAATTATTCATAAATAACTTGCAATGTGTATTAAAAAACTGATTTATGTATATTAAAAAGATATATACATATATATAATTTCAAGTTATTTAGTAAACGATATTAACATTCGTTTATTGATTCGATTGATATTTAGATAAGTTAACTAAAGCGTTTAAGATGAACCAGTAAAACACTAATTTGCTACAGTATTTTCAAATTGCTACAGTACCCAAAATGCTATAGTGTTTTCGAAAATCACTATTTGCTATAGTAAAATTGACTTTGCTACAGTGAATTACTACAGTAAAAATTGACTTTGCTACAGTAACTTTGCTACAGTAAAACACTATTTCAAAATGAAAATGTATGTATTCTATGTTAACAAATAACGAGACGATGATTTATAGAAGTAAATGACCAAAACACTCAAATGTATAAGTTATACCTCGAGTGGTATAGTTTATGGATGATTTAAGACTATATTTTGACAAAGGTACGATTCACGAAACGTAAAGTACAAGTTTTCTCAGTATACGATAGGACGTTCGAAAAACCGGAACCGGGACATAAGTCAAGTGATGACATACGACTTATCGGAACAAAAATTACAAGTCAACTATGCAAGTGAATTTAATATAATATATAATTAATTATATAAATTATATATTATAAATATAATATAAATAAATATGTCGACAAGAGTTAGGACAAAATCATATGTGAGCTGGAAAAGTTTCCCATGCGATCGCATGAGAATTACACTGCCCAGCCATGCGATCGCATGGCAGTATATATCTGGCCACATCTATAAATTCGAGCGTTTTTCTGATTTCTGATTCATTCACTCTTATCTATCTCTCTCGTATTATATTTATATATTATTATTATTATTATTATTATTATTATTATTATTATTATTATTATTATTATCATTATTATTATTATTATTATTTTTATTATTAAGATTAATCTTATTATTATTAGTAGTATAATTATTAGTAATATTATTACATAAAATATTACGACGAAATCATGAGCGTGTCACTTTCAAAAACTGGTTTTCAAACGGGATAAAGCTAAGAAAATTATGAGTTATAGCTATGGAGGTTATGGGTAATGTTCATGGATATTTTTGTGAATCAAACCTCGTGTTTATCATCTCCGATGCTTCTACGTGCTTTACTGCAATATTGTATATCAATATTAAACAGTGAGTTTCATAAGATCCCTTTTACTCTCTACATTTTTGGGCTGAGAATACATGCAAATGCTTTATTAACCGATATACAATATTTATATGCATGAGTTTCATTTGCTCCCTTTTTAAATGCTTTTGCAATATATATTTTTGGGCCGAGAATACATGCACTTTATTTTAAACAATGGACACAAGTACATACTAAATTCTATACTGAGTTTGAACCGAAAATCCCTTAGCTTTGGTAACTAGTAACTGCCGGTTATAAGAACTGGTGGGCGCGAGTAGTAGTATATGGATCCATAGGGCTTGACATCCCCGTCCGAGCTAGAGCACTAGCCTTTTAACGGACGTGTGCTATTTGAGAAGCGTACACGTTGGTTTGCATGTATTATTAAGATGATTATACAAAGGGTACAAATTATATAAACGTTAAAGTTTAGTTACCAGGGTGCTCAACTTTGTAGAACCGATTGATAAACGTTTCAGATGAAACAACTGAAATCTTGTGATCCACCTTTTATTTAAAACATATTGATAAACATTTTGAATGAAACAACTGAACTTTTGTAATCCACATTGATATACTGATTATGTGTAATATTAAAACTATGAACTCACCAACCTTTGTGTTCAAAAGGTTTATTCTGGCGGAGAAACCCTGACTCCGTGTGACTATGTCACCCATACCGCCCACCCCGCAAGGGCTAAGTAAGCCGTGTAAGACACCTCCCCCTAATACCCAACAGGAAGTTGCAAGCCGAGATTCGAACCTGCACCTCTCAGTATTCAATAAGGCCCTCCTGCGGGCCCAGGGATCATAAGCGACGGGTACCACTGAAGCACTGCTTGACACTTAAAGCATGTTTATTCTCAGGTTTCTAGAAGTCTTCCGCTGTTTGCTTATACGTGATACAAGTTATGTGCATGGAGTCTTACATGACATATTTTTCAAGGAAACGTTGCATTCACCAAATCATCACCATGTATATTATTTTGACTGCATTGTCAACGGAAGTACTGTTGTAAACTATTATTTATGGTGATTGTCTATATGTAGAAATCATCAGATGTCGAAAACCTTTGATTTAAATATTCATTTATGGTGTGCCTTTTCAAAAGAATGCAATGTTTACAAAACGTATCATATAGAGGTCAAATACCTCGCAATAAAATTGATGAATGACATGTTCGTCCATATAGATTTGGAGCGATCGTCACAAATCTTCTAGACGGTTTACATGCCCGTGGGCAGATTATTGGGTAGACATCATTCTCAATCTGGGTGGAAAAGCTTACGCGTGGGTATGGCGGAAGTATTTACTCACGGTAAGCTACACCCGGATAGTCTTTTAGAAAGTAGTTTGTGATATTTGTCAATCCAACCACTTATTCTCATCCCAGACCTTGGTGCCGGTCCGTTTTTATGCATTATTTGATAGTTATGCATAAGTCGTATTAAGAATAAGACTTATTTGATACATATTCAGTATGTGTATCATCAAGTCCCCTTAGTTTGGTGATGCCAGCCGATATGGGTGCATTACCAAACTTAGTATAACTTCAAATTAGAGTTGGTTCCATTCGACAAAACTGAGTGACTCTTGGGTCCTGTCACATCAAAAAACTTTCTGTTTACTCTTACGAGTTTGATTGGGCTTCATAACTGTTTGTTTTTTCTTGTTTTTTCCTTTTTAGGCCCAATAGTTCGGCCCAAATTTATAAATACCTCGTAATCGTGCTAGCTGCTTGTTATTTTTCAAAAGATAACTTTTTGCCTATAGTCACCTTCAACCATTTCCCCCGTATTTTTTGAAATTATGGCTACCAGAAATCAAAACACTGCATCTTTGTTTCGTGATGTTACTCGTGTTCCTAGTACAGTGAATTCGGAGTATCTTGATAGGGTTTTTTACACCTGTCCTCAATTAGCCAAACTAAAGCCGATTATTCCAAATCAGAATCAGCGTGCTCATTCTCCTCCTCCGAACAATCATTTTGCCATATATTTGAAGCCTTTTGAGGTCTCCAATCTTCGTTATCCCCTAACTAAATTTTGTATATTTGTTCTTGACTTTTATGGTGTTAATATTGGGCGTATGCATCCGTACGCGATTTGGTGCATCTCGTTGTTTGAGATGTACTTCAATAGCGTCGGGTTAGCTTTGAATCTAAAAATATTTAGAAGTATCTTTCGACTGACTAAAAACCATAAGGGTTGGTACACGCTTACGGATCAGGTTGAGTTTTTTGGTCAAATGTCCACTTTTGCAGATGACCGAGTAGAGATATTTGTTTTTGAGAGCCGTGCAGATTTTCCAATGAAACATGACGAATCGTTTTTTGTGAGAGAGGTAAAATGATAGTCAGTTTGTTTTTCAGTTCCATATCTTGTTATGTCATATGTCTGCGCGTCCGCAAACGTTTTTACTGTAGACTGTTTTTTTTCTGAAGACATAAAATAAAATAATGTCCTTTTCTGTCTGCAACCTCACAGACTTAGAATTGCGCTTCTAACTGCTGCAGACATGATTAAGTTATTTTACAGACATAAAAACTAACCGTCTTCATTATTCAGCAGACATGATTAACTTACAATTACGTATTACATATAATCAATATCAATATCAATATTCATAATTAATAATCAGTATTATATTATTCGTAATTATAAAAATGAAGATTTGGTACATCAATTGCATACCAATTGTATGATTAAAAAGGTATTTGCTACAATAAGTATATATGCCCAAATTTCCCTGATCTTGAATTAAAATATGCTTACCGTATTTTTATGGTTGCACCAGATTTTCACTATTTCCTTGATTTTAACTCTTTTTCGTGTGTTTTTCTCCGATCTTCGGATCAATAGTGGAGCCACGTTTAGGTTATTGGGGTCAATCGACCCCAATGAACTTTCACTAATAACCACTACTACAAAAACGGAGATTCCAAACCGGTTTTTAAGGCTTTGCAAACCGGTTTAAAGAGGGGGGGGGGGGGGGGGGGGGGGTGGAAGCCTCAAACCGGTTTTAAAACCGATTTGAAAAGCTGGAAATCCAAACCGGTTTTTATAATAAAAGGGGTTTGGAAAGTCCACATTGCAAACCTGTTTTTATTTAAAACCGGTTTGGGTTCTGATTTTTTTTTTTAAAAAAAATGATTTACAGCTAATCTGCATTTTCATCTTTGCTAATTAATCTTCATCGTTCGCTAATCTGCATCTTCATCTTCGCTAATCTTCATCCTTTCCGGTAATCGATCTTCATCCTTCGAATACAAACAACGCCATATACTCAAATCAAAATACACAAATCGAACATGGTTACAAGTAAACAAAATAAAGCAAATAAGCAAAATAAATATATGAATCGAACCTGTTCACAATTGTTAGAAATTTCATCTTCAACTTGTTCATCTTCAACTTGTTTACAGTTATTTATCTTGTGGAACATAAAAAAAATTAGATCGAAGGATGACGATTAAAAACTTACGATGTACACGATGAAGATCGATGAAACTTGAAAGAGATGAGGAAGTTTTAACTTATCGTGTAGAAACAGAGATAGTTCGATCGATCTTTTGATGGTGATGAACGTATAGATCGATAGAGAGATATATGTGTGTGTGGGGGTAAAAATGAAGTGAGTTTGATAAGATGAGTAGCCATCCATATTTTTTGCAGATCTAGATTTTGAATTATTCAAAATTTTGATGTTCCCGCTACCAATTTTGGAAATGCACTTTGCAAACTGGTTTTAGAAAAAAAACAGGTTTGGAAAGTAGACTTTGCAAACATGTTTTCTTAAAAAACCGGTTTGCAAAGTCGAAACCTGTTTTTTTTTAAAAACAGGTTTGCAAAGTCTACTTTCCAAACTTTTTTTTTTTTTTGTAAAAACCGGTTCCCCATTTTTAGATTTTTTAAAACCGGTCTCGTTTCACTTTGCAAACCTGTTTTTAGGGGTTAAAGTAAAAATCGATTTGCATTGGGAGTTTGCATTCTCATTTGTGTAGTAGTGAACATGTGTATTTTTTATAAGGGGAGGTAAAATATATATGCTTTTGTCACGTGATATATATTTTGAGCTTATAGGTCACCTGATTGTTTTTAACTTTGCATTGTATTTTGGTGTTTACATCAAATCAATAGCAATAGTAATATTTTGCTAGGAATATTTTAGAAAGACATGTAAAAAGAAACTTTTTATCTAATTGGAAGATGTTACAGTTTAAATGCCCTTCTAATAAATTTCAAAAGACCTATTTATATAATTCATTTCAAAAAAAGAAAAAGTATTTTGCTGGTCCTATATGCTATCGTTAACACGTTTTAATGTGTTGAACAATTTGATAACCGCATTTTTTTAATATAATAAGTAACCGTTGAGTAAAATACATTATAACGTGTTAACAACAACCCTGATTCCTGACTATCGTTAGCAAAATTCAATAAAAAACAATATTATACTATCTCTAATTGAAGTATAAAGATCAGGAAACTTTATTTATACAGAGTTTTGTCGACTATATATATGGTTGTTTTCTTAGAAAAAGGAGAGACTCAATTATAGACGTTTTGTGACATCAACGATTCAAAAATCTGGCTTCGCCACTGCTTCGGATATCACAAAACTAACACAAATGACACGTTTTCACCATTAAACTCTCGTCATATAATCACAAATGGGAGCGTGAATTATGAACCGATCACTATACGTATTATAGTGGCTGATGGGGAAGAAGATGTTACAATTATGAACCGATCACTATACGTATAATAGTTTGGTTCAGCCCAGCAAGGTAATAAAGCAAGCGGCCTGGTCTAAAACACAAAAGCGTAGTAACCAGGCCCAATAATAACCCAACAGCATTTACTAATGAACACATATGGCCCATGATTAAGCCCAAACCTGTATTTGCATAAGGTGTGGGACAATAAAGGAATTAAAGTTACCTTAAATGGCACGAGTTTCTTCTTAAAACGAAACCATTATATATACAACTTTTAAATGGTTTCATAACATATTGGTGTACAATTGGATTTGTTTTTACCATCAACCCCATGTCTCCAAAGTCTTCAACAATATGTTCTCGGTGTGTGACACTAGTCAAATAATTTTAATAATTAGGTTAATGATGTTGATAGCTTTTATGTGATAAATTAATTAAGTCTATGCGACTATGCAAGATCTCAGTTTCTACATATTATGAACACGGGTCGATGCTATGTACAATATTTAAGTTGATACATATCAGGGGCGGAGCCAGGATTTAAGATCGTTGGGGGCACAAAATTTAGACCACTATATATAGTCATGCACAGTTAATTAACAAGCTATAATTTCTATACTAAGAAGACAACCTTTAAAATTCATTATCTATTTGATTAGGCATATATAATTTTACATACTTTATTCCCGAAAAGCACCTCTCGACCATTGTGGTTGCGATGACAATACTAAAACGAACTTTAATATCTGATTAATGATATAAAATTTGATTTCAATTTCAATCATCAAGGTCGTTATTGAGTTTTTATGCAAGCACATTTATAAAGAAATAGGGGCAAACATTGTATTTATTGGGCTATTAATGTAAATCTGGCCCGAGATTAAAGACTTGCATGTAAATTTTGTTGAAATAAATTGGTGTCACAATTTCTTAATAGAGGTGACATTCAGCATAAAACTTAAATAAAATTCCACCACATAAGAAATTTGAGGTGACACTCCAATTTAACGTAAAATAATTGCACTACACATAAAATTTCAGTGGGGTCACAGGCACCCAGTGTTTACTGAGTGGCTCCGCCCCTGATACATATCTAAGTATCTAACATTGTGTGCTTGTTAGGAACTTATACTATAGTATATAGATGTTGATGTGATATATGAAGCTTCCCTTTTTCGCGTGGACTTGTTTATTCACGTGGTCGTGCTCGTTTTTATTCAAGAAAATCGTGTTTTGATATATGCCTACTTTATATGCCTTGTTTATAAAAGTTTGTTAGAGTATAAAATAGATTTATGATGATGCAACTATTTGTTTATCCCTAGTTAATATCCTGATTGTTTTTGTTCTTCTATAGTGATCAGTCTAGTGACGGAATCAGTAAATTTTTTTAACAGGGGAGAATTTTTTTTAGGGATTATATATCGGGAGGCCACATAAGTTTATCATTTTGTGTTTTTAAGTCACTCATATTTGAAAATGATTTTGCAAGCACCCAAGTTTATCTTTCGTGTTTATAGACACACATATTTGAAAGCGATTTTGTAGGCTATCCAAGTTCGTGTGTTGTTCCATATGTATCATATCTAGCTAAAATCTCATTAGAAAAATGTAAAAAGCAACACAAATAACCATGTTTTTCTTAATTAACGTTAATTATATAACGATTGATTGTTACCAAATACACAAGTATTTGCGGCTTTTATATATTTTCTAAGAGTTTTTAGTCGAATTTGATGTATATGTAACAACATACGAACTTGGATGACTTACGAAATTGCTTTTAAATATTGGTTGCCTACAAACACGAAAAGATAAACTTGGATGACCTACAAAATCGTTTTCGAATATGAATGGCCTGCAAACACAAAACAATAAACATTTGGTGGCTTCACCATATATAATCTTTTTTATTAAAAACGTTCACATTCACTATTTTTTTCCTTCCATTTTTACATGAAAATACAACCTTTTGTATCATGAGCGTTGGGGGCAAAATCTGAAGGCTGTTAAGCAAAATATGAAAACTTTGAGGGTAAAATTAAATTTTAAGCGTGGAAATTTCAAATTCAGTAACGTCGAAATCAAGAAATCTAAATTTTTCACTCTAAAAGTTCAAATCTACTGGAGGCGGGTGCCACCCCTGCCCCTATATATCTTCGCCGACCACATATTTGCTACAAATTCCAACACATGATGAACGTGATAATTTGCTTAAATAGCCTGATGGAAAGCTTTGAACATCACCTTAAAACATGTCAGCATCATAAATTACTCTATCAAATTAAAATTGTTTTGAGAACAATAATAGTTGGAACCTAAATTATTAATCTGATGAGTAGAATAGTTTTAAAAAGTTGACTAAATGTTGCATATGAGTCTGACGTCCAGAATGTATAGTCTGAGTTTAAATAAGCTCAAACTGTGATAGAATTAATAGATGACTTAAGACTCTGACTTGTTTGTTAGAGTTCAGACTCTGATTAAAGTTCATATTCAGTTTCAATATTGAATATTGAAAATCACGATTATATTTGGATTTTGAAGGATGTAATTATAATTGGTTAATGTAACAGTTTTAAACCTAATAAAAGTTAGTTTGAATTAAATAATAGAGTGGATCTTTATCTTTTGAGGATGTATGTCATGGATGATACATGTTAAGTATTTTTTTAGTGTTGGAAGAAACTGTTGAGGTGACCCTGATATGGCAGTTCGGTTTTAGGAAGAAGTACGTTATGATTGATAGTTGTGTATATAGATAAAAACCATAACTATGCAGTCTGAGAAACTAAAATATGCTTATAATGATTTGTCGGCAAATGAATATTATTTAAATAAATTTTAAGTAATGACCTAACTTTTCAACCACCTAAATTCATATATTCCATCATTCCATGGACATCCTGTCTCAAAAACCTTAAAATACTTGGTTCCTACTGTCACCTATTACATTTTTTAATGTCTATTAGGTTTGTTGTGATCTGTTTTGGGAGATCAGAATCTCAACATTATTGATTTTGACCACAAAACTACATACTAAAACGGATCCAAAAATCGATGTCGAACCAAATAAAATATCTCGATTCTCGTCTAGTCCCCACTCGTCTCAATTCAATTACAATCACAATTCAATTACAATCACATACTAAAACGGATCCAAAAATCGATGTCGAACCAAATAAAATATCTCGTACACCACTAAAATTTACTGTATGAAGCATTAGTAATTTAGTACCTTGAAGGCTTGAATTATTGTATTACAGTGAGCAGAAGCTATACACTGTGTAGTTTGTACAGAGGTAAACTTTTTGCACCCAAAATGGGCCTGCAAGAAATATTTGATCTACCCTACCAATTACTACTAATAATTTATTATATGATGACATTTGATCACATCTGTCTAAATCACTACTTTAATATTTAACCAAAAACTGTAACCACATGATTCACATTCTCTTGAAGTTTTCCAACAATAAACCCAACATAAATTATTGTGGAAATTAGTTCAACAAACCTTCAAATCATTAAAAATGCTTTTCAAACTAAAAGGCTGGCCTTTCAAAAGGTTACATTACATGCATTTTAGTACATTAACATGCTTTTATAAGAAATTATTTCAAACCACTACACAAATTATTTTTTTAATCATTTACATACGACAGAGGCAACATACATTATACACTATCTTTTATTTTATTATAGAATAGAAAGAATAACAACTTGAAATTGTAATTTCAGAGAGACCAACATGATACACAAATTTATACATGTACTATTTGAATAATATTTATTCAAAGCTTTTTATATTCATTCAAACATTCCTATACCAAAAACCCAATATTCAGATTTTTGGGTACTTTTCGATACTTAGATTGAATCGAAAAATATAAAAAAGAACCAATAAATGAAGCATTTTTTCATAACTACTTTGCCTTACTTCAATATAACTTGAAGAATGATGATATCTTCCTATATACATATGTAACAAGGATCACATTTACACGAGAACTACGATTCTTCTAGCAACTTTGCTGCCAAATTCTCTTGACTTCGCGACACCTCTAAATCCTTCAATACATTGTCACATAATTGTCTGTATACACCACATTCACCACTAATTTTTCTTAATTCAACTACATACAATGACTTGTTTATTTCAAACACCTGCAAGATAAAAAAAATGTAACATTTTTATCAGAAACAAGCAACGCGTATAATAAGGTTTAGTATTATAAGTTTTGAGTGACTTACTTCTGCTATAACAGATAAATTACATGACTTCCTTTGCCCTTTGTGATCTTGTAACATCTTCAACTAAAAAGCAAGAAACATAGTTTTAGCAAATTTGATACACTCGGAATCTAGTTTCTTGTTTATGTTTTCTTTTAAGATTTTTCTAACGACATCCCTAAGGTCTGTCGTTAACACGCATTAAATAATTGTACATACAAGTTATTTATTGCTTTCAAATGGCATTTATCAAATTGTACAATACTTTAAAGCGTGTTAAGAACAACTTTTAGGACAGCCGTTAGAAAATGCTTTTCTAAATGACAAATATTTACTCACCTTTCCGTTTTTCTTTTGAACTCCAAATCCCATTTGCGACGCTGTATCCTCGATTCTTTCGAGCAATTTTCTTGGAGAACAAGTAGACGTAAATCTCACCTCTCTCTGAAACGTCTTCTTTCTCAAAGAAACCAGAAAGATCCAAGGAAGATGACATCCCAATGAGTTCAAAAGCGTTAATATGCGTAGGTGAAACAGGACCTGTTTCTGAATCCATTGGCTACACCAATCAAAACAACAATCAAAATTCTGCATTTACAAGATTTGTTACAAAAGAGACGAATTAACGTTCAATTTCTTACCGTTTCGTGTAATGACAATACATCCTCATGTATAAGCACATCATCATCCTCTTCATCATTGGTTATTGCAGGAGTATAATCTTGTTTAAACCATTCATCTACTTTAATTTCCGCCATTGTTATTCTTGTTTTAGGGTTAGGATCAAGAATTCTTTTTATCAAATTCTTTGCTCCTGACGGTAACCATTTAGGCATTTGCACATCTCCTTTGAAAATCTATAAATACACGAAACAAATCACTTTAGAAACGACTTTTACAATATCCAACTCAAGAAAAAGCTCCCAACTTTAATCTTTAAACACACCTTTTGATAGAGAACTGCAAGGTTTCGATCATCAAATGGCAAATAACCCGTAAGAATAACATATAAAATGACCCCACATGACCATGTATCTGATGTAGCGCCATCGTACCCTCTGTTATTCAAAACCTCAGGAGCAACATAATTAGGGCTCCCGCAAGTTGTATGCAATAGCCCGTCATCCTAAAACATCGTAAACATAATAATCCCAATTATTATCAAATTTATAAGCAGCATACACTTTGATGTACAAATCATTATGTTAACATACCCTTAAATGTTGAGGCAGGGCACTAAGACCAAAATCAGATATTTTAATTCTTCCTTTAGAATCCACAAGAACGTTTTCTAGCTTGAGATCACGGTGATAAACGCCTTTATCGTGACAATAACTGACTCCATCGATCAACTGTTGGAACAATTTTCTACCTTCCGATTCGGGTAATTTACCTTTTGATGACTGAACAAAAGGTTCAACAAGCAAAATAAGATTTCTTTTGTCATTGTAAATCTTTATTACGTAACACAAAAGATAGCGTGTCAATTAATTATTGCTTACAATTGTTTCAAATAATTCACCTCCGTTGACGTATTCAAGTATCATGTAAATCTTGGTTTTGCTTGCCAAAACCTGCATTAGAAAAGTATTTTATCACCTCATATTATCTTAGAATTTAAAGAATTCAAATTAAAAATTAGAATTCACATGTCTAAAATTAGAATTCACATGTCTTTCAGTACATCCAATTTGACAAATCTTAATTGTTAAACTAAAATTAAAGTTAGGTTTAAGTGTTTATGACCCAAATATCATGAGCTACTTGAATTTTTTTATTTTATTTCTATGGAAAGGGATGTTTAGTTTCATATTTAAACACAAAAAAACAACTAATTCAACTTTTTTATTGTTCTAAGTTCTGACCCACCACATCCAATTTGGATCTTTCCTATCTGTATCCACAAATTTTACTTTCACTTGAAAATTCTTGATAAGCAAATCCAAGAATGTTTCTTCTTGTAATCAAATTATAAACAACTTAATTGTATATAAAAATCAGATTTTTAATCAGATTTATACCTCATGTAATCTAACAACATTAGGATGTTTAAGGATCTTCAATGTGGCGATTTCCCTCTTTATCTGCAGCAAGTCAATTCAATCAAATCAATAAAGTTAATTCACAAATCAACCAGTGTCCCAAATTTAGAATCTTGGAAGTTGAATTCAACAAAGTTTGAAACTTAATAAAAAACCCAGATTGAGGTTACCCAAATAATCAGTCAATATAAACACAAAAAACAAATAACAATTGATGCTGATATCAATAAAGTTTGAAACTTCATCAAAATAAGATCAAATTTATACCAACGAACACAAATCAAACACATACAAACAACAAATTGATCTTTAATCCATCAAAGTTTGAATCTTTATCAAAAACCCGGATCAAATTCATCCCAGGAACGCAAATACAACACATGCAAACAAAAATCACCCGAATTAAAAGACCCAAATCAAAATCAACATAAATTGAACACATGCAAGCAACAGAATCAGTACATTACAACATACCCAAATGAAAATGATTTAAGATAAACATCATGAAGCAATAAAAAATCAAACCTGATCAGAGGAATTAAGGTTCTTGATCCGGGTTTTTTCAAGAATTTTGACAGCAAAAGGATGACCAGTTTGTACGTCTATGGCGTATTTAACTTTACCAAAATTGCCCTCACCGAGTGTCTTTCCGATCTCGTATTTCCCTAATTGTAGTTGCATTCCCTCTTCGCCACTTCTCTTTTTTCTCCCAACCAAAACCATTTGATTCAAAAACGGTTATAAGAAAAAAGAATATAGTTCTTTGTATATATATATATATTTTCAATCTATATATATCTATGTATTTACAATTATATAACTAGTTATATTTATATTTATATTTATATTTATATTTATATTTATATTTATATTTATAGTTATAGTTATAACTATAAAGGATAAATGAGAGACAAACTTTTGGGCTCTCAATTTATGAAGAGAGAAAAGAATGAAAAGTATATGTATTTACAGAATGCTTGGAGGGTACATATATACATACGCCAGATATTATGGGATTTCACAATTTTTAAGGATAAAAAATATTTATTAATTTATGTGCTTCCGTAATATGTACAGTAATTAAAATATGATAATCTCTACATCTTACAAACCATGAAATCAAATCTGACGTGTCAGGATGTCAGATAATTAGCGCCACATAATCCACATGTTAATCAGCTTTTTAATCAAGCTTAATTAAGTTAATTACGACAAAATTACACGTGGACGTTTTATACTGCAGATTAAACATAAACCAATGAAACCCACACAAAAAAAAACCCACCGGTCCCCATCTCTCTCGCTCATTTCTCTTGAAAAAAATCCTAAATTCAAACCGTCGATGATGGCCGGTAGACAACGTATGACAGTCCGCCTGTATCCCTAAATTATCCATCATAACTTTTTACACAAAACGGTGCCAATTATATAAAATATACCCAATTTTTCCCACCCGCAAGTTTATCCAGTGACTAAATCAGTTGGCGAACGACGAACATTCATACCGATCATTCAGAAAATCAGAATTGTTACCATTATTGATTGAAGCCGCTTGAAGGTTTTCCTCTTAATCAGATAGCTTTAAAGATCTAATTTTTTAAATATCTGCAGGATTCAAATTTGATAGTTTGTAACCGTCATTCCAGGTATGTGATTAGGGGTAATAAACTATTTGTAAATAAACCCCTAAAAAGGAAAAGTGGTAGTATGTATGCTACCAATTTTAGATTGATCAAAAGATTTTATTATCAGCAAAAAAATAGTAGCAGTTGTAGATTATCAAAAGACACTCAAAATGAAACTGAAAGATGCTGCTACTTCCTCTTGGTCTCTGTATATTTTTTATAATTATAAGGTATCTTTGGACTTTTACGAAAGCTTTTTATTTATTTATCATTTAGGAACTTAAAGACTTTCAAGTGTTTAGTATATTTTGCTTTGAATATCGAAGGACGATATCAATTGCAGGGTTTTAAACTTAACAGGAAAAAAATGATGCTGCCTTTTTAGAATTTTAAATCTATAAATCGAGTAGATGACACTGAATTTTCTTATTCAGATATCAAAGTAAACTTTTGGAGTTCTTTTGATTCATTGAACACCCTATCTAATTTATTTTTGTAGCTTGATATTGAATGGATCGGCTATCCATTGTCATCCCTATGCGTAACTAACATTCACAGTTGTAATTTTCTAATTTTATTACTCTGTATATATTTAGCTGTTATATGAAGGTATTGTATCGTATGATAAAAAGACCCGAAAACCAGAAGTTGCAATTTCTCCTTAGGTCCCACTTGAAATAGCAGATAAAGCCTGTAGCAATTGAAGTTTAAAAAGTCTCCTAGGATGGTCCACAAGTCATGCGACGTAGTATTAAGGAGGAGGCGTTATTGGTTCACACCTCTAATTTGGTGAGTTGGTGTATCCCTTTGCGTTTTAGTAAGCATAATTCCTTTTGCAATATTGATGTATTTCTTTACATGAAAGTATGATATGATGATAGATGTGATTCATGAAAGACGGGTTATTATAAGAATATTAGAATTTATATTCTGATGCACCTCTACCTGTTTGTCTTTTGGTGCACCTTTACCTAATGATTACTCATGTTAAGACATGAAGAACTAGATAGATATACTATTAGATATGAAGTATTAGTTTAACATATTTACTAAAGCTTTGTGTCTAGGGGTGTCAAAAGTATTAGTTTAAAATCTATCTTTATTATTGATTGGATTATTTCTTACAAAATCATATTTTTTCGGTTGACCAGGAGCTGGATTCATGCCGCATATACTTTGATGTGAAATCTGGAAAGGTCCGTTTATGATCCTTCTTTGTTTTTTAATAATTCATCTTAAATAAATCTGGATAATGTATTGATGTTCCATATGGTATTGATAGTATTGTTGTTTCTCATAAGTGTTGCTTGGTTTAGGCTCAATTCATGTTAGCTTCAGTAATTCTTTACTTTTTACCTATCCTCAAGATGTGTTATTAATGTATTGTTGGGTTAAAGTTGAATCACTGATTATATTCTTATACTATTTATTTAAGATTAAGATTTTCATGCTTGATTCATTAAATGGAACAACCTGCTTGAACTATGCTACTGATTATGTGGAAATAATTCTTAATGCTACCCGGATCTCTCAAGTTGACGCTACTCGGTAAGTTTGTTTAAAAAGTTATTGAATTCAATCATTTAAAACATGAACTAATTCTTAAGATGGAGAGCATTATGTTGTTTATTTCATGTTTCAATGGTGCTAAAGTAATTATTAAGTTCAAAATGACTGAGGTAGCTGCGATTTCAGTGCCCTCAACTGCTACTGACAGGTAAATGTTGGTTGACATGTTGAGTATATAAGTTTCAAAAGGTTGCAATTTTTTTTTTTTCAATTTTCCTTGAGGTCTACTCAATTTTGTATCAATTCATATTTTAGTATGTCTATGAATCTATCTTTATATAGGTGCATATAACTTTCATTACAAATGCTTTACTCTATATTAGTATTAACCTCATAATGAGTTGTGTAAAAAATAATTCATAGAATAATGCAGGAACATTTAGCTTAAATGTAAAGATTTTTAATTTGTTTGTGCTTGCTAGAGTTACAATGTAGGTTGTAACTAACAATGTACTTGGTTGGCATACAATGAAATACAATTTGAATTATGTTACGGTATATGAGTATAAATGGTTGTCGATGTGTGTGTGCATAAAAAAGGTGGATTGTTTCAATACTTTAGACATACATGGGTTACAAATTGCTACATCATGAATGTCAGAAACTGAGTGTAGCACTTCAGTCAGTCTCGATCAAGGGGTACGCGTAACTAGAACTTTTATTGTATTGGCAGCCATGGCGGATTTCTTCAGATCTTCTTTTGTCCTGAACCTATATTCCAGATCTGAGCCTAATTATTTTGTTTAACCATATTGAAGTTAGTGTTACTATTCATTTAGAGTGGGTTGTGTAATTATCTAAAGATAATTAGTGTGGATTGGTGAGTATTTTGGAACTTTTTTAGTAGTTTTTGGGTATGGCTTTGACTTTCTATAGTCAAAAGGTAGGCTCTTGGGCTATGATGCAGGTTTGAAGACGAAATATGGTAATATCATGTCCATGGATATGAATATATATGGTAAATTATGTGATAAAGGTTACATCAGAGAAGTTTGGATCTACCCATCTTATTGTTACTACTATGAAAATGTCCACAAGCCTCAATTTTTTAGTTATGTTGAAATGTTTACTTTTAAAGTCAATGGATTATGGATTTGGAAGCATCAAGCTTGGTTTAAGAGATGGAAATAGAGTAAGTTCTCTTAACAACCATTTTCAACTTATGTAAAACATAGATTACTCTGGTATATGTTTATTTCTTTTGTCATGAGTCATCTTATATTGGCTGTAAGAGATGGTTTAGAAAGCCTAACACTAAAGACAAGATGGAGGATTTGGCAATGGATATTGATACCCTCCTAGCTCGATCTTTCGGAGCTGTTTTAAGGTGATATTTGTATCTACTGATGTTTGTATCGAAATAACATAGAACAGTTTTACATTAAGCCTAATGTTTACCATTTATACATTACAACCCATTTGGCATATTTGTTGGTTAAACAACATATTTGTCGCGGGTTCTATACCCGCGGGTGGAGTAGTGACTTCCTTCTAATCTAGAGTTCGAGGAACGATTGTCTACACTTTACCTCCCCCATACCCTACATTCGTGAATCGTGGGATTGGGTATTGTTGTTGTTGTTGTTGTTGTTGTTGTTGTTGTTGTTGTTGTTGTTGTTGTTGTTGTATACATTACAACCCATTTGGCACATTAACTGCTATTTGCAAATGTGTCTGAATTTTGGGTCTATAAATTTTGTTCGTATGCTATATATATATATATATATATATATATATATATATATATATATATATATATATATATATATATATATATATATATATATATATATATATATATATATATATATATATATATTATATGTTCAATGCATTATGGTATTCAGGGTTTATAAAAGTTTTAATAGACCTGGTTGAATTCAACTTTACTGCTGATAGAAAGACAACCCATCGCAGATTCTAAGTGGGTTAAGATTGTCACCTATATACAATTTGTAAATAAATACATGCCACTGATATCGTATAGGACCTTTCAATGTTGAATAAACTGAGATTGACTTGATGCAGTTTCAAGAAGAGAGTTACGAAGATGCCAATATTGGTGTAAATGGTGAGAAGCTCCAAAAATGCCGAAACCTCAGCCATATGGTGCAGAACATGATGTAAGGTATGAAATTCCAGATTGGTATCATCTATTAAGCTTTGTCAGTTTCACGGTATGTATGATGCATTTTTTATTTTTTTTATTTTAATTTTAGTTTTATTTTTATTTTTTTATTGAAGAAGTAGTTGAAAACTGTGTTAATAGCGTATAGGATATGTTTTAGAGGATCTTTACGTGATTTAAATTTTTTATTTCATCAATCTACTTATGTTTTCAGTGTGTTGCAACAGTGTTGGTTTGATCAGCTGAGTTGATAGGCACAAAATGTTATCATCTCCAGGTTTTTTTTATTTAACTTCATTTTTGTTATTCTGCAAGTGCTAGAAATAGTTACTGATTGTGAATCTGTAATAGAGTTATAGATTGTAACTACTATGTACATATGAGGTAGTGTTATTATAACAAAATCTTATGAATTTCAGGATAATACTCTGTGATTTACTTCGTTATTGGACAACATAGGTTGCAAATCATTTGAAATAAGAGTATTGAGCCCATGATCTACTTATATATTTTAAACACTCATATGTTGTAAGTACATATAGTACAATTATATCATTATGTTGATTTGCATGATCAATACGGTATGATGTGTAAAATGGTAGGTCTGCCTCTTTGAATTTGTTTGTTGCTTCTAAATTAGAGGTGAATGTGTATACGGTTTGACGTGTATATGGGACAACTCGGTCCTGCAATATGGTTGTTATTTATGTCGTTTACTAATTTAATTTCATCCTTATAATGCAGAACCAAGCACATAAATGTTAGTAAATCCTATATTACACGAGATCAAGAAGATACTACAACGGAATAGTAGTACATTCAACAATTACACTTCTATGATGTACCCATCTATATTTGCTTTGGTGCATATATATGTGCTTATGCATAACTGGTTTATATATGCAATTGTGTATACATAAATAGGTATATAGATAGCGATATGTTAAATGCTATCTATGAATATGTTGTTATTGCCTATGCTATTAAGATGGTGATTTATAGAAAATGGGTTAAAATTCAATCTACATGCACTACAAAGTTACCATGAGATACGTAGCATCATATATGACACACATATTCACGAGTTTGTGAAAACGTAGTTTTACGACTTCCTTTCAACGGACAGGCTTATAAAAGTGTTAACACACATAGACTAACTTTTAATGTTAGTTTTAGGGTTATAAATTTGTAAACAATGAAGAAAGAAATCTGGACCAGTAGTTTGAAAATGCAGTATTCAAGATTGGAAAAACAATTGTTTACTTACATCAACTAAAACAATTGTTTACTTACATCAACTAAAACAATTGTTTGTTGCATTCAAAGCGTATTGTCTCATAGCATTTATAAAACTTATTGTTACCATGTTTTTTGTTTCAGGACGAATGCTATAAAAAATGAAGCTTTTTGTTACTGTACATGTATCATACAACTATACATCCTAATACAATTTTAAATACTATTTTATAGAGCTGTCGTGCAACGCACGGGCTCTTAAAATCTAGTGATATAATATAATATATAATATAATATAATATAAATATCATATATATCATCATATAAATATAATA
This sequence comes from Rutidosis leptorrhynchoides, assembly GCF_046630445.1. Lineage (NCBI taxonomy): Eukaryota > Viridiplantae > Streptophyta > Magnoliopsida > Asterales > Asteraceae > Rutidosis > Rutidosis leptorrhynchoides. Next base: position 79,641,254 of record NC_092337.1, on the reverse strand, counting down.
ATAATAAAATAATATTAATTTTTAATTATTAATAATAATATAATAATTGTAGATGTAGATTGTAGATTTATATAATCGAATAGAAAATACGAATATGGAATATATTGTCTTTATGGTGTCGGGGTTAATTTCGATGAAGTTACTCGGGTAGCCAATCACATTGAGTGCCAAGTAGGCAAATTTCCTTTCGTGTATTTAGGGTTGCCAATAGGGAATAAAATGAAAAAAGTGAAGGATTGGAACTCGGTTATCGAGAAATTCAAAGCTAGACTCTCGAGTTGGAAAATGAGTTCGCTATCTTTCGGAGGAAGATTAGTCCTAATTAAGTCGGTGCTCAATAGCCTCCCGTTGTACTACTTCTCGCTATTTCGTGCTCCTTCGAGTGTAATCAAAATTCTTGAGAGTGTGAGGCGAGTGTTCTTTTGTTTTTTTAGACCCGATTTTTAGAGACCCGGTCTTTCATTTACTTAATCATAATCTTTATTGAACTCAATGACTTGAATGCAACATCTTTTGAAATATGCCATGAATGACTCCAAGTAATATCTTTAAAATGAGCAAATGCACAGCGGAAGATTTCTTTAACACCTGAGAATAAACATGCTTTCAAGTGTCAACCAAAAGGTTGGTGAGTTTATTAGTTTATCATAAACAATCATTTTCATCATTTTAATAGACCACAAGATTTACATTTCCATTTCTCATAAATATCAACTCATATCAGGCATTTCGCACTGCATAGAGATAAAAATCATTCATATGGATTGAACACCTGGTAATCGACATTCACAAGATGCATATAGAATATCCCCATCATTCCGGGACATCCTTCGGACATGATAAATTTCAAAGTACTAAAGCATCCGCAACCATGGATGGGGCTTGTTGGGCCCGAAAGATCTATCTTTAGAATTCGCGTCAATTAGGGGCCAGTTCCCTAATTCTTAGATTACCAGACTAAAAGGGGCATATTCGCTTTCGATCATTCAACCATATAATGTAGTTTCGATTACTTGTTTCTATTTTCGTCAAACATTTATAAAAATGGCGCATGTATTCTCAGTCCCAAAAATATATATTGCAAAAGCATTTAAAAAGGGAGTAATGAAACTCACGATACGATATTTTGTAGTAAAAATATGCATACGACGGAACTGAACAATGCAGGGTTGGCCTCGGATTCACGAACCTATTTCAGTACTGTATATATTAAAAGACATAATGAGCATATAATGGTATTCAATCCAGTTTATATATATTAATTATAAAATATATTACTTGTTAAAAATATTAATGTATTTATTATTTCTAATACAATATATATTATATATGTTATGTTTATATTAAAATAGTGAATTAGGTATACTTATGACATATGTAATAATTATATTTTTATATAATTATCTTTTGTTTGTCAAAATAATAATTAAGATAATACTAAAATAATGATAATAATACTAATAATTAAATTTAATAATGATATTGTTAATAATAGTTTTGATCATAACCTTAGTCATTTTATTTGTAGCAATAATAATAATGATAATGATAATGATAGTATTAATAAAATAATAAAAATGATAATAATAATACTTATTTTAGTAATAATGATAATAATAATAACAATAATAATAATAATAATAATAATAATAATAATAATAAAAGAAGACTACCTTGCAGTTTTCCCCCCAAAAAAATATATGCCCTAGACAGAGCTCGAACCCAAGACCTCTTTGTTAAACACAATACATCCAACCATCTGTTGTCTTTCTATTTTAAATCGTGACATAAACCCATTTAACCCTTATCAACTATCATCTAATATCATTATCTAAATTTTGAAACAAGTATGGGATGGGTTTTGGCCCGATTGAAAATAGTTGAATCTCGGCCCAAGAAATAATTACTCAAGCCCCATGGGCCTGACTTGAATAACTTATTCTTGCTGTGAAAAAAAAAATAACTGCACCAGGTGGGAATCGAACTCAAGACCCCTCGTTTAACACACTACACGCCTAACCATTCCTCTGACTGCTACTTTTCTGATTTATATCCTAGTTTAATTTTTTTAACCACTTATTCTGTTTCATTCTTCTTCTTCTTCAAAACAAACCCAGAACTATTCATTGAATTTTCATTTCATATATCATCATCATCTCGTTAACTAATTTCACAGACTTATCATCATCGTGATTCATGATACCATCATCATTAACGTTTAACATTCCTAATCGCCATCATCGTATAATCTTCATCTTCGTTCATCATCAACTCTATTCATCATCTTCATCAACATTTCATCATTACATATCCCCATTTTATAGTCGTCCGTTAAAATTCTCGTTGTACAGGAACAGAAGTAGGACCGCATCAACAGTGGTAAAACAGAAAAAATGTCGCAGCATTTTATATATATATATATATATATATATATATATATATATATATATATATATATATATATATATAGGGGTCACTAGCACATTAGATTGCGAGTTCGGATGCTGGAATCAAAAAATGATCTTTCGTGAGTTTTGCGTGATAAAATAGGCACAGAGAAATGGTAGCAGCGATGGTGGTATGTGATTTAATGTGGTGGTTAAAATGGTAAAAAGGTGGCGGGTTTGGTGGTCATGGAAGTCGATGATGAAGGAGGTGGTGATTACAAACAGTGGTGGTGATTGTTTGGTGGTTGTGCTCACGGTAGTGATTGAGTGGAGGTGAACCGAGGATGATGACGGGTTACAGTGATGAGATGTGGTGATGTGACTCTCGGTGGTGGTTTGTTTCACGATCTTAAAAAGTAACAGAATCTAGAAGTCACAAGGTGATGGTGTAAGTAGCGTTTATAAGGTGGTGGTTTGTCTTGAGGGTGATGGTTATGGTGTATGGTGGTGGATAGGATGAGGGTTGGAGGATGGTGGCGGGTTGAGAAAGAAGAAGAATGTTTACGGGTATATATATCCATCTCTCCCGTATGCATATATATTCTTGATATTTAGTTGAAATGGGTATGAAATCAATAAAAAATAATGCAGTTGAAAATGAAACGTAACAGAATAGATAGTGATAGATGAGTGGGTTCATGAATGTTTAGAATATAAATCTTAATACAAGTGGTAGAGATATCAAATGTACGAATATATATATTTAAATATCTTGATGTCTTGAGAGTGTGATGAAGAAAGAAGAAAAAAAACAAACACAGTCTCACTCAAGTTTCAATTAGGCACAAAAATGAATAGTAATAACATCCGTGAATCTCAATTCTCCATTCTCAATATTATTAATAATAATAATATAATAATAATTATAATATAATATAAAATTAAAACGTGTGATTAAGTTAGCCCTCGTCTACTATTTCATTTACGGAATGAAATTCATACTCCGTTGATAATTAGGGGCGTATAAAAAGTCATCAGAAAAATCCCAAATTTTTATATTAATTATCTTTATTTATTTTAGTCGTTATGGTATAAACTTCGATCATTAAAATAAAAAAATTACATCAACTGTCCCGCTCGATAAATATATTAAACATATATTGAAACAATTATGTTCATGTAAAGTATCATACATCTAATACTTTGTTAACGTTTTCAATTAATATTTATATATATAATCATATATGCACACCCAGTTATATATATATATATATACATACATATTGTTCGTGAATCATCGAAAACAGTCGAAGGGTGAATGAATATATGAATATAATTCCAAAACTTTTGAGACTCAATATTACAGACTTTGCTTATCGTGTCGAAAACATATAAAGATTAAGTTTAAATTTGGTCAGAAATTTCTGGGTCGTCACATAATGTCGGAGAGTGTTTCAAACCACTCTTCGTCATCAAGCGTGTGGTGTAATATTATTACAACATGTTTATATTTGGATGATGCTCAAGTGGCGTTTAGCAATTCATTCATAAAGAAAATCGGCATCGGGAATGATACATCTTTTTGGCAAGAGCATTGGATTGGGAATGATAAACTAAGTATCCTCTATCCACGCCTCTACAAACTTGAATCAGTGACTAATTCTTGCGTTCAACGACGAATTCGAATGGGAACAGAAGGACTGGAATTTTCGTGGTGCTGGCAAAGACAACCTTCAGGTCGTACAGCTTCTGAATTCTCGAGTATGTGCAGGCTACTATCGACAGCATCTCTGGATCATAATTCAAAGGATTCGTGGTCTTGGGCTTTTTTGAATAATGGACTGTTCACTGTTAAAAAATTAAATTCCATTATCGATGAGCAAACTATGGGTTCGACATCTCAACTAGCCACGTTACGTAACAAATTAATCCCAAAAAAGGTTGAAGTCTTTATTTGGAGAACGCAGCACAAACGTCTACCGGTAAAAACGGAGCTCGACAAATGCGGAATTGACCTTCATAGTGTAAGATGCCCCGTATGTGATGACGATCTCGAATCTCTGGAGCATGCTCTCGTCTCCTGCAAGTATGCTTCGGAAATTTGGGTTCAAATTCACAAATGGTGGAATATCTGTAACACGGGTCCTTTTACCCTTGTGGATCTCATTAGTAACAATTGTCCGGTTCCGAGCACCTCTCTTGATGTGTGGCAGGCTTTAAAATGGATAGGATTTTATTGCATTTGGAAAAACCGAAATCATAAGGTGTTTAAAGGTAAACCTTGGAATACCCCAATGATTTTCAATGAGATACAATCATTATCCTATTTGTGGATTTCAAATCGTGTAAGGGGTAAAAACCTAGAATGGTTAACTTGGATCTCGAATCCTTCATCTTATCTCTTGTAACATAGGAGCCTTCGTTTTTGGTTTTCATCATTTTCCTTTGTATGTTTGTTTAGGGTTGTTCGCTTAGCAACATAGTTTAGCTTGTATGTTTTCTTATTGTACTCGTGTCTCGGGTCTTGTACCAAATTTCTCGTGCTAATATATTACTTTGCTTTTCAAAAAAATAAAATAATAATAATAATAAGAAATGATGAAGAAATAGTAAAGGATGTCAACAGTGAATAAACGAAGGTCAATTTTGTTCATGGAAGGAAAGCTATTTGGCGATATCCTTTTCGCGTAGATTATGGAGAGTATTACCAACACGCCAACGAAGTTTCAATTTTCAATTAATTATAAATTTTACATAATTAATTAACTTATTATGATTAAATAATTATAAATTTGTTCAAAGGTTTATATTTTTCAAAACCTTGATGGGCCCACGTCGATTATCTTTTACCATCACATGAGATGTACACTGAGTGGCTACACGTGGTTAGTCGAAAAGTTGATTATCCACCAAAGTCCAGTATTAATCTCTTGGCTATAGGAATGAGCACAAGTGCCGACCAAACAACCGAGGATTGAGCCAACAGGCCAGCCAAACCCGAGGATCGAGCACAAGGCTGATTCAACCCGCCACACATAGAAATAATACTTGCACCACATGAGGATCGAACCTAGGCCAAAGTTTTCAAACACCCAACATGCGGAGGATCTAGAGAGATATAACCAAATGGGGGAAAAGAGTGAAGTAAATGTGAGCCATAAGATTAGAGCTAGTTAGATTTGGAGGTGGAGAGCTGTATGTGTAATTTCACAATTTTATGTTTCTTTTTTAATATAATGGCTCTAATAGGGGTGTTCATCGATTCAGTTTTCGATTATTAGGTTCAGTTTTCTCGTTTTTGAAACTTTAAAAATATCAACCGAAAATGAAGCGCGTCCGAATTCCAATATCAAAATCGAAACCGAATCGAAAATCAAATTTGAATTTGGTTCGGCTTCGGTTAAAACCGTATTTAACTTCCAAATCGACTTTTCAACTTTTTCTCCATAAGATAAACAAACAATTTATTATTAACTTTGTCAAGTATCATAATAAACTATACATAATCGAACATATATAAAAATTCACAAAATATAATAAGCTTATTGAATATTTATAATACAACAAGTTAAGGAGCCTGCGCTTTGTAGCGGAACTCCAAAGCAGACCCTAATGGAAAACCAAGTGTTTGAGAAAAAAAACAACGTGTATGAAAGGTGGCCCAAACCATTTAGCATTTTTTAAAAGGCATCCGTTTTGTGAGTAGTTAGTTGCGTTGTGTTCGTAAAATTATTTTGAGTTCAACGGTATCGTTGGGAAAATTTAACTCGCGGCAAGCGAGAAAATATGGCCTGTTGTAGATTTGGGTGGAGTTTATTTAAGATTTTTTATGGAAATTCTGGTTGGGGGGCCGATTTGTATTTTGAGCAAAGTTGGGGGATCATTTATGAAAATTCTGGTTGGGGGCCGATTTGTATTTTGACCAAAGTTGGGGGGATTATTTTGTAAAAGTGGATTTTGGTAATATAGTAATGTTAGGAATAGTGAATTCATAGTTTCGGGGGCTGATTTGTATTTTAATCAAAGTTGGGGAGTTATTTTGAAAAAGTGAATTTTGGTAATATAATAATGTTAAGAATAGTGAATTTATAGTTTCTATTGAACTAGTCCGGGCCCGGACCGCGCGATGCGGCGTGGGCTTTCGGTCTGCGTATTCATATTTAAAGTAGCTTTATGTATTTACAGAAGAGAAAAAAGGCCCATGTGTTAAGCGTCGTTGTTGGTGTTGTCGTCTTTACTGTTTTTTAAAATCTGTCCGGTTCGAACATAGTTAGTTTCGTTTTGTTGATAAAATTATTTCGAGTCTGACGATGATGGCGAAAAAATATAACTCGCGGCGTGCAGGAACATATGGGTTGTCGTTGTTTTTAGCGTTTTTTAAAAAGTGTCTGTTTCAAACGTACTTTTTATCGTTTTGTTCATAAAATTATTTCGAGTATGACGCTCATGTCGAAAAAGTTTAACTCGCAGCGAACGGAAAGATTGTAGTGACCCGTCCAAATCCATCTGGACGAAGTCTTCAACATCTGGTCTCATTGCGAGGTACTGACCTCTATATGATACATTTTACAAACATTGCATTCGTTTAAAAGACAAACTCATTTCAAAATATAACCTTTCGATACAAATGATATACGATTCCTGTAATATGAACGACTAATCTGTCATTGACTTAATAAACGTCTTTTTGAACTCGACGACTCGAATGCAACGTCTTTTGAAATATGCCATGAATGACTCCAAGTAATATCTTTAAAATGAGCAAATGCACAGCGGAAGATTTCTTTAATACCTGAGAATAAACATGCTTAAAAGTGTCAACCAAAAGGTTGGTGAGTTCATTAGTTTATCATAATCAATCATTTCTATAATTTTAATAGACCACAAGATTTCAATTTATAATATCCATACACTCGCAAGTGTATAAAATCATTCATATGAAATATAAACACCTGGTAACCGACCTTAACAAAATGCATATAGAATATCCCTCAGCATACCGCACTCACAAATATGCTAACAGCATACAAACAGGCCATCCCTTTTAAAAATGACGGTTGTATACACCTTACAAACAGGTCATTCCTTTTAAAGATGGCGGTTGTATACTAAATTTTGAAGTACTAAAGCAGTTCAAATTCTCTGACTGGGGCTTGTCAAAGCCCATAGATCTATCTTTAGGATTCGCGTCAATTAGTGGCGTTCACTAATTCTTAGATTACCAGACTATAAGGGGTGATATCCGGTGTAATAATCCAATCGTAGAATGTTTTTAAGTACTTGTGTCTATTTCGTCAAACATTTATAAAAGCAGCACATGTATTCTCAGTCCCAAAAATATATATTGCAAAAGAATTTAAAAAGAGAGCAAATGAAACTCACGATACGATATTTTGTAGTAAAAATATGCATACGACGGAACTGAACAATGCAGGGTTGGCCTCGGATTCACGAACCTATATCAGTTATATATATTAATATGTATAATTGAAATCAAACAAATTTACATATTATTAGTGATTTAATTGTTATTTTAATATATTATATGTTTCATTAATAAATTAATTAGATATATTTATTTTTATATACTTTAAATAGATAATTAATATTTATTACAAAAATATTAATATAGTTATGTTTTATGTCATAAATATATTTTAATATAGAAAATTTTTATTTGATATATTAATAATACTAATAACAATAATGATAAAAATAATACTAATTATGATGATAATTCTAATAATAATAATAATAATAATAATAATAATAATAATAATAATAATAATAATAATAATAATAATAATAATAATAATAATAATGATAATGATAATTTTAATAATAAATAATAAAAATAATAATTTAAATGATAATACTAATAATCTTATTAAGATTAGTAACAATATTAATGATAATAATAATACTTAATAAATAACTTAATTATAATTTTAATCATTCTCATTTTAATATATGTATTTAAAATTTTTATTTTTACAATTATAATCTTTAACAAAATTATTAACATCTTAATATTCATATTCATAATACTACTAATAATACTAATAATACTAATACTAGTAATAATAATAATAACTATAATAATATTAATAATAATAATAATAATAATAATAATAATAATAATAATAATAATAATAATAATAATAAGAGTAATAATAATAAGAGTAATAATAATAACTACCTCTCAAGAAAAAGTTCCAAAAATAAATGCCTATGCCCGGGCTCGAACCCGAGACCTCTCGTTCAACGATCACTCGTCCAAACCATTTAACCATTTGTTTGATTCTGTAATATCTCGATCGCTTATATATATATATATATATATATATATATATATATATATATATATATATATATATATATATATATATATATATATATATATATATATATATATATATATATATATAACCCGTACGAATCTATTACCATTTTCTCAACATTATCATCTAGATCATCACGTCATCACCATTTATTCAAGTTTTTCGGCCCAACAGATGAACTAGGTATCGGCTCAACAACTTAAATCATACACGACCCAATGCATTAAATAAATCAAGCCCAAAAGCCATTTGGTCCAATTTGATGTAGTTTAAAACCCGACATAAGAATACGGGTGAATAATTCGTGGAAAAGGATTTTACAGCCGCCATTCTTCATCATCATCTTCATTATAATACATCGTATATCATTATAAACATTCATCATCTTCATCACGTGGCATCACCATCATCATCAACATCTTCATGCCATCATAATCTTCGCTAATCATCATCATCAATATCATCTTGTCTCCTACATCATCGTGTACCATCATCGATAGAGAAGCATCTTTATCAACATGATCATCATCATTAACCTCAATTATCATCATCTTTATCCTCTTAATCGTTATCATTACAGACGTAACCATTATCATCATCACAGTAACATCATCATCACCTTACTGTATCATCTTCTTCATTCACATTAAGAAAGTAGCAGCTGCAGGTTACATCGGTGGTGTGTGGGGATCGAATAGAACAGGAACAGAAAGCAGAGACTACGGCGGTAGTAGTAGCGTAGCAGTGATGGTGGTTTATGACGGTTTGCACAGAAACAGGTGGTTGTTTTGGTGGTGGTTTTGGACAGAAAACGATAGCAACAGTAGTTAACAAGTATTGTGCAGCAGATATGAACGAGGTGTTTGTTGGTAACACGAAAATAAAAGTAAAAAGAAGCAGTTAGAAGGGTGTTGGTGGTTGTTTGGTAATCATACCGGAACAGTAGCATTAAGTAATTAACAAGAGGTGGTGGTTTATGTTGATGAAAACAAGGAGGATGAAGGTGGTGGCGGGTATGGTGGTTCTAATGATGTTGATGGTGTTCAATTGATCTGGGTAACAACCGGAGTACTGCAGCAGGAAAATGTGTTCTGGGTTGGTGATAGATGATGGTAGGGTTAGTAGAAAATGGTTCAAACAAAGATCATAAAGCAGAAATCAGATGTAGCAGTTAACGGTTTATGTGTTGTTGGGTTTAATCGATCACACAATACAAATGGGTTTGATGTTGTAAAGATGGAGATAGATAGATGGGTATATATGCAGAGATAAAGTAAGATAAATACTGTAGTAAATAGTAATATCACTCATCACTCAAATAATTAAAAACAAGTTAAAACGTGTGACAAATATTAGCAGCCTAAGTTTTGGTTTATCCTACCGACACTTTTAACACAAAGTGTTATATCGTACTCCGTTGTTAATCAGTTATGGATAAAAGTCTTTAGAAAAATCTCATCTTTTTAAATTAAATACGTTTATTTATTTTGATCATTTAGTGTGAAAAACCTGATTAAAAAGCTTCGTCCATTATTTATTTTTAGTTCCAAGTAATATGACCAGAGTACTAACATTTAAACTAAAAAGGTAAAAATATTTTTAACAAACCTGTAATCTTCATAATCAATTTATGGTCCAAATTTTATTTTAAACCTTATATATATATATATATATATATATATATATATATATATATATATATATATATATATGTATATATATATATATATATGTATTAAATATATATTAAAATCAATGAAGCGACAACCGAGTGTTACTAACGTTTACTAAATAAATATGAAATCATCTAAATATATATTCAATATACTTTATGTATATATATTGATTCATTTTAATAATAATATCATATAATATTTTATTTTACATAATTAATTAAATCATACAATATTTAAAATTATATTTCCAATTATTATTTATATATATATACACACATATATCTATTTACAATTAATTGTTCGTGAATCGTCGGAAATAGGCAAAGGTCAATTAAATATATGAAACAATTCAAAATTTTTGAGATTCAACCTAACAGACTTTGCTCATCGAGACAAAAATATTAAATCGTATCGAGAGTTTGATTTAAAATTAGTCAAAATTTACCGGGTCGTCACAGTACCTACCCGTTAAAGAAATTTCGCCCCAAAATTTGATCGTGGTCGTCATGGCTAACAATAAAAATGTTTTTATGACGAATATGAGTTGATAAATAGAGTTTCATCACCGTTGAGTAATATGAATAAGATGATTCGATTACTCGAAGCGTATGAGAGAAACCATTGCAAAAGAGTGAAATGAAGAAATGGAGATTCGTTCTTAACTCTTGACGTAGTCACGTTTGAATTCTAGAATTCAAAGGATTTAAAGATGATCTTTGAAATCTATATAAGATTTGATTTGTTATATTATCAGAATCACGTAAAGATAGAAATATCAAGAAAATATTTTCCTTGATATGTTTAGAGATTAAGTAGAATGAAAGAGTTATGTAACATGGCACATGATGACGATATAGTCTGTGAATCATCACATTCCATTAGAAATTCAGTATGACTTACTGTAATATAACCATGTTGACTGGGCGTCATTATATTATACTAAATCATGCTTCAACTCCCAACACTTCTCCAGAAATCATTCATAATTTAAACTCGAATGTTATAGAATTTAGAAACTAAAACAGTTTCTTTTATGATGTAACATAGATAGCACGGGGAGATAGATGATTTCGGACAAAGATATTTATGAAGGTATCTTCAGAAATATCGAAGATATTTATAACGAAGATATGATGATATCTTAGAATTTTAAATATTTAAGATCAGAAGATGATGAAGAAATTTATCCGCAAGGATTTAGAATTAGTAGGAGCAAGATACTCTTTTAAAGGTTTCAGCAGATACTGAATCATCTGGATTTGTTAAGTACAGGTTTAGTTTTTGTGATTTGTCCACAGTCTCCTTCATGGTTTGCTTAATCCGTTTTCCAGTATCAATTTTCTATTAAGTGCTTCCAACACTCCATTCTTTATCATTAAACTTTTGGTCATTAAGACCATTTATAGTTTTGCTGCTTCATCAGCATTCAAAGTTATCATAACTGAATCATTAGTTATCAATCTGAGGTATTTTCAAGAATTTTGAAGGGTTTGAATTGAGATGGTAATCGTCAAAATATAAAGAATTGTTTAAGATGAATTCAAGTGGCAAACTTGAGGAATTATTTAACTGTAGTAGATGTAACTTATTAATGATATTTTAAGTCAAAATGTTGTAATTAATATTTCCTACTCTTTTTATACTTTTTAATTGTCCAAGGTTAGTAGTCCAATGTTAATAGTCTAATAGTCCAATAGTCCAATAGTTCAATATATAATTTAATTAATCAAGACGTATCGTGACCCATTATATACATGTCTCAGACTCGATCACAACCCATGGTATATATATTATTTTAGAATTAACCTCGACCCATTATATGCTAACTCGAGCATTAACGCATATAGTGTCTTATGTAGTGACCCGAACTTTTCCATGTTAATATATATTAAATGAAATTGTTATTTACATGATTAAGTGTTTCCAACATGTTAAGCAATCAAACTTGTTAAGACTTGATTAATTGAAATAGGTTTCATATAGTCAATTGACCACCCAAGTTGACCGGTGATTCACGAACGTTAAAACTTGTAAAAATAATATGATGACATATATATGATTATATATATAGTTAATATGATATTATGATAAGTAAGTATCTCATTAAGTATTTTAACAATGAGTTATATACATAAAATTGAGTTTATTGAATTAAGAAACTCGAAACGATATATATAACGATTATTGTTATAACAACGTCTTATTAAATACATATGAATCATATTAAGATATTGATACACTATGTTTAATCATGATAAATGATAAGTAAACATGTCATTAAGTGTATTAACAATGAACTACATATGTAAAAACAAGACTACTAACTTAATGATTTCGAAACGAGACATATATGTAACGATTATCGTTGTAACAACATTTAACTGTATATATATCATACTAATATATATTAATATATCATTATATCATGATAATGTAATAATTTAACATCTCTTTAGATATAATAAACAATGGGTTAACAACATTTAACAAGATCGTTAACCTAAAGGTTTCAAAACAACATTTACATGTAACGACTAACGATGACTTAACGACTCAGTTAAAATGTATATACATGTAGTGTTTTAATATGTATTCATACACTTTTGAAAGACTTCAAGACACTTATCAAAATACTTCTACTTAACAAAAATGCTTACAATTACATCCTCGTTCAGTTTCATCAACAATTCTACTCGTATGCACCCGTATTCGTACTCGTACAATACACAGCTTTTAGATGTATATACTATTAGTATATACACTCCAATGATCAGCTCTTAGCAGCCCATGTAAGTTACCTAACATATGTGGGAACCATCATTTGGCAACTAGCATGAAATATCTCATAAAATTACAAAAATATTAGTAATCATTCATGACTTATTTACATGTAAACAAAATTACACATCCTTTATATCTAATCCATATAACAACGACCAAAAACACCTACAAACACTTTCATTCTTCAATTTTCTTCATCTAATTGATCTCTCTCAAGTTCTATCTTCAAGTTCTAAGTGTTCTTCATAAATTCTATAAGTTCTAGTTTCATAAAATCAAGAATACTTCCAAGTTTGCTAGCTTACTTCCAATCTTGTAAAGTGATCATCCAACCTCAAGAAATCTTTCTTATTTACAGTAATATATCTTTCTAATACAAGGTAATACTCATATTCAAACTTTGATTCAATTTCTATAACTATAACAATCTTATTTCGAGTGAAAAATCTTACTTGAACTTGTTTTCGTGTCATGATTCTGCTTCAAGAACATTCAAGCCATCCAAGGATCCTTTGAAGCTAGATCTATTTTTTTTCATTTCCAGTAGGTTTATCCACAAAACCTGAGGTAGTAATGATGTTCATAACATCATTCAATTCATATATATAAAACTACCTTATTCGAAGGTTTAAACTTGAAATCACTGGAACATAGTTTAGTTAATTCTAAACTTGTTCGCAAACAAAAGTTAATCCTTCTAACTTGAATTTTAAAATCAACTAAACACATGCTCTACATCTATATGATATGCTAACTTAATGATTTATAACCTGGAAACACGAAAAAAACCGTAAAACCGGACATACGCCGTCGTAGTAACATTGCGGGCTGTTTTGGGTTTGATAATTAAAAACTATGATAAACTTTGATTTAAAAGTTGTTCTTCTGAGAAAATGATTTTTCTTATGAACATGAAACTATATCCAAAAATCATGGTTAAACTCAAAGTGAAAGTATGTTTTTCAAAATGGTCATCAAGACGTCGTTCTTTCGACTGAAATGACTACCTCTTACAAAAACGACTTGTAACTTATATTTCCAACTATAAACCTATACTTTTTCTGTTTAGATTCATAAAATAGAGTTTAATATGAAACCATAGCAATTTGATTCACTCAAAACGGATTTAAAACGAAGAAGTTATGGGTAAAACAAGATTGAATATTTTTTTTGATTGTTGTAGCTACGGGAAATATTGTAACAATTCTATACAAATCATATCCTAGCTAACTTATATTGTATTATACATGTATTCTAATATATTATGTAATCTTGGGATACCATAGACACGTATGCAAATATTTTGACATATCATATCGACCCATCTATATATATTATTTGGAACAACCATAGACACTCTATAAGCAGTAATGTTGGAGTTAGCTATACAAGGTTGAGGTTGATTCCAAAAATATATATACTTTGAGTTGTGATATAACCTGAGATGTGTATACACTGGGTCGTGGTTTGATTCAATATAATATATATCAATTTATTTCTGTACATCTAACTCTGGACAACTAGTTATAGGTTACTAACGAGGACAGCTGACTTAATAAACTTAAAACATTAAAATGTATTAAAAGTGTTGTAAATATATTTTGAGCATACTTTGATATATATGTACATATTTTTTATAGGTTTGTGAATCGACCAGTGGCAAAGTCTTACTTCCCGACGAAGTAAAAATCTGTGAAAGTGAGTTATAGTCCCACTTTTAAAATCTAATATTTTTGGGATGAGAATACATGCAGCTTTATAAATATTTTACAAAATAGACACAAGTACATGAAACTACTTTCTATGGTTGAACGATCGAAGCCGAATATGCCCCTTTTACTTGGTAACCTAAGAATTAGTAAACCAGTCTACTAATTGACGCGAATCCTAAAGATAGATCTATTGGGACTAACAAACCCCATCCGTTGTAGCGGATGCTTTAGTACTTCGATGTTGTTTTATCATGTCTGATGGATGTCCCGGAATGATAGGGGATATTCTTATATGCATCTTGTTAATGTCGGTTACCAGGTGTTCAAAGCATATGAATGATTTTTATCTCTATATATGGGATGTGTATTGCAATAAGAAATCTTGTGGTCTATTATTATGATTTGATAATATATAGGTTAAACCTATAACTCACCAACATTTTTGTTGACGTTTTAAGCATGTTTATTCTCAGGTGATTATTGAGAGCTTCCGCTGTTGCATACTAAAATAAGGACAAGATTTGGAGTCCATGCTTGTATGATATTATGTAAAAACTGCATTCAAGAAACTTATTTTTGATGTAATATATTCTTATTGTAAACCATTATGTAATGGTCGTGTGTAAACGGTATATTTTAGATTATCATTATTTGATAATCTACGTAATGCTTTTTAAAACTTTATAGATAAAATAAAGGTTATGGTTGTTTTAAAAATGAATGCAGTCTTTGAAAAACGTCTCATATAGAGGTCAAAACCTCGCGACGAAATCAATTAATATGGAACGTTTATAATCAATATGAACGGGACATTTCAGTTGGTATCCGAGCGTTGATCTTAGAGAACCAGAAATTTGCATTAGTGTGTCTTATCGAGTTTGTTAGGATACATTAGTGAGTCTGGACTTCGACCGTGTTTTCTTTAAAAACGATTGCTTAACACTTTTGTTGGAAATTATATATTATTAACATGTAAATATTATGTGATATATTAACCTCTTAATGTGTTTGATATTGTGTGATAGATGTCTACCACTAGTACAAATCTCATCGATTCACCTAATAATAATGAAGAATCGAATATATTTTGGGAAGATTCACAAATTCCCGAAGAGGAACCGGAAGAAGAGGAACCGGAAGAGGAGGAACCGGAAGAGGAGGAACCGGAAGAAGAAGAGGTTCTGGAGGAAGAAATATTGATACCTATAGTAAATTGATTAAATAAAAGAAAATCCTCAACCAACGGACCAAAGTTAATAATGGTCAATGGTGTTTCCGCCGAGGAAGCAAAATATTGGGAAGATTACCAATTTTCTGATGAATCGGATCCCGATGAGGATTCCGATGATGTTATAGAAATCACCTCGACCCAATTTAATAAAGCGAAAGAAAATAATAAGGGAAAAGGTATAAAAATAGAGAAACCCGATTCCAACCCCGATGAACTTTATATGTATCGACAACATCCGTATTTCCTAAAATGTAACAATGACCCGGGAACCTCTAAACCACCAGGTTTTTCTAATCCATTGTGGAAAACGACGGCTCGTATTAGAGGAACACCATATATTCCTAGAAAATTAGGAAAACGAACCAAGTCCGAAGAAGAAGAAGCCAGTAATTCAGATTAGAGGGTTGTAATCATGTTGTGTATTATATGTATTGTAGTGTGCTTGTACTTTTATGTTCTATGTAAAAATTGCTTGTATTGTTTGTTAATTATCTTTTACGAATCTAATCCTTGTCTATTTTACAGTATAAAAACAAAATGGACGTTAAGGGTAGATAACCGAATATTTTAGAAGATCTACCAGAGGATATGATTGAGGAAATCTTGTTTAGAGTCGGTCAGAATTCATCAGCACATTTAGTTATGGCGAAATTAACTTGTCAAACATTTGAAAGACTTTTCAGAAATGCCTTAGTTTATAAAAGGCTTTCTTTTGATAGGTGGGGTATATCACATTGAGGAGACCTTAAGTTACGCCGTGTTTTCTTTAAAGCGTTAAATGCGGGGAACCCAAATGCAATTTTATGTTACTGGTTAAGAACCTATTTTGACTCAACATATCCCAACATAGGATTTCATGAGTTAGAAAGAGCTTCTAACATGCAACATAAAGAAGCATGTTATGCTTACGGGTTAGTGATGTTCGCTTCTTACCAAAGTGAGAAAAAGAACATCGGATTGCAGCTTTTAAATAAAACCTTCCCACAAGTGACGGATTCAGTAGTTGGGGTGAGAAACAAGGTTTTTAGATTATTACGGGGATGTTGGACATTACGAAACCCTCGTCCTTTTGACGACATTACAACATGCTACCTAGCCAATGGTCATAACGGTTACTTTCCACAAGATCAAGGATGGGAAGTCGTCTTAGTAAAACCTGAATGCATGACTTGTTTCTGGACTTATGAATTACGTATCTTTATTTCTTTTGCTGAACAACTTGCGTATTAACTAGAATTGCCTTCATAGCTGCCGAGTAGCAAAGTTATTATGTGCTATATTTCATCCTATATGTATTATAGCGGTATTGTAAGTTTGTAAAATATTGTATAAAGTTTGAACGCGAAATATTATTGTAAAAAGTTTTTCGTATAGAATCGTAGTAGTTGAATTGTATAATAGCTACTAAGTATGAACTTAACGGGTAAGTACTACCCGAATTAAAACTATAAAATGCTAATATGAAGAAAAAGCTTTTATAAATAAGTTCATATTATGCTATGAAATACTATTGACTACTCTTAAATTCTATATGATTAACTCATTTCTTTTGGCTATTTTTGAAGGAAATGGCACCGGCGACTCGTCAGAACTTGAACATGAGTTAAGAAGACTTCCATGTTTTCCTTGCTACGAACATAGCCGCAGTGCAGGCTGCGATGCAAAATAACAATAACTCTGGATCTAGCAGTGGAACTAATTCCGCAAGAAATTGTGTAGGATGCTCCTACAAAGAATTCACTGCCTGCAAACCTTTGGAATTTGATGGAACCGAAGGACCAATTGGATTGAAACGGTGGACCGAGAAGGTCGAATTGGTGTTTGCCATAAGTAAGTGTACTGAAGAGGACAAAGTTAAGTACGCTACGCATACCTTCACAGGTACGGCGTTAACATGGTGGAATACCTATCTCGAGCAGGTAGGACAAGATGCTGCTTACGCACTACCATGGTCAGCATTCAAGCAATTGATGAACGAGCAGTATCGTCCCAGAAACGAGGTCAATAAGCTCAAGGTAGATCGTAGAGGATTACGAACGCAAGGTTTCGATATCACCACGTACGAACGAAGATTCACAGAATTGTGCCTATTGTGTCCCAGAACGTTCGAAGACGAAGAGGAGAAGATCGACGCATTTGTAAAAGGGTTACCAGAAAGAATTCAAGAAGATGTGAGTTCACACGAGCCCGCCTCCATACAAAAGGCAAGTCGAATGGCTCACAAATTAGTGAACCAGATTGAAGGAAGGATTAAAGAGCAGGCGACCGAAGAGGCTAACATGAAACAAGTCAAGAGAAAGTGGGAAGAAACCAATGACAAAAGTCACCAATACAACAACAACAATCATAACCACAATCGCAATAACTATCCCAATAACCGCAACATCAATCGCAACAACAACTTCAACAAACATCCCAACAACAACTACAATAACCGTCCCAACAATAACAATAACAACAACAACAACAGCAACAATAACAATCCCAACAACAATCTCAATAACAACAATGGCAACAAAAACCAAAAACAACCATGCCAAAAATGTGAAGAGCATCACCTGGGGTTCTGCACGACATTTTGCAACACGTGTAAAAGAAATGGGCATAGCGCGAAGAAGTGCGAAATCTACGGAACAATGCATAACAGAACTAAAGGAACAAATAATGTCAGAACCAATAACACCGCCATAGTTTGTTTTGGATGTGGAAAACCGGGACACTTTAGTAGAAATTGCCCGAATCAGGGGAATACTAATGGGCAGGGCCGCGAAAGAGTTTTCAATATTAATACGGTAGAAGCGCAGGAAGACCCGGAGCTTGTTACGGGTACGTTTCTCATTGACAATAAATCTGCTTATGTTTTATTTGATTCGGGTGCGGATAGAAGCTATATGAGTAGAGATTTTTGTGCTACTTGGACATAGGATCAAGAGATATCGCATTATTTACTTCTGCATTTGAACACTTACATTATTGTTACTTCCATCATTGTAACGACATTTTATTTTCCGCTGCGTACTCTCAATAAAGATAATTTTATCATTTAGTATTATTCTCTATTATAATATGTTGGTTTGTTTGGTATTAAGTCACATTTCGCCCAGGCCCTAACTGGGGGTGTGATAGATTAGTATCAGAGCAAACCAGGTTATTATAGAGAACCAGGATTGCATCTTTATGTGTGCCTTACTTATTAGCTAGGGTGCCTTAGCAATCTAGGAAACTATAACCTTTCCTGCCCTAAACTTAAAGCACTTAGGATTGTCCTATAATCTTAACAATTATGCTTTAATAAACTTGACTTAAAGATTCTAATCAAAGTCTCTTTCCTAATGTTAGGATGTCAAGCTCAAGCGTTAACAAACCCAACAAAGCAACTCTCTACAAGCCCTCAGAAGAAATGGCTCGTTTCCACCCTACCACCGAAGTAGGTGTTGAACACTTTTCAACTTCGAGACCTGTTCGAAGCGCTCTCTATAGCCCTGCCTCACCACCGCTGAATTTCAACCCAAATACTAATCTTGATTCACATGGGTCTCCTCAATACTACCCAACTCCAAGAACCCAAGATAAGGAAAAATGTCATGAAGAAGTTGGTCCATCAAGGAAGAGAGCCCGATCTCCTTTTTATGATGGTGCTAAGTATGAAATCATGAGCCTGCGAAATGGTACCGAGAGGAACATTGGAGGTTTGCTTCGCTACGTGGCGAGAGTGAAACTTCGAATGGAGAAACTTATGGAAGAGAACGTCAAGCTAAGAAAGGAGTTAATGATGCTAAGGTACGAGGAAGAATGCAACACCGGTTGGGGGAAGCAGTCCCTTGCTTATCTCAAAGAGGATGTTGACTTCCGAATGAAAATGGAGAGAAGTCGAGTCGACAAACAGCTTGCTCTAAGGGAATACGACACCAATACCATCGACAGCCATGTCACTAATCTCTACGACAACCTCGAATATCTCTACGAAAAGCAAAAAGAAAAGAATGAGAGATATGAGAAGTTTATGAAGGAGGAGGAGAAAAAGAAATAAATCGCCATTTGTTCTTGTTTTTTTTTTTGATTCTTTAATTTCCTAAATATGTAAAGGCTATGCTTTAAACTATTTCTATTTCCGAATCATGTATTAAAAGGCTTATTTAACGTCTCGTTCCTTAATAATATAAAGTGTTTTATTTATATCATGTGATATCAATACTTTATCTTATTCATACTTGTAATTGCTCAAACCTATAACTTGTTAACTTATCCAACTTATGTTCAATTCTATGTAGCGACATCATGGTTCGTCCAGCTGCACCTACTGTTAACAACATCGTGTTGACCACCGAGCAATTCCAACAGTTACTCGCTGCCGCACAAGGCAACATTCAAGCTAATAATGTTAATCCTCAACCGAAACCTTGTTCATACAAGAACTTCACAAACTGCAATCCTCCCGCATTCAAGGGAAATAAAGAAGCTATCAAACTAATTTGCTGGTTCGAGAAGATGGAGTCCATCTTCCGCATTTGCAACTGTGGGGATAACGATCGAGTCAAATATGCCACTAGCTCATTAGGTGGCAATGCTTTGACTTGGTGGACTGCTCATGCCAAGTCCGTGGGGATTGACAATGCTAATGCAATTCCATGGGACAAACTTAAAAGCATGATGGTTAATAAATTCTGTCCGAGAAGTCAAGTTCAGAAACTTGAAGCTGAGTTCTGGGAGCTCAAGGTGAAGGGTACTGATATTGAAAACTACACCAACCATTTTCTTGAGCTTACTACTTTGTGTCCCGAGACGTTTCCTACCAAAGCTAGAAGGATTAAAAGATATATTGAAGGTCTCCCCGAGGATATTCAGGGGAATGTTATTGCTGCCGAGAAGTTTACTTTTGATGCTGTGATTCTCATGGCACAAAATCTGATGTTGGCCAAGAGAAGAAGAGCGTCGGCTAGTAAGCAGATTGATATTAAGAGTAATGAAGGTAAAAGGAAGTTTGAGCCGTCTCAAGGTTCAACTCAGAATGTTAGTAAGAAGATTATGGATCGTACAAGGACGAATTGTAAGGGCACTTATCCTTTTTGTGTTCGTTGTGAAAGGCATCACCCGGGGCAGTGCACTGCCACTTGTTCGCTGTGTAAGAAAGTGGAACACGTAGCTAAGACGTGTAAGACTCCTCCAAAGGATAAAGCTATTGTTCCTGCCAAATGTAACGACCCTGGATTTTCCAACGTTTATTTATTAATAATTGATATTATTAATACGTGTGATTAAACGAATGTATGTTAATACATTTACATGTTGCCATGACTAAACGTACTTGACTTTAATTGCCCGAAACGTCTTTGTGACACCCGAGACTTACACGAATAATATTTTTAGATATTATTTACATTCATGATTAGTTTTATTAATCATTTTAATTAACTATGGTGATTAGTTAGTTACATGGGCTTTATTTGGATTCATTTGTTAATTACATACATACTTGGGCTTTTATTTGAACTTGGGCTTTTATTAGTATTAGTGGACTTTAGAAGCCCACCCTACACTTTAATGGACTTATTTAGCCCACTCATTCATGTAAGTATACATTTAGTTATAACTAGTTAGTTTAAGAAGACTTGGAATCTAGTTGGCACATAATCCCCATGCATGCACCCTTAATATCCACACTTTTAAGCTTTAGCATGAAAGTAACCAAAGAACACTTGCCTTCCCCCTTTTTTTTGAGCTGCTGGCCGTGAGCCTAGGGTGGCTTGAAGAGCATTTTGGTTTCATTTTTTTCATTACTACATGCTCACTTGTTTACTCTCTCAAAAACACACACTTACTTGCTTCATCTTTTCTCTCTTTTCTCTAGTTCTTGTAAGTAAACTTGAAGACTTTTCTCTTCTTCTTTTCTTTCTAAAACCGAATTACATATGCAAATAATCATCATCATCACTTGTTCTTTGATTATTGTTTTGTTACTTGTAGTTGTTGTTACTTTGTTAATTTGTTACTTACTTCAATATACAAGAATCAAACTCATTAGTTTCATTCTTCATAATATCTTGTATTTATCAAGAACACAAGAACATAAACTTACTAGTTTATGATTCTACTTTTATTGTTTCAAAAGTTTGTAAGTTCATAGTTGTTAAATTCATGCTTGTAGTTCTTAAAGTAAACTTAAAGTTTACTTTTATTAAAGATCAAACCTTGGTTGAATCTTTAAAAGTATGAACAAACCATGAACCTTTTACTTGTTTATTTAGTTTTACTTGCACTTTAATTTTATGATTTTGGTTGTTGTTAGTCAAGTACTACAAGTTAGTCTTGATCTCATATCTCTTGGAACTAAAAGTTAACTTAAAAGTTCAAGAACATGTAAATAAGTTTTCTTTAAATATAACTTTGTATACTTATGCTTGATCTAGACTTTTGGGTCTTGGATCTTCAAGATCTAACTAAGAACTATGTTCTACATCTTAAGATCTTGATTATTTAGTTTACTTTCAAGTTTGTAACTTGTTATTAGCTTTAAAGTTCATGTATGTGTTAGATCTAAGACTTTGATGTAACTTTGGTTCATCATACTTCATACAACTCTTAAGTGAGTTGTGCTTCATGTCTTAGACTTGCACTTGGGTTATGATGGTCAAATCTTGGTCAAGATGATGCAAACACATCAACGAGTTGTACACTTGAAGCTATACGCATCAAGGATGAGAACCGTGATAAGCATCAAGCACCAAGACCACCGGAACTCACTTTTAACTTCCTGTATTCTGTTTACAGCCCTCTGTCCTACTGTTTCTGTAACAGACCATAGACCTGGGCTACTGAGACCTTGATTTTCAAATAGATCGTTTCGTGTAGATAAATTTTCATATAGGACTCGTCTTAATCTGAGTTACGGTTTAGGATTTATGGCCCTCCGATCGTCACTATGTCCTTTTAACGTTGTGTAGAAATTTCTGACCTACTCGCACTTAGACCGTCGCCACGGTCAAGCAAAGACGAGTTTGCTTCTGTAAATTTTACCACACTTAAAGGACTCATATACGGAGCCATGTCCATT
Organism: Rutidosis leptorrhynchoides; assembly: GCF_046630445.1. NCBI lineage: Eukaryota > Viridiplantae > Streptophyta > Magnoliopsida > Asterales > Asteraceae > Rutidosis > Rutidosis leptorrhynchoides. The sequence goes on along the minus strand of NC_092337.1, from coordinate 79,618,075 downwards.
GGTATCACCTTAATTCAGTAAGGGTAGAGGCCGTGGTGACTGATCGAACTCAGCCTTTGTTTTAAACTACTTTCATAAACGAAACCTACTTTACGCCTTTTGTTTGATGATGAATGATGATGACCCTTAAGACCTTATTTACATACTTTTAAACCTATTAAGACAATTTACTGACTTAGTACTATTTTCCTTAGGTTGAGGACCTTCGGACCGATTACTTGCACACCTTTTCCGAACCGACTTTACGACTACTTTATCATTGTGAGTTATAGCATTCCCTTTTTACTTTAACTTATTTTGGGAACTGAGAATACATGCGGATTTTATGTTTTACATACCAGGCATGAGTACTTAAACTTATATATGTGTGGGTTATACAACGGCATAAACATTCCCTTTAGCTCGGTAACGTTTAATCATCGGTTTTTGAACCGTGAACGCGAATCTTAGATATGGATCCATAGGGTTTGACATCCCCACTCGGGCTAGTAGCGCTAGCATTTAACGAGTGTTTAATACTTCGCAATCATATGCACTTGCCAAGTGTACTTTCAGGGGGTATAAACGTTAAGTTAGTTACCAAGTGCCCACGGTTAACATATACTTTATCATACTGTTTTGAAACGCTCTTTATAGCACTGAAATCTCGTGGCCTACCTTACATACTGTTATACTTAAACTATAGCTCACCAACCTTTGTGTTGACGTTTTAAGCATGTTTTTCTCAGGTGCTTGAGGTTAGCTTCCGCTGTGTACTAGTCGTGCTGTAGACACCCGCTGCTTAGAGTTGTCATCGCATGAACTACTTTATCTTGCATTCAAACTTTAGTACTTTTGAACTATGACTTGTAATGACCGTTGTGGTCACATACACTTATTATTTGCTTCTACTTAGTGAAGCATGCTTTTGGATTGTAAAACATTCGATGTTGGTTTAGACATCACTTTATTAATGAATGCAAACTCTTTTTGAAAACGCATATAGTACTTAACCTTGTAATGATCCTGTTGTTGATGATTCGTACACGATGGTTTTGTACGGGGCACCACATTTGGTATCAGAGCATTGGTTGTAGGGAATTAGGTTGCATTAGTGAGTCTAACACCGACCCGAGTAGGATTCACTAATAGGACTAATCTACAACTTGCTAGTTTACGTGTTTCTACTGAACTTACTGCATGCTGCTGCTTACTTTTACTGCTATATGCTGTATGCTACTACATGATTTCACTACTGCATACTATTACTTGCTTTCGATTGCATGCTACCATTGTACGATTTGCTGTTATGGCCATGCTACTTATTGTTATACATGATTTAAACTGTTGGCCTAATACGTGCTTGCTTTATGACTTACTGACATGGAAAATTTATTTTCCTTGTTCAGATGTCGGATGTACCACCTGCTAGCATTTTGGGCAGTTTAGACTCTTCAACTACTCCACCTACCACCGTTGCCAATCCACCGATCCCGATACGCACGAGTGACCCCGGCGCTTCATCTTCCGGGACTAGCAGCCAGCCGCCTGCACCAGTGGCTACTATTGACTGACACATGGACCCTACGGAGATTCCAGCTCCGTCTGCTCCCGGATCCTCGGAGTCACAGCCCCGCATCGGTGGTGTTGTGAACCCCGCGGAGTTCGGGGAAGGGCCATTCCGTAACCATATGCGCATGCCGTGTCGACGTGCTCCAGATGGATGTTTAGTGCCGATTCTGCCGTTCAGACACAGAGAGATGTTGGCCGCCTTCGGACTGCCAGTTCAGCCACCCGTGTCACCACCACATGATTCGGATGACTCATCATCCGCCGATTCTTCATCAGATGATTCTCCATCAGACTCCAGTGACGACGAGGACCCTGCTGATATACCTATACAGGCACCCTCCACTCCGCCGAAGAAGCGGTACCGTCCTGATGGCACCGTTATTCCAGGGGTGAATGGAGGTCGTCCTTTCACTGATGCTTTTGGTCGGCATCGGAGGGTTACTGCCCGTAAGCGGCTTGTACCGTACCCTGCCGACCCACTCATACGTAAAGCACCTCGTTACATGCTGACTATTTCTGGAGCCGGGACATCTGCACCCCACTTCGTGCGGTCTGCACCACCCGCTCCACCAGCACCACCAGCACCTCCTACCCCACCAACTCCCACTGTCGAGGAATTGACAAGGGAGGTAGAGACCCTCCGAGCTCGAGTTACTGAGCTCGAGGAGTAGTTGGCTCAGGTTTTAGACATCCTACACCCACCTTCACCGTAGGACTTTTGTATTAGATTTCATGATGTAATCTAGTTGTAGTTTATTGTATTACTCATGTATTGTACGAACTTAATGAGATGTATGAAACTTATTATTAATGAATGGAAACTTTGTGATGTTACTTTTTGCACAAGTATTCTATTTACGTTACTGTATGATGTTTTGCGGTACTTGTATCAACTTGCGTTACTTAATTAACATGTGTTGTGCTATTTACATGTTGGTTGTTATATACTATATTATTATATATTGAATACTGGATTTTGACTTGAGTCAAAATTTTTGTTTAGAACATCATGGCTAACGGTCGATCCACACCCACTGCTGCTCAAATTGAAGAGATGATCCAAGAACGTGTAGCCGCAGCCCTAGCAGAAAGAAACCTCCAAGCTCCACCGCCACCACCACCAGTTATCCCACCCGTTAGAAATGGGTGTACTTACAAGGAATTCCAGAGCTGTAAACCACATAACTTCAGTGGAACCGAGGGACCGGTTGGTCTCACCAGATGGTTCGAGAAACTTGAATCAGTATTCCGAGTTAGCAACTGTTCGGAGGACAATAAGACCAAGTTTGCTTCATGAACACTATCTGACGGCGCACTAACATGGTGGAACACATTAGCTCAAGCGAAAGGCATCGATGAGGTGTATGCTATGCCATGGGAGGAATTCAAAGCTGCTATGATTGATGAGTATTGTCCGAGAACCGAAACCCAGAAGATGGAAATCGAATTTATGCAGTTAAAGGCTGTTGGGAACGACCTTGATGGTTACAACAGGAGGTTTCTTGAGTTAGCTCTTATGTGTCCGACAATGATCACCCCGGAATTCAAGCGTATGGAGAGATACTTCTGGGGACTCCCTAAGTCCATCAAAGGAAACGTCACATCGTCCAAACCACCGAATGTTCCCGAAGCAATGCGCATGGCGCACACCCTCATGAATCAGAATCTTATTGATGAGCCGGAGAAGGCTAAGTTTGAAGCTGGTAGTAGCGAAAAGCGAAAGTGGGATAACAACAACAACAACAACAACAACAACCACCACAACAATAGAGGGAGAACCTATGACCACACCCCCGCCAAGAGGCACAACAACGGTGGAAACCCCAACCCCAACAACAACCCCAACTGCAACCCGAACTATAAGGGAACCTTACCACAATGCAAGAGGTGTTACAAACACCACACTGGGTATTGCAATGTTGTCTGCGAGAAGTGTCAACGGGCTGGGCATATCGGAAAAGACTGCAAGGTCACCACTTTGAATGGGAAGTCGAATACCAATGGACCTAAAAAGTGCTACGAATGCGGGCAGACGGGCCATTTCAGAAATGCGCGCCCAAACAAGCGAAAAGACGGAGGACCACCCCGTGGTAGAGCTTTTAATGTTAATGCAAGGGATGCATGCGATAACCCCGACTTGGTGACAGGTATATTCAAAATCAACAATCTTTTAGCTTCTGTCTTGTTTGATACTGGTGCGGATAGAAGTTATGTATGTAGACATTTTTGCGATAAGATTAATTGGTCATTAGTCCCGTTAAAAGAGAGTATGCTTGTCGAGGTCGCCAACGGTAAACTTGAGAAAGCTGACCATATTAGTCGTGGAGCTATTATCAACATAGCTGGTGCAGATTTCGAAATTGACTTGATACCTATCAAACTGGGAAGTTTTGACGTGATCGTTGGTATGGATTGTTTGAGTAAGATAAAAGCTGAAATTATCTGCGGAGATAAAGCTCTTCGCATACCATAAGGAGACGGTGAGCCACTAATCATCTATGGAGAGAGATGTACCTCGAAGTTGAACCTCATTAGTTGCGTGAAAGCACAAAAGATTATGAAGAAGGGACGTTTTGCTGTCCTAGCACATGTGAAAGCGGTAGAAACTGAGGTGAAGAGCGTGAACGACGTTCGAATTGTGAACGAATTTTCTGATGTCTTCCCTGAAGAATTGCCTGGACTATCGCCGCAGAGAGCCGTAGAGTTTCAGATTGATTTAGTGCCAGGAGCTGCACCTGTAGCTCGCGCACCTTATAGACTCGCACCTTCCGAGATGCAAGAATTACAGAGTCAACTACAAGAGCTGTTAGATCGAGGATTTATCCAACCAAGTTTCTCGCCTTGGGGCGCACCTGTCCTGTTTGTGAAAAAGAAGGATGGATCCTTCCGTATGTGTATCGACTACCGTGAACTCAACAAATTGACTATCAAGAATCGGTATCCTCTTCCACAAATTGACGATCTTCTTGATCAACTACAAGGATCGAGCATTTACTCAGAGATCGATTTGCGATCCGGTTATCACCAGTTGAGGGTGAAGGAAAGTGACGTGATGAAAACTGCATTCAGGACCCGTTATGGTCATTTTGAGTTTCTCGTGATGCCATTCGGTTTGACAAATGCACCTGCCATGTTCATGGACCTTATGAATCGTGTCTGCAAGCTGTACTTGGATAAGTTTGTTATCGTCTTCATAGATGATATCCTCATCTACTCTAAGAGCGAAGAAGAGCATGAGCAACACCTCCGACTTGTGGTTGAACTCTTGAGGCAAGAGCAACTTTACACCAAATTCTCCAAATGTGAATTTTGGTTGAAGGAAGTTCAGTTTCTGGGTCATGTTGTGAGCGACCAGGGTATCAAAGTTGATCCCGCCAAGATTGAAGCCATCAGAAAGTGGGAGACCCCCACTACTCCGATGCATATTCGCCAATTCTTAGGTCTCGTCGGTTACTACCGAAGGTTCATTGAAGGATTTTCTCTGATTGCGCGTCCTTTGACCGCGCTAACTCACAAGGGCAAGAAGTTCATTTGGGAAACCGCACACGAATCAGCATTCCAAACTTTGAAGAAGAAGTTAACCTCCGCACCTATTCTATCGATTCCCGAAGGCAGTGACGATTTCGTTGTTTATTGTGATGCATCAAAGAGAGGTTTTGGTTGTGTACTGATGCAACGATCAAAGGTTATTGCCTATGCCTCTCGCCAATTGAAGATTCACGAGCGGAACTACACTACTCACGATCTTGAACTTGGAGCCGTTGTCTTTGCACTCAAATTGTGGAGACACTATTTGTATGGAACTAAGAGCACTATCTTCACCGATCACAAGAGTCTCCAGCACATCTTTGATCAGAAACAACTGAATATGAGACAGCGTCGATGGATCAAGATGCTCAACGACTATGATTGTGAACTTCGCTATCATCCTGGCAAGGCTAATGTTGTAGCTGACGCTTTAAGCCGAAAGGATAGGACGAAACCTCTTCGTGTTAGGGCTCTGAACATCACCATCCATTTGAACCTTAACACCCAGATCAGAGTAGCCCAAGATGAGGCTCTCAAGGAGGAGAATATATCTCATGAACATTTGAACATACTTGTCTCTCGATTCGAGGTTAGGGAGTCTGGACTCTGATGCTATGCCGGAAGAATTTGGGTACCTTATTACGGAGATCTACGCAACCTTATACTTGATGAAGCACAAAAATCGAGATATTCGATTCATCCTGGAGCTGGAAAAATGTACCACGACCTTAAAGAACAGTATTGGTAGCCGAATCTTAAGAAGGACGTTGCGACTTATGTTGGTAAGTGTTTGACTTACTCGAAGGTTAAAGCCGAGCATCAGAGACCTTCTGGTTTACTTCAATAACCAGAAATCCCACAATGGAAGTGGGAACGGATAACAATGGATTTCATTACTAAGCTGCCGAAGACGGTGGCGGATACGATACCATTTGGGTTATTGTTGACCGCCTCACCAAATCTGCACACTTCCTAGCGATGAAGGAAACTGATACAATGGAAAGACTTGCTCAGCTATACATTAAGGAGGTTGTATCACGACACGGTGTACCTCTATCGATCATCTCTGATCGCGATCCCCGTTTTGCTTCTAGATTCTGGCGTTCTTTGCAAGAAGCCATGGGAACTCGTCTTGACATGAGTACTGCTTATCATCCTCAGACTGACGGTCAAAGTGAACGAACGATTCAGACATTGGAAGACATGTTGCGTGCATGTGTCATTGATTTCGGAAAGGCCTGGGAATGGCATTTGCCATTAGCTGAATTCTCGTACAACAACAGTTATTACTCTAGCATTAATGCTGCACCTTTTGAAGCATTGTATGGCCGCAAGTGCCGTTCACCTATTTGTTGGGCCAAAGTAGGCGAAAAGCAAATCACCGGACCCGAGGTAGTCCACGAAACCACGGAGAAGATTGCTCAGATACAAGCTAGACTTAAGACTGCCCGTGATCGCCAAAAGAGTTATGCCGATCTTAAACGTAAAGACTTTGAGTTCAACGTTGGTGATCGTGTGATGTTGAAGGTTGCACCTTGGAAAGGTGTGATCCGTTTTGGGAAACGTGGAAAGTTGAACCCACGATACATTGGTCCTTTTGAAATCTTGGAGCGTGTTGGACCCGTTGCATACCATTTGGATCTACCAGCACAATTGAGCTCAGTTCATCCTACCTTCCATGTGTCAAACTTGAAGAAGTGTCTTGCTGCACCTGAACTTATCATACCACTTGAAGAACTTACAATTGACGACAAACTTCACTTTGTGGAAGAACCTGTTGAAATTATGGATCGTGAGATCAAAACTTTGAAACGCAACAAGATTCCGATCGTCCGAGTGCGATGGAATGCCAAATGAGGACCTGAGTTTACTTGGGAGCGAGAGGATCAAATGATGCGGAAGTATCCTCACCTTTTCCCGACTCCTCCATCTACCTCAGCTTAAATTTCGGGATGAAATTTTCTTTAACAGGTGGGTAATGTAACGACCCTGGATTTTCCAACGTTTATTTATTAATAATTGTTATTATTAATACGTGTGATTAAACGAATGTATGTTAATACATTTACATGTTGCCATGACTAAACGTACTTGACTTTAATTGCCCGAAACGTCTTTGTGACACCCGAGACTTACACGAATAATATTTTTAGATATTATTTACATTCATGATTAGTTTTATTAATCATTTTAATTAACTATGGTGATTAGTTAGTTACATGGGCTTTATTTGGATTCATTTGTTAATTACATACATACTTGGGCTTTTATTTGAACTTAGGCCTTTATTAGTATTAGTGGACTTTAGAAGCCCACCCTACACTTTAATGGACTTATTTAGCCCACTCATTCATGTAAGTATCCATTTAGTTATAACTAGTTAGTTTAAGAAGACTTGGAATCTAGTTGGCACATAATCCCCATGCATGCACCCTTAATATCCACACTTTTAAGCTTTAGCATGAAAGTAACCAAAGAACACTTGCCTTCCCCTTTTTTTTTGAGCTGCTGGCCGTGAGCCTAGGGTGGCTTGAAGAGCATTTTGGTTTCATTTTTTTCATTACTACATGCTCACTTGTTTACTCTCTCATAAACACACACTTACTTGCTTCATCTTTTCTCTCTCTTCTCTAATTCTTGTAAGTAAACTTGAAGACTTTTCTCTTCTTCTTTTCTTTCTAAAACCGAATTACATATGCACATAATCATCATCATCACTTGTTCTTTGATTATTGTTTTGTTACTTGTAGTTGTTGTTACTTTGTTACTTTGTTACTTACTTACATATACAAGAATCAAACTCATTAGTTTCATTCTTCATAATATCTTGTATTTATCAAGAACACAAGAACATAAACTTACTAGTTTATGATTCTACTTTTATTGTTTCAAAAGTTCGTAAGTTCATAGTTGTTAAATTCATGCTTGTAGTTCTTAAAGTAAACTTAAAGTTTACTTTTCTTAAAGATCAAACCTTGGTTGAATCTTTAAAAGTATGAACAAACCATGAACCTTTTACTTGTTTATTTAGTTTTACTTGTACTTTAATTTTATGATTTTGGTTGTTGTTGGTCAAGTACTACAAGTTAGTCTTGATCTCATATCTCTTGGAACTAAAAGTTAACTTAAAAGTTCAAGAACATGTAAATAAGTTTTCTTTAAATATAACTTTGTATACTTATGCTTGATCTAGACTTTTGGGTCTTGGATCTTTAAGATCTAACTAAGAACTATGTTCTACATCTTAAGATCTTGATTAGTTAATTTACTTTCAAGTTTGTAACTTGTTATTAGCTTTAAACTTCATGTATGTGTTAGATCTAAGACTTTGATGTAACTTTAGTTCATCAAACTTCATACAACTCTTAAGTGAGTTGTGCTTCATGTCTTAGACTTGCACTTGGGTTATGATGGTCAAATCTTGGTCAAGATGATGCAAACACATCAACGATTTGTACACTTGAAGCTATACGCATCAAGGATGAGAACCGTGATAAGCATCAAGCACCAAGACCACCGGAACTCACTTTTAACTTCCTGTATTCTATTTACAGCCCTCTGTCCTACTGTTTCTGTAACATACCAGTAGACCTGGGCTACTGAGACACTGATTTTCAAATAGATCGTTTCGAGTAGATAACTTTTCATATAGGACTCGTCTTAATCCGAGTTACGGTTTAGGATTTATGGCCCTCCGATCGTCACTATGTCCTTTTAACGTTGTGTAGAAATTTCTGACCTACTCGCACTTAGACCGTCGCCACGGTCAAACAAAGACGAGTTTGCTTCTGTAAATTTTACCACACTTAAAGGACTCATATAAGGAGCATGGCCACTGGTCTCACCTTAATTCAGTAAGGGTAGAGGCTGTGGTGACTGATCGAAGTCAGCCTTTGTTTTAAACTACTTTCATAAACGAAACCTACTTTACGCCTTTTGTTTGATGATGAATGATGATGACCCTTAAGACCTTATTTACATACTTTTAAACCTATTAAGATGATTTACTGACTTAGTACTATTTTCCTTAGGTTGAGGACCTTCGGACCGATTACTTGCACACCTTTTCCGAACCGACTTTACGACTACTTTATCATTGTGAGTTATAGCATTCCCTTTTTACTTTAACTTATTTTGGGAACTGAGAATACATGCAGATTTTATGTTTTACATACTAGGCACGAGTACTTAAACTTATATATGTGTGGGTTATACAACGGCATAAACATTCCCTTTAGCTCGGTAACATTTAATCATCGGTTTTTGAACCGTGAACGCGAATCTTAGATATGGATCCATAGGGTTTGACATCCCCACTCGGGCTAGTAGCGCTAGCATTTAACGAGTGTTTAATACTTCGTAATCATACGCACTTGCCAAGTGTACTTTCAGGGGGTATAAACGTTAAGTTAGTTACCAAGTGCCCACGGTTAACATATACTTTATCATACTGTTTTGAAACGCTCTTTGTAGCACTGAAATCTCGTGGCCTACCTTACATACTGTTATACTTAAACTATAGCTCACCAACCTTTGTATTGACGTTTTTAAGCATGTTTTTCTCAGGTGCTTGAGGTTAGCTTCTGCTGTGTACTAGTCGTGCTGTAGACACCCGCTGCTTAGAGTTGTCATCGCATGAACTACTTTATCTTGCATTCAAACTTTAGTACTTTTGAACTATGACTTGTAACGACCGTTGTGGTCACATACACTTATTATTTGCTTCTACTTAGTGAAGCATGCTTTTGGATTGTAAAACATTCGATGTTGGTTTAGACATCACTTTATTAATGAATGCAAACTCTTTTTGAAAACGCATATAGTACTTAACCTTGTAATGATCCTGTTGTTGATGATTCGTACACGATGGTTTTGTACGGGGCATCACACCAAAGCTCCTCCTACTTGTTATACTTGTGGGGAAAAGGGACACATTAGTCCAAATTGCCCTAAGAAGAGAGATAATCCCGCTATTGGAGCCAATACTACTGGTGCAAAGGGTCGTGCATTTGTTATTACTGCTGCTGAAGCCCGAGATGAAGATGAGGTCATCACGGGTACGTATCTTGTCAATAATTGTTGCGCAACTATTTTATTCGATACTGGTGCCGATCGAAGTTACGTGTCTAATGAATTTTGTACCCTATTTACTGAAAACCCTCAACCCTTAGAAACTAAATGATTAGTAAAAGTAGCCAATGGAAAGATCATGAAAGTCGATAAAATCTATAAAAACTGCAACCTAATCTTAGCCAACAAAGAATTTAAGATAGACCTTTTGCCGGTCGAGCTAGGAAGTTTCGAATGTCGTAGTTGGAATGGATTGGTTACGTCCATTAAGAGCTGCAATCATGTGTTACGATAAAACCGTTCATGTTTCGTTGAGAAATGGAGAGACTCTTATTATCCAAGGTGAAAAGAGTGGTTCAAATCTCAACATTATCTCCTGTATTAAGACCCGCAAATACCTTATGAAAGGTTATCCAGCTATTCTAGCCTACGTTAAGATGATTGAATCGAAAGAGAAGAGTATTGACGATGTACCAGTGGTTAAAGACTATCACGATGTGTTTCCCGAAGATCTTTCTGGTCTTCCACGTCCTCGACAAGTTGAATTTCAAATTAATTTAACTCCCGGTGTTGCACCTATTGCTAAAGCTCCATACCGATTAGCACCCTCTGAGATGAAGGAATTATCTAACCAACTCTAAGAACTATTGGATAAAGGTTTCATTCGTCCAAGCTCGTCCCCATGGGGAGCTCCTATTTTGTTTGTTAAAAAGAAGGATGGTACGTTAAGGATGTGCATTGATTACAGCAAACTTAACAAGCTTACTAACAAGAACCGTTATCCGTTGCCATGTATTGATGATCTATTTGACCAACTTTAAGGGTCAAGTGTTTATTCAAAGATTGATTTAAGGTCCGGTTATCACGAACTTAAAGTCAAGGAATCCGATATTCCTAAGACTGCTTTTCGCACTCGTTATGGGCACTATGAATTATGTGTCATGCCTTTTGGTTTAACTAATGCTCCTCCCGTGTTCATGGATCTCAGGAATCGTGTTTGTAAACCGTATCTTGACAAATTTGTCATCGTGTTCATTGACGACATCTTGATCTATTCGAAGAGTGAGAAAGAGCATGAGCAACATTTGCGCATAATTCTTGAACTCTTACGAAAGGAACAAATTTATGCTAAATTTTCTAAGTGCGAGTTTTGGCTCAAAACCGTACAATTTCTTGGACATGTTGTTGATAGAAACGGAATACATGTCGATCCAGCTAAGATTTCTGCTATTCAGAACTGGGAGATACCAAAGACTGCGAAGCATATTCGTCAATTTTTGGGACTTGCCGGTTACTATCGAAGGTTCATAAAAGATTTTTCTCTCATTGCTAAACCTCTTACAAAGCTGACTCAAAAAGGGAAGAAGTTTGAGTGGTCCGAAGAAAAGGAATCTGCTTTCAAGATTCTAAAGGAGAAATTGACCACAGCCCCGATTCTCTCTTTACCTGAAGGTACTGACGACTTTGTTGTTTACTGTAATGCCTCGAAGCAAGGCTTTGGTTGTGTTTTAATGCAACGTGAAAAGGTTATTGCCTATGCATCTAGACAGTTGAAGAAGCACGAAGAGAACTATACCACGCACCACCTTGAGTTAGGTGCCGTGGTATTTGCAATAAAGATATGGAGACATTATCTATATGGTAGCCACTTTACGGTGTACACTGACCATAAAAGTCTTCGACACATCTTTGATCAGAAACAGCTGAATATGAGGCAAAGCCGATGGCTCGAGTTATTGAACGATTATCATTGTGAGCTGAAATATCATCCTGGCAAGGCGAATGTGGTTGTCGATGCTCTTAGTTGTAAAGACGATGTTAAACGTGTTCTTGCTCTAAATCTGAAAATCAAATCGAATCTTATATCACGAATCTGTGAAGCTCAATTGGAAGCTATTAAACCGACACTTATCGAAGGTGAAGGACCTATTGAAATGTCCCGTTCTTATTGATTAAAAACGTTCCATATTAATTGATTTCGTTGCGAGGTTTTGACCTCTATATGAGACGTTTTTCAAAGACTGCATTCATTTTTAAAACAAACCATAACCTTTATTTCATAAATAAAGGTTTAAAAAGCTTTACGTAGATTATCAAATAATGATAATCTAAAATATCCTGTTTACACACGACCATTATATAATGGTTTACAATACAAATATGTTACATCGAAATCAGTTTCTTGAATGCAGTTTTTACACAATATCATACAAACATGGACTCCAAATCTTGTCCTTATTTTAGTATGCAACAGCAGAAGCTCTTAGTATTCACCTGAGAATAAACATGCTTTAAACGTCAACAAAAATATTGGTGAGTTATAGGTTTAACCTATATATATCAAATCGTAACAATAGACCACAAGATTTCATATTTCAATACACATCCCATACATAGAGATAAAAATCATTCATATGGTGAACATCTGGTAACCGGCATTAACAAGATGCATATATAAGAATATCCCCATCATTCCGGGACACCCTTCGGATATGATATAAATTTCGAAGTACTAAAGCATCCGGTACTTTGGATGGGGTTTGTTAGGCCCAATAGATCTATCTTTAGGATTCGCGTCAATTAGGGTGTCTGTTCCTGTCACGACCCGGAAAATTTCGACTAATTTTGAACCAAACTCCCGATACGATATTATATCTTTGACACGATAAGCAAAGTCTGATAGGTTGAGTCTCAAAAATTTTGAACTGTTTCATATATTCAATTGACTTTCGACTGTTCTCGACGATTCACGAACAACTATTTGTAAATAGATATGTGTATATATAAATAAATGTATTTATATAATAACTTGAAATGTTATTAATTATTTGTATGAAATTGTTATTATAAATAATTATGTAAAATAATATAATAATGAAATTATTATGAAATTATTATTTTATTGTATATATATATATATATAGTTATATATATATATATATATATATATATATATATATATATATATATATATATATGAATATTACTTGTAAATATATATAATAAAATTAATTATTTTTGATAAAACTTGTTATTTAAATATATATATATATAGATACATATGTGTGTGTGTGTGTGTGTGTGTGTGTGTAGATAATAATTAGGGTTTTAAGTATGTTGAATATAATTGATTTCAAGCTTAAATTGTCAAAGTTGGTATTACTCGGTTGACATTTCGTTAGCGTTCATATAGATTTAACATGAGTTTATGAAGGATTAAAATAAAAGTTGGAGTGTAAATTGATTACGAAGATTCTAGTTTTGTTAAAAATATTTTTACCTTTTTAGTTTAAATTTTAGTACTCCGTACATATTAATTGGAATCTTTTTGGTCAGGTTTCAAATAGTTAATGAGTGGAATAATTAAATATATTTAATGTAAAAGTTTGAAATTTTTAGGAACACTTTCATACGTTGACTGTTTAGCAATGGACATGATATAGCACTCCGCGAATTGAAAATATCTAAACGTCGGCAGTATAACTACAATTAGGATTCACGTGTGTTACATTAATTTACTGTACTTGTTCGTTTCATTTCAATTTATCACAACTTTAGGATTATTATTATTATATTATTTCATTTATTATTATTATTAATCACTGTGTTTGTATATATATAGATGTTAGGATCATCCCACCTTTCAATCATCTATCTATTTCTTTCTACCTTTCTCTCTATTTTCACTTTCCAAACCCAGAACCATAACTATCATCATTATCACGACTAATCACTGCTAGTACACTTGTTTCCTTGTTCGACATCCACAACAAGAACTAACTTGTTAACTGCTGCTACTTTACCTTGAAACCATCACCGAACCATTATATTTTTGTGTGTGTTTACTACTACAAAACTGAAATTTATTAGTGTTGTGTTGCTTATTGTTTCTCTTCTTTTCCTTCGTGAAACCCACCCGCAACAAAACCTCAATTGCTTGATGTGCAATCTACACCACAATCATCCCTTGTTGCTCCTATAAACCGGCCACCATGAACCACCATGCTCGACAATATTACTGCTATTACAATATTTTCTTTTTCAAATACCATGAACGTCATCAAGTTGTTAACGGAGAAGAAGAAACTATTGTGGCAGCTGCTATAACGTCGGACTCCTATCCAAACACCACTCAAAACAATCACCACTAAATACATCCATCACCACCTACGATCACCTCTAGTCCCCTACAACCGCCAATTGTTGTTTTCTTTTTCTTCCTGTACGATCACCCCACCACCAACTATCTTAACCACCATCCGTCATCTCATCACCACTGCAAGACCACCGTGTTTTATTTATTTATTTTTTTCGTGTACCACCACCTTCATAAAACACCCTCACTACCACCCTAAACCATCACCACCGTCACCTTCATTAATCACCATAATTTTTTTCTTTTCCTTCTCTAATCGTGAACACAAAACCATTTCACCACTATGGAACTCTAATTGCTCAAAAGTTATTCTTGTGCTTCTGCTTACTCCTTTGCTCGATAAACCATGACCATAACCGCTACAACCTTGTTTCTATTATTCTTTTCCGATTACAAAAACCCATAGTCACCATCGTCTTTGATGAAACCCACTTGAATTTTTTTTCTTTCTTTCTTCGCTAAGTGTTACTGCAGCCTTCTCGATGGTACTGTTGCGTTTCATTTTTTTTTATTCCTGTTCCAAATGACGAGTTGATAATGATGCTTAAAGATGTGGTATTAAATATTAATATGCATTACTTTGTCAAGCTCCAAGACAAATGCTTACATGTGGAAAAAGTGGCAATTAGTGGCCGACCAGTGGGTTACCTGAGATAACGATTGCTTATTTATATTTTTTTTATTTGAAATCTGTTACTACTTCTGGCATTTGTGTTTTGAGCCACAATCACAAAAAGTATATATGTATATAAAAATCTCGCAGATACTTTTAATTGTTAAAGGGCAAGTGGTTTAATTTGACAAGTTGGGCCGATGGTTTAGCTTAGACAAACGAGTTACTAATTTTGATCCATAAACTATTAATGGAACTAGAGTACATATGGTTTAAATAATTTTTGGTCAGCGACTAAATATAGAAAGAAACAAATGGAGTAATGGTTAAGGGTTGGGTGTTTAAGCGAGAGGTCTCGAGCTCGGATTCGGGCATTTTTATTTTTTTCTAGAAAAGAGAAAGAAGGGTGCAGAAGTAAAAGTTAAAAACAAATTAAGTTGGGTGTTATTTTAAAATCGAAACGCATTGTATAATGGTTAAGGATGTAATCGGATTAGCGGGACGTCGCGGGTTCAAACTCGGACTTGAGCATTTTTTAAAGAGCTACTTCTATTGAGGTAGTATTTTCATTAACATTATTATTATTATTATTATTATTATTATTATTATTATTATTATTATTTATATTTGTTATTATTATTATTATTATTATTATTATTATTATTATTATTATTATTATTATTATTATTATTATTATTATTATTATTATTATTATTATTATTATTATGAAGATAAGTATTATTATTATTATTACAAATATATGTGTTAATATATATAAATGATATAGGTTCGTGAATCCGAGGTCAACCTTACACTTGTTAAATGACGTCATATGTATTTTTACTACGAAATACAGTATGGTGAGTTTCATTTGCTCCCTTTTTAATTGCTTTTGTAATATATATTTTTGGGCTGAGAATACATGCGCTGCTTTTATGTTTGACAAAATAGACATAAGTACTTAAAAATATATTCTACGTTGAGTTGTACCACTGGCATACTTCCCTGTAGCTTGGTAACTACTATTTACATGGGTATTGTAAACGCGAATCCTGTTGATAGATCTATCGGGCCTGACAACCCCAACCGGACTGGACGACCAGTATTCAACGGTTGCACAGTACTTCGTTTCGTTACTACACTTGGTACAGTGTAGGAAGATTTCATAATAAAGGGAATATGCGACGTTGATTAAATGTTAAGTATGGTTACCAAGTGCTCAACCACTTAGAATGCTTTTCATATACTTGCGAGTGTATTATATTTATGATTATGAAATCTTGTGGTCTATTAATATATTGAAATGATTGTTAGGATAAACCTATGAACTCACTAACCTTTTGGTTGACACTTTTAAGCATGTTTATTCTCAGGTATGAAAGAAGTCTTCCACTGTGCATTTGCTCATATTACTTGGAGTCATTCCTGCATATTTAGGATAGTATCTCGCAATGGGACCAAATGTTGATGACTTCATCCAGGAGGATTAGGACGGGTCACTACAGGTGGTATCAGAGCGGTGGTCGTAGCGAACCAGGTCGTAGCGAACCAGGTCTTGCATTAGTGTGTCAAACTAGTAGTTGTTAGGATGCATTAATGAGTCTGGACTTCGACCTAGTAGTTGTTAGGTTATGTTAATGAGTCTAGACTTCAACCTGGTCTGTATGTTAAAAGTGTTTGCTTACCACCATTTGTCGAAAAATATATACTTGTCATTTTCAGTCTCGACGCGTCTTATTGCAATTATTGCATAGACGGTGTACAGACAAATTCACATCCCATCACATTAAGTCTTGTCTGACACGTTTCCTTAATTCTCTCCGAAATCTACGAGATCTTCTGTACTATACATAGATATTCTATGTAATTAGAATATCATCCGATATTCAAAAATCATTTTCATATCGAAAACCCTTTATCTAATCGTAAGAAATGGAACTCACCACTAGTTTAAGTCCCTCGGATTCCGATATAGAGTTTCACCTAAGCTCCGAAAGCAGCGTCACCAGAATGAATCACCCAGTCATCCATCCCCAATTTATCTGATGTGTTCGTAGTCGACTTAATCAATGGAGACGAGAAGAAGGCAATCCTTTCCTTCCACCAACCGAATTCACCTCTTGGCGAAAAACTTGAAGCACTTACCGACAAACCAGTTTGAAACACCATCTTCACTTTCATTTCCAGAATATCTCGCAACGATTATATAATATCTCAAATTCTAAACCTTATCCATCCCCTTGTTCAAACCGCCAATCATCCCGGAATAATAGAAGAAGTCAACAAATTTCGCGCTCGAGTTGTAGCTTTGGGAAAATATGGTGCAGAACCTACCAGCTTCAGCAACATCACCGGCACCAACAGTACCACCAACATCAACACCAGTACCACCAACAACCCAAGTTTCAACATCAAACGCTTCAACATCTCATTCCGTACCTCGTTCCATCTACTTTATCTTCGTTCTACATATCGTTCTACATCGATTATCTCCCCTCAACATGGTAATTATGTAACTTCTAAAGTTCTAGAGATTATGTAATCTAGTATTAATGATAAATCAGATGAGTTTAATATGTTATTGACTCATTAAATCCATGGTTACATCTGAAGAAAATATATATGTATGTATATTTTCATAAAGATTGTAATTAAAAATTCTTTTGTACCAACTGTTAATGATGAAAATATTTTAACGGGTAGGTAATACCCGAGGAATATTTGGGTTTCACATTAATAAGTTACACTGTACATTCTTCAAATCTGATTCAACAGTCATTTACTATCCTACTTACATCCACAGAGATACGAATCCGTTCACCGTAGAATAACCATTTTTATTCAATTTCATATTTAGATTTTGACCTATCAGAATCCAACAAGTGGCATAATGAAGAAAACATTGGACAAAATAAAATTTGATAGAAACAAACGAATTAACTAATTGAAATTTTGTTAGGAATCCACGCTAACTGTTCCTAGCTAACTGAATACATTTTATTTATAGCAGTTTATTTATCGCAATTTAATTATCACAATTTTATTTATCGTCATTCAATTTCTGTATTTATTTTACGTACTTTAAATATCGGGACATGTATACAAGGTTTTGACATATCATATCGACGCATCTATATATATTATTTGGAATAACCATAGACACTCTATATGCAGTAATTCCGGAGTTAGCTATACAGGGTTGAGGTTGATTCTACAATAATATATATAGTTTGAGTTGTGATCGAGTCTGAGACATGTACACGTGTCACGATACGTATTAATTAATTCGAATATTGTATATTAAACTATATATGAATTATTGGACTGTCAACTGTGGACTATCGACTATGGACTAATAAGATTGGACAACTTAAAATGAATTAAAATATTGATTATAACATATGAAACTAAACAATTCTTCAAGTTTGCCACTTGATTTCATCTTAAACAATCATTTGTATCTTGACGATTATCATCTCCATTCAAACTCTTCAATATTCTTGAAAATCCTCGGTTTGATAACCGATGATCCAGATCTGTTAACTTTGAAAATGCTGACGAAGCAGCATGTTGCAGATGGTCTTAATGGCCAAAAGTTGATGATAAAGAAGGGAGTGTTAGGAACGCTCGATAGAAAATTTGGTACTGAAAATCGGATTGAGCACACCATGAAGGAGACCAAGGATAAATACAATGACTAAACCCTATATTCAAAGAATCCAGGTACTTCTGGATCCGCCGAAATCTTTAGAGAATATCTTGCTCCGAAGTGATGTTAAAACCTTGCGGAAAATCTTTCTTCATCAACCTTCGAACTTAGAAATTCCAAAAATATCGTCATAAATATCTTCGATATTTCTGAAGATATTTTCATAAATATTCTTGTCCGAAATTATCTACCTCTTCGTGTTTTCTGTAATTCATTATATTGGAAACTTCTGTAAAATCTAAGTATAAATTATGAATGAATTGTGGAGAAGTGTTGGGAATTGAAGCATGGGTTAGTATAATATAATGCGCTTGGTCAACGTGATTATATTACAGTAAGTCATGCTAAATTTCTAATGTAACGTGATGATGATTCACAGACCTTATCCTCATCATGTGTCATGTTAAACGACTCTTTCATTCTACTTAAGCTCTAAGCATATCACGGAAATACTTCCTTTGATATTTATGTTCTAACAGTTACTAATAAATCGTGTTATTACATTTTCTTTCTGATTAGAAGATTTCCTTAAATTCCTTGAATGTCAGAATTCAACAGTGACTATTGATGATGTAGCGTGAGGGTACGAAATAGTATTATTTTTAATACAAAATACTACAAAATATGACACAAGTTTTATTAATTTACGGATGGGATATACCTAAACCTTGCTACAACACTATAGGCAGTGTACCTAATCGTAGAGTAGTGTAGTTTTTAGTAAGTCCGGTTCGTTCCACAGGGAGCTGGTGATACTTACTATATTTTTAACTATATTTATACAAAATATATATAATTATATAAGTAGTAATATTATTATAAAAGGGGGGGTTTTACCGTTTAATGACCGGTTTATCGATTCTATATTTTAAGCGTAAAGATAAATGACGATAATTAAAGTGCGTAAAATAATGACAATAAATAAAATGACAGTAAATAAAATTGCGAGTAATAAAATGACAGTAAATAAAGATACGATGAGAAATATAATAAAAGAATTATGCTTATTTAAACTTCCGTAATCATGATGTTTGACGTGTTGATTTTAATTTATTACCATGGGTTAATTGTCCTTTGTCCTGGTTTATTTGATACGTCTATCTGGTTTTTGTCCATAATAGTCCATCGGTCATAAATATAAAGTGCGAGTATCCTCGTCAAATTACCCTTATACCCGAAGTCAAATATTCCAACTGATTAAGGATTTAAACTGTGACGCAGCTATCACTTCTGTCAACAATTACACCAGTTATCACTGTATGTAATCCACCCCTGTTTTAATTAGTTTATGAATATTAATTCATCCACTTGATCAGAATGAATAATCAATTACCCAACCCAATTGATTAATTAAATGATTATAACAGATTCCATATGAACGTCACTAAATAGGACAACCATAATCATTATTAATTATTAGGTTAATTAATTTGAAGATAGGTTCGACAGACTCCAATGAGTTGTCACTCAATTAGACAATACCCCCCATCTATTAATAGTCAATAGTTCAATTTCCACAAGTGTCGGTCTTTTGCCCAAACCTTAATTATGGTCCAAAGTTCAATAACCCCTTCTTAATATTTTAGCCCAACATCACGATTACTTCGGCTCAAATAAGCATAATAATAACTTAGTTACGAGACATTAATTTAAAAAGGAAGAACATAACTTACAGTGATTATTAATCGTGTAGCGTTACACGGATAGAGTTTCGACTTTAAAACCCGTAAAATATTTCTTACAATAACCCAATTATTATTAAACTTAAATTAAACTTAATATTATAAATATAAATATATATATATTCTTACAGAGGGAAAGAAAGAAAAATGAAGTGAAGGTGTCGTTTTTCATTACTACGTGAATTCCATTTTATAGGCAAATGTTGATTTGAAATTTTCACTTATGACCCCTTAACTATGCTCAATTAACAACTTTTTATTATTTATTATTATTCTTATTATGAATTATTTAAATATTATATTATATTCTTGTGCATAGTTGACTTGTACTTTCAGCTCCGTTGCGTCGAGCGTTGATAGTTGGCTCGGGTACCGGTTCCGGATTTTCGAACGTCCTTTCGTATAATTTAATATCTTGTACTTTGCATTTTGTAACTTGTACTCTTGTCATTTTTAGACGTTTCTCATCAATAAATTGAATCTTTTGAATTGTATCTTGTACATTTGAGCTTTTTGGACGTTTTGGTCTTTCAAATCTTCGTTTTTGTCTTTAAATCTTCATTTTCGAGCGATTTGCGTCTTTTGTCTTCGCACTTATTTATTTAACTATTACTACTAAAAATAAGGAAATTACATTTAAAAACTTTACATATTGGAACGATATTGCTACTAAATATATGTTCATTTGGAGCACTATCAAATATCCCCACACTTGAACGTTGCTTGTCCTCAAGCAATACAGAACTTGAAATAAAAACATACATGAATCACTTTTTTATTCATCACACTTTGTACATCAGTGATTTTGATATGGTGGTATAAACAATGATAGTAACGATAGAACCATGGTTAAAGGTGGGTGTGTCATCCACAGTTGCCTCGGGTTTAGGTCAACGACACTTGCAATCAAATAGCCGATTTACTTTCGGTTTCCAAAGCAAAGTGCACATTTGAAAGGTGGTTTACAGTCCCACATGACTATGAAAATGTAGATCCTTAAGGAAATTGGATCTTTATGAAAACATTTGATCTTTTTGAAAATTTAATCTAGCTTTTACCCTAGATAAGTTTTCCGGAATAACCCTTCACCGGTGTTTGCAAAATATTTTTTTGTGGGTTGTGTGGGTTTCAGATTTGAAAATTTTAGCTTAACACTTGTGGTTTTGTGTTACCCACTTGCTAACCTTGTATTAGGAAAGCAACACGTCCAGTTTACTTGTCCCGTATATTACCTTTCGGCAAACTACCATCCGGTTGTAAAGGAAAGCGATGAACAAGAAACTGTTAAGGCAATGTCTAATGACAAGCATATGATTATGGTCTTAAAACGTGTCGAATGCTAGTACTATCCTTTGTAGGAGCAATAGTAAAGATCATCCTATGATTTTTCGGTCTGGCACAAGGTCCTGTCTCCGACCATGCTATGCAACCACCGTTCTTACGGTTGACACCCGATTTGGTTCAGGTGACCTAATGAATTTCAATGAATTCTCAGGATTTTACGTTCAATGGTAATGAACGTATTGAAAATAGGTTTTCAGAAAACAAATCGGTTTTATTTTTGATCAAAATATTTTCTCGTTCAAGCTCGAGTTTAGATATCATTGAATTCCATGAGTTTGTAATTCTCAATCTTTAAGGTCAATCTCAAGGATTGAGTAATATCAGTCTTAAAAGCTGATTTTTAATCTTTAAGGAGATTATCCTTTCTGGGGATTTGATTCATTAGTCTTATCAAGCTAATTTGCACGGTGCCCCCATTATGCGAGATAAATCCTTCTCATGGTTAGGATAAATCTGACCACATGGCGACCCTGTTTGATGCTGAGGTCCGTGGATTTCCTGCTGATTTTAGAGATGACTTTTCTAGATTTTTCGTCAACCTACAGCTGGTCTGGACGACAACTTCTTGACCTAAATCAAGAAGCGCGTGTCTTTTTCGGAAGACTTTACTTCCTTTTAATGATGGAATTGATTCATCGTGTAGATCCATCTTTCTTTAAAATATATTACAGTAAACCGGGTAAAACTGATTAGTATCGTCCAAAGCAAAAGTACCTGCAATAACTTTACAGAAACATGTGATAGATAGTTTTTAATTGAATAACTTGGTACATTCTCCCCACACTTAGTTTCTTTCTTTGCCTTTTTATTCTCCTTTATTCCATTTTAAATGAATTCAAGAGTTTTAGGTTGTTTCTCAATTTATGCCCTTTCCGAGGTAACGATAATTTCGGTATTAACACCTAGTTTTCACCGTTCATAAATATGTATAAACATAATTTTGACTTCATTTAATTGAAATTTTTTCAAATTTTCACAAAATTTGGCAAATAAACCAAGTGCAAACCCGAAAGAATTTATAACCCTTCCCCACACTTGAGATCTTGCAATGCCCTCATTTGCAAGAAATCAGTAAAAATTTAAATTCATGAGGGTGATTAGTGTATAAAAATGATTAAAAATACCGAGTTTGCAAACATATTGTTGTTATTTCACATTTGATATTTTGTTTCTTGTCGTCAAAATTAGTACCTTTTTCTGAACTTAATGACAGTCTTTGAAAATGCGTTATTTTACCCTGTTTTGTATATAACATAAAATACAAACATACATAATTTTGAAGTTGGGTATATTACCCCACGTTCAAAAATTTATAAAATCTAATATATTTTTTTTTGGCATACTTTAAATCAATTAAATTAAAAATAATGATAACAAAATTTCTCGTCCCGCCCTCGGTTAAAGTAATTTCGGTTCAACTACCTAATCTTCAACTCACGACGAATTTTAGAAATCATTTTTTTACTTAATGAAATAAAGTAAATTTTGTTTTTAAATTCACACAAAACTTAAATTTAAAAAGCATATTAATTTCATATAAAACCTACAAAATAAAAAAAAATCAGAATGGGGGAAGAAAACTAGTTCTTTAGTGTCTGCTAGCGGAAAAGACCAATCGAATTCCATTCTCGGAACTACACGAGAACAGAACAACTAACTCCAAACAACATTTTATTTTTAGAATATTTGAATCTCCTCACACTTAGGTAGATGTGGTGTCGAAATTGTGATTAACTTCATCGTCAATTTCTCTTGGACCATAATCAACTTGCATATCTGTGACTTTTGCTTTAAGCCAGTGACCAGCTTTTTCCGTAATATCCACAAATTCAACTAGCTTCGCCTTTTCTTTAGGCGACAGATTGGATACTAACCGGTTATATAACTTAAAGTTTCCCTTACTTTTAGCATCAATAAACCGTTTAAAAAGTTTCTTCATTGAACTGTTAATAACGGGGTTATTTAATTTCGTATCAACTATGGGGTTCTTTATTATCAAGTCATCATTAGGTGTTACTTCATTTTCCCCACACTTAGGCGTTCTATTATTGTTAAGCATTACCGTTGGAGTTGGTAAAACAACATGGTTCTTACCAATCGTTTTTGTCGGTTCAACGGTTTTGGTTTGTGGATATTTAGACTGTCGAATCATAAAGGTGATCGATTTCTCATCATTACTAAGTGTCATTCTACCCTTTCTTACATCAAATAACGCCCCGGTGGACGCTAAGAATGGTCGACCTAAAATTAGAGGAACGTTTGAGTCCTCTTCTATGTCAATGACAATGAATTCGACTAGAAAGGTTAAATTACCTACTTGAACGGGTAGGTTGTCAGCAATTCCAAATGGGTGCTTAATGGTTTGATCAAGGAGTCGAACACTCATATCCGTTGGAGTTAACTCACCTACACCTAATCTCTTATATAATGAAAGAGGCATAACACTCACACTTGAACCTAAATCTGCTAGTGCATCATACATGACACAGTCACTAAGTAGACAAGGAACAATAAATTCACCCGGATCACCTACCCTAGGTGGAGGATTTGGTGGAACTGTCTTCACCGGGTTTACTTCTACTGTTTTTGTTTCTTGCACTTTTTTATTCTTCTTCTTCTTCTTTCCAGAGGTATCACAAACTTTATTACCTATTACTTGCTCATACTCAACTCCTTTTCTTGGAAACGGGATGGGTGGTCTGTATGGTGCCACCACTGGCTTTACATACTCGGGTGGTGGTGGTGGTGTAACTTCTTCATTGTTACTTACATCTAAAACTTTCCCATATTCTGGTATTGGTTTTTCAGAATTTGTTGATATCATGTTAACATTTTCATTCCGAGGATTTACTTCATTATTACTCTGTAGCTTTCCTTGTTCCCTTTCACTCATCAATCTAACAAGAGTACCTACTTGTTTTTCTAGATTCAAAATGGAAGCTTGTTGAGTTCTAAATGACTGATCAAACCTCTCATTCGTTTGGGTTTGAGTTTCAATAAATTGTGTTTGAGATTCAACTAGCTTAAATACCACTTCTTCCAGATTTGACTTCTTCTCGTCGGTTTGTTGTGGTGGTTTATACAAGCCAGGTCTTTGTTGATTGAAAGTGTTGTTTTGAGTTGGTTGGTTATTCGGACCTTGTTGGTTATACGAGTTATTGTCGGGTCCTTTTGAATTGTAAAGAATGTTTTGATTTCGATTGAAGTTTGGCCTTGGCGGTTGATAATTATTCTGATAACTATTTTTCAGCCTTTGGTTCATGTAGACAACATTCTCACGTTGTTCCATCGTTTGTTCAATGTGACAGTCTTTCATTAAGTGTGGTCCACCGCATTGCTCACAATTGATTCGTATTGCGTGAATATCTTTATTCATCTTTTCCATTCGTCTCTCGAAAGCATCTATTTTTGCGGAAACGGAATCAAAGTTATGGCTAGAATCGGCTCTAGCCGCTTTAGATGAGAGATATATATCTTTCTCTTGGTGCCACTCATGAGAGTGGGAGGCTGTGTTATCAATAATTTTGTAAGCTTCAGTTGCGGTTTTCTTCATAATGGAACCACCAGCTGTTATGTCGATGTCTTTTCGTGTAGCAACGTTGACACCTTGGTAGAATATTTGTACTATTTGATAAGTGTCTAAACCGTGTTGAGGACATCCTCTCAACAACTTTCCAAATCTTGTCCACGCCTCATATAGAGTTTCATTTGACTTTTGTGTGAACGTAACAATTTCTCCTTGAAGTCTCACGGCTTTAGATGCCGGAAAGAATTTTTGAAGAAATTTCTCAACTAAAACATCCCATGTGTCAATCGTTCCTTCAGGTAATGATTCTAACCAATCTTTGGCTTCTCCCTTTAAAGTCCATGGGAACAACATAAGATAAATAGTTTCATCCTCAACTTCTCGGATTTTAAAGAGATTACAAATCCGATTAAAAGTTCGAAGATGTTCGTTTGGATCTTCTTTTGTTGTACCACCAAATTGGCACTGATTGGTGATCATGTGTAGGATTTGTCCTTTGATTTCAAAATCTGATGCTCTAACATCTGGCTGAATAATGGCGTGACCTTGGCCCGTGCGTGTGGCTCTCATTCGATCTTCCATACTTAGAGGTTCCGTTACTTCCATAATTGAATTTGTTGAATACGAATCACTAGAAGATTCTGATTTAACGGTTTGTGGTTCAGGAGGAATGATTAGTGGTTCAGGATCTTGGAATTGTCCTTAAATATCCTCCGGGTTCTTGGTTGTGAGAGCCTTTATATTTAGGGTTTAAAAATTGGATTATCGGAAATTTGAGTTGGAGTACTTGGTCGTCTAGATGATGATTCTAAAGAAAAATCAACGGCGATAATATTGGCTAGATGTCTTGATCGAGTTACAGGTAGTGAATGTATGAAAGGTGGTGAACGTTTTGCTCGGTGCATTCACAGAATATCCTATTAGTTATAAAAAATAGAAAAACTTATATAAGTTGTCCAATTAATAGACTTTTCTGATTTTGCCCACGTTTCGAATAGCCAAAAGATGCAGCAGAGGGGCAGGATTCGTTTGGTCTCAATATAATTGAGGACTGTTTGGCTCCAATAACCCGGTCCACGTACAAATCCAACTATTACTACGAACCAGAAAATTTTGATGTCTATCAATTTAACCACTTAAAATAAATTTTCGTAATTTTAAGAAATTTAGATAAGAAGTAGAATAAAAATCTTATCCTAAAACTAGAATAGCGAGAAATAAGAAAGAAAAAGATTGCGCGTCGAAAAAGGTCGAAAAATAAAAGGTCGAAAAATAGGCGTCGAAAAATAAAAATAAGAAAGTAGCGCGAAAAACGGCGTCGCAAAATTCTAAAACACATAAATCTTAGTCTAAGGAATAAGCACTTAAGGGATTTTACGGCAAACCTAAAAATTCTAGAAATAAAAATAACTATGGCAAAACTAAACTTAATACTAAAAATTGTAACTAGAGTCTAAAAATCTAAAGGTAATAAAAAAAAAAACTTTTTTTTTTTAATTTTTTTTTTATATTTCGTTTTTTAAGGATTTTAAATTTTTTTTTTTTTTAAAATTTTTTTTTTATATAAATTTTTTTTTAAAACATTTAAATTTTTTTTTAAAAATTTTTTTTTTAAAAAAAACGATTTTTTTTTAGAATTTTTTTTTTAAAACGAAATTTTTTTTTTCTTTAAAAAAAACGATTTTTTTTACACAAATTTTTTTTTTTTTTTTAAAAAACGAAAATTTTTTTTCTTAAAAAAACGATTTTTTTTTATTTTTTTTAATAATATTGAAACGAAAATTTTTTTTAAAAAAAAACGATTTTTTTTTCAAAACTTTTTTTTTTAATTCATTTACTATTCATGAATAGTAAATGAAAATAAATTAATTAATTTACTATTCACATGAAAGCGACATGATATAAATTATTAATTATAAGTTACATAATATACCCCTGAAGTATTTATTAAATACGACTTTTTAAAATTTACGATTCTAAAATATTATTATATTATTATATTCTATTTCAATATTATTATATTATTATATTCTATTTCAATATTATTATATTATTATATTTTATTTCAATATTATTATAATTAAAAATATAGCGTTTTAGCGCTCCCCGGCAGCGGCGCCAAAAACTTGATGATGTAGCGTGAGGGTACGAAATAGTATTATTTTTAATACAAAATACTACAAAATATGACACAAGTTTTATTAATTTACGGATGGGATATACCTAAACCTTGCTACAACACTATAGGCAGTGTACCTAATCGTAGAGTAGTGTAGTTTTTAGTAAGTCCGGTTCGTTCCACAGGGAGCTGGTGATACTTACTATATTTTTAACTATATTTATACAAAATATATATAATTATATAAGTAGTAATATTATTATAAAAGGGGGGGTTTTACCGTTTAATGACCGGTTTGTCGATTCTATATTTTAAGCGTAAAGATAAATGACGATAATTAAAGTGCGTAAAATAATGACAATAAATAAAATGACAGTAAATAAAATTGCGAGTAATAAAATGACAGTAAATAAAGATACGATGAGAAATATAATAAAAGAATTATGCTTATTTAAACTTCCGTAATCATGATGTTTGACGTGTTGATTTTAATTTATTACCATGGGTTAATTGTCCTTTGTCCTGGTTTATTTGATACGTCTATCTGGTTTTTGTCCATAATAGTCCATCGGTCATAAATATAAAGTGCGAGTATCCTCGTCAAATTACCCTTATACCCGAAGTCAAATATTCCAACTGATTAAGGATTTAAACTGTGACGCAGCTATCACTTCTGTCAACAATTACACCAGTTATCACTGTATGTAATCCACCCCTGTTTTAATTAGTTTATGAATATTAATTCATCCACTTGATCAGAATGAATAATCAATTACCCAACCCAATTGATTAATTAAATGATTATAACAGATTCCATATGAACGTCACTAAATAGGACAACCATAATCATTATTAATTATTAGGTTAATTAATTTGAAGATAGGTTCGACAGACTCCAATGAGTTGTCACTCAATTAGACAATACCCCCCATCTATTAATAGTCAATAGTTCAATTTCCACAAGTGTCGGTCTTTTGCCCAAACCTTAATTATGGTCCAAAGTTCAATAACCCCTTCTTAATATTTTAGCCCAACATCACGATTACTTCGGCTCAAATAAGCATAATAATAACTTAGTTACGAGACATTAATTTAAAAAGGAAGAACATAACTTACAGTGATTATTAATCGTGTAGCGTTACACGGATAGAGTTTCGACTTTAAAACCCGTAAAATATTTCTTACAATAACCCAATTATTATTAAACTTAAATTAAACTTAATATTATAAATATAAATATATATATATTCTTACAGAGGGAAAGAAAGAAAAATGAAGTGAAGGTGTCGTTTTTCATTACTACGTGAATTCCATTTTATAGGCAAATGTTGATTTGAAATTTTCACTTATGACCCCTTAACTATGCTCAATTAACAACTTTTTATTATTTATTATTATTCTTATTATGAATTATTTAAATATTATATTATATTCTTGTGCATAGTTGACTTGTACTTTCAGCTCCGTTGCGTCGAGCGTTGATAGTTGGCTCGGGTACCGGTTCCGGATTTTCGAACGTCCTTTCGTATAATTTAATATCTTGTACTTTGCATTTTGTAACTTGTACTCTTGTCATTTTTAGACGTTTCTCATTAATAAATTGAACCTTTTGAATTGTATCTTGTACATTTGAGCTTTTTGGACGTTTTGGTCTTTCAAATCTTCGTTTTTGTCTTTAAATCTTCATTTTCGAGCGATTTGCGTCTTTCGTCTTCGCACTTATTTATTTAACTATTACTACTAAAAATAAGGAAATTACATTTAAAAACTTTACATATTGGAACGATATTGCTACTAAATATATGTTCATTTGGAGCACTATCAACTATGTCAAAAGTTAAGACGAACCTCTATTTACTTCATTTCATTCTTTTGTGAGAGCTTCACTAGTACGCTTCGAGCAATCGAATTAGTTTATCAATATTACTCAATGTTGATAAAACTCTATTTATCAACTCATATTCGTCATGAAAACACTTTTATTGTTAGCCATGACCACCTCACTCAAATTTCGGGACGAAATTTCTTTAACGGGTAGGTACTGTCACGACCCGAAAAATTTCGACTAATTTTGAACCAAACTCCCGATACGATATTATATCTTTGACACGATAAGCAAAGTCTGATAGGTTGAGTCTCAAAAATTTTGAACTGTTTCATATATTCAATTGACTTTCGACTGTTCTCGACGATTCACGAACAACTATTTGTAAATAGATATGTGTATATATAAATAAATGTATTTATATAATAACTTGAAATGTTATTAATTATTTGTATGAAATTGTTATTATAAATAATTATGTAAAATAATATAATAATGAAATTATTATTTTATTGTATATATATATATATATATATATATATATATATATATATATATATATATATATATATATATAGTTATATATATATATATATGAATATTACTTGTAAATATATATATTAAAATTAATTATATTTGATAAAACTTGTTATTTAAATATATATATATATATATATATATATATATATATATATATATATATATATATATATATATATATATATATATATATATATATATATATAGATACATATGTGTGTGTGTGTGTGTGTGTGTAGATAATAATTAGGGTTTTAAGTATGTTGAATATAATTGATTTCGAGCTTAAATTGTCAAAGTTGGTATTACTCGGTTGACATTTCGTTAGCGTTCATATAGATTTAACATGAGTTTATGAAGGATTAAAATAAAAGTTGGAGTGTAAATTGATTACGAAGATTCTAGTTTTGTTAAAAATATTTTTATCTTTTTAGTTTAAATTTTAGTACTCCGTACATATTAATTGGAATCTTTTTGGTCAAGTTTCAAATAGTTAATGAGTGGAATAATTAAATATATTTAATCTAAAAGTTTGGAATTTTTAGGAACACTTTCATACGTTGACTGTTTAGCAATGGACACGATATAGCACTCCGCGAATTGAAAATATCTAAACGTCGGCAGTATAACTACAATTAGGATTCACGTGTGTTACATTAATTTACTGTACTTGTTCGTTTCATTTCAATTTATCACAACTTTAGGATTATTATTATTATATTATTTCATTTATTATTATTATTAATCACTGTGTTTGTATATATATAGATGTTAGGATCATCCCACCTTTCAATCATCTATCTATTTCTTTCTACCTTTCTCTCTATTTTCACTTTCCAAACCCAGAACCATAACTATCATCATTATCACGACTAATCACTGCTAGTACACTTGTTTCCTTGTTCGACATCCACAACAAGAACTAACTTGTTAACTGCTGCTACTTTACCTTGAAACCATCACCGAACCATTATATTTTTGTGTGTGTTTACTACTACAAAACTAAAATTTATTAGTGTTGTGTTGCTTATTGTTTCTCTTCTTTTCCTTCGTGAAACCCACCCGCAACAAAACCTCAATTGCTTGATGTGCAATCTACACCACAATCATCCCTTGTTGCTCCTATAAACCGGCCACCATGAACCACCATGCTCGACAATATTACTGCTATTACAATATTTTCTTTTTCAAATACCAAGAACGTCATCAAGTTGTTAACGGAGAAGAAAAAACTATTGTGGCAGCTGCTATAACGTCGGACTCCTATCCAAACACCACTCAAAACAATCACCACTAAATACATCCATCACCACCTACGATCACCTCTAGTCCCCTACAACCGCCAATTGTTGTTTTCTTTTTCTTCCTGTACGATCACCCCACCACCAACTATCTTAACCATCATCCGTCATCTCATCACCACCGCAAGACCACCGTGTTTTATTTATTTATTTTTTTCGTGTACCACCACCTTCATAAAACACCCTCACTACCACCCTAAACCATCACCACCGTCACCTTCATTAATCACCATAATTTTTTTCTTTTCCTTCTCTAATCGTGAACACAAAACCATTTCACCACTATGGAACTCTAATTGCTCAAAAGTTATTCTTGTGCTTCTGCTTACTCCTTTGCTTGATAAACCATGACCATAACCGCTACAACATTGTTTCTGTTATTCTTTTCCGATTACAAAAACCCATAGTCACCATCGTCTTTGATGAAACCCACTTGAATTTTTTTTCTTTCTTTCTTCGCTAAGTGTTACTGCAGCCTTGTCGATGGTACTGTTGCGTTTCATTTTTTTTATTCCTGTTCCAAATGACGAGTTGATAATGATGCTTAAAGATGTGGTATTAAATATTAATATGCATTACTTTGTCAAGCTCCAAGACAAATGCTTACATGTGGAAAAAGTGGCAATTAGTGGCCGACCAGTGGGTTACCTGAGATAACGATTGCTTATTTATATTTTTTTATTTGAAATCTGTTACTACTTCTGGCATTTGTGTTTTGAGCCACAATCACAAAAAGTATATATGTATATAAAAATCTCGCAGATACTTTTAATTGTTAAAGGGCAAGTGGTTTAATTTGACAAGTTGGGCTGATGGTTTAGCTTAGACAAACGAGTTACTAATTTTGATCCATAAACTATTAATGGAACTAGAGTACATATGGTTTAAATAATTTTTGGTCAGTGACTAAATATAGAAAGAAACAAATGGAGTAATGGTTAAGGGTTGGGTGTTTAAGCGAGAGGTCTCGAGCTCGGATTCGGGCATTTTTATTTTTTTCTAGAAAAGAGAAAGAAGGGTGCAGAAGTAAAAGTTAAAAACAAATTAAGTTGGGTGTTATTTTAAAATCGAAACGCATTGCATAATGGTTAAGGATGTTATCGGATTAGCAGGACGTCGCGGGTTCAAACTCGGACTTGAGCATTTTTTAAAGAGCTACTTCTATTGAGGTAGTATTTTCATTAACATTATTATTATTATTATTATTATTATTATTATTATTATTATTATTATTATTATTATTATTATTATTATTATTATTATTATTATTATTATTATTATTATTTATATTTGTTATTACTATTACTATTATTATTATTATTATTATTATTATTATTATTATTATTATTATTATTATTATTATTATTATTATTATTATTATTATTATTATTATGAAGATAAGTATTATTATTATTACAAATATATGTGTTAATATATATAAATGATATAGGTTCGTGAATCCGAGGTCAACCTTACACTTGTTAAATGACGTCATATGTATTTTTACTACGAAATACAGTATGGTGAGTTTCATTTCTCCCTTTTTAATTGCTTTTGCAATATATATTTTTGGGCTGAGAATACATGCGCTGCTTTTATGTTTGACAAAATAGACACAAGTACTTAAAAATATATTCTACGTTGAGTTGTACCACTGGCATACTTCCCTGTAGCTTGGTAACTACTATTTACATGGGTATTGTAAACGCGAATCCTGTTGATAGATCTATCGGGCCTGACAACCCTAACCGGACTGGACGACCAATATTCAACGGTTGCACAGTACTTCGTTTCGTTACTACACTTGGTACAGTGTAGGAAGATTTCATAATAAAGGGAATATGCGACGTTGATTAAATGTTAAGTATGGTTACCAAGTGCTCAACCACTTAGAATGCTTTTCATATACTTGCGAGTGTATTATATTTATGATTATGAAATCTTGTGGTCTATTAATATATTGAAATGATTGTTAGGATAAACCTATGAACTCACCAACCTTTTGGTTGACACTTTTAAGCATGTTTATTCTCAGGTATGAAAGAAGTCTTCCGCTGTGCATTTGCTCATATTACTTGGAGTCATTCCTGCATATTTAGGACAGTATCTCGCAATGGGACCAAATGTTGATGACTTCATCCAGGAGGATTAGGACGGGTCACTACAGTTCCCTAATTCTTAGATTACCAAACTTAATAAAAAGGGGCGTATTCGATTTTGATAATTCAACCATAGAATGTAGTTTCACGTACTTGTGTCTATTTTGTAAATCATTTATAAAACCTGCATGTATTCTCATCCCAAAAATATTAGATTTTAAAAGTGGGACTATAACTCACTTTCACAGATTTTTACTTCGTCGGGAAGTAAGACTTGGCCACTGGTTGATTCACGAACCTATAACAATATATACATATATATCAAAGTATGTTCAAAATATATTTACAATACTTTTAATACATTTTGATGTTTTAAGTTTATTAAGTCAGTTGTCCTCGTTAGTAACCTACAACTAGTTGTCCACGGTTAGATGTACAGAAATAAATCGATAAATATTATCTTGAATCAATCCACGACCCAGTGTATACGTATCTCAGTATTGATCACAACTCAAACTATATATATATATTTTGGAATCAACCTCAACCCTGTATAGCTAACTCCAACATTCACATATAGAGTGTCTATGGTTGTTCCGCAATATATATATAGATGGGTCGACATGATAGGTCGAAACATTGTATACGTGTCTATGGTATCTCAAGATTACATAATATATAATATAAGTTGATTAGGTTATGGTTGGAATAGATTTATTACTAACTTTCATGTAGGTAAAATGAGTAGTTTTTATCAATCTTGTTTTACTCGCCATTTCTTCGTTTCTAATCCGTTTTGAGTGATTCCAGTGGCCACGGTTTCATATTGAACTTAAATTTATGAATCTAAATAGAAAAAGTATAAGTTTAAAGTCAGAAATACAATTTACAAGTTGTTTTTGAAAGAGGTAGTCATTTTCGTCGAAAGAACGACATCTTGATGAACATTTTGAAAAACATACTTTCACTTTGAGTTTAACCATGATTTTTAGATATAGTTTCATGTTCATAAGAAAAATCATTTTTACAGAAGTATAGCTTTTAAATCAAAGTTCTTCTTAGCTTTTAATTATCCCAACCAAAACAGCCCCCGGTTTTACTACGACGGCGTATATCCAGTTTTATGGTGTTTATCGTGTTTCTGGGTTTTAAATCATTAAGTTAGCATATCATATAGATATAGAACATGTGTTTAGTTGATTTTAAAAGTATAGTTAGAAGGATTAACTTTATTTGCGAACAAGTTTAGAATTAACTAAACTATGTTCTAGTGATTACAAGTTTATAACGTTGAATAAGACAGCTTTTTATGTATGAATCGAATGATGTTATGAACATCATTACTACCTCAAGTTCCTTGGATAAACCTACTGGAAATAAGAAAAATGGATCTAGCTTTAAAGGATCCTTGGATGGCTTGAAAGTTCTTGAAGCAGAATCATGACACGAAAACAATTTCAAGTAAGATTTCCACTCGAAATAAGATTGTAATAGTTATAGAAATTGAATTAAAGTTTGAATATGATTATTACCTTGTATTAGAAAGATAACCAACTATAAGTAACAAAGGTTTCTTGATCTTGGATGATTACTTGGAATGGATTTAGAAAACTTGGAAGTAAACTTGCAATCTTGGAAGTATTCTTGATTTTATGAAACTAGAACTTTTGAAATTTATGAAGAACACTTAGAACTTGAAGATAGAACTTGAGAGAGATCAATTAGATGAAGAAAATTGAAGAATGAAAGTGTTTGTAGGTGTTTTTGGTCGTTGGTGTATGGATTAGATATAAAGGATATGTAATTTTGTTTTCATGTAAATAAGTCATGAATGATTACTCATATTTTTGTAATTTTATGAGATATTTCATGCTAGTTGCCAAATGATGGTTGATAAGACTAAAAAGGAACATATATTTCATAGCAATATCCCTCCTAAATAATAGATTTTCATATGTAATTGTATTATATTTTCATTGTAATTGTTTAAATAAATAAGTGCGAAGACAAAAGGTGAAAACGAAGATTTGAAGACAAAAACGTCCAAAAAGCTCAACTGTACAAGATACAATCCAAGTGGTTCAATTTATTGATGAGAAACGTCTAAAAATGACAAGAGTACAAGTTACAAAATGCAAAGTACAAGAT
Source organism: Rutidosis leptorrhynchoides (assembly GCF_046630445.1). Taxonomy (NCBI): domain Eukaryota; kingdom Viridiplantae; phylum Streptophyta; class Magnoliopsida; order Asterales; family Asteraceae; genus Rutidosis; species Rutidosis leptorrhynchoides. The sequence continues at coordinate 79,582,864 of NC_092337.1, read as the reverse complement.
ATTAAATTGTACGCAAGGACGTTCGAAAATCCAGAACCGGGACATGAGTCAACTATCAACGCCCGACGCAACGGACCAAAAATTACAAGTCAACTATGCACAAGAATATAATATAATATTTAAATAATTATATAAATTATTTATATATTATATATATTTAAAAATTATGTCGACAAGCTATGAGACAAATGATCCTGAGCTGGATTTTCAAACTCCACGACTCGCGGAGTTTGAAGGCCAAAAACTCCACGACTAGCGGAGCTGTCAGAAATCAAAACTCCTATAAAAGGCCATGCATTCTGCCGAGTAAATATAATAAAATAATAATAATAATACTCCTCTAATAATAATAAATATATATATATATATATATATTATAGTATAAGGTAGTTTTATATTAGATTAGTTTGGGTTATGTAAAGGTTATTTTACGGGTTTTAAAGTCGAAGCTCTGTCCGTGTAACACTACGCGATAAATAATCAATGTAAGCTATGTTCTCCTTTTTAAATTGATGTCTCGTACTTAAGTTATTATTATGCTTATTTAAGACGAAGTAATCATGATGTTGCGCTAAAAATATTAAAATTGGGTAATTGGGCTTTGTACCATAATTGGGGTTTGGACAAAAGAACGACACTTGTGGAAATTAGACTATGGGCTATTAATGGGCTTTATATTTGTTTAACTAAATGATAGTTTGTTAATTTTAATATAAAGATTTACAATTGGACGTACCTATAAATAACCATATACACTCGATCGGACACGATGGGCGGGATATTTATATGTACGAATAATCGTTCATTTAACCGGACACGGGAATGGATTAATAGCCACTAGAATTATTAAAACGGGGGTGAAATTATGTACAAGGACACTTGGCGTAATTGTTAACAAAGGATTAAAACCTTGGATTACACGCAGTCGATATCCTGGTGTAATTATTAAATAAAGTATTAAAACCTTGTTACAGTTTAAGTCCCCAATTAGTTGGAATATTTGACTTCGGGTATAAGGATAATTTGACGAGGATATTCGCACTTTATATTTATTACTGATGGACTGTTATGGACAAAAAACCAGATGGACTTATCAAATAATCCAGGACAAAGGACAATTAACCCAGGGTAATAAATAATCAAAACGTCAAACATCATGGTTACGGAAGCTTAAATAAGCATAATATATTTTATTTCATTTTTCCTCGTACTTTTATTTATTGTCATTTTATTTATTGTTATTTATTTTATATTGTTAGTTAAATATCGTCATTTACTTTACGCTTCGCTTAAAATATAAATCGACAAACCGGTCATTAAACGGTAAACCCCCTTTTATATATTATTATATATATATTTATATATTTTGTACAAATATAGTTGTTTAAAAATATAGTGTGCAATAAGCCCGCTCCCTGTGGAACGAACCGGAATTACTAAAAACTATACTACTCTACGATTAGGTACACTGCCTATAGTGTTGTAGCAAGGTTTAGGTATATCCATTTTGTAAATAAATAATTAAAACTTGTGTAGTTTGTATCACTTTTCGTATCAAAAATATATAGTATTTCACGTACACCTCGCACGACATCAATGGTTCCTACATGTGTTAGGTGACTCATATGAGCTGCTAAGAGCTGATCATTGTAGTATATATACCAATAGTACATACATCTAAAAGCTGTGTATTGTACGAGTACGAATACGGGTGCATACGAGTAGAATTGTTGATGAAACTGAACGAGGATGTAATTGTAAGCATTTTTTTTAAGTAGAAGTATTTTGATAAGTGTCTTGAAGTCTTTCAAAAGTGTATGAATACATATTAAAACACTACATGTATATACATTTTAACTGAGTCGTTAAGTCATCGTTAGTCGTTACATGTAAGTGTTGCTTTGAAACCTTTAGGTTAACGATCTTGTTAAGTGTTGTTAACCCAATGTTTATAATATCAAATGAGATTTTAAATTTTTATATTATCATGATATTATGATGTATAAATATCTCTTAATATGATATATATATACATTAAATGTCGTTACAACGATAATCGTTACATATATGTCTCGTTTCAAAATCATTAAGTTAGTAGTCTTGTTTTTACATATGTAGTTCATTGTTAATATACTTAATGATATGTTTACTTATCATAATATCATGTTAACTATATATATATATATATATATATATATATATATATATATATATATATATATATATATATATATATATATATATATATATATATATATATATATATATATATGTCATCATATAGTTTTACAAGTTTTAACGTTCGTGAATCACCGGTCAACTTGGGTGGTCAATTGTCTATATGAAACCTATTTCAATTAATCAAGTCTTAACAAGTTTGATTGCTTAACATGTTGGAAACACTTAATCATGTAAATAACAATTTCATTTAATATATATATATATATATAAACATGGAAAAGTTCGGGTCACTACAGTACCTACCCGTTAAATAAATTTCGTCCCGAAATTTTAAGCAGTTAGAGGTGTTGACGTATCTTCTGGAAATAAATGAGGGTATTTCTTCTTCATCTGATCTTCTCGTTCCCAGGTGAACTCGGGTCCTCTACGAGCATTCCATCGAACCTTAACAATTGGTATCTTGTTTTGCTTAAGTCTTTTAACCTCACGATCCATTATTTCGATGGGTTCTTCGATGAATTGAAGTTTTTCATTGATTTGGATTTCATCTAATGGAATAGTGAGATCTTCTTTAGTAAAACATTTCTTCAAATTCGAGACGTGAAAAGTGTTATGTACAGCCGCGAGTTGTTGAGGTAATTCAAGTCGGTAAGCTACTGGTCCGACACGATCAATAATCTTGAATGGTCCAATATACCTTGGATTTAATTTCCCTCGTTTACCAAATCGAACAACGCCTTTCCAAGGTGCAACTTTAAGCATGACCATCTCTCCAATTTCAAATTCTATATCTTTTCTTTTAATGTCAGCGTAGTTCTTTTGTCGACTTTGGGCGGTTTTCAACCGTTGTTGAATTTGTATGATCTTCTCTCGGTAGTTTCTTGTATTATCTCCGGAACCGTAATCTGTCTATCCCCCACTTCACTCCAACAAATCGGAGACCTACACTTTCTACCATAAAGTGCTTCAAACGGCGCCATCTCAATGCTTGAATGGTAGCTGTTGTTGTAGGAAAATTCTGCTAACGGTAGATGTCGATCCCAACTGTTTCCAAAATCAATAACACATGCTCGTAGCATGTCTTCAAGCGTTTGTATCATCCTTTCGCTCTGCCCATCAGTTTGTGGAAGATAGGCAGTACTCATGTCTAGACGAGTTCCTAATGCTTGCTGTAATGTCTGCCAGAATCTTGAAATAAATCTGCCATCCCTATCAGAGATAATAGAGATTGGTATTCCATGTCTGGAGATGACTTCCTTCAAATACAGTCGTGCTAACTTCTCCATCTTGTCATCTTCTCTTATTGGCAGGAAGTGTGCTGATTTGGTGAGACGATTAACTATTACCCAAATAGTATCAAAACCACTTGCAGTCCTTGGCAATTTAGTGATGAAATTTATGGTAATGTTTTCCCATTTCCATTCCGGGATTTTGGGTTGTTGAAGTAGACCTGATGGTTTCTGATGCTCAGCTTTGACCTTAGAACACGTCAAACATTCTCCTACGTATTTAGCAACATCGGCTTTCATACCCGGCCACCAAAAATGTTTCTTGAGATCCTTGTACATCTTCCCCGTTCCAGGATGTATTGAGTATCTGGTTTTATGAGCTTCTCTAAGTACCATTTCTCTCATATCTCCAAATTTTGGTACCCAAATCCTTTCAGCCGTATACCAGGTTCCGTCTTCCCGAATATTAAGATGCTTCTCCGATCCTTTGGGTATTTCATCCTTTAAATTTCCCTCTTTTAAAACTCCTTGTTGCGCCTCCTTTATTTGAGTAGTAAGGTTATTGTGAATCATTATATTCATAGATTTTACTCGAATGGGTTCTATGTCCTTCCTGCTCAAGGCGTCGGCTACCACATTTGCCTTCCCCGGGTGGTAACGAATCTCAAAGTCTTAATCATTCAACAATTCAATCCACCTACGCTGCCTCATATTCAGTTGTTTCTGATTAAATATGTGCTGAAGACTTTTGTGGTCGGTATATATAATACTTTTGACCCCATATAAGTAGTGCCTCCAAGTCTTTAATGCAAAAACAACCGCGCCTAATTCCAAATCATGCTTTGTATAATTTTGTTCGTGAATCTTCAATTGTCTAGACGCATAAGCAATCACCTTCGTTCGTTGCATTAATACACAACCGAGACCTTGCTTTGATGCGTCACAATAAATCACAAAATCATCATTCCCTTCAGGCAATGACAATATAGGTGCCGTAGTTAGCTTTTTCTTCAATAACTGAAACGCTTTCTCTTGTTCATCCTTCCATTCAAATTTCTTCCCTTTATGCGTTAATGCATTCAAGGGTTTTGCTATTCTGGAAAAGTATTGGATGAACCTTCTGTAGTAACCAACTAGTCCTAAAAACTGGCGTATGTGTTTCGGAGTTTTCGGGGTTTCCCACTTTTCAACAGTTTCTATCTTTGCCAGATCCACCTTAATACCTTCTTTGTTCACTATGTGACCGAGGAATTGAACTTCTTCCAACCAAAATGCACACTTTGAAAATTTAACGTACAATTCTTCCTTCCTCAATACTTCTAACACCTTTCTTAAATGTTCATCGTGTTCTTGGTCATTCTTTGAGTAAATAAGTATGTCATCAATGAAAACAATGACAAACTTGTCAAGGTATGGTCCACACACTCGGTTCATAAGGTCCATGAACACAGCTGGTGCATTAGTTAAACCAAACGGCATGACCATAAACTCGTAATGACCATAACGTGTTCTGAAAGCAGTCTTTGGAATATCATCTTCTTTCACCCGCATTTGATGATACCCGGAACGTAAGTCAATCTTTGAATAAACAGACGAGCCTTGTAGTTGATCAAATAAGTCGTCAATTCTCGGTAGTGGGTAGCGGTTCTTGATGGTAAGTTTGTTCAACTCTCGGTAGTCGATACACAACCTGAATGTACCATCTTTCTTCTTGACAAACAAAACAGGAGCTCCCCACGGTGATGTGCTTGGTCGAATGAAACCACGCTCTAAAAGTTCTTGTAATTGGCTTTGCAGTTCTTTCATCTCGCTGGGTGCGAGTCTGTAAGGAGCACGAGCTATTGGTGCAGCTCCTGGTACAAGATCTATTTGAAATTCAACGGATCGATGTGGCGGTAATCCCGGTAATTCTTTCGGAAATACATCGGGAAATTCTTTTGCGACGGGAACATCATTGATGCTCTTTTCTTCAGTTTGTACTTTCTCGATGTGTGCTAGAATAGCATAGCAACCTTTTCTTATTAGTTTTTGTGCCTTCAAATTACTAATAAGATGTAGCTTCGTGTTGCCCTTTTCTCCGTACACCATTAAGGGTTTTCCTTTTTCTCGTATAATGCGAATTGCATTTTTGTAACAAACGATCTCTGCTTTCACTTCTTTCAACCAGTCCATACCGATTATCACATCAAAACTCCCTAACTCTACTGGTATCAAGTCAATCTTAAATATTTCGCTACCCAGTTTAATTTCTCGATTCCGACATATATTATCTGCTGAAATTAATTTACCGTTTGCTAATTCGAATAAAAATTTACTATCCAACGGCGTCAATGGACAACTTAATTTAGCACAAAAATCTCTACTCATATAGCTTCTATCCGCACCCGAATCAAATAAAACGTAAGCAGATTTATTGTCAATAAGAAACGTACCCGTAACAAGCTCCGAGTCTTCATGTGCCTCTGCCGCATTAATATTGAAAACTCTTCCACGGCCTTGTCCATTCGTGTTCTCCTGGTTCGGGAAATTTCTAATAATGTGGCCCGGTTTTCCACATTTATAACAAACTACATTGGCATAATTTTCTCCGACACTACTTGCTCCGCCATTACTCGTTCCGACACCATTTGTTCCTTTCATTCTGTTAACCCCTGGTCCATAGACCTCACACTTCGCCGCGCTATGACCATTTCTTTTACACTTGTTGCAAAATTTGGTGCAGAACCCCGAGTGATACTTTTCACACCTTTGGCATAGCTGCTTCTGATTGTTGTTGTTGTTGTTGTTGTTGCAGTTGTTATTGTTGTTGGGATGATTGTTGTAGTTGTTGTTGTTGTTGTTGTTGTTGTTGTTGTTGTTGTTGTTGGGCCGTTTGTTGTAGTTGCGATTGATGTTGCGATTGTTGGGATAATTGTTGCGATTATTGTTATAATTGCTGTTGTTGTTGTATTGGTGATTCTTATCACCGTTTTCCTCCCACTTTCTTTTGACTTGCTTCACATTGGTCTCTTCAGCAGTCTGTTCTTTAATTCTTTCTTCAATCTGGTTCACTAGTTTGTGAGCCATTCTACATGCCTGTTGTATGGAGGCGGGCTCGTGTGAACTTATATCTTCTTGGATTCTTTTCGGTAATCCTTTCACAAACGCGTCGATCTTCTCTTCCTCATCTTCGAACGCTCCCGGACACAATAGGCATAATTCTGTGAATCGTCTTTCGTACGTGGTAATATCAAATCCTTGGGTTCGTAACCCTGTAAGTTCTGTCTTGAGCTTATTGACCTCGGTTCTGGGACGGTACTTCTCGTTCATCAAGTGCTTGAATGCTGACCACGGTAGTGCGTAAGCATCATCTTGTCCCACTTGCTCTAGATAGGTATTCCACCATGTTAACGCAGAACCTGTGAAGGTATGCGTAGCGTACTTCACTTTGTCCTCTTCAGTACACTTACTTATGGCAAACACCGATTCGACCTTCTCGGTCCACCGTTTCAATGCGATCGGTCCTTCGGTTCCATCAAATTCCAAAGGTTTGCAGGCAGTGAATTCTTTGTAGGTGCATCCTACACGATTTCCTGTACTGCTAGATCCAAGGTTCTTGTTGGTATGTAGCGCAGCCTGTACTGCGGCTATGTTTGAAGCTAGAAAAGTACAGAATTCCTCTTCATTCATATTCACGGTGTGTCGAGTAGTCGGTGCCATTTCCTTCAAAATAGTCAAATGGAACAAGTTAATCATACAGAATATTAAGAGTAGTTAATAGTATTTCGTAGCATAATATGAACTCATTTATAAAAGCTTTTTCTTCATATTAGCGTTTTATAAGTTTAAATTCTGGTAGTACCTACCGTTAAGTTCATACTTAGTAGCTAATATACAATTCAACTACTACAATTCTATATGAAAAACTAATTATAATAATATTTCGCGTTCAAACTTTTATACAATATTTTACAAACTTACAATACCGCTTATTTTACATAAAGCATGAAATATAGCACACAATAACTTTGATACAAGATAGTTGTGAAGATAATTCTAGCTAGTACACAAGTCGTTCAGCAAAGGCAATAAAGACACGTAATTCATACGTCCAGAAACAAGTCATGCATTCTGGTTTTACTAGGACTACTTTCCATCCTTGGTCTTGTGGAACATAACCGTTATGGCCGTTGATAAGAAAACATGTTGTAACATCGTCAAAGGGATGAGGGTTACGTAATGTCCAACAGTCCTGTAACAATCTAAAAACCTTGTTTCTCACCCCAACTACTGAGTCCGTGACTTGTGGAAATGTTTTGTTTAATAGTTGTAGCCTGATGTTCTTGTTCTCACTTTGGTAAGAAGCGAACATTACTAACCCGTAAGCATAACATGCTTCTTTATGTTGCGTGTTAGCCGCTTTTTCTAAATCATGAAGTCCTATGTTCGGATACATTGAGTCAAAATAATTTCTTAACCCGTTGCGTAAAATAGCACTTGGGTTCCCCGCAATATATGCGTCAAAGTAAACACATCGTAACTTATGGGTTTCCCAATGTGATATCCCCCATCTTTCAAACGAAAGTCTCTTATAAACCAAGGCATTCTTGGAACGTTCTTCGAATGTCTTACAAACTGATTTCGCTGTAAATAGTTGTGCCGAAGAATTCTGACCGACTCTAGACAAGATTTCATCAATCATGTCTCCGGGTAGGTCTCTTAAAATATTGGGTTGTCTACCCATTTTGTGTTTTTATACTGTAAAATAGATAAGAGTTAGATTCATAAAAAAAAATACTTATTAATACAAGCAATTTTTACATATATCATAAAGCATAAGCACATTATATTACATATATTACACCATTCGAATACAACTATCTTATTCCGACTCGCTCGTTTCTTCTTCTTCAGTTTTGGTTCGTTTTGCCAAGTTTCTAGGGATATATGATGTTCCCCTAATACTAGCTGTCGTTTTCCACAACGGTTTAGAAAAACCTGGTGGTTTAGAGGTTCCCGGGTCATTGTTACAACTTAAGGACTTCGGGGGTTGACGATACATATAAAGTTCATCGGGGTTGGAATTAGATTTCTCTATTTTTATGCCCTTTCCCTTATTATTTTCTTTTGCCTTTTTAAATTCAGTTGGGGTAATTTCTATAACATCATCGGAATTCTCGTCGGAATCCGATTCATCGGAGAATTGGTAATCCTCCCAATATTTTGCTTCCTTGGCGGAAACACCATTGACCATAATTAACCTTGGTCGGTTGATTGAGGATTTTCTTTTACTTAACCGTTTTATTATTTCCCCCACCAGTTCTTTTTCCTCCTCCGGTTCCTCCTCTTCCGGTTCTGATTCTTCTTTCGGTTCTGATTCTTCTTCCGGTTCCTCTTCGGGAACTTGTGAATCAGTCCAATATATATTCGACTCTTCGTTATTATTAGGTGAGTCAATGGGATTTGTGCTAGAGGTAGACATCTATCACACAATATCAAACATGTTAAGAGATTAATATATCACATAATATATACATATTAATAATATATAGTTTCCAACAAAAATGTTAAGCAATCATTTTTAAAGATAACACGGTCGAAGTCCAGACTCACTAATGCATCCTAACAAACTCGATAAGACACACTAATGCAAATTTTCTGGTTCTCTAAGACCAACGCTCGGATACCAACTGAAATGTCCCGTTCTTATTGATTAAAAACGTTCCATATTAATTGATTTCGTTGCGAGGTTTTGACCTCTATATGAGACGTTTTTCAAAGACTGCATTCATTTTTAAAACAAACCATAACCTTTATTTCATAAATAAAGTTTTAAAAAGCTTTACGTAGATTATCAAATAATGATAATCTAAAATATCCTGTTTACACACGACCATTACATAATGGTTTACAATACAAATATGTTACATCGAAATCAGTTTCTTGAATGCAGTTTTTACACAATATCATACAAACATGGACTCCAAATCTTGTCCTTATTTTAGTATGCAACAGCGGAAGCTCTTAGTATTCACCTGAGAATAAACATGCTTTAAACGTCAACAAAAATGTTGGTGAGTTATAGGTTTAACCTATATATATCAAATCGTAAGAATAGACCACAAGATTTCATATTTCAATACACATCCCATACATAGAGATAAAAATCATTCATATGGTGAACACCTGGTAACCGACATTAACAAGATGCATATATAAGAATATCCCCATCATTTCGGGACACCCTTCGGATATGATATAAATTTCGAAGTACTAAAGCATTCGGAACTTTGGATGGGGTTTGTTAGGCCCAATAGATCTATCTTTAGGATTCGCATCAATTAGGGTGTCTGTTCCCTAATTCTTAGATTACCAGACTTAATAAAAAGGGGCGTATTCGATTTCATTAATTCAACCATAGAATGTAGTTTCACGTACTTGTGTCTATTTTGTAAATCATTTATAAAACCTGCATGTATTCTCATCCCAAAAATATTATATTTTAAAAGTGGGACTATAACTCACTTTCACAGATTTTTACTTCGTCGGGAAGTAAGACTTGGCCACTGGTTGATTCACGAACCTATAACAATATATACATATATATCAAAGTATGTTCAAAATATATTTACAATACTTTTAATACATTTTGATGTTTTATGTTTATTAAGTCAGCTGTCCTCGTTAGTAACCTACAACTAGTTGTCCACAGTTAGATGTACAGAAATAAATCGATAAATATTATCTTGAATCAATCCACGACCTAGTGTATACGTATCTCAGTATTGATCACAACTCAAACTATATATATATTTTGGAATCAACCTCAACCCTGTATAGCTAACTCCAACATTCACATATAGAGTGTCTATGGTTGAGAGAGATCAATTAGATGAAGAAAATTGAAGAATGAAAGTGTTTGTAGGTGTTTTTGGTCGTTGGTGTATGGATTAGATATAAAGGATATGCAATTTTGTTTTCATGTAAATAAGTCATGAATGATTACTCATATTTTTGTAATTTTATGAGATATTTCATGCTAGTTGCCAAATGATGGTTCCCACATGTGTTAGGTGACTCACATGGGCTGCTAAGAGCTGATCATTGGAGTGTATATACCAATAGTACATACATCTAAAAGCTGTGTATTGTACGAGTACGAATACGGGTGCATACGAGTAGAATTGTTGATGAAACTGAACGAGGATGTAATTGTAAGCATTTTTTTTTAAGTAGAAGTATTTTGATAAGTGTCTTGAAGTCTTTCAAAAGTGTATGAATACATATTAAAACACTACATGTATATACATTTTAACTGAGTCGTTAAGTCATCGTTAGTCGTTACATGTAAGTGTTGTTTTGAAACCTTTAGGTTAACGATCTTGTTAAGTGTTGTTAACCCAATGTTTATAATATCAAATAAGATTTTAAATTATTATATTATCATGATATTATGATGTATAAATATCTCTTAATATGATATATATACATTAAATGTCGTTACAACGATAATCGTTACATATATGTCTCGTTTCAAAATCATTAAGTTAGTAGTCTTGTTTTTACATATGTAGTTCATTGTTAATATACTTAATGATATGTTTACTTATCATAATATCATGTTAACTATATATATATATATATATATATATATATATATATATATATATATATATATATATATATATATATATATATATATATATATCCATATATATGTCATCATATAGTTTTTACAAGTTTTAACGTTCGTGAATCACCGGTCAACTTGGGTGGTCAATTGTCTATATGAAACCTATTTCAATTAATCAAGTCTTAACAAGTTTGATTGCTTAACATGTTGGAAACACTTAATCATGTAAATAACAATTTCATTTAATATATATATATAAACATGGAAAAGTTCGGGTCACTACACCTATAGGTTTTGAGAAGCAACTTCAAGTGAAAGCTAATGGTACATGGTACTTTGGCAACAGAATTTGGGTTCCTCACTTCAGAAATCTCCGCGAACTAGTCTTGGATGAAGCACATAAGACTAGGTACTCTATTCATCCCGGTTCCAGTAAGATGTATCACGATGTGAAGCAATTCTACTGGTGGCCTAATATGAAAGCCGACATTGCTACTTGTATTAGCAAGTATCTCTCATATTTGAAAGTCAAGGCCGAATATCAAAAGCCTTCTGGTCTATTGACACAACCTGGTATTCCGCAGTGGAAGTGGGAGTGCATCACTATGGACTTTGTTACTAAGTTACCTAAGACTTCGAACGGTAACGATACTATTTGGGTCGTAGTTGATCGTCTTACTAAATCTGCACATTTCATACCGATCAAGAAAATCGACAAGATGGAGAAATTATCACAGCTTTATATTAAAGAAATTGTCTCACGTCATGGAGTTCCTATCTCGATTATTTCTGATCGCGACAGTCGATTCGTTTCAAGATTCTGGAAAACTTTACAATCTGCTCTTGGAACTCAACTCGACATGAGTACAACCTATCATCCGCAACCTGATGGTCAGAGTGAACGAACTATCCAAACCATAGAAGATATGCTACGTGCTTGTGCAATCGATTTCGGCAAAGGTTGGTATAGACATCTACCTTTGGTTGAATTTTCTTACAACAACAGTTATCACTCCAAGCATTAAAGCTGCACCTTTTGAAGCTTTATATGGACGGAAATGTAGATCCCCTTTGTGTTGGGACGAAATCAAGGACATACATTTAACTAGTTCTGAAATCATTCATGAAACTACTGAAAAGATCGCCCAGATTAAGCAACGATTAGAAACTGCCCGTAGCCGACAAAAGAGCTATGCCGATAAGAAACGAAAGGATATAGAATACCAAGTTGGAGATAAAGTCATGTTGAAAGTATCCCCTTGGAAAGGTGTTATCCGTTTCGGTAAGCGAAGCAAACTCAGTCCACGATATGTTGGACCTTTCACGATCACTCAAAGAGTCGGTCCCGTGGCGTACCGATTAGAACTACCAACTGAACTTAGCCAAGTACATGATGTATTTCATGTCTCGAATCTTAAAAGGTGTCTTGCTGATGACACACTTGTTATTCCTTTGGATGATATCCGCATTGATGAACAAATGCACTTCGTTGAAGAACCTATAGAAATCATGGAAGGAGAGGTCAAACAAACGCGTAAAAGCAACATACCTATCATTAAAGTCCGTTGAAATTCGCGTAGAGGCCCCGAATATACCTGGGAACACAACGACCAAATGATACGGAAATATCCTCATCTCTTCTCAACTGCTGATGCAAACGAGAAATCTACTTAAAACTTCGGGACGAAGTTTCTAATAACGGGGAGGTACTATAACGACCCTCATTTTTACATTCTATATTTTTCCAATATTAAATGCCCAAATAATATAATTAAAACTTAATGATTATACTTTAATCAACAATTGCTAAGTGTTAAGATTTATAAAACATATTAATTAAGTTTGTGCAATAATTGACAAGTCAATAAAAGATAAAAATAATAAAACTGTTAGTCAACACTCACTGCTAATTAAAATTTATGCATTTATGTAATATTATAACAAATAACCTATAAGTAATAAATAAAAAGTGACATTTATATAAATAATAAAACAATTGGGAACTAAATAAAAAATATATATATACAAGTCATGAATTAGTAAAAAGAAAATAATACTTATCATGTAGTAAATGTAAAAATAATAATAAAAATAATAATAATAATAATAATAATAATAATAATAATAATAATAATAATAATAATAATAATAATAATAATAATAATAAGACTAAAGAATCTTAAACAATTACATCCTAATATTGACTAAAAATATATATATATATATATATATATATATATATATATATATATATATATATATATATATATATATATATATATATATATATATATATATTATATATAAACTAGTACCACCTATTGTTGACTAAAAATTATAAAATAAAATAAAATCATTAATTAGAACATCCTTATGTTGACTAACACTCTAATACTTGCACTATATAAATACCCCTAGACTCCTAGTTTCTCATTCACAAATCACACCAAAATCCTCTCTCAAAAACAATCTCTCCCTCTCCCTCTCTTATGATATTCGGATCTTCAAGCTTGTTCTTCGTGTTCATCAAGATTTTCAAGCGTGTTCTTCATTATTTGAGTTATTTGATCTTCATCACCAAGTTTTCTTCTTGTTTCTTGTTAATCTTCATCATCATTAACAAGGTATGATCCAAAATCTTAAAACTTTTAAATCTTTCTTTCAATTCATGTTTATATTCATAAACATATTCGTGCATGATCTTAACATTCATATTATTTAGATCCTCAAAACCCTAAACCCTAATCATTAAAATACTACTTTAATTAACTAACCCTAATTAATGAAACCCTAATACTACTTATACTATTAATTAACATATATACACTATTACTATTACTAACACCTATAACCTACTACTTATATTATAACACATAAAAACATTTTGGGATATGTATTAGAGATGTATAGATCTTCGAACTTTCTTGACGAATGGTTTCTACGAAACTCTAGGCGGAAGGGTTTGGATTTCCTATTTAAAGGATCCTATAGCTCAAGCCCCTAGACCTGAAATGGCCATTCGAAGGGAAAGGGGTGATTGGAAGCTTATCTAATACGGCAAGTATCCAAAAATGGAAAACACTCTTAAAGTAGAAACTTTCTAGTTATAGAAACTTACTAAGATAAGAAATCTACTAAAAGTGAAAACTTTCTAAAAATAGAAACTTACTAGGAAAGGAAACTTAGTAAAACGAACTATACTTACAACACTATTGTAACATCCTCAATCGGGCCTAGTTGTAAGATTACTATTTTGCCCTTAAGTTTGTATTGCGTTATTATATGCTTTTATTTCTATTTAATATTTATTATTATTTAATAATGTGGTTAGGACCAGTTTGTAACAAGGGTCACAGAACAGGTTTATTTATTTAATTTGGACTTCGTTTGGGTCTCCAAATGATGTACGAAAGAAATCAGATAACTGATAAATACCCGTGTGTCACACAGTATGGGAATTATCCACAATTAAGTGACTAGTCTGTGTTCTTTCTTTCCATTTCTAGACTCTTCTTCCCAAACACTCCCGTACCTTCCCTTCCACCTACAATCAAACCCTAATCCTTAATCTTTAGCTAGAGCTCAAATTGTTCATATCTTTGTGTTCCTTGTGATTCACTGATTCTTTTAAGGTAAGAATCACAAGCTTCCATGCTCTAATCTTTGAGAAATTTAAGGTTTTGTGTTAGTTTTGTAAAAAGCTTGAATTTGTGTCAAAACAAGTGATTTAAGTGTTGTTAGGGTCAAATTGTTGTGGGTTTTGAGTCTATAACAAGTAGTGAACAAGTTGTGGTTTTTGGTGTTTAAAACGAGCTCTAGATCGAGATTTGAGGATTTCATCGTGAAGTCCGTAGCCTTTGTTCAGTTTCTGATGAAGATGAACACACTCGGTCGACTGTCGGTCGACAGTCGGCCGACTGAGGGTTGAACCGACCGATTGACGAAGACAACCGACCGACTGTTGAGTGAACTGACCGACTGAGATTTACCTTCGGTCGATTGATGTAATACCAAATGAATCGACCGACTGGGAAGATCAGTCGACCGGTTGTGTCGACAGTCGACCGACTATAAGAGTCAATCGACCGACTGAGTGTCCAGGGAAGAATATTTTACCTAAGTTTTGATTTTTAGCCGTTATGCTGCCCGTTTGTATTTTGGTGTTTAGGATGTAAGTTTTGAAAGTGCATAAGTGTTAAGCAGAAAATTTTTAGCGGACAGTTTTCTGACAAAATTTTCCGTATTGTGTTATTTGGTGTTTATGCACATAAACTAACTCGTGTATATGTATTTCTTAGGAGAAAAGGAGAAAGAGAAGGTTCAGTGATTAGATAGCTGAACACCTTCTCGTTTGCTGGTATTTGGTGAGTGGGACTAACTGGAGAATATAGTATATAGAAGCATGTTATATTATGATTTCCATACTTGTTAGATATACTTATTGTTGTGGTTAGTTAGTTCTTGTGATGACTGCATGTTAGTTGATGCTTGTCTGCTGGAGCCCAGTGCATCCCTATTGTGTGGTAGCCTCGGTAGGAGAGATCAACCTGCGGGTTGGGTTCCTCTGTGGTAGCCTAGACAGCCGTGGTGTATATATATGTGAATGACGCGTCCGTCGCGTGTGGATTATGTATATACATACGGTGGTGGAGGAACTTCTGGTAAGCCCCAGTCCGATCAGCTGGTGGTTAATGGTTTGGTCGAGCCGCCAGAGTCTCTGTAGACGGCACTTGGGTGATGTTTGTGTGTTAGACTATTGTGACATGATTAGTATAACACTTATGTATGCTATGGTCTATAGTTAGTCGTACTCACTTAGCTTCGTGCTAATTCCCCTCCATCTCCTCCCTGCAGGTTGTTAGCTTTTGTAGATAGTGCTTTTGGGAGAAGACGGGCATGATGATGTTATGTTTGACAGGGTTAACTCTGATGTGGTCTTTTATAGTTTGAACTATGTTCTTTTCAAAACTTAATGTATTTACGTCTTTTCCAGTTACGTATGGAATTTGTTGTAATGACACGTGACATCGGTTTGTATAAATGTTGATATCTTATTTAAATAATATAATGCTTCCGCCACGTACGTTTAAAAAAAAAATTTAGCGGTGCCTCAAGTTGGTATCAGGGCTTAGTTTGGCAGCATGCGCATTATGATCTAAATGTCATGTTCGCAAACTTAGAAGAGTCATGTCAAACATAACATGCTGGGGATGGGTTAAGTGAGTATTAGGACAGGATATGTGTTAGTTGTTAGTACTAACAGAATTTATACTAAGCTTTGGTGTGAGTGTTTTGGTAGTGCAGTAATGACAGATAATCAAGCAACCGCTACTGGCCCTACTGTCCCTGGAACTGGTACTTTTAGAGCCCCTGACGAAGATGGACATGTGTCTTCAGAAGAAGAAACCTCTCAAGAAGTAATAGAACTTCAAAGTCGGTTATTAGAAGCTCAGGAGAAAATTAAGGAATTGGAAAAAGAACGAGCGCAATGGAACCCTAATACCACTGCGTTAAACACAACTTTTCCTTCAAACCTTTATAATCAAGCCGGTGGCAGTTCCCAATCGTAGTTTCCACAAAATACCTATCAAAACTATCAAATGCCATTTCCGTGTAACCATACTTTTCCTAATCAAATGATGTACCCATTTCAAGTCCCTGAGACCAGAAGGAAGTGTACCTATAAACAGTTTATGGACTGCAAACCTCCTGAGTACATTGGACACACAAACCCTATGATGACCCTCAATTGGCTAAGAGAAGTGGAGAAGGCGTTAAAAGCATGTTTTTGTGAGCCAGAATCCATGGTGTTATTTGCTAGTAGGCTTCTCAAAGGTGAAGCAATGGAATGGTGGGACTCTATCACTGCATATTTACCTAAAGAACAGATCGGTCAAATTACCTGGGAACAATTTGCTGCTAAAGTTCGTGAGTAGTATTATTTTGAGTATGAGATGGAAAGATTGAAAACCGAGTTTCTAAGTATGAAGATGACAGAAAGTATGACGATTGATGAGGTTTTCAGAGATTTCACATCTAAGTTAAGGTTCGTTCAACAGTGGGTACCAACTGAGAAAGATAATATTCAGCATTTTATGCGGGTGATTAAGCCAGAATATAGAACAGTTGCCAGATTTGCAACCACGTTGGCACAGGCTCATGAGATGGCGAAGATTACTGAAGGTGATATAATGGCAGCAAAAAGAGAAAGTTCGAGAAGTGGATCTTTTTGGGGTAAATCATTTCACACCCCGTCCTAATCCATCCGGACGAAGTCCATATTGATTATAAACGATTCATAATAGTTGATTACATCGCGAGGTACTTGACCTCTAAATGATACATTTTATAAACATTGCATTCGTTTTTAAAAGACAATCTTTCATTTCATTGAAAGTTGACAGGTATGCATACCATTTTATAATATCCAAAATATAAATGACCTAATCTGTCATTTACTTAATAATAATCTCTAATGAACTTCAACGACTCGAATGCAACGTCTTTTGAAATATGTCATGAATGACTCCCAGTAATATACTTAAAATGAGCTAATGCACAGTGGAAGATTTCTTTCAAACCTGAGAATAAACATGCTTTCAAGTGTCAACTAAAAGGTTGGTGAGTTCATTAGTTTATAGTAATCATTTCATTTTCATCATTTTAATAGACCACAAGATTTTAAATATTATAAAATGTGCAGAAGTCCCATTCCAACTGCACAAACAAAATATCATTCATATGAAGAACACCTGGTGAGTATTCAAAATATAATAGTAACCATCTGTGTCGGTCTTTCACCCCACGGCTAAATACATGTGCCTTCAAAATATAGAACCTCTGTGCCGGTCTTTACACCCCACGGCTGAACACATGTATATAAAATATAGACCAACCGGTGCCAAAATGTTATAAATAATAAACCATTAATATCAACCAACCATCTCATAGCAGGCATTTCGCATCGTACTAGAAATAAAAATCATTCATATCAACCCCAATCCCAGATAATTCTATCATAGAATGCAGTTAAGGTACTTGTATCTATTGCGTCAAATATTTAATAAAGCGCATGATTTCTCAGTCCCAAAAATATATATTGCAAAAGCATTTAAAAAGGGAGCAAATAAAACTCACCATACTGTATTTTGTAGTAAAAATACATATGACGTCATTAACAAGAGTAGGGTTGACCTCGGATTCACGAACCTATATCATTTATTTATATATTAACACATAATTGTAATCAAATAAGTTTATATCTATGTAAATTTGTTAGTTAAATCATTTTTATATTAATAGTCTACATGTTTCTTATATTCATTTTATCCAAGTAAAAATGTAAATTTTGTTATGTTAGATGTATTAAATATATTTTTGTATATATTTAAATATTATTTGTTTTGTTAAAATTATAATAATACTAAAATAATATTAGTAATGGTAAAAATAGTAATAATGATAATAGAGTTAGAAATGATACTTAACGATAAAAAATGGTAATTTAAATAAAAATGATACATTTAATAAAAATGTTAATTTTAATAATAATGAATACTAATATTTATATTTTTAATATTTGTAATATCATAATAATAATAATAATTACTAATAACAATAATAATAATAATAATAATAATAATAATAATAATAATAATAATAATAATAATAATAATAAAAATAATAATAATAATAATAATAATAATAATAATAATAATAATAATAATAATAATATATTAACCAAATAATAATAATCATAATAATAATAATAATATAGGAATAATAATAAAAGTGCTACCTCAAGAAAAGGCTCAAAAAGGAAATATAACGCAAGCTGCTCGGACTCGAACCCGCGACCTCTCGCATAACCACAAACACCCTAAACCATCAGGCTGTTGCCTGTTTTCCGAAATAAACCCAGACTTATTTGTATTAAATCCTTATTAATCTGACCCATCTTCCTTTTGGCCCAACTCCCCTATCCGGTCCAACATCAGACACTAGTCTCAGCCCAATAGAAAATTACGGCCCAACAGCTTCTTTTGAAATTAAAAAGAATATTGCAGTGGCCTGGGTTCGAACCCAGGACCTTCTGTTTCCCAAGCACACTCCCATACCATTCCTCTAATATTTCATTTCTGTTTTAATTTAAAGATTAAATTTAATAAACCGAATTTTGTGTTTCTTCTTTCTTTCAAAGATTACACAGACCCGTTCCCTTTCATACATCATCATTTCTTCATCTATTATCTAAACATCATCATAATTATTTATCATCATCATCTTAAAATTATATTCAACCTAATCATAACCATATTCTTCATCATACATCATATTATCTATTAACGATTATCCTTCTCCCCTCATCATAATCTAATCATCATATAATAAGTTATTATTATAGTTTCACATCTATTATTTTCTCAATCATAATTGCTAATCCTTGTATCAATTCACCAAACACAAACGTTCGTTCCTTAATTGGGTTAATGTAATTCGGATGACCCATCAGGTTGTGACAGTCCACAACGTTAACTAAAGCCCGGCCCAACTAGTACATCCGATCCAAAAGAAAAAGATGACTTTGTGTTTAATAATCTTAATCGGTCCTAAGAGAAAAAAAAGAAAGAAAGAAAACGTGTTCACCATAATTATATACGGCCACAGGAAATTCGAAGTTGTTGACTCCACTTGCTGGATTCGTGACATAGTAGAAACAACACAAACAGTTGCATCAATGAGTTGGCCATCGGCACATTGTTTATGGAGTGATACTAGTAGACATATTATCATACAATATGTGGGATCCTCCTTCCATAAAAAAAAAAATCAATCATGAATGAGTTGTAGTCAAACAATGCAAATCGACTTTTTATTAAGTTAATTGTATCGGTGGATTCCACCTCACTTTGTCCCAGAAGCATCTCATAATTCTTGACTCTTATAAAGTATCTATCTTATATCCAAGTTAACTGTCACCCTATCCTATTCCCCCATTTCGTTAAATTGTTCAATAAAAGAAATATGGTTAGCAGTAGTAGAAAACATATTTGTAGCAGAAGGAAAGGAAAAACGGAAGGGGTTTTTGAAGTAGTTTTGGTTGTTCTTGACCCTTGAGCAGAAACAGGCAAGAGGGGGAAAAAAATGGTGACTTGGGTGTTGTCTGGTTATCGGGAAAACAGAAGGTAACGGCACAATAGCAGCTGTAGTAGTCGACTTGCAGAAAGAAAAAAAAATATGGAAATGATTTATAGCTGCATCAGAAACATGAACTATAACAAAGGTGTGTTGGGTTTGTTTAATCGTGTGTTTTCCTCAAACAGAAGTAGTAAACAGATACATGAGTAGACAGTAGGGTTTTCGAATAATATTAAAGATATTGGTGATGATCATGGTGGTTTACGAAATGAGTATAAAACGGGTTAGTTATTGTATTCGAATAGAAGTGGTGATGGTTCTTGGAGATGAATCACGATGGTGATTATTCAATCAAGGATGTGGTTTGAAAGTGTTTGTAGGGTGATAACTTTGGGGATGGAGTTGGTGTGCATGTTTTATGGTGTTGTTATATTGATCAACAAACAAGGAAGGTAAACGGAAATAGAGAGCATGGAATTGTGAATAAAACTGAATTTGTATTTTTTTTTGTTTGATTCTTTTTATCGAGTTATATCAGGTAATGAAGGGATAAATGTTGACAAGGACGTGTAACAAATTGAATGTGATGGCTAACAATATTTGTTGTTAGCTGTTGTCCTTTGATTCTCACAGACAAGAAAACAAGAATGGAGAAAGGAAAAGAAATTTAATTTACGCTAGTATCCAGGATTAAGACAGGAAGCAAACTTGATAAAGTTTGATTGTGATATCAAACAGAATTTGGATTACATTGAGATTAGCTTCAACAATTTAAAACAATAAGTACCAATCAAATACAGTTGAAAATGATTTACATCTGATTTTGATTCTTGTAATTATAAATACATATTTCTATGGCTTATTACAATAATGTTGATCTATTTAATGTATTTTCATATATCAGTATATATATATCGTATGTATATCTGTATTATAATTAATCCTATTAATTATTTGTAATTATAATAATAATACACTTAATATTATAACTAATAATAATAATAACATAATAGTAGTAATAATAATATTATTATTAATGATAATAATAATTATAGAGTTTATAATAATAATAATAATATTATTATTAGTATTAATTATAATAATACTATTATTATTAATAATAATATTAATGTATATATATCACAATTTATATATAACATTAACTATGTATGGAAATCATATTTACATATAGATTTATTTTAAACACAACTTTATTGTTTTATATAATATTTTACTTATTCAATTAAATTGATTAATTTGTTTTCTATTACTTAAAATTATTATATATACTTATATTTATATTTACATATTCATTTACACACAATTGTTCGTGAATCCTTGGGAATAGTCGAAGGTCAATTGAATATATGAAACAGTTCAACATTTTTGTGATTCAACATTATAGACTTTGCTTATCGTGTCGGAAACATATAAAGATTAAAGTTTAAATTTGGTCGGAAATTCCCGGGTCATCACAGTACCTACCCGTTAAAGAAATTTCGTCCCCGAAATTTGATAGAGGTCATCATGGATAACAATAAGAATATTTTCATGACAAATATGAGTTAATAAATAGAGTTTTATCATCATTGAGTAATATGAATAAAACTATTTGATTTTGTGAAGAGTACAAGTGAAGCTATCACCAAAGAGTGAAATGAGTAGGTATAGATTCGTCATATCTTTTGATGTAGATACGATTGATTTCCAAGTTTAAGAGGTTTGGAGAAAATATTCGTAATAAGATTTGATTCTTCGGTAATCAAGGGAATTAGGATCCGCTTTAAATGCGATCATCTATTTTGATTTCTCTGTTGGATATCTTACTATATATCCACCCTCTTCATTTCCTTTATATTTTGGAGTTCCATCCTTTTGTCTCCTCTTCCCGACTTCAAGTCAAGCGAATAATGGTCCGGAATTCGT
This sequence comes from Rutidosis leptorrhynchoides, assembly GCF_046630445.1. Lineage (NCBI taxonomy): Eukaryota > Viridiplantae > Streptophyta > Magnoliopsida > Asterales > Asteraceae > Rutidosis > Rutidosis leptorrhynchoides. Next base: position 79,560,778 of record NC_092337.1, on the reverse strand, counting down.
AGGTATGGATTTTGAGATGAACATAGTTAATGTTATAAGAAAGAAATCGTAATGATACGATCTTGATTTGTCAAATTACCAGAATTCAATAGAAAAGATAGAACTATCAGGAAGATATGTTCTTGATATGTTTGGAGATTGAGTAGAATGTAAGAGTCGTGTAAATGGCACATGATGACGGTATGTTCTGTGAATCATCACATTCCATTAGAAACTCAGCATGAATTACTGTAATATAATCACGTTGATCAAGTGTCATTATATTATACTAATTCATGCATCAGTTCCCAACACTACTTCAAAAACATTCATATTTTAAATTCGAGGGTTCGTCGAATATAGAAACTAACACAGTTTCCTTTTATGATATAATACAGATAGCGGAGAGAGATAATTAATATCGAACGAGAATATTTATGAAGATATCTTCAGAAATATTGAGGATATTAATAAAGAAATGTATGATGATATCTTAGGATTTCAGAATCAAATTGTGATGAAGAAATTCATTCACGATGATTTAGAGTGTTTAAGGAGTAAGGCATTCGCTAAAGATTTCATCAGAAATAGAATCATCTGGATTCTTTATGTACAAGTTTAGTCCTTGTAATTTGTTCAGAGTCTCCTTCATGGTTTGTTCAATCCGGTTTCCAGTTCCAACCTTTCTGAGCTTTGCCAATATACTATTCTTTATCTTTATACCTTCGACGGTTAAGGTCGTGTACAGTTTTTGCTGCTGTACTCAGCTTGTACAGCTTTTGCTGCTATATTCAGCTTTTTCAGAATTTGGAGTATTGATTTGTAGACTGGGTGCTTTTCAAAATTTCAGAGTATAAGATCATAATTCTAAGAGATAAATGTTATATATGTACATATAACTGTTGATGTAGAAACACTGCGAGATTCGAAATACTGATTGTTAATTCTCGGTAATTGATATGACAACTCTCGTTATAAGATGAAGATAAGTATATGATAGGGTTTTAATGAACAAATATAATGATTTTTCGGAGAGACTTAAGTCAATGAATAGTGAAGTTGTTGGTAAGTTTAATGCTAATATGGTGGAATATAAATGGTCCCCAGGTAACGATGATGAAGGGGTAATATTTATAATAGGTTTTATTTGAATAAATAACTTGAAGTTGATTTGCTGGAGCTGTCACAAAATTGGCTAATTTGAAAAGAAATTGCGTTGTTATTTTCAAAAATAACAATGCCAAAGAAGCTAGCACAGATACGTGTTAAACATTTATACGGGTTCCGAAAATTTTTCAGGTGCATAACTATATGCGTAAATCTTTTCTTCCGTAGATAAAGTGCGGTTGATTTATCCTCCCGATTGAGGTATTTTCAAGAATTACAAAAGGTTTGAACGCAGATTGTAATCATCAAGATACAAATGAGGTTTAAGATGAAAATCAAGTGGCAAACTTGAAGTATTGTTTAGTTTCATATGTTATAATCAATATTTTAATTCATTTTAATTGTTCACTGTTGGTAGTCCTCAGTTGATTAGTCCACAGTTAGCTAGGATTTTGTTAGCGTGGATTCTTAACAAAATTTCTCATAGTTAATTTGTTTGTTTCTAACAAATTTTATTCCGTCAAATGTTTTCTTCATTATGCCACTTGTTGGATTCTGATAGGTCAAAACCCAAATATGAAATTTGAATGGAAATGGTTATTCTGTGGTGAACGGATTTATATATCTGTGGATGTAAGTAGGATAGGAAATGACTGTTGAATCAGATTTGAAGAATGTACAGTGTAACTCATTAATGTGAAATCTTAAATATTCTTCTGGTATTACCTACCCGTTAAAATATTTTCATCATTAACAGTTTGTACGAAAGAATTTTTGATCACAATCTTAATGAAAATATATATACATATATATTTGCTTCAGATGTAATTATGGATTTACTGAGTCAATATAATATTAGACTCATTTGATTTTCGATTTGAGCTAGAATAAGTAATCTCTAAAACTATAAGGAACTACATATTCTTCACAGAATATTAATGATGTCATGGATCAATACTTCATCGTTCATTGTTATTGGTACTCCTTGGTATCTATGATGCGTATGATGTTGATGTTCGTGGGACAGATTATGATGTTGAGGCGTGTGATGCGGATGTGATTGTTGGTGGTGGTAATTGAAATGTCCCGTTCTTATTGATTAAAAACGTTCCATATTAATTGATTTCGTTGCGAGGTTTTGACCTCTATATGAGACGTTTTTCAAAGACTGCATTCATTTTTAAAACAAACCATAACCTTTATTTCATAAATAAAGGTTTAAAAAGCTTTACGTAGATTATCAAATAATGATAATCTAAAATATCCTGTTTACACACGACCATTACATAATGGTTTACAATACAAATATGTTACATCGAAATCAGTTTCTTGAATGCAGTTTTTACACAATATCATACAAACATGGACTCCAAATCTTGTCCTTATTTTAGTATGTAACAGCGGAAGCTCTTAATATTCACCTGAGAATAAACATGCTTTAAACGTCAACAAAAATGTTGGTGAGTTATAGGTTTAACCTATATATATCAAATCGTAACAATAGACCACAAGATTTCATATTTCAATACACATCCCATACATAGAGATAAAAATCATTCATATGGTGAACACCTGGTAACCGACAATAACAAGATGCATATGTAAGAATATCCCCATCATTCCGGGACACCCTTCGGATATGATATAAATTTCGAAGTACTAAAGCATCCGGTACTTTGGATGGGGTTTGTTAGGCCCAATAGATCTATCTTTAGGATTCGCGTCAATTAGGGTGTCTGTTCCCTAATTCTTAGATTACCAGACTTAATAAAAAGGGGCATATTCGATTTCGATAATTCAACCATAGAATGTAGTTTCACGTACTTGTGTCTATTTTGTAAATCATTTATAAAACCTGCATGTATTCTCATCCCAAAAATATTAGATTTTAAAAGTGGGACTATAACTCACTTTCACAGATTTTTACTTCGTCGGGAAGTAAGACTTGGCCACTGTTGATTCACGAACCTATAACAATATATACATATATATTAAAGTATGTTCAAAATATATTTACAACACTTTTAATATATTTTGATGTTTTAAGTTTATTAAGTCAGCTGTCCTCGTTAGTAACCTATAACTAGTTGTCCACAGTTAGATGTACAGAAATAAATCGATAAATATTATCTTGAATCAATCCACGACCCAGTGTATACGTATCTCAGTATTGATCACAACTCAAACTATATATATTTTGGAATCAACCTCAACCCTGTATAGCTAACTCCAACATTCACATATAGAGTGTCTATGGTTGTTCCGAAATATATATAGATGTGTCGACATGATAGGTCGAAACATTGTATACGTGTCTATGGTATCTCAAGATTACATAATATACAATACAAGTTGATTAAGTTATGGTTGGAATAGATTTGTTACCAATTTTCACGTAGCTAAAATGAGAAAAATTATCCAATCTTGTTTTACCCATAACTTCTTCATTTTAAATCCGTTTTGAGTGAATCAAATTTCTATGGTTTCATATTGAACTCTATTTTATGAATCTAAACAGAAAAAGTATAGGTTTATAGTCGGAAAAATAAGTTACAAGTCGTTTTTGTAAAGGTAGTCATTTCAGTCGAAAGAACGACGTCTAGATGACCATTTTAGAAAACATACTTCCACTTTGAGTTTAACCATAATTTTTGGATATAGTTTCATGTTCATAATAAAAATCATTTTCTCAGAATAACAAATTTTAAATCAAAGTTTATCATAGTTTTTAATTAACTAACCCAAAACAGCCCGCGGTGTTACTACGACGGCGTAAATCCGGTTTTACGGTGTTTTTCGTGTTTCCAGGTTTTAAATCATTAAGTTAGCATATCATATAGATATAGAACATGTGTTTAGTTGATTTTAAAAGTCAAGTTAGAAGGATTAACTTTTATTTGCGAACAAGTTTAGAATTAACTAAACTATGTTCTAGTGATTACAAGTTTAAACCTTCGAATAAGATAGCTTTATATGTATGAATCGAATGATGTTATGAACATCATTACTACCTTAAGTTCCTTGGATGAACCTACTGGAAAATAGAAAAATGGATCTAGCTTCAATGGATCCTTGGATGGCTCAAAGTTCTTGAAGCAAAATCATGACACGAAAACAAGTTCAAGTAAGATCATCACTTGAAATAAGATTGTTATAGTTATAGAAATTGAACCAAAGTTTGAATATGATTATTACCTTGTATTAGAATGATAACCTACTGTAAGAAACAAAGATTTCTTGAGGTTGGATGATCACCTTACAAGATTGGAAGTGAGCTAGCAATCTTGAAAGTATTCTTGATTTTATGAAACTAGAACTTTTGGAATTTATGAAGAACACTTAGAACTTGAAGATAGAACTTGAGAGAGATCAATTAGATGAAGAAAATTGAAGAATGAAAGTGTTTGTAGGTGTTTTTGGTCGTTGGTGTATGGATTAGATATAAAGGATATGTAATTTTGTTTTCATGTAAATAAGTCATGAATGATTACTCATATTTTTGTAATTTTATGAGATATTTCATGCTAGTTGCCAAATGATGGTTCCCACATGTGTTAGGTGACTCACATGGGCTGCTAAGAGCTGATCATTGGAGTGTATATACCAATAGTACATACATCTAAAAGCTGTGTATTGTACGAGTATGAATACGGGTGCATACGAGTAGAATTGTTGATGAAACTGAACGAGGATGTAATTGTAAGCATTTTTTTTAAGTAGAAGTATTTTGATAAGTGTCTTGAAGTCTTTCAAAAGTGTATGAATACATATTAAAACACTACATGTATATACATTTTAACTGAGTCGTTAAGTCATCGTTAGTCGTTACATGTAAATGTTGTTTTGAAACCTTTAGGTTAACGATCTTGTTAAATGTTGTTAACCCAATGTTTATAATATCAAAAGAGATTTTAAACTATTATAATATCATGATATTATGATGTACGAATATCTCTTAATATGATATATATACATTAAATGTCGTTACAACGATAATCGTTACATATATGTCTCGTTTCAAAATCATTAAGTTAGTAGTCTTGTTTTTACATATGTAGTTCATTGTTAATATACTTAATGATATGTTTACATATCATAATATCATGTTAACTATATATATAACCATATATATGTCATCATATAGTTTTTACAAGTTTTAACGTTCGTGAATCACCGGTCAACTTGGGTGGTCAATTGTCTATATGAAACCTATTTCAATTAATCAAGTCTTAACAAGTTTGATTGCTTAACATGTTGGAAACATTTAATCATGTAAATATCAATCTCAATTAATATATATAAACATGGAAAAGTTCGGGTCACTACAGTACCTACCCGTTAAATAAATTTCGTCCCGAAATTTTAAGCTGTTGAAGGTGTTGACGAATCTTCTGGAAATAGATGCGGGTATTTCTTCTTCATCTGATCTTCACGCTCCCAGGTGAACTCGGGTCCTCTACGAGCATTCCATCGAACCTTAACAATTGGTATCTTGTTTTGCTTAAGTCTTTTAACCTCACGATCCATTATTTCGACGGGTTCTTCGATGAATTGAAGTTTTTCGTTGATTTGGATTTCATCTAACGGAATAGTGAGATCTTCTTTAGCAAAACATTTCTTCAAATTCGAGACGTGGAAAGTGTTATGTACAGCCGCGAGTTGTTGAGGTAACTCAAGTCGGTAAGCTACTGGTCCGACACGATCAATAATCTTGAATGGTCCAATATACCTTGGATTTAATTTCCCTCGTTTACCAAATCGAACAACGCCTTTCCAAGGTGCAACTTTAAGCATGACCATCTCTCCAATTTCAAATTCTATATCTTTTCTTTTAATGTCAGCGTAGCTCTTTTGTCGACTTTGGGCGGTTTTCAACCGTTGTTGAATTTGGATGATCTTCTCGGTAGTTTCTTGTATAATCTCCGGACCCGTAATCTGTCTATCCCCCACTTCACTCCAACAAATCAGAGACCTGCACTTTCTACCATAAAGTGCTTCAAACGGCGCCATCTCAATGCTTGAATGGTAGCTGTTGTTGTATTGGTGATTCTTATCACCGTTTTCCTCCCACTTTCTTTTGACTTGCTTCACATTGGCCTCTTCAGCAGTCTGTTCTTTAATTCTTTCTTCAATCTGGTTCACTAGTTTGTGAGCCATTCTACATGCCTGTTGTATGGAGGCGGGCTCGTGTGAACTTATATCTTCTTGGATTCTTTCCGGTAATCCTTTCACAAACGCGTCGATCTTCTCTTCCTCATCTTCGAACGCTCCCAGACACAATAGGCACAATTCTGTGAATCGTCTTTCATACGTGGTAATATCAAATCCTTGGGTTCGTAACCCTCTAAGTTCTGTCTTGAGCTTATTGACCTCGGTTCTGGGACGGTACTTCTCGTTCATCAAGTGCTTGAATGCTGACCACGGTAGTGCGTACGCATCGTCTTGTCCCACCTGCTCTAGATAGGTATTCCACCATGTTAACGCAGAACCTGTGAAGGTATGCGTAGCATACTTCACTTTGTCCTCTTCAGTACACTTACTTATGGCAAACACCGATTCGACCTTCTCGGTCCACCGTTTCAATCCGATCGGTCCTTCGGTTCCATCAAATTCCAAAGGTTTGCAGGCAGTGAATTCTTTGTAGGTGCATCCTACACGATTTCCTGTACTGCTAGATCCAAGGTTATTGTTGGTATGTAGCGCAGCCTGTACTGCGGCTATGTTTGAAGCTAGAAAAGTACGGAATTCCTCTTCATTCATATTCACGGTGTGTCGAGTAGTCGGTGCCATTTCCTTCAAAATAGTCAAATGGAACAAGTTAATCATACAGAATATTAAGAGTAGTTAATAGTATTTCGTAGCATAATATGAACTCATTTATAAAAGCTTTTTCTTCATATTAGCGTTTTATAAGTTTAAATTCGGGTAGTACCTACCCGTTAAGTTCATACTTAGTAGCTAATATACAATTCAACTACTACAATTCTATATGAAAAACTGATTATAATAATATTTCGCGTTCAAACTTTTATACAATATTTTACAAACTTACAATACCGCTTATTTTACATAAAGCATGAAATATAGCACACAATAACTTTGATACAAGATAGTTGTGAAGATAATTCTAGCTAGTACACAAGTCGTTCAGCAAAGGCAATAAAGACACGTAATTCATACGTCCAGAAACAAGTCATGCATTCTGGTTTTACTAGGACTACTTCCCATCCTTGGTCTTGTGCAACATAACCGTTATGGCCATTGATAAGACAGCGTGTTGTAACGTCGTCAAAGGGACGAGGGTTACGTAATGTCCAACAGTCCCGTAATAATCTAAAAACCTCATTTCTTACCCCAATTACCGACTCCGTCACTTGTGGAAACGTTTTGTTTAATAGTTGTAGCCCGATGTTCTTGTTCTCACTTTGGTGAGAAGCGAACATTACTAATCCGTAAGCATAACATGCTTCTTTATGTTGCATGTTAGCCGCTTTTTCTAAATCACGAAGTCCAATATTCGGATATATTGAGTCAAAATAATTTCTTAACCCGTTGCGTAAAATAGCATTTGGGTTCCCCGCAATATATGCGTCAAAGTAAACACATCGTAACTTATGGGTTTCCCAATGTGATATCCCCCATCTTTCAAACGAAAGTCTCTTATAAACCAAGACATTCTTGGAACGTTCTTCGAATGTCTTACAAACTGATCTCGCCTTAAATAGTTGTGCCGAGGAATTCTGGCCGACTCTAGACAAGATTTCATCAATCATGTCTCCGGGTAGGTCTCTTAAAATATTGGGTTGTCTATCCATTTTGTGTTTTTAAACTGTAAAATAGACAAGAGTTAGATTCATAAAAAAATACTTATTAATACCAGCAATTTTTACATATATCATAAAGCATAAGAACACTATATTACATATATTACATTACACGAATACAACTATCTTATTCCGACTCGCTCGTTTCTTCTTCTTCGGTTTTGGTTCGTTTTGCCAAGTTTCTAGGGATATATGATGTTCCCCTAATACGAGCTGTCGTTGTCCACATTGGTTTAGAAAAACCTGGTGGTTTAGAGGTTCCCGGGTCATTGTTACAACTTAAGGACTTCGGGCGTTAACGATACATATAAAGTTCATCGGGGTTGGAATTAGATTTCTCTATTTTTATGCCCTTTCCCTTATTATTTTCTTTTTCCTTTTTAAATTCAGTTGGGGTAATTTCTATAACATCATCGGAATTCTCGTCGGAATCCGATTCATCGGAGAATTGGTAATCCTCCCAATATTTTGCTTCCTTGGCGGAAACACCATTGACTATAATTAACCTTGGTCGGTTGGTTGAGGATTTTCTTTTACTTAACCGTTTTATTATTTCCCCCACCGGTTCTATTTCTTCATCCGGTTCCGATTCTTCTTCCGGTTCCGATTCTTCTTCCGGTTCCGACTCTTCTTCCGGTTCCTCTTCGGGAACTTGTGAATCAGTCCACGAATCATTCCAATTTACATTTGACTCTTCATTATTATTAGGTGAGTCAATGGGACTTGTTCTAGAGGTAGACATCTATCACATAATATCAAACGCGTTAAGAGATTAATATATCACATAATATTCACATGTTAAAAATATATAGTCTCCAACAAAATTTGTTAAGCAATCATTTTTCAAGTAAACACGGTCGAAGTTCAGACTCACTAATGCATCCTAACAAACTCGATAAGACACACTAATGCAAAATTCTGGTTCTCTAAGACCAACGCTCGGATACCAACTGAAATGTCCCGTTCTTATTGATTAAAAACGTTCCATATTAATTGATTTCGTTGCGAGGTTTTGACCTCTATATGAGACGTTTTTCAAAGACTGCATTCATTTTTAAAACAAACCATAACCTTTATTTCATAAATAAAGGTTTAAAAAGCTTTACGTAGATTATCAAATAATGATAATCTAAAATATCCTGTTTACACACGACCATTACATAATGGTTTACAATACAAATATGTTACATCGAAATCAGTTTCTTGAATGCAGTTTTTACACAATATCATACAAACATGGACTCCAAATCTTGTCCTTATTTTAGTATGCAACAGCGGAAGCTCTTAATATTCACCTGAGAATAAACATGCTTTAAACGTCAACAAAAATGTTGGTGAGTTATAGGTTTAACCTATATATATCAAATCGTAAGAATAGACCACAAGATTTCATATTTCAATACACATCCCATACATAGAGATAAAAATCATTCATATGGTGAACACCTGGTAACCGACAATAACAAGATGCATATGTAAGAATATCCCCATCATTCCGGGACACCCTTCGGATATGATATAAATTTCGAAGTACTAAAGCATCCGGTACTTTGGATGGGGTTTGTTAGGCCCAATAGATCTATCTTTAGGATTCGCGTCAATTAGGGTGTCTGTTCCCTAATTCTTAGATTACCAGACTTAATAAAAAGGGGCATATTCGATTTCGATAATTCAACCATAGAATGTAGTTTCACGTACTTGTGTCTATTTTGTAAATCATTTATAAAACCTGCATGTATTCTCATCCCAAAAATATTAGATTTTAAAAGTGGGACTATAACTCACTTTCACAGATTTTTACTTCGTCGGGAAGTAAGACTTGGCCACTGTTGATTCACGAACCTATAACAATATATACATATATATTAAAGTATGTTCAAAATATATTTACAACACTTTTAATATATTTTGATGTTTTAAGTTTATTAAGTCAGCTGTCCTCGTTAGTAACCTATAACTAGTTGTCCACAGTTAGATGTACAGAAATAAATCGATAAATATTATCTTGAATCAATCCACGACCCAGTGTATACGTATCTCAGTATTGATCACAACTCAAACTATATATATTTTGGAATCAACCTCAACCCTGTATAGCTAACTCCAACATTCACATATAGAGTGTCTATGGTTGTTCCGAAATATATATAGATGTGTCGACATGATAGGTCGAAACATTGTATACGTGTCTATGGTATCTCAAGATTACATAATATACAATACAAGTTGATTAAGTTATGGTTGGAATAGATTTGTTACCAATTTTCACGTAGCTAAAATGAGAAAAATTATCCAATCTTGTTTTACCCATAACTTCTTCATTTTAAATCCGTTTTGAGTGAATCAAATTTCTATGGTTTCATATTGAACTCTATTTTATGAATCTAAACAGAAAAAGTATAGGTTTATAGTCGGAAAAATAAGTTACAAGTCGTTTTTGTAAAGGTAGTCATTTCAGTCGAAAGAACGACGTCTAGATGACCATTTTAGAAAACATACTTCCACTTTGAGTTTAACCATAATTTTTGGATATAGTTTCATGTTCATAATAAAAATCATTTTCTCAGAATAACAAATTTTAAATCAAAGTTTATCATAGTTTTTAATTAACTAACCCAAAACAGCCCGCGGTGTTACTACGACGGCGTAAATCCGGTTTTACGGTGTTTTTCGTGTTTCCAGGTTTTAAATCATTAAGTTAGCATATCATATAGATATAGAACATGTGTTTAGTTGATTTTAAAAGTCAAGTTAGAAGGATTAACTTTTATTTGCGAACAAGTTTAGAATTAACTAAACTATGTTCTAGTGATTACAAGTTTAAACCTTCGAATAAGATAGCTTTATATGTATGAATCGAATGATGTTATGAACATCATTACTACCTTAAGTTCCTTGGATGAACCTACTGGAAAATAGAAAAATGGATCTAGCTTCAATGGATCCTTGGATGGCTCAAAGTTCTTGAAGCAAAATCATGACACGAAAACAAGTTCAAGTAAGATCATCACTTGAAATAAGATTGTTATAGTTATAGAAATTGAACCAAAGTTTGAATATGATTATTACCTTGTATTAGAATGATAACCTACTGTAAGAAACAAAGATTTCTTGAGGTTGGATGATCACCTTACAAGATTGGAAGTGAGCTAGCAATCTTGAAAGTATTCTTGATTTTATGAAACTAGAACTTTTGGAATTTATGAAGAACACTTAGAACTTGAAGATAGAACTTGAGAGAGATCAATTAGATGAAGAAAATTGAAGAATGAAAGTGTTTGTAGGTGTTTTTGGTCGTTGGTGTATGGATTAGATATAAAGGATATGTAATTTTGTTTTCATGTAAATAAGTCATGAATGATTACTCATATTTTTGTAATTTTATGAGATATTTCATGCTAGTTGCCAAATGATGGTTCCCACATGTGTTAGGTGACTCACATGGGCTGCTAAGAGCTGATCATTGGAGTGTATATACCAATAGTACATACATCTAAAAGCTGTGTATTGTACGAGTACGAATACGGGTGCATACGAGTAGAATTGTTGATGAAACTGAACGAGGATGTAATTGTAAGCATTTTTGTTAAGTAGAAGTATTTTGATAAGTGTCTTGAAGTCTTTCAAAAGTGTATGAATACATATTAAAACACTACATGTATATACATTTTAACTGAGTCGTTAAGTCATCGTTAGTCGTTACATGTAAATGTTGTTTTGAAACCTTTAGGTTAACGATCTTGTTAAATGTTGTTAACCCAATGTTTATAATATCAAAAGAGATTTTAAACTATTATAATATCATGATATTATGATGTACGAATATCTCTTAATATGATATATATACATTAAATGTCGTTACAACGATAATCGTTACATATATGTCTCGTTTCAAAATCATTAAGTTAGTAGTCTTGTTTTTACATATGTAGTTCATTGTTAATATACTTAATGATATGTTTACATATCATAATATCATGTTAACTATATATATAACCATATATATGTCATCATATAGTTTTTACAAGTTTTAACGTTCGTGAATCACCGGTCAACTTGGGTGGTCAATTGTCTATATGAAACCTATTTCAATTAATCAAGTCTTAACAAGTTTGATTGCTTAACATGTTGGAAACATTTAATCATGTAAATATCAATCTCAATTAATATATATAAACATGGAAAAGTTCGGGTCACTACAGTAATGACACTGTTGATGTTGATGATGGTCGTACCGTTGATGCCAGTGATGCTATCGGTGCTTGTGGTATTGAGGCTTGCGATGTGGATGTTGTTGGTAGTACTGATGTTGTTGCTGTAGACGTAAGTCTATCTTCCAGATTGCGTACTGTACTTTCCAGAAACTCCATTCTTTCTTCAAACCTAGCACGAAGCTCTCCCACTTCTTCCACTAATCCTACTTGGTTAGTAGTCGAGAGTAGAGGTTGAATCACCAACATAATTCTATGAATGCATTCTTCGAGGCGAAATATTCGGGCAAAGAGTGTGAAAACGGTATTGTGAATTGGTTGACCGGTGAGCGCGTCCAGTTCTCCGATGTCGGGGGGTAAATTTGGTTCGTGGTAGGGTTCTCCTTCTTCATTTCTCCAGCGAGTGAGTATGTCTCGAACCCACCTCCATCTCCTCCAGAAAGAAGTGTAGTCGACCAGTTGAGGGACTTCGGTCACACTACTTTCAGAGTCTTCAGAATCGCCTTCAGAATTATATGAATTCAAATTTGGTATAGGATCCATCTTACACGTTCAGCTAAAGGATTTCCGATATGGAATGATTTTTGGATTCGAATGATATTCTAATTACATAGAATACCTATATATAGTCCAAAAGATTTCGTAGATTACGGAAGAATTTTTGGAAACTGTCAGGCAAAGCTTACAGTAACGAATATGCTAAGATATGAATTTTGTCTATACACTATTCATGTAATCAATGCAGTAACACGTCTTGAGACTAAGAATGATAGGCATAAAATTTTTTTTTTCCGACAAGAATTGACAAGCAAAACTTTTTGACATGCAGACCAGGTTCAAGTCCAGACTTATTAATATAACCTAACAACTACTAGGTCGAAGTCCAGACTTCACTAATGTATCCTAACAACTACCTGTTAGACACATTAATGCAGACCTGGTTCGCTAAGACCACCACTCTGATACCAACTTTCACACCCCGTCCTAATCCATCCGGACGAAATCCATATTAATTATAAATGATTCATAATAGTTGATTATATCGCGAGGTACTTGACCTCTAAATGATACATTTTATAAACATTGCATTCGTTTTTAAAAGACAATCTTTCATTTCATTGAAAGTTTACAGGTATGCATACCATTTCATAATATTCAAAATATAAATGACCTAATCTGTCATTTACTTAATAATAATCTCTAATGAACTTCAACGACTCGAATGCAACGTCTTTTGAAATATGTCATGAATGACTCCCAGTAATATCCTTAAAATGAGCTAATGCACAGCGAAAGATTTCTTTCAAACCTGAGAATAAACATGCTTTCAAGTGTCAACTAAAAGGTTGGTGAGTTCATTAGTTTATAGTAATCATTTCATTTTCATCATTTTAATAGACCACAAGATTTTAGATATTATAAAATGTGCAGAAGTCCCATTCCAACTGCACAAACAAAATATCATTCATATGAAGAACACCTGGTGAGGATTCAAAATATAATAGTAACCATCTGTGTCGGTCTTTCACCCCACAGCTAAATACATGTGCCTTCAAAATATAGAACCTCTGTGCCGGTCTTTACACCCCACGACTGAACACATGTATATAAAATATAGGCCAACCGGTGCCAAAATGTCATAAATAATAAACCATTAATATCAACCAACCATCTCATAGCAGGCATTTCGCATCGTACTAGAAATAAAAATCATTCATATCAACCCCAATCCCAGATAATTCTATCATAGAATGCAGTTAAGGTACTTGTGTCTATTGCGTCAAACATTTAATAAAGCGCATGTATTCTCAGTCCCAAAAATATATATTGCAAAATCATTTAAAAAGGGAGCAAATGAAACTCACCATACTGTATTTTGTAGTAAAAATACATATGACGTCATTAACAAGAGTAGGGTTGACCTCGGATTCACGAACCTATATAATTTATTTATATATTAACACATAATTGTAATCAAATAAGTTTATATCTATGTAAATTTGTTAGTTAAATCATTTTTATATTAATAGTCTACATGTTTCTTATATTCATTTTATACAAGTAAAAATGTAAATTTTGTTATGTTAGATGTATTAAATATATTTTTGTATATATTTAAATATTATTTGTTTTGTTAAAATTATAATAATACTAAAATAATATTAGTAATGGTAAAAATAGTAATAATGATAATAGAGTTAGAAATGATACTTAACGATAAAAAATGGTAATTTAAATAAAAATGATACATTTAATAAAAATGTTAATTTTAATAATAATGAATACTAATATTTATATTTTTAATATTTGTAATATCATAATAATAATAATAATTACTAATAACAATAATAATAATAATAATAATAATAATAATAATAATAAAAATAATAATAATAATAATAATAATAATAATAATAATAATAATAATAATATATTAACCAAATAATAATAATCATAATAATAATAATAATAATATAGGAATAATAATAAAAGTGCTACCTCAAGAAAAGGCTCAAAAAGGAAATATAACGCAAGCTGCTCGGACTCGAACCCGCGACCTCTCGCATAACCACAAACACCCTAAACCATCAGGCTGTTGCCTGTTTTCCGAAATAAACCCAGACTTATTTGTATTAAATCCTTATTAATCTGACCCATCTTCCTTTTGGCCCAACTCCCCTATCCGGTCCAATATCAGACACTAGTCTCCCCTATCCTTATATATTTAAACATCAGACACCAGGCTGTTGTTGGATTCGTGACATAGTAGAAACAACATAAACAGTTGCATCAATGAGTTGGCCATCGGCACATTTGTTTATGGAGTGATACTAGTGGACATATTATCATACAATATGTGGGATCCTCCTTCCATAAAAAAATCAATCATGAATGAGTTGTAGTCAAACAATGCAAATCGACTTTTTATTAAGTTAATTCTATCGGTGGATTCCACCTCACTTTGTCCCACAAGCATCTCATAATTCTTGACTCTTATAAAGTATCTATCTTATATCCAAGTTAACTGTCACCCTATCCTATTCCCCATTTCGTTAAATTGTTCAATAAAAGAAATATGGTTAGCAGTAGTAGAAAACATATTTGTAGCAGAAGGAAAGGAAAAACGGAAGGGGTTTTTGAAGTAGTTTTGGTTGTTCTTGACCCGTGAGCAGAAACAGACAAGAGGGGAAAAAAAATGGTGACTTGGGTGTTGTCTGGTTATTGGGAAAACAGAAGGTAACGGCATAATAGCAGCTGTAGTAGTCGACTTGCAGAAAGAAAAAAAAATATGGAAATGATTTATAGCTGCATCAGAAACATGAACTATAACAAAGGTGTGTTGGGTTTGTTTAATCGCGTGTTTTCCTCAAACAGAAGTAGTAAACAGATACATGAGTAGACAGTAGGGTTTTCGAATAATATTAAAGATATTGGTGATGATCATGGTGGTTTACAAAATGAGTATAAAACGGGTTAGTTATTGTATTCGAATAGAAGTGGTGATGGTTCTTGGAGTTGAATCACGATGGTGATTATTCAATCAAGGATGCGGTTTGAAAGTGTTTGTAGGGTGATAACTTTGGGGATGGTGTTGGTGTGCATGTTTTATGGTGTTGTTATATTGATCAACAAACAAGGAAGTTAAACGGAAATCGAGAGCATGGAATGGTGAATAAAACTGAATTTGTAATTTTTTTTGTTTGATTCTTCTTATCGAGTTATATCAGGTAATGAAGGGATAAATGTTGACAAGGACGTGTAACAAATTGAATATGATGGCTAACAATATTTGTTGTTAGCTGTTGTCCTTTGATTCTCACAAACAAGAAAACAAGAATGGAGAAAGGAAAAGAAATTTGATTTACACTAGTATCCAGGATTAAGACAGGAAGCAAACTTGATAAAGTTTGATTGTGATAACAAATAGAATTTGGATTACATTGAGATTAGCTTCAACAATTTAAAACAATAAGTACCAATCAAATATAGTTGAAAACGATTTACATCTGATTTTGATTCTTGTAATTATAAATACATATTTATATGCCTTATTACAATAATGTTGATCTATTTAATGTATTTTCATATATCAGTATATATATATCGTATGTATATCTGTATTATAATTAATCCTATTAATTATTAGTAATTATTATAATAATACACTTAATATTATAACTAATAATAATAATAACATAATAGTAGTAATACCAATATTATTAATGATAATAATAATTATAGAGTTTATAACAATAATAATATTATTATTATTAGTATTAATTATAATAATACTAATATTAATAATAATAATAATAATAATATTAATGTATATATATCACAATTTATATATAACATTAACTATGTATGGAAATCATATTTACATATAGATTTATTTTAAACACAACTTTATTGTTTTATATAATATTTTACTTATTCAATTAAATTGATTAATTTGTTTTCTATTACTTAAAATTATTATATGTACTTATATTTATATTTACATATTCATTTACACACAATTGTTCGTGAATCCTTGGGAATAGTCGAAGGTCAATTGAATATATGAAATAGTTCAACATTTTTGTGATTCAACATTATAGACTTTGATTATCGTGTCAGAAACATATAAAGATTAAAGTTTAAATTTGGTCGGAAATTCCCGGGTCATCACAAATCAGAAGGTCAATCGGGTGTACAGTCAAATCAGCAGTCGTGTAAGCAATCCGGTTTTTGTGGTAAAAAGTCATGCGGGTTTAAACAGAAAAGTAAGTCTGGTATTAGTGGATCAAGTTCAAGTCAGTCTGGGTGGTGTAATGTTTGTAAGTCAACCCGTACCGGCCCGTGTTCTCCAATGACCAGAAGGTGTTGGAAATGTGGAGTGTTAGGTCATGAATCAACCACTTGTTCTTTTAAGTCTAATGTTTGTTGGAGTTGCCATCAAGAGGGGCATAGATCAGCAAATTGTCCATATGCGTCCAGATCCGGTTCTGGGGCATGGTCAGGAGCAAGGTCAGTTACTTCTGGGGGATCTTCTGCTTCTACTGCCGGGCAGAAGAGAAAGAATCCTCCAACAGCAGAGGTAAGGGCGTTTCAGATGATGGTAGACGCTACAACCGCTACCGATGATGTCATTACCGGTATGTTCTTGGTTAATTCCTTGCCAGCTCGTGTGTTATTTGATTCTGGAGTAAATCGTTCTTTTACGTCCTTAGGCTTCTGTGATAAGTTGAACTTGCCTGTTAGGATGTTCGATGAGCCTTTGGGAATAGAAGTAGCTGATGGTAAAATAGTTCCATGCACATCATCTGTGTCTGGAATTACCATCGAAATCGACGGCCATTCTTTCCCTTTAACCTGTTTGCTGATGCCTATACCTAGCTTTGATGTAGTCATAGGCATGAATTGATTAAGAACTAATAGGGCTAATATTAAGTGTGATAAGAAGATGATTTCTTTCCGTTTGGCCGACGGATCTCGAGTGATAGCTAGGGGAGAGCGCAGTGGATTTAACTTTCCTATGGTTTCCCTAATGAAAGCTCAGAAAGCAATAACTAAAGGGTGTGATTCATTCTTAGCCTACGTGATTGATGTTAAGAAAGAGAAGAAGCAGGTGACTGATATTCCCGTTGTGTCAGAATTTCCCGAAGTATTTCCAGATGATTTACCAGGGTTGCCTCCAGTACATGAAGTAGAGTATAAAATTGATTTGGTTCTCGGTGCTACGCCAGTTGCAAAAGCTCCTTACAGATTAGCTCCATCAGAAATCCGAGAAATGATGTCTCAGATTCAGGAATTGTTAGATAAGGGGTTTATTCGACCAAGTTCTTCACCATGGGGTGCTCCTGTGTTGTTTGTGAAAAAGAAAGATGGGTCTCTTCGTATGTGTATAGATTACCGTGATTTGAATAAGAGAACAATAAAGAATAAGTATCCCTTACTGAGAATAGAAGATTTATTCGATCAATTACAGGGTGCTTCTTACTTTTCAAAGATTGATTTACGTTCAGGGTATCATCAAGTACGTGTTGCAGAGAACGATATACCGAAAACAGCGTTCAGAACTAGATATGGTCTTTATGAATTTTTAGTTATGCCATTTGGGTTAACAAATGTGCCAGCAGTGTTTATGGATTTAATGAACAGGGTGTGTCGGCAGTATCTTGACAAGTTTGTGATTGTCTTCATAGATGATATCATAATATATTCGAAAACCGAGAAAGATCATGCTACACATTTGAGATTGGTATTAGAACTTCTGAAACAGGAACAGTTGTACACTAAGTTTTCCAAATGTGAATTTTGGTTGCGAGAAGTACAGTTTCTGGGTTATGTGATTTGTGAATAGGGTATTAAAGTAGATCAGTCTAAGATAGAGGCCGTAATGAATTAGAACTCACCGAAAACGCCGACAGAAATTAAGAGTTTTCTGGGTTTAGCAGGTTATTACCGCCGATTTATCAAAGACTTCTCTAAAATAGCAGGTCCATTGAGTAAGTTAACTAGAAAAGATGTAGCCTTTCGATGGACTAATGAACAAGAAAAGGCTTTTCAGACTCTCAAACAGTTGTTATGTCAAGCGCCAGTTTTAGCTTTACCAGAGGGAACAGAAGATTTTGTGGTCTACTGCGATGCGTCATGTGTAGGTCTGGGTTGCGTTTTGATGCAGAGAAATAAAGTTATAGCGTATGCTTCACGACAGTTGAAGAATCATGAACGAAACTACCCTACTCACGATTTAGAGTTAACTGCAGTTGTGTTTGCTTTGAAGCTTTGGAGACATTATTTGTATGGTACACATTGTGAAATCTATACAGATCATAAGAGTCTTCAATATATCTTTTCGCAGAAAGAATTAAATATGCGTCAACGTCGATGTTTAGAACTGATTAAAGACTACGATTGTGAGATTAAGTACCATCCAAGTAAAGCAAATGTGGTCGCAGATGCTCTGAGTCGTAAGAAAATAGTAGAAAATGCCAAATTTATGAGAATTGAGATAGTTTCAGACTTGATTGATCGATTGAAAACCGTACAGTTAGTAGCTTTGAATGACAAAAACCTAAACACTGAACAAATGACCAAAAGAAAATTTGACCTATGCAATGATTCTAGAGGATTGAAGACCTATAAAGATCGAATTTGGGTGCCTATGCTTGGAGATTTGAGGGATTTAATCCTTACTGAAGCGCATAAATCGAGATTATTAGTGCATCCAGGTAGTACAAAGATGTATATAGACTTGAAAACATTGTATTGGTGGCCGACAATGAAGACAGATGTTGCGAATTTTGTTGAAAAATGTCATATTTGTGCACAAGTTAAGGCAGAACATCAGAAACCGTATGGATCTCTAAGACAGTTAGAAATTCCTCAGTGGAAATGGGATCATATAACGATGGATTTTGTAACCAAGTTACCCCGAACCCAGAAGGGACACGACATGATCTGGGTGATTGTGGATCGTTTAACAAAGAGTGCTCACTTTTTAGCTACTCGTGAAACAGCTTCGTTAAGTGATTTGGCAGAATTGTACTTGAAAGAGATCGTTAGTCGACATGGTATACCGTTGTCAATAGTTTCCGATAGAGATACTAGGTTTGTATCGAACTTCTGGAACAGTTTACAACAGAATCTGGGTACGCGTGTGAATTTAAGCACAGCATATCATCCACAAACAGACGGTCAGAGTGAACGAACGATTCAAATGTTAGAAGACATGTTGAGAGCATGTGTCTTAGAATATGGTGGTTCTTGGGATTCGCATCTTCCACTGATAGAGTTTGCTTACAACAATTCATATCATTCGAGTATCGGAATGCCACCGTATGAAATGTTGTATGGTCGAAAATGCAGAACTCCGACATGTTGGTTAGAAGCAGGCGAGAAACAATTTGCAGGTCCCGAAATTGTTCAAATAACCGCAGAAAAGGTCGAAATTGCACGTGAAAAGTTAAAAGCAGCTAGAGATAGACAAAAGATGTATGCTGATCCGCGCAGACGTCCGGTGATATTTAATGTAGGTGATCGTGTATATTTGAAAGTTTAGCCGCGGAAAGGGGTGATCAGATTTGGTAAGCGTGGTAAACTAGCACCGAGATTTATTGGGCCATTTCTGATCAAAGAAATTTTGAATGATCAGACTGTTGTTTTAGATCTTCCATCAGAGTTAGCAGGAATACACAACACGTTCAACGTGTGCTATCTGAGAAAGTGCAAAGTGGATGATGAAAGTCAGATTCTTCCGTTGAAGGATTTGAAAGTTGATTTGACTAAGAAATTAGTGGAAGAACCAGTTAGAATAGTGGACAAGAAAGTCACAAAGTTAAGAAAGAAATAGATTCCTATGGTGTTAGTGGAATGGCAGCACAGTTTAGGTTCTAACTTGACGTGGGAAACCGAGGAGTTAATGAGAGCGCGCTATCCCCATTTGTTTGACCTTGACCAGATTCCGAGGACGGAATCTTCTTAAGGGGGTAGATTTGTAACATCCTCAATCGAGCCTAGTTGTAAGATTACTATTTTGCCCTTAAGTTTGTATTGCGTTATTATATGCTTTTATTTCTATTTAATATTTATTATTATTTAATGATGTGGTTAGGACCAGTTTGTGACAAGGGTCACAGAACAGGTTTGTTTATTTAATTTGGACTTCGTTTGGGCCTCCAAATGATGTACGAAAGATATCAGATAACTAATAAATACCCGTGTGTCACACAGTGTGGGAATTATCCACAATTAAGTGACTAGTATGTGTTCTTTCTTTCCATTTCTAGACCCTTCTTCCCAAACACTCCCGTACCTTCCCTTCCACCTACAATCAAACCCTAATCCTTAATCTTTACCTAGAGCTCAAATTGTTCATATCTTTGTGTTCCTTGTGATTCACTGATTCTTTTAAGGTAAGAATCACAAGCTTCCATGCTCTAATCTTTGAGAAATTTAAGGTTTTGTGTTAGTTTTGTAAAAAGCTTGAATTTGTGTCAAAACAAGTGATTTAAGTGTTGTTAGGGTCAAATTGTTGTGGGTTTTGAGTCTATAACAAGTAGTGAACAAGTTGTGGTCGATTTTGGTGTTTAAAACGAGCTCTAGATCGAGATTTGAGGATTTCATCATGAAGTCCGTAGCCTTTGTTCAGTTTCTGATGAAGATGAACACACTCGGCCGACTGTCGATCGACAGTCGACCGACTGAGGGTTGAACCGACCGACTGTTGAGTGAACCGACCGACTGAGATTTACCTTCGGCCGATTGATGTAATACCAAATGAATCGACCGAATGGGAAGGTCAGTCGACCGGTTGTGTCAACAGTCGACCGACTGTAAGAGTCAGTCGACCGACTGAGTGTCCAGGGCAGAATATTTTACCTAAGTTTTGATTTTTAGCCGTTATGCTGCCCGTTTGTATTTTGGTATTTAGGATGTAAGTTTTGAGTTTTGAAAGTGCATAAGTGTTAAGCAGAAAATTTTTAGCGGACAGTTTTCTGACAAAATTTTCTGTATTGTGTTATTTGGTGTTTATGCACATAAACTAACTCGTGTATATGTATTTCTCAGGAAAAAAGGAGAAAGAGAAGGTTCAGTGATTAGATAGCTGAACACCTTCTCGTTTGCTGGTATTTGGTGAGTGGGACTAACTGGAGAATATAGTATATAGAAGCATGTTATATTATGATTGCCATGCTTGTTAGATATACTTATTGTTGTGGTTAGTTAGTTCTTGTGATGACTGCATGTTAGTTGATGCTTGTCTGCTGGAGCCCAGTGCGTCCCTATTGTGTGGTAGCCTCGGTAGGAGAGATCAACCTGCGGGTTGGGTTCCTCTGTGGTAGCCTAGACAGCCGTGGTGTATATATATGTGAATGACGCGTCCGTCGCGTGTGGATTATGTATATACATACGGTGGTGGAGGAACTTCTGGTAAGCCCCAGTCCGATCAGCTGGTGATTAATGGTTTGGCCGAGCAGCCAGAGTCTCTGTAGACGGCACTTGGGTGATGTTTGTGTGTTAGACTATTGTGACATGATTAGTATAACACTTATGTATGCTATGGTCTGTAGTTAGTCATACTCACTTAGCTTCGTGCTAATTTCCCTCCATCTCCTCCCTGCAGGTTGTTAGCTTTTGTAGATAGTGCTTTTGGGAGAAGACGGGCATGATGATGTTATGTTTGACAGGGTTAACTCTGATGTGGTCTTTTATAGTTTGAACTATGTTCTTTTGAAAACTTAATGTATTTACGTCTTTTCCAGTTACGTATGGAATTTGTTGTAATGACACATGACATCGGTTTGTACAAATGTTGATATCTTATTTAAATAATATAATGCTTCCGCCACGTACGTTTAAAAAAAATTAGGGGTGTCTCAACTATCATAGTTAAACATCTACTTAAACTTGGGCAAAAACACTTACTACTCTTAAATGTCAATAGGTTGACTTTTCTGCTCACTCATCCAACTTTCTATTCCGAGGAATAACTCTCTCTCTCTACTTACTAAGGTAAACTCATAGCCCCACTCTTTATTGCTAGCAAACTTACTTACTTTTATTGGGGTGAGACACATGCTGTTTTTACATTTTACAACTTAGACACAAGTACCAAACTACTAAATTATGCTATACCCGGCTATGTCCGACTAAGTCCCTACAGTGATATTTTTAATTGCTCGTTGATTTCATGCTTAATTATTGGGGGTAGGCCTATCGGGAGTAACGTCCCCGATACATTTGACTAAGTCTTTGTATTACTTAATAATGAAATTAAACCAACAATTATAAACTACAACTTGTCTTTGGGGCAAACTTGAACGTTTAGTCTAAATATCACGCATTGGCATAACTTTTTGATCTGCGAGATCAACTTTATAAACTAAATCTTGTGGTCTAAAACAACGGTCAAACTTATTTGTCAAACCTATGATTTCACTCAACCTTTTTGGTTGACACTTTAGCATGTTTTGTCTCAGGTGCTGTTTGATTCAAGCTTTCTTTCTTACTGCTTATGTGATGCTACTTGGACATAGGATCAAGAGATATCGCATTATTTACTTCTGCATTTGAACACTTACATTATTGTTACTTCCATCATTGTAACGACATTTCATTTTCCGCTGCGTACTCTCAATAAAGATAATTTTATCATTTAGTATTGTTCTCGTTTATTATAATATGTTGGTTTGTTTGGTATTAAGTCACATTTCGCCCAGGCCCTAACTAGGGGTGTGATAGCCGGTAAGTGCTTCAGGTTCTTCGTCAAGAGGGCAATTTGGTTGATTGAAGGGATCACCTTCTTCTCGTCTCTACTGATTAAGTCGACTACGAACCCATCCCTAATTCATCCAGAATTGATGATGGCTAATTGGTTGATCCATTCCAGTTACACTGCTTTTGGAGCTCGGGTGGAAATCCATATCGGAAGAGCTGTCGGAATTCGAGGGACTCGAATTGGTTGAGGAATCCATCTCGTACGATCAGGGAATTGATTTTCAATATGAGATAGATTATAGGACATAGATTAGTACCCTTCAATACATAATTTACATATGCATATATAATACCAAAATCCCATAAGTTACGGAGGAATCTTCGGAAGTTGTCAGGAAAAGTTTACAGTAATAGATACGCTAAGATATGAATTTGTCTATACACTATCGATGCACTAAATGCAGTAAGACGTGTCTAGACTAAGAATGATAAGCAGGTAATTTCCGACAAGAAATGATAAGCAAAACTTTTGACATGCAGCTAAGGTCGAAGTCCAGACTCACTAATGCATCTTAACAACTATAAGTTAGACACACTAATGTAAGACCTGGTTCGCTAAGACCACCGCTCTGATACCACATGTAGTGACCCGTCCAAATCCATTTGGACGAAGTCTTCAACATCTGGTCTCATTGCGAGGTACTGACCTCTATATGATACATTTTACAAACATTGCATTCATTTAAAAGACAAACTCATTTCAAAATATAACCTTTCAATACAAATGATATACGATTCCTGTAATATGAACGACTAATCTATCATTGACTTAATAAACGTCTTTTAGAACTCGACGACTCGAATGCAACGTCTTTTGAAATATGCCATGAATGACTCCAAGTAATATCTTTAAAATGAGCAAATGCACAGCGGAAGATTTCTTTAATACCTGAGAATAAACATGCTTAAAAGTGTCAACTAAAAGGTTGGTGAGTTCATTAGTTTATCATAATCAATCATTTCCATAATTTTAATAGACCACAAGATTTCAATTTATAATATCCATACACTCGCAAGTGTATAAAATCATTCATACGAAATATAAACACCTGGTAACCGACCTTAACAAAATGCATATAGAATATCCCCCAGCATACCGCATTCGCAAATATGCTAACAGCATACAAACAAGCCATCCCTTTTAAAAATGACGATTGTATACACCTTACAAACAGGACATTCCTTTTATAGATGGCGGTTGTATACTAAATTTCAAAGTACTAAAGCAGTTCAAATTCTCTGACTGGGGCTTGTCAAAGCCCATAGATCTATCTTTAGGATTCGCGTCAATTAGTGGCGTTCACTAATTCTTAGATTACCAGACTATAATGGGTGATATCCGGTGTAATAATCCAATCGTAGAATGTTTTTAAGTACTTGTGTCTATTTCGTCAAACATTTATAAAAGCAGCGCATGTATTCTCAGTCCCAAAAATATATATTGCAAAAGCATTTAAAAAGGGAGCAAATGAAACTCACGATACGATATTTTGTAGTAAAAATATGCATACGACGGAACTGAACAATGCAGGGTTGGCCTCGGATTCACTAACCTATATCAGTTATATATATTAACACGTATAATTGAAATCAAACAAATTTACATATTATTAGTGATTTAATTGTTATTTTAATATATTATATGTTTCATTAATAACTTAATTAGATATATTTATTTTTATATACTTTAAATAGATAATTAATATTTATTACAAAAATATTAATATAGTTATGTTTTATGTTATAAATATATTTGTATATAGAAAATCTTTATTTGATATATTAATAATACTAATAACAATAATGATAAAAATAATAATAATTATGATGATAATTCTAATAATAATAATAATAATAATAATAATAATAATAATAATAATAATAATAATAATAATAATAATAATTTTAATAATACATAATAAAAATAATAATTTAAATGATAATACTAATAATCTTATTAATATTAGTAACAATATTAATGATAATAATAATACTTAATAAATAATTTAATTATAATTTTAATCATTCTCATTTTAATATATGTATTTAAAATTTTTATTTTTACAATTATAATCTTTAACAAAATTTTTAACATCTTAATATTCATAATACTACTAATAATACTAATAATACTAATACTAGTAATAATAATAATAACTATAATAATAATAATAATAATAATAATAATAATAATAATAATAATAATAATAATAATAATAACTACCTCTCAAGAAAAAGTTCCAAAAATAAATGCCTATGCCCGGGCTCGAACCAGAGACCTCTCGTTCAACGATCACTCGTCTAAACCATTTAACCATTTGTATGATTCTGTAATATCTCAATCGCTTATATATATATATATATATATATATATATATATATATATATATATATATATATATATATATATATATATATATATATATATATATATATATATATATATATATAACTCGTACGAATCTGTTACCATTTTCTCAACATTATCATCTAGATCATCACGTCATCACCATTTATTCAAGTTCTTCGGCCCAACTGATGAACTAGGTATCGGCCCAACAACTTAAATCATACACGGCCCAATACATTAAATAAATCAAGCCCAAAAGCCATTTGGTCCAATTTGATGCAGTTTAAAACCCGACATAAGAATACGGGTGAATAATTAGTGGAAAAGGATTTTACAGCCGCCATTCTTCATCATCATCTTCATTATAATACGTCGTATATCATTATAAACATTCATCATCTTCATCACGTGGCAACACCATCATCATCAACATCTTCATGCCATTATAATCTTCTCTAATCATCATCATCAATATCATCTTGTCTCCTACATCATCGTGTACCATCATCGATAGAGAAGCATCTTTATCAACACGATCATCATCATCAACCTCGATTATCATCATCTTTATCCTCCTAATCAATATCATTACAGACGTAACCATTATCATCATCACAGTAACATCATCATCACCTTACTGTATCATCTTCTTCGTTCACATTAAGAAAGTAGCAGCTGCAGGTTACATCGATGGTGTGTGGGGATCGAATAGAATAGGAACAGAAAGCAGAAACTACGGCGGCAGTAGCAACGTAGCAGTGATGGTGGTTTACGACGGTTTTCACAGAAACAGGTGGTTGTTTTGGATAGATAACGATAGCAACAGTAGTTAACAAGTATTGTGCAGCAGATATGAACGAGGCGTTTGTTGGTAACACGAAAATAAAAGTAAAAAGAGCAGTTAGAAGGGTGTTGGTGGTTGTTTGGTAATCATACCGGAACAGTAGCAGTAAGTAATTAACAAGAGGTGGTGGTTTATGTTGATGAAAACAAGGAGGATGAAGGTGGTGGCGGGTATGGTGGTTCTAATGATGTTGATGGTGTTCAATTGATCCGGGTAACAACCGGAGTACTGCAGCAGGAAGATGGGTTCTGGGTTAGTGATAGATGATGGTAGGGTTAGTAGAAAATGGTTCGAACAAAGATCATAAAGCAGAAATCAGATGTAGCAGTTAACGGTTTATGTGTTGTTGGGTTTAATCGATCACACAATACAAATGGTTTTGATGTTGTAAAGATGGAGATAGATAGATGGGTATATATGTAGAGATAAAGTAAGATAAATACTGTAGTAAATAGTAATATCACTCATCACTCAAATAATTAAAAACAAGTTAAAACGTGTGACAAATATTAGCAGCCTAAGTTTTGGTTTATCCTACCGACACTTTTAACACGAAGTGTTATATCGTACTCCGTTGTTAATCAGTTACGGATAAAAGTCTTTAGAAAAATCTCATCTTTTTAAATTAAATACGTTTATTTATTTCGGTCATTTAGTGTGAAAAACCTGATTAAAAAGCTTCGTCCATTATTTATTTTTAGTTCCAAGTAATATGTACGGAGTACTAACATTTAAACTAAAAATGTAAAAATATTTTTAACAAACCTATAATCTTCGTAATCAATTTATGGTCCAACTTTTATTTTAAACCTTCATATATATATATATATATATATATATATATATATATATATATATATATATATATGTATTAAATATATATTAAAATCAACGAAGCGACAACCGAGTGTTATATAACGACCCGTCCTAATCCATCTGGACGAATACATTACAATTGGTTACATCGCGAGGTACTTGACCTCTATATGATACATTTTACAAACATTACATTCATTTTTAAAAGACAAACTTTCATTTCATTGAAAGTTGACAGGCATGCATACCATTTCATAATATATCCAACTATAAACGACTTTACAATAATCTTGATGAACTCAATGACTCGAATGCAACATCTTTTGAAATATGTCATGAATGACTCCAAGTAATATCTCTAAAATGAGCAAATGCACAGCGGAAGATTTCTTTCATACCTGAGAATAAACATGCTTTAAAGTGTCAACCAAAAGGTTGGTGAGTTCATTAGTTTAACATAAATAATCATTTCCATCGTTTTAATAGACCACAAGATTTTTTATTTCTCATAAATATACGTCCCATGCATAGAGACAAAAATAATCATTCATATGGATTGAACACCTGGTAACCGACATTAACAAGATGCATATAGAATATTCCCATCATTCCGGGACACCCATTGGACATGATAAAATCGAAGTACTAAAGCATTCCAAATTCTAGAATGGGGCTTGTTGGGCCCGATAGATCTATCTTTAGGATTCGCGTCAATTTGGGGGTCTGTTCCCAAATTCTTAGGCTACCAAGCTAAAAGGGGCATATTCGGCTTCGATCATTCAACCATATAATGTAGTTTCGATTACTTGTGTCTATTTCGTAAAACATTTATAAAAATTGTGCATGTATTCTCAGTCCCAAAAATATATTGCAAAAGCATTTAAAAAGGGAGCAAATGAAACTCACAATACTGTATTTTGTAGTAAAAATACATATGACGACATTGAACAAGTGTATGGTTGGCCTCGGATTCACGAACCTATATCATTTGTATATTTATATTAAAACATATAATCGTAACTGAACAAATATTTTTATTATGTTTTAATTTATATATTAATTATAGTTAATTTGTGTATATATTCAAAATGATTAATATTTATATAGTTATATTAATATGTCCATGTTTATATACATAATTGTTTAATGTTACATTTAAAAATCGATAGTTGTCATTTGTAAGTATTTATATGAATAATCTTAATAGGTTTGGTATATATAGTTATGTGAAATTTAATTATAATTATAGTACATGTAATAAGTATATTTAATGTTCAAAATATTTATTTACTAAAATGATAGTTTTGATAATAATGATTTATTAATAATAATAAGGATAGCTTTATTAAAAATGATGACACTAATAATAAGAATGATAATGATAATCTTTAGTAATAATAATAATGATAAGTTATTTTATTTTTACAACAATATTGATAATATTATCTAATACTTATAACGAATAGTAATAACACTAATATTAACGATAATGATGATAGGTTGTATTGTTTTCCTAATAATGATAATAATAATCATAATCATAATAATAATGATAATACTTATAATAATAATTATAATGATAATACTAATATTCATAATGATAATACTAGTATTATTAGTAATACATTTAATAATAATAATAATAATAATACTAGGAACAACATTAGTAATAACAATAATAAAGATAATAATAATAATAATAACAATAATAATAATAATAATAATAATAATAATAATAATAATAATAATAATAATAAATAATAATAATAATAATAATAATAATAAATAATAATAATGATAATGATAATGATAGTAAAAATAATAAGGAAATTAAATGACTACCTCAAAAGGAGCTTTTAAAAAAAATTATTATTGTGAACCAGACTCGAACTCCCGACCTCTCGGTTACCCATCACCTCCTTAAACCGTCTGGGCTGATGCCCGTTTTCTGATTATATTGGGAAATCATTTATATTTATATCGATTATCTTGCTGATTACCTTTCATCTTCTTCTTCAAAAAAACACAATCGACCATTGGTAAATATTAACAGCGAATAAAAGAAACTAGTTAGGTTTTAGGAATTTCAAACGAAACATAAACAGATTGTTGTAACTTATATAGATTATCAGAAAAGAAAAAGTAATTTAAATCAAACACAGTTTCGTTAAAGAATAAGATGAACACAAAATTTGATTTAAAAATTAGAACATTTTTAGACTATGATTACAACATGAAATGTGGAGTATATCATTTATAAAAACTTCTGAGACAATCAATTGATCCTAAAAACTCAAAACAAAATCGAATTTCTCAATGAACAAATCCTTTGACTTTTTATAACGACACTTTGACTCCAAAATTCGTCTTCGTTTCTAAGAATTGGAAGGTGATATTTTACAGAAAGCTTGACTCAATGAATCCTAACCTAACTGCATTTTTAGATTTTGAAATGGTAATAGGATTCGATTTATGGGAGAAAATGTCAAGAACAGGGTTATCGGTGAAATAAAAAAAATGATTAAATTTACACTTTGATTCTGTTTAAAAATAATTGTAGGTGATACAGAGAATGGAGAAAATGAATGACTTATTCCATTTTAATGTGGATCGATTACTTTATGGTCAATGTGTCCACAGATGCAAATTGAGCTAGGAAGAAAAAAATAAAAAAAAATAAAAATAAAAGTAGAATACGACCCTCAACTGAATTTGTCTGTGTTTGTGATCTGATATGGACTAGAACAATATTTGGAGACAAGATACAAAAATTGAAACAGCATGACTTTGATGTAAAACCGATCTCCATTATAGGTTCTATATTTAATTCATTAATGTTAATAATTAATATTAATAATACTACATTAATAATAATAATAGGATTAATAATACAAATAATATTAATAAAACTAATAATAAGAATAAGAATAATAATGAAAGTAAATTAGATAATGATATTAATAATAAAAATAATTTTTAGTAATAATAATAATATATTATGATAATAAGTTATATCTTAATAATAATAATAATAATAATAATAAATTTTAATAGTAATGATTCTTAATGATATTGGTAATAATAATATCTAATATGAATAAGGATATAACAATTACATGTTTCAAATTTTATATCAATATATTATATATTAAAATAATAATATCAATAATACTGGTTTTATTATTACTATTGATATTTATTTTAATGATAATAATAAAAGTAATAGTGGCAACATAATAACTATCTTTTAACTTGTAATTACACTTAATATGTTAAGATTATACATTACCTTATATATATTATATGATAGCATGTGTTATATATTTATTATAATTACTTTATATAATAAGTGTATGCATATGAAAAATGTAATTGTATTTATATATATATATATTTTCCAATATCTATATGATAATAACTATTACAGAAATCATATATATATATATATATCTATTTAAAGATTTATTTTAAAAATAATTATTTTACATATTTAATTCTAATTATTCAATTATCTTTTATTATTTTCAATACATACATTTATATATACATATTTATTTACAAAAAAAAAAATTGTTCGTGAATCATCGGGAGTAGTCAAAGGTCAATTGAATATATGAACATCGTTTAAAAATTATCTAGACTCAACCTTACATACTTTGCTCATCGTATCGAAATCATATAAAGATTAAGTTTAAATTTGGTCGGAAATTTCCGGGTCGTCACAGTACCTACCCGTTAAAGAAATTTCGTCCCGAAATTTGAGTGAGGTGGTCATGGCTAACAATAAAAATATTTTCATGACGAATATGAGTTGATAATTAGAGTTTTATCATCATTGAATAATAATGATAAAATAATTCGATTATTCTAAGAATACGAATGAAGCTATCACAAAAGAGTGAATTGAAGAAAATAAGATTTTCCTTAGCTTTTGAGTAAATAGGGTTGAATTCCGGAATTCAAGGAATTTATAGAAAATCTTCGAAATCTAAATGAGATATGATTCTTCGGTAAATGAGGAAATTAGGATCTCTATAATTAAATACGGTGATCTGCCTCGATTACTCTGTCTGATATTTCCATTATAAATTAAACTCTTCCGTTCCATTATTCTCACCTTTCCTATACTTTCTTTTTTAGTTCATACATCCAAAAGATTGTGAAAATGCTTAGTCCAATTCTAATCCCTAATATTTTCCTAATTATCATTTCTGTCATCCTTCTTTTCAATCTTCCACCAGAAAAATCTGTTTACTTTTAATATAACCTTGGGGTGATACTATTCTTAATTATGCCGTGTCTTTATATTGCTATTCCTATTAATATCCACGGTTTGTAACTTCCGTGTTGTTATTGAGCTTTATATTTTCTCTTATATTTTGGAGCTCTATGCCTTTTTATTATCCTCCCGACATCTAGTAAAGAGAGTAACGGTCCAGAATTCGTAAATATGGAATTTCAGATAAACATCATGTTCTCAATAAGAAAAAAAATGTATTAGCACGATTTGATTTGTCAAATTACCAAAATCACTGAGAATAGAACTATCAAGAATATACTTTCTTGATATGTTTAGAAGTTAAGCAGAATGAAAGTGTTATGTAACATGGCACATGACGACGTTATGATCTGTGAATCATCACGTTCCATTATAAACTCAGCATGACTTACTGTAATATAATCACGTTGATCAAGTGTCATTATATTATACTATTTTATGCATCAATTTCTTTACATTTCTCCAGAATTCATTCATAAATTAAACTTAGATTTTACAGAAGTTTCCAATATAATGAAACACAGGAAGCAAGAAGAGGTATATAATTTCGGACGAGAATATTTATGAAATTATCCTCAGAAATATCGAAGATATTTATGATGATATTTTGGAATTTCCAAGTTCGAAGGTTGATGAAGAAAAATTTTCCGCAAGATTTTAACATGACTTAGGAGCAAGATATTCTCTAAAGATTTCAACGGATCCGGAATTACCTGGATTCTTTGAATATAGGGTGTGGTCCTTATATTTGTCCTTAGTCTCCTTAGTGGTTAGCTCAATCCATTTTCCAGTTCCAACTTTTCTGAGCTTTTCCAACATACTATTCCTTATCATTAAACTTCCGATGATTAAGGTCATTTTCGGTTGTCAACGGTTTCTGCTGCTTCATTCAGCTTTTTCAACATTCAGAGTATTGATTTGTAGTCTGAGTGCTTTTCAGAATTTCATAATGAAAGATCATAATTCTTAAGAGATAAATGTTATACATATAACTGTTGATGTAGATATGCTGTGAGTTTTCAAAGTACTGATTGCTGATTCCCAGTAATTGGTATGGCAGTTCTCGTTACAAGATGCGGATGAGTATATGATATGGTTTCAATGAATAAATATAATAATTTATCAGAGAGATTTAAGTCAAGAAGCAACGAGGTTGCTGGTACGTCTGCTGGTAATATGGTAGAACACGCATATATATCAAGGTTATAATAAGGTTGTTTCGAACGAAAAGTCGAAGTTGTCTTGCCGGAGCTGTGAAAAAATTCGCTACTTTGAAAAGGGATTATCAAGTTATTTTGGGTAATAATAACACTAAGGAATTAGCACAACTACGTGTTAAACGTTTACTCAATTTCCGAGAGTTTTTCAGATGCATAACTATATGCATCTGATGTTATGCGAGGTGTATACGAAATATACTATATTTTTATGGCGAAATACGATACAAATACGATACAATTTTACACAAGTTATTTATTTATTTATAGAGTGGATATATGTAAACCTTGCTACAACACTTATAGGCAGTGTACCTAATCGTAGAGTAATGTAGTTTTTAGTAAGTCCGGTTCGTTCCACGGGGAGCTAGCTAAGTTTAACGCTATATTTTAAAAACTATATTTGTATAAAATATATATAATCATATATAGTAATATTATTATAAAAGGGGGTTTTACCGTTTAATGACCGGTTTGTCGATTTTAAATAAAGCGTAAAGATAAATGACGATAATATAAATGACAGAATTTAAATTGCGATAAAGTAAATTGCAGTAATTAAAATCACAGTAAATAAAGGTACGATGAAATATGAAATAAAAGTATTATGCTTATTTAAACTTCCGTAATCATGATGTTTGACGTTTTGATTTTCATTTATTGTTACCCGGGTTAATTGTCCTTTGTCCTGGTTTATTTGATACTTATCTGGTTTTTGTCCATAATAGTCCATCGGTCATAATTATAAAATGCTCGTCAAATTAACCTTATTCCCTAAGTCAAATATTCCAACTAATTAGGGATTCGAACTGTAACAAGGTTTTAATACTTTGTTAATAATTACACCAGGTTATCGACTGCGTGTAATCCAATGTTTTAATACTTTGTTAACAATTACACCAATTATCCTTGTATGTAATCCACCACTATTTTAATGAGATATGAATATTAATTAACCCACTTGATCAGAATGAATAATCAATTACCTAACCCGAATAATTAATTAAATGATCGTAAAAGATGTCGTATAAACGTCACTAAATAGGACATACATAATCATTTTAATTATTATTAGATTAACTAATTTGAAGATAGGTTCGACAGGTTCCAATGAGTTGTCGCTCAATTAGACAATACCCCTTATCTATTAATAGTCATAGTCCAATGTCCACAAGTGTCGGTCTTTTGTCCAAACCTTAATTATGGTACAAAATCTAATATCCTAATCTTAATTTTTAGTCCAACATCACGATTACTTCGGCTCAAATAAGCATAATAATAACTTAGTTACGAGACATTAATTTAAAAAGGAAGAACATAGCTTACAGTGATTATTTATCGCGTAGCGTTGCACAGACAGAATTTCGACTTAAAAACCCGTAAAACATTTCTTACAATAACCCAACTAAACCATAATTTATTATTAATCTTAAATTAAAATTATAATTATAATATAAATATATATTATGAGAGAGATCAGAGAAAGATGGATATAGAAAAAGATGTCTTTTTACTCGCAGAAAACTGACGAATTTATAGAATGTGGCCTGCTACAGTAACTCATGCGGTCGTATGAGATTTTAGTGCAAATCTCATGCACTCGCATGGGCTCATGCACTCGCATGAGTTTTTTGCCTATTTCCCATGCGATCGCATGGCCGTCAGATCCAGCTCACATATTTTTTGTTTGCTAGTTTGTCGACGTTATTTAATATAATATATAATATATAAATAATTTATATAATTATTTAAATATTATATTATATTCTTGTGCATAGTTAACTTGTAATTTTAGCTCCGTTGCGTCGCGCGTTGATAGTTGGCTCAGGTCCCGGTTCCGATTTTTCGAACGTCCTTTCGTATAATTTAATATCTTGTACTTTGCGTTTTGCGGCTCGTACTCTTGTAATTTTGAGACATTTTTCATCAATAAATTGAACCACTTGAATTATATCTTGTACATTTGAGCTTTTTAGTAATTTGCGTCTTCAAATCGTCGTTTTCTTCTTTTGTCTTCACACTTATTTATTTAAACGAATATTACATAAAAATAGAATAATTGCAACTAAAAACTTTACATATTGGAAGGATATTGTGCCTAAATATATGTTCATTTGGAGCACTATCAAATATCCCCACACTTGAGCGTTGCTTGTCCTCAAGCAATACAGAATTTGATATTAAAATCACACTTCACTCGAATCACTTTTTTATTCTCACACTTTATACATCAGTGATTTTGATACGGCGGTATAAACAATGATAGTAACGATGTGGTTTACAGTCCCACATGATTATAAAAATTTAGATCCTTAAGGAAATTGGATCTTTATGAAAACATTTGATCTTTTGAAAATTCATTCTAGCTTTTACCCTAGATAAGTTTTCCGAAATAACCCTTCACCGGTGTTTGCAAAATGTTTTTGTGGGTTTGGTGGGTTTCAGATTTGAAAATTTTAGCTCAAAACTTATGGTTTTGTGTCACCCACTTGCTAACCTTGTATTAGGAAAGCAACACGTCCAGTATACTTGTTTCGTATATTACCTTTTGGTAAACTACCGTCTGGTTGTAAAGGAAAGCGTTGAACAAGCAACTGTTAAGGCAATGTCCCGTAACATGCTTTTGATTATGGTCTATATCATGTCGGATGCAATTACTATCCTTTGTAGGAGCAATAGTAAAGATCACCCTATAGTTTTTTGGTCTGGCATAAGGTCCTGTCTTCGACCATGCTATGCAACCACCGTTCTTACGGTTGACACTCGATTTGGTTCAGGTGACCTAATGAATTTCAGATGAATTCTCAGGATTTTACGTTCAATGGTAATGAATGCATTGAAAATAGGTTTTCAGAAAATAAATCGGTTTGTAATTTTGATCAAAATATTTTCTCGTTCAAGCTCGAGTTTAGATATCATCGAATTCCATGAGTTTGTAATTCTCAATCTTTAAAGTCAATCTCAAGGATTGAGTAATATCAGGCTTAAAAGCTGATTTTTAATCTTTAAGGAGATTATCCTTTCTGGGGGTCTGATTCATTAGTCTTATCAAGCTAATTTGCACGGCGTCCTCCCCATTTTACGAGACAGATCCTCTCATGGTTAGGATAAGTCTGACCACTTGGCGACCCTATTTGATGCTGAGGTCCGTGGATTTCCTGCTGATTTTAGAGATGACTTTTCTAGATTTTTTGTCAACCTACAGCTGGTTTGGACGACAAATTCTTGACCTAAATCAAGAAGCGCGTGTCTTTTTCGGAAGACTTTACTTCCTTTTAATGATGGAATTGATTCATCGTGTAGATCCATCTTTCTTTCAAATATAATATAGTAAATTAGGTAAAACTGATTAGTTTAGTCCAAAGCAAAAGTACCTGTAATAATCTGTACCAAATATGTGATATGTGTTTTAAAGAACTAGTAATTCTTCCCACACTTAGCTTTTATTTATTCCTTTCTTTGCCTTTTTATTCTCCTCTATTCCATTTTAAATGACTTCTAACGTTTTGGGTTGTTTCTCCATTTATGTCCTCTCCGAGGTAACAATAACTTCGGTATTAACACCTAGTTTTATCGTTCATAAATATGTATAAACATGATTTTGAATTCATTTAGTTGAAAATTTTTCAAATTTTCACAAAATTTGGCAATTAAACTAAGTGTAAATCCGAGAGAATTTATAACTCTTCCCGACACTTGAGATCATGCAATGCCCTCATTTGCATGAAATCAGACTATAATTATAAATTCATGAGGGTGATTAGTGTAGAAAAATGATTAAAAATACCAAGTTTGTAACATATTATTTTATATCACATTTGATATTTTACGTCTTGTCGTCAAAATTAGTAACTTTTGCTGAACTTAATGTCAGTCTTTGAAAGTGCGCTGTTTTTTCTTGTTTTGTACATAAGATAAACTACAGATATATATATATATATATATATATATATATATATATATATATATATATATATATATATATATATATATATATATATATATATATATATATATATATATATATATATATATATATATATATATATATATATATATATATATATATATATATATATATATATATATATATATATATATATTTATAAAACCTTTATTTATTAAAACAATTTAAATGAATAATTTTTTTAAAATTTTGTTTCCTTTTACTTTAGGTAGCTTCAGTATGTTTACCTAGTCCGTCCCTTGACAAAATTTAAAATTTGTCGTTTTTAAAGCGATTGTTTTAAAAGCAAAGATTTTTGGGTTTTTTAATTTTTTGGTATACTTTAGATCAATAAAATTAAAAATAATG
Source organism: Rutidosis leptorrhynchoides (assembly GCF_046630445.1). Classification (NCBI taxonomy): domain Eukaryota; kingdom Viridiplantae; phylum Streptophyta; class Magnoliopsida; order Asterales; family Asteraceae; genus Rutidosis; species Rutidosis leptorrhynchoides. The sequence goes on along the minus strand of NC_092337.1, from coordinate 79,523,571 downwards.
ATAACAAAATTTTTTGCCCCGCCCTCGGGCAAAGCAATTTCGGTTCTATGACCTAGTCTTCAACTTACGATGAATTTTAAAAATCATTTTTTTAAACTTAATGAAATAAAGTAATTTTGTTTTTAAATTCACGCAAAACTTAAATTGAAAAAGCGTATTAATTTCATACAAAACTTACAAAACAAAAATTCAGAATGGGGGGAGAAAACTAGTTCTTTAGTGTCTGCTAGTGGAAAAGACCAATCGGATTCCATTCTCGAAACTACACGAGAACAGAACAACTAACTCTAGACAACGTTTTCTCTTTAGAACATTTGAATCTCCCCATACTTAGGTAGTTGTGGTGTCGAAATTGTAATTAACTTCATCGTCAATTTCTTTTGGACCATAATCAACTTGCATATCTGTGACTTTTGCTTTAAGCCATTGGTCGGATTCCTGTGTAATATCTACAAATTCAACTAGTTTCGCCTTTTCTTTAGGTGATAGATTGGATACTAACCGGTTACATAACTTAAAGTTCCCCTTGGTTCTAGCATCGTGAATCCGTTTAATAAGTTTCTTCATTGAACTGTTAATAACGGAGTCATTTAATTTCGTATCAACAACGGGGTTCTTTGTTATCAAGTCATCATTAGGTGTTACTTCATCTTCCCCACACTTAGGCATTTTATTATTGTTAAGCACTACCGTTGGAGTTGGTAAAATAACATGGTTCTTACCAATCGTTTTTATTGGTTCAACGGTTTTGGTTGGTGGAGATTTAGACTTTCGACTCACAAAGGTGATCGATTTTTCACCATCACTAAGTGTCATTCTACCCTCTCTTACATCAAATAACACCCTGGTGGACGCTAAGAATGGTCGACCTAAAATTAGAGGAATGTTTGGGTCCTCTTCTATGTCAATGACAATAAATTCGACTAGAAAGGTTAAATTACCAACTTGAACGGGTAGGTTGTCAGCAATTCCAACTGGGTGCCTAATGGTTTGATCAAAGAGTCGAACACTCATTTCCATTGGACTTAACTCACCTACTCCTAATCTCTTATATAATGAAAAAGGCATAACACTCACACTTGCACCTAAATCTGCTAGTGCATTATACATGACACAATCACTAATTAGACAAGGAACAATAAATTCACCCGGATCACCCACCCTGGGTGGAGGTTTTGGTGGAACTGTCTTTACCGGGTTTACTTTTACGGTTTTTGTTTCTTGTACTTTCTTATTCTTCTTCTTCTTTCCAGAGGTATCACAAACTTTATTACCTATTACTTGCTCATACTCAACTCCTTTTCTTGGAAACGGGATGGGTGGTCTGTATGGTGCCACCACTGGCTTTACATACTCGGGTGGTGGTGGTGTTGTAACTTCTTCATTGTTACTCACATTGAAAACCTTCCCATCTTCTGGAGCTAGTTTTCAGAATTTGTTGACACCATATTAACATTCTCATTCCGAGGATTTACTTCAGTATTACTCGGTAGCTTTCCTTGTTCCCTCTCACTCATCATGCTAGCAAGAGTACCTATGTGTTTTTCTAGATTTAAAATGGAAGCTTGTTGAGTTCTTAATGACTGATCAAACCTCTCATTTGTTTGGGTTTGAGATGTAATAAATTGTGTTTGAGATTCCATTAGCTTTGCCATCATTTCTTCCAGATTTGTCTTTTTCTCTTCGGTTTGTTGTGATGGCTTATACAAGCTAGGTCTTTATTAATTGAAGGTGTTGTTTTGAGTTGGTTGGCTATTCAGACCTTGTTGGTTATACGAGTTATTGTTTGGCCCATTTGGATTGTAAAGAAGGTTTTTATTTCGATTGAAGTTTGGCCTTGGCGGTTGATAATTATTTTGATAATTATTTCCCGACCTTTGGTTCATGTAGGAAACATTCTCACGTTGTTCCATGGTTTGCTCAATGTGACAATCTTTCGTTAAGTGTGGTCCACTGCATTGCTCACAACTGATTCGTACTGCGTGAATATCTTTAGTCATCTTTTCCATTCGTCTCTCGAAAGCATCTATTTTTGCGAAAACGGAATCAAAGTCATGGCTAGAATCGGCTCTAGCCACTTTAGATGAACGAAAAATATCTTTTTCCTGGTGCCACTCATGCGAGTGGGAGGCTGTATTATCAATTATCTTGTGAGCTTCGGTTGCGGTTTTCTTCATAATGGAACCACCAGCTGCTATGTCGATGTCTTTTCGCGTAGTATATCGCATCCTTGATAGAATATTTGTACTATTTGATAAGTGTCTAAACCATGTTGAGGACATTCTCTCAACAACTTTCCAAATCTTGTCCATGCCTCATATAATGTTTCATTTGGCTTTTGCTCAAACGTAACAATTTCTCCTTGAAGTCTCACAACTTTAGATGCCGGAAAGAATTGTTTAAGAAAATTTTCAACTAAAACATCCCATGTATCAATTGCCCCTTCAGGTAACGATTCTAACCAATCTTTGGCTTCTCCCTTTAAAGTCCAGGGAAACAACATGAGATAGATCTGTTCATCCTCCACTTCTCGGATTTTAAATAGAGTACAGATCCTATTAAAGGTTCGAAGATGTTCGTTTGGATCTTCTTTTGGCGTACCACTATATTGGCATTGATTAGTTACCATGTGTAGGATTTGTCCTTTGATTTCATAATCTGGTGCATTAATGTCTGGCTTAATAATGGCGTGATCTTGGCCAGTGCGTGTGGCTCTCATTCGGTCTTCCATACTTAGAGGTTCCGTTATTTCCATATTTGAAATTGTTGAATCTGAATCACTAGAGGATTCTGATTTAATGGTTTCTTCCTTGACAATCTATGGATGAGTGATTTGTGATTCCGGAGGAATGATTAGTGGTTCAGGATCTCTGAATTGTCCATGAATATCCTCCGGATTCTCAATTGTGCGGTCAGGTTCAAAAAATGGATTATCAGAAATTTGAATTGGAGTACTTGGTCTACTAGATGACGATTCTAAAGAAAAATCAACGGCGACAATGTTGGCTAGATGTCTTGATCGAGTTACAGGTGGTGAACGTATGAAATGTGGTGAACGTTTTGCTCGGTGCATTCACTGAATATCCTATTAGTTATAAAGATAAAAATTATATAAGTTATCAAATTAATAGACTTTTCTGATTTTGCCCACATTTCGAATAGCCAATAGATGCAGCAGGTAGCCAGAACCCTTTAAATCGGAAGCCCACAACTCGCCACTAACAAATCCAACTATTACTACGAACCAGAAAATTTTGGATGTCTATCAATTTAACCACTTAAAATAATTTTTCGTTTTGAAATTTTAGAGAAGAAATAGATAATTCTATGTCCTAAAAACTAGAGCGTCGAAAAATAAGAAAGAAAAAGAGTGCGTCGAAAAACGTTGAAAAATAAAAGTCGAAAAATAATAAAAAGAAAGTAGAGCATCGAGACTTAAAAGTATAAAAACTAAATATTAAAACTTACGTCTAAAGGTATTAAAGCTTAAAAGGAATTCTATATCCAAAACGGCAATAACTTAAAAAGTACTAAAATCTTAAAACGGCGTCGCAAAATTCTAAAGCACCTAAATCTTAATCTAAAGAAAAAGCACTTAAGGGATTTTACGACAAAGCCTAAAAATCTATAAATAAAAATAAACTACGGCAAAATACTAGATTAAAACTAATTACGAACGATAAATATACAAATTACGAATTAAACGTTTAAAATATACAATTTATAAAAAGATTTAAAAAGTGATAAAATTACTTATTTTTATATGTTTTTATATAAATACAAAATATTTTTACAAAATTAGAGATAAAAAATATAGCGTAAAAATATAACGTTTCGCCGGTTCCCCGGCAGCGGCTCCAAAAACTTGATGTTATGCGAGGTGTATACGAAATATACTATATTTTTATTGCGAAATACGATACAAATACGATACAATTTTACACAAGTTATTTATTTATTTATAGAGTGGATATACGTAAACCTTGCTATAACACTTATAGGCAGTGTACCTAATCGTAGAGTAGTGTAGTTTTTAGTAAGTCCGGTTCGTTCTACAGGGAGCTGGCTAAGTTTAACGCTATATTTTAAAAACTATATTTGTATAAAATATATATAATTATATATAGTAATATTATTATAAAAGGGGGTTTTTACCATTTAATAACCAGTTTATCGATTTTAAATAAAGCGTAAAGATAAATGACGATAATATAAATGACAGAATTTAAATTGCGATAAAGTAAATTGCAGTAATTAAAATCACAGTAAATAAAGGTACGATGAAATATGAAATAAAAGTATTATGCTTATTTAAACTTCCGTAATCATGATGTTTGACGTTTTGATTTTCATTTATTGTTACCCGGGTTAATTGTCCTTTGTCCTGGTTTATTTGATACCTATCTGGTTTTTGTCCATAATAGTCCATCGGTCATAATTATAAAATGCTCGTCAAATTAACCTTATTCTCGAAGTCAAATATTCCAACTAATTAGGGATTCGAACTGTAACAAGGTTTTAATACTTTGTTAATAATTACACCAGGTTATTGACTGCGTGTAATCCAAGGTTTTAATACTTTGTTAACAATTACACCAATTATCCTTGTATGTAATCCACCCCTGTTTTAATGAGATATGAATATTAATTTACTCACTTGATCAGAATGAATAATCAATTACCCAACCCGAATAATTAATTAAATGATCGTAAAAGATGTCGTATAAATGTCACTAAATAGGACATACATAATCATTTTAATAATTATTAGATTAACTAATTTAAAGATAGGTTCGACAGGTTCCAATGAGTTGTCGCTCAATTAGACAATACCCCTTATCTATTAATAGTCATAGTCCAATGTTCACAAGTGTCGGTCTTTTGTCCAAACCTTAATTATGGTACAAAATCTAATAACCCAATCTTAATTTTTAGTCCAACATCACGATTACTTCGGCTCAAATAAGCATAATAATAACTTAGTTACGAGACATTAATTTAAAAAGGAAGAACATAGCTTACAGTGATTATTTATTGCGTAGCGTTGCACGGACAGAATTTTGACTTAAAAACCCGTAAAACATTTCTTACAATAACCCAACTAAACCATAATTTATTATTAATCTTAAATTAAAATTATAATTATAATATAAATATATATTATGAGAGAGATCAGAGAAAGATGGATATAGGAAAAGATGTCTTTTTACTCGCAGAAAACTGGCGAATTTATATAATGTGGCCTGCTACAGTAACTCATGCGGTCGCATGAGATTTTAGTGCAAATCTCATGCACTCACATGGGCTCATGCACTCGCATGAGTTTTATGCCTATTTCCCATGCGATCGCATGGCCGTCAGATCCAGCTCACATATTTTTTGTTTGCTAGTTTGTCGACGTTATTTAATATAATATATAATATATAAATAATTTATATAATTATTTAAATATTATATTATATTCTTGTGCATAGTTGACTTGTAATTTTAGCTCCGTTGCGTCGCGCGTTGATAGTTGGCTCAGTTCCCGGTTCCGGTTTTTCGAACGTCCTTTCTTATAATTTAATATCTTGTACTTTGCGTTTTGCGGCTCGTACTCTTGTAATTTTGAGACGTTTCTCATCAATAAATTGAACCACTTGAATTATATCTTGTACATTTGAGCTTTTTGGTCATTTGCGTCTTCAAATCGTCATTTTCTTCTTTTGTCTTCGCACTTATTTATTTAAACGAATATTACATAAAAATAGAACAATTGCAACTAAAAACTTTACATATTGGAAGGATATTGTGCCTAAATATATGTTCATTTGGAGCACTATCAGCATCAATCTCTTCTTCCGTAGATAAAGTGCGGTTGGTTCATCCTATCGATTGAAGTGTTTTCAAGAATTATGAAAAATTTGAATCGCAGATTGTAATCGTCAAGATACAAATGAGGTTTAAGATGAAATCAAGTGGCAAACTTGAAGAATTGTTTAGTTTCATATGTTATAATCAATATTTTAATTCATTTTAACTGTCCAATGTTATTAGTCCACAGTCGATAGTCCACAGTTAACAGTTCAATAATTCATATATAGTTTAATATATAATATTCGAATTAATTAATACGTATCGTGACACGTGTACATGTCTCAGACTCGATCACAACTCAAACTATATATATTATTGTAGAATCAACCTCAACCCTGTATAGCTAACTCCAGCATTACTGCATATAGAGTATCTATGGTTATTCCAAATAATATATGTAGATGCGTCGATATGATATGTCAAAACCTTGTATACATGTCCCGATATTTAAAGTGCGTAAAATAAATAACAGAAATTAAATGACGATAAATAAAATTGCGAGAATTAAAATTGAGATAAATAAAATGCGATAAATAAATTGCGATAAATAAATTGCATAAATAAAATGTAATACGGAATTAACAGTTAGCTAGGAACAGTTAGCTAGGATTTTGTTAGCGTGGATTCTTAAAAAAATTTCTCATAATTAATTTGTCTGTTTCTAACAAATTTTATTTTGTCTAATGTTTTCTTCATTATGCCACTTGTTGGGTTCTGATAGGTCAAGATCCAAATTTGAAATTGAATGAAAATGGTTATTCTGCGGTGAACGGATTCGTATATCTGTAGATGTAAGTAGGATAGTAAATGACTGTTGAATCAAGTTCGAAGAATGTACAGTATAACTTATTAATGTGAAATCTAAATATTCCTCGAGTATTACCTACCCGTTAAAATATTTTCATCATTAACAGTTTGTACGAAAGAATTTTTAATTACAATCTTTATAAAAATATACTTACATATATATTTTCTTCAGATGTAATCATGGATTTAATGAGTCAATATGATATTAAACTCATTTGATTTACCGTTAAAACATGAATATATAATCTCTAAAACATTAAAGATTACATAATCGTCATGTCGAACGAAGATAAATGCTGTAGAACGTCATGTGGAACGATGATTATGCTCGAGGTACAGATTGAGATGTTGAGGCATGTGATGTTGAAACTTTGGTTGTTGGTGGTACTGGTGTTGCCGGTGCTGTTGTTGAGGCTAGTAAGTTTTGCACCATATTCTCCAAATTGATTACTCGAGCGCGAAATTCGTTGACTTCTTCTATTATTTCGGGATGATTGTCAGTTGGAACGAGCGGATGAATAAAGTTTAGAATTTTAGATAGAATATAATCGTGGCGAGATATTCGGGAATTGAGAGTGAAAATGGTGTTTCAGATTGGTTCGCCGGTGAATGCTTCAGGTTTTTCGCCCAGAGGACAATATGGCGGATGAAAGGGATCACTTCTACTTGTCTACAATGATTAAGTAGACTATGAACTCATCAGATGAATTGGGGATGGCTGATTGATTGATTCATTCTGGTGACACCGCTTTCGGAGCTTAGGTGAATATCCATGTCGGAATAGTTGTCAGAATAGTTGTTGGAATAACTATCGGAATAGCTATCAAAATCTGAGGGACTCGAACTAGTTGAGGGATTCATCTCGTACGATCAAATGAAGTATTTTAGATAAGAAATAGATTATAAGATGTAGATTAGTACTCTGCAATACATAATTTACATATGCATATATAATACTAAAATCCCATAAGTTACGGAGGAATCTATGGAAGCTGTCAGGCAAGGTCTACAGTAATACATATGCTAAGATATGAATTAGCAGATACGCTAAGATACGAATTTTGTCTATACACTATTCATGCAATCATTGCAGTAAGATGTGTCTAGACTAAGAATGATAAGCAGGTAATTTCCTAAGGATGATAAGCAGATGATTTCCGACTAGAAATGATAAGCAAAACTTTTGACATGCAGACACGGTCGAAGTCCAGACTCACTAATGCATCTAAACATCTATCAGTTAGACACACTAATGCAAGACATGGTTCACTAAGACCACCGCTCTGATATCACCTATAACGACCAGTCCTAATCCATCTGGACAAATACATTACAATTGGTTACATCGCGAGGTACTTGACCTCTATATGATACATTTTACAAACATTGCATTCATTTTTAAAAGATAAACTTTCATTTCATTGAAAGTTGACAGGCATGCATACCATTTCATAATATATCCAACTATAATTGACTTAACAATAATCTTGATGAACTCAACGACTCAAATGCAACGTCTTTTGAAATATGTCATGAATGACTCCAAGTAATATCTCTAAAATGAGCAAATGCACAGCGGAAGATTTCTTTCATACCTGAGAATAAACATGCTTTAAAGTGTCAACCAAAAGGTTAGTGAGTTAATTAGTTTAACATAAATAATAATTTCCATCGTTTTAATAGACCACAAGATTTTTCATTTCTCATAAATATACGTCTCATGCATAGAGACAAAAATAATCATTCATATGGATTGAACACCTGGTAACCGACATTAACAAGATGCATATAGAATATCCCCATCATTCCGGGACAACCATCGGACATGATAAAATCGAAGTACTAAAGCATTCCAAATTCCAGAATGGGGCTTGTTGGGCCCGATAGATCTATCTTTAGGATTCGCGTCAATTTGGGGGTCTGTTCCCAAATTCTTAGGCTACCAAGCTAAAAGGGGCATATTCGGCTTCGATCATTCAACCATATAAAGTAGTTTCGATTACTTGTGTCTATTTCGTAAAACATTTATAAAAATTGCGCATGTATTCTCAGTCCCAAAAATATATTGCAAAAGCATTTAAAAAGGGAGCAAATGAAACTCACAATACTGTATTTTGTAGTAAAAATACATATGACGACATTGAACAAATGTAGGGTTGGCCTCGGATTCACGAACCTATATCATTTGTATATTTATATTAAAACATATAATCGTAACTGAACAAATATTTTTATTATGTTTTAATTTATATATTATTTATAGTTAATTTGTGTATATATTCAAAATGATTAATATTTATATAGTTATATTAATATGTCCATGTTTATATACATAATTGTTTAATGTTACATTTAAAAATCAATAGTTGTCATTTGTAAGTATTTATATGAATAATCTTAATAGGTTTGGTATATATAGTTATGTGAAATTTAATTATAATTTTAGTACATGTAATAAGTATATTTAATGTTCAAAATATTTATTTACTAAAATGATAGTTTTGATAATAATGATTTATTAATAATAATAAGGATAACTTTATTAAAAATGATGATACTAATAATAAGAATGATAATGATAATCTTTAGTAATAATAATAATGATGAAGTTATTTTATTTTTACAACAATATTGATAATATTATCTAATACTTATAACGAATAGTAATAACACTAATATTAACGATAATGATGATAGGTTGTATTGTTTTCCTAATAATGATAATAAGAATCATAATCATAATAATAATGATAATACTTATAATAATAATTATAATGATAATACTAATATTCATAATGATAATACTAATATTCATAATGATAATACTAGTATTATTAGTAATACATTTAATAATAATAATAATAATACTAGGAACAACATTAGTAATAACAATAATAAAGATAATAATAATAATAATAATAATAATAATAATAATAATAATAATAATAATAATAATAATAATAATAATAATAATAATAATAATAATAAATAATGATAATGATAGTAAAAATAATAAGGAAATTAAATGACTACCTCAAAAGGAGCTTTTAAAAAAAATTATTGTTGTGAACCAGACTCGAACTCCCGACCTCTCGGTTACCCGTCACCTCCTTAAACCGTCTGGGCTGATGCCCGTTTTCTGATTATATTGGGAAATCATTTATATTTATATCGATTATCTTTCTGATTTCCTTTCATCTTCTTCTTCAAAAAAACACAATCGACCATTGGTAAATATTAACAGCGAATAAAAGAAACTAGTTGGGTTTTAGGAATTTCAAACGAAATAGAAACAGATTGTTGTGACTTATATAGATTATCAGAAAAGAAAAAGTAATTTAAATCAAACACAGTTTCGTTAAAGAATAATATGAACACAAAATTTGTTTTAAAAATTAGAACGTTTTTAGACTATGATTACAACATGAAATATGGAGTATATCATTTATAAAAACTTCTGAGGCAATCAATTGATCCTAAAAACTCAAAACAAAATCGAATTTCTCAATGAACAAATCCTTTGACTTTTTATATCGACACTTTGACTCCAAAATTCGTCTTCGTTTCTAAGAATTGAAAGGTGATATTTTACAGAAAGCTTGACTCAATGAATCCTAACTTAACTGCACTTTTAGATTTTGAAATGGTAATAGGATTCGATTTATGGGAGAAAATGTAAAGAACAGGGTTATCGATGAAATAAAAAAATTGATTAAATTTACAATTTGATTCTGTTTAAAAATAATTGTAGGTGATACAGAGAATGGAGAAAATGAATGACTTATTCCATTTTAATGTGGATCGATTACTTTATGGCCAATGTGTCCATAGATGCAAATCGAGCTAGGAAGAAAAAAAATAAAAAAATAAAAAATAAAAGTAGAATACGACCCTCAACTGAATTTGTCTGTGTTTGTGATCTGACATGGACTGGAACAATATTTGGAGACAAGATACAAAAATTGAAACAGCATGACTTTGATGTAAAACCGATCTCCATTATAGGTTCTATATTTAATTCATTAATGTTAATAATTAATATTAATAATACTACATTAATAATAATAATAGGATTAATAATACAAATAATATTAATAAAACTAATAATAAGAATAAGAATAATAATGAAAGTAAATTAGATAATGATATTAATAATAAAAATAATTTTTAGTAATAATAATAATATATTATGATAATAAGTTATATCTTAATAATAATAATAATAATAATAATAATAATAATAATAATAATAATAATAATAATAATAATAATAATAATAAATTTTAATAGTAATGATTTTTAATAATATTGGTAATAATAATATCTAATATGAATAAGGATATAACAATTACATGTTTCAAATTTTATATCAATATATTATATATTAAAATAATAATATTAATAATACTGGTTTTATTATTACTATTGATATTTATTTTAATGATAATAATAAAAGTAATAGTGGCAACATAATAACTATCTTTTAACTTGTAATTACACTTAATATGTTAAGATTATACATTACCTTATATATTATATAATAGCATGTGTTGTATATTTATTATAATTACTTTATATAATAAGTGTATGCATATGAAAAATGTAATTGTATTTATATATATATATTTTCCAATATCCATATGATAATAACTATTACAGAAATCATATATATATCTATTCACAGATTTATTTTAAAAATAATTATTTTACATATTTAATTCTAATTATTCAATTATCTTTTATTATTTTCAATACATACATTTATATATACATATTTATTTACAAAAAAAAATTATTCGTGAATTGTCGGGAGTAGTCAAAGGTCAATTGAATATATGAACATCGTTTAAAAATTATCTAGACTCAACCTTACATACTTTGTTCATCGTATCGAAATCATATAAAGATTAAGTTTAAATTTGGTCGGAAATTTCCGGGTCGTCACATGTTACTAACGTTTACTAAATAAATTTGAAATCATCTAAATATATATTCAATATACTTTATGTATATATATTGATTCATTTTAATAATAATATCATATAATATTTAATTTTACATAATTAATTAAATCATATAATATTTAAAATTATATTTCTAATTATTATTTATATACATATACACACATATATCTATTTACAATTAATTGTTCGTGAATCGTCGAAAATAGTCAAAGGTCAATTGAATATATGAAACAATTCAAAATTTTTGAGATTCAACCTAACAGACTTTGCTCATCGTGTCAAAAATATTAAATCGTATCGAGAGTTTGATTTAAAATTAGTCAAAATTTTTCGGGTCGTCATAAAGATACAGGCTGTCGTTGTGTTTAATGTTTTTTAAGAAGTGTATGTTTTGCGTATAGTTAGTCCCGTTGGGTTCGTAATATTTTTTCGAGTTGAACGGTGGTCTCGAAAAAATTTAACTCGCACCGAGCGAGAAGATAGGGCCCATTATAAATTCGGGTGGAATTAGTTTCTTTATTTTAATAAAATTATCTATTTACACTTTTTACCCCTGAAAAAGTGTAAACTTGAGGGGCCGTTGTGTAAATATAGCCGAAGTTGAGGGACCATTTGTAATGTGAACGCAAACTCACAATTTGATATAACTGAAATGACGTAATCGGCCACCACTTTTAGTATATAAGTATTAATATTAATATTAATATTAATATTAATATTAATATATATTTTTACATACTATATCCATAAAATAAACAAAAACAATAACTAATAGAAAAACCAAAGCTATCTATGTATTAGAAATCAATAACCAATAGAAAGACTAAAGTTATGTCTCTCTTAGTCATAGTGTATATTTTTTTAATTTGTACATAAATTATATTGATTCAACATACATACACACATATATTGACTAAAACAGGAAAGTCAACTTGAAATTGTTACGATTTCAAAAATGTGGAGTGAAACTGTGAAAGAAATTATGAAAAATATAAAATTTAATATTCAACTAGGATTTCAAATCTGAGCAAACGTAATTTGACTTATAATATTAATATATCTACTAATATCATGTAACGTACATGTGTGAAATAATATTAATAAGTTAATATGCTTATTTAATATTATTAGTATTCTATAAATTGAATTTGGTTTTATATTCGATTTTCGGTAAATTAAACTAAGAATTTTCAAAACCGAAAATTGAACAAAAAAAAACGAATTTAAACGGTTTCGGTTTTGCTTGATTCGAAACTATTTTCAAATTCGATTTGATTTAATTTTTTCGGTACAATTTCGATTCGATATTCGATTTAAATGGTTCCAAACTAAATATTGAACACCTTAGCCTCTACTAACGCCTCTAATACAATAAATCACAGAAACATGAGCTCAACCTCTATCTCAATTTGTTTCTACGGTGAGGATTAGTTACGGTCATCTACAACGATCGATTTCTCATCTGCAATGATCGATTTAGATTGAAGCTACATGTATGAATTGACGTTAGCATTATAGCTTTCAATTCGAGGTACGTCTGTGAATGTTAATCTTAATTTACATGATCATGATACTGATGAACCTACAGCTTCACGATTATCCAATTCGTCTTAGGTAGATTTGTCGCATCGAGTAACCGCATCAAAAGGAAAGTTCAATCCGTCATATGACTTGAAAACTTGGTATCTTTTGTAGGAGTACGAAGCGAGTTAAACAAGGATTTGAACGAGGATCAAGTTGAAGGAAAGTTTCTGTTTTGGATTTAGCCGGGGAGGCGCGGTGCGGCTTGTCTGACGGGCAGTTTTCTTATTTACGTTTTTCTTGTTCTCTAAGGTGTTTCCTTGTTGAGTTTTGCCTATTTAAGCATCCTATTTTAACCTTAACATGTGTGCACGAAAATTATAGTAAAAATCTATGGTTTGCACCCGTGGAGTAAACCCTTCTCCGTGTTTTGGAGTTGTGATATAACCATGTTAAATCCCTGTGTCGTTTATATTTATCGTTCTTGCTTTAGCCATTTCGTTTGTCGTTGTGGGTTTGGTGATTAGCATAGATCACCTGTCTTGGTTGGGTCCATAATTCCTAACAAGTGGTATCAGAGCTCAAGGTTTTGACTTTGGGAGCGATGGCGAATTGAAAGCAAGTTTCTTCGATATTGTTGATGATTCGATTTTTTCATCAAGGTTAGATTAAACGATGAGCTAGGGATTTTGTTTGCAACATGTATCGAGACCGGGTGACATAGTTGGTCGCGAAAAACTCATGGATATGTCTATGTATCCGGGAGAATTGATCACACAAGATTCGGGTGACGGTTCTTGGAAGTTATTTTGTAATCGGGACGCTGATTGCATCATGATGGTGGTTTTTTTTCGCGAAGGGTTACGGATTCAAGGTCTGGTCGATGGTTCGTTACGGAGAGATTTTTTTGGGAGATCCGGGTGTCGGATCTGAGTTATCATTCTTCGCGATCTCGTGCAAAAGAATGGTTGAACTATCAAATTCGTAGTTCCAGGAGCTGTTGTATTTGAAAATTCGTAGCAGATTCATTAACCGTTGGATCGACTTGATTTTTTGTGTGTTCGTAGTAGACTTACTGATCTACACGTGGTAAAAATTTGAGGCTGATCTGACTGTTGGATATGGAGATATGATTTTTCGAATCTGGGCAGTTTTCAGGATGAAGTTTTTCGGGTTTGATGACGCTAGTGCGAGATGGTATTTGTCTCGAAAACTTCGAGCGATGCGAGCTATGTTTTCAAAGATGTGGGTCTGTTATGGAAGCTCAGGAGGGTGTTCTTCTCTCGGGTTAGAGCGGTTGAATAACGAACAAGATGCATCGGGTTGAAAGTCGATAGTGGGAGTATCGGGGAAGTTTGGTGCTTGCGGTTTAAAAACGGGATGACCAATGGTGTTTGGTCAATATTCCAGGGTTTATGGAATATGCGGGCGGATTAGAGTTCCTTATCACTAAGGAAATTGATGTCGAAGGGTGTCGGATAGAACGCATATGACTGTGGTTCGGTTATTGGTTGATGTTTCAATAAAGGGGGCGGTTTTCTTCAAGGGTGATCAATAGAAATCTTAAGGTGATGGATAGGGGCGGATAATCTTGTAAGTCCCGGAACTTGAGCTTTCTAGGATCGTTGAGGGTGTCGGAAACTCGATGAGAGTTTGGTTACCGACGGAAGTTATCGAGCTAGTGGGAGTTAGACAACTAGTAGGGTTGTGGAGATGGTTGAGCGACTTGTTTCTCCAAATTTCTCAAGTTTAGTGTGTTAATTCCGGTAACACTAGGGCTTCGAATATTTGTTACTCTCCGATGACAAAGTAATTTGTGACTAACCGGTGATACGAACAAAGTTTCTTCTCGAAGCTGCGATTTAATTCTTACTCGTACAGTGGGAGCATGCTTGGGATGAGAAGATGGGGTTTGTGAAATTCATAGCGCTATGAGGAGGTTAGTGTACCAACGAGAAAGCAAAAAGTTGAAAATATGGTAGACTTCAAGGTGGGGATGGCGTTCTCACTAGGGTATCTTGAAGAATAGTCTACAAAGGCGTCTGTTGGAGTTCCTTTTTTTTGTTGGTGAAGGATGAAAGGACCCGTTCATATACATTATAAACGATTCACAATAGTTGATTACATTGCGAGGTATTTGACCTCTATATGATACATTTTACAAACATTGCATTCATTTTTAAAAAATAAACTTTCTTTACATCGAAAATTGACAGGCATGCATACCATTTCATAATATCCAATATCCAACTATAAATTGATTTAATAATAATCTTTGATGAACTCAATGACTCGAATGCAACGTTCTTCGAAATATGCTATGAAAGACTCCAAGTAATATCTTTGAAATGAGCAAATGCACAGTGGAAGATTTCTTTAACACCTGAGAATAAACATGCTTTAAAGTGTCAACCAAAAGGTTGGTGAGTTCATTAGTTTATCATAATCATTTATTTCCATCATTTTAATAGACCACAAGAATTTCATTTTCAGTTCTCATAAATATACGTCCCATGCATAGAGATAAAAATAATCATTCATATGGTGAACACCTGGTAACCGACATTAACTAGATACATATAAGAATATCCCCTATCATTCAGGGATCCTCCTTCGAACATGATATAAATTTCGAAGTACTAAAGCATCTGGTACTTTGGATGGGGTTTGTTAGGACCAATAGATCTATCTTTAGGATTCGCGTCAATTAGGGTGTCTGTTCCCTAATTCTTAGATTACCAGACTTTAATAAAAAGGGGCATATTCGATTTCGATAATTCAACCATAGAATGTAGTTTCACGTACTTGTGTCTATTTCGTAAAACATTTATAAAAGCAGCGCATGTATTCTCAGTCCCAAAATATATATTGCAAAAGCATTTAAAAAGGGAGCAAATGAAACTCACCATACTGTATTTCGTAGTAAAAATACATATAACGTCATTGAACAAGTGCAAGGTTGGCCTCGGATTCACGAACCTTAATTAATTATATATATTTATGTGTTGGTCAATATTTGTCTAACAAATTAGGTCAAGTCATAGTGTACCACAATCCTAATGCTCGAGACTAATATGCAAAAGTTAACAAAAGTAAATTTGACTCAAAATAATTTCCAAAAATCTATACATGATTAATATATAGTTTAAATATCGTCGTTTTATATTTTTAAATATTTTTAAGAGATTTATTAGAGTAAATAATATAATTTATTTATTAATAAATAAAATTTTATATTAAATTTATATAATAAAATATACTTTTATATATATTAAGTAATAAAATTTACAGGGTTCATTTAATATCATAAAGATAATATGATAGGTATTATTAAAGTAAGTTATTACACGTAGTAAAATATGTTTGTATCACATATTTATTTGATAAAATAATATCTATAATGATAGTAAGTAAAAGTTGTATTATTTTGTAATAATAATTATTACTATAAAAATATCAATATTTATAATTAATAAGATGACATTATGATAAAACGATAATTCTAATTATGATAACTTTAATATTTACGATAATTTTTAATATTATCTTTAAAATAATAATTCTATTTAAAATAATAATAATAATGATATTCTATAGTAACAATGACATTTCTATTAAAATGATAATTTTTGTTAAAATGATAGTTTTAATACTAACGATACTTTTAATAATAATAGTAATGATAAAAATAATAAGAACGATAATTTTATCTAAATCAATATCTTATAATATTTTAATTTCATCATGATACTCTTACTTATTATTTCCTAATCGTTTCGTTTAATAGCTTTTAATCGTCTTTTATATCGTGTTCATAATAATGATAATAATAGTAATCAAAATAATTAGGTGTTACAAATATTTGTTTTAATTACACTAATATTAATAATGATAGTTACTATAACATTATTAACGATAATACTAATAATTATCTTAATGATAATATAGTAGTAATAATAATAACAATAACAATAACCATTTTTAAATAATGATATATATATTAATAATGATAATAATAATAATAATAATACTAATAATAATAATAATAATAATAATAATTGGATAATAATAATAATACTAATTATAACTTTAATGATAATAACGATAGTAATAATAAAAAAAATAACAATTTTTAATGATAAATCCCTTTTATTGATAAAGATAATAATAATGATAATAATAAGATAAAACTAGAACGACGATAAAACGACGATAATAATAATCATTTTTAATAAAAATATCGAAAATTCAATTGATTATAACTTCTAATCCGTTCATCGAAACCATTCGATATCTAAAGGAAAAGTTCTTAATTTTTCGCTAGCTTTCCAAGGACATGCATATCTTGTACCTTATCTCAACCGCAAGTGTAACTAATTCAAGATTCAACCTAACCTGCCTAAGGGAAATATCAAAAGTACAAGCATGCATAATCCTAAATACTCGAGCACTAGTCAGGGATATACTATTAGTATGCAAAAGTTAAATTATGAGTACTCATGTATCAATATTGAGATTCAATATTGCAGGAAAGGTACGTAGACGCAACGGAAATGATAAACATTATATTGACCTCACGAGCATACCCATGAACCATACTCAATCACCTCCATAGCTATAACCCATAATTTCCTTAATCCTATCCTACTCGAAAAACAATTTCAAAATCACTCGGACAGCACTCCGTCGTAATATTTTATGTATACTAATAATATCGTGAAATAATACGGTGTAAATATATATATGTAAATCGATTGAGAGAGTTTAGAGAAAAATATTTTCAAGTTTCTATGAAATAATGAAACCTATTGAATTCTATTTATAATATATTTTTGAATTATTAAAGTGAATTATTAAAGTATGAATTATTAAAGTGAATTATTAAAGTATGAATTATTAAAGTGAATTATTAAAGTATGAATTATTAAAGTGAATTATTAAAGTATGAATTATTAAAGTTAAAGTAAAGTAAAAATAAAGTAAAGGTAAAGTTTAAATATAGTAAAAGTATAAAACTATGTACGTATAATACGCGTATAAATATATATAATATTCATTTAAATTGTTATATATATTTAATAAAATAAAATATAAATATCGTTATCTTTATCATACTAGTTAAATAATGAGTTGTCAAAAGTGGTTCTAGATATTTATAAAAGTTATATACATTTTAATAATAAAGTTCTTTTTAAACTGAAAACGTTTTCGTACGTTTTAAAACTAAATAGATCAATCGAGTCTTTATGAGATTCAATCTTCCACTATCCTTTGTCTAGTTCTCAATGATTAATAATTTGTTCTTATTTTTAAATTACTTTACCATTTTCCGAATATTGTTAAAATGGAAAGATTTCTCAAATCAACGTGGGCCTTTCAACAGAGACTTGTAATCATAATTCAATATATCTGATAATTCAATCATTTGATCTTATCTTCTAATTCCATTGATAAACATTTTGAAACAGATACAATCATATAAAGTATTTAATCTAATATTTTGTTTACGTTTCAAGTTATAATATATATACACATATACATATATAACCATATTCGTTTAATGGTTCGTGAATCATTGGAACTTGGTCGAGGTTGAATGAATGTATGAACATAGTTTAAAATTCTTGAAATTTAACTTAACAAATATTGCTTATTGTGTCGGAAACATATAAAGATTAAAGTTTAAATTTGGTTGGAAATTTCCGGGTTGTCACAGTACCTACCCGTTAAAGAAATTTCGTTCCGAAATTTGAGTGGAAAGGTCGTGAATGATAATAACTATGTTTTCATGATGCATACGGGCTGAAAATTATAGTTTTATCATCAGCGAATAATTTGGATAAACAATCCATTTATATGAAGAGTACGAATGAAGCTAACATAGAAGAGTGAAATGAGTAAGTGTAGATTCATCTTATCATTTGACGTAGATATGATTGATTCTCAGATTTCAAGGGATTTGAAGAAAATCTTCTTAATAAGATTTGACTCTCCGGTAATCAAGGGAATTAGGATCCGCTTTAAATGCGATCGTCCATTTTAATTGTTCTGTCGGAGATTTTCTTATAAATTCACCTCCTTCGTTTCCTTACAACTCACACCTTCTGTTGATGCATTTTATGCAAGTCCCTAGACATCTACCCACGTCCATTGCAGGTACAACAGTTTACAGGCCACCATGATTGCTCGTTATTATCCTATCCGTGTTTGTATGTGGTTACAGGAACTGCAGGAACGAGATTTAGATGTTTGACTATGTTAGACTTAGTCAGACGTATGAGTGAAGCCTCACTAGTACGGCTGACAGGCTCATACGCATGGTTGATGCTGAGCTAAGTCACAATTACAACCTGAATGAGAAGACACGAGTGAGTGATCACCCGTACGGCTGATGAAGCCAACTCGTGCGTGTGATGAATGAATCGTATGGGTGAGTCAACAGCAGGGGTATATAAAGTCTTATGTTCTTCATTTTAGGTTAAGCCTCTCATTTGTTACACACACTCAGATCTAGTGAGCTTCTCCGATTATCTCTCAGTCCAAATCACCCAGGTGGTGAATAATAGCTCTAGGTGTTGATCTAATCACACTTGATTTAGTTGTGGGTTGACTAAATTAATAAAAAAAAACTTAAAAAATTCACTAGAGGGTTTGATTCACTTATTCCGCCATTGTGTGAGTTAATTCTATTGATTTCTAAGTTCCTAGTCATGTTTCATCACCTTCTATTCTTTCCCCCTCAACTCATATTTTAAAGTATTCATCAATATGCTCCATCCAGTTCTGATTCTCGATATACTTCTAACTTTCATATCGGTCATTCTTCTTTTTCATCTACCGACGGAAGAATCTATTTACTTCTACTATACTCTTGGGTTTATAGTGTTTCTAGTTCTCCCGTGTCTTTATATTGCTATATGCATCGATATATATGGTTTATAATTTCTGGTTTGTCGTTGGGCTTTATATGTTCCCTTATATTTCAAAGTCTCTGCTTCTGTCTTCTATAATCATTATCATTCACAGTTAATGCTCTCTTTTATTTGCTGCAATTTATACCCCAATTTCTATTTCGGAGTTTTGTCCTTTCGTTTCTTCTTCTTGCGATTAAGCACCGCTTGTAATGGTCCAGAATTCACAGATATGAATTTCGGAATGAACATTGTTAATGTTCTAGGAAGGAAATTGTGATGGCACGATCTTGACTTGTCAAATTACTAGAATACCTTGGAAAAGGCCGAATCATCAAGAAATATTTTCTTGATATTTTAGAGGTTAAATAGAATACAAGAATCGTATAACATGGCACATGATGATGTTATGATCTGTGAATCATCACGTTCCATTTAGAAACTCAGCATGACTTACTGTAATATAATCACATTGATCAAGTGTCATTATATTATACTAATTCATGCTTCAGTTCCCAACACTACTTCAAAATATTCTTATTTTAAACTTGAATGTTTCAGAATTTAGAAACTAAAATAGTTTCTTTTATGTTGTAATACAGATAGCGCGAAGAGGTAAATGATTTCAAATAAGAAAAATTAAGAAAATATCTTCAGAAATATGGAGGATATTTATAATGAAAGATATGATGATATTTTAGAATTTCTAATATCAGACGATGATGAAGAATATTGTCCGCAGGGGTTTAGAGTCAGGAGCAAGGTATTCGTTAATGACTTCAGCAGGTACTGAATCATTTGGATCCTTTGAAGTCAGGTTCAGTCTTTGTAATTTGTCCACAGCCTCCTTCCTACTTTGCTCAATCCGTTTTCCAGTTCCAAAACTTCTCTTTTTCTGCGCTTTTCCAGCACACTTCATCATTATCATCCAGCTTTTATCGTTTAAAGTCGTTTATAGTTTTTGCTGCTTCATCAGCATTTTTTCCATTTTCGGAGAACCAATTCGTAGTTCGGAGTGTTTTTCAGAAACTTCACATTCAAATTAAGTCCAGAAGATAGACGTTATATATACACATATAACTGTTGGCGTAGACATGCTGCGAGATTTCAAAATACTGATTGCTAATTCCCAATGATTCGTATGGGAATTCTCATTACAAGATGCGAATGAGTAAATGATGGGGTTTCAATGAATAGTTATAATGACTTTTTGGAGAGGCTAAAGTCAAAGGGTAATGAAGTTGTTGGTACATCTGCTAATAATGTGGTAGAATGTAAAAGGTTCCCTGGTAACGATGGTGTATATCTCAAGGTTATAATAAGGTTAGTCTGACTGAAAAGTCGAAGTTGATTTGCTGGAGCTGTGACAAAACTGGTTACTTTGAATAGGAGTCGCAAAGTTATTTTTTCTAATAAATGCTAAAGAATCTGACGCGGATACGTTGTTTAAACTTTTACTTTGGTTTCAAGAATTTTTCGGGTACATAACTGTGGGTAACATGTGGTTGGATCATCATCTCGATTGCTCATCATTCGAAGTGTCTTCAGAAATTTTTGAAGGGTTTGAACACAGATTGTAATCGTTAACATATATTTGATATTCTAACACAGTTTTGAAGTCAAAATATAGCTTGTGAAAGATGTAAGGATCTAAGAGTGATGATTTTGGTCATATCTCAAGTTGAATTTTGAGATTTCAAAATCAGAATATGTAATTAAATTTTGAATGAGTATGGTTGTTTTGATTCCTATAAAAGAATGTATATTGTTGTGAAAGTAGGCAGTATAATAGATGATTTGCTGAATCAGATTCGAAGAATGTAACATATTAATTATGAATTTATATATCTCTCGGGTATTACCTACCCGTTAAAAAAAATTCACAATTAATATTTTGTACAAAAGAATTTTATTGCAGTCTTTATGAAAATATATATATGTATATTTTCTTCAGATGTAACATAGATTTAATGAGTTAATGTTAAATTAAACTCATTTGATTTACGGTTGAAACTAGAATTGAATAATCCCTAAAGGCTTTAAAAAGTACATAACTTTTACGCAGTATTTCTTTAATGACATTGAAATTATGAATCAATACTTCGTTATTTGTTGATGTATGATGTTCGGTTCGTGGAATTCTTGTGAATTTCGCAAAGTACGAATGATGTTATCTGGAAAGTTTCGGGTACATCGATGATGAAAGTGTAAAATCAAATATATACTTGATTTATTATGAATTGGAATTTGTTGAATTGCGACAGAGATTGTAGTTAACGCTGGTTAAGTTGCGGTCGAAGGACGTACATTATTTCATATTTGTAATATGAATTAACCGAGTAGTTAAGATTCACACACAATAGCTTAGAACAGAAAGATTTATTTCAATATATATATATATATATATATATATTATATACATATAATTTCTTCAGAGGGAATGAGTTAATTCTTCATAACTCGTTGATACAATATACACGTTATTGATTCGTAATGATGTCCACAGTGATTCTTGAACTGACGGAGTTTGTGATGTTATCGGTGTTGTTGATTGGGATGTTGACTGTACTGACGATGCTGGTAACGCTAACGGTACTGTTGATGCTGTTGGTAAAGCAACTTTAGCTTGTTAATCACACACCATTTTTGTCAGGGTTTATACTCTTCCTTCTATCATTTTGGTTCGCTTAACTGATTTATGGTTAGGGCTAGATTAGATAATCTCTGAGACTTTAGAGATTACATAATCACCGCGGAATGTTTCTCCAATGAAGTTATGAATTAATACTTCGTCAGTTATTGTTGTTGGTACTCCTTGGTATCTATGGTGCGTATAACATTGATGCTCGTGGGACAGATTGTGAAGTTGAGGTTTACGACGCGGTTGTGGTTGGAGGTGGTAATGGTACTGTTGGCGTTGATGATGGTGGTACTGGTTATGCTGCTGCTGCTGCTGCTGGTGTTTGTAATCTCTGCACCATATTCTCCAAAGCCACTACCCGAGCGCGAAGTTCGTTGACTTCTTCTATTACACCGGGGTGATTGTCGGTTCGGACGAGCGGATAAATAAAATCTAAAATTTGATGTAATATATAATCGTGACGAGATACTCTGGAAATGAGCGAGAAAATGGTGTTTCGGACAGGTTCGCTGGTAAGTGCTTCAGGTTCTTCGCCAAGAGGGCAATGTGGTGGATGAAAGGGATCACCTTCTTCTTGTCTTCAATGATTGAGGAGGCTACGAATTCATCCCCAATTCATCCAGAATAGGTGATGACTTATTGGTTGATCTATTCCGGTCACACTGCTTTCGAAGCTTGAATGGGATTCCATTTCGGAATCTGAGTGACTTGAACTGATGACGAATTCCATTTCGTACGATTGGATAAAGGATTTTTTTTTATTTTTTCGATATGAAATGATTTTGGCTAACGGATGGTATTCTAATTACATAGAATATATATATATATATATATATATATATATATATATATATATATATATATATATATATATATATATATATATATATATATATATATATATATATATATAGATCAAAAGATTTCGTAGATTACGGAGGACTTTGCGGGATATGTCAGGCAAAGTTTAAAGTAACAGATACGATAAGATATGATTTAGTAGATATGCTAAGATATGAATTTTTGTCTGTACACTATTCATGCAATCAATGCAGCAAGACGTGTCTTAGACTAAAAATGATAAGCAGGTAATTTCATGAGGATGATAAGTAGTTAATTTTCGACACAAAATGATAAGCAAAACTTTTGACATGCAGACACGGTCGAAGTCCAGACTCACTAATGCATCCTATCGACTTATCAGTTAGACACACTAATGCAGACATGGTTCGCTAAGACCACCGCTCTGATACCAACTGAAAGGATCCGTTCATATACATTATAAACGATTCACAATAGTTGATTACATTGCGAGGTATTTGACCTCTATATGATACATTTTACAAACATTGCATTCATTTTTAAAAAACAAACTTTCTTTACATCGAAAATTGACAGGCATGCATACCATTTCATAATATCCACTATCCAACTATAAATTGATTTAATAATAATCTTTGCAGAACTCAATGACTCGAATGCAACGTTCTTCGAAATATGCTATGAAAGACTCCAAGTAATATCTTTGAAATGAGCAAATGCACAGCGGAAGATTTCTTTAACACCTGAGAATAAACATGCTTTAAAGTGTCAACCAAAAGGTTGGTGAGTTCATTAGTTTATCATAATCATTTATTTCCATCATTTTAATAGACCACAAGAATTTCATTTTCAGTTCTCATAAATATACGTCACATGCATAGAGACAAAAATAATCATTCATATGGTGAACACCTGGTAACCGACATTAACTAGATACATATAAGAATATCCCCTATCATTCCGGGATCCTCCTTCGGACATGATATAAATTTCGAAGTACAAAAGCATCCGGTACTTTGGATGGGGTTTGTTAGGCCCAATAGATCTATCTTTAGGATTCGCGTCAATTAGGGTGTCTGTTCCCTAATTCTTAGATTACCAGACTTTAATTAAAAAGGGGCATATTCGATTTCGATAATTCAACCATAGAATGTAGTTTCACGTACTTATGTCTATTTCGTAAAACATTTATAAAAGCAGCGCATGTATTCTCATTCCCAAAATATATATTGCAAAAGCATTTAAAAAGGGAGCAAATGAAACTCACCATACTGTATTTCGTAGTAAAAATACATATAACGTCATTGAACAAGTGCAAGGTTGGCCTCGGATTCACGAACCTAAATTAATTATATATATTTATGTGTTGGTCAATATTTGTCTAACAAATTAGGTTAAGTCATAGTGTACCACAATCCTAATGCTCGAGACTAATATGCAAAAGTTAACAAAAGTAAATTTGACTCAAAATAATTTCCAAAATCTATACATGATTAATATATAGTTTAAATATCGTTGTTTTATATTTTTAAATATTTTTAAAAGATTTATTAGAGTAAATAATATAATTTATTTATTAATAAATAAAATTTTATATTAAATTTATATAATAAAATATACTTTATATATATTAAGTAATAAAATTTACAGGGTTCATTTAATATCATAAAGATAATATGATAGGTATTATTAAAGTAAGTTATTACACGTAGTAAAATATGTTTGTATCACATATTTATTTGATAAAATAATATCTATAATGATAGTAAGTAAAAGTTGTATTATTTTGTAATAATAATTATTAATATAATAATATCAATATTTATAATTACTAAGATGACATTATGAGAAAACGATAATTCTAATTATGATAACTTTAATATTTACGATAATTTTTAATATTATCTTTAAAATAATAATTCTATTTAAAATAATAATAATAATGATATTCTATAGTAACAATGACATTTCTATTAAAATGATAATTTTTGTTAAAATGATAGTTTTAATACTAACGATACTTTTAATAATAATAGTAATGATAAAAATAATAAGAACGATAATTTTATCTAAATCAATATCTTATAATATTTTAATTTCATCATGATACTCTTACTTATTATTTCCTAATCGTTTCATTTAATAGCTTTTAATCGTCTTTTATATCTTGTTCATAATAATGATAATAATAGTAATCAAAATAATTAGGTGCTACAAATATTTGTTTTAATTACACTAATATTAATAATGATAGTTACTATAACATTATTAACGATAATACTAATAATTATCTTAATGATAATATAGTAGTAATAATAATAACAATAACAATAACAATAACAATAACCATTTTTAAATAATGATATATATATTAATAATGATAATAATAATAATAATAATACTAATAATAATAATAATAATAATAATAATAATAATAATAATAATAATTGGATAATAATAATAATATTAATTATAACTTTAACGATAATAACGATAGTAATAATAAAAAAAAATAACAATTTTTAATGATAAATCCCTTTTATTGATAAAGATAATAATAATGATAATAATAAGATAAAACTAGAATGACGATAAAACGACGATAATAATAATCATTTTTAATAAAAATATCTAAAATTCAATTGATTATAACTTCTAATCCGTTCATCGAAACCATTCGATATCTAAAGGAAAAGTTCTTAATTTTTCGCTAGCTTTCCAAGGACATGCATATCTTATACCTTATCTCAACCGCAAGTGTAACTAATTCAAGATTCAACCTAACCTGCCTAAGGGCAATATCAAAAGTACAAGCATGCATAATCCTAAATACTCGAGCACTAGTCAGGGATACACTATTAGTATGCAAAAGTTAAATTATGAGTACTCACGTATCAATATAGAGATTCAATATTGCAGGAAAGGTACGTAGACGCAACGGAAATGATAAACATTATATTGACCTCACGAGCATACCCATGAACCATACTCAATCACCTCCATAGCTATAACCCATAATTTCCTTAATCCTATCCAACTCGAAAAACAATTTCAAAATCACTCGGACAGCACTCCGTCGTAATATTTTATGTATACTAATAATATCGTGAAATAATACGGAGTAAATATATATATGTAAATCGATTGAGAGAGTTTAGAGAAAAATATTTTCAAGTTTCTATGAAATAATGAAACCTACTGAATTCTATTTATAATAGATTTTTGAATTATTAAAGTAAATTATTAAAGTATGAATTATTAAAGTGAATTATTAAAGTATGAATAATTAAAGTGAATTATTAAAGTATGAATTATTAAAGTATGAATTATTAAAGTGAATTATTAAAGTATGAATTATTAAAGTTAAAGTAAAGTAAAAATAAAGTAAAGGTAAAGTTTAAATATAGTAAAAGTATAAAACTATGTACGTATAATACGTGTATAAATATATATAATATTCATTTAAATTGTTATATATATTTAATAAAATAAAATATAAATATCGTTATCTTTATCATACTAGTTAAATAATGAGTTGTCAAAAGTGGTTCTAGATATTTATAAAAGTTATATACATTTTAATAATAAAGTTCTTTTTAAACTGAAAACGTTTTCGTACGTTTGAAACTAAATAGATCAATGGAGTCTTTATGAGATTCAATCTTCCACTATCCTTTGTCTAGTTCTCAATGATTAATAATTTGTTCTTATTTATAAATCACTTTACCATTTTCCGAATATTGTTAAAATGGAAAGATTTCTCAAATCAACGTGGGCCTTTCAACAGAGACTTGTAATCATAATTCAATATATCTGATAATTCAATCATTTGATCTTATCTTCTAATTCCATTGATAAACATTTTGAAACATATACAATCATATAAAGTATTTAATCTAATATTTTGTTTACGTTTCAAGTTATAATATATATACACATATACATATATAACCATATTCGTTTAATGGTTCGTGAATCGTTGGAACTTGGTCGAGGTTGAATGAATGTATGAACATAGTTTAAAATTCTTGAAATTTAACTTAACAAATATTGCTTATTGTGTCGGAAACATATAAAGATTAAAGTTTAAATTTGGTTGGAAATTTCCGGGTTGTCACAAAGGAAATCATAGATAGACGAAAATTCTGTACGAGGATGGTCGTTGACATGTGTGTTCGGGATTGGACGTGTCTAGATCGATCGGTGAGGCGGCGTTGTCTCATGAAAGAATCCTATGATTGAAGTCTCGCTCACTTCAATTGATCTTCTAGTGTAAGAAGATGATCTTCATGATAGAAGATGGTGGTGAAAGAAACCCAAGCTAGTAACTAAGAGATTGGATTATCGCTCAGCGGTATTTTTGGTGTCGAAAGACTTCACTTGCTCGTACTTTAACGAGTGAAGTGCGGCGTGATTCGGGTAGCTTACTCGGCGGTATCAAAAGGAGTTGATAATCAGCTAATCTGGAGTTCTTGTGGGTTTATTTAACATAGTTGTTGGGTTGATGAATATTGGGTGTTGTTTAACGTCTCTTCGAGTAGGAGATTGTTGGAGTGCGAAGCGAGTTAAACAAGGATGTGAACGAGGATCAAGTTGAAGGAAAGTTGTTGTTTTGAATTTAGCCGTGGAGGCGCGGCGCGGCCCTTCCTGGGCGGCGCACGGCTTGTCTAACGGGCAGTTTCCTTATTTACGTTTTTCTTGTTCTCCAAGGTGTTTCCTTGTTGAGTTTTGCCTATTTAAGCATCCTATTGTAACCTTAACATGTGTGCACGAAAATTATAGTAAAAATCTCTGGTTTGCGCCCGTGGAGTAAACCCTTCTCCGTGTTTTGGAGTTGGGATATAACCACGTTAAATCCCTGTGTCGTTTATATTTATCGTTCTTGCTTTAGCTATTTCGTTTGTCGTTGTGGGTTTGCTGATTAGCATAGATCACCTGTCTTGGTTAGGTCCATAATTCCTAACATCTTTTTCTCTTTTAACTCATTTGACCTCATTATAAATAGATTGACTCATTAATGGTATATGGATCATAATCGTTTGCTCTGGATCATATTAAAAAATAGCATATGAATGTTTGTTAGTGTTGTACTATCTATGCACATATGAATGACTGACTGCCTGCACAAGTGTAAGAATAATATTTAATATATGTAGTTGAGTTTTGTGTATTCTTTTATTTATATATTATAATTTATAATGATAAAGACGTGAAATGTTGTAAATAATCAGTTTATTAATATATGCTAAGTTCGAGTTTAATATTACGCTAAGTTTTGGTTTATTAAGTATTTAGTATTATTGGTTGTTATGTTTTGATTAATCATTAATTAATAATCTGTAGTTATTATTGGTTGATTTAGTATGTTGACCAAATTCAACAAGGTGTACATGGGTATGCATGTGCTTACATGTAGTGGATTGAAAAATCGTCATGTACGTGGGAGAGTCTATGGTTTTTATTGGCTTAAATGGGCTAAGTGGGTCTAATACTAGTTTCAAGTAGTACATTAGTCTATGTAAGTTTTTGTCTAATACTACATACTAAAAAGAAGTTTAGCCAAAATGTAGTCCTTTTTGGTTTTTATCTCTTACTTCTTCTTTTTCATATTGAATCTTTTTGTAGAGTAGGCGAGAGAGTGTTTACGTATAAATTGTAAACATTATTTATTTGCATTTCATGCTTTATTTTTGGTACTATTACATTGAGTTTGAGGGTCTGTGTTCTAGAAATGGCAATGGGCGAGAAAAAACCAGTGACCCGCGGGTACCCGATCCGTGATGGGCGGGTAAAATCATTAAATCTTACCCGCGGGCACGGATACCGGTAAAAATTTATACCCGCCAACGGGTCGCGGGCGGGTCGCGGGTATGTACTACCCGTCGCGGGTAAAACCCGACCCGCGAATACATGAGACTTTTCTTAATTTACCCACGAATAAATACTTACAATTATTAAATTTAAAAGCTATTTTACTAGTATTTAAATAGTGATTAAAAATATAATATTATATACATGTAAAAAACTTAATTTTCACGTTATTATAAATATAGTTTGTACATATGATTTTATAATTAATAAAATTTTTTGGATTTTCTAATAACAATTTGTATATTATTATTACCCGCGGGTCACGGGTACCCGCGGGTCACGGACATGGGCGAAATGTTTTTACCCGTGGGCGGGTAACGGGTTTCAACGTGCAAAAAAGAAACCCGACAGGCGGGTCGCGGGTATATAGAACCCGTGCCCATTACCCGCGGGTGCCATCCCTAGTGTTCTAACAATTGATATGAGAACTAGATGCAGTTTCAACTAGATTTTGTTGCGCGTGAGAAAAATGAACTGGGGTACAAACAATCGTTATAACTGGGGTGTTTTCTTGGGTGGTGCGAAGAGTTTCTTGGAGCAACTTGTTCGGGAAAGTTAAAGTTGTTAAAGGTGCTGAGTGAAAGGTGTAAAACTTGTTCGTGAAAAGAGACTAACCGGGGTACAAGAAATCAGTATAGTCTGTGACCAGGGTTTATTTTCTTGGGTGATATAAGAGTTTCTTGGAACAAGTGTGAATGGAAAGAACGTTAATAGATTAAGAATACTGGAAGCGTATAAAAGGAACCGAGAATTTGGAGGGCATTCCAGGTGGTATATTGTTCAAAAAATCACATTGTGTAATCATTGTGACTATGGAGGTTCAAATCGAGATGATCGTGGACGTTTCTGTGGAAGTGGTTGGGAGTTTGGAGAGAGTCGAGACAGCGTTGAACATGTCCGGGAGAGTTGCCGTATATGATTGGGTGTGATGAATGAGTAGCATGAATAAACTGATTAAGGGAGGGAGTGTTGAAAATAATCAGTTTATTATTATATGCTAAGTTCGGGTTTAATACTATGCTAAGTTTTGGTTTAGTAAGTATTTTGTGCTATTAATAATAATAATTGTTATGTTTTGATTTATGATTAATACTCCGAAGTTAGTATTGGTTTAAACTAGTAATTGTACGGATCGCATGTTGCCGCTGTCGCCATTAGTTGTAATTCTGGATGTTTTGTAGGGTGGTAATAGTATACAATGGTTGATATTATCTGAATGCTTTAACACTTTGTTTTTACCCGACATCTACTATTTACATAACCAAAACAGCCTAGGCAAACATGTTAATTGTTTTATTACAGATACAATGGATATTATAGTTTCCTGCATCCGATGGTTACTCCTCCTTTTCGCTTCTTTTTCCGTGTCTTCGTAATGGACTATCCTTTTTGCTGGTGTATTGGGTTCTTTTTCTTGCTCTTTTATTTGGGGTAGGTGGTTATGGAGTTTCTTGACTTTCTCCTGTCGTAAATAATTGTTGTTTTATGATGTTAGTTGTTTTATTTGGTAATAGATATATAATCTGGATGTAGGTAGTCTTGGGACTTACTTGGTATGTTTGTTTTGTCTGGTGTTATGACTTGACTTTCTTGTGATGTTGGGGCTTCAACTTCTATATATTGAACATGAAAAAAATCACCAACAATCAAAATCTATTAGCATGGAGGACATAAAGCAACAATGACTATCTAAGGTGATAGTCATAAACCTAGGTGTAGATCATATAGCATCATCACATATGACACAAAAACTTAAGTGAACAAATCATAATGTAATCATAGTTCAAATAAAAGTTTTTTTTTTTCCTACAGAACAAATGAATTCTTATCGAAGTATTATATTCACAAATTGACTAAGACAGTTTATAGAATGAAGTGTAACAATCTATATATATCCAAAAGAAAATAACACAAAACATCAACAACAATAAAATGCATTACCTTTACCGAAAACAACACATTACATATACATTTAGGTGATTGCAAATGCATCACCAACAGATTAGTAACTGGGTCATTAATTTGTCAAAATTGATCATTTTTTCCAAAACTGAGATAGTTTAGGTGATTGCAAATTTTTCCCTTGGAAGTTTATAGTGTGAATTAGGATGTAAATGTGGTAGACTAACGACGTATTAACACTCAGAATTTGTTTATTGTGTTAGACTAACAACTTATCATTCACACTACTTGTCATTTCCTTTAGAAGTTTATAGGGGTTGGATGTAAATGTCATATAACGCTGCTAATTCACACTACTTATCGTACTAATTTGTTCCGATGATGATTTATGCCTCTATAATTTGTTGAAATGCTTACTTCATTGTGTTTTATATTTCATAAATATTCATATTGTGTATGTTCATACTCCTTTAAATCCAATACTCAACATTTGCAACACATGATATCTTAAAGCCAATACTCAGACTTTACTTTAAGCCTTTACTAGCTTAATGCCCGCGAATTCGCGGGGCTACTTTATGGGACTAACCAAGCATTAGTTAGAAAATACTTAATGTGAAACATTATATTATTTGCGTAGTTTTCAGTAACGGACACAATCATGGAATATTGCTATATAGTTGTTGAGCAAAAGATAACAAATAAACCCATAAATGCAAGTCTAATTCTTAAACTTAGGTCTTGTTTCCCATAGATTATTTCACGCTTCCAATCTCTTGACGTGTTGATGTAAAGATAGCGACGTTTGATGATTCGAAATACCTTCCTGAAACAGCAGAAAAAACAACACAAACAATGACAACAACTACTATCAAACAAAATATAATTATCTCATAAGCAATAATAATCAAACACACAAGGGAAAACAACATATGCAATTAGAAGTAACATTCGGGAAAAAAAAAAAAAAAAAAAAACAGAGAGTAATAAACCCATGATACAGCAGTGAGCCAATTTTGACCCATTTACTTGAAAGGGTTGACCATAAAATTTCTATTGTTTTAGTAGCAAACTCATGAGTGATCTTGGTTGCAAACAACTACTTACTCCTAAAAGAGTTCTGTAAACTATTACAAATCAAAGTGTCCCCAAATTAGCATTACCGGTAAGCAAACCTAAAAGATAGAGTTGAAAATGCCTAATAAGTTAGGAGTAATAAGTTAGAAATAAGTATAGAAAAATGGATGTTTAAGGTGGCAATTTCAACCCATTAATGGTTTATATCTACATAAGAATCTAGATAAAAGCTAACAATAAGTTTGTATAAAAAATGCCATTACTAACCATTGACATGTTCGCAAATTGTAGCTTCATGTTTGCTTTCCCATTAAACCCATCTTTACAAATTCGCAAATGACCTTCAAAACAAAAAACACGATATGCCCAATTTCTGTCAAACAATTGAACGTGTTCATTCTAGTCACATTACAGTGTACCTTTTATGGGAAGTTAATCATAGCCACCACAACTAAAGAAACAAATACAATGTAAATATAAATCAACTTATCAAAGATAGTCACCACTGGCAATTTATCAAAAAAATGCCTTACAAAACGTTGGATCTAAAGAAAGAAAATATTACACAAGGGAAGACGATTGAAAAAATATTACCCATTTATGTCGAAATCCATTTTGATATGTTTCTGACCCGCCAAATGCAACAACTTCACATTAAGAATGTGTGTATAGTTTGAGTTATTTTTCTAGCCCTTTAAATAGGCTGGAAAATGTAACTCCAATAAATATTTTTGTATTTCTGACCCCATTACCCTTCTATCTCTTCATTCTTCGAGTTCAGGTTACATATACATTACATCCTATTATTATAAAAAAAAATGTGACTCAAATAATCTCCACATGTCAAAATTGCCTGTACATAAACAATCTATAACAGTATATATTTTATAAGTTATAGTTGTTGCAGGTTTTATGAAACTCATTGCATCATAAGCATATTAGCACATATGTTTTTATGTGTCATAAATTTAAATTAGAAATTTTAAAATTTTGTGACCTATTACTGATTAAAACATAATATAATCATATTCATGATCATGATCCACACCATATAAGATCAATAAAACTAAAATTAATTAGATCGAACGTAAGCAAAATCTACCTTACTTTCAGAAAGCCATGCAACATTTCCTCAAGTATATACAATTATTAACTATATCAAAGAACATTTAAATATAAAATTTTTCACCAAATGAGCTAAATAAACGTGACAGATCACATTTCAATCACAAAACACATCATCATCCAAAGGACCAACTAATATCAAACAAATCAATAAAATACAGTGACAATATCT
Organism: Rutidosis leptorrhynchoides; assembly: GCF_046630445.1. NCBI lineage: Eukaryota > Viridiplantae > Streptophyta > Magnoliopsida > Asterales > Asteraceae > Rutidosis > Rutidosis leptorrhynchoides. Next base: position 79,489,902 of record NC_092337.1, on the reverse strand, counting down.
ACCTTGAGAAAAAGACTGATTCCGAGTGCGGGTCGAAGCTCGAGACGATTAATGACCATTCGGGGCCTGCAACTCTAGGATTCAACATTTGATTCATGATCATGTGTATACCTACAGTTTGATATTCAAACATATACATTTGTTCTACATTGTCACTCATATGTATATGATACAATTCTATTATACACACACACACACACACACACACACACATATATATATATATATATATATATGAGTTTGAATATCCATAAACTCAAAAGCTTAAATATCTTGAAAGCGAGTTTGGATACCCATAAACCCATACTTCAACGACCAAAACATTCGGTGTTAAAGATGAGATGCAATACAGAACACTAGTTTCTAGCTGGGTACATCAAACATTCAAACCTTTAGTGGGTATGAAAACTTACTGATAAAGCCTAAAACACCATCATATTGATAAAAACATGGTCCTGCAATTTTCATTGACATTACATCAAACACCTGCTGTGCATTCAAAGCGCCACAATATTATGATTTATAAATATACACTAATATATAATTTTAACACAATAAATCAGAACATGTGAAACCAGAAAATGAAAAAAAAATTATTACGATCCTTTTGTATAATTTTACCTGATTGAATCCAAGGTTTGTTGAACTATCTGTAACTAAAAGTTGTTTAACAGTAAATCAATATCGTACCACTTTATAAAATTATTTACACAAAAATGATTGAGTGTATGTGAAACAAAATCGGAAATAAAACTAATAATGTCGTTATTTTACCCGTTCTTCGCATCAACGGTAGTATGATCGACATAATTTAACGATTTCAATAGGCTTTCGAATAGGTGCACTATTCCGATTACATACCGTTAACAGAGGATCAACCTCCATTTGCTCGACTGTAGAAACCCTAGCTTTTTTTTACGGAGAATACTAATGACGTTTCAGCGTGTGTTAGTGTCTATGTGTTTATTTTGTATTGATCATTGCTGTCGTAGGTCATTTGTTAGTAGATGGGGTAGATGGTGTTTTAATTTTTTGTTATAAGACGTGTAATAGAGCTAGGGTTTTCAGAGATGGTGTATTGTGTAGAACAAAGTGGATCCCTAATTTTGAAATCCCTAGAAATTTAGCCGCCCCTTTTATTTTGTATAGGGTAGTTTCGTAATCAAACAATTCAATGCTAGGATTATGAGGTCATTAGAAAGATTAGGAGAAAAGTAAGGGTCTAGATCATTGATAATTAATTTAATGGATGACTAAGATTAGTTTTGCTATCTAAAATGATCTATTTTAGCTTTTGTTATTATATATAGAATAGATAGATAAATAAATAGATAGATATAAATATAGAATATAATATTATGATAAATAATAATACTCCGTAAGAAATATGATATAAATAACAATGAAGTAATAAAATGTTATATGTGTTATAAAAGTAATAATTGGATGATAATTTTATTATTATTATAGATATTGCATAGTATATTTTTTTGAGTATAAATAGGTGTGTTGAGTTAGAGTTTATGGGATGTTTTTTTTTTTGTTAACAAAAACACTCTCTCTCTCTCTAGATTCCAAATGTCACCAAACTCTCATTGTACATTTTTCTATAAATAAAGAAACCAATTACTCATACCTTTTGTTCAACCTTTGTTTTCTCCGTTTTACAGTATCTCTATCTCTATATACCTTCTACAGTCAAGAACCACTAAAGGTAGTTATAAGTCTACTGAATTATAACACGTTATCAGCACGAAGAGCTTAGTGTAATCAAAGGATATCTCAAACGATCACGAGTCACTAATCAAGGTATGAAATTATTAAGGTTTTTCAGACTCGGACATATCAAATTTTGGACTACTAACATTTTGAACTACTAATTTTTATCAAGTTCTTAGTGCATTTGTATTGTTCTTATTATATGGTTGGCTCTGCCACCTAAATTATATATGGTCGACACTGTCGCCTAACTATCATTTATGTTTACTAACTTTTATTAACTTCACTAACATTTATATTTATGCTATTTAAGTTATATATGGCCGGTTATACCGCCTGAATTATATTTTCTGTAATCTAACTCTTATTAACTTCACTAACATTTATATTTATGTTAATAAGACCTCATGATTGTACGCAACATGTCATTTGACAACACGGTACTTTATGTACGCAACACGTCATTTGACAACACGGTACCATGGGTCGAGATTAATTCCGATCAATACGAATACGATGGGGTCTTTATATGTTATCTAACATTTATGATTACTTATGCAATTAATCATTATTTATTTCATGCATACTAATGTTTATTCTTAAATTTATAATCTTAAAAGTTAAAATAAGAAAAAGTAGTTTGTATTTTTATTAAAAGTAAATCTTAAAAGTTAAAATAAGAAAAAGTAGTTTGTATTTTTATTAAAAGTAAATCTTAAAAGTTAAAAGAAGAAAAAGTAGTTTGTATTTTTATTAAAAGTAAATCTTAAAAGTTAAAATAAGAAAAAGTTGTTTGTATTTTTATTAAAGTCCATGTTACTAATTCGTTTTTATAATTATTACAACAATTAATTATTAATTATCGATTTCAATAAACTATTATTTTGGAACAATATTAAAGAGCATGGAGCATTTTCACATTTTTTTTTGGAAAGTAGGTAAAAGTTGTTTCTTGAAATGAATTATTTAAGTTTGTAGTATTTGTTTGAGTTTTTCCTTGGTAGGCTCACCAACCATGTTATATAAAGTTACATTTTTGTTGAGATTCGAATATCAAAAGATTAGTGGGCATATGTATTATATATTACTCAGGGTCGGTCCTGAGAATTTGAGTGCCCTGAGCGAAGCGAAAAAAAAAAAGGCCCTAACGAATAGTATAAACTATTATATAAAAAAAACGACAATTAACGTCATATCAATAAACACACGGTTAATTTATTATCACACAAGGTTACTTTATTATCTAATTGTATCATCAAGTGAATGAATAAACACATTTTTTTATCTAAGCATATACTCCGTATGTTTTAATAAAAGTATCATATTATATTTCATATTATCAAGAACACGTGAACTAATAACACCTCAAATAGAAGCCACAAAATAAATAAAAAAAAATGTCACTAAATTCAAGGTGTAACAGTAATTCCATGTTGAATTTTAGTCTAAAAGAATTTTTTATTTTATTCGATAGGTTATAAAATCAGTGGACAAGTTTTGTCCCACATCGGTGTACAAACAAAAAAATATATTGTATAAATAAAATCAAAAGTCCATGTATTCCAAAGCATTATTGTAAAGTAAAATGATGTAACAAATTGACCTGTTTTCATGAGATTATTATATTGTGTGTTAACATTTCTTGAATTTGGGTAATATTTTCCTACCGGGCTGAGCTTATTAGAATATTGGGCCTAGATGTTCATCTTGCTCCCCGTTGAGCCGGGCTTGATATTACTAATTATAATTTGACCTTTGACTTTGCTCAAGTCTTTTTACAACATGGACTATGGACTATATTCTATAGATGATAATTGGACAAACATAGTTTCAAAGCAATTTGTGACTCAGACACTAGATTTCATATTTTGCTAGTGAAGTTGGAAAATAGGAAAAGGTTTTTTTTTTATTTTTATTAAAAAAATTATAAATTTTATCAAAAGGCTTTTCTAATGGGAAGTAATACTTTATTTGTAAATTCCCTCAAAAAACCTTCATTCATGTCTCATAAAATAAATATCGAGATGTATACTAATAATTCAACTTGTTATGATACTAAAGTCAAAGAAGGTGGATACCAATTTTCACATGAATCCAAATGAATTTAGATCTAGTGATAAATGTATAGTTAATTTAGATAATATATTTCATTACTATTTGTAACGACCCGTCAAAATCGCTATTGACGCGGCACATTAATCATTGATTCCACAGTGAGGTTTTGACCTCTATATGATACGTTTTGATAAAATATTGCATTCATTAAAATAAGTAACTTTCTAAACATAGAAAGTTATAAACATGTGGGCGAGTGCTTAGGTATAAGCAAAACCCCGAAATACATAAGTCTTTAATTTACAGGTTGACATCTCAGTCCAATTATTTATTACACAACGCAGTTTTATTTTGAATGCAATAAACTTTGTACAAAGCATGAGAGACTCCATGCAGGCAACAAGCACATCACAGCGGAAGCATTCTAAGGACCTGAGAATAAAACATGCTAAAAAGTCAACACGAATGTTGGTGAGTTATAGGTTTAATTGCTCGAGTCATAAACATATATAAAGATAGACCACAAGATTTCATCAAAAGTTTATCAATAGATTCTACGTAACAGAGCACCCTGGTAACTAAACTTAACGCTATAGTGATAATTACCCCATTCGTTTTAATACACGCAAACCAACGAGTCTTAAACTCAAATAACATACGTCCGTTAAAAGGCTAGTGCTCTAGCTTGGACGGGGATGTCAAGCCCTATGGATCCATATACAATTATTCGCGCCCACCAGTCCATATCCTATGTACTGGCAGCTACTAGTTACCAAAGCTAAGGGATTTTCGGTTTAACTCAGTGTAGAATTTAGTATGTACTTGTGTCTTATCGCGTTTAAAATAAATTGCATATATTCTCAGCCCAAAAATATTTAAAGTATTTAAAAAGGGAGACTATAAACTCACAGTTCAATATTGAGACTCAATATTGTAGGCAAATTGCGTAGACGTAATGATGGTAGACGACTGTATGGTTGGCCTTGGATTCAAGAACAATACCCCGAACAATACCCAATATTTCCTTAGCTTAAAGTGGTTTAAAACCCGAATTAAAACACCCTCGAATATACTTTATTATTATTAAACTTAAATTTAAAATTATAATTATAATTTAAATATAAATTTTTATTACTGAAGAAAAAAATATGTGATAATTCGTCGAGCAAAACAGGCGTATTTATATTACTTTTCCGTTTACTGTAGCTCATGCGATCGCATGAGTTTTCAGTGTTTTTGCCATGCGATCGCATGGCCGCCTTTTCTGTTTTTGTTTGGTAGTTTGTCGACATCAAATAGTGTACTGTAGCAAATAGTGTTTTACTGTAGCAAATAATCTGCTCAATCGGATGCTGGTTCATCAAATAGCTGGTTGTAGAACACACAGCATCTTGATCATCAGCTGGTTCAGATGAGTGAGCAGCAACAGAAGGTTGCTGATCAATATCAGTAGAATCAGTACCAGCTTGTGATCTCTCAGAACCAGCAGACCTAGGCTCATAGTGTTTTACAGCAACAAATAGTGTTTTCTGTAGCAAATAGTGTTTACTGTAGCAAAGTCGTTTTTCACTGTAGCACTGTAGCAAAATACGGTTTCACTGTAGCAAATAGTGTTTTACTGTAGCAAATAGTGTTTTACTGTAGCAAATAGGATTTTACTGTAGGAAAGTCGTTTTTACTTGTACATATATATATACATACATATAATTGTTCATGAATCGTCGAGAGTAATCAAAGGTAATTGTATATATGGAACAGTTCTAAAATTTTGAGACTCAATCTAACAGACTTTGTTTAGCGTGTTAAAATAATAAATCGTATAGAGAATTGGTTTAAATAAGTCAAAAATTTTCGGGTCATCACAGTACCTCCCCCTTAAAGAAAATTTCGTCCCGAAATTTTGAGTAGTACCTGTTTCATGAGCGATATCAGTGAACAAATGTGGATACTTTTGCTTCATCTGATCTTCACGTTCCCAAGTAAACTCGGGTCCTCGTCTTGCGTTCCAACGAACCCTAACTATCGGTATTTTGCTTTGTTTTAATTGTTTGACCTCACGGTCCATGATTTCAACAGGTTCTTCGATAAAATGAAGTTTATCATTGATTCGTATTTCGTCAAGAGGAATTACGACATCCTCTTCAGCTAAACATTTCTTCAAATTTGACACGTGAAATGTGTTGTGAACACTACTAAGTTCTTGCGGTAGCTTTAATCGATAAGCAACTGTTCCAATTCTTTCGGTGATTTCAAAGGGTCCTACGTACCTAGGACTTAGCTTTCCTCGTTTACCGAATCGTACAACGCCTTTCCAGGGTGACACTTTCAACATGACTTTGTCGCCCACTTGAAATTCTAGCGGTTTTCTTCTTACATCAGCATAACTCTTTTGGCGACTCATGGCCGTTTTCAATCGCTGTTGTATTTGAATGATCTTTTCAGTGGTTTCGTGAATAATTTCTGGTCCAGTAAGTTGTCTTTCTCCTACTTCACTCCAACATATAGGAGATCTGCACTTTCTACCGTAAAGTGCTTCAAATGGCGCTGCGTTGATGCTCGTATGATAGCTGTTATTGTATGAAAATTCTGCCAACGGTAAGTGTCGATCCCAACTGGTTCCAAAGTCAATCACGCATGCCCGTAACATGTCTTCCAATGTTTGTATTGTTCTTTCACTTTGACCATCTGTCTGTGGGTGATAAGCGGTGCTCATATCTAATCGAGTTCCCAATGCTTTTTGTAATGACTGCCAGAAACGTGATGTGAATCGGGTGTCGCGATCAGATATGATAGAGATGGGTACACCATGCCTGGAAACTACTTCCTTCAAATATAGGCGTGCTAATTTCTCCATACTGTCTGTCTCCTTTATTGGTAGAAAGTGAGCTGATTTAGTTAGACGATCAACTATCACCCAAATAGTATCATGACTACTTGCAGTCCTTGGCAATTTCGTAATGAAATCCATAGTTATTCTTTCCCATTTCCACTGCGGAATTTCTGGTTGTTGCAGTAATCCTGACGGCTTTTGGTGCTCAGCTTTGACCTTTGCACACGTCAAACATTTGCTTACATAAGTAGCAATTTCTGTCTTCATATTAGGCCACCAATAAAACTTCTTGAGATCGTGGTACATTTTCCCGTTTCCTGGGTGAATTGAGTACCTCATTTTGTGTGCTTCATCTAGTACTAGTTGCCTTAGATTACCATATTTTGGTACCCATATCCTATCAGCAAAATACAGGGTTCCATCGGCTTTTACCTCAAGCTGTTTTTCTAACCCTCTGCTCATTTCGCCTTTTTCATTTTCTTCTTTTAAAGCTTCTAACTGTGCTGCTTGAATTTGCTTTGTGAGATCGGTACGAATTGTAATATTCAAAGCTCGGACCCTAAGAGGTTTTACTCTTTCTTTTCGACTTAGGGCATCAGCTACAACATTAGCCTTTCCAGGGTGGTAACGGATTTCACAATCGTAATCGTTTAACAACTCTACCCAGCGACGTTGTCTCATATTGAGTTGTTTTTGATCAAAAATATGCTGAAGACTCTTATGGTCAGTGTACACTGTACACTTGGTGCCATATAGATAGTGTCTCCATATTTTGAGTGCAAAAACTACAGCTCCAAGTTCCAAATCGTGTGTTGTATAGTTCTTTTCATGAATTTTTAGTTGTCGTGAGGCATATGCGATAACTTTTGTGCGTTGCATTAATACACATCCTAAACCTTGGCGCGAAGCGTCACAATAGATCACGAAATCATCATTTCCTTCTGGTAATGACAAAATGGGTGCAGACGTTAACTTCTTCTTTAACAACTGGAATGAGGATTCCTGTTCCGTGGACCAATCATACTTCTTTCCCTTTTGAGTCAATGAAGTTAAGGGTTTGGCGATTCTAGAGAAATCTTGAATGAATCTTCGGTAGTAACCAGCAAGACCTAAGAATTGGCGGATTTGTGTTGGAGTCTTCGGTGTTTCCCATTTACTAATGGCTTCGATCTTGGCAGGGTCAACTTTAATTCCATGTTTACTGACAACATGTCCCAAAAATTGTACTTCTTGTAACCAGAAATCACACTTCGAAAATTTTGCGTACAATTCTTCTTTCTTGAGTATCTCTAGTACCAGTCTTAAGTGTTGCTCATGTTCTTCCTTGTTCTTCGAGTAAATCAATATGTCGTCGCTAAAAACAATGACAAATTTGTCTAAATACGGTCTACAGATGCGATTCATTAGATCCATGAATACTGCTGGAGCATTAGTCAATCCAAAAGGCATGACTAGAAATTCATAGTGACCGTAACGGGTTCTGAACGCGGTTTTAGGAACATCTTCTTCCTTCACTCTCAGCTGATGATATCCGGAGCGTAGATCAATCTTGGAATAAACACTTGATCCTTGCAATTGATCAAACAAATCATCAATCCTCGGTAATGGGTACCGATTCTTGATCGTTAATTTGTTTAATTCTCGGTAATCTATGCACATTCTCATAGATCCATCCTTCTTCTTGACGAACAGAATAGGAGCACCCCAAGGTGAAAAACTAGGACGAATAAATCCACGGTCCGATAATTCTTGTAACTGGTCTTGTAATTCTTGCATTTCTGAAGGTGCAAGTCTATATGGAGATCGGGCTACATGTGCAGCTCCTGATATGAGATCAATCTGGAATTCTACACATCTGTGTGGAGGTAGCCCCGGTAATTCTTCTGGAAATACTCCGGGATATTCTCTTACAACCGGCATGTCATTAATGCTTCTTTCTGCAGTATCGATCTTCTTTACATGTGCCAAAATAGCATAACAACCTTTTCTTATAAGTTTCTGGGCCTTCATACAGCTGATAAAGTTCAGCTTTGAGTTGCTCTTCTCCCCATAAATCATTAATGACGTTTCATCCTTACGAGGGATGCGAATTGCTTTCTCAGCGCAAACAACTTCCGCTCTTGTTTTGGACATCCAGTCCATGCCAACGATTACGTCAAAACTTCCTAATTCTACGGGTATCAAATCGATTTTGAAGGTTTCACCAGCGAGATTCATTTCGCAACCATGGCAAATTTTATCGGCTTTTATCAGTTTACCATTAGCTAATTCAATAGTATATTTATCGTCTAGAGGTAATGATGCACATTTTAGTTTAAAACTAAAGTCTTTACACATATAACTTCTATCAGCACCCGTATCAAACATAATAGAAGCTAGTTGATTATTAACGGTAAACGTACCCGTGACAAGATTAGGATCCTCACGTGCTTTACTGGCACTAACATTAAATGCCCTCCCACGTGCGGGTTCTTTGTTCTTCTCCTTATCAGGGCATTGATTTATAAAGTGACCAGACTTCCCGCACCCAAAACATTTCTTGACATCGGTCAGTTTTGTCTTTACTTCAGAAACGGTGGCATAACAATCTTTCGCCACATGTCCTTTCTTGTTGCACTTATCACAGACCACTTGACAATAACCTGCATGATGTGTGTAACATCTTTTGCAGAACGGATGGGGTCCCTTATAGTTTGGACTTGCAGTTGCCCCATCTTGTTTACCTTTAAAAGTTTCTTGTTTCTTCAGGTGAGTACTTTTGCCCTTATAGTCTTCCCATTTCCTCTTTCCTTCAGTTGTCTTGACTTCGGTAATTGGTGCCTTAATCGAACTCTCTGTGATCTGGTCCATGAGTTGGTGTGCCATAGTCATGGCTTCCTGCATCGTATTTGGTTTGGACGATGTAACATTTCCTTTGATATTGATCGATAAACCGTCAATATACATTTCTATCTTTCGTTTCTCGTTTGGCACCAATTCGGGACACAACAAGGCTAGTTCCATGAAACGCTTTTCATAGTTATTGAGATTCGCGCCGATAACCTTCAGATTACGTAACTCAGATTCCATTTTTCTGATCTCGTTTCGAGGACAGTACTCCTCGATTAGCATCTTTTTCAGTTCTTCCCAAGAGATATCATATGCCGTATCTATTCCTTCTGCTTTAGCATAATTGTTCCACCAAGTAAGTGCACCATCTTGCAACGTGCACGAAGCATACTTTGACTTGTCTCCGTTCGCACAATTACTGATTTTGAAAACGGACTCCATCTTTTCAAACCATCGGGTTAGACCGACTGGTCCCTCGGTTCCACTAAACGTCTGTGGTTTGCATCCTTGAAAAGTTTTGTATGAGCATCCGTTTCGTGAGTTTGTGTTTACGGCTGCTGCTTTGGCTGCTGCTTCGGCTGTTGCTTTTGCTGCTTCGGTTGCAGCAATTCTTTCATTCACACGTTTCTCGACTAGTTGCTCAAACTCAGCATCCGACATTTGAGACATGTTTCTTCAATAAACACAACAGATATAATTTAATCATATAGAATATTATAGGTAAAATGAGTTGTCAATAGTTAATCGTAGCATATTAATAATATGAACCAATTATTATAAAAGCCTTTTCTTCTTATTAGCATTTTATAATTATTTCTAGGGTATTACCTACCCGTTAAGTTCATACATAATAGCTAGTACAAGGAATTAACTACTAAAATCCTAATAATATTCCACTATAAAAAATTATAGCGAGTTACTACATTATTATGTAATAATAATAATAATAAGAAGTAGTAATAATACAAATAATCATTCCATGCATTTATTATTAATAAACCAAAATAATACAATACCATACAATACTGATATTTTACATATGCTTATTTTATATAACAAGATAGAGTAGCACACATAAGCAATAAAATAGCGCATGGAAGATTTATGGTTGCGAGGTCGTTCATTCAGAACTATCAGAAACTTCTTCCCATTTGGTTCTCTCTGCCAATTGTTTGTGTGCACATGGTCCGACAGACATTCTGGCAGTGTATTTTATTTTTAGTTGGGGTTTTGAGGTACCCGTTGCCTCAGTGGGTTTAATACAATAAGGGTGGTTACGGATCGAATGGTCCTGTTCTTTTTTAATAATTAAGGACATTTTATTATTGTGGTTGTTTTTATTATCTATAGCAAGTTGGAATTTCTCCTTAGTGATCTCTTTTATTTCATTAGCGAAATCCTCCTCCTTACTGATCTCGTCTGATGACGAACTGTCTGAGTCATGTGTAGGAGAATATGATGACGAACTGCAAGAATATGTACCGGTGGTCATGAACCGAAATCTGCCAGGCGTAATCGGCACAACCCGCCCGTCGGCGGTATATCTGGACCAATGTCCATATTTGTTTAGAAATGGACGATCCTCTTTTACTCCAGGGATCATGGGTCCATGCCAACGATATTGTGGCTCCGGAAAACTAAAGCTGGGTGGAGCTGGAACCTCCTCTGGGTTTACCGGGAGTTGAGATTCCCCGGCTAACACAATTTCTTCTTTAATAGGTATTGGAACGCCCTTTTCAGTTGTGGATAGAATAGATTCAGTGTCCGATTCCGAGTCGTACAAAATGATAGGATTAGAAGAAGTCATCTATCACATAATTGAAACAACAATTACGTTAGCATATAAATATATCACATATAATGTTTTTGACCAAATAATAAGCAAAAATCAGGAAAAACAGATATGGTCATAGTCCGGACTCACTAATGCATCCTAACAATTACCAGTTAAACACAATAATGTAATTTCTGGTTCCCTATGACCTCAAGCTCTGATACCAACTGTAACGACCCGTCAAAATCGCTATTGACGCGGCACATTAATCATTGATTCCACAGTGAGGTTTTGACCTCTATATGATACGTTTTGATAAAATATTGCATTCATTAAAATAAGTAACTTTCTAAACATAGAAAGTTATAAACATGTGGGCAAGTGCTTAGGTATAAGCAAAACCCCGAAATACATAAGTCTTTAATTTACAGGTTGACATCTCAGTCCAATTATTTATTACACAACGCATTTTTATTTTGAATGCAATAAACTTTGTACAAAGCATGAGAGACTCCATGCAGGCAACAAGCACATCACAGCGGAAGCATTCTAAGGACCTGAGAATAAAACATGCTAAAAAGTCAACACGAATGTTGGTGAGTTATAGGTTTAATTGCTCGAGTCATAAACATATATAAAGATAGACCACAAGATTTCATCAAAAGTTTATCAATAGATTCTACGTAACAGAGCACCCTGGTAACTAAACTTAACGCTATAGTGATAATTACCCCATTCGTTTTAATACACGCAAACCAACGAGTCTTAAACTCAAATAACATACGTCCGTTAAAAGGCTAGTGCTCTAGCTCGGACGGGGATGTCAAGCCCTATGGATCCATATACAATTATTCGCGCCCACCAGTCCATATCCTATGTACTGGCAGCTACTAGTTACCAAAGCTAAGGGATTTTCGGTTTAACTCAGTGTAGAATTTAGTATGTACTTGTGTCTTATCGCGTTTAAAATAAATTGCATATATTCTCAGCCCAAAAATATTTAAAGTATTTAAAAAGGGAGACTATAAACTCACAGTTCAATATTGAGACTCAATATTGTAGGCAAATTGCGTAGACGTAATGATGGTAGACGACTGTATGGTTGGCCTTGGATTCAAGAACAATACCCCGAACAATACCCAATATTTCCTTAGCTTAAAGTGTTTAAAACCCGAATTAAAACACCCTCGAATATACTTTATTATTATTAAACTTAAATTTAAAATTATAATTATAATTTAAATATAAATTTTTATTACTGAAGAAAAAAATATGTGATAATTCGTCGAGCAAAACAGGCGTATTTATATTACTTTTCCGTTTACTGTAGCTCATGCGATCGCATGAGTTTTCAGTGTTTTTGCCATGCGATCGCATGGCCGCCTTTTCTGTTTTTGTTTGGTAGTTTGTCGACATCAAATAGTGTTACTGTAGCAAATAGTGTTTTACTGTAGCAAATAATCTGCTCAATCGGATGCTGGTTCATCAAATAGCTGGTTGTAGAACACACAGCATCTTGATCATCAGCTGGTTCAGATGAGTGAGCAGCAACAGAAGGTTGCTGATCAATATCAGTAGAATCAGTACCAGCTTGTGATCTCTCAGAACCAGCAGACCTAGGCTCATAGTGTTTTACAGCAACAAATAGTGTTTTCTGTAGCAAATAGTGTTACTGTAGCAAATAGTGTTTACTGTAGCAAATCACTGTAGCAAAGTCGTTTTCACTGTAGCACTGTAGCAAAATACGGTTTCACTGTAGCAAATAGTGTTTTACTGTAGCAAATAGTGTTTTACTGTAGCAAATAGGGTTTTACTGTAGGAAAGTCGTTTTTACTTGTACATATATATATACATACATATAATTGTTCATGAATCGTCGAGAGTAATCAAAGGTAATTGTATATATGGAACAGTTCTAAAATTTTGAGACTCAATCTAACAGACTTTGTTTAGCGTGTTAAAATAATAAATCGTATAGAGAATTGGTTTAAATAAGTCAAAAATTTTCGGGTCATCACACTATTTCACCTACATGCACAGAAAAATTTGTATCTTAAATAAGTGATCGAATGTAATCACTAGGGTCTCCATTCTTAAATGATGCATAATATATATATGTTTATTAAGTGTTATCTTTTATGTGCTTCAGATTGTAATTTGGTTGCAGGTAAATTAATTTAATTATTTTGCTAAAATATTACTCATTATTTGCTTATCTTATTTGAAGTTTTAGTATGATCTTGCTGAAATACAGCATCAATTAAATGGTAGAGACCTATGTATTGCAGATAGTAGTAACACACACTATAATCAAATCTAAGAAATATTTCATTAATTTGAAATCAACTGAAAGAATTATTAATACTATATCAGGTCCTGCGAACTTGATAAAAAAAAGAGAAAGGCAAAATTCATGTTACCAAATGGTACAAATTTTCTGGTAAATAATGATTTGTTTTTCTCTCAAAATCAAAGAGAAATTGATTAAGTTTCTCTATTATATATATCATAATGGATATGATTATCAGTAAATGATAACAGAAAATGAGAAATATTTATGCATCATCGACAAGAATCATGTGGTTGAAAACTACCAAGGCTTAGTCCTGGTTTACATTATACATATATAAATGTACCAGAAGCGCATATGATGAAAATCGCATATGATTAAAAGCACAGTGCATATGATTAAAAGCGCATATGATGAAAAGTGCATATGATAAAAAACGCAGCGCATATTATTAAAAGCGCATATGGTGAAAATGATATATGATGAAAAGCACATATAATGATTAATGAAAAGCACATATGGTGATTAATGGAAAGCACATATGGTGATTAATGAAAAGTATATTGTGAAAAAGAATCACAAATGTTTCTTGAAAGAATTCAAGGTAAGATATATAAACCAATTCATCCATCATGTGAACCATTTTGATATTTCATGGTTCTAATAGACGCATCTAGCGGATGGTCTCATATTTGTATGTTATCAAGTCATAATATGGCATTTGCAAAGTTTCTTGCACAAATTATTAAATTGAGAACACATTATTCTAATTACACCATTAAAAGGATGAGACTTGATAATGCTGGTGAGTTAACATCTCAAGCATTTAATGATTATTATATGTCTACAAGGATTGTTGTTGAACATCCAGTTGCTCATGTGCATACACAAAATTGGTTTAGCTGAATCAATAGATAAATGCTTGCAGCTAATAACTAGACAATTGGAAATGAGTACAAAACTCTCAATATTTATATGGGGACATGTAAATTTACATGATGCGACATTAATTCGCATTAAATCAAGTGCAAGTTATAAATATTCTCCATTACCAACTTAATTTTGGTGGAGACCAAATATTTTCCATCTTAGAACATTTGGTTGTGCAGTGTATTTTTAATTGAACAACCACAACAAATGGTTCCTCAAAGAAGGATTGAAATATATGTTAGATATTAAACATCTTCAATCATAAGATATATTGAACCCATGACGGGTGATGTTTTTACAGCAAGTTTTGTCGATTGTCACTTTAATGAAACATTGTTCCCTATATTAGGGGGAGAAATGAAAAATAAATAAAAAGATGCTTCATTATGTGAACATCAATTAAGGTATATAGAACTCGCACAAAAGAATGCGAAACGAAAGTTCAAAAATAATGCATATGCAAGAACTTGCAAATTAATTACTTTATGCATTTAAAGATACAAAAAGAGTGACTAAATCATATATACCAGCAGTAAATGCTTAAGTTAGAATTGAAATTCCAAAAGCTGGCAATAATGTCACTCATGAGTCTTCGCCACGTCTGAAACGTGGAAGACAAATTGGTTCCAAAGATAAAAATTCTAGAAAAGAAAAATCAGCTGATAATGAGGTAAAAAAAAGTGTTCAAGAAGAACCACAAATCAATATTCCTTCTGCAGAGGATATTGATAAATGTAAATACATAAATTGCAATAAATTATGCAATATTATGGAACTGAAATGAAATGAAAAATCTTGATGAGATATTTTCATATAATGTTACAATGACATCATGAATAAAGATGATGATCTGGAACCAAAATCTGTCATTGAATATCAAAATAGACATGATTGAGCTCAACAGAAAGGAGCAATACGAGCTGAAATAGAATCACTCAATAAAAGAAAAGTTTTCGGATCAATCGTTATCACTTTTAAAGATGTGAAACGTATGGGATATAAATGAATTTTTATCCGAAAAAGAAATGTGCAAATGAAGATACAAGGCAAAACTAGACTTGTAACTCAAGGTTTCCCACAAAGACCAGAAATGAATTATGAGGAAAACTTATCCTTATGTAATGGATACAATTACTTATTAGATACTTAATCAACCTGGTAGTTACTTAAATGCATCTCATGGATGTTGTTACTACTTATCTATATGGATCACTTGATAGTGATATATATGAATATACCTGAAGGGTTTAAGGTATCAGAAACATCTAACGCAAAACCTAAAGAAATGTATTTAATTGAATCACAAAGATTTTTATATGGGTTGATACAATAGTATAACGGATTAAGTGATTACTTGATAAGAAAAGTGTATACATATAAACTTATTTGCACATGTGTTTTAATTATGAAAACAATGACCAGATATATATCGTAGTTATGATCTTAATATCATAGGTACAAATAAAGAGATCCATGAAGCCATTCAACTTCTAAAGAAAGAATTTGAAATGAAAGATCTCGAAAAAACCAAGTATTGCCTTGGTTTACAAATTGAACATATGCCTAATGGTTTACTTGTACATCAAACAACATATACTGAAAAGATTTTAAAACGTTTTAATATGGACAAGGCAAAACCATTAAGTACTCCTATGGTTGTTAGATCACTTAATGTTGACACTGATCCATTTCGTCCCTGTGAAGATCATGAAGATATCCTGGGACCAGAAGTACCATATCTTAGTGCAATTGGAGTTCTTATGTATCTTACAAATTGTACAAGACCTGACATTTATTTTGTAGTTAATTTGTTGGCAAGGTTCAGCTCAGCTCCTACCAAAAGACACTGGAATGGGATCAAACACATATTTCGATACCTTCGAGGAACTACTGATTTAGGATTATTTTATTCTAACGAATCAAAACAAGATTTGGTTGGTTATGCAGATGCAGGTTATTTATCTGATCCACATAAAGCTAAATCTCAAAATGGATATGTATTCCTAAATGGAGGTACCGCAATATCATGGCGTTCTCAAAAACAAACACTTGTTGCAACATCATCAAATCATGCCGAAGTAATTGCATTACATGAAGCCAGTCGGGAATGTTTTTGGTTGAGATCAATGACACAACTCATTACTGATTCTTGTGGACTAGAACGCAATAAAAGTTCAACAACTATCTATGAAGATAATGTAGCTTGCATAACACAGATGAAAGAAGGGTATATCAAAAGTGACCGAACAAAACACATACCCCCTAGATTCTTCTCATACACTCAAAATCTCATTAAGGACAACCAGATTGAAATGAGATATGTTCAGTCCAGCAAAAACTCTGCTGACCTTTTCACCAAAGCACTTCCAACTGCTATTTTCAGAACACACGTTCATAATATTGGCATGAGGCATGTTCAGAAGATGTAACAACTCAGGCGTTGCCTACTTGAGGGGGAGTCAACTCTATGCTGCACTCTTTTTCCCTTAGCTAAAGTTTTATCCCAAAGGGTTTTCTTTAGCAAGGTTTTTAACGAGGCAGTACTAGTTATTCACTAATAAAATTATCATCCAAGGGGGAGTGTTATAAAAGTAATAATTGGATGATAATTTTATTATTATTATAGATATTGCATAGTATATTTTTTTGAGTATAAATAGGTGTGTTGAGTTAGAGTTTATGGGATGTTTTTTTTTGTTAACAAAAACACTCTCTCTCTCTAGATTCCAAATGTCACCAAACTCTCATTGCACATTTTTCTATAAATAAAGAAACCAATTACTCATACCTTTTGTTCAACCTTTGTTTTCTCCGTTTTACAGTATCTCTATCTCTATATACCTTCTACAGTCAAGAACCACTAAAGGTAGTTATAAGTCTACTGAATTATAACAATATGTATGGTATTAATGAGTATTTTTAACTAATATTTGGTCTTTGGGAAAAGGATCTCAAAGTTGGGGACTTACCATCAACGGAGTTTTACCCTGGTGTCCATTTGAGTTATTCATGAAAATGTGAAAACTACCGAGTAATTTAATTTGTTGTTGTTGTTGTTGATTTAACAAAAATAAATGTTCATTTTGTGTGATGAAATGCATGTTAATTGTTTAATGAAAAAAGATCCCTAATTTTGAAACCCCTAGAAATTTGACCGCCTCTTTTATTTTGTATAAGGGTAGTTTCGTAATCAAACAATTCAATGCTAGGATTATGAGGTCATTAGAAAGATTAGGAGAAAATTAAGGGTCTAGATCATTGATAATTAATTTAATGGATGGCTAAGAGTAATTTTGCTATCTAAAATGATCTATTTTAGTTTTTGTTATTATATATAGAATATATAGGATAGATAGTCTAGAGAACTCAAATGATCATAATGATATGGATAAATATTAAATATATATTTATCTATTTTGTACATAGATTAGATTATGATTATAGAGTTAGAATATAAACCCAATTCTTATACCTACGATTTTGTATGGACTTCTCCTGTTCACTTTTTTGATGGTTACAAATACTACGTTATTTTTGTCAATCACTTCACTCATTATGTTTGGTTTTATCCACTTAAAAATAAATCTGACACAAAACAAGTCTTCATTCGTTTCAAAGCTTTGGTTGAAAAGCACTTTGATCGTCCCATCAAAACTCTTTATTCAGACAACGGAGGCGAGTACATCGCAATATCCGAGTTTTTATCCATTAATGGAGTCTCCCATCTTACTTCTCCTCCCCACACACCTGAACATAATGGGTTTGCTGAACGAAGACATCGTCACATTGTTGAGACTGGACTCTCTCTTCTTTCTCACGCCAAACTTCCAACTATTATTTGGTCGGTTGCATTTACAACTGCAGCTTATCTTATTAATCGTTTACCATCCGCCACCCTTTCTCACAAATCCCCTTATCAGTCCCTTTTTGGTTCCCAACCTAACTATTTAAAGTTATGAAGTTTTGGTTGTCTCTGTTATTCTTCGCTTCGTCCATATACATCACACAAACTTGATGCACGTTCTCCACCTTGCATCTTCATTGCTTATTCCGCAACTCAAAGCGCATACCACCGTCTTGATCCAGTCTCTTCTAAGATCTACACCTCTCGACACGTTAAGTTTGTTGAAGCTGAATTCCCTTATCCCTCACTAACCTCTACGTCTTCATCTACGTCCTATCCAACTATGGATACTTGGTGTCACATCGATGTTCCTATCATCAAAGCTTCTGTGCCGCCTCAATCTCCACCTACGCCCCCTACTTCAACATCTAATGATCAAACCACTTCCACTACCCTACCCACACCCACGGTGACAATACCCAAACCCGCCACTACATCCGGCACTACCCCTTCTGCTCCACAACCTACCATCGCTTTCGCACCCTCGACTATAGTTACTCGTTCACAACGAAATATTTTCAAATCCAATCCTAAATATGCCAATCTCGAAAATCTCACATCTAAGCCGTGTGAACCTCTTAACGTTGCTCAAGCTTTAGCCGATCCCCTCTGGAAAGATGCCATGCTTGCTGAACTAAAGGCTCTTCGTGATCTAGGTACGTGGAATCTTGTGCCTCCCGATCCTTTTCACAATGTGGTTAAGTGTAAGTAGGTGTTTCGTATCAAGTATAAGATAGATGGTACCGTTGACCGCTACAAGGCTCGTCTTGTTACTAAAGGTTTTCAACAACGTCCAAGAGTTGATTACACGGAAACTTTTAGTCCAGTTGTTAAGCCAACCACATTCGCACATTGTTATGTCTTGCTGTTACGCAAAGTTGGTCACTTCGTCAACTAGATATCAACAATGTGTTCCTTAATGGCACACTTCAGGAAGATGTCTATATGGCTCAAACGCCTGGGTTTTCTGATCTCAAGTTTCCGAATCACATATGAAAACTCCACAAGGCAATATATGGGCTTAAACAAGCGCCTCGGGCTTAGTATACTGAGCTTACCACATTTCTTCTTGGTTATGGTTTTCGACGGTCCATCTCTGATGCTTCATTGTTTATTAATAATACTAAGGCTGCTCCCATTTACTTAATCGTATATGTTGATGACATTGTACTTGCGAGTCCTAACACGAGCATCCTGAATGATTTTATCGAATGCTTAGCCAAGAAATTTGCGCTAAAAGATATTGGTACGTTATCTTATGTTGAGGTTATTCCATCTTCGCAGGGTTTGTTTCTTTGTCAGCGAAAATATATTGTTGACTTACTTGAACGAGCACAAATGACATTTTCAAAGCCTGCTGCTACGACAATGTCTACCAACACTGTTCTTCACTTGCGGTCTGGTACACTGATCAACAATCCAACCGAATATAGAACTCTTGTTGGTGGCTTGCAATATCTAACACTTACGTGCCCTGATGTTGCGTTTACTGTAAATCGGTTATCTCAGTTTATGCATGCTCCTCGTAGTGTTCACTGGTCAGCATTAAAAAGGCTTCTTCGTTATCTTAATGGCACGCTTGGATAAGAGTATTATGTTGTATCGCGATTCTCCTATGCAGCTTCATGCATTTTCAGATACGGATTAAGGTGATAACAAAGATGATTACACGTCTACCATGGGTAATGTTGTTTTTTCTTGGTCATAATCCTGTTAGTTGGAGTTCTAAAAAGCAACGGTTTCTTTCTCAATCATCTACTGAGGCAGAGTATAAAGGTGTTGCTTGTACTACATCAGAAATTTTGTGGCTTCGTAATCTTTTGCATGAGATGGGATTGTCTTCTCCAACATTACCTGTCATTTATTGTGATAATTTTGGAGCTACTAAGCTAAGTGCTAACCCGGTGTTTCATTCACGCATGAAACACTTGGCCCTTGCTTATCATTTCATACGCGAACAAGTACAACTTGGTATGTTGCGTGTTGCTCATATATCTTCTAATGATCAACTTGCGGATCCGCTCACCAAGCCTCTCTCTCGAGCCAAGTTTACTGGTTTCATGTCCAAGATTGGTCTCATCTCAAGATCGTCCATCTTGCGGGGGCATGATGTGGATAAATATTAAATATATATTTATCTATTTTGTACATAGATTAGATTATGATTATAGAGTTAGAATATAAACCCAATTCTTATACCTACGATTTGTTTTCTTGTATAGTTCATATTCTTAGTGACCAAGTCATTGTACATCTATATAATGTAATGCTCTAATCAATAAAGTTTGAGATTCACTTTTATCTTCTACACATAATACCATCCTTGATTCATGATCAATTGTTATCAATACACCCGAAATACATACTATTATTATCGATACAATGTTAGGAAATAACATACAATTCTAACACTACAAGAAATTCTATTTTTAGAGACGACACATTTAGGGACGACATCCAGTCGTCCCTAAAAGAAAGGAAAATGACAAAAAATGGACCATCTTTTGGTGAGACGTTTGACCATTTTTGGGGACGACTTTAAGGGACGACATGTCGTCCCTAAAAATTATCTTTTTTATTTATTTTATCTGGTCAGAAAGTGGCTCCAAAAAGAAAAAAAAAATCCCGCCAAAACTTTAGGGACGACATGTCGTCCCTAAAAGTCGTCCCGATTAAAAAAACTATTATTTAATTTGTTTTTGGTCCATAAATATTTGGCTCCAAAATTCTGAAAATTTCGCGCCAATTTATTGGGGACGACATGTCGTCCCCAAAAGATTTAGGGACGACTAGTTGGTCGGATTTTCTCTTTAAGCACACAATTATCTCAAACATTACTCACATTTTTAACACACTAAAAATGAGTCCATTGAATGTTTGCTTCAAAGTTCATTACGGAGCTGAATTTGATCGAGAATTGATGAATTATCTACCCTCTGAAACACGAGATTACTACATTGATGTGCGTCAGTGTCGTTATTTTCAATCGTTGCTTGGAGTTCTCCATAATAGTATACCTTACTCTTTCAGACAAGTTTGGTATTTCAAAAAACCCAACGTTCCCACCACGCTACATGAAGAAGACCATGATTATTATGCTTTGATTGGAAAAGCTTTGGTACGTAATCAGCCAGTTACGCTTTATACCGAATATAGGGATGAGCTTAGCTACGCCATTTCCGAAAGTGAAGATGATGTTAAACTCAAATCTCCAGAAAGTGAAGATAGCTTCTAGTACCGACGAGAGCTGCCTTTTGCCTGCTAGTACCGACGATAGCCGGTAGGAAATAATGTACCGTTAAGGAAATAATGTAATCGTGTTAAGATTATGTTGTATCTTTTGTGTTATTGTCATTTTCTAGTTTTCAAGTATTAACTGTATCATTTTATAAGCGATTGAATGAAATTGTCATTTTATTTCAATTTAATATAATTAACACCGGACAAACGACAAACATTCAATGCAACTGAATTTAAACACTACAAACGACAAACATTACATAAATTTCATACAATGGTACTGAATTAAACACACACTTCAACGGGATTTATTAAATGACGATCTACCAAAGTTACTAAAGTTAAATCGCACTACTAACCACGGTGACGAGGATGACTACGAGCATCCGACCTAGTGGACGAATTTTCGGAACCAGAGCCCGATGCTGCCGAAGTTTCAGCAATGAAAGAAATGTCAATAGGTACCGTACTTAAAAGACGTCGTCCTACAAGACCATTAACCGCACCAATATTAGTAAATAAAAGACTCAAAATACGCTCCATATGGAAGAGGTCTTGTTTCATTGTGAGGCCCATTCATTCGGGAAGCGACTAAATGAGCAATATTAACTCTAATATTGTGAGTCATGCACCAGTGAATCAAAGCTTTAGTCATTGACAAACAACTGACATTTAGATCACGATGGTACATGTTACTTGAGATAACTGCATTTCTTGTAGAAATTTCAGGACGAACATAATCGTCAAGGATGCCCGTACGTACTATGGTCATGTATGGAACACAAGTACGACATTTAAGTATGGTCATTTGAAGTGGTACGATAGTGCACCGAATTCTTGAAGGTCTTCACTGGGATAATAGATTTTTATACCATCAAATGGAACTCCCAATAGTGCACCAAATTCTTGAAGAGTATACTCATATGGAACGTCAAAGATTTGAAACCTCACTGTTTGTTCATTAATGAATTCAAAGTTTGAATGTAATTGATAGATGAGTAGGGGAAAAAGGTACTTATTAACCTGAATGAAAGGAAGCCAACCCATACTTTCGAATTCGTGCTCGATTTCTGGAAGATCTTCTAGATTGACCTCACGACCTTCACTAATTTCAGGATGAAGATATTAGTCAAGGATGCCCGTACGTACTATGGTCCTGTATGGAACACAATCACGACATAGAAGTACGGCTAGGTCATTTTTTGGAATAAACTCGGGAAGATTTTGAAGTTCAAAACCGGGATGATAGATATTTCTACCATTATATGGAACTTCCAATAGTTCCATATAGATTTTAATTAGGGTTTATAGTTTATTTAAGGCTTGATAGTTTAATCAGGGTTTAGTGTTTAGGGCATATAATATAAAACATAATTAATTGAACAATACTTCCAAACTACATATTTAATTGAACAATACTTCCAAACTACAACACAATACTTCCAAACTATAACGTGATACTTCCAAAAGAAACTAGATCAATTACTTGAAAATGAAACACAACATAAATGCTACAAAACTACAAATTAACATCATTTTCAACATTTTTGCTTTACGGTTTGCGGTTTTGAGTGAACGTTCTAGAGTTTTTTTGGACCTTAACAATTCTGGTATCACTTCAAGTGCCCTTTCAGGGTAGGGGGGATCAACCCAAATTTGTAACCTTTTACAATGCTCAGACATCATCAAGCGCCTGGACGTACCACCACAACCATAATATCTTAGACCGTACTGGTATTCATCCGTCAAGCAAGTTTTGACCACCATCTTTGAACCACATGTTCGACAAAATTTCACAACAAAAGTTTCTTCTGGACCATACTGGTAATCGTGATTCATAGTTGAGACAGTCACATAGTGTTGTGATTAGTGTGGTTATTATAGAGGAAGAATTTACCCGCCCAAAAGCCACCATTCATTTTCGCGTCCAAGATTTCCTACCTAAAGTTTCCCGCCAAACCGAATTGTTGCAGTCACAACTTAGAGTAGAGTTTAATTATGATTTAATTTATATAATTTATAAGTAATTACAAAAAATATTTAAGTGATTAAAAGTAATTATTAATTAGCTATATAAGATTATGATCCTGATCATGATCATGATCATGATATAACGGCGTAATGTAATAAAAGTATAACGACATATTATAAAAAATAAATTTTTAACGATTTTATACAAGTAAACTTTTTATAAAATATTAAGTTTATAAAAAATTTAAAAAGTTAAATTAATAATTATATATATTAAATAATAAATATATAAAATTAATAATTTTAAATAGAGTTTTAAATAATAAATATTTATATAAGTAAATATAAATAAATATTGTATATAAGTAAATATAAATAAAATATTAAGTTTATAAAAATTTTAAAAAGTAACATTAATAAACATATATGTTAAATAATAAATAAATATTTTAAATAATAAATATATATGTTAAATAATAAATAAATGTTAAAAATTTTTGAAATTTTCGCTAAAAAATGAGCGGGCAGCTGAAATTTTCCCTCCACCACAATTAGGGACGACATGTCATCCCTGTATGTCGTCCCTAATGTTCTGACCTGCAAAAAGCAACTGGATCGACCACTTTTCTCATTCAACACCGCCTCTCTCCCAAAAACAACGCTGCTCCGGCGATTTGCAGCGATTTCAGGTAAGAAAAACACCAAATTAAAGTATTTCTTCCATCTTTAATCACTAACAATTATGTTCTTCATATTTTTCTTTCAAAATTAAAGTTTATTGATTTGGGTTTGTTTATATCCGAATTTATGCAGCGTTTCTAGGTTCAAAGAACACCAATTCCAACTTTTTTTTGTATCTTTAAACACTAAAAAGGTATGTTCTTCATTTATTTTTCAAATTAAAAGTTTGGTATTTTGGGATGCTTTAAATCCGAAATTTGTGGTTGTGTTTTGGAAGATGGTTGTGTTTGATTATGTTTAGGTAAATGACTTTCATGCTTTAATTGTTATTTTGCTGTTGTTTAATGATTTTATGAATTTTTTGTTGATTAAATCCGAATTTTGTTATAGAAGTTGTAGTTTTTGTTATGAAATTATCAAGAACATGTTGATTAAGCTTTGTTTAAGTTATTTTTGAAACTAAAAATTGTTGATTATGCTTTGTTTAAGTATAAGTATAAGTATGTATATAAGTATAAATATAAGTATAAGTATGAATATAAGT
This sequence comes from Rutidosis leptorrhynchoides, assembly GCF_046630445.1. NCBI lineage: Eukaryota > Viridiplantae > Streptophyta > Magnoliopsida > Asterales > Asteraceae > Rutidosis > Rutidosis leptorrhynchoides. The sequence goes on along the minus strand of NC_092337.1, from coordinate 79,465,135 downwards.
ATGTATATAAGTATAAGTATAATTATGTATATAAGTATAAGTATGTATAAAAGTATGTTTATAAGAATTGTTGATTAAGCTTTGTTGTATGAATGTTACTTTGCTTATTGTTTTATGAATATTGTTAGGTTTAGTGGTTAATTTCGAAATAGTTCTACCCTAGGTTCGAAATTAACCAATCCTATAGAATATCCGTCCAAGGTTAATTTATTAGAAATTAACTTTGGAAGGTCCCCTTTTTGAGACCGATTTCTGTGTGTTTTGTCTCTTTTAGGATGTGGATACGTATAACGAATTTACTAGTTACAAAAAATTTGGTACACATTTTCCCTTTACTCCTACAAATATGCGTTTAATACGACATATTTGGGGAGTTTAGGGGAAATGCTGCCGAATTTTTTTCTAACTAGTAAATTAGTTGTACGCATCCATAGTTGAGACAAAACATTCAGAGAGTGGGTTAGGTTGCTTGCCATAGTTGGACTACCCGGCTTTGATTATATGCATAACAAGTTATTGAATTAAAAAACTGTTTGGTTGTTGTTAATATGAATATGTTTAGATAGTTATGTTTATAGTTATGTTTATGTAGTATCTATATGACGATTGATAAGAGTTGGGTTCGTTTGCGAAATCGAGTTGGTGATGACTTTCTAGCTGGTCTTGATGCGTTTATCGAGAGGTGTAAAAACCATTTAAATGAAAATGGTAATTGTAAGTGCCCCTGTGTTAAGTGTGGTAATTCGGGAAGACATACACCTGGTGAAATTTACCAACATATAATACTAAATGGGTTTGACCCCTCTTATAAGATTTGGCGACATCACAGTGAAATATTACAACCACCAGTAGTACATAATACACCAGACCCCTTATGAAATTGGTTGCACGACATTCAAGGGGAGACGATTAATGAATTCGCAGCGGACCCACAGGATGACGATGAAACTATGAATGACACGACCTCAAATCCGACTGTCGGTCTTGAGGATTTAATCGAGTCTACCCAAACCGAGCTAATACATAATGCATCAACATGTATTTATATATATATATATACATATATATATATATATATATATATATATATATATATACACACACACACACATATATATATATATATGTACAAAACAGTATATGTATATATATATATATACACATACTGATATGCATATATATATATATATATATATACGCATCAGTATGTATATATATATATATATATATATATATATATACACACATATCAACATGTGTATATATGTATATATACATACTGTTTTTGTATATGTATATATATACACACACACACACCAATACGTATATATATATATATATACGCATCAGTATGTATATATATATATATATACACATATCAACATGTGTATATATGTATATATACATACTGTTTTTGTATATGTATATATATACACACACACACACATACACCAATACGTATATATATATATATATATATATATATATATATATATATATATGTACATACTGATATGTATATATATATGTATATACACACAAACTGATATGTATATATATATATATATATATATATATATATATATATATATATATACATACATACATACTTGTAATTTTTTATAATTTTTTTTATTATTCTTTGATTTTTTTTTAAACGGCTATATTGTGTTTAATGGGTCAAACTGGGTCAATATGGGTCAAATTGAGCCAAATGGTCGATTGGGGTAAATATTTATATATATATACACACATACATACATACTTGTAATTTTTTATAATTTTTTTGATTTTTTTTAAACGGCTATATTGTGTTTAATGGGTCCAACTGGGTCAATATGGGTCAAATTGAGCCAAATGGTCGATTGGGTAAATATTGGTCAATATTGGTCAATATTAGTCAATATTGATTATAATAGGGTTATATGATGTCGTATTATTATATGATGATACTAATATTAATATTTGTTAACTTTGTAGAACGAAATGCTTGATATGTAGAGGGATCATCCGGAAATGAGTGAAGAAGATATTTTGTTAAGTGTTTTGAAGCCACGACGTGGGCACCGTCGCGGAGTGGGACATTCTTTACCCGGATATGTTCCTACCTCATCTTCATCATCGGCATCAACGGGTCGAGCTAGAAGACCTCCACCGGAACCGGAAAATTCCGCATTACTAAAGCAAGCGATGATCGATACATTTAACTTCTCTGGTATTCCTATCCCGCCCAAATGGCAATCTTATTTATCACAACCTAATGATGTTGAAGCTTCGGGTTCGGGTGACCGTGAAGTTCATGATGAGGGTAACGTTGACCCCGGTGAAGATGATGACGGTGAAGATGATGACGGTGAAGATGGTGAAGAAGAAAATGACGGGTAAGTATGTACTTGGACTTGTTTGCTACTCGGATAATATTTAATGTTATGTTTGTAAACACGGATTTGTTATTTCGGATTTGTTAACTTTTGGATTTGTAAACTCGGATTTGTTATGGTTGTAAGTTATGGTTATGGTTGTGTTTATGTTATGGTTGTTTATTTTGTTGCGCGTATAGCAGGTTTAGATTATATTGAATTGGCCCGTATAGCAGGTACGTACAGCAGAATTAAATCTGCAAAAAATACTTACAGTACTTTTAGGGACGATATGTCGTCCCTAAAGGTCGTCCCCGTTATTTTTTCGCATTTTATTTTATTTTAAATATTTATTTCATTATTTTAATGTTTTTTCTTTCGCGACGACATGTCGTCCCTAAAGGTCGTCCCCGTTATTTTTTCGCATTTTGTTTGATTTTAAATATTTATTTCATTATTTTAATATTTTTTCTTTAGAGACGACATGTCGTCCCTAAAGGTCGCCTGGAATTGATCCATCCGTCTGACAACAATAAGTCAAAGTGGGGCCCTCTGTCGTCTCGAAAGAAATTGCTGTCCTCGCAGAAGAGTTTTAGCGACAGAGCATTCGGGACGACTATCCGGGACGACATGTCGTCCCCATAAGTCTTTTGGGACGACATGTCGTCTCTAATTCGTCGGTCATGTCGTCCCTAAAGGTGCAGTTTCTAGTAGTGTAATCCATGTAACTGATTTAACTAAGGAACATGTGTAAATAACATGTTTTCCAGCCTACTAAAAAACAACAATTTAGAAAATTCATATAATGAATGAAATTCAAAATATAACACGAAAACATAAAATGTCATGATGATGTAAACAAAGTCAACTAAAATAAGAAATGAACAAAAATGACAGTCATATATACATAAGAAGATTGTACAAAACCAAACATATAATCATGTAACAAAGTAGCATTTAAATGTACATATAAATGGACTATGTAATACATTAAACAAAAGTTAATGCTTAGTTATATAAATACCTTTAGGGGTGTTCATTAAACGGTTACACCCGAAAAACCGTCCAATCCGAATGCTTATGGGTGAAACGGGTTTGGTTAATTCGGATTTGGTTTGAATTTTTGGTCATACCCAAATTATAAAATGGTTTGTGGATTGGTTTTGGATTTAGATTCTAAACCATGGTTATAAACCGAAAACCCGAATAATTAGTTATCTTTTTACCATTTTTACTAAATCCCATATTGATTTTAGTCTTTTCGTATTTGTCTTACTACATTTATTAAATCTCATTGATTTTTGACATAACTATTTCTGATTTTAGAGCTTGAAAATGGTGAAAACAAGCTGCTAATTTGTTTTTTTTTTTCATTTGCTTTTATTTTATATAAGTATGAGTTTTTATTGGTATGATTTTTCTTAGTTTATAACTTAGTTTGTTTGTTGTTTATAAATTTATGGTTTCATTTTAATGGTTACTCCTTTCCGATATATATTATATGTAATAGTACCGACGCCTGCGGTGGATCTATTTCTTGATTACGACTAGTATGGTTGATTGTCAATTATTATACAAATTAATATCGTAGTACACTAAAAAGTTTTTAGATTCTTATTTTTTTTCAGTTACTAGTTCCTAAATTTTTGAATTGGTTTAATTGGTGACCGACCCAAAAAAAACCGATTTTATATTCGGTTGGATTGGTTTGGTTATTGCATATTTGGTTTGGTTTTTGGTCTTCAAAAATATTTTTAAAAACCTATTAATCCAAACCGTTTAAACCAAATAACCCATAAACTCCCCGAACGAACACCCCTAAATACCTTCATATTCATGTGTAACAAAAGATTGACATAGTAAGACACATCGAGAACGTGCACCACTTGCAAATACAACAATATTCAATAAGGATCATTTCAATGCAAATATACAGTCATGTAATAAAAAGAAAGAACTGTAAACAACCAAAAATTGTACCTTCTAAATTTGAATGGGCTTGAGATGACAATATTGCATTTGCAGAGATGAATCAGAAGTAAAAAAAGTCGATAACTTTTGCATACCAGCTCGAGAACTCTAGAAAACAGAATGAACTACACTACCGCTACTTCTCATTACAAAGACCCTAGTAAACTGTCTAGATCGAACCACACTATCGCTACTCTTCATGAAAAATACAACAACAAAAAAAGCAACAAAATTACAAAACTTTAAAGGGGGAAAATATGAAACATAAATCCTGCAATGCATATTTGAATATAGAAACAAATGAAAATTAAACAGAATAAAAATCGATGGCAACTTAAGCTATGTCCAAATGGTTATATTATATTATATTATATTATATTATATTATATTATATTATATTATATTATATTATATACACTAGTTTTATGAGCCCGTGCGTTGCATGACATTTGTATAAATTAGGAGTCAACAACGTTAATATTGATACTTATCAGATGTATAATATAATCACAATTAAAAAAATCAGTTATTACTGATAACATTTGTATCAAAAATATTGGTATTGAATACTAACGTGTAGATTATGAGTTCATCCGTTGAAATCACCAAACATGAGCCCATCAAAAATTGTTTTAAAACCGATCGTTAAGAATAAAATTTTATGTACATCTATAATTTTATATGTTCATAGTACAAACCGATTCCATTATGTCAAAATCCCGAGCGAAGCAGAGCATGCATATATCTAAATATCTATATGGATTATCAAATAATCATTTTAACTTTAATTGACAAACATGAGCTCAGACGTTTATATAATATTCTACAAATATTTATTGTTTTTTTTTTAAATTTATGCGCAAACTGTAAATTAATTTTATATTATATAAAATATCATTCATAAATAATATTATAATATCAATAAAGAAATACCTATTATATAATTTTTATTACAATAAAATACATTGTAAATGGTTTTCAACATATAACCATTTATATACATAAATATTATCAATATTTGTATTAAATCAATGTATTGTTTAAAGTAATAATATTTATGATCATTTAAAACAATTTCATAAACATAATTAATATAATATTATTAATACTAATAAAATTATAACCTTGTTAATATTAAAATAATATTACATAGTAATATAATATATATATATTTTAGGTAATGAAATATGTATATTAAATTAAATTTATAAATCAAATAATTCAATTAATAGATGGAAATAACTAATAAGCTGACACGTGACAGGAATAAAATAGGAGTTGACACGTGGCAGGAATAAATCAGGAGTTGACACATAGGATTATTGTCACGCGCTTTATATATATATATATATATATATATATATATATATATATATATATATATATATATATATATATATATATATATAAATGTATTCTTTATATGATATTAAAATTAAAATGTATGTTGTCATACACTAGTATAAGAGTTTAATGCCTCGGAAAGGTGATTAAATGAATTACTATATATTGTCTTGTCGAAAGTGGAAATATTTCCTTTCAAATGATTTATCAAATCATACTCTGTTTTGCATCAAATATCTTATATTTATGATCTTAAACGATACTCGTATAAATTATTTTGTCAAAAATAGAAATATTTCCTTTCAAACAATTTTATAAAATCACCTTTATTTTACGTCAACTATATTTTCTTAAAATAATATAAATTATCTCGTCGAAAACGGATAAATTTCATGTCAAACGATTTTATCAATACGACTTTGTTTGTTGTCAGTCTATTCCCTTGATATATTTGGAGAATATTTCCTTTCAAATGATTTTATGAAATCAAAATCAACCTTGTTTTACGTCAATTATATTTTCTTAATGTTGGATATAGGGTATAGGGAATGTCCGGATAAACTTTTAATTCGTGTAAACATTTTCCTAATAAAGTATTCCGATCCTATATAAATATATTACTTTAGGGTTACATGAAATCTTTATTGAGATAAAACAAAGGCACTACTCTAATATAGACAATTAAAATTTAGAGTCAAGAACATCAATAATTTGTATATTGTGAATGTTGATGTTTTCATCATCTTGAATATGAAACAAATATTCTCAATTTATAGAGTATGAAATGTTACGTATATCTTTTCATCATGAAAAGTTGCATCTTTTAGTGTAAAGTTTTTCATGAAATGTCATACCTTTTGGTGTGAAGGTATCATGGTTCTACCATTTCATGAAGTTATACCATCTAATTAAAAGTAGCACCAATTCATGAATAGTTGTGTCTATTAGTAAAAAAAGACACCAAATAACCAACAAAACTTTTCAATGTAATGACTCTAGTTAGCTTAAACAAGTGTTCATTTCACGCTCTGCTAACTTGTAATAAGGTTAACTCGAAATCTATTTGTCTCGAATAAATCACCTTATCACGTCAAATGACCGATGACACTAAAATCACCAACACTTAAATGGTAAAATTATCTCATAAAAAAAATATATATATATATATATATATATATATATATATATATATATATATATATATATATATATATATATATATATATATATATATATATATATATATATATTGAGTAAAAGGTTATCACCCAGCGAATTGGTTGAATGTTGGTTAATGGACTAACTGACAAAGTTAAGTATGATGCTTAACCAAAGAATATGTTTTGATGATGACACATACATACGCATAAGTGATGATCGACATCTTAACATAAAACACGCAAGGTCACTTAAAGAATGAAAATAAAGGTCGGCAAAGTACACGGTCAGAGTATGGTCGATCGCATACCCAGCCGTAGAAGCCAGGCTGAATTGAAATGTAGTTTTGTGAAAACAAGTTGCACGGTCGCCACCACAGTCAACCGCAGTGCGACCGCAGTTTTCTCTGTCACTATTTTTGACCAAATTTAGTTTGACTAGTTCCCGAAATCTATAATTCATGAAACCTTTTTCAATACGCTTAGAATAGATGTCCTTTCCATACTCAATTGAGTTTTGGTCACAAAAACACTAATCTTGGTTAATTACATCTTAGTGACAAATTAACCATGATTAGGCATAACACATAAGTGTTAATCAACAACTTGTGATCTTAAAACTTATCTAGATATCTTTAGTATGATCACCAAGTACCAACACACTTAATCCAATGTCACTAGAATATTAATTACAATTAAATTTGACTTAGTGATTAATTAAGGCTAAATGAAGAACAACGCTTTCAAGTGTAACTAGTAAAGACTTGTAATCCTAAAATATACTTAGATACATTTAGGATGGTCACCAAGTCCCAACTAGAGATTGGTCTTCCCTTGTGCATGTGTTGGACATTAATGTGTGCTTACACATAATCATGTAATATGTTATATTGCAAGTAAGCTTGCTAGAAGCTTGAACTATAATGTTGTGCAAATATCTATATGATTGATTTTAGAATAACTATCTCTTGCTATGTGTGAGTATTACTTGCTACTTGCTAATGTGTTTAATACTCATTAATTTGCCAACTTGATTGACATGCTTGCTATGTGCTACTAGTTAGAATACTAGGATTCAAGTAACTAGTTTACTCCAATAAATTAAGTGTAAAATGGTTCACAAAGGAATAATGGTCAATTGTCTATTTGGTCTTGTCTAAGTAACAAGTTGTGATTACTTATCCAAGTATGACTTAACATTGATGTCTTTACACACTAAATGATTATTTTAGAAAGACATCACTCAATTAATCTCTACTTAATCTTAAAATAAATATGACTTGTGATTAATTGAACTAGGATATTAATGACATGTTGACTAGTCTTTAGGATTGAACCAAATGCATTAATGTGGCTAACTAAGTCTTGATCAAACTGAGATTTCCCAAAATATCAATCAAGTCACTTCTCCAAGAATGTTGGGTTTACCATTCTTGGAGTGTTATGCCACTTTCACTCAATAAGACCAAATTTCACACACTTAATGCATATAGTACTTGTATAGGATGTTGGGTTTCTTTTACAGGTGCTAGATGGAGTAAAGGTTCCAAAATATGGTGTTCAAATCTGAGTCAAACGACTATACAACGGATACATATTTTGGACTGGAGCATGCGCGGTCGAACCACGGTCGACTGTGCTGGCAACCATGTGACAACGGCTATTTTTTGAATCTCACTATAAAAGGCAAGCATTGAAGAGCATTTGAAGTTGACCCTCTTGCATATTTAAAAGGCTTATTTCCAGAGATCACAAGTGCTTTAATTACTACTCAAATATGATCAAGCAAGAGAAGATTCTATGATCTTATAGATATAGAATTGGGTTGTTGTAAACTTACTAATCAAAATCATTTATCTTGTGAGTTTACTTGGTGTAATGTATGTCCTAGTATTGTCTTAGGATCATCATTGCAAAGTGTATAAGTCTTGTAATTTCAGTTAGTAGAAACATAGACTAGCTTAGTGATCTACTTCCTTAAAGGGACTTAGGAAGTTGATTAATTTTATTTGGAGATTAATACTTGTCCAAGGTGAAGACAAGTTGATCTAGGTTGGAGTTGATCTTTCAAAGGGATAGAAAGATTAGGTTTGTTGTCTACCAAAGAAGTTGAAGACTTGTAAATCGGATCTCCACCGGGTTTGGAGAAAAGTGCTCAGTGAAGCAAGAAATCCCGATTAGTGTAATCAGGGAGTGGATTAAGGTGGATTAGTTAACATCCACCTGAACCACTATAAATCCTTGTGTCTATGTTCTTTACATTACTTTAGTCATCATTTTGAACATACACACCACACACATCAAGTTTGAGTTGAATTGGTTGATCATAGTTAATCGAATTTGGTGATCAATCGAAAATTTGTTAAAAATGTATTAAGTAACTATTCACCCCCTCTAGTTGCTTACACAATCCATTCGATTCGAGACAGTATCATCTTCACTCCTAATTTTTCTCTTAGCATTTGAGGGTATATCTCTGATTTATTTCCCATTTTTCCAGATAGATGTATTTCTTCATACCGTTTATATTAGTTATATACAGAGTATTATATGTCACTTTATTAGACATAAATGAAAATTACATATGTAGTTAGTAGTCAGAGATTGAAACATCCAAGTTTAATTTCACCAACATTATCGTTCATCATGTTGGTAATTAATTGACCACGTGTTTGTCCAGCTCCGCCTATGACCAAGGTTGCAAAACTTGGTATTCGGGGAGTAATCAGTAAGAACTTTGAAAGGAGTAATAAAAAAATCAGAGATTAAATGAGAATTAATCGAATTAAACTTTTTATACTTTTAGATATTAAATTTCAAAATTATTTGTATAATAGGAGAAAACTATAGAAATAAGTATAAACTTTAACATAATTGTATAAACTCGTTAATTTTGTTCAAAACCTCTTAAATTCAACTTAATACTCATCTTAAAATATCGACCAATTTTGATTTTGTCCGACTTTGATCAACAAATATGATTTTCCCCGTTAATCGACGTTTACCGATTAATTAAGCGGATATTTGAAAATCATAGTGGGCTAATCTTAAAATTTTTAACCGGTGATTAATCGGTAGTAATCTCGGGGGGGGGGGGGGGGTTTATTTATAAAAATGCCTATGAAATTGATCGGCGTCGAAGTACCAATAAAAAATGTACTAATTACTCTAAACTATTTAGGGTAAGTAGAACTCGTTCCACGAGAAGTTGATGGTTATACGTAAGCAATTCTCAAGATGTGGCTTTGACTAATGCTAAGTATTTTAAAACTAACAATGACTAAACTTAAAAAGACTTTAGAATTATTGATTCTAAAATTAGGAATATAAACAAAAGATGAGTTGTAAACAAGAAATTAAAAGTCTTTATCCCCTTCAATTCCAATCATGCATGCATTCATCCAAACAAATGTTATGCTTATTAAATTTCAATTAACTCTTATAGACAAGAATTCTTGGGTTTATTAAAAGCAACTATCTTGGGTATAAATTATATAACTTGAACACCTTGTCTTTATCCCTAATCTAATTATCACTAAGTTGGATCAAGCACAATGTATCAAATCACAATACTTTGTCTTGCAACAATAAACAATTAATAAACTTGCATTAATTGTAACTTAATCGGTTTACAAGAATTATAATCCAAAATACATAAGCATTATAAATTATAAACCGCATAAACTTGAATGAATTAAACATACATTAATTGTTCATGAAAGAAATACAGATAAGATTACTAGTCACTCATATTGGTGATGATGAACATGATGATCTTTTGAAGAATGTTGAAGAAAATCCCTTCTATCTTGGCTTGAATCCTTGAAGAATGATGAATGATGATGTTAGGGTTTGTGTTTGGTGCTCCAAAGTTACAGAGATAAGTGTTAAAATTCGTGGATTAAGCTTAGGTTTTATAAGAATCAAATAACTTCTTCCCAAAGCAAAAATCCCACAAAATCGACATTCCAAAAACCACTTTGCCAAACAAGTAATTTACGATAGTCAGGCCGTAAATTATGGCCTACCGTATATAGCTACCGTATTATTACGCCAAAAATCCATCGGCGAACGTTCAAAAAAAGGTCGTAAATTACGGTGGTAAGCCCGTAAATTACGGCCTATGGTGATAACTTCACAATTTCTTCATTTTAACTCCTTTTTGTGAATTTGTCTTCAAACCTTTGTTTGTCATAAAACCTCATAATTACTTTAATATAACCTTAAAACTCTTGTAATCTTCATCAATTTAACCATAGACATGTGCATTAAATATGAACCGATCAACAATATTGGAGTATTAACTTGCATTCTGGACGCAATGGACTGAGTGTGTCATGTGTTCATGAGATGATTTTCAGTCATACCTTACTTTACCCCCATAATATACGTTAATTGAAATCAAAATCACTGTGATGGAGATAATAGTAATGATTGAAGAAATTTAAATGGTTGAAGCTAAAAAAGTAGTGTTTGAAAGTAAAATAAAATGGGATGAATTAAATGTTGTGAAGTGGTATTAACTTTATATATATATATATATATATATATATATATATATATATATATATATATATATATATATATATATATATATATATATATATATATATATATATATATATATATATATATATATATATATATTGGTAGGATCAAGAGGGAAGTAACCAATCGGGAGAAAGCGGGGGGAAGCAAAAATTTTTTCTTCGTTTTTTGAAAAAACTTTGTTCACGAACATTATAGATTGGATGAAAATATGAACATTTAATAAAGACACTTTGTGATAAATGTTTTTATTTTGGCGGTAAAACGCTCGAAGAATCACTACTACATTCCGGCACAAAAAGACGTGTTAAAAATCCGTTTTAGACTTGTTGCACAACACCTCTACATGTGATAGCTTTAATTGTGGGATCACATATAGTGCGGTCCAAGCAACCGCTCTAAAAACTCTCAAGTAGACGTGTTGTCAAATCGTTAGACAAGGCTATTTTAGACGTGTTCCGTTATGTCTTTTAGGCGTTTTCCGTTATGTGTATTAGACGTGTTCGGTTAGTTACAATTAGACGTGTTCCGTTAATTTCAATTAGACGTGTTGTCAATTAGACGTGGTAAATATTAACCCTGATTAAAATCATGATAAAACCACCAAATCGAGCACGAAAAACCTAGGGTTCCATCACAGTCGCTAGAAGCGAACTGAGCAGAGAGAAGATGGAAAAGTGAGAAAGCCAATTTGATGATACGTATTGATGGTGAAAAGGATTTGAGGGCAGATTTCTCCAATTTTTTGTTGATTTTAGTTGATGGTGGTTATAGAGAAGAAAATTTTGAATGGTAAGTGAGCGGTTTTCCCTTTACCAGGATACGTAAGAGAGGAATGGAGCATATAGAATGGATGTGGCCCAATAAATACCCGAGTTAAAACGACATGAAAGTGACGGAAACGACAAACGCCCTTTTGCTGTTGTTAGTGTTAGAATTTAATAAACTCTTTTTTATAGATTATAAATAATAATTATAATAAAAGGGTTTTAATAAACTATTAAATTAAAAATAATTTAATAAACTATTTTTTATAGGTTTTTTGTAGTTTATATAAGTTAATAGTTATAGATATTTATAGTATAGTTATCTTTTTTATTATAATTAGAAGTATGGTTATCTTTTGAGAAAAATACTCATTCCTAATTCAAATTCATTCCTAATTCAAATTCCTACTCTACTAACATCTAACGATAATTTTAACTACCTTCCTGTTAATTTGCTGAGGTAAAAGATGGCTCCGTTAGTGTTAGGATGAAATTAGACATTTCTAGTAACATATTAGACGTGTTCCAATTAGACGTGTTCATCTAACTAATTGGACGTGTCTTGTAATTAACTAGACGTGTTCTAGAAAACTTGTTAGACGTGTTGTCATTTAGACATGTTCCTGGTAAAACTAATTAGACGTGTTGTCAATTAGACGTGTTCCTGTTAAAACTAATTAGACGTGGTTACCAATTAGAGGTGTTATACTTATTTAGACGTGTTGTAAGTTTCTAATTAGACGTGTTCCTGCTATTTTTTAGACGTGTTCCAGTTTTCTTTTTAAAAAAGCTAATTAGACGTGTTCCTTTAGTTTAATTAGACGTGTTAGTTGATGTACACTTCTAAATGAGGGGCACTAAATGAGTCGAAATGTAGTAGTGAATTAATATATAAAAATTATCGTGTTTTTCGAGCGTATGTTGAGATTTTAGATATTAGGGTTTAGAAATTTAGGGTTTAGGGTTTAGATTTAGGATTTAGATTGAGATTTTAATACGAACGGTTTAGAGTTTAGGTTTTAGGGTTTAGGGTTTATGGTTTGGTGTTTTGGGTTTATGGAATAAACCCAAAATACCAAACCCTAAACCCTAAACTCTAAATCGGGCTAAATTTTACTTCACAAAACATGAAAGAAAAAAAACGTTCACATTCTTCACGAACAATATTATCTTGAATGTTATTTTTGTCGATCTTTTTCCCGTCAAAATAATAACATTCATCACGAAGTGTCTTTTTTAAATGTTCATATTATCGTGTGATCTTGATGCCTGAAATTTTTTTTTTCCAAAAAAATGAAAAAAAAAATTTGCTTCCCCCCGATTGGTTACTTCTCCATTGATCATGCGTGTGTGTGTGTATATATATATATATATATATATATATATATATATATATATATACTAGATTTTTTGAGCCCGTGAGATGCACGGTGGATATAATATAACTGATTATAAATGATATTTGATTTGTCCATGTCATCCACATCAGTTTTCAATTTGAATTTTAGAAGCCCGTGCGTTGCACGCCAAATTTAAAATTATTGCGTACGTATAATATTAACATCATAACATTAAAACATATATTATGTTTCGTATATCTTATACGAATGAAACATATTTAAAAAATAGATTATACTTGATGGATCTCATAATAATGAAACATACTTCAAATATTTAAAAAAAAATAACAATTCTTTAAGCAATTGTATAGACGACATCATCAAACTGGTGTTTGGAACACCGGTTTGATGACTTACGTAGATCTTTCTTTTTTACATTTTTTCAAAGACTCATTATTCAATTGTATTTATATAAATATAAATAATACTCCATAATTTAAAATAAATATTTAGTATATTTGCTTGATGTAATCTTACAATTTGAAATAATTATTGTATAAAGAATTAAAAATTAAATTTTGAAGTATTGAATGAGTGGTTAACTGGTTATAGATAAGCACAATTGATAAGCTCGAAGATCGTATGTCATTAAATTTAATTATTTAAACATATTGGTCAATCGAAATACGCATCACAAACTGTTATTGGTCATCTTTATCCACAGACCGCAACAATATCGAAACATATTTAAAACATAGATTATGTTTCATATATCTAATAAGAATGAAACATATTTAAAAAAAATAGATTATACTTGATGGATCTCATAAAATACGGAGACTTTTATATAAAATACGGAGTTACTTTTTAGCATGTTGTAACATTAGTGTAATTAAACGTTTGATTTTTTTATCATGTTAATAGGTAATAATGGAAACCAATTTTTAGTAATTAAATTAAATTAGTTTACTCCGTATTATAAACACAAGTAAAATCAATGTGTTTCTATAACATAGAACTAATTAAATTAAAATGTTACTCTAATTATTTTGAATAAATTTTAGTACTGTCATGTACTCCGTATTATATAAACGAATTATATATATAAAATAAATGAGTGGTGTACTCAACCTGTTACAGCTCGTATGGGTCGTAACATAAATCCACAAGACACTATCAATCATATATATCACAATAAATCCATCACTTATATACTCAACCCAAATGAAACAATTTCATGTCTAAAAAAACCGAACTTATAAAATGTTAACCCACTTCATATCCACATTTATACAAAAACCCATATCATAGACAAAATAGCAAACCAAACCCAAAAAAACCATGTCATAGACAAAATAGCAAACCATTAGATCATCATCCTTCATGACCTACATAAGGTGTTATTGAAGACAATTACCGATACTATGAATAATACAGCTACCGACGTACAACAAAAAGAAAACACTCAAGAGTACAAAAACACTCTATCCAATTACACCAATAGTAGTGTATCCACTAAGATTGATGCGAATAAGGTTTGATTAGAGTTGCAAATACCCAAAAGTTACTGCAACTCCACTACTACAAATCATCAATTATATCAAAATGTCACTTCTAATTATGAACTCTTAACATAAAAAATGGGTATCATTATGAAAATCATATCATATGTTCCATATGCAATCTGCAACTTACATTTTCATCTACAATGGCAGCAAATGCTTCATAATCACAAAATTTTATCTGCAAATTCAAAACCCGAAAATTTTAGTATCGACTATTAGAGCAGAGCAATTGAAACGAAACCTATACCAAAAAAGAAATAACTTGAAATAATATCAAAAAAGTTGCCGAAGAATATAGATAGCTTTTTGTATCCAGTATGAAAATACAGATAGCTTTTTTGTATGTAAGAACTACATGAACCTTGCTTATATAGCAGACTCACAAATATCAAGTACAAACATGAGCAGCAAATAAAAAGGTTCTAGAAACATAGATACTAAATTACGTGGATGGCCTCTTTTAAGTTCTTTAAATTACCTCGTCATTGAACGTCCAACAATTGTCACCAAGTACCTTAACGAAAATATCCTCGTAATAGCTTAATTTGTTAACATAAAGTAGTCTATGAATACAGTGAATGAGGATGAACTTGAGGTTACAGTAAAATTAGTTTGTTAACAATAAGACCCATATTTATTGAAATATGGCTGGGAAAAAAAAGTGTTTGATAAAAATCATGCTTACCTCAAAATCACAACGAAACCAATGTTTTGCCATAAGTGTGTAAATCTCCCTATCTGCAAAATCACAATTGAATGTCAAAGACTGAATCTAACACTGAATGCACATGAAACCTGCAAAAGTTATACAATCAAAATGTTTAGCGTATCTCTCTTTTAAAAATAAAAAATAAGATAGATAAGATCTTAGGTAATCATAGGTTTATTGTGAAGAAACAAAATGGGACATATAAATTCATATGGTCATGCTTGTTTCAATAAAAAAACATAAAACAGTGCAGAATATATATGAAAATAGCAAATATATGACTGGGATTTGATCTATGACACATAATTATTTGGAATATATATGAAAACAACACGAATCTTCAAGAAAACCATCACAAATCACAAAATATATATGAAAACAACACCGAATCTATACAATATATGATAATAGCAGATAAAAAAACAACAATTGAATCATTTAAGAACATCAACTAAATTCTGATTTCAGTCGCTTCTATCCATGAATTCAAACAAATAAATTATAGATGTAAACAAATATGTATATCAGTGATGCCAAATAAATCATGTATTATAAACCAAATAAAAGAACCAATGATGTGCTTACATGACCCCAGTTGAATCCCTCCATAACAAACTGATGAGCCCTAGGAATCAGTTTAAAGCTATTCGTATGATTGAACTCCTCAGATATGTCCTGATTTGCAATATATAAAGTATAAACAAACGATAATTAGGAACGTCATACAATAAACTACTAATTACTATTATATGCAAGTAGATGTGAAAAATCGAAGGAAAATGAAATAAAGGTAGAATGATATATATATATATATATATATATATATATATATATATATATATATATATATATATAAAATGAAATAAAGGTAGAATGATATATATATATATATATATATATATATATATATATATATATATATATATATATATATATATATATATATATATATATATACTTGACCAAATGTGTATCCAGCACCCCAAGGTGAGATACCCCAACCACAACAGTCATCAGGGTCAGACCATAAAAGATTACACATGTACCCCTCTTGAGTAATCTGCAGAGATGATATCATTAAAGTTATCGTTAGTGATAAACAAATATTTTCACAGCAAATACAAATAAACCTAACGACTTTCATTTTTTAAAAGATTCAAATACTTTTCTAATCTAGACATATAAACCACAAAAAATCAATTCATTAGAGACCCCAAATCATTATCATGAAAACACCAAAATTTAAAACCTAAACAAACACATTACTCCATAGCTTTTTTCTGGCTTTTTCATCAAAAACTTAACATCACACTCAAATTATTATTAGTATCGTTATCGTTATCGTAAGGATAAGGATTTCAATTTAATAAAAAAGGAGACTAAACAAAGAGAAAATGAAGAAAAATTTATTGATAATCGAAAAAGTGGTTACTTGGGTCAGCATCTATTACAATATTTATCAGAATTCCAAAATCTGTAGAAGATGAATTACTAATCTCCTTCACACATCATTCATCATGTCACGACCCAGAAATTTCTGACCAAATTTAAACTTAATCTTTATATGATTTTGACATGATAAGTAAAGTCTGTGATGTTGAGTCTCAAAAATTTAGAACTATATTCATGTAATCAATTACCCTTTGATTGTGCTCGATGATTCACGAACATTTATGTGTATATAGATATGTATATATAATATATTGTTATGTTAATTGAAACGTCAACAAACTATTCGATGTATAATACTTTACATGAACGTATTTATTTCAATATATGTTTAATATATTTACCGACGAAATTAAAAGATAATATCAAATGATTGAATTATAAGATACATTGTGATATGATTACGGATCTCTGTTGAGAGGTCCACTGTGATTTAAGAAATCTGTTCTTTTTAACAACATTCGGAAATTGGTAAAGTGATTTACAAGTAAGAATAAAAGTGTCAATTAACAGAAACTAGACAAGGGTTAGTGGAGTTTCCTGTTCGATTTCCTATATATGTGTTAACTAGTTAGCTTTCATATTATTGAGGGTGAAAGTGAAATTTTGGGAATATAGATAGCTTAGAAAATGGATAGTGACAAGTCAAGTAAATCGATGTTTTACATTAAGATGATTTCATACCATTGGACTTTATCTCACGCTTCATCAACAAACGGTAATTTAAAAATTTGAAACCTATTATGAGTATATATAATTTTACTTTTCAAAAATGTTTTATGATATAACGATTTTCATTATTTTAACCTTTTTGATTCTTAAATATATTTAGTTTTGGAAAACAAAATTTTCATATTTATTTGATTTAGTTTCAAACATACTAAAACATTTTCAGTTTAAAAAAGAACTTTATTATTAAAACGTTTTATAAGACAAATTGTTTATGAATATATAATTTGAAGAACTTAATTAAAGCTCTGTATTATAAATTTGCAAATATATTTTTATTATTTTAAAAAGATAAAAGTATTACTAAATAATAATTTCGAAATGATTTTAAATATAATTAGTTTTGAAAACTAAATATTATATTATTAAATAAAATATAATATCAACTTTGATATATAACGTTTTGATTTAAAATCATATTATTAGTAAATAACGAGACGATGATTTATAGAAGCAAATGAACAAAATACGTAAATGATTAAATTACACTTCGAGTGATATAGTTTATTCGTGAATTAAATCTAATTAATGGTAAAGGTACTTGTCGCGTAACGTAGGGTACACGTTTTCTAAGCGTACGAAAGAACGTTCGAAGAACCGGAACCGGGACATAAGTCGAACGCCAGTGTACGAGCCATCGAAACTAAAATTACAAGTTAACTATGCACGAAAATATAATATATTATATATATAATTATATAAAATAAATATATATTAAAATATATTAAACTGTCGGCAGCCCACGTTTAAAATAGATGAGTGCTGGACAGACAGGCCATGCGATCGCATGGCATTTGCACTAGAAGCCCATGCGATCGCATGAGGTTCAGGATCAGCAAAAGTTCTATAAATGCTTTTATTTTCTGCCAAATGATTTACACACAATTCAGTCTCTCTCAACCTCTATGTATTATATATTATTATTATTAAAATTAATATTATTATTATTATTATAAAGATTAGTATTAATATTATTATTATTAGTATTATTACATAAAATACTACGACGATGTCATGAGCGAGTTATTTCAAAACAAGTTGTTCGAGCGAGTTTAAGCTAAGGAATTTATGGGTTATAGCTATGGAGGTTATGGGTATGGTTCGTGGGTATTGTTCGTGAGGTCAACCTAGCATTTATCTTTTCCGTTGCATATGCGCACTTTCCTGCAATATTGAGTCACAATATTGATACGTGAGTTACGATTCCATTTCAATTATTATTACTAATAATAATAATAATAATATTATTATTATTATTATTATTATTATTATTATTATCTTTATTATTATTATTATTATTATTATTATTATTATTATTATTATTATTATTATTATTATTATTGTTACCACCATTATTATTAGCATTAATATTATTATCATTATTATTATCATCACCTAATTATTATTATTATTATTATGATTATCATTATTATATTATTATTATTTTTAATATTATAATTATGATTATGTGATTTTGTTAATTAAAACTATTAAATGATAATTATGAATAATAGATATAGTTATTATGATTGTTAAGGTTATATTTAGATAAAATATTATTATTAGTATCATTTTAGCATTATTATTATTAAAAAATATCATTTTGATAGAATTATCATTTTTTATAAAATATTATTATTACTATCATTATTATAATAATTATTATATTTTGTAAAGATAATTTATATTATTTTTACTAATATTGAAAATTATTATTATCATTATTATTAAAGCATCGTAATTATCAATTATCATTTAAAATTTATCATTTTTAATAAAACTATCATTTCTATTAAAAAATTATTATTATTATTAAAAAAATTCACTTTTGTTAGAAAGTATTATTATTAAACATTTTAATTTTTTTTTAAAACTATTAGTCAACATTTTTATTAATATTATTTAATATAATCATTATTATATCATTATTATTATCATAATTATTAAATACTTTTATTAGTATTGTTTTATAATTACTATCATTAATATTATTAGTATGATAATATTATTACTACAAATAAAAGATTATTATTTATTATCGAAATAATTATTTATCAATAGCAAATATAATTATTGTTATCATTTATATCACTAGTATTATATTGTTACTAAAATGATTATTATTATTATTATTTTTTACACAATAATACAACTTTTATTTATTATTATTAGTATTATTTAACAAATAAATATTTGATACAAAAATATATTTACTACATGTAATACAATTATATTAATATTACATATCACTATATTTTCATCATTAAAATGATATTAATTAAATTATAGTACTTAACATGCAAATATATATTTTTATCATATATAAACCTTAATATAAATTTTTATTATTAATATATTATATTGAATTATAATTAAATAATTAAACTATTTTAAAAAGTATTTATTACACTTATATTAATAAATGTAATTTTGAAAATATATATTAACTACTTAAAATATATAGAATAAATATAACTTATTATTAATATAACACATAGGTTATTAATATAAAAAGTATATTAATAATATATATATATATATATATATATATATATATATATATATATATATATATATATATATATATATATATATATTTCTTTATTTATATTTATGGGTGTTAATATATAAACTTGTTATATGTTTTAATATATACGTAACTAATATAGGTTCGTGAATCCGAGGCCAACCCTGCACTTGTTCAGTGCCGTCATATGCATAATTACTACGAAATACAGTATCGTGAGTTTCATTTGCTCCCTTTTTAAATATTTTTGAAATATATATTTTTGGGACTGAGAGTACATGCGATGCTTTTATAACTGTTTTATGAAATAGACACAAGTAATTGAAACTACATTCTATGGCTGGATTATCAAACCGAATATGCCCCTTTTTAGTCTGGTAATCTAAGAATTAAGGAACAGACACTCTAATTGACGTGAATCCTAAAGATAGATCTATCGGGCCCAACAAGCCCCATCCGGGTTACGGATGCTTTAGTACTTCGAATTTATCATGTCTGATGAGAGACCCGGAATGATTGGGATATTCTATATGCATCTTGTTAAGGTCGGTTACCAGGTGTTCACCATATGAATGATTTTTATCTCTATGCAGTTTGCGAAATGCCTGATATGAAATGGATGTTTATAAAAATTAAATCTTGTGGTCTATTAAAATTATGGAAATGATGGATTATGATAAACTAATGAACTCGCCAACCTTTTGGTTGACACTTTAAAGCATGTTTATTCTCAGGTGTTAAATAAATCTTCCGCTGTGCATTTGCTCATTTTAGAAATATTTCTTGGAGTCATTCATGGAATATTTTCAAAAGACGTTGCATTCAAGTCATTCGAGTTCAAAAAGATTGTTATTAAATAAATGACAGATTAGTCATTTATACCTTGGGAAACATAGTTATATCATTGGTATAGATTGGATGTATTTTGAAAGGTTATGCATACTTGAAAACTTTCGTTGAAATGAAAGTTTGTCTTTTAAAATGAATGCAATGTTTACAAAACTTATCATATAGAGGTCAAATACCTCGCAATGAAACCAAGTGTTATGAAACGTTTATATTGATATGAATGGGTCCTTTCAGGTGGTATCAGAGCGGTGGTCTTAGCGAACCAGGTCTTGCATTAGTGTGTCTAACTGATAGATATTAAGATGCATTAATGAGTCTGGACTTCGACCGTGTCTGCATGTCAAAAAGTTTTGCTTATCATTTCTTGTCGAAAATTACCTGTTTATCATCTTAAGTCAAGATGCTTCTTACTGCATTTATTGCGTAGATAGTGTATAGAAAAATTTCATATCTTAGCATATCTATTACTGTAAACTCTACCTAACATCTTCAGTAAAATCCTCCGTAAGTTATGGGATTTTGGTATTATGTATACATATGTAAATTATGTATTGAATAATACTAATCTAAATCCTATAATCTATCAAAAATCATTTCCCTAATTGTACTAGATGGATCTCGCAACAAGTTCGAGTTCTTCGGATTCTGACAACTCTTCCGATATGGATTTCCACTCGAGCTCCAAAAGCAGTGTAACCGGAATGGATCAACCAATCAGCCATCATCAATTCTGGATGAATTGGGGATGGGTTCGTAGTCGACTTAATCAATGGAGACAGGAAGAAGGTGATCCTTTCCACCCACCAAATTTCCCTCTTGGCGAAGAACCTGAAGCACTTACCAGCAAACCAGTTCGAGACACCATTTTCACCCTCATTTCCAGAGTATATCGCCACGATTATATATTATCTAAACTTCTAGATCTTATTTATCCGCTAGTTTCAACCACCAATCATCCCGGTGTACTAGAAGAAGTCAACGAGCTTCGTGCTAGAGTTGTAGCTTTGGAAAATATGATACAGAACTTACAAGCATCACAAGCCCCACAAACACCAACTGCACCACTCGCATCAACACCAACAGTACCATTACCACCACCAACAACATCCGTATCGCAAGCCTCAACATCGCAATATATCCCATGAGCATCAACGTCATACGCCCTGTAGATACCAAGGAATATCAACAACAAAAAACGATGAATTATTGATTCATAACTTCATCGGAGAAATATTCTATGGTGATTATGTAATCTCTAAAGTTTTAGAGATTATTTATTCTAATCATAACCGTAAACCAAGATGAGTGGATGGATAGAGATGATAGAGGGGAGAATAGAAACCCTGACAGGAATGGTGAGTGCGTTACAAAATAGACTTGTCATACAAGCAGCACCAGCAGTACCGTCAGCATCACCAGCACCAGCAGTACCGACAGCATCACCAGCACCAGCAGCACCTACAACATCACAAGCTCCGACAGTTCCATAATCACCGACACCATCACAAATCAACAACGAGTATTTTGTATCAACGAGTTATGAAATATTAACTCATTCCATCTAAAGTATATATATATTTTATATATATGAATTTCTAAACCACAATATATCTTTTCGTACTAAGCTATTGTGTGTGAATCTGTAACTGGTAGGTACTACTCGGTTAATTCATATTACTAATATGCTATGATGTACATCATTTGTTAATAACTTAACAATCGTTAATCTCTGCTTCAACTCAATAGATCCCATCTCATAATAAACCAAATGTACTGTTCGAGTACATGTTTGATTTCACACTTTCATTTTTGATATACTTGAAACTTTCTAAATCGTCATTCGTGTCTTGCGAAATTCACACGAATTCCACGAACACCAACATCATTCTTCAACAAATAACGAAGTATAGATTCATAATTTCATTTACATTGAAGAAATAATTCGCGAAGATTATGTAATTTCTAAAGTTTAGGGATTACTCATTCCAGTTCCAATCGTAAATCAAATGAGTTAATTTAATATTAACTCATTAAATCTATGTTACATCTGAAGAAAATATACATACATATATTTTCATAAAGAATGTAATAAAAATTCTCTTGTACAAAATGTTATTTGTGAAATTTTTTTTAATGGGTAGGTAATACCCGAGAAATATTTAGATTTCACATTAATATATTACACTGTACGTTCTTCGATTCTGATTCATTAGCGATACTCACTACTTTCACAATCGATATACATTCTTTCATAAAAATCAAAAATTTTCATACAAATTTGATTACACATTCTGATTGACAGATCAGAATCTAAGTCAAGATTTAATAGAAGATATCACTCTTAGATTCCTACATCTTTCAAACCATACTTTGAATTCAAAACTGTACTAGGATGTCACTTTTATTCACCAAACTCATAAAGATATTCGTATCATTCAAGATTCACGACGACTTCATCATACATATATTGACGGTGACAACCTGCGTTTAAACCCTTCAAAATTCCTGAAGACACCTCAACTATTGAACAATCGAGAAAATGAACCAACCACATGTTATCTACGTAAAGAAGAATTTATACATATAGTTATGCATCTGGAGAACACTCGGAACCTAAGTAAAAGTTTAACACGTATCCGCGTCAGATCCTTTGGCATTTATTACTAAAAATAACTTTACGATCCCTTTTCAAAGTAGCAAATTTTGTCACACCTTCAGCAGATCAATTTTGGTTTTTCAGTCGGACTAGCCTTATTATAACCTTGATATATAAGTTGCCCTTTTCATCATTGTTACCGGAGAACCTTTTATATTCCACCATATTATCAGCAGATGTACCAGCAACTTCGTTACTCCGTGGCTTAAGTTTTTTCGAAAAATCACTATATTTATTCATCGGAACCCTATCATGTACCCATCTGCATCTTGTAACGATAATTGCCATACCAAATACCGGGAAGTATCAATAATTATTTTTAAATCTCGCAGCGTTTCTACGACAACAGTTATATATATACATATAACGTTATCTCCTGAAATTATAATTCTGAAATTCTGAATAACACCCCAGCCTACAAATCAGTACTATGAAGTTTTAAAAAAGCTGATGAAGCAACAAGGACTGAAGACAGCATTAACAGTCAAAAGTTTGATGATAAAGAATAGTATGTTTGAAAAGCTCAAAAGAAAATTTTGGTACTGAAAAACGGATAAAGCAAACCACGAAGGAGGTTGTGAACAAATCACAAAGACTAAATCTGCCTTTAAAGAATTCAAATGACTCAGTATCTGTTGAAGTCTTTTGCGAATACCTTGCTCCCTATTCTAAACCCTTGCGGACAAATTTCTGCATCATCCTTTGATTTTAGATATTTAAAAATTCCAAGATATCATCGTATCTTTCATTATTAATATCCTCGATATTTCTGAAGATATCTTCATGATTATTCTTGTCTGAAATTATTTATCTTTTCGCGTTATCTATGTACATCATAAAGGAAGCTGTTTTAGTTTCTAAATTCTGAAAAATTCGAATTTAAAATTTGAATGTTTTTGAAGTAGTGTTGGGAATTGAAGCATGAGTTAGTATAATATAATGACACTTGATCAGCATGATTATATTACAGTAAGTCATGCTGAGTTTCTAATGGAACATGATGATTCACAGTCCATACCATCATCATGTGCCATGTTACACGACTCTTACATTCTACTTAATCTCTAAACATATCAATAACATATTTTCTTGATAGTTCTACCTTTTCCTTTGACTTCTGGTAATTTGACAAGTCAGAGCGTGCTATTACCATTTCTTTCTTAGAACATTTGCTATGTTCATTCCGAAATTCATACCTACGAATTCTGGACCATTACTTGCTCTGCTTAAAGTCGAGAAGAGAAAACAAAAGCATGAAGCCCCAAACTATGAGAGAATATATAAAGCCCGATAACAACACAGAAATTACAAACCGTGTATATCAATGTGTATAGCAATATAAAGACAAGGGATAACTAAAAACACTATAAATCCAAGAGCATAGTAGAATTAAACAGATTCTTCCGGCGGCAGATGAAAAAGAAGAATGACAGATATGAAAGTTAGGAGTATATCAAGAACCAGAACTAGATGAAGCACATTGATGGATATTTTAAAAGTATGAATTGAAGATGAAAGTATAAAAGATGAGAGTTGTGGAAATAAGGAAACGAAGAGGGGTGGATTTATAGTGAAATGTCAGACAGAGCAATCGGGACAGATTATCGCATTTAATCAAAGAGGATCTTAATTTTCTTAATTACCAAAGAATCAAATCTTATCACTAAGATATTTTCTTTTTAAATCCCTTGGATTCCGAAAATCAACCATGACTACGTCAACGGTTAAGACGAACCTGCATTTATTCATTTTACTCTTTTGCAATAGCTTCACTCGTACTCTTCACATAAACGAATTGTTTTATCCATACTACTCACTGATGATAAACCTCAAATTTTAAACTCGTATTCGTCATGAAAACATACTTATTTTCAGCCATGACGATCTCAATCAAATTTCGGGACGAAATTTCTTTAACGGGTAGGTACTGTGATGACCCAGAAATTTCTGACCAAATTTAAACTTAATCTTTATATGATTTCGACACGATAAGCAATGTCTGTAATGTTGAGTCTCAAAAATTTTAGAACTATATTCATGTAATCAATTACCCTTTGAGTGTGCTCGACGATTCACGAACATTTATGTGTACATAGATATGTATATATAATATATTATTATGTTAATTGAAACGTCAAAAAAGTATTCGATGTATAATACTTTACATGAACGTATTTGTTTCAATATATGTTTAATATATTTATCGACGGAATTAAAAGATAATATCAAATGATTGAATTATCAGATACATTGTGATATGATTACGGGTCTCTGTTGAGTGGTCCACTGTGATTTAAGAAATATGTTCTTTTTAACAACATTCGGAAATTGGTAAAGTGATTTATAAGTAAGAACAAAAGTGTCAATTAATGGGAACTAGACAAGGGTTAGTGGACTTTCTTGTTCGATTTCCTATATATGCGTTAACTAGTTAGCTTTCATATTATTTAGGGTGAAAGTGAAATTTTGGGAATATAGATAGCTTAGAAAATGGATAGTGACAAGTTAAGTAAATCGACGTTTTACATTAAGATGATTTCATACCATTGGACTTTATCCCACGCTTCATCAATAAATGGTAATTTAAATATTTGAAACCTATTGTGAGTATATATAATTTTACTTTTCTAAAACGTTTTATGATATAACAATTTTCATTATTTTAACCTTTTTGATTCTTAAATATATTTAGTTTTGGGAAACAAAATTTTCATATTTATTTGGTTTAGTTTCAAACGTACTAAAACGTTTTCAGTTTAAAAAAGAACTTTATTATTAAAACGTTTTATAAGACAAATTGTTTATGAATATAAAATTTGAAGAACTTAATTAAAGCTTTGTATTATAAATTTGCAAATATATTTTTATTATTTTAAAAAGATAAAAGTATTACTAAATAATAATTTCGAAACGATTTTAAATATAATTAGTTTTGAAAACTAAATATTATATTATTAAATAAATATTCCAAATTCATATTTCGAAATGAAAATATATATTTTACAATATGATAAAATATAATATCAACTTTGATATATAACGTTTTGATTTAAAATCATATTATTAGTAAATAACGAGACGATGATTTATAGAAGCAAATGACCAAAAGACGTAAATGATTAAATTACACTTTGAGTGATATAGTTTATTGGTGAATTAAGTCTAATTAATGGTAAAGGTACTTGTCGCGTAACGTAGGGTACACGTTTTCTAAGCGTACGAAAGAACGTTCGAAGAATCGAAACCGGGACATAAGTCGAACGCCAGCGTACGAGCCATCGGAACTAAAATTACAAGTTAACTATGTACGAAAATATAATATATTATATATATAATTATATAAAATAAATAAATATATATTAAACTGTCGGCAACCCACGTTTAAAATAGATGATTGCTGGACAGACAGGCTATGCGATCGCATGGCATTTGCACTAGAAGCCCATGCGATCGCATGGGGTTCAGGATCAGCAAAAGTTCTATAAATGCTTCTGGTTTCTGCCGAATGATTTACACACAATTTAGTCTCTCTCAACCTCTATGTATTATATATTATTATTATTATTAAAATTAATATTATTATTATTATTATAAAGATTAGTATTAATATTATTATTATTATTAGTATTATTACATAAAATACTACGACGAGGTCATGAGCGAGTTATTTCAAAACAAGCTGTTCGGGTGGGTTTAAGCTAAGGAATTTATGGGTTATAGCTATGGAGGTTATGGGTATGATTCGTGAGTATTGTTCGTGAGGTCAACCTAGCGTTTATCTTTCCCGTTACGTATGCGCACTTTCCTGCAATATTGAGTCACAATATTAATACGTGAGTGACGATCCCATTTCAATTATTATTATTATTATTATTATTATTATTATTATTATTATTATTATTATTATTATTATTATTATTATTGTTACCACCATTATTATTAGCATTAATATTAATATTAATATTATTATTATTATTATTAATATTATTATTATTATTATTATTATTATTATTATCATCATCACCTAATTATTATTATTATTATTATTATTATTATTATTATTATTATTATTATTATTATTATTATTATTATTATGTTATTGTTATTATTAATATTATAATTATGATTATGTGATTTTGTTAATTAAAACTCTTAAATGATAATTATGATTAATAGATATAGTTATTATGATTGTTAAGGTTATATTTAGATAAAATATTATTATTAGTATCATTTTAGCATTATTATTATTAAAAAAATATCATTTTGATAGAATTATCATTTTTTATAAAATATTATTATTACTATCCTTATTATAATAATTATTATATTTTGTAAAGATAATTTATATTATTATCATATTAACTATTAGACAAAACTTATGAATAGTCTCAGGGGCATTTTCATCATTTCACTTTTTTCCCTCTCTTTTCCCACCTTTTTAAAATTTTCCAAAAAACCTCACACTATTTCCAAAAATTAAAATCGACCCCCCCACACAGGGGGTAAAGTGTCAAACACCTATTTTCATAAAAAATCTTAAATAAACTCCACCCAAATATTTAACGGGTCATATCTTCTCGCTCGCAACGAGTTAAATTTTTCCGGCACCATCGTAAAACTCGAAATAATTTTAGGAACACAATGTCACTAACTAAACGCAAAATGAACGTTTTTTAAAAAATGCTAAATATTTGAGGTACGTTTCATACACGTTGATTTTGCGTTAAATTTTTAAAAGCCATCAATTCCTTAGCGAAACACGGAGATGCACATATATTGTTAATTTAAAATAACATTTAAATCTTTCACGGATTATACCTTTTAGTTCGACTCGAGTTGCGCTTCAATGACATCATCGTTAGCCACGAAATAATTTTAAAAACTAAACGCATTAAAATAAATTGAAAACTGAACCCCCGCCGCAAAGCGAGGGTTCGTAAGCTAGTTTTTACGAATATTGAAAATTATTATTATCATTATTATTAAAGCATAGTAATTATCAATTATCATTTAAAATTTATCATTTTTAATAAAACTATCATTTCTATTAAAAATATTATTATTATTAAAAAACTTCACTTTTGTTAGAAAGTATTATTCTTAAATATTATAATTTTTTTAAAAAACTATTAGTCAACATTTTTATTAATATTATTTAATATTATTAATATCATTATTATTATTATCATTGTTATGTTATTATCATAATTATTAAATACTTTTATTAGTATTATTTTATAATTACTATCATTAATATTATTAGTATGATAATATTATTACTACATTAATCGAAATTATTATTTATCATTAGCAAATATAATTATTGTTATCATTTATATCACTAGTATTATATTATTTCTAAAATGATTATTATTATTATTATTATTTTTTACAAAATAATACAACTTTTATTTATTATTATTAGTATTATTTAACAAATAAATATTTGATACAAAAATATATTTACTACATGTAAATACATTTATATTAATATTACATATCACTATATTTTTATCATTAAAATGATATTAATTAAATTATACTTACTTAACATGTAAATATATATTTTTATCAAGTATAAACCTTAATATAAATTTTTATTATTAATATATTATATTGAATTATAATTAAATAATTAAACTATTTTAAAAAGTATTTATTACACTTATATTAATAAATGTAATTTTAAAAATATATATTAACTACGAACTACTTAAAATATATAGAATAAATATAACTTATTATTAATATAACACATAGGTTATTAATATAAAAAGTATATTATATATATATATATATATATATATATATATATATATATATATATATATATATATATATATATATATATATATATATATATATATATATATATATATATATATATATATATATATATATATATATATATATATATATATATATATTTGTTTATTTATATTTATAGGTGTTAATATATAAACTTGTTATATGTTTCAATATATACGTAACTAATATAGGTTCGTGAATCCGAGGCCAACTCTGCACTTGTTCAGTGCCGTCATATGCATAATTACTACGAAATACAGTATCGTGAGTTTCATTTGCTCCATTTTTAAATGTTTTTGAAATATATATTTTTGGGACTGAGAATACATGCAATGCTTTTATAACTGTTTTACGAAATAGACACAAGTAATTGAAACTACATTCTATGGCTGGATTATCAAACCGAATATACCCCTTTTTAGTCTGAAAATCTAAGAATTAGGGAACAGACACCCTAATTGACGCAAATCCTAAAGATAGATCTATCGGGCCCAACAATCCCCATCCGGGTTACAGATGCTTTAGTACTTCGAATTTATCATGTCCGATGAGAGTCCCGGAATGATGGGGATATTCTATATGCATCTTATTAAGGTTGGTTACCAGGTGTTCACCATATGAATGATTTTTATCTCTATGCAGTTTGCGAAATGCCTGATATGAGATGGATGTTTATAAAAATGAAATCTTGTGGCCTATTAAAATTATGGAAATGATGGATTATGATAAAGTAATGAATTCATCAACCTTTTGGTTGACACTTTAAAGCATGTTTATTCTCAGGTGTTAAAAAAATCTTCCGCTGCGAGTTTGCTCATTTTAGAGATATTTTTGGGAGTCATTCATGGCATATTTTCAAAAGACGTTGCATTCAAATCATTCGAGTTCAAAAAGTTTGTTATTAAATAAATGACAGATTAGTCATTTATAACTTGGGAAACATAGTTATATCATTGGTATAGATTGGATGTATTTTGAAAGGGTATGCATATGATGTGTGCAGCGGGGTGTACGAAATAGTATTAATATAAATACGAAATACGACGAAATATTACACAAGTTTTAATTATTTATTTACAAAATGGATATACCAAAACCTT
Organism: Rutidosis leptorrhynchoides; assembly: GCF_046630445.1. Classification (NCBI taxonomy): domain Eukaryota; kingdom Viridiplantae; phylum Streptophyta; class Magnoliopsida; order Asterales; family Asteraceae; genus Rutidosis; species Rutidosis leptorrhynchoides. Next base: position 79,434,253 of record NC_092337.1, on the reverse strand, counting down.
GCTACAACACTATAGGCAGTGTACCTAATCGTAGAGTAGTATAGTTTTTAGTAAGTCCGGTTCGTTCCACAGGGAGACGACTTATTTTACATTATATTTTAAACAACTATATTTGTACAAAATATATATTTTTATATATAATAATAATAAAAAAGGGGGTTTACCGTTTAATGGCCGGTTTGTCGATTTTAAAACTTTAGTCACAGTTAAAACCTAATGTAAAATATTAAAAATAAATACAACTTAATTTAAAGCGTAAAGTAAATAACGATAATGAAATTGCGATAAATAAAATTGCGATAATTAAAAAGTACGATAATTAAAAGTGCAATTAAATATGAAAATAAAGGAATTATGCTTATTTAAACTTCCGTAATCATGATGTTTGACGTGTTGATTTTTAGTTTATTCCCATGGGTTAATTGTTCTTGGTCCTGGATTATTTAATATGCCCGTCTGGTTTTTGTCCATAACAGTCCATCAGTCATAAATATAAAGTGCGAGTGTCCTCGTCAAATTATTCTTATATTCGAAGTCAAATATTCCAACTAATTGGGGACTTAAACTGTAACAAGGTTTTAATACTTTGTTTAATAATTACACCAGGATATCGACTGCGTGTAATCCAAGGTTTAATACTTTGTTAACAATTACGCCAAGTGTCCTTGTACATAATTTCACCCCTGTTTTAATAATTCCATAGACTATTAATCCATTCCCGTGTCCGGTTAAATGAACGATTATTCGTACATATAAATATCCCGCCCATCGTGTCCGATCGAGTGTATGTGGTTATTTATAGGTACGTCCAATTGTAAATCTTCATATTAAATTAACAAACTATCATTTAGTTAAACAAATATAAATCCCATTAATAGCCCATAGTCTAATTTCCACAAGTGTCGTTCTTTTGTCAAAACCCCAATTATGGTACAAAGCCCAATTACCCAATTTTAATATTTTTAGCCCAACATCATGATTACTTCGTCTTAAATAAGCATAATAATAACTTAAGTACGAGACATTAATTTAAAAAGGAAAACATAGCTTACATTGATTATTTATCGCGTAGTGTTACACGGACAGAGCTCCTACTTTAAAACCCGTAAAATAACCTTTGCATAACCCAAAACTAATCTAATATAAAACTAACCAATATTTTATATATATATATATATATATATATATATATATATATATATATATATATATATATATATATATATATATATATATATATATATATATATATATATATATATATATATATATATATTATACTAAACAAAGGGAGTAATATATATTTTTGTGTGTATAAATTCGTTGCCCAAACTTGCAATTTATAGGAATATGGCCAGAAAAAGTAGGCCATGCGATCGCATGAGATTTGTGCTTCCAGGCCATGCGATCGCATGGCCAGCTGGATCCAGTCACATTTGCTTGTTTTCTTCTTTGTCGACATAATATATAAATATATATAATATATATATAATTTATATAATTATATATATATATTATATTATATTCTTGTGCATAGTAGACTTGTAATTTTTGGTCCGTTGCGTCGGGCGTTGATAGTTGACTCTGGTCCCGGTTTCGGATTTTTGAACGTCCTTTCGTATAATTTAATATCTTGTACTTTGCGTTCCGCAACTTGTACTCTTTTCATTTTTAGACGTTTCTCATCAATAATTTGAACCACTTGGATTGTATCTTGTACATTTGAGCTTTTTGGACGTTTGCGTCTTCAAATCTTCGTTTTCGCCTTTTGTCTTCGCACTTATTTATTTAAACGATTACAACTTAAAAATAGAATAATTACAACTAAAAACTTTACATATTGGAAGGATATTGATACTAAATATATGTTCATTTGGTGCACTATCAAATATCCCCACACTTGAACGTTGCTTGTCCTCAAGCAATACAGAACTTGAAATAATACATCACACAAATCACTTCTTTATTCTTCACACTTTGTACATCAGTGATTTTGATACGGCGGTATAAACAATGGTAGTAACGATGTGGTTTACAGTCCCACATGACTATGAAAATTTAGATCCTTTAAGAAAATTGGATCTTTATGAAAACATTTGATCTTTTGACAATTCAATCTAGCTTTTACCCAAGATAAGTTTTCCGGAATAACCCTTCACCGGTGTTTGCAAAATATTTTTGTGGGTTTGGTGGGTTTCAGATTTGAAAATTTTAGCTCAAAACTTAAGGTTTTGTGTCACCCACTTGCTAACCTTGTATTCGGAAAGCAACACATCCAGTATACTTGCTCCGTATTTTACCTTTCGGTAAACTACCGTCCAGTTATAAAGGAAAGCGTTGAACAAGCAACTGTTAAGGCGATGTCTAATGACATGCAGATGTTCATGGTCTACAACGTGTCTGATGCAATTACTATCCTTTGTAGGAGCAATAGTAAAGATCACCCTATAATTTTTCGGTCTGGCACAAGGTCCTGTCTTCGACCATGCTATGCAACCACCGTTCTTACGGTTGACACCCGATTTGGTTCAGGTGTGTAGTGACCCGAACTTTTCCATGTTTATATATATATTAAATGAAATTGTTATTTACATGATTAAGTGTTTCAAACATGTTAAGCAATCAAACTTGTTAAGACTTGATTAATTGAAATAGGTTTCATATAGACAATTGACCACCCAAGTTGACCGGTGATTCACGAACGTTAAAACTTGTAAAAACTATACGATGACATATATATGGTTATATATATAGTTAACATGATTTTATTATAAGTATGTATCTCATTAGGTATTTTAACAATGAGTTATATACATATAAATGAGACTATTAATTTAAGAAACTCGAAAATGATATATATAACGATTATCGTTATAACAACGTCTTACTAGGTACATATGAATCATATTAAGATATTGATACACTTGGTTAATTATGTTAAATGATAAGTAAATATATTATTAAGTGTATTAACAATGAAATACATATGTAAAAATAAGACTACTAACTTAACGATTTCGAAACGAGACATATATGTAACGATTATCGTTGTAACGACATTTAACTGTATATATATCATACTAAGATATATTATATATCATAATATCATGATAATATAACAATTTAACATCTCATTTGTTATAATAAACAATGGGTTAACAACATTCAACAAGATCGTTAACCTAAAAGTTTCAAAACAACATTTACATGTAACGACTAACGATGACTTAACGACTCAGTTAAAATGTATATACATGTAGTGTTTTAATATGTATTCATACACTTTTGAAAGACTTCAAGACATTATCAAAATACTTCTACTTAACAAAAATGCTTACAATTACATCTTCGTTCAGTTTCATCAACAATTCTACGCGTATGCACCCGTATTCGTACTCGTACAATACACAGCTTTTAGATGTATGTACTATTGGTATATACACTCCAATGATCAGCTCTTTGCAGCCCATATAAGTCACCTAACACATGTGGGAACCATAATTTGGCAACTAGCATGAAATATCTCATAAAATTACAAAAATATGAGTAATCATTCATGACTTATTTACATGAAAACAAAATTACATATCCTTTATATCTAATCCATACACCAACGACCAAAAACACCTACAAACACTTTAATTCTTCAATTTTCTTTATCTAATTGATCTCTCTCAAGTTCTATCTTCAAGTTCTAAGTGTTCTTCATAAATTCCAAAAGTTCTAGTTTCATAAAATCAAGAATACTTTCAAGATTGCAAGTTTACTTCCAAGTTTTCTAAATCCATTCCAAGTAATCATCCAAGATCAAGAAACCTTTGTTACTTACAGTAGGTTATCTTTCTAATATAAGGTAATAATCATATTCAAACTTTAATTCAATTTCTATAACTATAACAATCTTATTTCGAGTGGAAATCTTACTTGAAATTGTTTTCGTGTCATGATTCTGCTTCAAGAACTTTCAAGCCATCCAAGGATCCTTTGAAGCTAGATCTATTTTACTCATTTCTAGTAGGTTTATTCAAGGAACTTGAGGTAGTAATTATGTTCATAACATCATTCGATTCATACATATAAAGCTATCTTATTCGAAGGTTTAAACTTGTAATCACTAGAACATAGTTTAGTTAATTCTAAACTTGTTCGCAAATAAAAGTTAATCCTTCTAACTTGACTTTTAAAATCAACTAAACACATGTTCTATATCTATATGATATGCTAACTTAATGATTTAAAACCTGGAAACACGAAAAACACTGTAAAACCAGATTTATGCTGTCGTAGTAACACCGCGGGCTGTTTTGGGTTAGTTAATTAAAAAATATGATAAACTTTGATTTAAAAGTTGTTATTATGGGAAAATTAATTTTATTATGAACATGAAACTATATCCAAAAATTATGGTTAAACTCAAAGTGGAAGTATGTTTTCTAAAATGGTCATCTAGACGTCGTTCTTTCGACTAAAATGATTACCTTTACAAAAATGACTTGTAACTTATTTTTCCGACTATAAACCTATACTTTTTCTGTTTAAATTCATAAAATATAGTTCAATATGAAACCATAGCAATTTGATTCACTCAAAACGAATTTAAAATGAAGAAGTTATGGGTAAAACAAGATTGGATAATTTTTCTCATTTTAGCTACGTGAAAATTGGTAATAAATCTATTCCAACCATAACTTAATCAACTTGTATTGTATATTACGTAATCTTGAGATACCATAGACACGTATACAATCTTTCGACCTATCATGTCAACACATCTATATATATTTCGGAACAACCATAGACACTCTATATGTGAATGTTGGAGTTAGCTATACAGGGTTGAGGTTGATTCCAAAATATATATAGTTTGAGTTGTGATCAATACTGAGATACGTATACACTGGGTCGTGGATTGATTCAAGATAATATTTATCGATTTATTTTTGTACATCTAACTATGGACAATTAGTTGTAGGTTACTAATGAGGACAGCTGACTTAATAAACTTAAAACATCAAAATATATTAAAAGTGTTGTAAATATATTTTGAACATACTTTGATATATATGTATATATTGTTATAGGTTCGTGAATCAACCAGTGGCCAAGTCTTACTTAACGCCGCAGTACAATACCATGGTAGACATCCACAGGTTGAGAGAAACCAACAGCAAGGTAATGTAGGAGGGGGAAATGAAATGCAAGAAATGCAAAGGTTTATAGCTTCACAGGAGTACGAAAATGCTAGACAAAGAGCATTTGAAGATTGGCAAGTTCATCAAAACTAAATCATAGCTTATTGCCAACATATAGGTAGAAACTATATTCCTACTCCAAAGCCCATATTCCCTCCCTGGTCTATAGAGATTCAACCACCGTATCCTGCGTATAACCCAGCCGAAGCATTTTATAGCACCTATGGTTACGTGTCTTTATTGCCTAGTAAAACCAGAATGCATGACTTGTTTCTGGACGTATGAATTACGTGTCTTTATTGCCTTTGCTGAACGACTTGTGTACTAGCTAGAATTATCTTCACAACCATCTTGTATCAAATTTATTGTGTGCTATATTTCATGCTATATGTAAAATAAGCGGTATTGTAAGTTTGTAAAATATTGTGTAAAAGTTTGAACGCGAAATATTATTATAATCAGTTTTTCATATAGAATTGTAGTAGTTGAATTGTATATTAGCTACTAAGTATGAACTTAACGGGTAGGTACTACCCGAATTTAAACTTATAAAACGCTAATATGAAGAAAAAGCTTTTATAAATGAGTTCATATTATGCTACGAAATACTATTAACTACTCTTAATATTCTGTATGATTAACTTGTTCCATTTGACTATTTTGAAGGAAATGGCACCGACTACTCGACACACCGTGAATATGAATGAAGAGAAATTCCGTACTTTTCTAGCTTCAAACATAGCCGCAGTACAGGCTGCGCTACATACCAACAATAACCTTGGATCTAGCAGTACAGGAAATCGTGTAGGATGCACCTATAAAGAATTCACTGCCTGCAAACCTTTGGAATTTGATGGAACCGAAGGACCGATCGGATTGAAACGGTGGACCGAGAAGGTCGAATCGGTGTTTGCCATAAGTAAGTGTACTGAAGAGGACAAAGTGAAGTACGTTACGCATACCTTCACAGGTTCTGCGTTAACATGGTGGAATACCTATCTAGAGCAAGTAGGACAAGATGATGCGTACGCACTACCGTGGTCAGCATTCAAGCACTTGATGAACGAGAAGTATCGTCCCAGAACCGAGGTCAATAAGCTCAAGACAGAACTTAGAGGGTTATGAACCCAAGGATTTGATATTACCACGTACGAAAGACGATTCACAGAATTGTGCCTATTGTGTCCGGGAGCGTTCGAAGATGAGGAAGAGAAGATCGACGCGTTTGTGAAAGGATTACCGGAAAGAATCCAAGAAGATATAAGTTCACACGAGCCCGCCTCCATACAACAGGCATGTAGAATGGCTCACAAACTAGTGAACCAGATTGAGGAAAGAATTAAAGAACAGACAGCTGAAGAGGCCAATGTGAAGCAAGTCAAAAGAAAGTGGGAGGAAAACGGTGAAAAGAATCACCAATACAACAACAACAGCAATTACAATAATAATCGCAACAATTATCCCAACAATCGCAACATCAATCGCAACTACAACAAACGGCCCAACAACAACAACAACAACAACAACAGCAACAACAGCAACAACAGCAACAACAACAATCATCCCAACAACAATAACAACCGCAACAACAACAACAATCAGAAGCAGCTATGCCAAAGGTGTGAAAAGTATCACTCGGGGTTCTGCACCAAATTTTGCAACAAGTGTAAAAGAAATGGTCATAGCGCGGTGAAGTGTGAGGTCTACGGACCAGGGGTTAACAGAACGAAAGGAACAAATGGTGTCGGAACGAGTAATGGCGGAGCAAGTAGTGTCGGAGCAAGTTATGCCAATGTAGTTTGTTATAAATGTGGAAAACCGGGCCACATTATTAGAAATTGCCCGAACCAGGAGAACACGAATGGACAAGTGATAATGCTAAAAATGAACATATATTTCATAGCATTATTCCTCAAGAAAGACAAGCTTTTAGTTGCAATTGTTCTATTTACAAGTGATATTCGTTTAAATAATAAAAGGTGAAGACAAAAGACAGATTCGACGAATTGAAGACGCAAACGACCAAAAAGCTCAAAAGTACAAAAGACAATCAAAGAGGTTCCAATTATTGATAAGAAACGTCTCGAAATTACAAGAGTATAAGATTCAAAACGCAAAGTACAAGATATTAAATTGTACGCAAGGACATTCGAAAATCCGGAACCGGGACCAGAGTCAACTCTCAACGCTCGACGCAACGGACTAAAAATTACAAGTTAACTATGTATATAAATATAATATAATATATAATTAATTATATAAATTATATATATTATATTTATATAATAAACCGTCGGTAAACAAAGAGCCAAAATGGAGTGAGCTGTATTTACAAACTCCGCGACTCACGGAGTTTGAAGGCAAAAAGGGCCGCGAGTCGCGGAGCCCCAAATTCTGAAACTCCCTATAAAAGCAAACGAATTCTGATCGCAAAAACCAACATATATATCCATCCTCTCTATATCTATACGTAAATATTTATATTTATATTTTAATTTTAATTTTAATTTTAATCCTAATAATAAGGGTATGTTAGCGAATATTGTAAGGGTGTAAGTCGAAATTCTGTCCGTGTAACGCTACGCTATTTTTAATCATTGTAAGTTATGTTCAACCTTTTTAATTTAATGTCTCGTAGCTAAGTTATTATTATGCTTATTTAAAACGAAGTAATCATGATGTTGGGCTAATTACTAAAATTGGGTAATTGGGCTTTGTACCATAATTGGGGTTTGGACAAAAGAACGACACTTGTGGAAATTAGACTATGGGCTATCAATGGGCTTTATATTTGTTTAACTAAATGATAGTTTGTTAATTTTAATATAAAGATTTACAATTGGACGTCCCTATAAATAACCATATACACTCAATCGGACACGATGGGCGGGGTATTTATATGTACGAATAATCGTTCATTTAACCGGACACGGGAATGGATTAATAGCCACTAGAATAATTAAAACAGGGGTGAAATTATGTAAAAGGACACTTGGCATAATTGATAACAAAATATTAAAACCTTGGGTTACACTCAGTCGACATCCTGGTGTAATTATTAAACAAAGTATTAAAATCTTGTTATAGTTTAAGTCCCCAATTAGTTGGAATATTTAACTTCGGGTATAAGGATAATTTGACGAGGATACTCGCACTTTATATTTATGACTGATGGACTGTTATGGACAAAAACCAGACGGACATATTAAATAATCCAGGACAAAGGACAATTAACCCATGGGCATAAAACTAAAATCAACACGTCAAACATCATGATTACGGAAGTTTAAATAAGCATAATTCTTTTATTTCATATTTAATTTCCTTTATTTTATATTTAATTGCACTTCTAATTATCGCATTTTTATTGTTATTGTATTTAATTGCACTTTTAATTATCGTACTTTTTAATTATCGCAAGTTTATTTTATCGCACTTTTATTATTCAAAATTTCACTATCGTTATTTACTTTACGCTTTAAACTAAGTCTTGTATTTATTTATTATTTTACATTTGGTTTTAACTGCGACTAAAGTTTTTAAATCGACAAATCGGTCATTAAACAGTAAAAACCCCCCTTTATAATAATAATATTACTTATATATATATTTGCATTTTTATAAAAGTAAACTAATATAGCGTTAAGCTTTGTTTAAAGATTTTCCCTGTGGAACGAACCGGACTTACTAAAAACTACACTACTGTACGATTAGGTACACTGCCTATAAGTGTTGTAGCAAGGTTTAAGTATATCCATTCTATAAATAAATAAATATCTTGTGTAAAATTGTATCGTATTTAATAGTATTTTCTTGTAAAATTTAATAGTATTTTATACACCTTAGCTTTAACCATCAAGTATTTTTGGCGCAGCTACCGGGGACAATTTAGCTTAAAAGCCGGAAGCGCAACGCTAATTAATTAATTAAAAAAAAAGATTTTTAGTTTACTTTTATTAAAATTCGTTTTTATAAAAATACGTTTTAAATATTCGAAAATATAAAAAGAAAAACAAAAATATAAGTATTTTTAAGATTTTGTTAAATATTTAAGTTTTATAAAGTTTCTTTATTTTTATATAAGTTTTATTTAAGTATTTTGTTTTTATTTAAAACATATAAAAAAATATATATATAAATCTAGTTTTAAGATTTTTATTTATAAAATTATAAAGTAGTTCTATTTTTATTCTAATTTTTAAAATATAAGTTTTTATTATATAAATATTTTAGATTTTTAAACAGAAAATATTAAAAAAAAAACGTCGAATAAAAAAAAAACTGTACCTGAGTTGAATTCTGGAACCCCGCAACTCGCGGAGTTTGCAGCCTCGACTACCGCAACTCGCGGAGCTACCCTGACACCGACAGAAACCCTAATCTGCATTTAATTACGGGTAATTATTAATTATTATTATTATTAACCCTAATTAATTATTATTATTATAATTAGTTTTACTTTTTATTTAATTTATATTTTAGTTAAATTAGTTTAATTAAATTGTAAAATTAATAGTTTTAATAAATAAATAATATAAAAATAATATTTTTATAAAAATTGTACTTTTTACAACTTTTTGTATATATTTTTATATTTTGTCCCTTTTCAATCGTTTTAGCGTAATATTTGTATTTTTAGCTCATATTTAGTTTTAAACTTAGTTTTTGCCATAGTTATTTTTACTTCTAGATTTTTAGGCTTTGCCGTAGAATTCCTTAAGTGCTTTTTCTTTAGACTAAGATTTAGGTGCTTTAGAATTTTTGCGACGCCTTTTTAAGTTTTAGTTTCTTTTTAAGTTATTGCCATTTGGGATATAGTTTTTCCTGTAAGCTTTAATATTTTTAGACACCTTTTACTATGTATCAATTATCATTCCAATTAGTAATCTCAATTTGCGATTATAATTTTAAGTTAGTTGTGGTAATAAGGTTAGGTTAGTCATGCTGGCCGTTTTTTTACAAGACAAAAGAGAAGTTTTGAGCTTGCTAATCTAGATTGTTTAAGTGTCAAAATCCTAACCAAACTAAAGGTGGTGTTGGTGCACAAAAGGCTTGGGGTATTACACACTTGAGGCTTCAAGTTAGAGGTGTTTTTCCATCATCTTCATCATCATTTCTGCTGTCCAAATTCAGCTCTCAACTCATCTTTGAGGAGGTATAATCATCTCCCTTTATTGTTATATGTAAGCATATGTTCATAACTTGATATTTACATGGGATTCAATAATAAATGGTTTAACATATGAACTTGTTTTCTTAATAATTATGCTTCCGCTTGCTACAACTTTAAATCAATTGGTTTTGTGATAATGTTAACTTTAAGAACTTGTTACTATGTTGAATTCCATCAATGGTATCTAGAGCCGAAGTCTATGAAATATGCTTCTTATATATGGTCTTTAAAACCCACCAACTTTGCATTCTATTAACATGCATGAAAGTAGAATGTAAAAATGTTCGGGTTTGGGTGGGTATGAGATATAGGCCGAATTTGGGAGGGCTCCAAAAGTGGTTTTGGGTTTGCCATTTGGTTCATATTTGTTTATATATTGATGTTCACAATCATAGCCTTGACCTTGTGTATGGTTGCATGTTTGTTTGGTTGATTATTCATTCATTTGGTTTGTAATAATATTTATTCAATTTGGTTTGTAATATTATTAATTTTGGTTATGTAATTTATTTTATATTTGGTATGTAAAATAGATTAGGTTGTATTTCATTTTAGACAAAATGTATTAGGATATATTTTGTAAAATGATGAAGATGATGAAGACTTGATGGACACATGAAGATGCATTTGGATGCAAGTTTAAGTGGGAGGTTAAAACCTTCTACTTTGTGTTACGACCCATTACCCGGTGGCATTTTGTTTTCGGCTAAACAAAATGCTTACCAAAAGGCTTGATTGTGAACAAAATTATTTTGCATGCGTGGTTGTTTTATTTTCTTGTATGATTGTGGATTGTGTATGTTACTACAACAAGTTATCACACAAGTTATCAACAAGCAAAACTATAATTTAATTGGTTAAATTATTAACTATATGCAATGAACAAAACTACAATTTAATTGGTTAAATTGAAATGGCAAAAGACGTTAATAAATGGTTATTAAGAACTAGAAATGGATTGCACATATAAAATGGTTTATATCATAGTAATAAAATTGGCATTATTACATGACATGAAAATGGATTTTCATAAGTACCATACACTAAATGCATGTTGGTGTATGGCATAAATGTTTTCTCAAACTAGAATTAACGAAGACTTAAAATCCCTTAATCGATAAGGTAAACAAGTTTAACGCCATCCTTTTGTGGGACACTTAAACATAGTAGGGAACTCATAAATGGGATAAAGGTCACCTAACCGTTATGAGCTAACTAATATGGTTAAGGTAAAATTCGCATGCTTGTGGGATAAAGGTCACCTAACCACTTGTATGTTAATTTTACATGTTTACACAAGTAGGACGACTTGATTTGGGAATCATGAACTTAGGGTCACCGAAGCATGAGGAACAAATAGGCGTTGATGGGATAAATATGCCATGCAAAAGGATTGCACGATCCCATAATTTAGAAGTTGCAAAAGGATTGCAATTGTCATATAATGACTACCTAGCTAAATCAAATGACGGGATAAAGGTCACCTAACCGAAATTTGGTTTACCGTTGGATTCTAAAATTTAATATATATATCAATTGGATTTAAAGGGTATTGATTGTTAAATTTAAAATCGATACTTAAATGAACTTTGTTAAATTTTGTAGATGGCCGCCAATAACAACAACATGCAAAACGCACCTATTAACTTGAACAACCTATCGTTAAGGTCTCTCCTCGAGAAAGACAAACTCAACCATACGAACTTTATGGATTGGTTCCGCAATCTTAGGATTGTCCTCAAACTTGAGGATAAGGCATATGTGTTGGAAGACCCCATTCCTGATCAACCCGATGAGGATGACACGGAAGGCATGGCTTATTGGGATAAGTATTGCGCCGATTCGGTGCAAGTCACTTGCCTAATGCTTGGGACTATGATACCCGAACTCCAAAAGGATTTCGAGCATCATACTACATACGACATGATCACGCAATTGAAGGAGATGTTCCTTCAACAAGCTCGTGTCGAGCGCTTTGAAACGGTCCGAGCACTTCATGCATGTCGTATGGATGACTCCCAATCCGTTTCATCTTATGTCCTTAAGATGAAAAGCCTCATTGATCGTGCAAACCGTCTTAATCTAAACATATCTAATGAGCTTGCCACGGATCTTATCCTAAACTCCTTGTCAAAGAGGTTTGACCAATTTGTAATTAATTACAATATGAATGGGATGGATAAGACCATTGGCGAACTTCATGGCATGCTTAGAACGGCAGAAACTAGCATGGGTAAGAGGGCTTTACCCGTGCTAATGGTCAATGATGGTGGGTCCAAAGGTAATAACACCTCTAAGCCAAAGGCGGCTAAGAGGAAAGGACCCGCCCATCAAGGCAAGGCAAAGGGGAGGATGGTTACCCCAACCAAAAACAAGAACAAGAAGCAAAAGGTTGCCGGACAAGCAAACCCCAAGGAAGACCCGTGCTTCGGTTGCGGTGAAATGGGTCACTAGAAACGCAACTGCCCGGTCTACCTTAAGGAGTTGAAGGAAAAGAGGGATGCGGGGCAAACCTCAGGTAATGTATATATGGTATATATAGAGCTTAGTATTACTTCTTCTAATACATGGGTATTAGACACTGGATGTGGAACTCACATTTGCAATTCTTTGCAGGGGTTCAAAAGAAGTAGCAAGCAAGCGGGAACATCAAGTCTCTTTATGGGTAATGGAGCCAAAGTGCAAGTGAAGGCTCAAGGAGACTTTGTATTAAAGCTTCCAAGTGGTTTGGAACTTATTTTGAACAATGTTTTGTATGCACCGAATTTATGTCGAAACATTATTTCAGTTTCCCGTTTAAAACAATGTGGTTTTTATCTTAATTTTGTTAATGATGATATCCACGTTTATTTAGATAATGTATTCTATTTTAAGGCTTCGCCTTCAAATGGAATTTATGAATTGGTTCATGATGACACATCATCTAGTAGCTCAATATACCATACTAGCACCAAGAAACTCAAAAGGGATTTGAGTGATTCCTACTTATGGCATTGTCGCCTTGGTCACATAAACAAGAACCGAATGCATACACTTCAAAAAAATGGACTTTTGAAATCAAATGAACTAGACTCATTTGATGTATGTGAGTCTTGTTTACAAGGCAAAATGACTAAATCACCTTTCAAAGGGACCTATGAAAGGGCTAAGGACTTATTGGGATTAATACATTCGGATGTATGTGGACCCTTTAAGCCCATAACTAGGAATGGTGAAAGATACTTCGTTACTTTCATTGATGACTTCAGCCGTTTCGGATATGTCTACTTGTTAAAACATAAGGACGAAACTTTTGAAGCATTCAAAGAGTATCAAAATGAAGTACAAAATCAACTCAATAAGACAATCAAGGTACTTCGTACCGATAGAGGAGGTGAATACCTAAGCGATGCTTTCCAAGATCATCTTAGAAGTTGTGGGATTATCTCACAACTCACTCCTCCTGGAACACCCCAACTGAATGGAGTTTCCGAAAGGAGGAACCGAACCCTAATGGATATGGTTCGATCTATGATGGCTAGAAGCTCGTTACCTCTATCATTTTGAGGTTATTGTCTATGCTCCGCGACTCGTGTTTTAAATATGGCCCCAACCAAGAAAGTGGAACGAACACCTCATGAGATATGGTTTGGAAAACCTCCATCTCTATCATACTTAAAGGTATGGGGATGTGAAGCTTATCCTAAGCGTTACGTCCCTAATAAGTTGAATGCTCGATCCACGAAATGTATCTTCATAGGATATCCCAAGGATGATATGGGATATTATTTCTATGATCCTTCCGAGCAGAATGTATTTGTTGCTCGGAAGGCGGAATTCCTTGAAACTAAGTTCCTAATGGAAGGAAATAGTGAAAGGAAGATAGATCTTGAGGAGGTTCAAGATCAAGTAGATGATACACAATTGGTTGACACTAGCACTCAACATGAAAATGTTGAGAATGATCAAATGGATGATCAAAATACACAAGACGTTCGCAGATCTGGTAGGATTAGTAATCCTCCTGAGAGATATGGGTTTCTCATGGATGGTTGCTATGTGGTTGATTTGGATGAACCAATAAACTACCAAGATGCTTTATCAAGGATTGATAAAGATAAATGGCAGGAAGCCATGAACGCTGAGATGCAATCCATGTATGACAACCAAGTTTGGGAACTTGTTACACAACCTGCTGGCTCAAGGCTAGTTGATTGTAAATGGCTTTTCAAAATGAAAACCGACATACATGGAAACTTGGATACATATAAAGCTAGACTTGTAGCAAAAGGTTTCACTCAAACTCAAGGGGTTGACTATGATGAAACTTTTTCGCCTGTGGCAATGCTAAAGTCTATTAGGATATTACTTGCCATTGCTGCTCATTATGATTATGAAATATGGCAAATGGATGTCAAGACCGCTTTTCTAAATGGACATCTTGAGGAAGATGTCTATATGGTTCAGCCTGAAGGTTTTGTTGATCCTAAATATCCTAAAAAGGTATGCAAGTTAAAGAAGTCAATCTACGGATTGAAACAAGCATCTAGAATGTGGAATCATCGATTTAATGAGGAGGCCAAGAAATTTGGCTTCATTAAAAATGGTGATGAAGCTTGTGTATACAAGAAAGCTAGTGGGAGCACTATCATGTTCCTTGTACTATATGTGGATGATATATTGTTATTTGGAAATGATATTCCAGCAATGCAAGGCGTTAAAACTTGGCTAAGTAAATGCTTCTCCATTAAGGATCTTGGAGAAGCACAGTACGTTTTGGGGATTGGGATCTACAGGGATAGATCCAAGAAACTGATAGGTTTGAATCAAAGTGCATACATTGAAAAGATCTTGAAAAGGTTCAAGATGGAGAACTCTAAGAAAGGTTTGGTACCTATTCAAAAGGGAACACTTCTCAGTTCATCTCAGTGCCCCACCACGAAAGATGAACAGGAGAGAATGAAGAAAGTCCCATATGCATCTGCTATTGGGTCAATCATGTATGCAATGATATGCACGAGACCGGATGTGTCATGCGCTCTAAGCCTGACAAGTAGATACAAGAATAACCCAGGCAACAGTCATTGGATTGCTGTCAAAAGTATATTGAAATACCTTAGGAGAACTAAGGATATGTTTCTAATATATGGGTCTGGTGAGGAGGAACTCGCTGTAAAAGGTTACGTGGACGCGAGTTTCCAAACTGATCGAGATGATTCTCGATCACAATCTGGTTATGTCTTCACGTTAAATGGAGGTGCGGTCTCTTGGAAGAGTTCAAAACAGGATGTTGTTGCTTTATCCACTACAGAGTAGGAGTACATCGCCGCATCATTGGCAGCTCAGGAAGCTGCATGGATGAAGAAATTCATCGATGACTTAGGAGTAGTCCCTTCCATTCAGGACCCTCTTGAGATCTTTTGTGACAACGAGGGTGTGATTGCTCAAATCAAAGAACCTCGTGCTCACCAAAAGACCCGTCACATTGAGCGGAGATTCAACTACATAAGGGATGAAGTTGAAAAGGGAAAGATATGTATTCGCAAAGTTCACACAGATCTTAACATAGCGGATCCACTCACGAAGCTCTTACATGGATCAAAACATGCAGGACATGTTTGTGCTTTAGGGCTTCGATATTCTAGTGATTGGTCATGATCTGTTTAAGTATTGTAACGGAACGAAATTGTTCAAACTCATTAATATAATTATGGTATTAATTTATTTTGAGTCATGTTCCTATTTTGCATATTTTATCCATGAATAAGTAATTATTCTAAAATTCCGTAGTCGATCACATTCGTGGGAACAAGTGTGAGGTTTAGACTATTATGAACTTGGATTGGTATACATTCACGGGATGAATGTGGGGCAAGGTTGCAACCAAGGTTCATAGATATTTGTAGGATACAAATATTGGAAGACCCGCTCTCAAGATTTACTAAATGGAGCCTTTGTGGTTGATCACATGTAATCTTGAGTAAAGGCGAATATCATTGTATCCTCTGACCTGAGATACGTATTGGGTTCGGATATTTATCAGGTATTGTGCCTTGATTCTTTTCTTCGCTATTCTGAAATATGGTAGTTCATAAGGAAGAGCTCAGGTATAATGCAAGGTATGTATTTAGGACATATGTAGTCAGATGAGAGTGATCACTCTGTGTCTCTTGGATTTAACATGACATCTAGGACGGAAGGATATAATGAAAAGATTCACCTATTCATATTCGAGATGGGAACTCAAAAAGGATGATGTTATTGAATGGCACAAAGTCATAACATATTGGGGGTGATGGACGGTCGTTAGGTGGTATCCGTCACTTACATTAATTTCTTATGTATCTCGTGCAAGTGGGAGATTGAAGGCATTTCGTATGCCCGAGAGACATATTAAATTAATGTGGCTAATATTTTATGATCCAAGTCGGGTCATACCCAATAACAAGCTTACCGACACTTTATATGTATTTAATCTTAATGATTGGATCGTTAAATAAATACGCGACACTTGAACTTTAGAAAATCGGTTTTCTAAAATATCATCACTTGAGATAGATTATTTGGATAATTTATATTTAATTATTTATAAGTTTAAATAATTATGTTGTCTTATATTTTATAAATTGGTTTATAAAATGTAAGTAACTTAACAAATGCATGTTTTATATAACAAGTATTATATATAAAACCAAGGGATTTTATAACAAGTTTTATTAAATAAAATCTTGTTATTGATGCCCCATTTGTGGATGGTTTTTGGGGTCTTCTAGGAGACACCCATGCTTTGTTTTTGTTACTTTTAATATTACACAAATACTCATGTGCATGCTTGGCTCAAAAACCATCTTATTGACTAAGGAATAAGAGTGAGTTTTTGGTGGATAACTCTCTTTTGGTTGGGTGTGGGCTGCTGGCCGTTTTTTTACAAGACAAAAGAGAAGTTTTGAGCTTGCTAATCTAGATTGTTTAAGTGTCAAAATCCTAACCAAACTAAAGGTGGTGTTGGTGCACAAAAGGCTTGGGGTATTACACACTTGAGGCTTCAAGTTAGAGGTGTTTTTCCATCATCTTCATCATCATTTCTGCTGTCCAAATTCAGCTCTCAACTCATCTTTGAGGAGGTATAATCATCTCCCTTTATTGTTATATGTAAGCATATGTTCATAACTTGATATTTACATGGGATTCAATAATAAATGGTTTAACATATGAACTTGTTTTCTTAATAATTATGCTTCCGCTTGCTACAACTTTAAATCAATTGGTTTTGTGATAATGTTAACTTTAAGAACTTGTTACTATGTTGAATTCCATCAAGTCAAGTGTTTTTAAGTTTTATAAGTTTCTTTTATTTTTCCGTCACCTTTTATTTTTCAACCATTTTTCTTTTTCGACCTTTTTCGACGAGCTCTTTTTCTTTCTTATTTCTCGCTATCCTAGTTTTTAGGACATAGTTTTTTTTAATCTACTTCTTATCTAAATTTCTTAAAATTACGAAAATTTATTTTAAGTGGTTAAATTGATAGACATCAAAATTTTCTGGTTCGTAGTAATAGTTGGATTTGTACGTGGACCGGGTTATTGGAGCCAAACAGTCCTCAATTATATTGAGACCAAACGAATCCTGCCCCTCTGCTGCATCTTTTGGCTATTCGAAACGTGGGCAAAATCAGAAAAGTCTATTGATTGGATAACTTATTATAATTTTTCTTTCCTTTTAAAAACTAATAGGATATTCAGTGAATGCACCGAGCAAGACGTTCACCACCTTTTGTACGTTCACCACCTGTAACTAGATCAAGACATTTAGCAAATATTACCACCGTTGATTTTTCTTTAGAATCGTCATCCAGTCGACCAAGTACTCCAGTTCAAATTTCCGATAATCCATTTTTTGAACCCGACCTCACAATTGAGAATCCGGAGAATATTCAGGAACGATTCATAGATCCTGAACCACTAAACTTTCCTCCGGAACCACCAATCATTCAAACAGAGATTGTTGAGGAACGAACCATTAAATCAGAATTCTCTAGTGATTCCGATTCAACAAATTCAATTATGGAGAATCTGGAACCATTAAGTATGGAAGACCGAATGAGAGCTAAACGCACTGGCCAAGGTCACGCAATTACTCATCCAGACATTAATGCGCCAGATTATGAAATCAAAGGACAAATTCTACACATGGTGACTAATCAATGCCAATTTAGTGGTGCGCCAAAGGAAGATCCAAATGAACATTTACGTACCTTTAATAGGATCTGCACAGTATTTAAAATCCGAGAAGTGGAGGATGAACAGATATATCTCATGTTATTTCCCTGGACTTTAAAGGGAGAAGCCAAAGATTGGTTGGAATCGTTACCTGAAGGGGCGATTGATACATGGGATGTTTTAGTTGAAAAATTTCTTAAACAATTCTTTTCTGCATCTAAAGCCGTAAGACTTCAAGGAGAAATTGTTACGTTCACACAGAAACCGAATGAAACTCTATATGAGGCGTGGAGAAGATTTGGAAAGTTATTAAGAGGATGTCCGCAACATGGTTTAGACACCTGTCAAATAGTACAAATATTCTACCAAGGATGCGACATCACTACAAGAAAAGACATAGATATAGCAGCTGGTGATTCTATTATGAAAATTATTGATAACACTGCTTCCCACTCACATGAGTGGCACCAAGAAAAAGATATCGTTAGATCATCTAAAGCAGCTAGAGCCGATTCTAGCCATGACTTAGATTCCATTTCCGCAAAGATAGATGCTGTTGAGAGACGAATGGAAAAGATGACTAAAGATATTCACTCAATACGAATTAGTTGTGAGCAGTGTGGAGGACCACATTTGACAAAAGATTGTCTCAGTATTGAATTAATAATGGAACAAAGAGAGAATATTTCATACATAAACCAAAGGCCTGGAAATAATTATCAGAATAATTATCAACCGCCAAGACCGATTTACAATCAAAACCAGAACTATAATCGAAATATTCCATACAACAACCAACAAGGTCCTAGCAATCAACAAGTATCCAATAATAATTACAATCAGCAAAGACCTAATTTTCAAAACAAACCACCACAACAAACCGATGATAAAAAGCCGAATTTAGAAGATATGATGACGAAGCTAGTTGAAACTCAAACGCAGTTTTTCACATCTCAGAAACAAACTAATGAACAAAATGCTCAAGCATTTAGAAATCAACAAGCTTCTATTCAAAATCTGGAACAAGAAGTAAGTAACCTAGCAAGGTTAATAGGTGAAAGAAAACCGGGAAGTCTACCTAGTGATACAAATGCTAACCCCCGGAATGAAACAGCTAAAGCCATTACCACAAGAAGTGGTACAACACTTAAACCACCTGAAATACCTGTAACTTCTGATGAAGCTATTCCTACTCCATAAGAACCCCAACCTAATCAAGATAAGGAAAAAGAACCGGTAGTTGAAAAGGTTAATGAAGATAACACAGTTAAGGCTAAACCTTATGTTAAACCATACCAACCACCACTTCCTTACCCGAGTAAAATGAAGAAAGAGAAACTAGAAGCCGAGCAATCCAAATTCTTGGATATGTTTAAATAGATAAATGTAAATCTTCCTTTCATTGATGTGATTTCAGGAATGCCTAGATATGCTAAATTCTTGAAAGATCTAATCTTAAATAGAAAGAAAATGGAAGAACTCTCGGCTGTTACTATGAATGCTAATTGTTCAGCAGTGCTGTTGAATAAGATACCAGAAAAATTATCTGATCCAGGAAGTTTCACAATTCCATGTTTTCTGGGTAGTCTTAGTTCAATAGAAGCATTGGCAGACTTAGGTGCTAGTATAAATCTAATGCCGTATTCACTATACACTAAACTAGACCTTGGAGAATTGAAACTAACCAGAATAAGCATACAACTAGCCGATAGATCAATAAAATATCCTAGAGGGATAATGGAGAACATGCTAGTTAAAGTTGGTACTTTAGTATTTCCAGTAGATTTTGTTGTTCTGGACATGGAAGAAGATTCTCAAGTTCCTCTCATATTAGGAAGACCATTCTTAAATACGGCTAAAGCAATGATAGACATGTTCGGTAAGAAACTGACCCTAAGTATAGAGGACGAGAGTGTTACCTTTTCAGTTGATAGAGCAATGCAACAACCGCAATCTGCAGATGATACATGTTATTATATTCAAACTATAGATGCACATGCAGAATTATTAGAAGAATTTCCAGAATTACAAGGAACAGGAGAATGTTCTTTAGGAGAAGGTAATGAACCAATTGATGAAGCTGAAATGTTAGCTACACTTATAGCTAATGGATATGAACCAACAACAGAAGAAATTCAAATGCTAAAAGAAGAATACAGATATCGATACAAATCATTGATAGAAGAACCTCCGAAATTAGAGTTAAAGCCACTTCCAAACCATTTGGAATACGCTTATTTACTTGGTGAATCTGAATTACCTGTAATAATATCGTCTTCTCTTACTGAAAATGAGAAATCACAACTCATTTCTGTGTTGAAAGCTCATAAAGCAGCCATTGCATGGAAGATTCATGATATTAAAGGAATAAGTCCTTCGTATTGCACACATAAAATCCTTTTGGAAGAAGGTCATAAAACGTATGTGCAACGCCAACGAAGACTAAATCCTAATATGCAAGATGTAGTTAAGAAAGAGATTATTAAACTGCTAGATGCAGGTCTAATTTATCCAATCTCTGATAGTCCATGGGTAAGCCCAGTTCAATGCGTGCCTAAGAAGGGTGGCATGACTGTCATTACAAATGAGAAAAATGAGCTTATTCCTACTAGGACTGTAACAGGATGGCGTGTATGTATTAATTATAGAAAATTAAATGACGCCACCAGAAAAGATCACTTTCCCTTACCTTTCATAGATCAAATGTTGGAAAGATTAGCCGGAAATAGTTACTATTGTTTTCTAGATGGATTTTTCGGATATTTTCAAATTCCAATAGCACCCGAGGACCAAGAGAAAACCACATTCACGTGCCCTTATGGTACTTTTGCTTACAAACGCATGCCATTTGGACTTTGCAACGCCCTTGCAACCTTTCAAAGGTGTATGATGGCGATTTTTCACGACATGATAGAAGAATGCATGGAAGTTTTCATGGATGAATTTTCAGTCTTCGGTGATACATTTGAATCATGTCTTGTTAATCTGGAACGAATGCTTATTAGATGCGAACAATCAAATCTAGTACTTAATTGGGAGAAATGCCATTTCATGGTTAAAGAAGGCATCGTTCTTGGTCATAAAATTTCAAAAGAAGGAATTGAAGTGGATAGAGCTAAAGTAGATGTAATTGCTAAACTTCCACATCCCACCAATGTTAGAGGAGTTAGGAGTTTTCTAGGGCATGCCGGTTTTTACCGACGTTTCATAAAAGATTTTTCTAAAATTGCCACTCCTATGAATAAACTCCTAGAAAAGGATGCTCCATTCATCTTTTCATATGAGTGTATCAAATCTTTTAATATTCTTAAAGAGAAACTCACTAATGCGCCGATCATGATAACACCAAATTGGAATCTACCATTTGAACTAATGTGCGATGCAAGTGATTTTGCAATGGGAGCCGTTTTAGGACAAAAGATTGAAAAACGATTTCAACCTATATATTATGCTAGTAAGACGTTACAAGGAGCACAAACGAACTATACAACTACTGAAAAAGAACTCCTTGCTATTGTCTTTGCTTTTGACAAATTTCGATCATATCTCGTTCTAGCAAAAACGGTGGTCTATACCGACCATTCTGCTCTTAGATACCTATTTTCGAAACAAGATGCTAAACCAAGATTAATCCGTTGGATCTTACTCTTACAAGAGTTTGATATTGAAATCCGAGATAAAAGAGGAGCAGAAAATCTCACCGCTGATCATCTTTCTCGTCTTGAAAATCCTGAGTTAGAAGTTCTAAATGAATCGGCCATACAAGACAACTTTCCTGATGAATATCTATTGAAGATAGATTATAAAGAAATTCCATGGTTTGCAGACTATGCAAACTACTTAGTTTGTGAATTCCTTGAAAAAGGATTATCGTACCAAAGACGAAAGAAATTCTTCAGTGATATAAAACACTATTTTTGGGAAGATCCATATCTGTTTAAAAGTTGTCCCGATGGAATAATACGCCGATGTGTATTTGGAGATGAAGCTAGTAAAATTTTAAACCATTGTCACACAGGACCAATAGGAGGGCATTATGGGCCTCAACTAACAGCAAGAAAAGTTTATGATGCTGGATTCTATTGGCCTACAATTTACAAAGACGCACACCTTCTTTGCAAATCCTGTGATGCTTGTCAAAGGGCCGAAAAAATAAGTCAACGTGATGAAATGCCACAAAATGTCATACAAGTATGTGAAGTATTTGACATTTGGGGTATTGACTTTATGGGTCCATTTCTAAAATCTCATAATAATCTATATATACTCGTAGCCATTGATTATGTATCTAAATGGGCGGAAGCACAAGCTCTCCCAACTAACGATGCACGAGTTGTAGTCAACTTTTTAAAACGTCTTTTTGCAAGGTTTGGAACACCGAAAGCTTTAATAAGTGATCGGGGTACTCATTTCTGTAATAATCAACTTGAGAAAGTTCTTAAAAGATATGGAGTAACTCATAAAATCTCCACCGCATATCATCCACAAACAAGTGGACAAGTTGAAAATACCAACCGAGCTTTAAAACGTATTCTAGAGAAAACCGTAGGATCAAATCCGAAGGAATGGTCCATTAAATTGGAGGATGCACTCTGGGCTTTTAGAACAGCCTACAAAACTCCAATTGGAACCACACCTTTTAGACTTGTTTATGGAAAAGCATGTCATCTTCCAGTAGAAATTGAACACAAAGCATTTTGGGCTTTGAAGACATGTAATCTTGATTTACATGAAGCCGGACGTCTACGATTAAGTCAACTAAACGAATTAGAAGAATTAAGACATGAAGCATAAGAAAATTCGTTAATCTATAAAGAAAGAACGAAGAAATGGCATGATAAAAGAATCAGAAGTTCAAAAGAATTTAAAGAAGGAGACAGAGTTCTTCTTTTCAATTCACGATTCAAGCTATTTCCTGGAAAATTGAAATCAAGATGGTCTGGACCATTCATAGTCAAAAGAGTTTTCCCATACGGAACGATAGAATTAATAAATTCAAATGGAATTGAATTTAAAGTTAATGGTCACAGAGTTAAACATAACATACATGGTCCGATGGAAGTTGACAATGAAGTTAATCACAATTTCGATACCACAGCTAACTAAGTGTGGGGAGAATCAAGTCTTTAAAGGATAATATGTATTTCTGTTAGAATTAGATTGTCTGTTTTCGTGTAGTTCTCGAAAATGGAACCCAAATGGTCTTTCCCTAGCAGACCCTAAAGAACTAGTCTTCTCCCCCCATTCTGAATTTTTATTTTTTTTAGGAAATGAAGACTGCCTGTGAACTAAATCATGGTCTAATGCTACACGCTTTGATCACTAAACGTAATAATGACACACTTCCGAGTGAAATAGTATCAGTAATCAGAGAAAGATT
Organism: Rutidosis leptorrhynchoides; assembly: GCF_046630445.1. Taxonomy (NCBI): domain Eukaryota; kingdom Viridiplantae; phylum Streptophyta; class Magnoliopsida; order Asterales; family Asteraceae; genus Rutidosis; species Rutidosis leptorrhynchoides. Next base: position 79,410,309 of record NC_092337.1, on the reverse strand, counting down.
GGACGGAGTTAGAAAAGAATCCAGATGCGAAGATAATAAGTTACAATTTGGTAAAGGAAAATCAAAATCCGCAGTGAAAAGAAGAGCACGACACCTAGAAAGATGTCACAAATGCGGAAAATGGTCACATGGAGGTAAATGTTCAAATAATCAAACCTATTCAAACACCGAATTTGTTTCTTTATGCAGAGACGGACCGTTCATATGTTTAGAAGAAAAGACACTGAATGTTCGAGGTTACGCCTATGTAGCTATGGAAAACCAATTAAACCGACTATCTTATTAATGGGATAGATCATATAACTAAGAAATCTATTTCACAGGTATGTTTGTACAGTTTTTATTTTATTTTTTTTATTTTTAACCTTTTGATAATAAACGCTAATTTGTTCGCTATAAAGTATTAAATTGGTATTGAATAAAATTAGGTTTGGCGACCGAAATTATTGATATCATTCAAAAATTTATTACATCACTGCGAAATTTAACGTTTATTCTTAAGGTATAAATATCTTTAATCAATCAACCCAAAATATTTCAAAAATTCGTCATGAGTTAAATTAGGTCTTGGAACCGAAATTACTTTACCGAAAAGAGGGGCGCATATTTTTGATAATATTTGATTGATTAAAGTGGGATAAAAAGCCAAAAAGATTTTTAATTTTATTTTTACCATATTTTTAAAATTAATATATAAATCTTAAATTAATATTGTAAACTTTGTAAAAACAATATATTTAAAATTGTAAATATTTAAAAAATTAATATAAGTTTGGTGTGAATTTATAATATGAATTTTTAAATTAAGTTTGGTGTGAATTTTTAATTTTTAAAATATGAATTTTTAATTTTATGCATTTCAAATTTTAAGTTTGGTGTGAATTTTTAATATTAATTTTGAATTTTATATTTAAGTTGTGCGAATTTAAAAACAAAAAAATTTACTTTATCTCATTAAGTTAAAAATATGATTTTTAAAATTCGTCGTAAGTTGAAGACTAGGTCGTTGAACCAAAATTGCTTTACCCGAGGGAGGGACGAGAACTTTTATTATCATTATTTTTAATCTTATTGAATTAAAGTATGCCAAAAACATTAAAAAAAACCCAAAAATCTTAGCTTTTAAAACAATCGCTACAAAAAGACAAATTTTAAAATTTTGTCGAAGGACGGACTAGGACATCGATCCGAAACGACCTCGTCCTAAATAACAAGGGAAACAAAATTTTAAAATTAATTACTTAATTGTTTTAATTAGTATAAGATGTAAAAAAAAAAAAAAAAACTCCGCGACTCGCGGAGGGACCAAAAATCAGAAAAAAATAAAAACGCAGAACAGCTCAGACCACACACACAACTCAAAAATACTGCAAAAATAATACCCGCAAAAACCCGCAAAAACACCCTCAAAATCACAATTTTTAACCGTTAATCATCAAATCTTTTACTAAAATCATGTTGAGAAGGATGCTATCAAGGAATTACTCAAGAAAAACGGTAAATTTCTACACCTAAACACCATTTAATCCGAAAATTAGTGTTCTTGAGCAATTTTATACCCAATTTGATTTTGATGCTTTTTAGTGTAATTATGCTTAAATTGTTTATGTATTATGCTTGTATAACCTAGATTGATGCTATTTAACATGATTAGAAGCCTTAAACTTTAAATTTTGAGTAATCTAGGGTTTGTGTTCTTGAGCAATTTGGGGCTTTTTGATATAAACAGGTTATGGCCGATTTTTGTCATGAATTGTTGCTAAATTAAGTAGTGTAACATGTTTAGGTAGTTAAATGATCCAAACTTTGAGCCTAAACATGATTTTGAGAATTAAAGTGGACTTTTTCAAGTCTAAAATTCATGAACTTGATTTTTGAGAGATAATGCCATTTGAAACTTGTTTAATTGCTAGTAATGATTATTTTGACATGTTATATGAGTTGAATGCTTATGAACTTGGCGAACATTTTCGTATATGCTTATTTGAAAAAGTGTAGATTTGATAAAAATGTGAAAATGAGCTTAAGTTTGATATAAATTGATCATGTCATTGTAATTATTTTGATTGATGATTTTGCTGACACTAATGCATGTTTGGATGCACAAAAATTGTGTTTGATGTGTTTTGCAGACTGAAAGGGGTGAATCTTCATCCCAAGCTCGCAATGCTCCTGCTGAGAATGCGGAACAACAGGAGGTGGATAACTACTACAAGCAAGATATACCTCATCCAGTCATGACATTTTCTGATATGCACTTGGAAGATTTGCACCCGAACCTGAGATTTGACAGACTTTGGATAGATTATCCAAATTACCAAAGGGGTTTGCATACTCTTCATTCTAAAGTTGTTGAGGTACCTAGGGTCATAGAATGGGGACCATTAGAAGCTGTAGAATTGGCCGGGTCAATTAGGGAATTACTTGCACAGAGGTATGGTAATTCTACTTTTAATGACTGGGTACGTTTATTCACCATGCGTAGACCTGTATATAAAGTATGGTGTGAAGAATTGTTGTGTAGTATAGAATTAAATGATCGGGTAGCTAGTTTAACCGATCGATCTTTTATTAGATTTTTGTTAGGAGGTTCGATGCGCCACATGTCTTTACTAGACATGGCTCAGGCTTTACGTATATATACGCCTGAGGAGTTAGCATCTGCCGATTGTAGAGGGTTGATACTAAATGGTAGAAAGATAGATGAAAATTTTGATACACATGGTGTATGGAGTCAAATGACAAGCCATCACCGATTCAAAGGGGGAAATTACTCTTATTTGGATATAGATAGAGCTGAATTAAGAGTAATTCATAGGTTTTTAGCAAATTCGATTACACAAAGAGGTAAGAACAAGGAAAAGGTAAATGAACAGGATTTGTTTTACCATATGTGTATTCGAGACCCACAAAGCGCTGTAAGTATGCCATATTGTGTGGGTTATTATTTATCAGCTATGGTTAGGGGGATGAGACCGCATAGCATAATAGGAGGTGGTATATTTATTACTTTGATTGCTGAATATCTCGGTGTGGATATAAGTCGGGGGGGATTATTAGTCGAAGAACCAGAACCCCGCGATACAATAGGTTTAAATGTATACCATGGTGCGAAAGTTTTGAAGAGGCGAAATAACGCCGCAGTACAATACCATGGTAGACATCCACAGGTTGAGAGAAACTAACAGCAAGGTAATGTAGGAGGGGGAAATGAAATGCAAGAAATGCAAAGGTTTATAGCTTCACAGGAGTACGAAAATGCTAGACAAAGAGCATTTGAAGATTGGCAAGTTCATCAAAACTAAATCATAGCTTATTGCCAACATATAGGTAGAAACTATATTCCTACTCCAAAGCCCATATTCCCTCCCTAGTCTATATAGATTCAACCACCGTATCCTACGTATAACCCAGCCGAAGCATTTTATAGCACCTATGGTTACGTGTCTTTATTGCCTAGTAAAACCAGAATGCATGACTTGTTTCTGGACGTATGAATTACGTGTCTTTATTGCCTTTGCTGAACGACTTGTGTACTAGCTAGAATTATCTTCACAACCATCTTGTATCAAATTTATTGTGTGCTATATTTCATGCTATATGTAAAATAAGCGGTATTGTAAGTTTGTAAAATATTGTGTAAAAGTTTGAACGCGAAATATTATTATAATCAGTTTTTCATATAGAATTGTAGTAGTTGAATTGTATATTAGCTACTAAGTATGAACTTAACGGGTAGGTACTACCCGAATTTAAACTTATAAAACGCTAATATGAAGAAAAAGCTTTTATAAATGAGTTCATATTATGCTACGAAATACTACTAACTACTCTTAATATTATGTATGATTAACTTGTTCCATTTGACTATTTTGAAGGAAATGGCACCGACTACTCGACACACCGTGAATATGAATGAAGAGGAATTCCGTACTTTTCTAGCTTCAAACATAGCCGCAGTACAGGCTGCGCTACATACCAACAATAACCTTGGATCTAGCAGTACAGGAAATCGTGTAGGATGCACCTATAAATAATTCACTGCCTGCAAACCTTTGAATTTGATGGAACCGAAGGACCGATCGGATTGAAACGGTGGACCGAGAAGGTCGAATCGGTGTTTGCCATAAGTAAGTGTACTGAAGAGGACAAAGTGAAGTACGTTACGCATACCTTCACAGGTTCTGCGTTAACATGGTGGAATACCTATCTAGAGCAAGTAGGACAAGATGATGCGTACGCACTACCGTGGTCAGCATTCAAGCACTTGATGAACGAGAAGTACCGTCCCAAAACCGAGGTCAATAAGCTCAAGACAGAACTTAGAGGGTTACGAACCCAAGGATTTGATATTACCACGTACGAAAGACGATTCACAGAATTGTGCCTATTGTGTCCGGGAGCGTTCGAAGATGAGGAAGAGAAGATCGACGCGTTTGTGAAAGGATTACCGGAAAGAATCCAAGAAGATATAAGTTCACACGAGCCCGCCTCCATACAACAGGCATGTAGAATGGCTCACAAACTAGTGAACCAGATTGAGGAAAGAATTAAAGAACAGACGGCTGAAGAGGCCAATGTGAAGCAAGTCAAAAGAAAGTGGGAGGAAAACGGTGAAAAGAATCACCAATACAACAACAACAGCAATTACAATAATAATCGCAACAATTATCCCAACAATCGCAACATCAATCGCAACTACAACAAACGGCCCAACAACAACAACAACAACAACAACAACAACAACAACAACAACAACAGCAACAGCAACAACAGCAACAACAACAATCATCCCAACAACAATAACAACCGCAACAACAACAACAATCAGAAGCAGCTATGCCAAAGGTGTGAAAAGTATCACTCGGGGTTCTGCACCAAATTTTGCAACAAGTGTAAAATAAATGGTCATAGCGCGGTGAAGTGTGAGGTCTACGGACCAGGGGTTAACAGAACGAAAGGAACAAATGGTGTCGGAACGAGTAATGGTGGAGCAAGTAGTGTCGGAGCAAGTTATGCCATTGTAGTTTGTTATAAATGTGGAAAACCGGGCCACATTATTAGAAATTGCCCGAACCAGGAGAACACGAATGGACAAGTGATAATGCTAAAAACGAACATATATTTCATAGCATTATTTCTCAAGAAAGACAAGCTTTTAGTTGCAATTGTTCTATTTACAAGTGATATTCGTTTAAATAATAAAAGGTGAAGACAAAAGACAGATTCTACGAATTGAAGACGCAAACGACCAAAAAGCTCAAAAGTACAAAAGACAATCAAAGAGGTTCCAATTATTGATAAGAAACGTCTCGAAATTACAAGAGTACAAGATTCAAAACGCAAAGTACAAGATATTAAATTGTACGCAAGGACATTCGAAAATCCGGAACCGGGACCAGAGTCAACTCTCAACGCTCGACGCAACGGACTAAAAATTACAAGTTAACTATGTATATAAATATAATATAATATATAATTAATTATATAAATTATATATATATTATATTTATATAATAAACCATCGGTAAACAAAGAGCCAAAATGGAGTGAGCTGTATTTACAAACTCCGCGACTCGCGGAGTTTGAAGGCAAAAAGGGCCGCGAGTCGCGGAGCCCCAAATTCTGAAACTCCCTATAAAAGCAAACGAATTCTGATCGCAAAAACCAACATATATATCCATCCTCTCTATATCTATACGTAAATATTTATATTTATATTTTAATTTTAATTTTAATTTTAATTTTAATTTTAATCCTAATAATAAGGGTATGTTAGCGAATATTGTAAGGGTGTAAGTCGAAATTCTGTCCGTGTAACGCTACGCTATTTTTAATCATTGTAAGTTATGTTCAACCTTTTTAATTTAATGTCTCGTAGCTAAGTTATTATTATGCTTATTTAAAACGAAGTAATCATGATGTTGGGCTAATTACTAAAATTGGGTAATTGGGCTTTGTACCATAATTGGGGTTTGGACAAAAGAACGACACTTGTGGAAATTAGACTATGGGCTATTAATGGGCTTTATATTTGTTTAACTAAATGATAGTTTGTTAATTTTAATATAAAGATTTACAATTGGACGTCCCTATAAATAACCATATACACTCAATCGGACACGATGGGCGGGGTATTTATATGTACGAATAATCGTTCATTTAACCGGACACGGGAATGGATTAATAGCCACTAGAATAATTAAAACAGGGGTGAAATTATGTAAAAGGACACTTGGCATAATTGATAACAAAATATTAAAACCTTGGGTTACACACAGTCGACATCCTGGTGTAATTATTAAACAAAGTATTAAAATCTTGTTATAGTTTAAGTCCCCAATTAGTTGGAATATTTAACTTCGGGTATAAGGATAATTTGACGAGGATACTCGCACTTTATATTTATGACTGATGGACTGTTATGGACAAAAACCAGACGGACATATTAAATAATCCAGGACAAAGGACAATTAACCCATGGGCATAAAACTAAAATCAACACGTCAAACATCATGATTACGGAAGTTTAAATAAGCATAATTCTTTTATTTCATATTTAATTTCCTTTATTTTATATTTAATTGCACTTCTAATTATCGCATTTTTATTGTTATTGTATTTAATTGCACTTTTAACTATCGTACTTTTTAATTATCGCAAGTTTATTTTATCGCACTTTTATTATTCGAAATTTCACTATCGTTATTTACTTTACGCTTTAAATTAAGTCTTGTATTTATTTATTATTTTACATTTGGTTTTAACTGCGACTAAAGTTTTTAAATCGACAAACCGGTCATTAAACGGTAAAAACCCCCTTTATAATAATAATATTACTTATATATATATTTGCATTTTTATAAAAGTAAACTAATATAGCGTTAAGCTTTGTTTAAAGATTTTCCCTATGGAATGAACCGGACTTACTAAAAACTACACTACTGTACGATTAGGTACACTGCCTATAAGTGTTGTAGCAAGGTTTAAGTATACCCATTCTATAAATAAATAAATATCTTGTGTAAAATTGTATCGTATTTAATAGTATTTTCTTGTAAAATTTAATAGTATTTTATACACCTTAGCTCAAACTATCAACAAGGCCGTGGAAGAGTTTTCAATATTAATGCGGCAGAGGCGGAAGACCCGGAGCTTGTTACGGGTACGTTTCTTATCGACAATAAATCTGCTTACGTTTTATTTGATTCGGGTGCGGATAGAAGCTATATGAGTAGAGATTTTTGTGCTAAATTAAGTTGTCCATTGACTCCGTTGGATAGTAAATTTTTACTCGAATTAGCAAATGGTAAATTAATTTCAGCAGATAATATATCCCGGAATCGAGAAATTAAACTGGGTAGCGAAATATTTAAGATTGATTTGATACCAGTAGAGTTAGGGAGTTTTGATGTAAGAGTTGGCATGGACTGGCTGAAGAAGGTGAAAGCAGAGATCGTATGTTATAAAAATGCAATTCGCATTGTACGAGAAGAAGGAGAACCCTTAATGGTGTACGGAGAAAAGGGCAACATGAAGCTACATCTTATTAGTAATTTGAAGGCACAAAAACTAATAAGAAAAGGTTGCTATGCTGTTCTATCACACGTTAAGAAAGTACAAACTGAAGAAAAGAGCATCAATGATGTTCCCGTCGCAAAAGAATTTCCCGATGTATTTCCGAAAGAATTACCGGGACTACCTCCACATCGATCTGTTGAATTTCAAATAGATCTTGTACCAGGAGCTGCACCAATAGCTCGTGCTCCTTATAGACTCACACCCAGCGAGATGAAAGAATTGCAAAGCCAACTGCAAGAACTATTAGAATGTGGTTTCATTCGATCAAGCACATCACCACGGGGAGCTCCTATTTTGTTTGTCAAGAAGAAGGATGGTACATTTAGGTTGTGTATTGACTACAGAGAGTTGAACAAACTTACCATCAAAAACCGTTATCCACTACCGAGAATCGATGACTTATTTGATCAACTACAAGGCTCATCTATTTATTCGAAGATCGATTTACGTTCTGGATATCATCAAATGCGAGTAAAGGAGGATGATATTCCAAAAACTGCTTTTAGGACGCGTTATGGTCATTACGAGTTTATGGTTATGCCGTTTGGATTGACTAACGCACCAGCTGTGTTCATGGACCTTATGAACCGAGTGTATGGGCCATATCTTGACAAGTTTGTCATTGTTTTCATCGATGACATATTTATTTACTCAAAGAATGATCAAGAGCACGAAGAACATTTGAGAAAAGTGCTAGAAGTATTGAGGAAAGAAAAACTGTACGCTAAGTTTTCAAAGTGTGCATTTTGGTTGGAAGAAGTTCAATTCCTCGGTCACATAGTGAACAAAGAAGGTATTAAGGTGGATCCGGCAAAGATAGAAACTGTTGAAAAGTGGGAAACCCCAAAAACTCCGAAACACATACGCCAGTTTTTAGGACTAGCTGGTTACTACAGAAGGTTCATCCAAGACTTTTCCAGAATAGAAAAACCCTTGACTGCATTAACGCATAAAGGGAAGAAATTTGAATGGAAGGATGAACAAGAGAAGGCGTTTCAATTATTGAAGAAAAAGCTAACTACGGCACCTATATTGTCATTGCCTGAAGGGAATGATGATTTTGTGATTTATTGTGACGCATCAAAGCAAGGTCTCGGTTGTGTATTAATGCAACGGACGAAGGTGATTGCTTATGCGTCTAGACAATTGAAGATTCACGAGCAAAATTATACGACGCATGATTTGGAATTAGGCACGGTTGTTTTTGCATTAATGACTTGGAGGCACTACTTATATGGGGTCAAAAGTATTATATATACCGACCACAAAAGTCTTCAACATATATTTAATCAGAAACAACTGAATATGAGGCAGCGTAGGTGGATTGAATTGTTGAATGATTACGACTTTGAGATTCGTTACCACCCAGGGAAGGCAAATGTGGTAGCCGACGCCTTGAGCAGAAAGGACAGAGAACCCATTCGAGTAAAATCTATGAATATAATGATTCACACTAATCTTACTACTCAAATAAAGGAGGCACAACAAGGAGTTTTAAAAGAGGGAAATTTAAAGGATGAAATACCCAAAGGATCGGAGAAGCATCTTAATATTCGGGAAGACGGAACCCGGTATAGGGCTGAAAGAATTTGGGTACCAAAATTTGGAGATATGAGAGAAATGGTACTTAGAGAAGCTCATAAAACCAGATACTCAATACATCCTGGAACGGGGAAGATGTACAAGGATCTTAAGAAATATTTTTGGTGGCCAGGTATGAAAGCCGATATTGCTAAATATGTAGGAGAATGTTTGACGTGTTCTAAGGTCAAAGCTGAACATCAGAAACCATCAGGTCTACTACAACAACCTGAAATCCCGGAATGAAAATGGGAAAACATTACCATGGATTTCATCACTAAATTGCCAAGGACTGCAAGTGGTTTTGATACTATTTGGGTAATAGTTGATCGTCTCACCAAATCAGCACACTTCCTGTCAATAAGAGAAGATGACAAGATGGATAAGTTAGCACGACTGTATTTGAAGGAAGTCATCTCCAGACATGGAATACCAATCTCTATTATCTCTGATAGGGATGGCAGATTTATTTCAAGATTCTGGCAGACATTACAGCAAGCATTGAGAACTCGTCTAGACATGAGTACTGCCTATCATCCACAAACTGATGGGCAGAGCGAAAGGACAATACAAACGCTTGAAGACATGCTACGAGCTTGTGTTATTAATTTCGGAAACAGTTGGGATCGACATCTACCGTTAGCAGAATTTTCCTACAACAATAGCTACCATTCAAGCATTGAGATGGCGCCGTTTGAAGCAGTTTATGGTAGAAAGTGCAGGTCTCCGATTTGTTGGAGTGAAGTGGGGGATAGACAGATTACAGGTCCGGAGATAATACAAGAAACTACCGAGAAAATCATCCAAATTCAACAAAGATTGAAAACCGCTCAGAGTCGACAAAAGAGCTACGCGGACAGTAAAAGAAAAGATATAGAGTTTGAAATTGGAGAAATGGTCATGCTTAAGGTTTCACCTTGGAAAGGCGTTGTTCGATTTGGTAAACGGGGGAAACTAAATCCAAGGTACATTGGACCATTCAAGATTATAGATCGTGTCGGACCAGTAGCTTACCAACTGGAGCAACCTCAACAACTCGCGGCTGTACATAACACTTTCCACGTCTCAAATTTGAAGAAATGTTTTGCTAAAGAAGATCTCACTATTCCGTTGGACGAAATCCAAATCAATGAAAAACTTCAATTCATTGAAGAACCCGTCGAAATAATGGATCGTGAGGTTAAGAGACTTAAACAAAACAAGATACCGATTGTTAAGGTTCGATGAAATGCTCAAAGAGGACCCGAGTTCACCTGGGAGCGTGAAGATCAGATGAATAAGAAATACCCGCATCTATTTCTAGAAGATTCGTCAACACTTTCAACAGCTTAAAATTTCGGGACGAAATTTATTTAACGGGTAGGTACTGTAGTGACCCGAACTTTTCCATGTTTATATATATATTAAATGAAATTGTTATTTACATGATTAAGTGTTTCCAACATGTTAAGCAATCAAACTTGTTAAGACTTGATTAATTGAAATAGGTTTCATATAGACAATTGACCACCCAAGTTGACCGGTGATTCACGAACGTTAAAACTTGTAAAAACTATACTATGACATATATATGGTTATATATATAGTTAACATAATTTTATTATAAGTATGTATCTCATTAGGTATTTTAACAATGAGTTATATACATAAAAATGAGACTATTAATTTAAGAAACTCGAAAACGATATATATAACGATTATCGTTATAACAACGTCTTACTAGGTACATATGAATCATATTAAGATATTGATACACTTGGTTAATTATGTTAAATGATAAGTAAATATATTATTAAGTGTATTAACAATGAAATACATTTGTAAAAATAAGACTACTAACTTAATGATTTCGAAACGAGACATATATGTAACGATTATCGTTGTAACGACATTTAACTGTATATATATCATAATAAGATATATTATATATCATAATATCATGATAATATAATAATTTAACATCTCATTTGTTATAATAAACAATGGGTTAACAACATTCAACAAGATCGTTAACCTAAAGGTTTCAAAACAACATTTACATGTAACGACTAACGATGACTTAACGACTCAGTTAAAATGTATATACATGTAGTGTTTTAATATATATTCACACACTTTTGAAATACTTCAAGACACTTATCAAAATACTTCTACTTAACAAAAATGCTTACAATTACATCCTCGTTCAGTTTCATCAACAATTCTACTCGTATGCACCCGTATTCGTACTCGTACAATACACAGCTTTTAGATGTATGTACTATTAGTATATACACTCCAATGATCAGCTCTTAGCAGCCCATGTGAGTCACCTAACACATGTGGGAACTATCATTTGGAAACTAGCATGAGATATCTCATAAAATTACAAAAATATGAGTAATCATTCATGACTTATTTACATGAAAACAAAATTACATATCCTTTATATCTAATCCATACACCAACGACCAAAAACACCTACAAACACTTTCATTCTTCAATTTTCTTCATCTAATTGATCTCTCTCAAGTTCTATCTTCAAGTTCTAAGTGTTCTTCATAAATTCCAAAAGTTCTAATTTCATAAAATCAAGAATACTTCCAAGATTGCAAGTTTACTTCCAAGTTTTCTAAATCCATTCCAAGTAATCATCTAAGATCAAGAAACCTTTATTACTTACATTAGGTTATCTTTCTAATACAAGGTAATAATCATATTCAAACTTTAATTCAATTTCTATAACTATAACAATCTTATTTCGAGTGGAAATCTTACTTGAAATTGTTTTCGTGTCATGATTCTGCTTCAAGAACTTTCAAGCCATCCAAGGATCCTTTGAAGCTAGATCTATTTTTCTCATTTCCAGTAGGTTTATCCAAGGAACTTGAGGTAGTAATGATGTTCATAACATCATTCGATTCATACATATAAAGCTATCTTATTCGAAGGTTTAAACTTGTAATCACTAGAACATAGTTTAGTTAATTCTAAACTTGTTCGCAAATAAAAGTTAATCCTTCTAACTTGACTTTTAAAATAAACTAAACACATGTTCTATATCTATATGATATGCTAACTTAATGATTTAAAACCTGGAAACACGAAAAACACTGTAAAACCGGATTTACGCCGTCGTAGTAACACCGCGGGCTGTTTTGGGTTAGTTAATTAAAAACTATGATAAACTTTGATTTAAAAGTTGTTATTCTGGGAAAATTAATTTTATTATGAACATAAAACTATATCCAAAAATTATGGTTAAACTCAAAGTGGAAGTATGTTTTCTAAAATGGTCATCTAGACGTCGTTCTTTCGACTGAAATGACTACCTTTAGAAAAACGACTTGTAACTTATTTTTCCGACTATAAACCTATACTTTTTCTGTTTAAATTCATAAAATAGAGTTCAATATGAAACCATATCAATTTGATTCACTCAAAACGGATTTAAAATGAAGAAGTTATGGGTAAAACAAGATTAGATAATTTTTCTCATTTTAGCTACGTGAAAATTGGTAACAAATCTATTACAACCATAACTTAATCAACTTGTATTGTATATTATGTGTTGGGATTTAACAAGTTTCACTTGAGAGAATAAGTGCTATACTTGGTAGAAGTGTTAAGCATGCTTATGAGGAGTTGTGAAGTATTAAAAGTAACAAAAACAAGCATGTGAGCCCTTCCTTGGAGTCCAAAAATCTGCCACATATTTGTTTAATAATAATACATGTAAGTTTATAAAAAATTTATAAACTTATTATAAACTTATGTATTATTTTGTTACTTATATATTTTATAAAACCTTTTATAAAATATAACACAATATAATCATTTAAACCCATAAACAATTATATATAAATTATCCAAATAATTTATCTCAAATGATAATATTTTAGAAACCCGATTTTCTAAAATCCAAGTGTCGCGTATTTGCTTAATGATCCAATCGTTAAGATCAAATACGTATGAGGTGTCGGTAAGTTTGTTATTGGGTATGACCCGACTTGGATCATATCATATTAGCCGCATTAATTTAATATGTCTCTCGGGCATACGAAATACCTTCAATCTCCCACTTGCACGAGAAACATAAGAAATTAATGCAAGTGACGGATACAGCCTAACACACCGTCCATCACCCCTAATATGTTATGACTTTGTGCCATTCAATAACATCATCCCTTTCGAGCTCCCTACTCGAACTGATATAAGTAGGTGAATCTTTCATTATTTCCTTTCGTCCTAGATGTCATGTTAAATCCAAGAGATACAGAGTGATCACTCTCTTATAGATTTAACTTTTCAGGCCTTAGACATCTGACTCTCAACGAATAAGAGGGACAAATTCCATCTTGACTACATACGTCCTAGATATACACTTTGTAATATATCTGAGTTCTTCCTTATGTACTACCATGTTTCAGAATAGCGAAGGAAAGAATCAAGGCACAGTACTTGGTGAATATCCGAACCCAATATGTATCTCAGGTCAGAGGATACAATGATATTCGCCTTTACTCAAGATTACATGTGATCAACCACAAAGGCTCTATACAGTAATTCTTGAGAGCGGGTCTTCCAATATTTGTTTCCCACAAATATCTATGAACCTTGGTTGCAACCTTGCCCCACATTCAACCTATGAATGTATACCAATCCGAGTTCATAATAGTCTAAACTTCACACTCGTTCCCACAAATGTGATTGACTACGGAAATTTAGAATAATTGCTTATTCATGGATGAAATATGCAAAATAGGAACATAACTCAAATAAATTAACACCATAGTTATATTAATGAGTTTGAATAATTTCGTTCCGGTACAATACATAAAATAGATCATATCCAATCACTAGAATATCGAAGCCCTAATGCACAAACATGTCCCTCATGTTTTGGCCCATGTAAAAGCTTCGTGAGTGGATCCGCAACATTATGATCTGTATGAACTTTGCGAATACATATCTTTCCTTTTTCAACTTCATCCCTTATGTAGTTGAATCTCCGCTCAATGTGACGAGTCTTTTGATGGGCACGAGGTTCCTTGATTTGAGCAATCGCACCCTCGTTGTCACAAAAGATCTCAAGGGGGTCCTGAATGGAAGGGACCACTCCTAAGTCGTCGATGAATTTCTTCATCCATGCAGCTTCCTGAGCTGCCAGTGAGGCGGCAATGTACTCCGACTCTGTAGTGGATAACGCAACAACCTCCTGTTTTGAACTCTTCCAAGAGACCGCACCACCATTTAACATGAAGACATAACCGGATTGTGATCGAGAGTCATCTCGATCAGTTTGGAAACTCGCATCCACGTAACCTTTTACAGCGAGTTCCTCCTCACCAGACCCATATATTAGAAACATATCCTTAGTCCTCCTAAGGTATTTCAATATGCTTTTAACAGCAATCCAATGACTGTTTCCTGGGTTATTCTGGTATCTACTTGTCAAGCTTAGAGCGCATGACACATCCGGTCTAGTACATATCATCGCATACATGATAGACCCAATAGCAGATGCGTATGGGACTTTCTTCATTCTCTCTTGTTCATCTTTCGTGGTAGGACACTGAGATGAATTGAGAACGGTTCCTCTTTGAATAGGTACCAAACCTTTCTTAGAGTTTTCCATCTTGAACCTTTTCAAGATTTTATCAATGTATGTACTTTGACTTAAACCTATCAATCTCTTGGATCTATTCCTATAGATCCCTATCCCCAATATGTATTGTGCGTCTCCAAGATCCTTAATGGAGAAGCAACTCTTTAGCCAAGTTTTGACTCCTTGCATTGTGGTAATATCATTCCCAAATAATAATATATCATCCACATATAGTACAAGGAACATGATAGTGCTCCCACTAGCTTTCTTATATACACAAGCTTCATCACCATTTTTAATGAAGCCAAATTTCTCGGCTTCCTCATTAAAACGATGATTCCACATTCTTGATGCTTGTTTCAATCCGTAGATTGACTTCTTTAACTTGCATACACTTTTAGGATATTTTGGATCAACAAAACCTTCGGGCTGTACCATATAGACATCTTCCTCAAGATATCCATTTAGGAAAGCGGTTTTGACATCCATTTGCCATATTTCATAGTCATAGTGAGCAGCAATGGCAAATAATATCCTAATAGACTTTAGCATTGCCACTGGCGAGAAAGTTTCATCATAATCAACCCCTTGAGTTTGAGTGAAACCTTTTGCTACAAGTCTAGCTTTGTATGTATCCAAGTTTCCATGTATGTCGGTTTTCTTCTTGAAAAGCCATTTGCAATCAACTAGCTTAGAGCTAGGAGGTTGCTCAACAAGTTCCCACACTTGGTTTTCATACATGGATTGCATCTCGGCGTTCATGGCTTCCTGCCATTTATCTTTATCAATCCTTGATAAAGCATCTTGGTAGTTTGTTGGTTCATCCAAATCAACCGTATAGCAACCATCTATGAGAAACCCATATCTCTCAGGAGAATTGCTAATCCTACCAGATCTACGAATGTCTTGTGTATTTTGATCATCCATTTGATCATTATCAACATTTTCATGTTGAGTGCTAGTGTCAACCAATTGTGTATCATCTACTTGATCTTGAACCTCTTCAAGATCTATCTTCCTTTCACTATTTCCTTCCATTAGGAACTTAGTTTCAAGGAATTCCGCCATCCGAGCAATAAATACGGTTTGCTCGGATGGATCATAGAAGTAATATCCCATGTCATCTTTGGGATATCCTATGAAGATACACTTTGTGGATCGAGCATTCAACTTATTAGGGACGTAACGCTTAGGATAAGCTTCACATCCCCATACCTTTAAGTATGATAGAGATGGAGGTTTACCAAACCACATCTCGTGAGGAGTTCGTTCCACTTTCTTGGTTGGGGCCATATTTAAAATACGAGTCGCGGAGCTTAGACAATAACCCCAAAATGATAGAGGCAACGAGCTTCTTGCCATCATAGATCGAACCATATCCATTAGGGTTCGGTTCCTCCTTTCGGAAACTCCATTAAGTTGGGGTGTTCCGGGTGGAGTAAGTTGTGAGATAATCCCACAACTCTTAAGATGATCTTGGAAAGCATCGCTTAGGTATTCACCTCCTCTATCGGTACATAGTACCTTAATTGTCTTATTGAGTTGATTTTGTACTTCGTTTTGATATTCTTTGAATGCTTCAAACGTTTCGTCCTTGTGTCTTAATAAGTAGACATATCCGAAACGACTAAAGTCATCAATGAAAGTAACAAAGTATCTTTCACCTTTCCTAGTCATGGGTTTAAAGGGTCCACATACATCCGAATGTATTAATCCCAATAAATCTTTAGCCCTTTCATAGGTCCCTTTGAAAGGCGCTTTAGTCATCTTGCCTTGTAAACAAGATTCACATACATCAAACGAATCCATTTCATTTGATTTCAAAAGTCCATTCTTTTGAAGTGTATGCATTCGGTTCTTGTTTATGTGACCAAGGCGACAATGCCATAAATAGGAATCACTCAAATCCCTTTTGAGTTTCTTGGTGCTTGTATGGTATATTGAGCTACTAGGTAATGTGTCATCATGAACCAATTCATAAATTCCATTTGAAGGTGAAGCCTTGAAATAGAATACATTATCTAAATAAATGTGGATATCATCATTAACAAAATTAGGATTAAAACCACATTGTTTCAAACGGGAAACAGAAATAATGTTTCGACATAAGTCGGGTGCATACAAAACATCATTCAAAATAAGTTCCAAGCCACTTGGAAGTTTTAACACAAAGTCTCCTTGAGCTTTCACTTGCACTTTAGCTCCATTCCCCATGAAGAGACTTGATGTTCCCGTTTGCTTGTTACTTCTTTTGAACCCCTGCAAAGAATTGCAAATATGAGTTCCACATCCCGTGTCTAATAACCATGTATTAGAAGAAGTAATATTAAGCTCAATATATACCACATATATATTACCTGAGGTTTGCCCCGCATCCCTCTTTTCCTTCAACTCCTTAAGATAGACCGGACAGTTTCGTTTCCAATGACCCATTTCACCGCAACCGAAACATGGGTCTTCCTTGGGGTTTGCCTTCTCGGCTACCTTTTGCTTCTTAGCCTTGTTGATGGTTGGGGTAACCATCTTCCCCTTCCCTTTGCCTTGGTAAGCGGGTCCTTTTCTCTTAGCCACCTTTGGCTTAGAGGTCTTACCTTTGGACCCACCTTGATCGATTGCTAACACGGGTAAAGCCCTTTTACCCATGCTAGTTTCCGCCGTTCTAAGCATACCGTGAAGCTCACCTATGCTCTTATCCATCCCATTCATATTGTAATTAATTACAAATTGATCAAACCTTTTTGATAGGGAGTTAAGGATAAGATCGGTGGCTAACTCATTAGATATGTTTAGGTTAAGACGGTTAGCACGATCGATAAGGCTTTTCATCTTAAGTACATAAGATGAAACCGATTGGGTATCGTCCATACGACAAGCATGTAGCGCTCGAACCATTTCGAAGCGTTCGACACGCGCTTGTTGAAGGAACATCTCCTTCAATTGCGTTATCATGTCGTATGCACTATGATGTTCGAAATCCTTTTGGAGTTCGGGTATCATAGTCCCAAGCATTAAGCATGAGACTTGAAGGGAGTCGTGGCAATACTTATCGTAAGAGGCCATTGCCTCCACATCATTCTCATCCGGTTGATCGGGAATGGGGTCCTCAAGTACATACGCTTTATCCTCTTGTTTGAGGACAATCCGAAGATTGCGGAACCAATCCATAAAGTTTGTATGGTTGAGTTTGTCTTTCTCTAAGAGAGACCTTAATGATAGGTGGTTTAGGTTAAGTGGTGCGTTTGGAATGTTGTTGTTGTTATTGGCGGCCATCTACAAAATTAACAAAGTTCGTTTAAGTATCGATTTTAATTTAACATTCAATACCCTTTAAATCAAATTGAATTATTAAATTCTAGAATCCAACGGTAAACCAAAATTCAGTTAGGTGACCTTTATCCCGCAATTTGATTTAGCTAGGTAGTCAATAAATGACAATTGCAATCCATTTGCAACTTCTAGAGTATGGGATCATGCAATCCTTTTGCATGGCATATTTATCCCATCAACGCCTATTTGTTCCTCATGCTTCGGTGATCCTAAGTTCATGATTCCCAAATCAAGTCGTCCTACTTGTATAGACTTGTAAATTTAACATACATGTGGTTAGGTGACCTTTATCCCACAAGCATGCGAAATTTACCTTAATCATATTAGTTTGCTCATAATGGTTAGGTGACCTTTATCCCATCATGAGTTCCCTAATACTTTTAAGTGTCACACAATAGGATGGCGTTTAACTTGTTTACCTTGTTTGTGAAAGGGATTTTGAGTTTTCGTTAATTCTAGTTTGAGAAAACTTTTATACCATACACCAACATGCATTTAGTGCATGGTACTTATGAAAAACTATTTTCATGTCTTGTAATTAAACCAATTACATGATATAAACCATTTTATATATATGATCCTTATTATGATCTTAATAACCGTTTATTAATGTCCTATTAGCCATTTCAATTTAACCATTTAAATTGTCGTTTTGCATGTGATTAATAACGTCTAATTTAACCAATTAAATTTTAGTTTTGTTTGTTGTTAACTTGTGTGATTAACTTGTAGCATACAAACATACAATCCACAATCATACAAGAAATTAAAACAACCACGCATGCAAAACAAAGATGTTCACAATCTAGCCATTTAGGTAGGCATTTGTTTAGCCGAAAACAAATGCCACGGGTTAAGGGGTAAATACACAAAGTAGGAGATTTCAAATCTCCCACTTAACCTTGCATCCAAATGCTTCTTCATGTGTTCTTCAAGTCTTCATCATTCTTCATCATTTTACAAAATATATCCTAATACATTTTGTCTAAAAAATGAAATTACAACCTAATCTATTTTACATACCAAATATAAAATAAATTACATAACCAAATGAATTATTACATGCCAAATGAATAAATATTATTACAAACCAATTGAATAAATATCAATCAACCATGCATGCAACCAAACACAAGGTCAAGGCTTAGATTGTGAACATCATCAACATAAGTGATAGGCAATACAGAATCACAAGTGATTGGAAACACAGAATCACAAGTGATCTGCAACACAGAATCACAAGTGATTGGCAATACAGAATCACAAGTGATCGGCAACACAGAATCACAAGTGATCGGCAGTACAGAATCACAAGTGATTGGCAGTACAGAATCACAAGTGATTGGCAGTACAGAATGCAGAATCACAAGTGATTTTGGCCAAAATGACAACCACCCAAAACCGAAAATTTTACATTCTACTTCATGCATGTTCATAGAATGCAAAATTATAGTGGGTTTAATAACCATCTCGAAGCATATTTCAACAACTTCGGCTTTAGATACCATTGTTGGGATTTAACAAGTTTCACTTGAGAGAATAAGTGCTATACTTGGTAGAAGTGTTAAGCATGCTTATGAGGAGTTGTGAAGTATTAAAAGTAACAAAAACAAGCATGTGAGCCCTTCCTTGGAGTCCAAAAATCTGCCACATATTTGTTTAATAATAATACATGTAAGTTTATAAAAAATTTATAAACTTATTATAAACTTATGTATTATTTTGTTACTTATATATTTTATAAAACCTTTTATAAAATATAACACAATATAATCATTTAAACCCATAAATAATTATATATAAATTATCCAAATAATTTATCTCAAGTGATAATATTTTAGAAACCCGATTTTCTAAAATCCAAGTGTCGCGTATTTGCTTAATGATCCAATCGTTAAGATCAAATACGTATGAGGTGTCGGTAAGTTTGTTATTGGGTATGACCCGACTTGGATCATATCATATTAGCCGCATTAATTTAATATGTCTCTCGGGCATACGAAATACCTTCATTATGTAATCTTGAGATACCATAGACACGTATACAATGTTTCGACCTATCATGTCGACACATCTATATATATTTCGGAACAACCATAGACACTCTATATGTGAATGTTGGAGTTAGCTATACAGGGTTGAGGTTGATTCCAAAATATATATAGTTTGAGTTGTGATCAATACTGAGATACGTATACACTGGGTCGTGGATTGATTCAAGATAATATTTATCGATTTATTTTTGTACATCTAACTGTGGACAACTAGTTGTAGGTTACTAATGAGGACAGCTGACTTAATAAACTTAAAACATCAAAATATATTAAAAGTGTTGTAAATATATTTTGAACATACTTTGATATATATGTATATATTGTTATAGGTTCGTGAATCAACCAGTGGCCAAGTCTTACTTCCCGACGAAGTAAAAATCTGTGAAAGTGAGTTATAGTCCCATTTTTAAAATCTAATATTTTTGGGATGAGAATACATGCAGGTTTTATAAACGATTTACAAAATAGACACAAGTACGTGAAACTACATTCTATGGTTGAATTATCGAAATCGAATATGCCCCTTTTTATTAAGTCTGGTAATCTAAGAATTAGGGAACAGACACCCTAATTGACGCGAATCCTAAAGATAGATCTATTGGGCCTAACAAACCCCATCCAAAGTACCGGATGCTTTAGTACTTCGAAATTTATATCATATCCGAAGGGTGTCCCGGAATGATGGGGATATTCTTATATATGCATCTTGGTAATGTCGGTTACCAGGTGTTCACCATATGAATGACTTTTATCTCTATGTATGGGATGTGTATTGAAATATGAAATCTTGTGGTCTATTGTTACAATTTGATATATATAGGCTAAACCTATAACTCACCAACATTTTTGTTGACGTTTAAAGCATGTTTATTCTCAGGTGAATACTAAGAGCTTCCGCTGTTGCATAATAAAATAAGGACAAGATTTGGAGTCCATGTTTGTACGATATTGTGTAAAAATTGCATTCAAGAAACTGATTTCGATGTAACATATTTGTATTGTAAACCATTATGTAATGGTCGTGTGTAAACAGGATATTTTAGTTTATCATTATTTGATAATCTACGTAAAGCTTTTTAAACCTTTATTTATGAAATAAAGGTTATGGTTTGTTTTAAAAATGAATGCAGTCTTTGA
Source organism: Rutidosis leptorrhynchoides (assembly GCF_046630445.1). NCBI lineage: Eukaryota > Viridiplantae > Streptophyta > Magnoliopsida > Asterales > Asteraceae > Rutidosis > Rutidosis leptorrhynchoides. The sequence goes on along the minus strand of NC_092337.1, from coordinate 79,389,042 downwards.
AAAACGTCTCATATAGAGGTCAAAACCTCGCAACGAAATCAATTAATATGGAACGTTTTTAATCAATAAGAACCGGACATTTCAAGGTGACCTAATGAATTCCAGGTGAATTTCTAGGATTTTACATTCAATGGTAATGAACGCATTGAAAATAGGTTTTTAGAAAACAAATCGGTTTTAATTTGATCAAAATATTTTCTCGTTCAAGCTCGAGTTTAGATTTCATCGAATTCCATGAGTTTGTAATTCTCAATCTTTAAAGTCAATCTCAAGGATTGAGTAATATCACGCTTAAATGCTGATTTTTAATCTTTAAGAGGAGATTATCCTTTCTGGGGGTCTGATTCATTAGTCTTATCAAGCTAATTTGCACGGTGTCCTCCCTATTTTACGAGACAGATCCTCTCATGGTTAGGATAAGTCTGACCACTTGGCGACCCTGTTTGATGCTGAGGGCCGTGGATTTCCTGCTGATTTTAGAGATGACTTTTCTAGATTTTTCGTCAACCTACAGCTGGTCTGGACGACAACTTCATGACCTAAATCAAGAAGCGCGTTTCTTTTTCGGAAGACTTTACTTCCTTTTAATGATGGAATTGATTCATCGTGTAGATCCATCTTTTCTTTCAAATGTATTACAATAAACCGGGTAAAACAGTTAATTTAGTCCAAAACAAAAGCACCTGCAATAACTTTACAGAAACATGTGATAGATAGTTTTTAATTGAATAACTTGGTACATTCTCCCCACACTTGGCTTGTTTTTCATGCGTCTTTTTATATCTTAATAAATAAATTCAAGCGTTTTAGTTGTTTCTCAATTTATGTCCTTTCCGAGGTAACAATAATTTCGGCATTAACACCTAATTTTATCGTTCATAAATATGTATAAACATGATTTTGAATTCATTTAGTTAAAAAATTTTAAAATTTTCACAATATTTAGAAAATAAGCCAAGTATAAACCCGAGAGAATTTATAACCCTTCCCCACACTTGATATCATGCAATGCCCTCATTTGCATGAAATCAGACTCTAATTATAAATTCATGAGGGTGATTAGTGTAGAAAAGTGATTAAAAATACCCAGTTTGTAATTACAAAGCTCGTCGAATGATAGATGGCGCGCCTCATCGTTCATTCCTTCTTGTTTTATCACACATATTTTTCTTCAAAAACGGTTGCTTTTCTGAACTGTTTGCTAATCTTTAAAAATGCGTCTTTTACCCTAATTTATTATGCATGTTTATTAACGAGTTATGCACTAACCCGAACCCCGAATTTAATGTTAAGTGGGGTTAGACTTCCCCAAACTTAGCTGACGACATGTGAAGTTGGTAGAATAAGTTCCACGAATTAGAATAGTGAGCCAGTTATTTACATCTCGGATGGTATAAAATATATCAATGGGTTTAAAGTTTTGACCCACCCGATCGTCACTACTTAATTCTTTCTTAAGTGTAGCTTTTAGTAAATGGATATGTCACTTTTCTGGTTCTTGGTCAAATGGATCGATATACACCGACATACATATTTTTATTTGGTGGACAAATTCTAACATTTGCTTCCATTCATTTTTGAGATCAAAGTGTTCACCTCTATTACCCAATTGGGTAAAATTTAAGATGTCATTATCTATTACAGCTCTTAGTTCATCTTCGATGGATAACTCGTCTATTGAGAATATTGGGTTGGAAGGTTGTGGCTGGATTGAAGAAAATTCTTCTTCATTAACGGTCCTTATCGGTTCCTCCACTTTGGTCTCGGGGGTAAAATTTTCAACGTTATCATTTTCCCAAGAGTACCAATTTGTCACCCTTAATTCTTCTTCATCCATTGATGAATCGTTGATTTCGTTGGTAGAGGCTAATGTGTCGATATGTTGTGAAATTGGTAAAGCTGAATAAAAAGTATCATCGGGATAATTGGTGATTTCGGAGCTCTCGAATTCATCAAAATTCGATGCTATGAGATTTTCTTGTACATGACTCCTCAGATCAACATGTGTGTAATCTGATAGAGTTTCAGCTTGCCGATTTACAAACTCTCTCATTTGTTCATTTTGAGCATCAAGTTCTTCGAGTTTGATTTTCATATTGTCTAAAAGATTTTCAGACACATAATTTTTCTCGTCTTCTGGTTGTTGAGTTTGGATATATTCTTGGGAATAATCCCAATTTGAATTGTATTCTTCATAATCATTCCATTCAGGTTCCATGGGTGCATAATTTTCCATAGGAACGTAATAAAAACATTCCCAAGTTGAGTGATAATCTCCACAGATTTCACAACCAGTTATTGTTTCGTCATTCGTGATCCAAGATTGACCGAACGAATTGTCATCAACATCCGTTTGAGAGTATTGATTAAATTGATTTCGTATGTCATAAAGAGATTCCAAAATATTCTCGAGATTTTCCATAATGCGCTTATTACCAAATTTTAGCTACAATGTGGTGCATTTACTTAATTATCCTATTAGTTATAAAAATAAAAATTATATAAGTTATCAAATTAATAGACTTTTCTGCTTTTGCCCACGTTTCGAATAGCCAATAGATGCAGCAGGGAGCCAGAACCCTTTAAATCGGAAGCTCACAACTCAGCCACTAACAAATCCAACTATTACTACGAAGCAAAAAATTTGGATGTCTATTAATTTAACCGCTTAAAATAATTTTTCGTAATTGAAAGAAATATTAGATAAGAAATAGAAAATTCGATGTCCTAAAAACTAGAATGGCGAGAAATAAGAAAGAAAAAGAGCGCGTCGAAAAACGTCGAAAAAGAAAAGGGTTGAAAAATAAAAGGCGTCAAAAAATAAAAATAAGAAAGTAGCGCGTCGAAACTTAAAAAGGAACTAAAAACTAAAAATTAAAAGTTGCGTCTAAAAATATTAAAGCTTAAAAGATAAACTATATCCCAAATGGCAATATCTTAAAAAGGTACTAAAACTTAAAAAGGGCGTCGCAAAATTCTAAAGCACCTAAATCTTAGTCTAAAGAAAAAGCACTTAAGGGATTTTACGGCAAAGCCTAAAAATCTAGAAATAAAAATAAGCTACGGCAAAAACTAAATTTAAAACTAAATATGAGCAAAAAAATACAAATATTACACTAAAACAAATAAAAAGATACAAAATATAAAAATAAACTTAAAGTTGTAAAAAGTACAATTTTTATAAAAATATTATTTTTATATTATTTTATAAAACTATTAATTTTATAATTTATTAAAACTAATTAAACTAAAAATACAAATTAATTAAATAAAACTAAAACTAATAATTAAATAAACTAACCTAATTAGGGTTATAATAATAATAATTATAAATTAATTAAAACCCTAAACTGTCGGCTGAGGTTACCAGGCCTGTCAACTCAAGCCATGCGATCGCATGGTTTGGAAGTTAAAATCTCATGCGATCGCATGAGGTAGGGTTTCGGGCCAGGAGCTGGACTGCTACAGTGTTCGGGCCCGAGAGTTTTTATTTAAATTTTTTTTTTCTAATTTTCTGTTTTTATATAAATACAAAATATTTAAATAAAACTTATATTTTTATAAACTAAAATAAAAATAAAGAAACTTTATAAAACTTTTAACAAACTCTTAAAAATATATAAATTTTTCTTTTTCTTTTTATATTTTTGGTTTTTTTTTTCTAAAAAAAATATACAAATATATTTATAAAATATAGTGTTTCGCCGAATCCCCGGCAGCGGCGCCAAAAACTTGATGTGTGCAGCGGGGTGTACGAAATAGTATTAATTTAAATACGAAATACGACGAAATATTACACAAGTTTTAATTATTTATTTACAAAATGGATATACCTAAACCTTGCTACAACACTATAGGCAGTGTACCTAATCGTAGAGTAGTATAGTTTTTAGTAAGTCCGGTTCGTTTCACAAGGAGACGACTTATTTTACACTATATTTTAAACAACTATATTTGTACAAAATATATATTTTTATATATAATAATAATAAAAAAGGGGGTTTACCGTTTAATGACCGGTTTGTCGATTTTAAAACTTTAGTCACAGTTAAAACCTAATGTAAAATATTAAAAATAAATACAACTTAATTTAAAGGGCAAAGTAAATAACGATAATGAAATTGCGATAAATAAAATTGCGATAATTAAAAAGTACGATAATTAAAAGTGCAATTAAATATGAAAATAAAGGAATTATGCTTATTTAAACTTCCGTAATCATGATGTTTGACGTGTTGATTTTTAGTTTATTCCCATGGGTTAATTGTTCTTTGTCCTGGATTATTTAATATGCCCGTCTGGTTTTTGTCCATAACAATCCATCAGTCATAAATATAAAGTGCGAGTGTCCTCGTCAAATTATCCTTATATCCGAAGTCAAATATTCCAACTAATTAGGGACTTAAACTGTAACAAGGTTTTAATACTTTGTTTAATAATTACACCAGGATATCGACTGCGTGTAATCCAAGGTTTAATACTTTGTTAACAATTACGCCAAGTGTCCTTGTACATAATTTCACCCCTGTTTTAATAATTCCATAGACTATTAATCCATTCCCGTGTCCGGTTAAATGAACGCTTATTCGTACATTTAAATATCCCGTCCATCGTGTCCGATCGAGTGTATGTGGTTATTTATAGGTACGTCCAATTGTAAATCTTCATATTAAATTAACAAACTATCATTTAGTTAAACAAATATAAAGCCCATTAATAGCCCATAGTCTAATTTCCACAAGTGTCGTTCTTTTGTCCAAACCCCAATTATGGTACAAAGCCCAATTACCCAATTTTAATATTTTTAGCCCAACATCATGATTACTTCGTCTTAAATAAGCATAATAATAACTTAAGTACGAGACATTAATTTAAAAAGAAGAACATAGCTTACATTGATTATTTATCGCGTATTGTTACACGGACAGAGCTCCGACTTTAAAACCCGTAAAATAACCTTTGCATAACCCAAAACTAATCTAATATAAAACTAACCTATATTATTTATATATATATATATATATATATATATATATATATATATATATATATATATACACACACACACTAAACAGAGGGAGTAATATATATTTTTGTGTGTATAAATTCGTTGCCCAAACTTGCAATTTATAGGAATGTGGCCAGAAAAAGTAGGCCATGCGATCGCATGAGATTTGTGCTTCCAGGCCATGCGATCGCATGTCCAGCTGGATCCAGTCACATTTGCTTGTTTTCTTCTTTGTCGACATAATATATAAATATATATAATATATATATAATTTATATAATTATATATATATATTATATTATATTCTTGTGCAAAGTAGACTTGTAATTTTTGGTCCGTTGCGTCGGGCGTTGATAGTTGACTCTGGTCCCGGTTCCGGATTTTCGAACGTCCTTTCGTATAATTTAATATCTTGTACTTTGCGTTCCGCAACTTGTACTCTTGTCATTTTTAGACGTTTCTCATCAATAATTTGAACCACTTGGATTGTATCTTGTACATTTGAGCTTTTTGGACGTTTGCGTCTTCAAATCTTCGTTTTCGCCTTTTGTCTTCGCACTTATTTATTTAAACGATTACAACTTAAAAATAGAATAATTACAACTAAAAACTTTACATATTGGAAGGATATTGATACTAAATATATGTTCATTTGGTGCACTATCAGCATACTTGAAAACTTTCGTTGAAATGAAAGTTTGTCTTTTAAAATGAATGAAATGTTTACAAAACTTATCATATAGAGGTCAAATACCTCGCAATGAAACCAAGTGTTATGAAACGTTTATAATTGATATGAACAGATCCTTTCACATCACCTCCACCGCAACTACTACTTAATTCCTTTCCAAAAGCACTATATATATATATATATATATATATATATATATATATATATATATATATATATATATATATATATATATAATATATATATATATATATATATATATATATATATATATATATATATATATCAACAATAAGATACAAATGTTATCCTAATTTATATTTCTTCACCATTACTTTAAGCAATCAAAATTCTACTAATTAAGCAAAAAAGAAGAATGAAACTAACCTGTTTCCTGTTTTCCATTGATGACACTTTTTTCAGCAAGAACCGTATCAAAAACGGAAGGATCTGCATATGTAAATGAATAAATTATATAAACAAATTATATAAATATAATTTACAATTGAAAAACAAATTATGCTTGTTTCTGTTACCAGATCGATGATTGTTTCAAGAAGAACATATACTAAAATTAAATCAGATCGAGAAAAGCAAAGAGTGGCGATTATACATACATCTTCATCGAACGTATATTAGACCTTCACATCATATGCATAAAACCCAATTATTTACTTTTGAGTTTGGGGTAAAGGGATAGTAAACCCAAAATGATGAGAGATGAAGGACGAATTTTTATATCGGAATCTGTATATTATTTTAAATATACAACCGTTAATTACTCCGTATAATTAAAATTAAAATGTAAGAATAAATTGTGGCATAAAATCGAACAATAAATTGGAATAAAATCATACCTTCATGAAAAATCAAGTCAAAAAAAATGAGATCAAAAAGAAGATTAGGAAAAGAGAGATTGTGCATTTTATTATGTCTGTAGATCTAAATTTGATTTCATATACTTACGGAGAGAGTTCAAATTTTCAATTTTAAAAAAGCTTTGATAAATGTGTTAAGGTTAAAAGATGCTTTTTGCACATGGTGTCCTGCAAAAAGTAAGTCTTGAGAATGGCAATAAAAATTGAAATTTGAATCTGATTTTAAAAACTTGGGCCACATGGGATGGTGAGGTGGTGTATGTATATCTATGTATAGGTATGGTGTGAGGTAAAAAAAAATAGGAACAAATGTTGTATATGTATATGTTTTTTGTGAGACAAATATCTCTCCTAAGTGGTTCTAAAATCATGAGTTGGATGACACATATGACATATGCCTATAGATTTATATGTAGTTAGATATATATATATATATATATATATATATATATATATATATATATATATATATATATATATATATATATATATATATATATATATATATATATATATATATATATATCAAAAGGTTATGTTTTCACAAAGGGGGATGATTCTCACACAAACTTTTTTGATCCTCACAAACCTATTTTAACATTTTACTCTTCTAATAATACTCAATTGGTGTGTGAGGATCAAAAAAGTGTGTGTGAGAATCATCTCCCTTTCACAAACGGATCTTTCCTTTTTAATTTTGTTTTTCGATTTTTTTAATAACTAACGGTTTCAAAAGATTATTTAGAAATTTTCTCTTTTATTATCGTCATTCAATATGCTTTCTCACCAAATGCTCGATGATGAAATCTGGATAACAAACTGATGGCAATCGAATACCATACGTTGTGATGGATGGTGATGGAAATTAGTGTTTAATGACTAACCGATGGGAATTTTTTCTAATAATAATCTTAAGAGTTGCCATTAATAAATTAAGACAGTTTGTACATTTTAATTACCACATCTCTCAAAAATAACAATTCACACATGTACTATTATTTAATACGCACATTTAGAAAATTCCGTTAACTAATTAGCGAACATCAGGACTTGGGAGGTGATATTTGGAATTTGGACGGTGTGTCGCAACTGAGTAGTGATATCGGTCGGTCCACTCACATTTGATTAATTATAAAATAAAAATATGTTGCATTTTCTTCTAAATGTGTTGCATGAGCTGTTACTTTCACATATAATAAAATAATAATTCAACTAGTAGTTTTATAAACATGCCTTAAATTAAATTGAATCAAATATAATCTTAGTCGATTATACAAATAGATTATTACTATGTTAAACAAGAACTTTTTGATCACTAATTATATGATATATGATAGGTATTTTAATTAATCCTATATACTAATCCTATATACTAATTGTCGCCCGAATTATTATCGTTAAGATATTTTTTATTATTTTTATTTTTTGTCGTTTGCATCAATTTCACATATGGTTAAGTATAATAATTGATGTCTAACAAGTCGAAGGTCATCACATGTTGTTGCGTGTGAAAAGCTTTTCGTTATATATAATTATATATGTTTTAAATTAAAACATTTTAAATATAATAAGCCTAACGTAAACAAAAATACAATATTCCATTACAGCAAATCAAATAATCTAATTTAATATAAAATAATTAAATAAATTAAACTCAACATAATTTTGATACTTTTGTTAATTAATAGTAAAATGTGAGATAAAAAAAATTAGTAAGGGAAAAGAGGAATTTTTTTTTTTTTAAAGTATTCTAAAAAAGTTTGAGAAAAAAATTAAATAAAGTTGTAAAGAAAGAGATTAAAAAGTCTTAGAGAAATATTGTAAGAAATGTTGAGAAAAAGTTAAAAAAATAAAAGAATGTGAGAGTTAAATTAAAAATCAATTTAGGGTTGACCTCTACTCACCAATAGGGCCCAATTAAGAAACAAAATCCTCAAGATCAAGCACAAAATGGGTTGAAATCACCATTATCTTCAATGTTGAGTTCTCTCTCTCTCTCTCTCTCTCTCTCTCTCTCTCTCTCTCTCTCTCTCTCTCTCTCTGTGTTGAGAGAGCTTACGGAGGTTGAAGGTGAAGCTATGAGATGCTTCTAGATTCAAAAATGGGGTTAAACCTCGTTTATATCGATTTTACACTTTGGGTCCCTCCATAAATAAAGATGTCAAAACTTTCCAACGTTCTGACATGTTGCGCGGCCGCAACATGCTTTCACAGCAAAGCTGGCAGGCAACCCAGAGGTGTTACAATTTTATAGGTCCGACAATGAATATTAAACATATCACACCCCCAGTTAGGGCCTGGGCGAAATGTGACTTAATATCAAACAACCAACATATTATAATAAACGAGAACAATACTAAATGATAAAATCAAACTTTATTGAGAGTACGCAACGAAAAATGATATGTCGTTACAAAGGAATAAAGTAAATGTTTAAATGCAATAGTAATAAATGCGATATCTCTTGATCCTATGTCCAAGTAGCATCACATAAGCAGTAGATAAATAACTTGATCAAACAGCACCTAAGACAAAACATACTAAAGTGTCAACCAAAAAGGTTGAGTGAAGTTCATAGGTTTAACAAATATGTTTGACCGTTGTTTTAGACCACAAGATTTAGTTTGTAAAGTTGATCTCCCGCAGGATCAAAAAGTTATGCCAAGGCGTGATATTTAGACTAAACGTTCAAGTTTGCCCCAATGACAAGTTGTGTCTGTCCTTGTCGGTTTAATTTCATTATCAAGTAATACAAAGACTTAGTCAAATGTATCGGGGACGTTACTCCCGATAGGCCTACCCCCAATAATTAAGCATGCAATCAACGAGCAATTAAAAATATCACTGTAGGGACTTAGTCGGACATAGCCGGGTATAGCATAGTTTTAGCAGTTGGTACTTGTGTCTAAAGTGTAAAATGTAAAAACAACATGTGTCTCACCCCAATAAAAATAAGTAAGTTTGCTAGCAATAAAGAGTGGAGCTATGAGTTCACCTTAGTAAGCAGAGAGAGATGGCGATTATTCCTTGGAATAGAAAGTTGGAACGAACAGAAAGTCAACCTATTGACATTTAAGAGTAGTAAGTGTTTTTGCTCATGTTTAAGTAAATGTTTAAGTATGATAGTGTTTTAAGTATAGTTCGTTTTCCTTTTCTAGTAAGTTTCTATTTTTAGAAAGTTTTCACTTTTAGTAGGTTCCTTATTTTAGTAAGTTTCTATAACTAGAAAGTTTCTACTTTTAAGAGTATTTTCCATTTTAGGATATTTGCCGTATTAGATAAGCTTCCAATCACCCCTTTCCCTTCGAATGGCCATTTCAGGTATAGGGGCTTGAGCTATAGGACCCTTTAAATCGAAAAATCCAAACCCTTCCGCCTAGAGTTTCGTAGAAACCATTCGTCACGAAAGTTCGAAGATCTATACATCTCTAATACATATCCCAAAATGTTTTTATGTGTTATAATATAAGTAGTAGGTTATAGGTGTTAGTAATAGTAATAGTGTATACATGTTAATTAATAGTATAAGTAGTATTAGAGTTTCATTAATTAGGGTTAGTTAATTAAAGTAGTTTTTAATAACTAGGGTTTAGTAATTAATGTCCTAGGATTTAATAAATTAGGGTTTAGTAAATTAGGGTTTAGGTAATTAGGGTTTTATTTAATGTAGTAATGATTAGGTAATTATTAGAGTTTTAATAATTAAAGTGGTATTAAATAATTAGGGTTGGGTTTAATGAAATAGGGTTTTAAGTAATTAGGGTTTTATATATATATGTATATGTAATTCGTATATATGTATATATATAAAAAAAATATTTTTTTACATGTATATATATGTATATGTCGATATATATACATATGTATATATATTTATTTTGTTTCCTAAATTAACCATAAACAAATCTTTCATGTAATAACCTAGGGTTTAAAGATCAAAGTTTCCTTTTTTTTTTCTTCTTGATCGACATACATACATACAACTATATATTATTATTTTTTTCATGTATATATAGATCTAGGTGTGTTTATGTATATATTTATGAATAAACAAGTTTATAACATGAATTAAAGATCAAAGATTATGTAAACAAGTTAGGGTTTATGGTATACCTTTGAAGATTCAAGATGATTAACAAAGAAGTGATGAACACGATGAAGATTGAAGATCAAAACCTTGAAAAACTTGAAGAACTCCTTGAAGATTCTTGAAGAACACGAAGAACGCGAAGAACACTTGAAAAACCCTTGAAGATTGGTGGTGGATTTCGATGGTGATGATGATGATTTCGGTTGTGTTGGCCGAAATCAAGAGAGAGGGGAGAGAGATTTGGGAGAGAGAATTGTTGTTGTGATTTGGTACATTGAAAAGGTTTAGGTTAGGCCTCTATTTATAGGAGTGTTAGGATTATTCTAGAGTTAGGTTTTAATAAGGAATTACTTAGGGAACAAGTTAGCTTGAAGAGAGGGTTAAGGGTTGTTGATTGGGCCGAAAATTAGAGGGGTAGAAGGGTAATTTTACCCTTTAAAATTCGGCTAGGGTTTATTAGGGTTAGGGTTTAACTTTTTCACTTTAGACCTTGCACTTTAATTTAGCTTAAATGGTTCCTTAATTATCCAAGTTTGATTATTTTTAATACACAAGTTTTAATGTTATTTATTTATTCACAAAAGTTAATAAGCTTATTATTTTTATCTTGTATTAGCTTGTCGTTTACAAAGTTAATTATTATTATTCTTAACAATCGTTAAATAAAGTCTTAATTGTTAAGTTTAATTATTTAGTTGGGCATTTAATAAGGAAAAGTATTGAATGGAAAAATGAGAAATATAGAATGGAAAAATGAGGGTCGTTATAGTACCTCCCCGTTATTGAAAACTTAGTCCCGAAGTTTTTAGGTAGATTCCTCGTTTGCATCAGCAGTTGAGAAGAGATGGGGATATTTTCGTTTCATGTGGTCTTTGCGTTCCCAGGTATATTCGGGGCCTCTACGCGAATTCCAACGGACTTTAACGATAGGTATATTGCTTTTACGCGTTTGTTTGACCTCTCCTTCCATGATTTCTATAGGTTCTTCAACGAAGTGCATTTGTTCATCAATGCGGACATCATCCAAAGGAATAACCAGTGTGTCATCAGCAAGACACCATTTAAGATTTGAGACATGAAACACATCATGTACTTAACTGAGTTCGGTTGGTAGTTCTAATCGGTAGGCCACGGGACCGACTCTTTGAGTGACTGTGAAAGGTCCTACATATCGTGGACTGAGTTTACTTCGTTTACCGAAGCGGACAACACCTTTCCAAGGGGATACTTTCAACATGACTTTATCTCCAACTTGGAATTCTATATCCTTTCGTTTCTTGTCAGCATAGCTCTTTTGTCGGCTACGAGCAGTTTCTAATCGTTGCCTAATCTGAACGATCTTTTTGGTAGTTTCGTGGATGATTTCAGGACCAGTTAAATGTCTGTCCTCGAGTTCGTCCCAACACAAAGGAGATCTACACTTCCGTCCATATAAAGCTTCAAAAGGTGCAGCTTTAATACTGGAGTGATAACTGTTGTTGTAAGAAAATTCAACCAAAGGTAGATGTCTATCCCATCCTTTGTCGAAATCGATTGCACAAGCACGTAGCATATCTTCCATGGTTTGAATAGTTTGTTCACTTTGACCATCAGTTTGCGGATGATATGTTGTACTCATGTCGAGTTGACTTCCAAGAGCAGATTGCAAAGTTTTCCAGAATTTGGATACGAATCGACTGTCGCGATCAGAAATAATCGAGATAGGAACACCATGACGTGAGACAATTTCTTTAATATAAAGTTGCGATAATCTCTCCATCTTGTCAGTTTCCTTGATCGGTATGAAATGCGCAGATTTAGTAAGGCGATCAACTATGACCCAAATAGTATCGTTACCGTTTGCAGTCTTAGGTAACCTAGTAACGAAGTCCATAGTGATACATTCCCACTTCCACTGCGGAAAATCGGGTTGTGTCAACAGACCAGAAGGCTTTTGATGTTCGGCCTTGACCTTCAAATAAGTGAGACACTTACTAACATAAGTAGCAATGTCGGCTTTCATGTTAGGCCACCAGTAGAATTACTTCACATCGTGATACATCTTACTGGAACCGGGGTGAATAGAATATCTAGTCTTATGTGCTTCATCCAAGAATAGTTCACGGAGATTCCGAAGTGAGGGACCCAAATTCTGTTGCCAAAATACCGTGTACCATTAGCTTTCACTTGAAGTTGGTTCTCAAAACCGATAGTTCCTTCACCTTCGATAAGTGTCGGTTTAATAGCTTCTAGTTGAGTTTCACAGATTTATGATATAAGATTCGATTTGATTTTCAGGTTTAAAGCAAGAACACGTTTAACATCGTCCTTTCGACTAAGGGCATCGGCAACTACATTCGCCTTGCCAGGATGATATTCAGCTCACAGTGATAATCGTTCAATAACTCGAGCCATCGGCTTTGCCTCATTTTCAGCTGTTTTTGATCAAAGATGTGTCGAAGACTTTTATGATCAGTGTACACCGTAAAATGGGTACCATACAAATAATGTCTCCATATCTTTAATGCAAATACCACGGCACCTAACTCAAGGTCATGTGTGGTATAGTTCTCTTCATGTTTCTTCAACTGCCTAGATGCGTAGGCAATAACTTGTTCTCGTTGCATTAGAACACAACCAAAGCCTTGCTTCGAAGCATCGCAGTAAACAACAAAGTCGTCAGTACCTTCGGGTAAAGATAGAATCGGGGTTGTGGTCAATTTCTCCTTCAGAATCTTGAAAGCAGATTCCTGTTCTTCGGACCACTCAAACTTCTTTCCTTTTTGAGTTAGCTTTGTAAGAGGTTTAGCAAGTAGGGAAAAATCTTTTATAAACCTTCGATAGTAACCGGCAAGTCCCAAAAATTGACGAATATGCTTCGCAGTCTTTGGTATCTCCCAGTTCTGAATAGCAGTAATCTTAGCTGGATCGACATGTATTCCGTCTCTATCGACAACATGTCCAAGGAATTGTACGGTTTTGAGCCAAAACTCACACTTAGAAAATTTAGCATAAAGTTGGTCCTTTCGTAAGAGTTCAAGAATCATGCGCAAATGTTACTCATGTTCTTCCTCACTCTTGGAGTAGATCAAAATGTCATCAATGAAAACAATGACGAATTTATCGAGATAGGGTTTGCAAACACGGTTCATAAGATCCATGAATATAGCAGGAGCATTAGTTAAACTAAAAGGCATAACACAAAACTTATAGTGTCCATAGCGAGTGCGAAAAGCAGTCTTAGGAATATCGGATTCCTTGACTTGGAGTTGGTGATAACTAGATCTCAAATCAATCTTTGAATAGACGCTTGACCCTTGGAGTTGGTCGAATAGATCATCAATACGCGGCAACGGCTAACGGTTCTTGATAGTAAGCTTGTTAAGTTCGCGATAATCAATGCACATCCTTAACGTACCATATTTCTTCTTAACAAACAGAATAGGAGCTCCCCATGGGGACGAGATTGGATGAATAAAACCTGTATCCAATAGATCTTGGAGCTGGTTGGATAATTCCTTCATCTCGGAGGGTGCTAAATGATACAGAGCTTTAGTAATAGGAGCAGCACCGGGAGTTAAATCAATTTGAAATTCAACTTATCGAGGAGGTGGAAGACCAGGAAGATCCTCGGGAAACACATCGGAAAAGTCTTTAACCACTGGTACATCTTCAATACGCTTCTCTTTCGATTCAATCATCTTAACGTGGGCTAGAATAGCTGGATAACCTTTCATAAGGTACTTGCGGGTTTTAATACATGAGATGATGTTGAGATTGGAACCACTCTTTTCACCTTGGATGATGAGAGTCTCTCCATTTCCCAACGGAATTTGGACAGTTTTATCATAACACAGGATGGCAGCATGTAATGGACGTAACCAATCCATTCCAACTACGACGTCAAAACTTCCGAGCTCGACCGGCAAAAGGTCTATCTTAAATTCTTTATCGGCTAAGATTAGGTTACAGTTTTTATAGATTTCATCGACTTGCATGACTTTTCCATTGGCTACTTCTACTAATCTTTTAGTTTCTAAGGGTTCAGGCTCTTTAGTAAATAGGGTACAAAAATCACTAGACACATAACTTCTGTCGGTACCAGTATCGAATAAAATAGTTGCATAACAATTATTAACAAGATACGTACCCGTGATGACCTCATCCTCATCTCGGGTTTCAGCAGCAGTAATAACAAACGCACGACCCTTCACAGCAGTAGCATTACCTCCAGTAGCAGGATTATCCTTCTTCTTAGGACAATATGGACTAATGTGTCCCTTTTCTCCACAAGTATAGCAAGTAGGAGGAGCTTTGGATGGAACAATAGCCTTATCCCTTGGAGGAGTCTTACACGTCTTAGCTACGTGTCCCACTTTCTTACACAACGCACAAACAGAAGTACACTGCCCCGGGTGATGCCTCTCACAACGAATACAGAAAGGATAGGAACCCTTATAATTCGAATTTGTACCATCCGTAGGCTTCTTACTAATATTCTGAGTCGAACCATGAGATGGCTCAAACTTCCTCTTACCATCATTACCCTTAGTTTAACCTACTTATTAGCTGACGCTCTACTTCTCTTGGCTAACATCAGATTTTGTGCCATGAGAATCACAGCATCAAGAGTAACCTTCTCGGCAGGAATAACGTTCCCTTGAACATCCTTGGGAAGACCTTTAATATATCGTTCAATCCTTCTAGCTTCGGTAGGAAACATCTCAGGACATAGAGTAGAAATCTCAAGATAACGGTTGGTGTAGCTTTCAATATCAGTTCCCTTCTCCTTGAGTTCCCAGAACTCAGCTTCAAGTTTCTGAACTTGACTCCTTGGGCAGAATTTGTTGACCATCATGCTTTTGAGTTCGTCCCATGGAATTGCAATAGCATTGTCAATTCCCACGGACTTGGCATGAGCAGAACACCAAGTTAAAGCATTGCCACCCAATGAGCTAGTGGCATACTTTACTCGATCGTTATCACCACAGGTGCAAATACGGAAAATGAATTCCATCTTCTCGAACCAGCGAACTAGTTCAACTGCTTCTTCATTTCCCTTAAATGCAGGAGGATTACATTTTGTGAAATCCTTGTATTGATGTGTGCAGGGTAGTATACGAAATAGTTATATTTTTACTACGAAATACTATTAAATACAATACAATTTTACACAAGTTATTTATTTATTTATAGAGTGGATATACCTAAACCTTGTTACAACAATTATAGGCAGTGTACCTAATCGTACAGTAGTGTAGTTTTTAGTAAGTCCGGTTCATTCTGCGGGAAGCTAGCCAAGTTTAACGCTATATTTTTATTTTAAACTATATTTGTATAAATATATATATATATATATATATATATATATATATATATATATATATATATATATATATATATATATATATATAAATATATATATATATATATATATATATATATATATATATATATATATATAAGTAGTATTATTATTATTATAAAAGGGGGTTTTTTCCGTTTAATGACCGGTTTGTCGATTTTAAAACTTTAGTCGCAATTAAAACCTAATGTAAAATATTAAATATACAAATGACTTAATTTAAAGCGTAAAGTAAATAACGATAATAAAAGTGAGATAATTTAAAGTGCGATAAAATTACGATAAATAAAATTGCGGTTATTAAAAAGTACGATAATTAAAAGTGCGATAAGATATAAAATAAAGGAATTATGCTTATTTAAACTTCCATAATCATGATGTTTGACATGTTGATTTTAATTTATTACCATGGGTTAATTGTCCTTTGTCCTGGATTATTCGATATGTCCATACGG
Organism: Rutidosis leptorrhynchoides; assembly: GCF_046630445.1. Taxonomy (NCBI): domain Eukaryota; kingdom Viridiplantae; phylum Streptophyta; class Magnoliopsida; order Asterales; family Asteraceae; genus Rutidosis; species Rutidosis leptorrhynchoides. Next base: position 79,372,576 of record NC_092337.1, on the reverse strand, counting down.
TTTTGTCCATAATAGTCCATCAGTCATAAATATAAAGTGCGAGAGTCTTCGTCAAATTATCCTTATATCCGAAGTCAAATATTCCAACTAATTTGGGATTCAAACTGTAACAAGGTCTTAATTGAAATGTCTCGTTCTTATTGATTAAAAATGTTCCATATTAATTGATTTTGTTGCGAGGTTTTGACCTCTATATGAGACGTTTTTCAAAGACTGCATTCATTTTAAAACAAACCATAACCTTTATTTCATCAATAAAGGTTTAAAAAGCTTTACGTAGATTATCAAATAATGATAATCTAAAATATCCTGTTTACACACGACTATTACATAATGGTTTACAATACAAATATGTTACAACGAAATAAGTTTCTTGAATGCAGTTTTTACACAATATCATACAAGCATGGACTCCAAATCTTGTCCTTATTTAAGTATGCGACTGCGGAAGCTCTTAATAATCACCTGAAAATAAACATGCTTAAAACATCAACAAAAAAATGTTGGTGAGTTATAGGTTTAACCTATATATATCAAATCGTAACAATAGACCACAAAATTTCATATTTCAATATACATCCCATACATAGAGATAAAAATCATTCATATGGTGAACACCTGGCAACCGACATTAACAAGATGCATATATAAGAATATCCCCATCATTCCGGGACACCCTTCGGATATGATATAAATTTCGAAGTTCTAAAGCATCCGGTACTTTGGATGGGGTTTGTTAGGCCCAATAGATCTATCTTTAGGATTCGCGTCAATTAGGGTGTCTGTTCCCTAATTCTTAGATTACCAGACTTAATAAAAAGGGGCATATTCGATTTCGATAATTCAACCATAGAATTTAGTTTCACATACTTGTGTCTATTTTGTAAATCATTTATAAAACCTGCATGTATTCTCATCCCAAAAATATTAGATTTTAAAAGCGGGACTATAACTGACTTTCACAGATTTTTACTTCGTCGGGAAGTAAGACTTGGCCACTGGTTGATTCACGAACCTATAACAATATATACATATATATCAAAGTATGTTCAAAATATATTTACAATACTTTTAATACATTTTGATGTTTTAAGTTTATTAAGTCAGTTGTCCTCGTTAGTAACCTACAACTAGTTGTCCACAGTTAGATGTACAGAAATAAATTGATAAATATTATCTTGAATTAATCCACGACTCAGTGTATACGTATCTCAGTATTGATCGCAACTCAAACTATATATATATTTTGGAATCAACCTCAACCCTGTATAGCTAACTCCAACATTCACATATAGAGTGTCTATAGTTGTTCTGCAATATATATATATATAGATGGGTCGACATGATAGGTCGAAACATTGTATACGTGTCTATGGTATCTCAAGATTACATAATATACAATATAAGTTGATTAGGTTATGGTTGGAATAGATTTATTACTAACTTTCACGTAGGTAAAATGAGTATTTTTATCAATCTTGTTTTACTCGCCATTTCTTCGTTTCTAATCCATTTTGAGTGATTCCAGTGGCCACGATTTCGTATTGAACTTAACTTTATGAATCTAAATAGAAAAAGTATAAGTTTATAGTTGGAAATACAAGTTACAAGTCGTTTTTGAAAGAGGTAGTCATTTCCGTCGAAAGAACGACATCTTGATGACCATTTTGAAAAACATACTTTCACTTTGAGTTTAACCATGATTTTTGGATATAGTTTCATGTTCATAAGAAAAATCATTTTTCCAGAAGTATAGATTTTAAATCAAAGTTCTTCTTAGCTTTTAATTATCCCAACCAAAACAGCCCCCGGTTTTACTACGACGGCGTATATCCAGTTTTATAGTGTTTATCGTGTTTTCGGGTTTTAAATCATTAAGTTAGTATATCATATAGATATAGAACATGTGTTTAGTTGATTTTAAAAGTCAAGTTAGAAGGATTAACTTTTGTTTGCGAACAAGTTTAGAATTAACTAAACTATATTATAGTGATTACAAGTTTAAACCTTCGAATAAGATAGCTTTATATGTATGAATCGAATGATGTTATGAACATCATTACTACCTCAAGTTTTCTGGATAAAGCTACTGGAAATGAGAAAAATGGATCTAGCTTCAAAGGATCCTTGGATGGCTTGAAAGTTCTTGAAGCAGAATCATGACACGAAAAACATGTTCAAGTAAGATTTCCACTCGAAATAAGATTGTTATAGTTATAGAAATTGAATCAAAGTTTGAATATGATTATTACCTTGTATTAGAAAGATAACCTACTGTAAGTAACAAAGGTTTCTTGATCTTGGATGATTACTTGGAATGGATTTAGAAAACTTGGAAGTAAACTTGCAATCTTGGAAGTATTCTTGATTTTATGAAACTAGAACTTTTAGAATTTATGAAGAACACTTAGAACTTGAAGATAGAACTTGAGAGAGATCAATTAGATGAAGAAAATTGAAGAATGAAAGTGTTTGTAGGTGTTTTTGGTTGTTGGTGTATGGATTAGATATAAAGGATATGTAATTTTGTTTTCATGTAAATAAGTCATGAATGATTACTCATATTTTTGTAATTTTATGAGATATTTCATGCTAGTTTCCAAATGATGGTTCTCACATGTGTTAGGTAACTCACATGGGCTGCTAAGAGCTGATAATTGGAGTGTATATACCAATAGAACATACATCTAAAAGCTGTGTATTGTACAAGTACGAATACGGGTGCATACGAGTAGATTTGTTGATGAAACTGAACGAGGATGTAATTGTAAGCATTTTTGTTAAGTAGAATTATTTTGATAAGTGTCTTGAAGTCTTTCAAAAGTGTATGAATACATATTAAAACACTACATGTATATACATTTTAACTGAGTCGTTAAGTCATCGTTAGTCGTTACATGTAAATGTTGTTTTGAAACCTTTAGGTTAACGATCTTGTTAAATGTTGTTAACCCAATGCTTATAATATCAAATGAGATTTTAAATTATTATATTATCATTATAATATGATGTATGAATATCTCTTAATATGATATATATACATTAAATGTCGTTACAACGATAATCGTTACATATATGTCTCGTTTCAAAATCATTAAGTTAGTAGTCTTGCTTTTACATATGTAGTTCATTATTAATATACTTAATGATATGTTTACTTATCATAATATCATGTTAACTATATATATATCCATATATATGTCATCATATAGTTTTTACAAGTTTTAACGTTCGTGAATCACCGGTCAACTTGGGTGGTCAATTATCTATATGAAACCTATTTCAATTAATCAAGTCTTAACAAGTTTGATTGCTTAACATGTTGGAAAAACTTAATCATATAAATAATAATTTCATTTAATATATATAAACATGGAAAAGTTCGAGTCACTACAGTACCTACCCGTTAAATAAATTTCGTCACGAAATTTTAAGCAGTTGGAGGTGTTGACGTATCTTCTGGAAATAAATGCGGGTATTTCTTCTTCATCTGATCTTATCCTTCCCAGGTGAACTCGGGTCCTCTACGAGCATTCCATCGAACCTTAACAATTGGTATCTTTTTTTGTTTAAGTCTTTTAACCTCACGATCCATTATTTCGACGGGTTCTTCAATGAATTGAACTTTTTCATTGATTTGGATTTCGTCCAACGGAATAGTGAGATCTTCTTTAGCAAAACATTTCTTCAAATTTGAGACGTGGAAAGTGTTATGTACACCCGCGAGTTGTTGGGGTAGCTCCAGTTGGTAAGCTACTGGTCCGACACGATCTATAATCTTGAATGGTCCAATGTATCTTGGATTTAGTTTCCCCCGTTTACCAAATCGAACAACGCCTTTCCAAGGTGAAACCTTAAGCATGACCATTTCTCCAATTTTAAACTCTATATCTTTTCTTTTACTGTCCGCGTAGCTCTTTTGTCGACTCAAGGTGGTTTTCAATCTTTATTGAATTTGGATGATTTTCTCGGTAGTTTCTTGTATTATTTCCGGACCCGTAATCTGTCTATCCCCCACTTCATTCCAACAAATCGGAGACCTGCACTTTCTACCATAAAGTGCCTCAAACGGGGCCATCTCAATACTAGAATGATAACTGTTGTTGTAGGAAAATTCTGCTAACGGTAGGTGTCGATCCCAACTGTTTCCGAAATCAATAACACATGCTCGTAGCATGTCTTGAAGTGTTTGTATCATCCTTTCACTCTGCCCATCAGTTTGTGGATGATAGGCAGTACTCATGTCTAGACGAGTTCCTAATGCTTGCTGTAATGTCCACCAGAATCTTGAAATAAATCTGCCATCCCTATCAGAGATAATAGAGATTGGTATTCCATGTCTGGAGACGACTTCCTTCAAACACAGTCATGCTAACTTCTCCATCTTGTCATCTTCTCTTATTGGCAGGAAGTGTGCTGATTTGGTGAGACGATCAACTATTACCTAAATAGTATCAAAATCACTTGCAGTCCTTGGCAATTTAGTGATGAAATCCAAGGTAATGTTTTCCCATTTCCATTCCGGGATTTCGGGTTGTTGAAGTAGACCTGATGGTTTCTGATGCTCAGCTTTGACCTTAGAACACGTCAAACATTCTCCTACGTATTTAGCAACATCGGCTTTCATACCTGGCCACCAAAAATGTTTCTTGAGATCCTTGTACATCTTCCCCGTTCCAGGATGTATTGAGTATCTGGTTTTATGAGCTTCTCTAAGTACCATTTCTCTCATATCTCCAAATTTTGGTACCCAAATCCTTTCAGCCCTATACCGGGTTCCGTCTTCCCAAATATTAAGATGCTTCTCCGATCCTTTGGGTATTTCATCCTTTAAATTTCCCTCTTTTAAAACTCCTTGTTGCGCCTCCTTTATTTGAGTAGTAAGGTTAGTACGAATAATTATATTCATAGCTTTTACCCGTATAGGTTCTCTGTCCTTTCTACTCAGAGCGTCGGCTACCACATTCGACTTCCCCGGGTGATATCGAAGCTCAAAATCATAATCATTCAATAGTTCAATCCACCTACGTTGTCTCATGTTCAGTTGTTTCTGATTAAATATATGTTGGAGACTTTTGTGGTCGGTATATATAATACTTTGGACCCCATATAAGTAGTGCCTCCAAGTCTTTAATGCAAAAACAACCGCACCTAATTCCAAATCATGCGTCGTATAATTTTGTTCGTGAATCTTCAATTGTCTAGACGCATAAGCAATCACCTTCGTTCGTTGCATTAATACACAACCGAGACCTTGCTTTGATGCATCACAATAAATCACAAAATCATCATTCCCTTCAGGCAATGACAATATAGGTGCCGTAGTTAGCTTTTTCTTTAATAACTGGAATGCTTTCTCTTGTTCATCCTTCCATTCAAATTTCTTCCCTTTATGCGTTAATGCAGTCAAGGGTTTTTCTATTCTGGAAAAGTCTTGGATGAACCTTCTGTAGTAACCAGCTAGTCCTAAAAACTGGCGTATGTGTTTCGGAGTTTTTGGGGTTTCCCACTTTTCAACAGTTTCTATCTTTGCCGGATCCACCTTAATACCTTCTTTGTTCACTATGTGACCGAGGAATTGAACTTCTTGCAACCAAAATGCACACTTTGAAAACTTAGCGTACAATTCTTCCTTCCTCAATACTTCTAACACCTTTCTCAAATGTTCACCGTGTTCTTGGTCATTCTTTGAGTAAATAAGTATGTCATCAATGAAAACAATGACAAACTTGTCAAGGTATGGTCCACACACTCGGTTCATAAGGTCCATGAACACAGCTGGTGCATTAGTTAAACCAAAAGGCATGACCATAAACTCGTAATGACCATAACGTGTTTTGAAAGCAGTCTTTGAAATATCATCTTCTTTCACCCGCATTTGATGATACCCGGAACGTAAGTCAATCTTTGAATAAACAGACGAGCCTTGTAGTTGATCAAATAAGTCGTCGATTCTCGGTAATGGGTAGCGGTTCTTGATGGTAAGTTTGTTCAACTCTCGGTAGTCGATACACAACCTGAATGTACCATCTTTCTTCTTGACAAACAAAACAGAAGCTCCCCATGGTGATGTGCTTGGTCGAATGAAACCACGTTCTAATAGTTCTTGTAGTTGGCTTTGCAGTTCTTTCATCTCGCTGGGTGCGAGTCTGTAAGGAGCACGAGCTATTGGTGCAGCTCCTGGTACAAGATCTATTTGAAATTCAACGGATCGATGTGGGGGTAATCCTGGTAATTCTTTCGGAAATACATCGGGAAATTCTTTTGCGACAGGAACATCATTGATGCTCTTTTCTTCAGTTTGTACTTTCTCGACGTGTGCTAGAACAGCATAGCAACCTTTTCTTATTAGTTTTTGTGCCTTCAAATTACTAATAAGATGTAGCTTCGTGTTACCCTTTTCTCCGTACACCATTAAGGGTTTTCCTTTTTCTCGTATAATGCGAATTGCATTTTTGTAACAAACGATCTCTGCTTTCACTTCTTTCAACCAGTCCATACCGATTAACACATCAAAACTCCCTAACTCTACTGGTATCAAGTCAATCTTAAATGTTTCGCTAACCAGTTTAATTTCTCGATTCCGACATATATTATCTGCTGAAATTAATTTACCATTTGCTAATTCGAGTAAAAATTTACTATCCAAAGGCGTCAATGGACAACTTAATTTAGCACAAAAATCTCTACTCATATAGCTTCTATCCGCACCCGAATCAAATAAAACGTAAGCAGATTTATTGTCAATAAGAAACGTACCCGTAACAAGCTCCGGATCTTCCTGTGCCTCTACCGCATTAATATTGAAAACTCTTCCGCGGCCTTGTCCATTCGTGTTCTCCTGGTTCGGGCAATTTCTAATAATGTGGCCCGGTTTTCCACATTTATAACAAACTACATTGGCATAACTTGCTCCGACACTACATGCTCCACCATTACTCGTTCCGACACCATTTGTTCCTTTCGTTCTGTTAACCCCTGGTCCGTAGACCTCACACTTTGCCGCGTTATGACCATTTCTTTTACACTTGTTGCAAAATTTGGTGCAGAACCCCGAGTGATACTTTTCACACCTTTGGCATAGCTGCTTCTGATTGTTGTTGTTGTTGTGGTTGTTATTGTTATTGGGATGATTGTTGTAGTTACTGTTGTTGTTGTTGTTGTTGTTGGGCCATTTGTTGTAGTTGCGATTGATGTTGCGATTGTTGGGATAGTTGTTGCGATTTTTGTTGTAATTGCTGTTGTTGTTGTATTGGTGATTCTTATCACCGTTTTCCTCCCACTTTCTTTTGACTTGCTTCACATTGGCCTCTTCAGCCGTCTGTTCTTTAATTCTTTCCTCAATCTGGTTCACTAGTTTGTGAGCCATTCTACATGCCTGTTGTATGGAGGCGGGCTCGTGTGAACTTATATCTTCTTGGATTCTTTCCGGCAATCCTTTCACAAACGCGTCAATCTTCTCTTCCTCATCTTCGAACGCTCCCGGACACAATAGGCACAATTCTGTGAATCGTCTTTCGTACGTGGTAATATCAAATCCTTGGGTTCGTAAACCTCTAAGTTCTGTCTTGAGCTTATTGACCTCGGTTCTGGGACGGTACTTCTCGTTCATCAAGTGCTTGAATGCTGACCACGGTAGTGCGTAAGCATCATCTTGTCCCACTTGCTCTAGATAGGTATTCCACCATGTTAACGCAGTACCTGTGAAGGTATGCGTAGCGTACTTCACCTTGTCCTCTTCAGTACACTTACTTATGGCAAACACCGATTCGACCTTCTCGGTCCACCGTTTCAATCTGATCGGTCCTTCGGTTCCATCAAATTCCAAAGGTTTGCAGGCAGTGAATTCTTTGTAGGTGCATCCTACACGATTTCCTGTACTACTAGATCCAAGGTTATTGTTGGTATGTAGCGCGGGCTGTACTGCGGCTATGTTTGAAGCAAGAAAGGCACGAAATTCCTCTTCACTCATATTCAAGGTGTGTCAAGTAGTCGGTGCCATTTCCTTCAAAATAGTCAAATGAAACGAGTTAATCATATAGAATATCAAGAGTAGTCAATAGTATTTCGTAGCGTAATATGAACTTATTTATAAAAGCTCTTTCTTCATATTAGCGTTTTATACTCTTTAATTCGGGTAGTACCTACCCGTTAAGTTCATACTTAGTAGCTAACATACCATTTCAACTACTACAATTCTATATGAAAAACTAATCACAAAAACAAAAAAAAAACAAAAAATATATCATATTCAAGCCTTTATACAATAACTTGCAAACTTACAATACCGCTATTTTACATATAGCATGAAATATAGCACATAAAACTTTGATACAAAGTAGTTGCGAAGATAATTCTAGTTAATAAATAAGGCGTTCAGCAAAGGCAATAAAGACACGTAATTCATACGTCCAGAAACAAGTCATGCATTCTGGTTTTACTAATACCACTTCCCATCCTTGGTTTTGTGGAACATAACCGTTGTGACCGATAGTAAGACAATGTGTTGTAACGTCGTCAAACGGGCGAAGGTTACGTAATGACCAACAGTCTCGTAATAACCTAAAAACCTCATTTCTTACCCCAATTACCGACTCCATCACTTGTGAGAACGTTTTGTTTAATAGTTGTAGCCCGATGTTCTTTTTATCACTTTGGTGAGAAGCGAACATTACTAACCCGTAAGCATAACATGCTTCTTTATGTTGCATGTTAGCCGCTTTTTCTAAATCATGAAGTCCTATATTCGGATACATTGAGTCAAAATAATTTCTTAACCCGTTGCGTAAAATAGCATTTGGGTTCCCCGCAATATATGCGTCAAAGTAAACACATCGTAACTTATGGGTTTTCCAATGTGATATCCCCCATCTTTCAAACGAAAGCCTTTTATAAACCAAGACATTCTTGGAACGTTCTTCGAATGTCTTACAAACTGATTTTCCCATAAATAGTTGTGCCGAGGAATTCTGACCGACTCTAGACAAGATTTCATCAATCATGTCTCCGGGTAAGTCTTCTAAAATATTGGGTTGTCTATCCATTTTGTGTTTTTATACTGTAAAATAGACAAGAGTTAGATTCATAAAAGATACTTATTAATACAAGCAATTTTTACATATATCGTAAAGCATAAGAACACTATATTACATATATTACACCGCACAAATACAACTATCTTATTCCGACTCACTCGTTTCTTCTTTTTCGAACTTGGTTCTTTTTGCTAAGTTTTTAGGGATATATGATGTTCCCCTAATATGAGCCGTCGTTTTCCACATTGGTCTAGAAAAACTTGGTGGTTTAGAGGTTCCCGGGTTATTGTTACAACTTAAGAAATATGGGTGTTGACGATACATATAAAGTTCATCGGGGTTGGAATCAGATTTCTCTATTTTTATGCCCTTTCCCTTATTGTTCTCTTTTGCCTTTTTAAATTCAGTTGGGGTAATTTCTATAACATCATCGGAATCCTCGTCGGGATCCGATTAATCGGAGAATTGGTAATCCTCCCAATATTTTACTTCCTTGGCGGAAACACCGTTGATCATAATTAACCTTGGTCGGTTGGTTGCGGATTTTCTTTTACTTATCCGTTTTATTATTTCCCCCACCGGTTCTATTTCTTCTTCCGGTTCCTCCTCCTCCGGTTCCTCCTCCTCCGGTTCCGATTCTTCTTCCGGTTCCTCTTCGGGAACTTGTGAATCAGTCCACGAATCATTCCAAATTACATTTGACTCTTCATTATTATTAGGTGAGTCAATGGGACTTGTATTAGAGGTAGACATCTATCACATAATATCAAACACGTTAAGAGATTAATATATCACATAATATTCACATGTTAAAAATATATAGTTTCCAACAAAATTTGTTAAGCAATCATTTTTCAAGTAAACACGGTCGAAGTCCAGACTCATATTAAGAGATATTCATATTGAAATTTCATATTTCAATATACATCCCATACATAGAGATAAAAATCATTCATATGGTGAACACCTGGTAACTGACATTAACAAGATGCATATATAAGAATATCCCCATCATTCCGGGACACCCTTCGGATATGATATAAATTTTGAAGTACTAAAGCATCCGGTACTTTGGATGGGGTTTGTTAGGCCCAATAGATCTATCTTTAGGATTCGCGTCAATTAGGGTGCCTGTTCCCTAATTCTTAGATTACCAGACTTAATAAAAAGGGGCATATTCGATTTCGATAATTCAACCATAGAATGTAGTTTCACGTACTTGTGTCTATTTTGTAAATCATTTATAAAACTTGCATGTATTCTCATCCCAAAAATATTAGATTTTAAAAGTGGGACTATAACTCACTTTCACAGATTTTTACTTCGTCGGGAAGTAAGACTTGGCCACTGGTTGATTCACGAACCTATAACAATATATACATATATATCAAAGTATGTTCAAAATATATTTACAATACTTTTAATACATTTTGATGTTTTAAGTTTATTAAGTCAGCTGTCCTCGTTAGTAACCTACAACTAGTTGTCCACAGTTAGTTGTACAGAAATAAATTGATAAATATTATCTTGAATCAATCCACGACCCAGTGTATACGTATCTCAGTATTGATCACAACTCAAACTATATATATATTTTGGAATCAACCTCAACCCTGTATAGCTAACTCCAACATTCACATATAGAGTGTCTATGGTTGTTCCGCAATATATATATATATATATATATATATATATATATATATATATATATATATATATATATATATATATATATATATATATATATATATATATATATATATATATATATATATATATATATATATAGATGGGTCGACATGATAGGTCGAAACATTGTATACGTGTCTATGGTATCTCAAGATTACATAATATACAGTATAAGTTGATTAGGTTATGGTTGGAATAGATTTATTACTAACTTTCACGTAGGTAAAATGAGTAGTTTTTATCAATCTTGTTTTACTCGCCATTTCTTCGTTTCTAATCCGTTTTGAGTGATTCCAGTGGCCACGATTTCGTATTGAACTTAACTTTATGAATATAAATATAAAAAGTATAAGTTTATAGTCAGAAATACAAGTTACAAGTCGTTTTTGAAAGAGGTAGTCATTTCCGTCGAAAGAACGACATCTTGATGACCATTTTGAAAAACATACTTTCACTTTGAGTTTAACCATGATTTTTGGATATAGTTTCATGTTCATAAGAAAAATCATTTTTCCAGAAGTATAGATTTTAAATCAAAGTTCTTCTTAGCTTTTAATTATCCCAACCAAAACAGCCCCCGGTTTTACTACGACGGCGTATATCCAGTTTTATGGTGTTTATCGTGTTTTCGGGTTTTAAATCATTAAGTTAGCATATCATATAGATATAGAACATGTGTTTAGTTGATTTTAAAAGTCAAGTTAGAAGGATTAACTTTTGTTTGCGAACAAGTTTAGAATTAACTAAACTATATTCTAGTGATTACAAGTTTAAACCTTCGAATAAGATAGCTTTATATGTATGAATCAAATGATGTTATGAACATCATTACTACCTCAAGTTTTCTAGATAAAGCTACTGGAAATGAAAAAATGGATCTAGCTTCAAAGGATCCTTGGATGGCTTGAAAGTTCTTGAAGCAGAATCATGACACGAAAAACATGTTCAAGTAAGATTTCCACTCGAAATAAGATTGTTATAGTTATAGAAATTGAATCAAAGTTTGAATATGATTATTACCTTGTATTAGAAAGATAACCTACTGTAAGTAACAAAGGTTTCTTGATCTTGGATGATTACTTGGAATGGATTTAGAAAACTTGGAAGTAAACTTGCAATCTTGGAAGTATTCTTGATTTTATGAAACTAGAACTTTTGGAATTTATGAAGAACACTTAGAACTTGAAGATAGAACTTGAGAGAGATCAATTATATGATTAAAATTGAAGAATGAAAGTGTTTGTAGGTGTTTTTGGTCGTTGGTGTATGGATTAGATATAAAGGATATGTAATTTTGTTTTCATGTAAATAAGTCATGAATGATTACTCATATTTTTGTAATTTTATGAGATATTTCATGCTAGTTGCCAAATGATGGTTCCCACATGTGTTAGGTGACTCACATGGGCTGCTAAGAGCTGATCATTGGAGTGTATATACCAATAGTACATACATCTAAAAGCTGTGTATTGTACAAGTACGAATACGGGTGCATACGAGTAGATTTGTTGATGAAACTGAACGAGGATGTAATTGTAAGAATTTTTGTTAAGTAGAAGTATTTTGATAAGTGTCTTGAAGTCTTTCAAAAGTGTATGAATACATATTAAAACACTACATGTATATACATTTTAACTGAGTCGTTAAGTCATCGTTAGTCGTTACATGTAAATGTTGTTTTGAAACCTTTAGGTTAACGATCTTGTTAAATGTTGTTAACCCAATGCTTATAATATCAAATGAGATTTTAAATTATTATATTATCATGATAATATTAAGTATGAATATCTCTTAATATGATATATATACATTAAATGTCGTTACAACGATAATCGTTACATATATGTCTCGTTTCAAAATCATTAAGTTAGTAGTCTTGCTTTTACATATGTAGTTCATTGTTAATATACTTAATGATATGTTTACTTATCATAATATCATGTTAACTATATATATATATATATCCATATATATGTCATCATATAGTTTTTACAAGTTTTAACGTTCGTGAATCACCGGTCAACTTGGGTGGTCAATTGTCTATATGAAACCTATTTCAATTAATCAAGTCTTAACAAGTTTGATTGCTTAACATGTTGGAAACACTTAATCATGTAAATAACAATTTCATTTAATATATATAAACATGGAAAAGTTCGGGTCACTACATTAATACTTTGTTTAATGAATACACCAGGTTATCGACTGCGTGTAATCCAAGGTTTTACTACTTTGTTAACAATTACACCAATTACCCTTGAATGTAATCCACCCCTGTTTTAATGAGTCCATTAACTATTAATCCATTCCCGTGTTCGGTAAAATGAACAATAATTCTAATTTATAGATATCCCGCCCACCGTACCCGATTAAGCGTATGTGGTTATATATAGATACGTCAAATTTTAACCTTTATATTAAATTAATGAGGTATCATTTAGTTAATATAAAGCCCATTAATAGTCCATAGTCTAATTTCCACAAGTGTCATTTTTTTGTCCAAACCCCAATTATGGTACAAAGCCCAATAACCCCGTCTTTAATATTTAGCCCAACATCACGATTACTTCGATTTAAATAAGCATAATAATAACTTAGCTACGAGACATTAATTCAAAAAGGTTGAACATAACTTACAATGATTAATAATAACGTAGCGTTACATGGACAGAATTTCGACTTACACACTTACAACATTCGCTAACATAACCTTATTATTATTAATCTTAATTTTAAAATTAAAATTATATATATATATATATATATATATATATATATATATATATATATATATATATATATATATATATATATATATATATATATATATATATATATATATATATATATATATATATATATATTTGTGAGAGAGAGATTAGAAAAAGGAGTAAATAAATCGGCCAGAAACTGCGAAATTTATAGGACCTGACACGCTACAGTGTGTCATGCGACAGCATGGATTTAACACTGCCTGGCCATGCGATCGCATGGCCACCTTTTCCTGGTCACAAAGCTTCCAAAACGTGGGCTGCTATGACTAATTTAATATATAATATAATATATATAATTTTATATAATTATATATATATTATATTATATTCTTGTGCATCGTTGACTTGTAATTTTAGGTCCGTTGCGTAGCGCGTTGATAGTTGGTTCATGTCCCGATTCCGGATTTTCGAACGTCCTTTCGTACTATTTAATATCTTGTACTTTGTGTTTCGCGGCTCGTACTCTTGTAACTTTTAGACGTTTCTCATCAATAATTTGAACCACTTTGATTGTACTTTGTACTTTTTAGCTTTTTTGGTCATTTGCGTCTTCAAATCATCGAATCTGTCTTTTGTCTTCACCCATTAATATTTAAACGAATATCACTTGTAAATAGAACAATTGCAATTAAAAGCTTGTCTTTCTTGAGGGATAATGCTATGAAATATATGTTCGTTTTTACCATTATCAAATATTCCCACACTTGAGCGTTGCTTGTCCTCAAGCAATATAGAACTAGAATATAGCTTTACAAGAATCACTTCTTTATTCTTCACACTTTGTACATCAGTGATTTCTATACGGTGGTATGAACAATGATAGTAACGATGTGGTTTACAGTCCCACATGACTATAAAAATTTAGATCCTTTAGGAAATTGGATCTTTATGAAAACATTTGATCTTTTAAAAATTTCAATCTAGCTTTTACTCTAGATTAGTTTTCCAGAATAATCCTTCACCTGTGTTTTGCAATTTGTTTTTGTGGGTTTCAGATTTGAAAATTTTAGCTCAAAACTTATAGTTTTGTGTCACCCACTTGCTAACCTTGTATTTAGAAAGTAACACGTCCAGTATACTTGCTCCGTATATTACCTTTCGGTAAACTACCGTCCGGTTGTAAAGGAAAGCGTTGAACAAGCAACTGTTAAGGCAATGTCCCGTGACATGCTTTTGATTATGGTCTATATCGTGTCGGATGCAATTACTATCCTTTGTAGGAGCAATAGTAAAGATCACCCTATAGTTTTTCGGTCTGGCACAAGTTCCTGTCTTCGACCATGCTATGCAACCACCGTTCTTACGGTTGACACCCGATTTGGTTCAGGTGACCTAATGAATTCCAGGTGAATTCCTAGGATTTTACGTTCAATGGTAATGAACGCATTGAAAATGGGTTTTCAGAAAACAAATCGGTTTATAATTTGATCAAAATATTTTCTCGTTCAAGCTCGAGTTTAGATATCATCGAATTCCATGAGTTTATAATTCTCAAACTTTAAGGTCAATCTCAAGGATTGAGTAATATCAGGCTTAAAAGCTAATTTTTAATCTTTAAGGAGATTATCCTTTCTGGGGATCTGATTCATTAGTCTTATAAGCTAATTTGCACGGTGCCCCCCATTGTACGAGACAGATCCTCTCATGGTTAGGATAAGTCTGACCACTTGGCGACCCTATTTGATGTTGAGGTCCGTGGATTTCCAGCTGATTTTCGAGAAAATTTTTCAAGATTTTTGGTAAAATCTACAACTGGTCTGGATGACAACTTCCTGACCTAAATCAAGAAGCGCGTCTTTTTCTTTCGGAAGACTTTATTCCCTTTAAATTTCATTTATATTACAATAAACTTGGTAAAACTGATTAATATCGTCCAAAACAAAAGTATCTTCAACTATTTGTACAAAAATATGTGATATATGTTCTAAATAACTTGGTAAATTTTTCCCACACTTGGCTTTTATTTTCCTTTCTTTGCCTTTTTTTTTTCTCTATTCCATTTTAAATGAATTCAAGCGTTTTGAGTTGTTTCTTAATTTATGTCCTTTCCGAGGTAACAATAATTTCGGTGTTAACACCTAGTTTTATCGTTCATAAATATGTATAAACATAATTTTGAGTTCATTTAGTTGAAAATTTTGGAAAAATTTTACTAGAATTGGGTAGTCAGTATATAAGTCTAGGGTTGTTCTTTATTATCAGAGAGCACTAGATTCTAATACAACTACTGCGTTACTAGTATTTTTAATGGTAACCAAGTGTTTAAATTTAAAATTTTAAAAATCTGAAAGAATTTAACCCCTTCCCACACTTAAGATCTTGCAATGCCCTCACTTGTAAGAAATCAGTTCAATTTAAATTATTGAGGGTGATTAGCGTAGAAAAATGATTAAATTTTACCAAAGTTTCTAAACATATTGGCGTTTGTTTGTTGAATGATAAATGGTGCACATCATTTGTTGATTCCGTCTTGTTGTTACATCACATTTGTTTTTCGTTTTGTCGTCAAAATTAGTAGCTTTTGCTGAACTTAATGCCAGTTTTTGAAAGTTCGCTGTTTTACCCTGTTGTGTACAATTAACAATATACATACATACAAATAATAACATGCATGGTAATTTGAAATGGGACTTAACATCCCACTTTCAAATTATAAATACGAAATATTAGTAACAAAATAAAAAAAATGTTAAAAATTACATAAAAGTATAACAATATTATATGTTTTAAACATAAGTAAATAAAAATAATAAAAGATAAAAATCACCAACGGGAACTGTATCAATCTGGATAGGGGTTCCAGTTCATGTCGTCGGTCGGGTTCCATGGTTGGTTATAAGTGTGCTGATAGGCTTGGTTGAGGTCGTAGAGAGTAAATGGTTGTCGCATATCGGGCTGGTGTGGCGGATAGTAAGCAGGTCGGGTCGGTACGTAGTTATTTGGTACCTGAGATGATAGTTGGCTCATGATCTGATACTGATGATAGTGCCATCTATCATGCTGTCATTTTCTGGAATGCACGTACACATTCTCGGCGTGCCACTGCTCGTACTGACTATGTCTAGCCTCGTTTGTCATTTCTACCTCATCTATACGCTGGTAAACGTCAGTAACAGCCTCCCTAATAACATCCCTAATGTCATCCGCTTCCTCTATTTCCTCATCTGAACCTCTCTCTACCTGTGGATGAGAGCCCTGATATGGTACTGCCTGATTGCGTCTGCTCTTTAATACCTTTGCACCTTGATAGACCCGCAATCCTAAAGTCTCATCCTGTTCCCTACACACCATCAGTGGACCCCCTTGATCCCTATCTACACTCAAATACTCTCCAATGAGAGTAACAAAAATACCTCCTCCTATTATTCTCCCGTCCTGTATTCCTTCTACCATTTTGGACAGATAAAAACCAACACAGTAGGGGATATTAACAAAGCTTCTAGTGTTTCGAATGCACTTAAGGTAAAATAAATCGTGTAGAGTCATTTTCTCTTTGTTGTTACCTCTTTGTGTAATCGAGTTTGCTAAGAATCTATGTATTATATGAAGCTCGGCTTTGTTAATATCTAAATAGGAGTGTCTTCCTCCCAGCGAAAAAACATTATAATTTGACATAAGCCTCCAGACGGAGTGCGCATCAAAATTCCTATCTACCCTCTCACTATGATAAATCAAATTTGTACAATCAGGTAGTAGTAATTCGTCGGGAGTGTAAATCTGAAAAGCCCTGGCCATGTCCAGCATGGACATCCTGTACATCCTACGGCCAAGTAAAAATCTAAGAAAACTCTTATCATCTACCCTATCTACATCCTTATTAAAAGCGATAGTACTCATTAGCTCAACACACCACTCTTTATATACAGGCCTACAAGTAGTAAATAAACATTCCCAATCGGGAAAAGAAGAGCTGCCATACCTTTAGATTAGATGATGCCTAACTGGGTTAGCTAGGTGGACCCTTTCCAAAGGCTCCCAATCGATTACCCTCGATACTTCCATATTTTTCGTTACCAGTTTATATTTGTTACTTTGGTACATCGGGTAATCTCTCCAACTTCTATCAATCCTTAAATTGGGATGCAACTGTCCTTCATGAATTATTGGGTGTTCTACTATATGGTGAGTGGAAAATACTACGTAGGCAATAAAAAATTGTGGGTCCGGTTCATAGTATGGTACGTGTTGATCATTATGATACTGTTGTTCTTGTTGTTGTTCCTGTTTAGGTTCTGGTTCATATTGTGGCTCATATTGCATTTCTGGCTGTGGTTGGTTTTCAGGTTGTCTAGATGATGATGCACCGCCAGATTCGGTATATTTCTGCAAAACACATTAAACACAAAATTTGTGCATCCAAATATGCATTAGTGTTAGTGATGTTATGCGAGGTGTATATAAAATAGCTTAAATTTTAGCAGGAAATACTATTAAATACGATACAATTTTACACAAGATATTTATTTATTTATAGAATGGATATACTTAAACCTTGCTACAACACTTATAGGCAGTGTATCTAATCGTACAGTAGTGTAGTTTTTAGTAAGTCCTGTTCGTTCCATAGGGAAAATCTTTTAATCAAAGCTTAACGCTATATTAGTTTAATTTATAAAAATACGAATATATATATATATATATATATAAGTAATATTATTATTTTAAAGGGGGGTTTTTACCGTTTAATGACCGGTTTGTCGATTTTAAAACTTTAGTCGCAGTTAAAACCAAATGTAAAATATTAAATAAATAAAAGACTTAATTTAAAGCGTAAAGTAAATAACGATAATGAAATTGCGATAAATAAAAGTGCGATAAAATAAACTTGCGATAATTAAAAAGTACGATAATTAAAAGTGCAATTAAATACAATAACAATAAATAAAAATGCAATAATTAGAAGTGCAATTAAATATAAAATAAAGGAAATTAAATATGAAATAAAAGAATTATGCTTATTTAAACTTCCGTAATCATGATGTTTGACGTGTTGATTTTAGTTTTATGCCCATGGGTTAATTGTCCTTTGTCCTGGATTATTTAATATGTCCGTCTGTTTTTTGTCCATAACAGTCCATCAGTCATAAATATAAAGTGCGAGTGTCCTCGTCAAATTATCCTTATACCCGAAGTCAAATATTCCAACTAATTGGGGACTTAAACTGTAACAAGGTTTTATTAATTTGTTAACAATTATGCCAAGTGTCCTTGTACATAATTTCACCCCTGTTTTAATAATTCTAGTGGCTATTAATCCATTCCCGTGTCCGGTTAAATGAACGATTATTCGTACATATAAATATCCCGCCCATCGTGTCCGATTGAGTGTATATGGTTATTTATAGGGACGTCCAATTGTAAATCTTTATATTAACATTAACAAACTATCAGTTAGTTAAACAAATATAAAGCCCATTAATAGCCCATAGTCTAATTTCCACAAGTGTCGTTCTTTTGTCCAAACCCCAATTATGGTACAAAGCCCAATTACCCAATTTTAATATTTTTAGCCCAACATCATGATTACTTCGGATTAAATAAGCATAATAATAACTTAGCTACGAGACATTAAATTAAAAAGGTTGAACATAACTTACAGTGATTAAAAATAGCGTAGCGTTACACGGACAGAATTTCGACTTACACCCTTACAACATTCGCTAACACACCCTTATTATTAGGATTTAAAATTAAAATTAAAATTAAAATATAAATTATATATACATATACTACGTTGAGTGAAGAAGAAAAATATGTGTTTTTGTGGTGCACCAAAGCTCGATTTTTATAGGCATGTGGGCTGGAACTGGGGCTCATGCGATCGCATGGATTTATGCCTTCCAGGCCATGCGATCTTATGGCCAGCTGGGGAGGCTCACATTTGGTTGTTTTCTTCTGCCGACGGTTTTATAATATAATATAATATATATATTAATTTTAAGAATTAATTATATATTATATTATATTTATGTGCATAGTTGACTTGTAATTTTTAGTCCGTTGCGTCGAGCGTTGAGAGTTGACTCTGGTCCTGGTTCCGGATTTTCGAACGTCCTTGCGTACAATTTAATATCTTGTACTTTTCGTTTTGAATCTTGTACTCTTGTAATTTTGAGATGTTTCTTATCAATAATTGAAACCTCTTTGATTGTATTTTGTACTTTTGAGCTTTTTGGTCGTTTGCGTCTTCAATTCGTCGAATCTGTCTTTTGTCTTCACCTTTTATTATTTAAGCGAATATCACTTGTAAATAGGACAATTGCAACTAAAAGCTTGTCTTTCTTGAGGAATAATGCTATGAAATATATGTTCGTTTTTAGCATTATCAGTTAGCAAAATAATAACTTGAAACAATTACAATGACATGTTTAATCCATATTAAACTCATGTTCATTTTCATATTTTTATCAATTCTACACTTTTTCAAATATTGAACAAGTTTCAAATGGCATTTATATCAAATTAATCAAGTTCATGAATTTTAGACTTAAAAAGTACACTTTAATTCTCAAAAATCATGTTTAGGATCAAATTTTGGATCATTTAGCAACCTAAACATGTTACACTACTTAATTTAGCAATAATTCATGATAAAAATTGGCCATAACCTGTTTATATCAAAAAGCCCCAAATTGCTCAAGAACACAAACCCTAGATTTCTAAAAGTTTTGAAGTTTAAGGCTTCAAATCATGTTAAATAGCATCAATCTAGGTTATACATGCATAATATACTAACAATTTAACTCTAATTACACTAGAAATTAACAAAATCAAATTAGGTAAAATAGTTGCAATTATCACAAATACTAGGAAATTTAAGAGTTTAGGGGTGTAATTTTTACCTTTTTGCTTCCCCATCTAAGAAAATGCATGATTGTAGCGAATTTTTGTGAGAAATTTGGTTAATTTTGGTTGAAAATTGGTGATTTTTGGTGATAATGTGTGTGTGTGTTCGTGTATTTGTGTGTGTGGTTGTGTGAGACAGAATAGACGAGCTTCTCTTTTGTTTCTGGCCAGTTTTTAGGCTTCATGCGATCGCATGGTTTTAATGTGTAAACCTCATGCGATCGCATGGGGTCTGGTACTCCTTTTTTTTTTAATATATAAAACCTTTAACTTATGAAACAAATAATTAAATTATTTAAAATTTTGTTTCTTTTTGAATGAGGGCATTTCGGATCTTAGTCCTAGTTCGTCTCTCGACAAAATTTTAAAATTTGTCACTTTAAAGCGTTGTTTTAAAAACAAAGATTTTTGGGTTTTTTAATGTTTTTGGCATACTTTAGATCAATAAGATTAAAAATAATGATAACAAAATTTCTCGTCCCTCCCTTGGGTAAAGCAAAATCGGTTCAACGACCTAGTCTTCAACTTACGACGAATTTTCAGAAATCACATTTTTAACTTAATGAAATAAAGTACATTTTTGTTTTGAAATTCACACCAAACTTAAATTTAAAATACATAATATTAAAAATTTATATTAATATTATTAATATTTTTATACGTTAATTTTACCAACTTATATTGAAAATATTAATTTTTAAAATATTTAAAAACTTAAATATATTGATTTTAAAAATTTACAATAATAATTTAATATTAATATAAAAACAAGGTAAAAATTAAAATTAAAAATCTTTTTGGTCTTTTATCCCACTTTAATCAATCAAATATTATCAAAAATATACGCCCCTCTTTTGGGTAAAGTAATTTAGGCTATTTTACCTAGTTTTACTCCTAACGAATTTCTGAAATATTTTGTATTGATTGATTAAAGATATTTATACCTTAAGAATAAACGGTAAATTTCGCAGTGATGTAATAAATTTTTGTATGATATCAATAATTTCGGTTTCGCATAACTAATTTTATTGAATATCAATTTAATACTTTATAGCGAACGATTCAGCGTTTATTATCAAAAGGTTAAAAGTAATAAAAACAAATAAAAACTGTACATACTTACCTATGAGAAAGAATTCTCAGAGACCTACTTTAGCTGACTCATAGGAGAGTCGTGTGATTTGATTTTCCATAGCTACATAAGCATAACCTCGATTCTTCAATAACTTTTCTTCTAAACATATGAATGGTCCTTCTCTGCATAGAGTAACAAATTCGGTATTTGAATATGTTTGATTGTTTGAAAATTTACCTTCGTGTGAACATTTTCTGCATTTATGACATCTTTCATGGTGTCGTGCTCTTCTTTTTGTTGCGGATTTTGATTTTCCTTTACCAAAATGTGTCTTATGATGATCTTTCCTGAGTTCTTTCCTTACTTCGTCCATTTTTCCTCTTATGAAGGATACCAGTTCACTCGGAAAAGTGTTATTATTACATTTAGTAATCATAGCGTGTAGTAGTAGACCATGGTTCATATTAAAGGAATTCTTCATCTCGTAAAACCTAAAAGAAATAAAAATTCAGAATGGAGGGAGAAGACTAGTTCTTTAGGGTCTGTTAGGGAAAGACCACTCGGATTCCATTCTCGGAAACTACACGAAAACAGAATATCTAATTCTAACAGAAATATATATTATCCTTAAAAGACTTGATTCTCCCCACACTTAGTTAGATGTGGTGTCAAAATTGTGATTAACTTCGTTTTCAATTGGACTATCAACAACTTGTATATCTCTGACTTTTGCTTCAAGCCAGTTGTTGATTTCCTCTATAACTTTTACAAATTTAACTAACATTGCCTTTTCTTTAGGCGAAAAATTGGATACTAATCGGTTACATAACTTAAAGTTCCCCTTAATCCTATCATCTTGAATCCGTTTATAAAGTTTCTTCGTTGAACTGTTAAAAACGGGTTCATCTAATTTCGTATCAATAATGGGGTTCTTTGTTATCGGGTTATCATTAGTTATTGCTTCATCTTCCCCACACTTAGGCGTTTTTATTGGTTCAACAGTTTTGGTTGGTGGAAATCTAAACTTTCAGTTCACAAAGGTAACCGATTTGTCACCACCCCTAAGTGTCATTCTACCTTCTCTTACATCAATGAATGCCTCGGTGGTTGCTAAAAATGGGCGACCTAAAATTAGAGGAATATCAAGGTCTTCCTCCATATTAATAACTATGAAGTTTGCAACAAAGGTCAAACTTCCCACTTTAACAAGTAAATTATTTGTTATTCCAACCGGGTGTTTAATGGTTTGATCAAATAATTGAACACCTATTTTGGTTGGTCTTAATTTACCCACACCTAATCTTTTGTATAATGAAAGAGGCATAATGTTTGCACTTGCTCCTAAATCTGCGAGTCCATTATACATAGCACCATCATTAAGCAAGCAAGAAATGATAAATTCACCTGGGTCTCCTACATTAGTAAGTAGAGTTGGTTTGTTAACCTTTTCCGATTGATCTTTTCTTGGTTCTTGCACTTCTACTTGAACTTCTTGTTCACATTTTTCTTCGTTTCTTGGAATGGGAGGTTTGTATAGGAATTCTTCTTCATCACTCCAATTTGAAGCTTCCCCGCCTTCCAATTTTGGTTTTTCATATGTTGTTGATAACATATTTATGTTTTCATTCTGAGGGTTTTCTTGGGTGGTGAAATTACGATTGACTTCATTGTCAACTTCCATCGGACCATGTATGTAATGTTTAACTCTGTGACCATTAACTTTAAATTCAATCCCATTTGAATTTATTAACTCTATTGTTCCGTATGGGAAAACTCTTTTGACTATGAATGGTCCAGACCATCTTGATTTCAATTTTCCAGGAAATAGCTTGAATCGTGAATTGAAAAGAAGAACTCTGTCTCCTTCCTTAAATTCTTTTGAAGTTCTGATTCTTTTATCATGCCATTTCTTCGTTCTTTCCTTATAGATTAACGAATTTTCATATGCTTCATGTCTTAATTCTTCTAATTCGTTTAATTGACTTAACCGTAGACGTCAGGCTTCATACAAATCAAGATTACATGTCTTCAAAGCCCAAAATATTTCGTGCTCAATTTCTACTGGAAGGTGACATGCTTTTCCGTAAACGAGTTTAAAATGTGTGGTTCCAATTGGAGTTTTGTAAGCTGTTCTAAAAGCCCAGAGTGCATCCTCCAATTTCATGGACCATTCCTTCGGATTTGATCCTACGGTTTTCTCTAGAATATGTTTTAATGCTCGGTTGGTATTTTCAACTTGTCCACTTGTTTGTGGATGATAAGCGGTTGAGATTTTATGAGTTACTCCATATCTTTTGAGAACTTTCTCAAGTTGATTATTACAAAAATGAGTACCCCGATCACTTATTAAAGCTTTCGGTGTTCCGAACCTAGCAAAAAGACGTTTTAAGAAGTTGACTACAACTCGTGCATCGTTAGTTGGGAGAGTTTGTGCTTCCGCCCATTTAGATACATAATCAATGGCAACGAGAATGTAGAGATTATTATGAGATTTTGGACATAGACCCATAAAGTCAATACCCCAAATGTCAAATACTTCACATACTTGAATGACATTTTGTGGCATTTCATCATGTTGACTTATTTTTCCGGCCCTTTGACAAGCATCACAGGATTTACAAAGAAGGTGTGCGTCTTTGAAAATTGTAGGCCAATAGAATCCAGCGTCGTAAACTTTTCTTGCTGTGAGTTGAGGCCCATAATGTCCTCATGTTGGTCCTGTGTGACAGTGGTTTAAGATTTGACTAGCTTCATCCCCGAATACGCATCGGCGTATTATTCCATCGGGACAACTTTTAAACAAATGTGGATCTTCCCAGAAATAGTGTTTTATATCACTAAAGAATTTCTTTCGTTTTTGGTATGACAACCCTTTTTCAAGGAATCCACATACTAAGTAGTTTGCATAGTCTGCAAACCATGGAATTTCATTATAATCTATCTTCAATAGGTATTCATCAGGAAAGTTATCTTGTATGGCCGATTCATTTAGAACTTCTAATTCGGGATTTTCAAGACGAGAAAGATGATCAGTGGCGAGATTTTCTGCTCCCTTTTTGTCTCGGATTTCAATATCGAACTCTTGTAAGAGTAAGATCCAACGGATTAATCGTGGTTTAGCATCTTGTTTTGAAAATAGGTATCTAAGAGCAGAATGGTCGGTATAGACCACCGTTTTAGCTAAAACTAGATATGAACGAAATTTGTCAAAAGCAAAGACAATAGCAAGGAGTTCTTTTTCAATAGTTGTGTAATTCGTTTGTGCTCCTTGTAACGTCTTACTTGCGTAATAAATAGGTTGAAATTGTTTTTCAATCCTTTTGAAGGTGTTTCGTATGCCCGAGAGACATATTAAATTAATGTGGCTAATATGTTTTGATCCAAGTCGGGTCATACCCAATAACAAGCTTACCGACACCTTATTCGTATTTGATCTTAACGATTGGATCATTGATTAAATACGCGACACTTGAATTTTAAGGAAAAGGTTTCTTAAATAATATTACTTGATATGTTTATATAAGTTATGGAACAACTTATATAACAAGGATTTAATTATTTATAGGTTAAATAATTAATTAAGTTATGTTACATTTTATAAAATTGGTTTTATAAAATATACATAACAAATAATATACAAGTTTATAAAAAATGTGTTTTATGAAATCAAGTTTTATAAAAACTGATTTTATAAAATCAGTTTTTTTATATAAATGTATATAATAACATGATAATGTGAGTGGCATAGGAGTTGGTATGAGCATGAATTTGTTTATTACTTACTACCCATGCTTAGCTAGGACCAAGACTTAGATTTCTACACTCACACATGCAATTAAAAACATATCAAGAGAGCAAAAATACTGCACAGAATTCTGCTCAAAAGTGAGCTGAAAACCGTGGCCTTTGAGGACTCAAGGGAGTTCTTAATTTTGTTTATGCAAGTTCATTTCAAGTGTTCTTCAAATCCTAACTAAATACAAAGGTGTTGGGTGATTGCTTGGGGTATTACACACTTGAGGCTTCAAGTTAGAAGCTCTACTTTCCTTCATCTTCATCATCATCTTGCATCCTTGATAACAACCCTCAACTAGCTTGAGGAGGTATAATCTTACTTCCTTTGTTGTTATATTTGTAAGCATGATATCAAGACTTGATATTAATATGGAATTTAACAAAATGGCTTTACATATATACTTGTTCTTTTAATGCTTCCACTCGTATTAACTATCTTAAAATTGGTTTTATGATTGTGTAAACTTCATGAACATGTTGTTTTGAAACTTGTTAAATTCCATCAATGGTATCTAGAGCCGAAGTCTATGGATTATGCTTCTTTTATGGTATTTAAACCCACTATATTTGCATTCCATGCACATGCATGAATATGGAATGTAAAAAATATTCGGGTTTGGGTGGGTTTGAAATGGTGGCCGAATCCTTGGAGGTTTCAAGAGGGTTTGGAACTTGCAAATTGGTTATATTTGTTGTATGTAGTGTTCACAATCAATGCCTTGACCTTTTGATTGAATGCATGTGTGTTTGAATGATTTGTATTTATTCATTTGGTATGTAATAATTAATTCATTCATTTGGTTGTAATATTCATTAATTTTGGTTATGTAATTTATTTTATATTTGGTATGTAAAATACATTAGGTTGTATTTTCATTTTTTTTTAGAAAAATGTATTAGGATATATTTTTTGTAAAAATGAAGATGAAAAGATGGAGTCAAAGGAAGAACACAAGAAGAATCTACTTGGATGCAAGATTAAGTGGGAGTGGTAAAATCTCCTACTTTGTGTTATGACCCATTACCCGGTGGCATTTTGTTTTCGGCTAAACAAAATGCTTACCAAAAGGCTTGATTGTGAACATAATTGTTTTGCATGCATGGTTGTGTTGTTTGATTATGGTTTATATGTTTGATTACTACAAGTTATCACACATGTTAACAACAAGCAAAACTATAATTTAATTGGTTAAATTAAAAATAGTTAACAACATGCAAAACGACAAATTTAATTGGTTAAATTAAAAGTGGCAAAAGACCTTAATAAATGGTTATTAAGAACAAGAAAATGATCACATATAAAATGGTTTATATCATGTAATTGGCTAAATTACATGACATGAAAATGGATTTCAAATGAACCATACACTAAATGCATGTTGGTGTATGGCATAAAAGTTTTCTCAAACTAGAAATAATGAAAACTTAAAATCCCTTTAACCAACAAGGTAAACAAGTTAAACGCCATCCTTTTGTGTGACACTTAGACATATTAGGGAACTCATGATGGGATAAAGGTCACATAACCTTCATGAATAAACTAATATGATTAAGGTGAAATTCGCATGCTTGTGGGATAAAGGTCACCTAACCACTTGTATGTTAAGTTTACACGTTTACACAAGTAGGACGACTTGATTTGGAAATCATGAACTTAGGGTCACCGAAGCATGATGAACAAATAGGCGTTGATGGGATAATATGCCATGCAAAAGGATTGCATGATCCCATAACTTAGAAGTTGCAAAAGGATTGCAATTGTCATATAATGACTACCTAGCTAAATCAAATGACGGAATAAAGGTCACCTAACTGAAATTTGGTTTACCGTTGGATTCTAAAATTTAATAAATATCAATTGGATTTAAAGGGTATTGATTGTTAAATTAAAATTGATACTTAAACAACTTTGTTAAATTTTGTAGATGGCCGCCAATAACAACAACATTCCAAACGCACCAATAAACTTTAACAACCTATCGTTGAGGTCAATCCTCGAAAAGGAAAAACTCAACCATACGAACTTCATGGATTGGTTTCGCAATCTAAGAATTGTCCTCAAATTAGAGGATAGGGCGTATGTGTTGGAAGACCCCATTCCCGATCAACCAGACGAGGATGATACGGAAGGCATGGCTTATTGGGAGAAATATTGCACCGATTCGGTGCAAGTTTCTTGCCTCATGCTTGGGACTATGATACCTGAACTCCAAAAGGATTTTGAGCATCATAGTGCATATGACATGATCACACAGTTGAAGGAGATGTTTCTTCAACAAGCTCGTGTCGAGCGCTTCGAAACGGCTCGAGCGCTTCATGCATGTCGGATGGACGACTCCCAATCTATTTCATCTTATGTCCTTAAGATGAAAAGCCTAATTGATCGAGCGAACCGTCTAAACTGCAACGTGTCTAATGAATTAGCCACGGACCTTATCCTTAACTCCTTGTCAAAGAGGTTTGACACATTTGTAATGAATTACAATATGAATGGATGGGATAATAGTATTGGCGAATTACACGCCATGCTTAAGACGGCCGAAGCGAGCATGGGTAAAAGGGCTTCACCCATGTTTATGATCAATGAAGGCGGGTCCAAAGGCAATAACACTTCTAAGCCAAAGGCGGCTAAGAGGAAAGGACCCGCCTACCAAGGCAAGGGCAAGGTAAAGGGGAAGATGGTTACCCCAACCAACAACAACAAGAAGCAAAAGGTTACCGGAAAGGCTAACCCCAAGGAAGATTCGTGCTTTGGTTGCGGTGAAATGGGTCACTGAAAACGCAACTGCCCGGTCTACCTTAAGGAGTTGAAGGAAAAGAGGGATGCAGGGCAAACCTCAGGTAATGTATATATGGTATACATTGAGCTTAGTATTACTTCTTCTAATACATGGGTATTAGAAACAGGATGTGGAACTCACATTTGCAATTCTATGCAGGGGTTCAAAATAAGTAAACAAAAAGCGGGAACATCAAGTCTCTACATGGGAAATAGAGCTAAGGTGCACGTAGTATCTCAAGGAGACTTTATTCTAAAGCTTCCAAGTGGTTTGGAACTTACTTTGAAAAATGTTTTGTATGCACCCGATTTATCGCGAAACATTATTTCTGTATCCCGTTTGAAACAATGTGATTTTAATCTTAATTTCATTAATGATGATATCCATGTTTCTTTAGATAGTGTGTTCTATTTCAAGGCTTCGCCTATGAATGGTATTTATGAATTGGTTCATGATGAAACATCATACAATAGCTCAATATACCATGCAAACACCAAGAAACTCAAAAGGGATTTGAGTGATTCCTACTTATGGCATTGTCGCCTTGGTCATATAAACAAGAATCGAATGCATACACTTCAAAAGAATGGACTTTTGAAATCAAATGAACTAGACTCGTTCGATGTATGTGAATCTTGTTTACAAGGCAAAATGACTAAAGCACCTTTCAAAGGGACCTATGAAAGGGCTAAAGACTTATTGGGATTAATACATTCGGATGTATGTGGACCCTTTAAGCCCATAACTAGGAATGGTGAAAGATACTTCGTTACTTTCATTGATGACTTCAGTCGTTTCGGATATGTCTACTTATTAAGACACAAGGACGAAACTTTTGAAGCATTTAAAGAATATCAAAACGAAGTACAAAATCAACTCAATAAGACAATCAAGGTACTTCGTACCGATAGAGGAGGTGAATACCTAAGCGATGCTTTCCAAGATCATCTTAGAAGTTGTGGGATTATCTCGCAACTTACTCCTCCTGGAACACCCCAACTTAATGGAGTTTCCGAAAGGAGGAACCGAACCCTATTGGATATGGTTCGATCTATGATGGCTAGAAGCTCGTTGCCTCTATCATTTTGGGGTTATTGTCTATGCTCCGTGGCTCGTATTCTAAATATGGCCCCAACCAAGCAAGTGGAACGAACTCCTCATGAGATGTGGTTTGGAAAACCTCCATCTCTATCATACTTAAAGGTATGGGGATGTGAAGCTTATCCTAAGCGTTACGTCCCTAATAAGTTGAATGCTCGATCCACGAAGTGTATCTTCATAGGATATCCCAAGGATGATATGGGATATTATTTCTATGATCCTTCCGAGCAGAATGTATTTGTTGCTCGGAAGGCTGAATTCCTTGAAACTAAGTTCCTAATGGAAGGTGATGGTGAAAGGAAGATAGATCTTGAAGAGGTTCAAGATCAAGTAGATGATACACAATTGGTTGACACTAGCACTCAACATGAAAATGTTGAGAGTGATCAAATGGATGATCAAAATGCACAAGACGTTCGCAGATCTGGTAGAATTAGTAATCCTCCTGAGAGATATGGGTTTCTCATGGATGGTTGCTATATGGTTAATTTGGATGAACCAACAAACTACCAAGATACTTTATCAAGGATTGATAAGGATAAATGGCAGGAAGCCATGAACGCTGAGATGCAATCCATGTATGACAACCAAGTTTGGGAACTGGTTGTACAACCTACTGGCTCAAGGCTAGTTGATTGTAAATGGCTTTTCAAAATGAAAACTGACATACATGGAAACTTGGATACATATAAAGCTAGACTTGTAGCAAAAGGTTTCACTCAAACTCAAGGGGTTGACTATGATGAAACTTTTTCGCCTGTGGCAATGCTAAAGTCTATTAGGATATTATTTGCCATTGCTGCTCATTATGATTATGAAATGTGGCAAATGGATGTCAAGACCGCTTTCCTAAATGGATATCTTGTGGAAGATGTCTATATGGTTCAGCCTGAAGGTTTTGTTGATCCGAAATATCCTAAAAAGGTATGCAAGTTAAAGAAGTCAATCTACGGATTGAAACAAGCATCTAGAATGTGGAATCATCGTTTTAATGAGGAAGCCGAGAAATTTGGCTTCATTAAAAATGGTGATGAAGCTTGTGTATATAAGAAAGCTAGTGGGAGCACTATCATGTTCCTTGTACTATATGTGGATGATATATTGTTATTTGGAAATGATATTTCGGCAATGCAAGGAGTTAAAACTTGGCTAAGTAAATGCTTCTCCATTAAGGATCTTGGAGAAGCACAATACGTTTTGGAGATTGGGATCTACAGGAATAGATCCAAGAAACTGATAGGTTTGAATCAAAGTGCATACATTGAAAAGGTCTTGAAAAGGTTCAAGATGGAGAACTCTAAGAGTGGTTTGGTACCTATTCAAAGAGGAACACCTCTCAGTTCATCTCAGTGCCCTACCACGAAAGATGAACAAGAGAGAATGAAGAGAGTCCCTTATGCATCTGCTATTGGGTCAATCATGTATGCAATGATATGCACTAGACCAGATGTGTCATGCGCCCTAAGCTTGACAAGTAGATACCAGAATAACCCAGGAAACAGTCATTGGATTGCGGTTAAAAGTATATTGAAATACCTTAGGAGGACTAAGGATATGTTTCTAATATATGGATCTGGTGAGGAGGAACTTGCTGTAAAGGGTTACATGGATGCGAGTTTCCAAACTGATCGAGATGATTCTCGATCATAGTTCGGTTATGTCTTCACATTAAATGGAGGTGCGGTCTCTTGGAAGAGTTCAAAACAGGATGTTGTTGCTCTATCCACTACAGAGTCAGAGTACATCGCCGCATCATTGGCAGCTCAGGAAGCTGCATGGATGAAGAAATTCATCGACGACTTAGGAGTAGTCCCTTCCATTCAGGACCCTCTTGAGATCTTTTGTGACAACGAAGGTGCGATTGCTCAAATCAAAGAACCTCGTGCTCACCAAAAGACCCTTCACATTGAGCGAAGATTCAACTACATAAGGGATGAAGTTAAAAAGGGAAAGATATGTATTCGCAAAGTTCACACAGATCTTAATATAGCGGATCCTCTCACGAAGCTCTTACATGGATCAAAACATACAGGACATGTTTGTGCATTAGGGCTTCGATATTCTAGTGATTGGTCATGATCTGTTTTAAGTATTGTAATGGAACGAAATTATTCAAACTCATTAATATAATTATGGTATTAATTTATTTTGAGTTATGTTCCTATTTTGCATATTTCATCCATGAATAAGTAATTATTCTAAATTCCGTAGTCGATCACATTTGTGGGAGCAAATGTGAGGTTTAGACTATTATGAACTTGGATTGGTATACATTCACGGGATGAATGTGGGGCAAGGATGCAACCAAGGTTCGTAGATATTTGTAGGATACAAATATTGGAAGACCCGCTCTCAAGATTTACTAAATGGAGCCTTTGTGGTTGATCACATGTTATCTTGAGTAAAGGCAAATATCATTGTATCCTCTGACCTGAGATACATATTGGATTCAGATATTTACCAAGTATTGTGCCTTGATTCTTTCCTTCGCTATTCTGAAATATGGTAGTTCATAAGGAGGAGCTCAGGTATAATGCAAGGTATATATTTAGGACGTATGTAGTCAAGATGGAATTTGTCCCTCTTATTCGTTGAGAGTCAGATGTCTAAGGCCTGATAAAGTTAAATCTAAAGGAGAGTGATCACTCTGTATCTCTTAGATTTAAAATGACATCTAGGACGAAAGGATATAATGAAAAGATTCACCTATTCATATTCGATATGAGAACTCGAAAGGGATGATGTTATTGAATGGCACAAAGTCATAACATATTGGGGGTGATGGACGGTCGTTAGGTGGTATCCATCACTTGCATTAAGTTCTCATGTTTCTCGTGCAAGTGGGAGATTGAAGGTATTTCGTATGCCCGAGAGACATATTAAATTAATGTGGCTAATATGTTTTGATCCAAGTCGGGTCATACCCAATAACAAGCTTACCGACACCTTATTCGTATTTGATCTTAACGATTGGATCATTGATTAAATACGTGACACTTGAATTTTAAGGAAAAGGTTTCTTAAATAATATTACTTGATATGTTTATATAAGTTATGGAACAACTTATATAACAAGGATTTAATTATTTATAGGTTAAATAATTAATTAAGTTATGTTACATTTTATAAAATTGGTTTTATAAAATATACATAACAAATAATATACAAGTTTATAAAAAATGTGTTTTATGAAATCAAGTTATAAAAACTGATTTTATAAAATCAGTTTTTTATATAAATGTATATAATAACATGATAATGTGAGTGGCATAGGAGTTGGTATGAGCATGCATTTGTTTATTACTTACTACCCATGCTTAGCTAGGACCAAGACTTAGATTTCTACACTCACACATGCAATTAAAAACATATCAAGAGAGCAAAAATACTGCACAGAATTCTGCTCAAAAGTGAGCTGAAAACCGTGGCCTTTGAGGACTCAAGGGAGTTCTTAATTTTGTTTATGCAAGTATATTTCAAGTTTTCTTCAAATCCTAACTAAATACAAAGGTGTTGGGTGATTGCTTGGGGTATTACACACTTGAGGCTTCAAGTTAGAAGCTCTACTTTCCTTCATCTTCATCATCATCTTGCATCCGTGATAACAACCCTCAACTAGCTTGAGGAGGTATAATCTTACTTCCTTTGTTGTTATATTTGTAAGCATGATTTCAAGACTTGATATTAATATGGAATTTAACAAAATGGCTTTACATATATACTTGTTCTTTTAATGCTTCCTCTTGTATTAACTATCTTAAAATTGGTTTTATGATTGTGTAAACTTCATGAACATGTTGTTTTGAAACTTGTTAAATTCCATCACCTTTGTCCTAAAACAGCTCCTATTGCAAAATCAGTTGCATCGCACATGAGTTCAAATGGTAGATTCCAATTTGGAGCTATCATGATCGGCGCATTAGTGAGTTTTTCTTTAAGAATATTAAAGATTTGATGCATTCATCCGAAAAGATGAATGGAGCATCCTTTTCTAGGAGTTTATTCATAGGAGTGGCAATTTTAGAAAAATCTTTTATGAAACGTCGGTAAAAACCGGCATGCCCTAGAAAACTCCTAACTCCTCTAACATTGGTGGGATGTGGAAGTTTAGCAATTACATCTACTTTAGCTCTATCTACTTCAATTCCTTCCTTTGAAATTTTATGACCAAGAACGATGCCTTCTCTAACCATGAAATGGCATTTCTCCCAATAAAGAACTAGATTTGATTGCTCGCATCTAATAAGCATTAGTTCAAGATTAACTAGACATGTTTCAAAAGTATCACCAAAGACTAAAAAGTCATCCATGAAAACTTCCATGCATTCTTCTATCATGTCGTGAAAAATCGCCATCATGCACCTTTGAAAGGTTGCAGGGGCATTGCAAACTCCAAATGGCATGCGTTTGTAAGCAAAAGTACCATAAGGGAACCTGAACGTGGTTTTCTCTTGGTCCTCGGGTGCGATTGGAATTTGAAAGTATCAGGAGAAACCATCAAGAAAACAATAGTAACTATTCCCGGCTAATCTTTCCAACATTTGATCAATGAAAGGTAAGGGAAAGTGATCTTTTGTGGTGGCGTCATTTAATTTTCTATAATCAATAGAAACACGCCATCCTGTTACAGTCCTAGTAGGAATAAGCTCATTTTTTTCATTTGTGATAACAGTCATGCCACCCTTCTTAGGTACGCATTGAACTGGGCCTACCCATGGACTATCAGAGATTGGATAAATTAAACCTGCATCTAGCAGTTTAATAATTTCTTTCTTAACAACATCTTGCATATTTGGATTTAGTCTTCGTTGGCATTGCACATACGTTTTATGACCTTCTTCCATAAGGATTTTATGTGTGCAATACGAAGGACTTATTCCTTTAATATCATGAATCTTCCATGCAATAGCTGGTTTATGAGCTTTTAACACAGAAATGAGTTGAGATTTTTCATTTTCCGTAAGAGAAGACGATATTATTACAGGTAATTCAGATTCACCATGTAAATAAGCATATTCCAAATGGTTTGGAAGTGGCTTTAACTCTAATGTCGGTGGTTCTTCTATCGATGATTTGTATCGATATCTGTCTTCTTCTTTTAGCATTTGAAGTTCTTCTGTTGTTGGTTCATATTCATTAGCCATGAGTGCGGCTAACATTTTAGCTTTATCAATTGGTTTAGTTCCTTCTCCTAAAGAACATTCTCCTGTTCCTTGTAATTCTGGAAATTCTTCTAACAATTCTGCATGTGAATCTATAGTTTGAATATAATAACATGTATCATCTGTAGATTGTGGTTGTTGCATGGCTCAATCAACAGAAAAGGTAACACTCTCGTCCTCTATACTTAGGGTCAGTTTCTTACCGAACACGTCTATTATTGCTTTAGCCGTGTTTAAGAATGGTCTTCCTAATATGAAAGGGACTCGAGAATATTCTTCCATGTCTAGAATAACAAAGTCTACTGGAAATACTAAAGTACCAACTTTAACTAGCATGTTTTCCATTATCCCTCTAAGATATTTTACTGAACGATCGGCTAGTTGTATGCTTATTCGTGTTGGTTTCAATTCTCCAAGGTCTAGTTTAGCGTATAGTGAATACGGCATTAAATTTATACTAGCACCTAAGTCTGCCAATGCTTCTATTGAACTAAGACTACCCATAAAACATGGAATTGTGAAACTTCCTGGATCTGATAATTTTTTGGTATCTTATTCAACAGCACTGCAGAACAATTAGCATTCATAGTAACAGCCGAAAGTTCTTCCATTTTCTTTCTATTTGTGATTAGATCTTTCAAGAATTTAGCATATCTAGGCATTCCTGAAATCACATCAATGAAAGGAAGATTGACATTTATTTGTTTAAACATATTCAAGAATTTGGATTGCTCGGCTTCAAGTCTTTCTTTTCTCATTTTACTCGGGTAAGGAAGTGGTGGTAGATATGTTTTAACATAAAGTTTAGCCTTAACTGTATTATCTTCATTAACCTTTTCAATTACCGGTTCTGTTTCCTTCTCTTGCTTAGGCTGTGGTGCCTGTGTAGTAGGAATAGAGTCATCAGAAACTACAGGTATTTCGGGTAGTTTAAGTGTAATACCACTTCTCGTGGTAATGGCTTTAGCTCTTTCATTCCGGGGGTTAGCATTTGTATCGCTAGGTAAACTTTTCGGTTTTCTTTCACCTATCAACCTTGCTAGGTTGCTTATTTCTTGTTCCAGATTTTGAATAGAAGCTTGTTGATTTCTAAATGCTTGAGCATTTTGTTCATTTGTTTGTTTCTGAGATGTGAAAAATTGCGTTTGAGATTCAACTAGCTTCGACATCATGTCTTCTAAATTTGGCTTTTTATCATCGGTTTGTGGTGGTTTATTTTGAAAAATAGGTCTTTGCTGATTGTATGTATTGTTGGATACTTGTTGATTGCTAGGACCTTGTTGGTTGTTGTATGAAACATTTCGGTTATAATTCTGATTTTGATTGTAAATTGGTCTTGGCGGTTGATAATTATTCTGATAATTATTTCCAGGCCTTTGGTTGATGTATGAAACATTCTCTCTTTGTTCCATTATTTGTTCAATACTGAGAAAATCTTTTGTCAAATGTGGTCCTCCACACTGCTCACAACTAATTCGTATTGAGTGAATATCTTTAGTCATCTTTTCCATTCATCTTTCGACAGCATCTATCTTTGTGGAAATGGAATCAAAGTCATGGCTAGAATCGGCTCTAGCCGCTTTAGATGATCTAACGATATATTTTTCT
This sequence comes from Rutidosis leptorrhynchoides, assembly GCF_046630445.1. Classification (NCBI taxonomy): domain Eukaryota; kingdom Viridiplantae; phylum Streptophyta; class Magnoliopsida; order Asterales; family Asteraceae; genus Rutidosis; species Rutidosis leptorrhynchoides. The sequence continues at coordinate 79,336,711 of NC_092337.1, read as the reverse complement.
TGGTGCCACTCATGTGAGTGGGAAGCAGTGTTATCAATAATTTTGTAAGCTTCAGTTGCGGTTTTCTTCATAATGGAATCACCAGCTGCTATATCGATGTCTTTTCGTGTAGTAATATTGCATCCTTGGTAGAATATTTGTACTATTTGATAAGTGTCTAAACCATGTTGCAGACATCCTCTTAACAACTTTCCAAATCTTGTCCACGCCTCATATAGAGTTTCATTTGGCTTTTGCGCGAACGTTACAATTTTTCCTTGAAGTCTCACGGCTTTAGACGCTGGAAAGAACTGTTTAAGAAAATTTTCAACTAAAACATCCCATGTATCAATCGCCCCTTCAGGTAACGATTCTATCCAATCTTTGGCTTCTCCCTTTAAAGTCCAGGGAAATAACATGAGATAGATCTGTTCATCCTCCTGTGACGATCGCTCCAAATCCATATGGACGAATACATTATTCATCGAATTCATTGTGAGGTATTTGACCTCTATATGATACGTTTTATAAACATTGCATTCTTTTGAAAAGATATACCACAAATGAATATTTAAATCCAAGGTTTTCGACATCTAATGATTTCTACATATAGACAATCACCGTAAATAATAGTTTACAATAATACATCCGTTGACAATGCAGTCAAAATAGATTCATGATAATGGTTTTGTGAATGCAACGTTTTCTTGAATAAAGCATGTATGACTCCATGCACAAAGCTTATCTAACATATAAGCAAACAGCAGAAGACTTCTAGGGAACCTGAGAATAAACATGCTAACAAGTGTCAACACAAAGGTTGGTGAGTTCATAGTTTTAATGTTTCGCATAATCTGTACATAAAGGTGGATCACAAGGTTTCAGTTGTTTTATCCAGAAATGTTTATCAAAATATTCTACAAGATTGAGCACCCTGGTAACTAAACTTTAACGTCTATATAATACACGCAGTTTTGACACCCAGAAATGTTTATCCAGAAACGTTTATCAAAATATTCTACAAGATTGAGCACCCTGTTTTAACATACATGCAACCAACATTATAATACACGCAATCCAACGTGTACTAAACTCAAATAGTATACGTCTGTTTTATAGTTCAGGCTAGAGTTTCTATACCTGGAACAGACGGGGATGTCAAGCCCTATGGATCCATATACAACTACTCGCGCCCACCAGTTCTTATAACTAGCAGTTACTAGTTACCAAAGCTAAGGGATTTTCGGTTCAAACTCGGTGTAGAATTTAGTATGTACTTGTATCCATTGCATTTAAAATAAAGTGCATGTATTCTCAGCCCAAAAATATATATTGTAAAAGCAATTAAAAGGGGATCTATAAACTCACCTTAGCAGCATATAAGGTCATTCATCGAAATGTGACCGAAACTCGGAATGCAAAATAACCGTAGATCTCAACCTAGAGGACATATGTTGGTCAATACATGTCTAATATGCTAGTTCGGGTCATAGTGTATCACAATCCTAATGCTCGAGATCGACATACAAAAGTTATCAAAAGTCATTTCAAAAAGTCAATCTGACTCAATACAATACTTGAATGATCATGGCAATCGAAACATTTTAACATTTCACATAGTTTCTCAATTCTTGTAAAATTAAACTATAGTTTTTATAAGGCTTTAAAATATGATAAAACAATCAGTTTTGACAATTGTTCAACAAAACGAGACGTGTCTTATATAAGAATTCATTTACTCGGCTGGTAATATTTGAAAATCCAATTTATCAATCTTATAAACAAGTTGTTTAAATATCAATTGCAGATTCAAAAGCAATTTCAATTAATGTTAATCATAATTCAGCTGTCCATATCTTTTAATTCGTTCATCGAAATTACGCGATTTCTAAACGAAAAGTTATTGATTTTTCGTCAGCTTTCCAAAAACATGCATATCATATGCCTTATACCAGTTGTATATGTATTAAATTTGTGATTCATTAACGACTAAATTTAGCATACAAACATGCATAAACATATATACTCGAGCACTAGTCAGGGATGCACTATTAATATATAAAAGATAAGATATGAATGCTCACGTATCAATATTGTGATTCAATATTGCAGGAAAATACGTAGATGCAACAGAGATGATAAACACTAGGTTTAACTTGCGAATATTACCCATAACCTCCATAGCCATAACCCATAATTTCCTTAGCTCTATCCCGTTTAAAAAGTTTGTTTTGAAATCGTGCGAGCAGAACCTCATCGTAGTATTTTATGTATAAATAATAATAATAATACTAACACTACTAATAATAATAAGATTAATAATAATATTATTAATCTTAATAATAATAATAATAATAATATAAATAATAATTATAATACAGAGAAGGAAGATAGAAAGAAGAGGAACGAATGATGCACAAACTGAAACGAATTTGCTCGATTTATAATTGTGGCCAGACACACACTGCTATGCGATCGCATGGTTTCTATGTGTAATGGCCATGCGATCGCATGGCCTAGGATACCAGCTCATATTTGTTTAACATTTTGCTTTTCGACATAATATTTAATTATATATAATATATTTAATTTATATAATTAATTATATATTATATTAAATTTACGTGCATAGTTGACTTGTAATTTTTGGTCCGATGACTCGTACGTTGTCACTCGACTTATGTCCCGGTTCCGGTTTCTCGAACGCATTTTCGTACACTTAGAAAACTAGCACTTTACGTTTTGCGAAGTGTACCTTTATTAATAATTAGACTTAAATTATCCTAAATTATATTACTTGAAATATAACTTGATCGCTCGAGTGTTTTTGTCATTTGCTTCTATATATCGACGTCTCGTTATTTACTAATATATATGTAAGACCCTAATATTTATTATACGGAAGTGTAATTATGCTACATAAAGTGAAGGAAGCATTGTGTAATTAAACAAAGCTCAGATTCTGCCCAGACATGGGTGCGCGCCGCGCACACCCATGGATGCGCGCCGCGCACGAGCCCAGCGACAGAATTCTGTTTTTTCTATTTTGGGTTTAATGAGGGGCTTTTTGGTCTTTTCACTTGAGGCCGGATGTGAAGCCATATCAGCTGGTTAGATTCAATTTTGGATCACATTTCACATCCATTAACACTCTCAAATCATTCTAGAGAGAGAGGGAGATTTCTAGAGAGAGATTTGGAGTTTTGGAGAAGAAGGAGCTTGAATTGATCAAGTCTCGGGTTTTAAAGTTGTTCACCTCGTTCCTAGCTACGTTTTGGTGGTTGTGGTAAGTTCTAACTCCGAATTTCATTGTTTGATTTTGATAATCAAGTTAGGGTTTGAACTTAAATTGATGAGAAACCCATTTAAACTCTTGGAGTGAGTTTAGTGATGCTAGTAATCGGGTTTGTTGTTATTGTTAGTGAATTTTGGGTTGGTGAACTAATTGGCCATGATTAGGACTTGAAATTGGGTTCAATCACTTAAGTTAGTGATTATGGAAGTATTGAAACCCATTTAGGGTTATTTGGTTGACTAGTTTTGACTTTGGGTCAAAATTAGGGTTTAGTGATGATTATGACCCAATTGGCGATTTAATGAGGTTTATAAACTTAAAATGGATTAAGTTGAAGTATAAAACCGAGTTAAAGGTGTTTTGGTGTCAAAACTTGTAAATGGTGAGATTTTGACCTTATGGGTCAAAATTAGGGTTTATGGGCAATTTGGAGATTTGTAAGTGTTTAACACTTGTGTTCGGGTTTAATTGGCGTGTTAGGACCATTCTCACTTGTGTTAGTGATTATTGGTTAATTTTGGGCGCAGTTTGTACTTGGAAGTGCATTTGGGTCGAATTTGCATTAAGTGTCAAATTGGTTTGGTTTGTAAATCCAATCTAAGTGTGTTGTTGAATATGTGATAATGGAATAGGTACTTTCCATTGGCGAGTTGCGGTTTACTTGGAAGCATTCATCAAGGCGACAAGGTGAGTGTTAATATCCTATGTGCATATGTATGTGTAGGATGGGTGCGGGTCGGGTGAAGTGGTTCTCGGTTATAGAGCTCACTTCACATATAGGTGGATTCGATGGACTTTGGTATGAGTCCAATTGGCACGGTTGTGCGTTTTGGTTGACCTCCTTTTGGCAAGGTGTACACTTGTGTGTACGTTATCACATGTATTGTGATGTGGTTGTGGATAACCCCGATGTGGTGGATTTTATAATCCCGTGACCGTGGGTTTGAGTTGGAGAAGTGAATCGCGTGTAGTTCGGATTCACGATGACGCGTGTAGTTCGGTCATCTTATCAAAATGAATCTCGTGTAGTTCGGATTCATGGTGACTCGTGTAGTTCGGTCATCTTATTGAGGTAGTAATCTCGTGTGGTTTCGGATTACTAAGGCTCGTGTTGTTCGGCTAATCTCGATGTTGTGAAGATAGTAATCTCGTGTGGTTTCGGATTACTAAGGCTCGTGTAGTTCAGCCAATCTTCATTGTGGTATTTGGTTTGTCGGTATTGGGTTAAGGTGTTAACCTTGTTCGTTTATATTGTTATATATTAATGTATTGTTGTGTTGTAGCTAACCCTCCGGGTGTAGCTATTTGGTGTGGTTCACATCGTCGTTGGTGAACTTATATTTTTGTTGTTGTATCTTAGCTCGTGCTTAGTGTTTGTACGGTACGCCTAGACTAGCTTCCCTTTATGCTTGGTTGTTCGGTATGCGGTATTTGATATTTGTGTGGCGTATTCATTTTATACATATATATGTATGTAGTATATTATCATTCACTAAGCGTTAGCTTACCCTCTCGTTGTTGACTCTTTTTATAGATTGCATGCGGATGGTGGCTCGGGTAAGCGCGAGGATTAGAGGACTTGCATAGTTGCTTTAGAAGATCTTGCTTTTGGATTGATTAGGATTGGGTAGCGTATCCCCAATCGTCATGCTCGGTCTTTATTTTGTGTTAAAAATCATGTGGTCGAAACTTGTATTTTATACGAAAGTCGTATAACGGCCGATGTGGGCCCGGTCTCGTAAAACTCATTTTATTATTGGAACGTGTTAGTTTTAACTAATATAAATTGTTGTGAAAAGCGTTTGGTCTAAAAGTGTCGGGAAGTCGAAGATCTTTTCGCGAAAAATGGACATTTTGATCAGAACTGTCTCAGGCCTTGTGCGTGCCGCGCACAGGCAGTGGTGCGCGCCGCGCACCCTCCAGATCAGTTTTAAAATTTTTTTTTATTTCCGCGTTTTTGGTTGGTTAACGGGTTGGGTTGTTACAAGTGGTATCAGAGCATGGTCTAAGGCATTTAGGTGACTTGAGATAGGTGCCTAGACTTAGACTTTTGTGTGTGCTATTTTGTTGCGGGACTTGTAGGATTACGGGTCGGAATGGGTTTAGTTAGTGCCTTGTTTATAGGTTGACTAATGTTTATATTGTTAATGCGGATATTATTAATATATTATTTGTGTTGTGGTAATAATTCTCGCGTGTGTTTGTACCGCGTGGAATTTTGGTTGTGTTGGTTATATCATCGAGCGAGGCGGTCATTGTACTAACGAGTTGAGACAACGTGTGTGCGTAATAAGGACTTGCAAACCTTATTACGGGTGCAAATCGTGTCTAACAAGTGATTTACGACGAGTGTTTAGCAAGATGGGGCAGTGTGGTGCGTATGGTTTTATACGTTCATGGACTAATCGTTTTGCATTCTTTAGAATGGCGACGCGAAACGAGATCGAGACGAAGGACGAGGAGTTTAATACTAGAGTTGCGGCCGCCGTTGCGGAGCAAATGGGTGCGTTGGAAGAAAGAATGGATAGGAAGTATTTCGAATTTCGGGGTAGTAGTGAAATGGAGCGTTGTCTTAAGAGCTTCATGAGGACTAAACCCCCGATGTTTGACGGGAAACCGGATCCTTTGATAAGCACAACTTGGATTTCAGATGTCGAAGGGTGTTTCCGTACTATTGATTGCCCTCCCGAGAGAAAGACGAGACTCGCTACGAGTTTGTTGCGGGGTTGGGCAAGGGATTGGTTGGATGGTAAGATTGATCTTGTCGGTGGCGAGACGTTTATGGCTTTATCATGGGATGACTTTAAGGAGGAATTCTTCGAGGAGTTCCGGACTTCGGCCGATTTGTGGGAATTGCGTAATGAGTTGCGAAATTTGCGACAAGGATCTATGGATTTGAGTACTCTCAAGACGACCTTTATGGCGAAGGCTCGTTTTTGTCCGGAGTATTTGGGGAATGATCGTTTGTTGATGGGGGATTTCTATCGGACCTTGAATGATGACTTGAAAAGTAAAATTAGTCGGGGTCAAGCGAAATCGTTTTCGGAATTATTCGACTTGGCTAGAGGTTTCGAGTCGTATTCACGAGAACCTTCAAGTGAGCGAAGGGTCGTTTCGTATGGTGCTCCGAGTAAGAGGGCTAAGGGTCCGAGTGTGAGCACGGGTGGTACGCGAACGGGTATGTCGGATTCTAGTGCGGCTAGATGTTACAATTGTGGCGTGAGGGGTCACAAGTCTTGGGAATGTTCGGTACCAAAGGGTGATGGTATGGTGTGCTTCAATTGCCAAAAAGAAGGACATCGTAAGTCGGAATGTCCCAAGTTAGCGGGGACGGGTGCGGCAAGGAGACATTAAGGTACGTTTCAATTTAATAAATATGTCTTTTGATTATTTATTAAGTGCCGTTTGAGTTTGTGTAGTATGCCTTTTGTTGTGCATGTTATTGTTGTGGGTGACGTTCCTAAAGGAAGTACCATATGTTGATGTTTGATTGACGGGCAAAGGGCGTAAGACTTGGTGCAACCAAGCATTCCTTAGTATTTGGGAAACGTTTCTACCAAGCCACAGAAATGGTTTTGGTGTTTGGTTGTTAAGTGCGTGTTCGCTTTTATGATGAAGTGATGAATCATGAGGTTCGTCGGTTGGTTGGAACCCTTGAGATCGAGTGTTTTAAATCTCGATGTGTGTTGGTAATGGAGTCTTTATGACGCGACATTAGGTGCCTCTTTTATACCTACTAGCGTGGTGTTCGACTCCGATTAGGTTGTGGTTACATTGTACTTAGGGTACCTGGAGAAACCCTTAGGTACATGAGTGACTAGGTGAAATTTGACAAACTAAAGCAATTGGATGATTGCGAGGGTATGGTTTGTGAAATCATAGTACACTTTTCGTTCGAAGTGTTTAAGGATGGTTTGAAATCCATCGTGTGCTCAAGGTTGGAGCAAGATGTGGTAATGGGTCATGTGTACCCAATTGTTGGTAAAGTCTACCTTGGTAACATTGTACGGGTGTACAAGTTGTGGTATCGGAACGTGGTTCCAAGTGGGGGAGTTACACTCCCGCACGAGGAAGATTTAGTGTGAGATTTCGGATGATGTTTTTGGTAGATCCGGAAATTTTGTCGAGACCTAGTTCTGGTCGATTTGTGGTAGAGTACGATTTCGGATAAATTGTACTTATGGTTTGGATTGGAAATTTCCACCGAGGTGGTAATGTGGTAAATCTCGTTGAGAGATAATGGACGTGTGTGGCGAGCAAGGTGAAATCCTTCGGTTAAGGGAGGTGTGTGTCGGGTTCTCTTTTGGAGAATTATTGTTTGGTACCTATGTTTGGTATAGGTGGTTCTTGCTCGATTATGGATGGTTAGTGGTCCGCTAGGGTTCACTGTAGTGTAGCAGCGCGTGATGTTGCACGACTCGGTGATTGAGGATGAAAGTGCGTATGTGATAGATAAAGCATGACCTTCGGGGTCCGCTGACTTCATCGTGGGATTGTTGATTGATGAAGCATGACTTTCGGAGTCCGCTGACTTCATCATGGGATTGTGATTAATGAAGCATGACTTTCGGGGTCCGCTGACTTCATTATGGTATGGTTGATTGATGAAGCATGATCTTTAGGGTCCGCTGACTTCATCATGGGAGTACGTGATTGGTGCAGCATGACTTTCGGGGTCCGCTGACTTCATCATGAGCGTGGTGTTATATCGGTGAAGCATGATATTCGGGTCCGCTGACTTCATCCGGTGTTGAGATTGGTGAAGCATGATCTTTGGGTCCGCTAACTTCATCATGGTTGTGGATCGCGTGTGTTTTCGGATTCACGATGACGCGTGTAGTTCGGTCATCTTATCGGAATGAATCTCGTGTAGTTCGGATTCATGGTGACTCGTGTAGTTCGGTCATCTTATTGAGGTAGTAATCTCGTGTGGTTTCGGATTACTAAGGCTCGTGTAGTTCGGCCAACCTCGATGTTGTGGAAGTGAATCTCGTGTAGTTCGGATTCACAAATGACTCGTATGGTTTTGGTCATTGTATTGAGGAGTGAGTCTCGTGTAGTTCGGATTCACAAATGACTCGTGTAGTTCGGTCATTCCTCTGGGATAGTGACTCTCGTGTAGTTCGGATTCACTATGGCGCGTGTAGTTCGGCCATTCCCGATTGTGTTGTGGTGAAGGTAGTGAGTCGCGTGTAGTTCGGATTCACTAAGGCGCGTGTGTTTTCGGCCAGCCTTCGTGTGGTGTGATCTATTGGTTGTTTTATGCACCAATGGTGGGGTCGTAAGGACCATGTTGTGGGAACTATCGGTTGTTTATACACCGATGGTGGGGTCGTGAGGACCATGTTGTATGATTTAGTGATGCGATAGCCGTGTTTCGCTCACATGTTGTTACGGGTGTGACGATATTCGATACTGTACACCTTGGGATCTAGCGTTGCCATGATCGTTTTGGGCGCTATCGGTTTTAACCGTTTGTTATGATGTTACGGTAGTTGCGTATTGGTCGTATTGCGCACTACAAGGGATGTTTAGTGATTGGTGTTATCCGTAAGGATTCGTTTGGTTCGGTCTTCATCGTTTCGGGTTGTTGACCTTAGGTTGAGACTTGGTTGCTTTTAGCGTTTTACTCGGTAAGGGTACGCTGAGGGATTGATATCTCGGCACGAGATTGGTTGAATTCTCCCGATATTGGGGAATGAGCATGGTTTTAGTGCTCAGATTGGTGGATTTGATAAATCGCGGGTGACGATTTAGTTTTTAAAGGCGATTCATTGGGAAGAATTGCCTAGGAAGGTCGGTTGGGACTTATGTTTGAGGACCGTGGAGTGTGGTCCGTTTGGTTATGTGACGAGGATCACGAGGACGTGATCGATTCTAAGTGGGGGAGAGTTGTAAGACCCTAATATTTATTATACGGAAGTGTAATTATGCTACATAAAGTGCAGGAAGCATTGTGTAATTAAACAAAGCTCAGATTCTGCCCAGACATGGGTGCGCGCCGCGCACACCCATGGGTGCGCGCCGCGCACGAGCCCAGCGACAGAATTCTGTTTTTTCTATTTTGGGTTTAATGAGGGGCTTTTTGGTCTTTTCACTTGAGGCCGGATGTGAAGCCATATCAGCTGGTTAGATTCAATTTTGGATCACATTTCACATCCATTAACACTCTCAAATCATTCTAGAGAGAGAGGGAGATTTCTAGAGAGAGATTTGGAGTTTTGGAGAAGAAGGAGCTTGAATTGATCAAGTCTCGGGTTTTAAAGTTGTTCACCTCGTTCCTAGCTACGTTTTGGTGGTTGTGGTAAGTTCTAACTCCGAATTTCATTGTTTGATTTTGATAATCAAGTTAGGGTTTGAACTTAAATTGATGAGAAACCCATTTAAACTCTTGGAGTGAGTTTAGTGATGCTAGTAATCGGGTTTGTTGTTATTGTTAGTGAATTTTGGGTTGGTGAACTAATTGGCCATGATTAGGACTTGAAATTGGGTTCAATCACTTAAGTTAGTGATTATGGAAGTATTGAAACCCATTTAGGGTTATTTGGTTGACTAGTTTTGACTTTGGGTCAAAATTAGGGTTTAGTGATGATTATGACCCAATTGGCGATTTAATGAGGTTTATAAACTTAAAATGGATTAAGTTGAAGTATAAAACCGAGTTAAAGGTGTTTTGGTGTCAAAACTTGTAAATGGTGAGATTTTGACCTTATGGGTCAAAATTAGGGTTTATGGGCAATTTGGAGATTTGTAAGTGTTTAACACTTGTGTTCGGGTTTAATTGGCGTGTTAGGACCATTCTCACTTGTGTTAGTGATTATTGGTTAATTTTGGGCGCGGTTTGTACTTGGAAGTGCATTTGGGTCGAATTTGCATTAAGTGTCAAATTGGTTTGGTTTGTAAATCCAATCTAAGTGTGTTGTTGAATATGTGATAATGGAATAGGTACTTTCCATTGGCGAGTTGCGGTTTACTTGGAAGCATTCATCAAGGCGACAAAGTGAGTGTTAATATCCTATGTGCATATGTATGTGTAGGATGGGTGCGGGTCGGGTGAAGTGGTTCTCGGTTATAGAGCTCACTTCACATATAGGTGGATTCGATGGACTTTGGTATGAGTCCAATTGGCACGGTTGTGCGTTTTGGTTGACCTCCTTTTGGCAAGGTGTACACTTATGTGTACGTTATCACATGTATTGTGATGTGGTTGTGGATAACCCCGATGTGGTGGATTTTATAATCCCGTGACCGTGGGTTTGAGTTGGAGAAGTGAATCGCGTGTAGTTCGGATTCACGATGACGCGTGTAGTTCGGTCATCTTATCAAAATGAATCTCGTGTAGTTCGGATTCATGGTGACTCGTGTAGTTCGGTCATCTTATTGAGGTAGTAATCTCGTGTGGTTTCGGATTACTAAGGCTCGTGTAGTTCGGCCAACCTCGATGTTGTGAAGATAGTAATCTCGTGTGGTTTCGGATTACTAAGGCTCGTGTAGTTCGGCCAATCTTCATTGTGGTATTTGGTTTGTCGGTATTGGGTTAAGGTGTTAACCTTGTTCGTTTATATTGTTATATATTAATGTATTGTTGTGTTGTAGCTAACCCTCCGGGTGTAGCTATTTAGCGTGGTTCACATCGTCATTGGTGAACTTATATTTTTGTTGTTGTATCTTAGCTCGTGCTTAGTGTTTGTACGGTACGCCTAGACTAGCTTGCCTTTATGCTTGGTTGTTCGGTATGCGGTATTTGATATTTGTGTGGCGTATTCATTTTATACATATATATGTATGTAGTATATTATCATTCACTAAGCGTTAGCTTACCCTCTCGTTGTTGACTCTTTTTATAGATTGCATGCGGATGGTGGCTCGGGTAAGCGCGAGGATTAGAGGACTTGCATAGTTGCTTTAGAAGATCTTGCTTTTGGATTGATTAGGATTGGGTAGCGTATCCCCAATCGTCATGCTCGGTCTTTATTTTGTGTTAAAAATCTTGTGGTCGAAACTTGTATTTTGTACGAAAGTCGTATAACGGCCGATGTGGGCCCGGTCTCGTAAAACTCATTTTATTATTGGAACGTGTTAGTTTTAACTAATATAAATTGTTGTGAAAAGCGTTTGGTCTAAAAGTGTCGGGAAGTCGAAGATCTTTTCGCGAAAAATGGACATTTTGATCAGAACTGTCTCAGGCCTTGTGCGCGCCGCGCACAGGCAGTGGTGCGCGCCGCGCACCCTCCAGATCAGTTTTAAAATTTTTTTTTATTTCCGCGTTTTTGGTTGGTTAACGGGTTGGGTTGTTACAATATATTTAATAATATTATTTTAAATCAAATCTTTTTAAGATTAAGTTAATATTTTATTTTATCACCTTGTAAAATATATATATATATATATATATACATTTTTATTTTGAAATAGTGTTTTACTGTAGTAAAGTTTTTACTGTAGCAAATAGTGATTTTCGAAAACACTGTAGCTTTTTTGGTACTATAGCAATTCGAAAATACTGTAGCAAATTAGTGTTTTACTTGTTTATCTTAAACGTTTTAGTTAACTTATCTAAATATCAATCGAATCAATAATCGAATGTTACTATCGTTTACTAAATAACTTGAAATCATATATATATATATATATATATATATATATATATATATATATATATATATATATATATATATATATATATATATATATATATATATATATATATATATATATATATATATATATATATATATATATATATTGTTCGTGAATCGTCGAGAATAGTCAAAGAATAATTGATTATATGAATATAGTTCCAAAAATTTCGAGACTCAACATTACAGACTTTGCTTATCGTGTCGAAAACATTAAATCATTTAAAGATAAAGTTTAAATTTGGTCAAAAATTTCCGGGTTGTCACAGTACCTACTCGTTAAAGAAATTTTGTCCCGAAATTTGGTTGGAATGGTCATGGATGACAATAAGTATGTTTTCATGACTCATACGAGTTGAAAATTAGAGTTTTATCATCATTGAGTAATATGGATAAAACAAATTGTTTATGCGAAGTGTACGAGTGAAGTTATCACAAAAGAGTGAAATGAGAAAAAGTAAGTTTCGTCATATCTTTTGACGTAGATGGGTTGATTTCCGGAGTTCAAGAGATTTGGAGAAAATCTTCGTAATAAGATTTGATTTTTCGGTAATTAAGGAAATTAGTATCTTCTTTGATTAAATTCGATAACATGTCACGATTGCTCTGTCAGATTTTTCGCTATAAATCCACTCCCTTCGTTTCTTTATCTCCACAGATCACCTTCTATTCTTCCTCCCTCAACTCATACTTTAAAGTATTCGTCAATATGCTTCATCCAGTTCTGATTCTTGATATACTCCTAACTTTCATATCTATCATTCTTCTTTTTCATCTGCCGCCGGAGGAATCTATTCACTTTTACTATACTCTTGACTTTATAGTGTTTTTAGTTCTCCCGTGTCTTTACGTGGCAATACGTATTGATATGCACGGTTTGTAATTTATATGTTGTTGCCGAGCTTTATATTTTCTTTAATATTCAAGAGTTCCATACTTTTGTCTCCTCTTTCCGACTTCAAGTCAAGCAAATAATGGTCCAGAATTCGTAGGTATGGATTTTGAAATGAACATAGTTAATGTTCTAAAAAGGAAATTGTAATAGCATGATCTTGATTTGTCAAATTACCCGAATATCCTGGAAAAGGCCGAATCATCAAGAAAAATATTTTCTTGAAATGTTTAGAGGTTAACTAGAATAAAAAAGTCGTGTAACATATTATGTACTCCGGCGAGTTGTTGTGCTAACTCGAGTCGATAAGCTACCGATCCAATGCATTCGATGATCTTGAACGGGCCTACATACCTTGGGTTCAGTTTACCCCTTTTGCCGAAATGTATTACACCTTTCCAAGGTGACACCTTTAGCATAACCATGTCACCGATCTGAAACTCTAATGGTTTCCTTCGGACATCGGCGTAGCTCTTTTGGCGACTACGGGCTGTTTTCAATCTCTCCTTGATTTGTACTATCTTCTCAGTAGTTTCGTGTATGATTTCGGGACCAGTTATGTAGTGACCCGAACTTTTCCATGTTTATATATATTAAATGAAATTGTTATTTACATGATTAAGTGTTTCCAACATGTTAAGCAATCAAACTTGTTAAGACTTGATTAATTGAAATAGGTTTCATATAGACAATTGACCACCCAAGTTGACCGGTGATTCACGAACGTTAAAACTTGTAAAAACTATACGATGACATATATATGGTTATATATATAGTTAACATGATTTTATTATAAGAATGTATCTCATTAGGTATTTTAACAATGAGTTATATACATAAAAATGAGACTATTAATTTAAGAAACTCGAAAACGATATATATAACGATTATCGTTATAACAACGTCTTACTAGGTACATATGAATCATATTAAGATATTGATACACTTGGTTAATTATGTTAAATGATAAGTAAATATATTATTAAGTGTATTAACAATGAAATACATATGTAAAAATATGACTACTAACTTAATGATTTTGAAACAAGACATATATGTAACGATTATCATTGTAACGGCATTTAACTGTATATATATCATACTAAGATATATTATATATCATAATATCATGATAATATAACAATTTAACATCTCATTTGTTATAATAAACAATGGGTTAACAACATTCAACAAGATCGTTAACCTAAAGGTTTGAAAACAACATTTACATGTAACGACTAACGATGACTTAACGCCTCAGTTAAAATGTATATACATGTAGTGTTTTAATATGTATTCATACAGTTTTGAAAGACTTCAAGACACTTATCAAAATACTTCTACTTAACAAAAATGCTTACAATTACATCCTAGTTCAGTTTCATCAACAATTCTACTCGTATGCACCCGTATTCGTGCTCGTACAATACACAGCTTTTAGATGTATGTACTATTGGTATATACACTCCAATGATCAGCTCTTAGCAGCCCATGTGAGTCACCTAACACATGTGGGAACCATCATTTGGCAACTAGCATGAAATATCTCATAAAATTACAAAAAATATGAGTAATCATTCATGACTTATTTACATGAAAACAAAATTACATATCCTTTATATCTAATCCATACACCAACGACCAAAAACACCTACAAACACTTTCATTCTTCAATTTTCTTCATCTAATTGATCTCTCTCAAGTTCTATCTTCAAGTTCTAAGTGTTCTTCATAATTTCCAAAAGTTCTAGTTTCATAAAATCAAGAATACTTCCAAGATTGCAAGTTTACTTCCAAGTTTTCTAAATCCATTCCAAGTAATCATCCAAGATCAAGAAACCTTTGTTACTTACAGTAGGTTATCTTTCTAATACAAGGTAATAATCATATTCAAGCTTTAATTCAATTTTTATAACTATAACAATCTTATTTCGAGTGGAAATCTTACTTGAAATTGTTTTCGTGTCATGATTCTGCTTCAAGAACTTTCAAGCCATCCAAGGATCCTTTGAAGCTAGATCTATTTTTCTCATTTCCAGTAGGTTTATCCAAGGAACTTGAGGTAGTAATGATGTTCATAACATCATTCGATTCATACATATAAAGCTATCTTATTCGAAGGTTTAAACTTGTAATCACTAGAACATAGTTTAGTTAATTCTAAACTTGTTCGCAAATAAAAGTTAATCCTTCTAACTTGACTTTTAAAATCAACTAAACACATGTTCTATATCTATATGATATGCTAACTTAATGATTTAAAACCTGGAAACACGAAAAACACCGTAAAACCGGATTTACGCCGTCGTAGTAACACCGCGGGCTGTTTTGGGTTAGTTAATTAAAAACTATGATAAAATTTGATTTAAAAGTTGTTATTCTGGAAAAATAATTTTTATTATGAACATGAAACTATATCCAAAAATTATGGTTAAACTCAAAGTGGAAGTATGTTTTCTAAAATGGTCATCTGGACGTCGTTCTTTCGATTGAAATGACTACCTTTACAAAAACGACTTGTAACTTATTTTTTTGACTATAAACCTATACTTTTTCTGTTTATATTCATAAAATAGAGTTCAATATGAAACCATAGCAATTTGATTCACTCAAAACGGATTTAAAATGAAGAAGTTATGGGTAAAACAAGATTAGATAATTTTTCTCATTTTAGCTACGTGAAAATTGGTAACAAATCTATTCCAACCATAACTTAATCAACTTGTATTGTATATTATGTAATCTTGAGATACCATAGACACGTATACAATGTTTCGACCTATCATGTCGACACATCTATATATATTCCGGAACAACCATAGACACTCTATATGTGAATGTTGGAGTTAGCTATACAGGGTTGAGGTTGATTCCAAAATATATATAGTTTGAGTTGTGATCAATACTGAGATATGTATACACTGGGTCGTGGATTGATTCAAGATAATATTTATCGATTTATTTCTGTACATCTAAATGTGGACAACTAGTTGTAGATTACTAACGAGGACAGCTGACTTAATAAACTTAAAACATCAAAATATATTAAAAGTGTTGTAAATATATTTTGAACATACTTTGATATATATGTATATATTGTTATAGGTTCGTGAATCAACCAGTGGCCAAGTCTTACTTCCCGACGAAGTAAAAATCTGTGAAAGTGAGTTATAGTCCCACTTTTAAAATCTAATATTTTTGGGATGAGAATACATGCAGGTTTTATAAATGATTTACAAAATAGACACAAGTACGTGAAACTACATTCTATGGTTGAATTATCGAAATCGAATATGCCCCTTTTTATTAAGTCTGGTAATCTAAGAATTAGGGAACAGATACCCTAATTGACGCGAATCCTAAAGATAGATCTATTGGGCCTAACAAACCCCATCCAAAGTACTGGATGCTTTAGTACTTCGAAATTTATATCATATCCGAAGGGTGTCCCGGAATGATGGGGATATTCTTATATATATGCATCTTGCTAATGTCGGTTACCAGGTGTTCACCATATGAATGATTTTTATCTCTATGTATGGGATGTGTATTGAAATATGAAATCTTGTGGTCTATTGTTACGATTTGATATATATAGGTTAAACCTATAACTTACCAACATTTTTGTTGACGTTTAAAGCATGTTTATTCTCAGGTGAATACTAAGAGCTTCCGCTGTTGCATACTAAAATAAGGACAAGATTTGGAGTCCATGTTTTTATGATATTGTGTAAAAACTGCATTCAAGAAACTGATTTCGATGTAACATATTTGTATTGTAAACCATTATGTAATGGTCGTGTATAAAACAGGATATTTTAGATTATCATTATTTGATAATCTACGTAAAGCTTTTTAAATCTTTATTTATGAAATAAAGGTTATGGTTTGTTTTAAAAATGAATGCAGTCTTTGAAAAACGTCTCATATAGAGGTCAAAACCTCGCAACGAAATCAATTAATATGGAACGTTTTTAATCAATAAGAACGGGACATTTCAGTTGGTATCCGAGCATTGGTCTTAGAGAACCAGAATTTTGCATTAGTGTGTCTTATCGAGTTTGTTAGGATGCATTAGTGAGTCTGGACTTCGACCGTGTTTACTTGAAAAATGATTGCTTAACAAATTTTGTTGGAAACTATATATTTTTAACATGTGAATATTATGTGATATATTAATCTCTTAACGCGTTTGATATTATGTGATAGATGTCTACCTCTAGAACAAGTCCCATTGACTCACCTAATAATAATGAAGAGTCAAATGTAAATTGGAATGATTCGTGGACTGATTCTCAAGTTCCCGAAGAGGAACCGGAAGAAGAGTCGGAACCGAAAGAAGAATCAGAACCGGAAGAGGAGGAACCGGAGGAGGAAATAGAACCGGTGGGGGAAATAATAAAACGGTTAAGTAAAAGAAAATCCTCAACCAACCGACCAAGGTTAATTATGGTCAATGGTGTTTCCGCCAAGGAAGCAAAATATTGGGAGGATTACCAATTTTCCGATGAATCGGATTCCGACGAGAATTTCGATGATGTTATAGAAATTACCCCAACTGAATTTAAAAAGGCAAAAAAAAATAATAAGGGAAAGGGCATAAATATAGAGAAATCTAATTCCAACCCCGATGAACTTTATATGTATCGTCAACCCCCGAAGCCCTTAAGTTGTAACAAAGACCCGAGAACCTCTAAACCACCAGGTTTTTCTAAACCAATGTGGAAAACGATGGCTCATATTAGGGGAACATCATATATCCCTAGAAACTTGGCAAAACGAACCAAAACCGAAGAAGAAGAAATGAGCGAGTCGAAATAAGATAGTTGTATTCATGTGGTGTAATATATGTAATATAGTATGCTTATGCTTTATGATATATGTAAAAATTGCTTGTATTAATAAGTAATTTTTTTTTATGAATCTAACTCTTGTCTATTTTACAGTTTAAAAACACAAAATGGATAGACAACCCAATATTTTAAGAGACCTACCCGGAGACATGATTGATGAAATCTTGTCTAGAGTCGGTCAGAATTCCTCGGCACAACTATTTAAGGCGAAATCAGTTTGTAAGACATTCGAAGAACGTGCTAAGAATGTCTTGGTTTATAAGAGACTTTCGTTTGAAAGATGGGGGATATCACATTGGGAAACCCATAAGTTACGATGTGTTTACTTTGACGCATATATTGCGGGGAACCCAAATGCTATTTTACGCAACGGGTTAAGAAATTATTTTGACTCAATGTATCCGAATATAGGACTTCATGATTTAGAAAAAGCGGCTAACATGCAACATAAAGAAGCATGCTATGCTTACGGGTTAGTAATGTTCGCTTCTCACCAAAGTGAGAACAAGAACATCGGGCTACAACTATTAAACAAAACGTTCCCACAAGTAACGGAGTTGGTAATTGGGGTAAGAAATGAGGTTTTTAGATTGTTACGGGACTTTTGGACATTACGTAACCCTCGTCCCTTTGACGACGTTACAACACGCTGTCTTATCAACGGCCATAACGGTTATGTTCCACAAGACCAAGGATGGGAAGTAGTCCTTATAAAACCAGAATGCATGACTTGTTTTTGGACGTATGAATTACGTGTCTTTATTGCCTTTGCTGAACGACTTGTCTACTAGCTAGAATTATCTTCACAACTATCTTGTATCAAAGTTATTGTGTGCTATATTTCATGCTTTATGTAAAATAAGCGGTATTGTAAGTTTGTAAAATATTGTATAAAAGTTTGAACGTGAAATATTATTATAATCAGTTTTTCATATAGAATTGTAGTAGTTGAATTGTATATTAGCTACTAAGTATGAACTTAACGGGTAGGTACTACCCGAATTTAAACTTATAAAACGCTAATATGAAGAAAAAGCTTTTATAAATGAGTTCATATTATGCTACGAAATACTATTAACTACTCTTAATATTCTGTATGATTAACTTGTTCCATTTGACTATTTTGAAGGAAATGGCACCGACTACTCGACACACCGTGAATATGAATGAAGAGGAATTCCGTACTTTTCTAGCTTCAAACATAGCCGCAGTACAGGCTGCGCTACATACCAACAATAACCTTGGATCTAGCTGTACAGGAAATCGTGTAGGATGCACCTTCAAAGAATTCACTGCCTGCAAACCTTTGGAATTTGATGGAACCGAAGGACCGATCGGATTGAAACGGTGGACCGAGAAGGTCGAATCGGTGTTTGCCATAAGTAAGTGTACTAAAGAGGACAAAGTAAAGTACGCTACGCATACCTTCACAGGTTCTGCGTTAACATGGTGGAATACCTATCTAGAGCAAGTGGGACAAGATGATGCGTACGCACTACCGTGGTCAGCATTCAAGCACTTGATGAACGAGAAGTACCGTCCCAGAACCGAGGTCAATAAGCTCAAGACAGAACTTAGAGGGTTACGAACCCAAGGATTTGATATTACCATGTACGAAAGACGATTCACAGAATTGTGCCTATTGTGTCCGGGAGCGTTCGAAGATGAGGAAGAGAAGATCGACGCGTTTGTGAAAGGAATACCGGAAAGAATCCAAGAAGATATAAGTTCACACGAGCCCGCCTCTATATAATAGGCATGTAGAATGGCTCACAAACTAGTGAAACAGATTGAGGAAAGAATTAAAGAACAGACGACTGAAGAGGCCAATGTGAAGCAAGTCAAAAGAAAGTGGGAGGAAAACGGTGATAAGAATCACCAATACAACAACAACAGCAATTACAATAATAATCGCAACAATTATCCCAACAATCGCAACATCAATCGCAACTACAACAAACGGCCCAACAACAACAACAACAACAACAACAACAACAACAACAACAGCAACTACAATAATCATCCCAACAACAATAACAACCGCAACAACAACAACAATCAGAAGCAGCTATGCCAAAGGTGTGAAAAGTATCACTCGGGG
Source organism: Rutidosis leptorrhynchoides (assembly GCF_046630445.1). Classification (NCBI taxonomy): domain Eukaryota; kingdom Viridiplantae; phylum Streptophyta; class Magnoliopsida; order Asterales; family Asteraceae; genus Rutidosis; species Rutidosis leptorrhynchoides. Next base: position 79,316,952 of record NC_092337.1, on the reverse strand, counting down.
TTCTGTACCAAATTTTGCAACAAGTGTAAAAGAAATGGTCATAGCGTGGCGAAGTGTGAGGTCTACGGACCAGGGGTTAACAGAACGAAAGGAACAAATGGTGTCGGAACGAGTAATGGTGGAGCAAGTAGTGTCGGAGCAAGTTATGCCAATGTAGTTTGTTATAAATGTGGAAAACCGGGCCACATTATTAGAAATTACCCGAACCAGGAGAACACGAATGGACTAGGCCGCGGAAGAGTTTTCAATATTAATGCGGCAGAGGCACAGGAAGACCCGGAGCTTGTTACGGGTACGTTTCTTATTGACAATAAATCTGCTTACGTTTTATTTGATTCGGGTGCGGATAGAAGCTATATGAGTAGAGATTTTTGTGCTAAATTAAGTTGTCCATTGACGCCGTTGGATAGTAAATTTTTACTCGAATTAGCAAACGGTAAATTAATTTCAGCAGATAATATATGCCAGAATCGAGAAATTAAACTGGGTAGCGAAATATTTAAGATTGATTTGATACCAGTAGAGTTAGGGAGTTTTGATGTAATAGTTGGCATGGACTGGCTGAAGAAGGTGAAAGCAGAGATTGTATGTTATAAAAATGCAATTCGCATTGTACGAGAAGAAGTAGAACCCTTAATGGTGTATGGAGAAAAGGGCAACATGAAGCTACATCTTATTAGTAATTTGAAGGCACAAAAACTAATAAGAAAAGGTTGCTATGCTGTTCTAGCACACGTCGAGAAAGTACAAATTGAAGAAAAGAGCATCAATGATGTTCCCGTCGCAAAAGAATTTCCCGATGTATTTCCGAAAGAATTACCGGGACTACCTCCACATCGATCTGTTGAATTTCAAATAGATCTTGTACCAGGAGCTGCACCAATAGCTCGTGCTCCTTATAGACTCGCACCCAGCGAGATGAAAGAACTGCAAAGCCAACTGCAAGAACTATTAGAACGTGGTTTCATTCGACCAAGCACATCACCATGGGGAGCTCCTGTTTTGTTTGTCAAGAAGAAGGATGGTACATTTAGGTTGTGTATTGACTACAGAGAGTTGAACAAACTTACCATCAAAAACCGTTATCCACTGCCGAGAATTGACGACTTATTTGATCAACTACAAGGCTCGTCAATTTATTCGAAGATCGATTTACGTTCTGGATATCATCAAATGCGAGTAAAGGAGGATGATATTCCAAAAACTGCTTTTAGGACGCGTTATGGTCATTACGAGTTTATGGTTATGCCGTTTGGATTGACTAACGCACCAACTGTGTTCATGGACCTTATGAACCGAGTGTGTGGGCCATATCTTGACAAGTTTGTCATTGTTTTCATCGATGACATACTTATTTACTCAAAGAATGATCAAGAGCACGAAGAACATTTGAGAAAAGTGCTAGAAGTATTGAGGAAAGAAAAACTGTACGCTAAGTTTTCAAAGTGTGCATTTTGGTTGAAAGTAGTTCAATTCCTCGGTCACATAGTGAACAAAGAAGGTATCCAGGTGGACCCGGCAAAGATCGAAACCGTTGAAAAGTGGGAAACCCCAAAAACTTCGAAGCATATACGTCAATTTTTAGGATTAGCTGGTTACTACAGAAGATTCATCCAAGATTTCTCCAAAATAGCAAAACCCTTGACTGCATTAACGCATAAAGGGAAGAAATTTGAATGGAAGGATGAACAAGAAAAGGCGTTTCAATTATTGAAGAAAAAGCTAACTACAGCACCTATATTGTCATTGCCTGAAGGGAATGATGATTTTGTGATTTATTGTGACGCATCAAAGCAAGGTCTCGGTTGTGTATTAATGCAACGGACGAAGGTGATTGCTTATGCTTCTAGACAATTGAAGATTCACGAGCAAAATTATACGACGCATGATTTGGAATTAGGCGCGGTTGTTTTTTGCATTAAAGACTTGGAGGCACTACTTATATGGGGTCAAAAGTATTATATATACCGACCACAAAAGTCTTCAACACATATTTAATCAGAAACAACTGAATATGAGGCAGCGTAGGTGGATTGAATTGTTGAATGATTACGACTTTGAGATTCGTTACCACCCGGGGAAGGCAAATGTGGTAGCCGGCGCCTTGAGTAGAAAGGACAGAGAACCCATTCGAGTAAAATCTATGAATATAATGATTCACACTAACTTTACTACACAAATAAAGGAGGCGCAACAAGGAGTTTTAAAAGAGGGAAATTTAAAGGATGAAATACCCAAAGGATCGAAGAAGCATCTTAATATTCGGGAAGACGGAACCCGGTATAGGGCTGAAAGAATTTGGGTACCAAAATTTGGAGATATGAGAGAAATGGTACTTAGAGAAGCTCATAAAACCAGATACTCAATACATCCTGGAACGGGGAAGATGTACAAAGATCTCAAGAAACATTTTTGGTGGCCGGGTATGAAAGCCGATGTTGCTAAATACGTAGGAGAATGTTTGACGTGTTCTAAGGTCAAAGCTGAGCATCAAAAACCATCAGGTCTACTTCAACAACCCGAAATCCTGAAATGGAAATGGGAAAATATTACCATGGATTTCATCACTAAATTGCCAAGGACTGCAAGTGGTTTTGATACTATTTGGGTAATAGTTGATCATCTCACCAAATCAGCACACTTCCAGCCAATAAGAGAATATGACAAGATGGAGAAGTTAGCACGACTGTATTTGAAGGAAGTCGTCTCCAGACATGGAATACCAATCTCTATTATCTCTGATAGGGATGGCAGATTTATTTCAAGATTCTGGCAGACATTACAGCAAGCATTAGGAACTCGTATAGACATGAGTACTGCCTATCATCCACAAACTAATGGACAGAGCGAAAGGACGATACAAATGCTTGAAGACATGCTACGAGCATGTGTTATTGATTTCGGAAACAGTTGGGATAGACATCTACCGTTAGCAGAATTTTCCTACAACAACAGCTACCATTCAAGCATTGAGATGGCGCCGTTTGAAGCACTTTATGGTAGAAAGTGCAGGTCTCCGATTTGTTGGACTGAAGTGGGGGATAGACAGATTACGGGTCCGGAGATAATACAAGAAACTACCGAGAAAATCATCCAAATTCAACAAAGATTGAAAATCGCCCAGAGTCGACAAAAGAGCTACGCGGACAGTAAAAGAAAAGATATAGAGTTTGAAATTGGAGAAATGGTCATGCTTAAGGTTTCACCTTGGAAAGGCGTTGTTCGATTTGGTAAACGGGGGAAACTAAATCCAAGGTACATTGGACCATTCAAGATTATAGATCGTGTCGGACCAGTAGCTTACCAACTGGAGCTACCTCAACAACTCGCGGCTGTACATAACACTTTCCACGTCTCAAATTTGAAGAAATATTTTGCTAAAGAAGATCTCACTATTCCGTTGGACGAAATCCAAATCAATGAAAAACTTCAATTCATTGAAGAACCCGTCGAAATAATGGATCGTGAGGTTAAGAGACTTAAAAAAAACAAGATACCGATTGTTAAGGTTCGATGGAATGCTCGTAGAGGACCCGAGTTCACCTGGGAGCGTGAAGATCAGATAAAGAAGAAATACCCGCATTTATTTCCAGAAGATACGTCAACACCTCCAACTGATTAAAATTTCGGGACGAAATTTATTTAACGGGTAGGTACTGTAGTGACCCGAACTTTTCCATGTTTATATATATATTAAATGAAATTGTTATTTACATGATTAAGTGTTTCCAACATGTTAAGCAATCAAACTTGTTAAGACTTGATTAATTGAAATAGGTTTCATATAGACAATTGACCACCCAAGTTGACCGGTGATTCACGAACGTTAAAACTTATAAAAACTATACGATGACATATATATGGTTATATATATAGTTAACATGATTTTATTATAAGTATGTATCTCATTAGGTATTTTAACTGTGACGACCCGGAAATTTCCGACCAAATTTAAACTTAACCTTTATATGTTTCTGACACGATAAGCAGAATTTGTAATGTTGAATCTCAAAAAGTTTGGAACTACATTCATGTAATCAATTACCCTTTGACCGTGTTCGACGATTCACGAACAATTATGTGTATATAGATATGTATATATAATATATAATATTAACTGAAAACATTAACAAAGTATTAGATATATGATACTTTACATAAACATATTTGTTTCGATATATTTATCGCCAGAATTAAGAGATAATATCAAATGATTGAATTATCAGATACATTATGATATGATTACGGGCCTATGTTATGAGGTCCACTATGATTTAAGAAATCTATTTTTTTTGACAACTCATTACTTAACCAGTATGATAAAGATAACGATATTTATATTTTATTAAATATATATATATATATATATATATATATATATATATATATATATATATATATATATATATATATATATATATATATATATATATATATATATAACAATTTAAATTAATATTATATATATTTTTATACACGTATTATACGTACATAGTTTTATACTTTTACTATACTTTAACTTTACCTTTACTTTACTTTTACTTTACTTTAACTTTAATAATTCATACTTTAATAATTCACTTTAATAATTCATACTTTAATAATTCACTTTAATAATTCATACTTTAATAATTCATACTTTAATAATTCACTTTAATAATTCATACTTTAATAATTCACTTTAATAATTCAAAAATCTATTATAAATAGAATTCAATAGGTTTCATTATTTCATAGAAACTTGAAAATATATTTCTCTAAACTCTCTCAATCGAATTACATATATATATATATATATATATATTTACTTAGTATTATTTCAAGATATTATTAGTATACATAAAATACTACGACGGAGTTATATTCAGACGATTTCAAAATAAGTTTTTAAATGGGATAGAGCTAAGGAAATTATGGGTTATAGCTATGAAGGTTATGGGTATTGATCGAGGGTATTGCTCGTGAGGTCAACCTAACATTTATCATTTTCGTTGCGTCTACGTACTTTCCTGCAATATTGAATCACAATATTGATACGTGAGCATTCATATCTTATCTTTTATATATTAATAGTGTATCCCTGACTAGTGCTCGAGTATAAATGATTATGCATGTTTGTATGCTTAGTTTCGTCGTTAAATAGTTTATGATAAATCACAAATTTGATACATATGCTACTGAGATAAGTTATATGATATGCATGTCGTTGAAAATCCGAAGAAAAAAAAATAACTTTTCATTTAGAAATCGTGTGGTTTCGATGAACGGATTAAAAGATATGGTCAACTGAATTATCATTAATTTTAATATTATTATTAAAACGATTATTATAACTGTTATCAGTTGATGTTATTACTAAAATTATCTTTATTACTAAAAATTAATATTTTTATTGAAACTATCATTTTATTATTTTTATCATTATTATTATTATCAATATTATTTTATCAAATAAATATGCGTACAAAGATATTTTTACCACACGTAATGTAATTACATTAATAATACATACCACTATATTTTTATGATATTAAGTGAATTTTATAAATTTTATTATTTGAGATATATAAAAGTATATTTTTATCATATATGAATTTTAATATAAATTTTTATTTATTAATAAATACCTTGTATTATTTAGTATAATAAGATCTGATAAATATATTTAAATATATAAAACTACTATATATAAGTTATATAATAAACATGTATAGATTTTGGAAGTCATTTTGGGTCAAGTTGACTTTTGTTGACTTTTGCATGTCGGTCTCGAGCATTAGGATTGTGATACACTACGACTTGACCTAAATTTTTAGACAGATATTGACCAACATATAAATATATATACTTAATATAGGTTCGTGAATCCGAGACAAACACTGCACTTGTTCAGTGCCGTCATATACATAATTGCTACGAAATACAGTATTGTGAGTTTCATTTGCTCCCTTTTATATATATTTTTGGGACTGAGAATACATGCGCTGTTTTTATAAATGTTTTACGAAATAGGCACAAGTACTAAAACTAATTCTACGTGGGTTTAAACCAGAAATATCCCCTTAGCTTGATAACTATAACTACTGGTGTATGACTGGTAGGCGCGAATCCTAAAGATAGATCTATTGGGCCTGACAAACCCCATCCTAACTATGGGATGCTTTAGTACTTCGAGATTTATATAACACACCTGATTCGGTGTACTTTCAGAGGGTAAAACATGAACGTTAAGGCTTGTTACCGAGTGCCTACAACTTATAGAATATTTTATACACTTGCGAGTGTACGGATATTTATAGAAACTGAAATCTTGTGGTCTATTACTATTACGGAAATGATGGATTATGATAAACTAATGAACTCACCAACCTTTTGGTTGACACTTTAAAGCATGTTTATTCTCAGGTATTAAAGAATTCTTCCGCTGTGCATTAGCTCATTTTAAGGATATTACTTGGAGTCATCCAAGACATACTTTGAAAGACGTTGCATTCGAGTCGTTGAGTTCATCAAGATTAATATTAAGTCAATTATAGTTGGATGTAATATGAAATGGTATGCATGCCGTCAATTTTTGATGTAAAGGAAGTTTGTCTTTTAAAAACGAATGCAATGTTTGTAAAACGTATCATATAGAGGTCAAATACCTCGCGATGTAATCAACTATTGTGAATCGTTTATAATGTATATGAACGGGTCCTTTCAGTTGGTATTAGAGCGGTGGTCTTAGCGAACCAGGTCTTGCATTAGTGTGTCTAACTGATAGCTGTTAAGATGCATTAGTGAGTCTGGACTTCGACCGTGTCTGCATGTCAAAAGTTTTGCTTATCATTTTTAGTCGGAAATCATCTACTTACCATCCTTAGGAAATTACCTGCTTATCATTCTTAAGTCTAGACGCGTTTTCCTACATTTATTGCATAATAGTGTATAGACGAATTCTTATCTTAGCATATCTGTTACTGTGAACTTTGACTGACATCTTTCAAAGATTCCTCCGTAATTTATGGGATTTTGGTATTATATATACATATGTAAATTATATATTGAAGAATACTAAATCTAAATTCTACAATCTATTTCATACCAAAAAAATTCTTTCCCTGATCATACAAGATGGATCCCTCAACCAGTTCGAGTTCCTCGGATTCCGACAGCTATGCCGATATGGATTTTCACATGAGCTCCGAAAGCAGCATGACCGGAATGGATCAACCAATTAGCCATCATCTATTCTGGATGAATTGGGGATGGGTTCGTAATCTACTTAACCATTGGAGACAAGAAGAAGGCGATCCCTTTCATCCACCACATTTGAAATGTCCCGTTCTTATTGATTAAAAACGTTCCATATTAATTGATTTCGTTGCGAGGTTTTGACCTCTATATGAGACGTTTTTCAAAGACTGCATTCATTTTTAAAACAAACCATAACCTTTATTTCATAAATAAAGGTTTAAAAAGCTTTACGTAGATTATCAAATAATGATAATCTAAAATATCCTGTTTACACACGACCATTACATAATGGTTTACAATACAAATATGTTACATCGAAATCAGTTTCTTGAATGCAGTTTTTACACAATATCATACAAACATGGACTCCAAATCTTGTCCTTATTTTAGTATGCAACAGCGGAAGCTCTTAATATTCACCTGAGAATAAACATGCTTTAAACGTCAACAAAAATGTTGGTGAGTTATAGGTTTAACCTATATATATCAAATCGTAACAATAGACCACAAGATTTCATATTTCAATACACATCCCATACATAGAGATAAAAATCATTCATATGGTGAACACCTGGTAACCGACAATAACAAGATGCATATGTAAGAATATCCCCATCATTCCGGGACACCCTTCGGATATGATATAAATTTCGAAGTACTAAAGCATCCGGTACTTTGGATGGGGTTTGTTAGGCCCAATAGATCTATCTTTAGGATTCGCGTCAATTAGGGTGTCTGTTCCCTAATTCTTAGATTACCAGACTTAATAAAAAAAGGGGCATATTCGATTTCGATAATTCAACCATAGAATGTAGTTTCACGTACTTGTGTCTATTTTGTAAATCATTTATAAAACCTGCATGTATTCTCATCCCAAAAATATTAGATTTTAAAAGTGGGACTATAACTCACTTTCACAGATTTTTACTTCGTCGGGAAGTAAGACTTGGCCACTGTTGATTCACGAACCTATAACAATATATACATATATATTAAAGTATGTTCAAAATATATTTACAACACTTTTAATATATTTTGATGTTTTAAGTTTATTAAGTCAGCTGTCCTCGTTAGTAACCTATAACTAGTTGTCCACAGTTAGATGTACAGAAATAAATCGATAAATATTATCTTGAATCAATCCACGACCCAGTGTATACGTATCTCAGTATTGATCACAACTCAAACTATATATATTTTGGAATCAACCTCAACCCTGTATAGCTAACTCCAACATTCACATATAGAGTGTCTATGGTTGTTCCGAAATATATATAGATGTGTCGACATGATAGGTCGAAACATTGTATACGTGTCTATGGTATCTCAAGATTACATAATATACAATACAAGTTGATTAAGTTATGGTTGGAATAGATTTGTTACCAATTTTCACGTAGCTAAAATGAGAAAAATTATCCAATCTTGTTTTACCCATAACTTCTTCATTTTAAATCCGTTTTGAGTGAATCAAATTGCTATGATTTCATATTGAACTCTATTTTATGAATCTAAACAGAAAAAGTATAGGTTTATAGTCTGAAAAATAAGTTACAAGTCGTTTTTGTAAAGGTAGTCATTTAAGTCGAAAGAACGACGTCTAGATGACCATTTTAGAAAACATACTTCCACTTTGAGTTTAACCATAATTTTTGGATATAGTTTCATGTTCATAATAAAAATCATTTTCTCAGAATAACAAATTTTAAATCAAAGTTTATCATAGTTTTTAATTAACTAACCCAAAACAGCCCGCGGTGTTACTACGACGGCGTAAATCCGGTTTTACGGTGTTTTTCGTGTTTCCAGGTTTTAAATCATTAAGTTAGCATATCATATAGATATAGAACATGTGTTTAGTTGATTTTAAAAGTCAAGTTAGAAGGATTAACTTTTGTTTGCGAACAAGTTTAGAATTAACTAAACTATGTTCTAGTGATTACAAGTTTAAACCTTCGAATAAGATAGCTTTATATGTATGAATCGAATGATGTTATGAACATCATTACTACCTTAATTTCCTTGGATAAACCTACTGGAAAAGAGAAAATTGGATCTAGCTTCAATGGATCCTTGGATGGCTCGAAGTTCTTGAAGCAGAATCATGACACGAAAACAAGTTCAAGTAAGATCATCACTTGAAATAAGATTGTTATAGTTATAGAAATTGAACCAAAGTTTGAATATGATTATTACCTTGTATTAGAATGATAACCTACTGTAAGAAACAAAGATTTCTTGAGGTTGGATGATCACCTTACAAGATTGGAAGTGAGCTAGCAAACTTGAAAGTATTCTTGATTTTATGAAACTAGAACTTTTGAAATTTATGAAGAACACTTAGAACTTGAAGATAGAACTTGAGAGAGATCAATTAGATGAAGAAAATTGAAGAATGAAAGTGTTTGTAGGTGTTTTTGGTCGTTGGTGTATGGATTAGATATAAAGGATATGTAATTTTGTTTTCATGTAAATAAGTCATGAATGTTTACTCATATTTTTGTAATTTTATGAGATATTTCATGCTAGTTGCCAAATGATGGTTCCCACATGTGTTAGGTGACTCACATGGGCTGCTAAGAGCTGATCATTGAAGTGTATATACCAATAGTACATACATCTAAAAGCTGTGTATTGTACGAGTACGAATACGGGTGCATACGAGTAGAATTGTTGATGAAACTGAACGAGGATGTAATTGTAAGCATTTTTGTTAAGTAGAAGTATTTTGATAAGTGTATTGAAGTCTTTAAAAAGTGTATAAATACATATTAAAACACTACATGTATATACATTTTAACTGAGTCGTTAAGTCATCGTTAGTCGTTACATGTAAGTGTTGTTTTGAAACCTTTAGGTTAACGATCTTGTTAAATGTTGTTAACCCAATGTTTATAATATCAAATGAGATTTTAAATTATTATATTATCATGATATTATCATGTATGAATATCTCTTAATATGATATATATACATTAAATGTCTTTACAACGATAATCGTTACATATATGTCTCGTTTAAAAATCATTAAGTTAGTAGTCTTGTTTTTACATATGTAGTTCATTGTTAATATACTTTATGATATGTTTTCTTATCATAGTATCATGTTAACTATATATATATATATATATATATATATATATATATATATATATATATATATATATATATATATATATATATATATATATATATATATATATATATATATATATCCATATATATGTCATCATATAGTTTTTACAAGTTTTAACGTTCGTGAATCACCGATCAACTTGGGTGGTCAATTGTCTATATGAAACATATTTCAATTAATCAAGTCTTAACAAGTTTGATTGCTTAACATGTTGGAAACATTTAATCATGTAAATATCAATCTCAATTAATATATATAAACATGGAAAAGTTCGGGTCACTACAGTACCTACCCGTTAAATAAATTTCGTCCCGAAATTTTAAGCTGTTGAAGGTGTTGACGAATCTTCTGGAAATAGATGCGGGTATTTCTTCTTCATCTGATCTTCACGCTCCCAGGTGAACTCGGGTCCTCTACGAGCATTCCATCGAACCTTAACAATTGGTATCTTTTTTTGCTTAAGTCTTTTAACCTCACGATCCATTATTTCGACGGGTTCTTCGATGAATTGAAGTTTTTCGTTGATTTGGATTTCATCTAACGGAATAGTGAGATCTTCTTTAGCAAAACATTTATTTAAATTCGAGACGTGGAAAGTGTTATGTACAGCCGCGAGTTGTTGAGGTAACTCTAGTCGGTAAGCTACTGGTCCGACACGATCAATAATCTTGAATGGTCCAATATACCTTGGATTTAATTTCCCTCGTTTACCAAATCGAACAACGCCTTTCCAAGGTGCAACTTTAAGCATGACCATCTCTCCAATTTCAAATTCTATATCTTTTCTTTTAATGTCAGCGTAGCTCTTTTGTCGACTTTGGGCGGTTTTCAACCGTTGTTGAATTTGGATGATCTTCTCGGTAGTTTCTTGTATAATCTCCGGACCTGTAATCTGTCTATCCCCCACTTCACTCCAACAAATCGGAGACCTGCACTTTCTACCATAAAGTGCTTCAAACGGCGCCATCTCAATGCTTGAATGGTAGCTGTTGTTGTAGGAAAATTCTGCTAACGGTAGATGTCGATCCCAACTGTTTCCGAAATCAATAACACATGCTCGTAGCATGTCTTCAAGCGTTTGTATCGTCCTTTCGCTCTGCCCATCAGTTTGTGGATGATAGGCAGTACTCATGTCTAGACGAGTTCCTAATGCTTGCTGTAATGTCTGCCAGAATCTTGAAATAAATCTGCCATCCCTATCAGAGATAATAGAGATTGGTATTCCATGTCTGGAGACGACTTCCTTCAAATACAGTCGTGCTAACTTCTCCATCTTGTCATCTTCTCTTATTGGTAGGAAGTGAGCTGATTTGGTGAGACGATCAACTATTACCCAAATAGTATCAAAACCACTTGCAGTCCTTGGCAATTTAGTGATGAAATCCATGGTAATGTTTTCCCATTTCCATTCCGGGATTTCGGGTTGTTGAAGTAGACCTGATGGTTTCTGATGCTCAGCTTTGACCTTAGAACACGTCAAACATTCTCCTACGTATTTAGCAACATCGGCTTTCATACCCGGCCACCAAAAATGTTTCTTGAGATCCTTGTACATCTTCCCCGTTCCAGGATGTATTGAGTATCTGGTTTTATGAGCTTCTCTAAGTACCATTTCTCTCATATCTCCAAATTTTGGTACCCAAATCCTTTCAGCCCTATACCGGGTTCCGTCTTCCCGAATATTAAGATGCTTCTCCGATCCTTTGGGTATTTCATCCTTTAAATTTCCCTCTTTTAAAACTCCTTGTTGCGCCTCCTTTATTTGAGTAGTAAGGTTATTATGAATCATTATATTCATAGATTTTACTCGAATGGGTTCTCTGTCCTTCCTGCTCAAGGCATCGGCTACCACATTTGCCTTCCCCGGGTGGTAACGAATCTCAAAGTCGTAATCATTCAACAATTCAATCCACCTACGCTGCCTCATATTCAGTTGTTTCTGATTAAATATGTGTTGAAGACTTTTGTGGTCGGTATATATAATACTTTTGACCCCATATAAGTAGTGCCTCCAAGTCTTTAATGCAAAAACAACCGCGCCTAATTCCAAATCATGCGTCGTATAATTTTGTTCGTGAATCTTCAATTGTCTAGACGCATAAGCAATCACCTTCGTTCGTTGCATTAATACACAACCGAGACCTTGCTTTGATGCGTCACAATAAATCACAAAATCATCATTCCCTTCAGGCAATGACAATATAGGTGCCGTAGTTAGCTTTTTCTTCAATAACTGAAACGCTTTCTCTTGTTCATCATTCCATTCAAATTTCTTCCCTTTATGCGTTAATGCAGTCAAGGGTTTTGCTATTCTGGAAAAGTCTTGGATGAACCTTCTGTAGTAACCAGCTAGTCCTAAAAACTGGCGTATGTGTTTCGGAGTTTTCGGGGTTTCCCACTTTTCAACAGTTTCTATCTTTGCCGGATCCACCTTAATACCTTCTTTGTTCACTATGTGACCGAGGAATTGAACTTCTTCCAACCAAAATGCACACTTTGAAAACTTAGCGTACAATTCTTCCTTCCTCAATACTTCTAACACCTTTCTCAAATGTTCACCGTGTTCTTGGTCATTCTTTGAGTAAATAAGTATGTCATCAATGAAAACAATGACAAACTTGTCAAGGTATGGTCCACACACTCGGTTCATAAGGTCCATGAACACAGCTGGTGCATTAGTTAAACCAAACGGCATGACCATAAACTCGTAATGACCGTAACGTGTTCTGAAAGCAGTCTTTGGAATATCATCTTCTTTCACCTGCATTTGATGGTACCCGGAACGTAAGTCAATCTTTGAATAAACAGACGAGCCTTGTAGTTGATCAAATAAGTCGTCGATTCTCGGTAGTGGGTAGCGGTTCTTGATGGTAAGTTTGTTCAACTCTCGGTAGTCGATACACAACCTGAATGTACCATCTTTCTTCTTGACAAACAAAACAGGAGCTCCCCACGGTGATGTGCTTGGTCGAATGAAACCAGGCTCTAAAAGTTCTTGTAATTGGCTTTGCAGTTCTTTCATCTCGCTGGGTGCGAGTCTGTAAGGAGCACGAGCTATTGGTGCAGCTCCTGGTACAAGATCTATTTGAAATTCAACGGATCGATGTGGGGGTAATCCCGGTAATTCTTTCGGAAATACATCGGGAAATTCTTTTGCAATGGGAACATCATTGATGCTCTTTTCTTCAGTTTGTACTTTCTCGCCGTGTGCTAGAACAGCATAGCAACCTTTTCTTATTAGTTTTTGTGCCTTCAAATTACTAATAAGATGTAGCTTCGTGTTGCCCTTTTCTCCGTACACCATTAAGGGTTTTCCTTTTTCTCGTATAATGCGAATTGCATTTTTGTAACAAACGATCTCTGCTTTCACTTCTTTCAACCAGTCCATACCGATTATCACATCAAAACTCCCTAACTCTACTGGTATCAAATCAATCTTAAATGTTTCGCTAACCAGTTTAATTTCTCGATTCCGACATATATTATCTGCTGAAATTAATTTACCATTTGCTAATTCGAGTAAAAATTTACTATCCAAAGGCGTCAATGGACAACTTAATTTAGCACAAAAATCTCTACTCATATAGCTTCTATCCGCACCCGAATCAAATAAAACGTAAGCAGATTTATTGTCAATAAGAAACGTACCCGTAACAAGCTCCGGGTCTTCTTGTGCCTCTGCCGCATTAATATTGAAAACTCTTCCGCGGCCTTGTCCATTCGTGTTCTCCTGGTTCGGGCAATTTCTAATAATGTGGCCCGGTTTTCCACATTTATAACAAACTACATTGGCATAACTTGCTCCGACACTACTTGCTCCGCCATTACTCGTTCCGACACCATTTGTTCCTTTCGTTCTATTAACTCCTGGTCCGTAGACCTCACACTTCGCCGCGCTATGACCATTTCTTTTACACTTGTTGCAAAATTTGGTGCAGAACCCCGAGTGATTCTTTTCACACCTTTGGCATAGCTGCTTCTGATTGTTGTTGTTGTTGCGGTTATTATTGTTGTTGGGATGATTGTTGTAGTTGCTGTTGTTGTTGTTGTTGTTGTTGTTGGGCCGTTTGTTGTAGTTGCGATTGATGTTGCGATTGTTGGGATAATTGTTGCGATTATTGTTGTAATTGCTGTTGTTGTATTGGTGATTCTTATCACCGTTTTCCTCCCACTTTCTTTTGACTTGCTTCACATTGGCCTCTTCAGCAGTCTGTTCTTTAATTCTTTCTTCAATCTGGTTCACTAGTTTGTGAGCCATTCTACATGCCTGTTGTATGGAGGCGGGCTCGTGTGAACTTATATCTTCTTGGATTCTTTCCGGTAATCCTTTCACAAACGCGTCGATCTTCTCTTCCTCATCTTCGAACGCTCCCGGACACAATAGGCACAATTCTGTGAATCGTCTTTCATACATGGTAATATCAAATCCTTGGGTTCGTAACCCTCTAAGTTCTGTCTTGAGCTTATTGACCTCGGTTCTGGGACGGTACTTCTCGTTCATCAAGTGCTTGAATGCTGACCACGGTAGTGCGTACGCATCGTCTTGTCCCACCTGCTCTAGATAGGTATTCCACCATGTTAACGCAGAACCTGTGAAGGTATGCGTAGCATACTTCACTTTGTCCTCTTCAGTACACTTACTTATGGCAAACACCGATTCGACCTTCTCGGTCCACCGTTTCAATCCGATCGGTCCTTCGGTTCCATCAAATTCCAAAGGTTTGCAGGCAGTGAATTCTTTGTAGGTGCATCCTACACGATTTCCTGTACTGCTAGATCCAAGGTTATTGTTGGTATGTAGCGCAGCCTGTACTGCGGCTATGTTTGAAGCTAGAAAAGTACGGAATTCCTCTTCATTCATATTCACGGTGTGTCGAGTAGTCGGTGCCATTTCCTTCAAAATAGTCAAATGGAACAAGTTAATCATACAGAATATTAAGAGTAGTTAATAGTATTTCGTAGCATAATATGAACTCATTTATAAAAGCTTTTTCTTCATATTAGCGTTTTATAAGTTTAAATTCGGGTAGTACCTACCCGTTAAGTTCATACTTAGTAGCTAATATACAATTCAACTACTACAATTCTATATGAAAAACTGATTATAATAATATTTCGCGTTCAAACTTTTATACAATATTTTACAAACTAACAATACCGCTTATTTTACATAAAGCATGAAATATAGCACACAATAACTTTGATACAAGATAGTTGTGAAGATAATTCTAGCTAGTACACAAGTCGTTCAGCAAAGGCAATAAAGACACGTAATTCATACGTCCAGAAACAAGTCATGCATTCTGGTTTTACTAGGACTACTTCCCATCCTTGGTCTTGTGCAACATAACCGTTATGGCCATTGATAAGACAGCGTGTTGTAACGTCGTCAAAGGGACGAGGGTTACGTAATGTCCAACAGTCCCGTAATAATCTAAAAACCTCATTTCTTACCCCAATTACCGACTCCGTCACTTGTGGAAACGTTTTGTTTAATAGTTGTAACCCGATGTTCTTGTTCTCACTTTGGTGAGAAGCGAACATTACTAATCCGTAAGCATAACATGCTTCTTTATGTTGCATGTTAGCCGCTTTTTCTAAATCACGAAGTCCAATATTCGGATATATTGAGTCAAAATAATTTCTTAACCCGTTGCGTAAAATAGCATTTGGGTTCCCCGCAATATATGCGTCAAAGTAAACACATCGTAACTTATGGGTTTCCCAATGTGATATCCCCCATCTTTCAAACGAAAGTCTCTTATAAACCAAGACATTCTTGGAACGTTCTTCGAATGTCTTACAAACTGATGTCGCCTTAAATAGTTGTGCCGAAGAATTCTGGCCGACTCTAGACAAGATTTCATCAATCATGTCTCCGGGTAGGTCTCTTAAAATATTGGGTTGTCTATCCATTTTGTGTTTTTAAACTGTAAAATAGACAAGAGTTAGATTCATAAAAAAATACTTATTAATACCAGCAATTTTTACATATATCATAAAGCATAAGAACACTATATTACATATATTACATTACACGAATACAACTATCTTATTCCGACTCGCTCGTTTCTTCTTCTTCGGTTTTGGTTCGTTTTGCCAAGTTTCTAGGGATATATGATGTTCCCCTAATACGAGCTGTCGTTGTCCACATTGGTTTAGAAAAACCTGGTGGTTTAGAGGTTCCCGGGTCATTGTTACAACTTAAGGACTTCGGGCGTTAACGATACATATAAAGTTCATCGGGGTTGGAATTAGATTTCTCTATTTTTATGCCCTTTCCCTTATTATTTTCTTTTTCCTTTTTAAATTCAGTTGGGGTAATTTCTATAACATCATCGGAATTCTCGTCGGAATCCGATTCATCGGAGAATTGGTAATCCTCCCAATATTTTGCTTCCTTGGCGGAAACACCATTGACCATAATTAACCTTGGTCGGTTGGTTGAGGATTTTCTTTTACTTAACCGTTTTATTATTTCCCCCACCGGTTCTATTTCTTCATCCGGTTCCGATTCTTCTTCCGGTTCCGATTCTTCTTCCGGTTCCGACTCTTCTTCCGGTTCCTCTTCGGGAACTTGTGAATCAGTCCACGAATCATTCCAATTTACATTTGACTCTTCATTATTATTAGGTGAGTCAATGGGACTTGTTCTAGAGGTAGACATCTATCACATAATATCAAACGCGTTAAGAGATTAATATATCACATAATATTCACATGTTAAAAATATATAGTCTCCAACAAAATTTGTTAAGCAATCATTTTTCAAGTAAACACGGTCGAAGTTCAGACTCACTAATGCATCCTAACAAACTCGATAAGACACACTAATGCAAAATTCTGGTTCTCTAAGACCAACGCTCGGATACCAACTGAAATGTCCCGTTCTTATTGATTAAAAACGTTCCATATTAATTGATTTCGTTGCGAGGTTTTGACCTCTATATGAGACGTTTTTCAAAGACTGCATTCATTTTTAAAACAAACCATAACCTTTATTTCATAAATAAAGGTTTAAAAAGCTTTACGTAGATTATCAAATAATGATAATCTAAAATATCCTGTTTACACACGACCATTACATAATGGTTTACAATACAAATATGTTACATCGAAATCAGTTTCTTGAATGCAGTTTTTACACAATATCATACAAACATGGACTCCAAATCTTGTCCTTATTTTAGTATGCAACAGCGGAAGCTCTTAATATTCACCTGAGAATAAACATGCTTTAAACGTCAACAAAAATGTTGGTGAGTTATAGGTTTAACCTATATATATCAAATCGTAACAATAGACCACAAGATTTCATATTTCAATACACATCCCATACATAGAGATAAAAATCATTCATATGGTGAACACCTGGTAACCGACAATAACAAGATGCATATGTAAGAATATCCCCATCATTCCGGGACACCCTTCGGATATGATATAAATTTCGAAGTACTAAAGCATCCGGTACTTTGGATGGGGTTTGTTAGGCCCAATAGATCTATCTTTAGGATTCGCGTCAATTAGGGTGTCTGTTCCCTAATTCTTAGATTACCAGACTTAATAAAAAAAGGGGCATATTCGATTTCGATAATTCAACCATAGAATGTAGTTTCACGTACTTGTGTCTATTTTGTAAATCATTTATAAAACCTGCATGTATTCTCATCCCAAAAATATTAGATTTTAAAAGTGGGACTATAACTCACTTTCACAGATTTTTACTTCGTCGGGAAGTAAGACTTGGCCACTGTTGATTCACGAACCTATAACAATATATACATATATATTAAAGTATGTTCAAAATATATTTACAACACTTTTAATATATTTTGATGTTTTAAGTTTATTAAGTCAGCTGTCCTCGTTAGTAACCTATAACTAGTTGTCCACAGTTAGATGTACAGAAATAAATCGATAAATATTATCTTGAATCAATCCACGACCCAGTGTATACGTATCTCAGTATTGATCACAACTCAAACTATATATATTTTGGAATCAACCTCAACCCTGTATAGCTAACTCCAACATTCACATATAGAGTGTCTATGGTTGTTCCGAAATATATATAGATGTGTCGACATGATAGGTCAAAACATTGTATACGTGTCTATGGTATCTCAAGATTACATAATATACAATACAAGTTGATTAAGTTATGGTTGGAATAGATTTGTTACCAATTTTCACGTAGCTAAAATGAGAAAAATTATCCAATCTTGTTTTACCCATAACTTCTTCATTTTAAATCCGTTTTGAGTGAATCAAATTGCTATGATTTCATATTGAACTCTATTTTATGAATCTAAACAGAAAAAGTATAGGTTTATAGTCGGAAAAATAAGTTACAAGTCATTTTTGTAAAGGTAGTCATTTAAGTCGAAAGAACGACGTCTAGATGACCATTTTAGAAAACATACTTCCACTTTGAGTTTAACCATAATTTTTGGATATAGTTTCATGTTCATAATAAAAATCATTTTCTCAGAATAACAAATTTTAAATCAAAGTTTATCATAGTTTTTAATTAACTAACCCAAAACAGCCCGCGGTGTTACTACGACGGCGTAAATCCGGTTTTACGGTGTTTTTCGTGTTTCCAGGTTTTAAATCATTAAGTTAGCATATCATATAGATATAGAACATGTGTTTAGTTGATTTTAAAAGTCAAGTTAGAAGGATTAACTTTTGTTTGCGAACAAGTTTAGAATTAACTAAACTATGTTCTAGTGATTACAAGTTTAAACCTTCGAATAAGATAGCTTTATATGTATGAATCGAATGATGTTATGAACATCATTACTACCTTAATTTCCTTGGATAAACCTACTGGAAAAGAGAAAATTGGATCTAGCTTCAATGGATCCTTGGATGGCTCGAAGTTCTTGAAGCAGAATCATGACACGAAAACAAGTTCAAGTAAGATCATCACTTGAAATAAGATTGTTATAGTTATAGAAATTGAACCAAAGTTTGAATATGATTATTACCTTGTATTAGAATGATAACCTACTGTAAGAAACAAAGATTTCTTGAGGTTGGATGATCACCTTACAAGATTGGAAGTGAGCTAGCAAACTTGAAAGTATTCTTGATTTTATGAAACTAGAACTTTTGGAATTTATGAAGAACACTTAGAACTTGAAGATAGAACTTGAGAGAGATCAATTAGATGAAGAAAATTGAAGAATGAAAGTGTTTGTAGGTGTTTTTGGTCGTTGGTGTATGGATTAGATATAAAGGATATGTAATTTTGTTTTCATGTAAATAAGTCATGAATGTTTACTCATATTTTTGTAATTTTATGAGATATTTCATGCTAGTTGCCAAATGATGGTTCCCACATGTGTTAGGTGACTCACATGGGCTGCTAAGAGCTGATCATTGAAGTGTATATACCAATAGTACATACATCTAAAAGCTGTGTATTGTACGAGTACGAATACGGGTGCATACGAGTAGAATTGTTGATGAAACTGAACGAGGATGTAATTGTAAGCATTTTTGTTAAGTAGAAGTATTTTGATAAGTGTATTGAAGTCTTTCAAAAGTGTATAAATACATATTAAAACACTACATGTATATACATTTTAACTGAGTCGTTAAGTCATCGTTAGTCGTTACATGTAAGTGTTGTTTTGAAACCTTTAGGTTAACGATCTTGTTAAATGTTGTTAACCCAATGTTTATAATATCAAATGAGATTTTAAATTATTATATTATCATGATATTATCATGTATGAATATCTCTTAATATGATATATATACATTAAATGTCTTTACAACGATAATCGTTACATATATGTCTCGTTTAAAAATCATTAAGTTAGTAGTCTTGTTTTTACATATGTAGTTCATTGTTAATATACTTTATGATATGTTTTCTTATCATAGTATCATGTTAACTATATATATATATATATATATATATATATATATATATATATATATATATATATATATCCATATATATGTCATCATATAGTTTTTACAAGTTTTAACGTTCGTGAATCACCGATCAACTTGGGTGGTCAATTGTCTATATGAAACATATTTCAATTAATCAAGTCTTAACAAGTTTGATTGCTTAACATGTTGGAAACATTTAATCATGTAAATATCAATCTCAATTAATATATATAAACATGGAAAAGTTCGGGTCACTACAACATTGCCCTCTTGGCAATGAACGTGAAGCACTTACCGGCGAACCTGTCCGAAACACCATTTTCTCTCTCATTTCCAGAGTATCTCGTCATGATTATATACTACACCAAATTCTAGATCTTATTTATTCGCTCGTCCGAACCGACAATCACCCCGGTGTAATAGAAGAAGTCAACGAGCTTCGCGCTCGGGTAGTGGCTTTGGAAAATATGGTGCAAAGGTTACAAACACCATCAGCATAACCAGTACCACCATCAACAACATCAACAGTACCATTACCACCACCAACAACAACCGCATCGCAAACCTCAACTTCACAATCTGTCCCACGAGCATCGACGTCATACGCCATGTAGATACCAAGGAATACCACAACGATGAAGTATTGATTCATAACTTCATTGGGGAAACATTCTATGGCGATTATGTAATTTCTAAAGTTTAGAAATTATCTATCCTAGCCTTAACCATAAATCAAATGAGTTTAATTTAATATTAACTCATTAAATAAATATTACATCTGAAGAAATATACACATATATATTTCCATAAAGACTGTAATAAAATTCTTTTGTACAAAATATTAATTGTGAAATTTTTTTTTAACGGGTAGGTAATACCCGAGAGATATATAAATTCACAATTAATATGTTACATTCTTCGAATCTGATTCAGCAAATCATCCATTATACTCCCTACTTTCACAACAATATACATTCTTTTATAGAAATCAAAACAACCATACTCATTCAAAATCTAATTACATATTCTGATTTTGAAATCTCAGAATTCGATTCAAGATATAACCGAAATCATCACTCTTAGATTCCTACATCTTTCAAAACTATACTTTGACTTCAAAACTGTCCTAGAACCTCATTTCTATTCATAGAACTCACAAAAATATTTGTATCATTCAAAATCTTAGAACATCATATGTATATTAACAATTACAATATGTGTTCAAACACTTCGAAATTCCTAAAGACATGCGAGATGATGATCCAACCACATATTACCCACTGTCATGCATCTGAAAAGCTCTCGAAACTAAAGTTATAGTTTAACACGTATCCGTGTCAGATCCTTTGATATTTATTACCAAATATATTTTTTCAATCTCTTTCCAAAATAGACAGTTTTGTCACAGCTCCAGCAAATCACCTTCATTTGTTTATACGAATAAACCTTATTATAACAATTACCCCTTCATCATTGTTACCGGGGAACCTTTCATATCTCGCCACATTAGCAGTAAACTTATCAACAACTTCATTAACCTTCGACTTAAGCCTCTCCGAAAAGCCACTATACTTATTCATTAAAACCCCATCATGTACTCACCTACATCCTGTAACAATAATTGTCACACCAACTACTGGGAATTAGCAATCAGTATTTTGAATTTCGCGACAATTTTACGTCAAAAGTTATACACATAACGTCTATCTCCTAGACTTACATACTTCGAATGTGAATTTTCTGAAAAACATCCCAAACTATGAACTAGTTCTCCGAAATTGGAAAAATGCTGATGAAGCAGCAAAAACTGTAAACTACTTTAACAGTCAAAAGTTTGATGATAAAGAATAATATGGTGGTAAAGCTGAGAAAAAGAGAAGGTTTGAAACTGGAAAACGGATTGAGCAGACCATGAAGGAGGCTGTGGACAAATCACAAAGACTAAACCTGCCTTCAAAGGATCCAAATGATTCAGTGTCTACTGAAATCGTTAGCAAACACCTTATTTCTTATTCTAAACCTTCACAGACAAATCTTCTTCATCATCCATATTATCGTATCTTTTATTATAATATCTTCGATATTCCTGAAGATATTTTCACAACTATTCTTATCCGATATCTTTTATCTCTTCGCAATATCTGCGTTACAACATAAAAAGAAACTGTGTTAGTTTCTAAATTAAAAAAAAATTGAATTTAAAATAGGAATGTTTTTGAAGTAGTGTTGGGAACTGAAGCACGAGTTAGTATAATATAATGACACTTGATCAACGTGATTATATTACAGTAAGTCATGCTGAGTTTCTAATGGAACGTGATGATTCACAGAACATACCGTCATCATGTACTGTTTACACGACTCTTACATTCTACCCAATTTTCAAACATATTAAGAACATATCATCTTGATAGCTCTATATTTTCGGATATTATGGTAATTTGCCAAATCAAGATCGTGCCAATACGATTTTCTTCTTGGAACATTAACTATGTTCATCCAAAAATTCATATCTACGAATTCTGGACTATTATCCGCTTGACTTAAGATCGGGAAGAGAAAACGAAAGCATGAAGCTCCGAAATATAATGGAGAATATAAAGCCCGATAACAACCCCAAAATTACAAACCGTGTATATAAATGCGTATAGCAATATAAAGACACGGGAGAATGAAAAACACAATAACCCCAAGGTAATGGTAGAAGAAAATAACTTCCTCCAGTGGTAGATGAAAAAGAAGAATGACAGATATGAAAGTTAAAAGTATATCAAGAATCAATACTGGATGAAGCATATTAACGAATGCTTTAAAGTATGAATTGGGGAGAAAGACTATAAGGTGTGAGCTGTGGAAATAAAGAAACGAAGGGGGTGGAATTATAGTAAAATATCAGACAGAGAAATCGAGAAAGATTATCGCATTTAATCAAAGAAGATCCTGATTTCCTTAATCACTGAAGAACCAAATCTTATTGCAAAGATTTTCTTTAAATCCCATGAATTCCGGAAATCAATCATAACTACGTCATCGGTTAAAACGAATATACGTTTACTCATTTCACTCTCTTGCGATAGCTTCACTTATACTCTTCGCGTAATCAAATTGTTTTATCTATATTACTCAATGATGATAAAACTCTATTTATCAACTCATATTCGTCATGAAAACATTTTTATAGTTAGCCATGACGACCTCGATCAAATTTCGGGACGAAATTTCTTTAACGGGTAGGTACTGTGACGACCCGGAAATTTGCGACCAAATTTAAACTTAACCTTTATATGTTTCTGACACGATAAGCAGAATTTGTAATGTTGAATCTCAAAAAGTTTGGAACTACATTCATGTAATCAATTACCCTTTGACCGTGTTCGACTATTCACGAACAATTATGTGTATATAGATATGTATATATAATATATAATATTAACTGAAAACATTAACAAAGTATTAGATATATGATACTTTACATAAACATATTTGTTTCGATATATTTATCGACAGAATTAAGAGATAATATCAAATGATTGAATTATCAGATATATTATGATATGATTACGGGCCTATGTTATAAGGTCCACTGTGATTTAAGAAATCTATTTTTTTTGACAACTCATTACTTAACCAGTATGATAAAGATAACGATATTTATATTTTATTAAATATATATATATATATATATATAACAATTTAAATTAATATTATATATATTTTTATACGCGTATTATACGTACATAGTTTTATACTTTTACTATACTTTAACTTTACCTTTACTTTACTTTTACTTTACTTAACTTTAATAATTCATACTTTAATAATTCACTTTAATAATTCATACTTTAATAATTCACTTTAATAATTCATACTTTAATAATTCACTTTAATAATTCATACTTTAATAATTCACTTTAATAATTCATACTTTAATAATTCACTTTAATAATTTAAAAATCTATTATAAATAAATTCAATAGGTTTCATTATTTCATAGAAACTCGAAAATATATTTCTCTAAACTTTCTCAATCGAATTATATATATATATATATATATATTTTCTTAGTATTATTTCAAGATATTATTAGTATACATAAAATACTAATGCGGAGTTATATTCAGATAATTTCAAAATAAGTTTTCAAATGGGATAGAGCTAAGGAAATTATGGGTTATAGCTATGAAGGTTATGGGTATT
This sequence comes from Rutidosis leptorrhynchoides, assembly GCF_046630445.1. NCBI lineage: Eukaryota > Viridiplantae > Streptophyta > Magnoliopsida > Asterales > Asteraceae > Rutidosis > Rutidosis leptorrhynchoides. The sequence goes on along the minus strand of NC_092337.1, from coordinate 79,292,465 downwards.
GATCGAGGGTATTGCTCGTGAGGTCAACCTAACATTTATCATTTGCGTTGCGTCTACGTACTTTCCTGCAATATTGAATCACAATATTTATACGTGAGCATTCATATCTTATCTTTTATATATTAATAGTGTATCCCTGACTAGTGCTCGAGTATAAATGATTATGCATGTTTGTATGCTTAGTTTCGTCGTTAAATAGTTTATGATAAATCACGAATTTGATACATATGCTACTGAGATAAGTTATATGATATGCATGTCGTTGAAAATCCAAAGAAAAAAAATTAATAACTTTTCATTTAGAAATCGTGTGGTTTCGATGAACGGATTAAAAGATATGGTCAACTGAATTATCATTAATTTTAATATTATTATTAAAACGATTATTATAAATGTTATCAGTTGATGTTATTACTAAAATTATCTTTATTACTAAAAATTAATATTTTTATTGAAACTATCATTTTATTATTTTTATCATTATTATTATTATCAATATTATTTTATCAAATAAATATGCGTACAAAGATATTTTTACCACACGTAATGTAATTACATTAATAATACATACCACTATATTTTTATGATATTAAGTGAATTTTATAAATTTTATTATTTGAGATATATAAAAGTATATTTTTATCATATATGAATTTTAATATAAATTTTTATTTATTAATAAATGACTTGTATTATTTAGTATAATAAGATCTGATAAATATATTTAAATATATAAAACTACTATATATAAGTTATATAATAAACATGTATAGATTTTGGAAGTCATTTTGGGTCAAGTTGACTTTTGTTGACTTTTGCATGTCGGTCTCGAGCATTAGGATTGTGATACACTACGACTTGACCTAAATTGTTAGACAGATATTGACCAACATATAAATATATATACTTAATATAGGTTCGTGAATCCGAGACAAACACTGCACTTGTTCAGTGCCGTCATATACATAATTGCTATGAAATACAGTATTGTGAGTTTCATTTGCTCCCTTTTATATATATTTTTGGGACTGAGAATACATGCGCTGTTTTTATAAATGTTTTACGAAATAGGCACAAGTACTAAAACTAATTCTACGTGGGTTTAAACCAGAAATATCCCCTTAGCTTGGTAACTATAACTACTGGTGTATGACTGGTAGGCGCGAATCCTAAAGATAGATCTATTGGGCCTGACAAACCCCATCCTAACTATGGGATGCTTTAGTACTTCGAGATTTATATAACACACCTGATTCGGTGTACTTTCAGAGGGTAAAACATGAACGTTAAGGCTTGTTACCGAGTGCCTACAACTTATAGAATACTTTTTTACACTTGCGAGTGTACGGATATTTATAGAAACTGAAATCTTGTGGTCTATTACTATTACGGAAATGATGGATTATGATAAACTAATGAACTCACCAACCTTTTGGTTGACACTTTAAAGCATGTTTATTCTCAGATATTAAAGAATTCTTCCGCTGTGCATTAGCTCATTTTAAGGATATTACTTGGAGTCATCCATGACATACTTTGAAAGACGTTGCATTCGAGTCGTTGAGTTCATCAAGATTAATATTAAGTCAATTATACTTGGATGTAATATGAAATGGTATGCATGCCGTCAATTTTTGATGTAAAGGAAGTTTGTCTTTTAAAAACGAATGCAATGTTTGTAAAACGTATCATATATAGGTCAAATACCTCGCGATGTAATCAACTATTGTGAATCGTTTATAATGTATATGAACGGGTCCTTTCATTAACAATGAGTTATATACATAAAAATGAGACTATTAATTTAAGAAACTCGAAAACGATATATATAACGATTATCGTTATAACAACGTCTTACTAGGTACATATGAATCATATTAAGATATTGATACACTTGGTTAATTATGTTAAATGATAAGTAAATATATTATTAAGTGTATTAGCAATGAAATACATATGTAAAAATAAGACTACTAACTTAATGATTTCGAAACAAGACATATATGTAACGATTATCGTTGTAACGGCATTTAACTGTATATATATATCATACTAAGATATATTATATATCATAATATCATGATAATATAACAATTTAACATCTCATTTGTTATAATAAACAATGGGTTAACAACATTCAACAAGATCGTTAACCTAAAGGTTTGAAAACAACATTTTCATGTAACGACTAACGATGACTTAACGCCTCAGTTAAAATGTATATACATGTAGTGTTTTAATATGTATTCATACACTTTTGAAAGACTTCAAGACACTTATCAAAATACTTCTACTTAACAAAAATTCTTACAATTACATCCTCGTTCAGTTTCATCAACAATTCTACTCGTATGCACCCGTATTCGTACTCGTACAATACACAGCTTTTAGATGTATGTACTATTGGTATATACACTCCAATGATCAGCTCTTAGCAGCCCATGTGAGTCACCTAATACATGTGGGAACCATCATTTGGCAACTAGCATGAAATATCTCATAAAATTACAAAAATATGAGTAATCATTCATGACTTATTTACATGAAAACAAAATTACATATCCTTTATATCTAATCCATACACCAACGACCAAAAACACCTACAACCACTTTCATTCTTCAATTTTCTTCATCTAATTGATCTCTCTCAAGTTCTATCTTCAAGTTCTAAGTGTTCTTCATAATTTCTAAAAGTTCTAGTTTCATAAAATCAAGAATACTTCCAAGATTGCAAGTTTACTTTCAAGTTTTCTAAATCCATTCCAAGTAATCATCCAAGATCAAGAAACCTTTGTTACTTACAGTAGGTTATCTTTCTAATACAAGGTAATAATCATATTCAAACTTTAATTCAATTTTTATAACTATAACAATCTTATTTCGAGTGGAAATCTTACTTGAAATTGTTTTCGTGTCATGATTCTGCTTCAAGAACTTTCAAGCCATCCAAGGATCCTTTGAAGCTAGATCTATTTTTCTCATTTCCAGTGGGTTTATCCAAGGAACTTGAGGTAGTAATTATGTTCATAACATCATTCGATTCATACATATAAAGCTATCTTATTCGAAGGTTTAAACTTGTAATCACTAGAACATAGTTTAGTTAATTCTAAACTTGTTCGCAAATAAAAGTTAATCCTTCTAAATTGACTTTTAAAATCAACTAAACACATGTTCTATATCTATATGATATGCTAACTTAATGATTTAAAACCTGGAAACACGAAAAACACCGTAAAACCGGATTTATGCCGTCGTAGTAACACCGCGGGCTGTTTTGGGTTAGTTAATTAAAAACTATGATAAAATTTGTTTTAAAAGTTGTTATTCTGGAAAAATGATTTTTATTATGAACATGAAACTATATCCAAAAATTATGGTTAAACTCAAAGTGGAAGTATGTTTTCTAAAATGGTCATCTAGACGTCGTTCTTTCGATTTAAATAACTACCTTTACAAAAACGACTTGTAACTTATTTTTTGACTATAAACCTATACTTTTTCTGTTTAGATTCATAAAATAGAGTTCAATATGAAACCATAGCAATTTGATTCACTCAAAACGGATTTAAAATGAAGAAGTTATGGGTAAAACAAGATTGGATAATTTTTCTCATTTTAGCTACGTGAAAATTGGTAACAAATCTATTCCAACCATAACTTAATCAACTTGTATTGTATATTATGTAATCTTGAGATACCATAGACACGCATACAATGTTTCGACCTATCATGTCGACACATCTATATATATTCCGGAACAACCATAGACACTCTATATGTGAATGTTGGAGTTAGCTATACTGGGTTGAGGTTGATTCCAAAATATATATAGTTTGAGTTGTGATCAATACTGAGATACGTATACACTGGGTCGTGGATTGATTCAAGATAATATTTATCGATTTATAGTCCCGACGAAGTAAAAATCTGTGAAAGTGAGTTATAGTCCCACTTTTAAAATCTAATATTTTTGGGATGAGAATACATGCAGGTTTTATAAATGATTTACAAAATAGACACAAGTACGTGAAACTACATTCTATGGTTGAATTATCGAAATCGAATATGCCCCTTTTTATTAAGTCTGGTAATCTAAGAATTAGGGAACAGACACCCTAATTGACGCGAATCCTAAAGATAGATCTATTAGGCCTAACAAACCCCATCCAAAGTACCAGATGCTTTAGTACTTCGAAATTTATATCATATCCGAAGGGTATCCCGGAATGATGGGGATATTCTTATATATATGCATCTTGTTAATGTCGGTTACCAGGTGTTCACCATATGAATGATTTTTATCTCTATGTATGGGATGTGTATTGAAATATGAAATCTTGTGGTCTATTGTTACGATTTGATATATATAGGTTAAACCTATAACTTACCAACATTTTTGTTGACGTTTAAAGCATGTTTATTCTCAGGTGAATACTAAGAGCTTCCGCTGTTGCATACTAAAATAAGGACAAGATTTGGAGTCTATGTTTGTATGATATTGTGTAAAAACTGCATTCAAGAAACTGATTTCGATGTAACATATTTGTATTGTAAACCATTATGTAATGATCGTGTGTAAAACAGGATATTTTAGATTATCATTATTTGATAATCTACGTAAAGCTTTTTAAATCTTTATTTATGAAATAAAGGTTATGGTTTGTTTTAAAAATGAATGCAGTCTTTGAAAAACGTCTCATATAGAGGTCAAAACCTCGCAACGAAATCAATTAATATGGAACGTTTTTAATCAATAAGAACGGGACATTTCAAACATGGCACATGATGACGTTATGATCTGTGAATCATCACGTTCTATTTAAAAAAACTCAGCATGACTTATTGTAATATAATCACGTTGATCAAGTGTCATTATATTATACTAACTCATGCTTCAGTTCCCAACATTACTTCAAAAACAATCATATTTTAAATTTGAATTTTTCAGAATTTAGAAACTAAGACAGTTTCCTTTCTAATGTAATATTGATATCGCGAAGAGATAAATGATTTCAGATAAGAATAGTTATGAAAATATCTTCAGAGATATTGAGGATATTTATAATGAAAGATACGATGATACCTTATAATTTCTAATATCGAAAGATGATAAAGAAGATTTGTCTGTAAAGATTTAGAGTTAGGAGCAAGGTATTTGTTAATGACTTCAGTAGATACTGAATCATTTGGATTCTTTGAAGGCAGGTTTAGTCTTTGTGATTTGTCCACAGCCTCCTTCATGGTCTGCTCAATCCGTTTTCCAGTTCCAAACCTTCTCTTTTTCTCAGCTTTACCACCATACTATTCTTTATCATCAAACTTTTGACTGTTTCGATTGTCTACAGTTTCTGCTGCTTCATTCAGCTTTTTTTCAAAGTTCCAAGAACTAGTTCACAGTTTAGGGTGTTTTTCAGAAACTTCACATTCGAAGTATGTAAGTCTTGAAGATAGACGTTATATGTATGTATGTATGTATGTATATATATATATATATATATATATATATATATATATATATATATATATATATATATAACTGTTGGCGTAGAATTGCTACGAAATTCGAGAATAATGATTCAAGCTTTTTGGTATGGCAACTACCATTACAAGATGCAGATAAGTACATGATAGGGTTTCAATGAATAAGTATAGTGATTTTTCAGAGAGGCTTAAAGATCAATGAAGTTGTTGGTAAGTTTACTTCTAATGTGGCGAGATATAAAAGGTTCCCCGGTAACGATGACGAAGGCAAACTTATATATCAAAGTTATAATAACGCCTATGAAAGGTCGATGTTGATTTGCTGGAGATATGACAAAATTGACTACTTTGGAGAGGGATTGTAAAGTTATTTTCGGTAATAACAACGCCAAGAGATTATAGATGCGTTTTAAACTTCTACTTAGGTTACGGGAGTTTTCCAGGTGCATAACTGTGGATAATATATGGTTGGATCATCATCTCGATTGTTTCTTAATTGAGATGTTTTCAAGAATTATGCAGGGTTTGAACGCAGATTGTAATCGTCATTATTTTTCTGGGTTTTTATGAATAAGAGTGATGTTCTAGCATAGTTTTGAAATCAAAGTACAGCTTTGAAAGATGTAGGGATCTAAGAGTGATGATATCGGTTATATCTCGACTTGGATTCTGATATGTTAAAATCAGAATATGTAATTGAATTTGAATGAGTATGGTTGAAAGAATATATCTCGTTATAAAAGTAGTGAGTATAGCTGATGATTTGTTGAATCAGAATCAAAGAATTTAACATATTAATTGTGAATTTATATATCCTTCGGGTATTACCTACCCGTTAAAATATTCTCACCATTAACAGTTTGTACAAAAGAATTTTCTTAATTACAATCTTTATGAAAATATACTTACATGTATATTTTCTTTTAGATGTAATCATGGATTTAATGAGTTAACATAATATTAATATCATCTGGTTTTCGACTAGGACTAGAACATATAATCTCTAAAACTTTTAGAAACTACATATTCTCTGCAAAATATTTCTTCAATGAGGTTATGAATCAATACTTTATCATTTGTTGTTGTTGGTATTTCTTGGTATCTACAGGGCGTATGACACTGGTGTTCGTGGGACGAATTGTAAAGTTGAGGTTTACAACGCGGTTGTGGTTGGTGTTGGTAATGGTACTGTTGGTGTTGGTGGTACTGTTGATGCCGGTGATGCTGCTGGTGCTGATGTTAAAGTGAAGGGGTATAAAATACTATTAATTTTTACAAGGAAATACTATTAAATACGATACAATTTTACACAAGTGATTTATTTATTTATAGAGTGGATATACCTAAACCTTGCTACAACACTTATAGGCAGTGTACCTAATCGTACAGTAGTGTAGTTTTTAGTAAGTCCGGTTCGTCCACAGGGAACTCTAGCCAAGCTTAACGCTATATTAGTTTTAACTTATAATTGTAAGAATACAAAAATATATATAAGTAGTATTATTATTATAAAAAGGGGTTCTTACCGTTTAATGACCGGTTTGTCGATTTTAAAACTTTAGTCGCAATTAAAACCTAATGTAAAATATTAAAAATAAATATAACTTAATTTAAAGCGTAAAGTAAATAACGATAATGAAATTGCGATAAATAAAAGTGCGATAAAATAAAATTGCGATAATTAAAGATTACGATAATTAAAAGTGCAATTAAATATAATGACAGTAAATAAAAGTGCGATAATTAAAAGTGCAATTAAATATGAAATAAAGGAATTATACTTATTTAAACTTCCGTAATCATGATGTTTGACGTGTTGATTTTAGTTTATTCCCATGGGTTAATTGTCCTTTGTCCTGGATTATTTAATATGTCCGTCTGGTTTTTGTCCATAACAGTCCATCAGTCATAAATATAAAGTGCGAGTGTTCTCGTTAAATTATCCTTATATCCTAAGTCAAATATTCCAACTAATTGGGGACTTAAACTGTAATAAGGTCTTAATACTTTGTTTAATAATTACACAAGGATATCGACTGCGTGTAACCCAAGGTTTTAATACTTTGTTAACAATTACGCCAAGTGTCCTTGTACATAATCCACCCCTGTTTTAATAAGTCTATTAACTATTAATCCATTCCCGTGTCCGGTTAAATGAACAATTATAAGTATTTATAAATATCCCACCCATCGTGTCCGATTGAGTGTATATGGTTATTTATAGGTACGTCCAATTGTAAATCTTTATATTAAAATTAACAAACTATCATTTAGTTAAACAAATATAAAGCCCATTAATAGCTCATAGTCTAATTTCCACAAGTGTCGTTCTTTTGTCCAAGCCCCAATTATGGTACAAAGCCCAATTACCCAATTTTAATATTTAGCCCAACATCACGATTACTTCAGCATTAAATAAGCATAAATAATAACTTAGCTACGAGACATTAAATTAAAAAGGTTGAACATAACTTACAATGATTAAAAATAGCGTAGCGTTACACGGACAGAATTCTGACTTACACCCTTACAACATTCGCTAACATACCCTTATTATTAGAATTTAAAATTAAAATTAAAATTATAATATAAATATATATATCGTTGAGTGATGGAAGAGAAAAAGATGTTTCAAACTGAGCCAAAACACGCGAAATTTATAGATGTGGCCTGCTACCTACTGCCATGCGATCGCATGGGATTTAGGCCTTCAGGCCATGCGATCGCATGGCCACTTTTTTCAGCTCACATGATTTGTTTCCTAGCTTTGCCGACGATTTTAAATATAATATATACTATATAAATAATTTTAAGAATTATTTAAATATTATATTATATTCTTGTGCATAGTTGACTTGTAATTTTTAGTCCGTTGCGTCGAGCGTTGAGAGTTGACTTTGGTCCCGGTTCCGGATTTTCGAACGTCCTTGCGTACAATTTAATATCTTGTATTTTGCGTTTCGCGTCTTGTACTCTTGTAATTTTGAGACGTTTCTCATCAATAATTTGAACTACTTTGATTGTACTTTGTACTTTTGAGCTTTTTGGTCGTTTGCGTCTTCAATTCGTCGAATCTGTCTTTTGTCTTCACCTTTTATTATTTAAACGAATATCACTTGTAAATAGAACAATTGCAACTAAAAGCTTGTCTTTCTTGAGGGATAATGCTATGAAATATATGTTCATTTTTAGCATTATCAAATATTCCCACACTTGAGCGTTGCTTGTCCTCAAGCAATATAGTCTTGAAATAAAAATACTAGAATCACTTCTTTACTCTTCACACTTTGTACATCAGTGATTTCTATATGGCGGTATGAACAATGGTAGTAACGATGTGGTTTACAGTCCCACATGACTATAAAAATTTAGATCCTTTAGGAAATTGGATCTTTATGAAAACATTTGATCTTTTAAAAATTAAATCTAGTTTTTACCCTAGATAAGTTTTCCGAAATAACCCTTCACCGGTGTTTGCAAATTGTTTTTGTTGGTTTGGTGGGTTTCATATTTGAAAATTTTAGCTCAAAACTTGCGGTTTTGTGTCACCCACTTGCTAACCTTGTATTGAGAAAGCAACACGTCCAGTATACTTGCTCCGTATATTACCTTTCGGTAAACTACCGTCCAGTTGTAAAGGAAAGCGTTGAACAAGCAACTGTTAAGGCAATGTCCCCTGACATGCTTTTAATTATGGTCTATAACGTGTCGGATGCAATTACTATCCTTTGTAGGAGCAATAGTAAAGCTCACCCTTATGATTTTTTCGGTCTGGCACAAGGTCCTGTCTTTGACCATGCTATGCAACCACCGTTCTTACGGTTGACACCTGATTTGGATCAGGTGACCTAATGAATTCCAGGTGAATTCCTAGGATTTTACGTTCAATGGTAATGAATGCATTGAAAATAGGGTTTTCAGAAAACAAATCGGTTTTAATTTGATCAAAATATTTTATCGTTCAAGCTCGAGTTTAGATATCATTGAATTCCATGAGTTTGTAATTCTCAATCTTTAAAGTCAATCTCAAGGATTGAGTAATATTAGGCTTAAAAGCTGATTTTTAATCTTTAAGGAGATTATCCTTTCTGGGGGTCTGATTCATTAGTCTTATCAAGCTAATTTGCACGGTGCCCTCCCCATCTTACGAGACAGATCCTCTCATGGTTAGGATAAGTCTGACCACTTGGCGACCCTGTTTGATGCTGAGGTCCGTGGATTTCCTGCTGATTTTAGAGATGACTTTTCTAGATTTTTCGTCAACCTACAGCTGGTCTGGACGACAACTTCTTGACCTAAATCAAGAAGCGCGTGTCTTTTTTGGAAGACTTTATTTCCTTTTAATGATGGAATTGATTCATCATGTAGATCCATCTTTTCATTCAAAGGTATTACAATAAATCGGGTAAAACTGATTAGTTTAGTCCAAAGTAAAAGTACCTGCAATAATCTGTACCAAATATGTGATATGTGTTTTAAAGAAACTAGTAAATTCTTCCCACACTTAGCTTTTATTTATTTCTTTCTTTGCCTTTTTATTCTCCTCTATTCCATTTTAAATGAATTCTAACATTTTGGGTTGTTTCTCCATTTATGTTCTCTCCGAGGTAACAATAATTTCGGTATTAACACCTAGTTTTATCGTTCATAAATATGTATAAACATGATTTTGAATTCATTTAGTTGAAATTTTTTCAAATTTTCACAAAATTTGGCAATTAAACTAAGTGTAAACCCGAGAGAATTTATAACCCTTCCCCACACTTGAGATCATGCAATGCCCTCATTTGCATGAAATCAGACGATAATTATAAATTCATGAGGGTGATTAGTGTAGAAAAGTGATTAAAAATACCGATTTTGCAAACATATTATTTTATATCACATTTGATATTTTGCGTCTTGTCGTTAAAATTAGTAGCTTTTGCTGAACTTTAATGTCAGTATTTGAAAATGTGTTGTTTTACCATGTTTTGTACATAAGATAAACTACAAACATATATATAATATATATATATATAAATATATATATTTTTTATAAAACCTTTATTTATTAAAACAATTTAAATGAATAATTTTTTTTTAAATTTTGTTTCCTTTTACTTTAGGTAGTTTCGGTATGTTTACCTAGTCCGTCCCTCGACAAAATTTAAAATTTGTCATTTTTAAAACGATTGTTTTAAAAGCAAAGATTTTTGGGTTTTTTTTATTTTTTTGTATATTTTAGATCAATAAAATTAAAAATAATGATAACAAAATTTTTTGCCCTGCCCTCGGGTAAAGCAATTTCGGTTCCATGACCTAGTCTTCAACTTACGATGAATTTTAGAAATCATTTTTTTTAAACTTAATGAAAATAAAGTAAATTTTGTTTTTTTTTAAATTACACAAAAATTAAATTTAAAAATGCATATTAATTTCATACAAAACCTACAAAACAAAAATTCAGAATGGGGGAGAAAACTAGTTCTTTAGTGTCTGCTAGTGAAAAAGACCAACCGAATTCCATTCTCGGAACTACACGAGAACAGAACAACTAGCTCTAGACAGCATTATTTCTTAGAACATTTGAATCTCCCCACACTTAGGTAGCTGTGGTGTCGAATTTGTGATTAACTTCATCGTCAATTTCTCTTGGACCATAATCAACTTGCATATCTGTGACTTTTGCTTTAAGCCATTGGTCGAACTCCTGTGTAATATCCACAAATTCAACTAGTTTTGCCTTTTCTTTAGGAGATAGATTGGATACTAACCGGTTACATAACTTAAAGTTCCCCTGGATTCTAGCATCACGAATCCGTTTAATAAGTTTCTTCATTGAACTATTAATAACGGGGTCATTTAATTTCGTATCAACAACGGAGTTCTTTGTTATCAGGTCATCATTAGGTGTTACTTCATTTTCCCCACACTTAAGCGTTTTATTATTGTTAAGCACTACCGTTGGAGTTGGTAAAACAACATGGTTCTCACCAATTGGTTCAACGATTTTGGTTGGTGGAGATTTAGACTTTCGACTCACAAAGGTGATCGATTTTTCATCATCACTAAGTGTCATTCTACCCTCTCTTACATCAAATAACGCCCCGGTGGACGCTAAGAATGGTCGACCTAAAATTAGAGGAATGTTTGGGTCCTCTTCTATGTCAATGACAATAAATTCGACTAGAAAGGTTAAATTACCCACTTGAACGGGTAGGTTGTCAGCAATTCCAACTGGGTGCCTAATGGTTTGATCAAAGAGTCGAACACTCATCTCTGTTGGACTTAACTCACCTACTCCTAATCTATTATATAATGAAAGAGACATAACACTCACACTCGCACCTAAATCTGCTAGTGCATCATACATGACACAATCACTAAGTAGACAAGGAACAATAAATTCACCCGGATCACCCAACCTGGGTGGAGGTTTCGGTGGAACTGTCTTTACCGGGTTTATCTTTACGGTTTTTGTTTCTTGCACTTTCTTATTCTTGTTCTTCTTTCCAGAGGTATCACAAACTTTATTACCTATCACTTGCTCATGCTCAACTCCTTTTCTTGGAAACGGGATGGGTGGTCTGTATGGTGCCACCACTGGCTTTACAAACTCGGGTGGTGGTGGTGTTGTAACTTCTTCATTGTTACTCACATCTAAAACCTTCCCATCTTATGATGATGGTTTTTCAGAATTCGTTGATACTATATTAACATTCTCATTCCGAGGATTTACTTCAGTATCACTCGGTAGCTTTCCTTGTTCCCTCTCACTCATCATGCTAGCAAGAGTACCTACGTGTTTTTCTAGATTCACAATGGAAGCTTGTTGAGTTCTTAATGATTGATCAAACCTCTCATTCGTTTGGGTTTGAGATGTAATAAATTGTGTTTGAGATTCCATTAGCTTTGCCATCATTTCTTCTAGATTTGGCTTTTTCTCTTCAGTTTGTTGTGGTGGTTTATACAAACCAGGTCTTTGTTGATTGAAAGTGTTGTTTTGAGTTGGTTGGTTATTCGGACCTTGTTGGTTGTACGAGTTATTTTTTGGTCCATTTAGATTGTAAAGAATGTTTTGATTTCGATTGAAGTTTGGCCTTGGCGGTTGATAATTATTTTGATAATTATTTCCCGGCCTTTGGTTCATGTAGGAAACATTCTCTCGTTGTTCCATCGTTTGCTCAATGTGACAATCTTTCGTTAAGTGTGGTCCACCGCATTGCTCACAACTGATTCGTATTGCATGAATATCTTTAGTCATCTTTTCCATTCGTCTCTCGAAAGCATCTATTTTTGCAGAAATGGAATCTAAGTCATGGCTAGAATCGGCTCTAGCTGCTTTAGATGATCTAACGATATCTTTTTCTTGATGCCACTCATGTGAGTGAGAAGCAGTGTTATCAATAATTTTGTGAGCTTCGGTTGCGGTTTTCTTCATAATGGAACCACCAGCTGCTATATCGATGTCTTTTCTTGTAGTGATGTCGCATCCTTGGTAGAATATTTGTACTATTTGATAAGTGTCTAAACCATGTTGCGGACATCCTCTCAACAACTTTCCAAATCTTGTCCACGCCTCATATAGAGTTTCATTTGGCTTTTGTGTGAACGTAACAATTTCTCCTTGAAGTCTCACCGCTTTAGATGCCGGAAAGAATTGTTTAAGAAATTTTTCAACTAAAACATCCCATGTATCAATCGCCCCTTCAGGTAACGATTCTAACCAATCTTTGGCTTCTTCCTTTAAAGTCCAGGGAAATAACATGAGATAGATTTGTTCATCCTCCACTTCTTGGATTTTAAATAGAGTACAGATCCTATTAAAGGTTCGAAGATGTTCGTTTGGATCTTCTTTTGGTGTACCACTATATTGGCATTGATTACTTACCATGTGTAGGATTTGTCCTTTGATTTCATAATCTGGCGCATTAATGTCTCGCTTAATAATGGCGTGACCTTGGCCCGTGCGTGTGGTTCTCATTCGGTCTTCCATACTTAGAGGTTCTGTTACTTCCATAATTGAATTTGTTGAATCTGAATTACTCGAGGATTCTGATTTAATGGTTTCTTCCTTGACAATCTCTGGTTGAATGATTTTTGGTTCAGGAGGAATTATTAGTGGTTCAGGATCTCTGAATTGAATATTCTCCGGGTTCTCAATTGTGAGGTCGGGTTCAAAGAATGGATTATCGGAAATTTGAATTGGAGTAATTGGTCGACTAGATGACGATTCTAAAGAAAAATCTACGACGACAATATTAGCTAGATGTCTTGATCGAGTTACAGGTGGTGAACGTATAAAAGGTGGTGAACGTTTTGCTCGGTGCATTCACTGAATATCCTATTAGTTATAAAAGATAAAAATTATTTAAGTTATCAAATTAATAGACTTTTCTGCTTTTGCCCACGTTTCGAATAGCCAATATATGCAGCAGGTAGCCAGGACCCTTTAAATCAGAAGCCCACAACTCGCCACTAACAAATCCAACTATTACTACGAACCAGAAAATTTTGGATGTCTATAAATTTAACCGCTTAAAATAATTTTTCGTCAAAATTTTAAAGAAATTTTAGAGAAGAAATAGAAAATTCTATATCCTAAAAACTAAAGCGTCGAGAAATAAGAAAGAAAAAGAGCGCGTCAGAAAACGTCGAAAAATAAAAGATCGAAAAAATAATAGGCATCGAAAAATAAAAATAAGAAAGTAGCGCGTCGAAACTTAAAAAGGAACTAAAAAATAAGAATTAAAAGTTGCGTCTAAAAAAATATTAAAGCTTAGAGAAATACTATATCCCAAAACGGCAATAACTTAAAAAGTACTTAAAATATTAAAAACGGCGTCGTAAAATTCTAAAGCACCTAAATCTTAGTCTAAAGAAAAAGCACATAAGGGATTTTACGGCAAATCTTAAAAATCTAGAAATATAAATAACTATGGCAAATACTATATCTAAAAACTAGTTACGAGCGATAAAAATACAAATTATGTACTAAATAATAAAAATATACAATTTAAAAAAAGAGACAAAAAATGATAAAATTACTAATTTTTATAAAAATATTATTTTTATATTATTTATTTTATAAAACTATTAATTTTATAATTTATTAAAACTAATTAAACTAAATAATACAAATTAATTAAAACTAAACTAAATAATAATAAATGAAAACCTAATTAGGGTTTTAATTAATTAATAATAATAATTATTATTACGTAATTATTGTAGTTGGATGGTCAAACCTGGCGTGTCAGACAGGGCCATGCGATCGCATGGATATCCCGTTATAATTCCATGCGGTCTCATGGAGTAAGTTTCCGGGCCGGGATATGGGCTGCTACAGTGATCGGGCCGAGAGTTTTTACTTCTTTTTTTTCTGTTTTAATTTTATGTTTTAATATTTATAAAAATTATTTATATAAATTAAATAAAACTTATATTTTTACAAACTAAAAATAGAAATAGAAATATTTTATAATTTTATATGTTTTTGATCAACTCTTAAATATATATATATTTTGTTTTTCTTTTTATATTTTTGTATATATTTTTTATATTTATATTTTTTTAAAAACGTATATTTTTAATAAAAACTTAATAAAACTCTAATAAAATCTTTTTTTTATTATATATATAGCGTTGTGCTTCCGGCGTTTAAGCAAGAAGTTCCCCGGCAGCGGCGCCAAAAATACTTGATGTGAAAGTGAAGGGGTATAAAATACTATTAATTTTTACAAGGAAATACTATTAAATACGATACAATTTTACACAAGTGATTTATTTATTTATAGAGTGGATATACCTAAACCTTGCTACAACACTTATAGGCAGTGTACCTAATCGTACAGTAGTGTAGTTTTTAGTAAGTCCGGTTCGTCCACAGTGAACTCTAGCCAAGCTTAACGCTATATTAGTTTTAACTTATAATTGTAAAAATACAAAAATATATATAAGTAGTATTATTATTATAAAAGGGGGTTTTTACCGTTTAATGACCGGTTTATCGATTTTAAAACTTTAGTCGCAGTTAAAACCTAATGTAAAATATTAAAAATAAATATAACTTAATTTAAAGCGTAAAGTAAATAACGATAATGAAATTGTGATAAATAAAAGTGCGATAAAATAAAATTGCGATAATTAAAGATTACGATAATTAAAAGTGCAATTAAATATAATGACAGTAAATAAAAGTGCGATAATTAAAAGTGCAATTAAATATGAAATAAAGAAATTATGCTTATTTAAACTTCCGTAATCATGATGTTTGACGTGTTGATTTTAGTTTATTCCCATGGGTTAATTGTCCTTTGTCCTGGATTATTTAATATGTCCGTCTGGTTTTGTCCATAACAGTCCATCAGTCATAAATATAAAGTGCGAGTGTCCTCGTTAAATTATCCTTATATCCGAAGTCAAATATTCCAACTAATTGGGGACTTAAACTGTAACAAGATCTTAATACTTTGTTTAATAATTACACCAGGATATCGACTGCGTGTAACCCAAGGTTTTAATACTTTGTTAACAATTACGCCAAGTGTCCTTGTACATAATCCACCCCTGTTTTAATAAGTCTATTAACTATTAATCCATTCCCGTGTCCGGTTAAATGAACAATTATTAGTATTTATAAATATCCCGCCCATCGTGTTCGATTGAGTGTATATGGTTATTTATAGGTACGTCCAATTGTAAATCTTTATATTAAAATTAATAAACTATCATTTAGTTAAACAAATATAAAGCCCATTAATAGCTCATAGTCTAATTTCTGCAAGTGTCGTTCTTTTGTCCAAACCTCAATTATGGTACAAAGCCCAATTACCCAATTTTAATATTTAGCCCAACATCACGATTACTTCGGCATTAAATAAGCATAATAATAACTTAGCTACGAGACATTAAATTAAAAAGGTTGAACATAACTTACAATGATTAAAAATAGCGTAGCGTTACACGGATAGAATTTCGATTTACACCCTTACAACATTCGCTAACATACCCTTATTATTAGAATTTAAAATTAAAATTAAAATTATAATATAAATATATATATCGTTGAGTGAGGGAAGAGAAAAAGATGTTTCAAACTGAGCCAAAACACGCGAAATTTATAGATGTGGCCTGCTACCTACTGCCATGCGATCGCATGAGATTTAGGCCTTCAGGCCATGCGATCGCATGGCCACTTTTTCCAGCTCACATGATTTGTTTCCTAGCTTTGCCGACGATTTTAAATATAATATATAATATATCAATAATTTTAAGAATTATTTAAATATTATATTATATTTATGTGCATAGTTGACTTGTAATTTTTAGTCCGTTGCGTCGAGCGTTGAGAGTTGACTTTGGTCCCGGTTCCGGATTTTCGAACGTCCTTGCGTACAATTTAATATCTTGTATTTTGCGTTTCGCGTCTTGTACTCTTGTAATTTTGAGACGTTTCTCATCAATAATTTGAACCACTTTGATTGTACTTTGTACATTGAGCTTTTTGGTCGTTTGCGTCTTCAATTCGTCGAATCTGTCTTTTGTCTTCACCTTTTATTATTTAAACGAATATCACTTGTAAATAGAACAATTGCAACTAAAAGCTTTTCTTTCTTGAGGGATAATGCTATGAAATATATGTTCATTTTTAGCATTATCAGGTGCTTGTAGCCTTCGCACCATATTCTCTAAAGCCACTACCCGAGGGCGACGCTTGTTGACTTCTTCTATTACACTGGGGTGGTTGTCGGTTCGGACGAGCGGATGAATAAGATTCAGAATTTGAGATAGTATATTATCGTGATGAGATACTCTGGAAATGAGAGAGAAAATGGTGTCTCTAACAGGTTCGCCGGTAAGTGCTTCAGGTTCTTCGCCAAGAGGGAAATGTGGTGGATGGAAGGGATCACCTTCTTCTTGTCTCCAATGACTAAGCAGACTATGAACCCATCCCCAATTCATCCAGAATAGATGATGGCTAATTGGTTGATCCATTCCGGTCACACTGCTTTCGGAGCTCGAGTGAAAATCCATATCGGAATAGTTGTCGGAGTCTAAGGAATTTGAACTAGATACGTGATCCATCTTGTATAATCAGGGAATTGATTTTTGATATGAGATAGATTATAGGATTTAGTTTGGTATTCTCCGATACATAATTTACATATGTATATATAATACCAAAATCCCATAAATTACGGAGAAATTTTTGTGGAAGATGTCAGAAAAAGTTTACAGTAACCGATACGCTAAGATATGTATTAGCAGATACGCTAAGATATGAATTTTGTCTATACACTATTCATGTAATAGTTGCAGGTAAATGTGTCTAGACTTAAGAATGATAAGCATGTAATTTCTGACAAGAAATGATAAGCAAAACTCGGTAAAAATATATACGGTCATAGTCCAGACTCACTAATGCATCCTAACAATTACCAGTTAAACACACTAATGCAAATTCTGGTTCCCTATGACCTCAAGCTCTGATGCTAACTGTGACGATCGCTCCAAATTCATATGGATGAATACGTCATTCATCGAATTCATTGCGAGGTATTTGACCTCTATATTATACGTTTTATAAACATTGCATTCTTTTGAAAATGTATACCACAAATGAATATTTAAATCCAAGGTTTTCGACATCTAATAATTTCCACATATAGCCAATCACCGTAAATAATAGTTTACAATAATACATCCGTTGACAATGCAGTCAAAATAGATACATGATGATGGTTTTGTGAATGCAACGTTTTCTTGAATAAAGCATGTATGACTCCATGCACAAAGCTTGTCTAATATATAAGCAAACAGCAGAAGACTTCTAGGGAACCTGAGAATAAACATGCTAACAAGTGTCAACACAAAGGTTGGTGAGTTCATAGTTTTAATGTTTCGCATAATCTGTACATAAAGGTGGATCACAAGGTTTCAGTTGTTTCATCCAGAAACGTTTATCAAAATATTCTGCAAGATTGAGCACCCTGGTAACTAAACTTTAACGTCTATATAATAAGTACCCCTGTTTTAACATACATGCAACCAACATGTACAATACACGCAATCCAACGTGTACTAAACTCAAATAGTATACGTCTGTTTTATAGTTCAGGCTAGAGTTTCTATACCTGGAACAGACGGGGATGTCAAGCCCTATGGATCCATATACAACTACTCGCGCCCACCAGTTCTTATAACCAGCAGTTACTAGTTACCAAAGCTAAGGGATTTTCGGTTCAAACTCGGTGTAGAATTTAGTATGTACTTGTATCCATTGCGTTTAAAATAAAGTGCATGCATTCTCAGCCCAAAAATATAGATTGCAAAAGCAATTAAAAGGGGATCTATAAACTCACCTTAGTAGCACATAAGGTCATTCATCGAAATGTGACCGAAACTCAGAATGCAAAATAACCGTAGATCTCAACCTAGAGAACATATGTTGGTCAATACATGTCTAATAAGCTAGGTCGGGTCATAGTGTATCACAATCCTAATGCTCGAGATCGACATACAAAAGTTATCAAAAGTCAATCTGACTCAATACAATAGTTGAATGATCATGGCAATCGAAACATTTTAACATTTCACATAGTTTCCCAATTCTTGTAAAATTAAACTATAGTTTTTATAAGGCTTTAAAATATGATAAAACAATCAGTTTTGACAATTGTTCAACAAAACGAGACGTGCCTTATATAAGAATTCATTTACTCAGCTGGTAATATTTGAAAATCCAATTTATCAATCTTATAAACAAGTTGTTTAAATATAAATTGCAGATTCAAAAGCAATTTCAATTAATGTTAATCATAATTCAGTTGTCCATATCTTTTAATTCGTTCATCGAAATTACGCGATTTCTAAATGAAACGTTATTAATTTTTCGTCAGCTTTTCAAAAACATGCATATCATATGCCTTATACCAGTTGTATATGTATAAAATTTGTGATTCATTAATGACTAAATTTAGCATACAAACATGCATAAACATATGTGACGATTGCTCCAAATCCATATGGACGAATACGTCATTCATCGATTTCATTGCGAGGTATTTGACCTCTATATGATACGTTTTATAAACATTGCATTCTTTTGAAAAGGCAAACCATATATGAATATTTAAATCAAAGGTTTTCGACATCTGATGATTTCTACATATAGACAATCACCGTAAATAATAGTTTACAACAGTACTTCTGTTGACAATGCATTCAAAATAAGATACATGGTGATGATTTGGTGAATGCAACGTTTTCTTGAAAAATATGCAATGTAAGACTCCATGCACATAGCTTGTCTATCATATAAGCAAACATCGGAAGACTTCTAGGGAACTTGAGAATAAACATGCTAACAAGTGTCAACACAAAGGTTGGTGAGTTCATAGTTTTAATGTTGCGCATAATCTTTATATAAAGGTGGATCACAAGATTTCAGTTGTTTCATCCAGAAACGTTTATCAAAATATTCTACGAAATTGAGCACCCTGGTAACTAAACTTAACGTATATATAATTTGTACCCTTTGTATAATCATCTTAATAATACACGCAAACCAACGTGTACGCTTCTCAAATAGCATTCGTCCGTTAAAAGGCTAGTGCTCTAGCTCGGACGGGGATATCAAGCCCTATGGATCCATATACTACTACTCGCGCCCACCAGTTCTTATAACTGGCAGTTACTAGTTACCAAAGCTAAGGGATTTTCGGTTCAAACTCAGTGTAGAATTTAGTATGTACTTGTATCCATTGCGTTTAAAATAAAGTGCATGTATTCTCAGCCCAAAAATATAGATTGAAAAAGCAATTAAAAAGGGAGCAAATGAAACTCACCTTAGCAGCACATAAGGTCATTCATCAAAAAGTGACCGTAACTCAGAATGCAAGATTAACCGTAGATCTCAATCTAGAGAACATATGTTGGTCAATACATGTCTAATAAACTAGGTTGGGTTATAGTGTATCACAATCCTAATGCTCGAGATCGACATACAAAAGTTATCAAAAGTCATTTCAAAAAGTCAATTTTGACAATTGTTCAACAAAACGAGACGTGCCTTATATAAGGATTCATTTACTTGGCTAGTAGTATTTTACCAATCTCATAAATAGGTTGTTTAAATATTAATTGCAGATTTAAAAGCAATTCCAATTAACGTCAATTATAATTCAGTGGACCATATCTTTTGATTCGTTCATCGAAATTACGCGATTTCTAAATGAAAAGTTATTGATTTTTCACCAGCTTTCCGAAAACATGTATATCATATACCTTTTACCAGTAATATATGTATTTAATTCGTGATTCATTATAAACTGTTTAACGACGAAATTTAGCATACAAGCATGTATAAATATATACTCGAGCACTAGACATGTATACACTATTAATATATAAAAGATAAGATATGAATGCTCACGTATCAATGTTGAGATTCAATATTGCAGGAAAGTACGTAGACGCAACAGAGATGATAAATACTAGGTTTGACTTGCGAACAATACCCATGAACATTACCCATAACCTCCATAGCTATAACCCATAATTTCCTTAGTTCTATCCCGTTTGAAGCTTGTTTTGAAAGTGACACGCTCATGACCTCGTCGTAATATTTTATGTATAATATTACTAAAAATATTAAGATTAATAATAATAATAATAATAATCTTAATAATAATAAAAATAATAATAATAATAATAATAATAATAATAATAATAATAATAATAATAATAATAATAATAATAATAATAATAATAATAATAATAATAATAATAATAATAATAATAATAATAATAATAATAATAATTATTATAATTATAATTATAATAATTAAATACTTACAGAGTATATGTGTAAAAGAATTCGAGCAGAAACTGGACTTTTATAGGCAACTTTTTGAAATCTGATGCCCATGCGATCGCATGTTTATGCCTATTTCTCATGCGATCGCATGGCCGTCAGATCCAGCTCACATATTTTTTGTTTTCTTGTTTGTCGACATAATTAAATATAATATATATAATATATATAATTTAAATAATTAATTATATATTATATTAAATTCATGTGCATAGTTGACTTGTAATTTTTGTTCTGATGACTCGTACGTTGTCACTCGACTTATGTCCCGGTTTCGGTTTCTCGAACGCATTTTCGTACGCTTAGAAAACTCGCAATTTACGTTTTGTGACTCGTACCTTTGTCAAAATATAGTCTTAAATTATCAATAAACTATATCATTCGAAGTGTATCTTAAACTTTCGAGTGTTTTGGTCATTTACTTCTATAAATCATTTTCTCGCTATTTGTTAATATACATATATAATAACAAATCGTTTTATGACCAAGTTAATATATATTTTCAACATTCATAAACACGTTTTAAATATACATCGCAAGTTATTCATACAATTAATATTCCTACTTTTCATATATATTCAAATAAATATTTAAACCAATAAGTTTAATGTACGGTATCAAACAATTAATACATTGTTACATTTTCAAGTTATAGTATATATATATATATATATATATATATATATATATATATATATATATATATATATATATATATATATATATATATATATACATATTATTGTTTGCGAATCGTCAAGAACAACCGAAAGGTATTTGAATATATGAAATTAGTTCTAAAATTTTGAGATTCAGTTTTACAGACTTTGCTTATCGTGTCAGAAATATTAATCATACAAAGATTAAGTTTAAATTTGGTCAGAAATTTCCGGGTCATCACAGTACCTACCCGTTAAAGAAATTTCGTCCCGAAATTTGAGTGAGGTCGTCATGACTAACAATAAAAATGTTTTCATGACGTATATGTGTTGATAAATAGAGTTTTATCACTGTTGAATAATATGGGTAAAACAATCCGATTATTCGAAGCGTATGAGAGAAGTTATCGTAAAAGAGTGAAATGAAGAATAGAGATTCGTCTTAACTCTTGACATATTAACGATTGATTTCCGTAATTTAAGGAATAGAAAATCTTCATAATCTAAATAAGATTTGATTCTTCGGAATTTAAGTAAATTAAGATTTATTTGATTAAATGCGTAATTTGCCTCGATTGCTATGTTTGATATTTCGCTATAAATTGACCTCTTCCGTTTCATTATTTTCATCACTCTTACATCTTCTTCCTCATTTCCGATTTTCAAAAGATTGTGAAAAATGCTTCATCCAGTTCTGATTCTTGATATACTCCTAACTTTCATATCTGTCATTCTTCTTTTTCATCTACCACTGGAGGAAGTTATTTTCTTCTACCATTACCTTGGGGTTATAGTATTTTTTATTCTCCCGTGTCTTTATATTGCTATACGCATTGATATACACGGTTTGTAATTTCTGGGTGGTTGTTGGGTTTTATATCTTCCCTTATATTTCGATGTCTCTGCTTCTGTCTTTCCATAATCATTGACATCCACAGTTAATACTCTCTCCAATTTACTGTGATTTATATATACTCCCTTTGATATTTTGAAGCTTCACGCTTTTGTTTTATCTTCCCGACTTTAAATCAAGCGAATAATGGTCCAGAATTCGTAGGTATGAATTTCGGAATGAACATAATTAATGTTCTAAAAAGAAACGGTAATAGCACAATCTGACTTGTCAAATTACCAGAATACCTCGAAAAAGATAGAAAATATTTTCTTGATAGTTTAGAGGTTAAATAGAATGAAAGAGTTATGTAACATGGTTTATAATGAGGGTATGATCTGTGAACCTTTATCACGTTCCATTAGAAACTCAGTATGACTTACTGTAATATAATCACGTTGATCAAGTGTCATTATATTATACTAACTCATGCTTCAGTTAAACTCGAAGGTTTCAGAATTTAGAAACTAAAATAGTTTTTTTTTTATGATGTTACACAGATATCGCAAGGAGAAAATTGATTTCCGATAAGAATGATTATGGAATTATCTCCAGAAATATGGAGGATATTTATAATGAAAGATACGATGATATCTTAGAATTTCTTATATCAGAGGATGATGAAGAATATTGTCCGCAAGGGTTTAGATTCGGAAGCAAGGTATTCGTTAATGGCTTCAGTAGATACTGAATAATTTGGATTCTTTGAAAGCAGGTTTAGTCTTTGTTATTTATCCACAGCCTCCTTCATACTTTGCTCAATCCGTTTTCCAGTTTTAAACCTTCTCTTTTTCTGAGCTTTGCCAACACACTATTCTTTATCATCAAACTTTTGGCTGTGAAGGTCGTTTACAGTTTTTGCTGCTTCATCAGCATTCAAAGTTATCATAACCGAATCGTTGGTTGTCAATCCGAGGTGTTTTCAAAAGTTTGAAGGGTTTGCATGAAGATTGTAATTGTCAAGATACATATGATGTTCTAGAATTTTGAACGATACAATTTTTTTTCCTGGGTTTATGAATAGAAGTGATGTTCTAGCACAGTTTTGAAGTCAAAGTATAGCATTTGAAAGATGTAAGAATCTAAGAGTGGTGTTTTCTGTTAAATCTTGGCTTGGATTCTGATTTTTCAAAATCAGAATATATAATTGAATCTGTATGGAAACGATTGTATATCGTTGTGAGCATAGTTAATAATTTTTGAATCAAAGTTGAAGAATGTACAGTATAATATATTAATTGTGAACTTATATATTTCCCGAGTATTACCTACCCGTTAAAGATTTCACAATTAATACTTTGTACAAAAGAATTTTTTTTTTTATTACCGTCTTTATGAAAATATATGTATGTATATTTTCTTCAGATGTAATACAGATTTGATGAGTTAATATCATATTAAGCTCATTTGATTTTTGAATTGAATGAATAATTTCTAAAACATTAAGGATTACATAATCTTCGCGGAGTATTTCACTAATGAAATCAATACTTCATTATTTATTCTTATTCATCGGTGAAGGATGTTGATGCTCGTGGAATTCTTATGAACTTCATAAGATATAAATGATGTTTTCTAGAAAGTTTCGAGTACATCAAAGATAAAAGTGTAAAATCAAACATGTAATTGATTAATACACTAAGTTCATTATGAAATGGAATTCATTGAGTTGAAACGGATATTTGTAGTTAATGATGGTTAAGTTGTTAAAGAAGGATGTACATCATAGCATATTAATAATATGAATTAACCGAGTAGTATCTACCCCTTAAAATTCACACGTAATAGCTTAGTACAAAAAGATTCAAGATGGTTTTAAAATTTATATATATAAGATATACATATAAATTCTTTAGATGAATTGAGTTATTACTTCATAACTCATTGATACAATATACTTGTTGTTGACTCGTAATGATGTCCACGGTGCTTTCTTGAACTGACGGAGCTTGTGATGTTAGAGGTGCTGCTGATTCTGATGATGTTGACAGCACTGACTGTGCTGGTGAGGCTAAGGGTACTGTTGATGTTATTGGTAAAACAAGTCTAGCTTGTATCTTACACCATTCGGATAACGGTTTCTACTCTATCTGATTTAGGGTTAAGGCTAGAATAGATAATCTCTAAACTTTAGAAATTACATAATCGCCGTAGAATGTTTCTCCGATGAAGTTATGAATCCATACTTCATCGTTTGTCGTTGCGGGTACTTCTTGGTACCTATGGTGCGTATGATGTTGATATTCGAGGTACAGATTGTGATGCTGAGGCGTGTGATGTGGATGTGGTTGTTTGTGGTGGTAATGATCATGTTGGTGTGGATGATGGTGGTACCGGTTATGCTGCGGGTGCTACTGGTGGTGTTCGTAACCCTTGCACCATATTCTCTAAAGTCACTACCCGAGCACGAAGCTCGTTGACTTCTTCTATTATACCGGGATGATCGGTGGTTCGGACGATCGGATAAATAAGATTTATAATATGTGATAGTATATAATCATGATGAGATACTCTAGAAATGAGAGAGAAAATAGTATTACGAATAGGTTCGCCGGTAAGTGCTTCAGGTTCTTCGCCAAGAGGTGAATGTGGTGGATGGAAGGGATCACCTTCTTCTTGTCTCCAATGATTAAGTAGGCTACGAACCCATACCCAATTCATCCAGAATAGATGATGGCTAATTGGTTGATCCATTCCGGTTACACTTTCTTCAGAGTTCAGGTGAATATCCATATCGGAATAGCTGTCGGAATTTAAGGAATTTGAACTAGATACGGGATCCATCTTGTATAATTAGAGAGATGATTTTTGATATGAAATAGATTATAGAATTTAGATTGGTACTCTTCAATACATAATTTACATATGTATATATAATACCAAAATCCCGTAAATTACGGAGAAATTTTCGGAAGATGGCAGTCAAAGTTTACTGTAATAGATATGCCAAGATATGAATTTTGTCTATACACTATCTACGCAATCAATGAAATAAGACGCGTTTAGACTTAATATGATAGACTGGTAATTTATGACAAGAAA
The DNA here is from genome assembly GCF_046630445.1 of Rutidosis leptorrhynchoides. NCBI lineage: Eukaryota > Viridiplantae > Streptophyta > Magnoliopsida > Asterales > Asteraceae > Rutidosis > Rutidosis leptorrhynchoides. Next base: position 79,266,529 of record NC_092337.1, on the reverse strand, counting down.
TGATAAGCAAAACTTTTGACATGCAGACACAGTCGAAGTCCAGACTTACTAATGCATCCTAACAACTATCAATTAGACACACTTATGCAAGACCTGGTTCACTAGGACCAATGCTCTGATACCAACTGTGACGATCGCTCCAAATCCATATGGACGAATACGTCATTCATTGATTTCATTGCGAGGTATTTGACCTCTATATGATACGTTTTATAAACATTGCATTCTTTTGAAAAGGCAAACCATATGTGAATATTTAAATCAAAGGTTTTCGACATCTGATGATTTCTACATATAGACAATCACTGTAAATAATAGTTTACAACAGTACTTCTGTTGACAATGCAGTCAAAATAAGATACATGGTGATGATTTGGTGAATGCAACGTTTTCTTGAAAAATATGCAATGTAAGACTCCATGCACATAGCTTGTCTATCATATAAGCAAACAGCGGAAGACTTCTAGGGAACCTGAGAATAAACATGCTAACAAGTGTCAACACAAAGGTTGGTGAGTTCATAGTTTTAATGTTGCGCATAATCTTTATATAAAGGTGGATCACAAGATTTCAGTTGTTTCATCCAGAAACGTTTATCAAAATATTCTACGAAATTGAGCACCCTGGTAACTAAACTTAACGTATATATAATTTGTACCCTTTGTATAATCATCTTAATAATACACGCAAACAGACGTGTACGCTTCTCAAATAGCATTCGTCCGTTAAAAGGCTAGTGCTCTAGCTCGGACGGGGATATCAAGCCCTATGGATCCATATACTACTACTCGCGCTCACCAGTTCTTATAACTGGCAGTTACTAGTTACCAAAGCTAAGGGATTTTCGGTTCAAACTCAGTGTAGAATTTAGTATGTACTTGTATCCATTGCGTTTAAAATAAAGTGCATGTATTCTCAGCCCAAAAATATAGATTGAAAAAGCAATTAAAAAGGGAGCAAATGAAACTCACCTTAGCAGCACATAAGGTCATTCATCAAAAAGTGACCGTAACTCGGAATGCAAGATTAACCGTAGATCTCAACCTAGAGAACATATGTTGGTCAATACATGTCTAATAAACTAGGTTGGGTTATAGTGTATCACAATCCTAATGCTCGAGATCGACATACAAAAGTTATCAAAAGTCATTTCAAAAAGTCAATTTTGACAATTGTTCAACAAAACGAGACGTGCCTTATATAAGGATTCATTTACTTGGCTAGTAGTATTTTACCAATCTCATAAATAGGTTGTTTAAATATTAATTGCAGATTTAAAAGCAATTCCAATTAACGTCAATTATAATTCAGTTGACCATATCTTTTGATTCGTTCATCGAAGTTACGCGATTTCTAAATGAAAAGTTATTGATTTTTCACCAGCTTTTCGAAAACATGTATATCATATACCTTTTACCAGTAATATATATATATATTTAATTCGTGATTCATTATAAACTGTTTAACGACGAAATTTAGCATACAAGCATGTATAAATATATACTCGAGCACTAGACATGTATACACTATTAATATATAAAAGATAAGATATGAATGCTCACATATCAATGTTGAGATTCAATATTGCAGGAAAGTACGTAGACGCAACAGAGATGATAAATACTAGGTTTGACTTGCGAACAATACCCATGAACATTACCCATAACCTCCATAGCTATAACCCATAATTTCCTTAGTTCTATCCCGTTTGAAGCTTGTTTTGAAAGTGACACGCTCATGACCTCGTCGTAATATTTTATGTATAATATTACTAAAAATATTAAGATTAATAATAATAATAATCTTAATAATAATAATAATAATATAATAATAATAATAATAATAATAATAATAATAATAATAATAATAATAATAATAATAATAATAATAATAATAATAATAATAATAATAATAATAATAATAATAATTATAATAATAATAATAATAATTATAATTATATTATAATTATAATTATAATAATAATAATAATTATAATTATAATAATTAAATACTTACAGAGTATATGTGTAAAAGAATTCGAGCAGAAACTGGACTTTTATAGGCAACTTTTTGAAATCTGATGCCCATGCGATCGCATGTTTATGCCTATTTCTCATGCGATCGCATGGCCGTCAGATCCAGCTCACATATTTTTTGTTTTCTTGTTTGTCGGCATAATTAAATATAATATATATATAATATATATAATTTAAATAATTAATTATATATTATATTAAATTCATGTGCATAGTTGACTTGTAATTTTTGTTCCGATGACTCGTACGTTGTCACTCGACTTATGTCCCGGTTTCGGTTTCTCGAACGCATTTTTGTACGCTTAGAAAACTCGCAATTTACGTTTTGTGACTCGTACCTTGGTCAAAATATAGTCTTAAATTATCAATAAACTATATCATTCTAAGTGTATCTTAAACTTTCGAGTGTTTTGGTCATTTACTTCAATAAATTATTGTCTCGCTATTTGTTAATATATATATAATAACAAATCGTTTTATGACCAAGTTAATATATATTTTCAACATTCATAAACACGTTTTAAATATACGTCGCAAGTTATTCATACAATTAATATTCCAACTTTTCATATATATTCAAATAATTATTTAAACCAATAAGTTTAATGTACGGTATCAAACAATTAATACATTGTTACGTTTTCAAGTTATAGTATATATATATATATATATATATATATATATATATATATATATATATATATATATATATATATATATATATGTATCTATATACATATAATTGTTTGCGAATCGTCAAGAACAACCGAAAGGTATTTGAATATATGAAATTAGTTCAAAAATTTTGAGATTCAGTTTTACAGACTTTGCTTATCGTGTCAGAAATATTAATCATACAAAGATTAAGTTTAATTTTGGTCAGAAATTTCTGGGTCATCACAACATATATACTCGAGCACTAGTCATGGATGCACTATTAATATATAAAAGATAAGATATGAATGCTCACGTATCAATGTTGAGATTCAATATTGCAGGAAAGTACGTAGACGCAACAGAGATGATAAATACTAGGTTTGACTTGCGAACAATACCCATGAACATTACCCATAACCTCCATAGCTATAACCCATAATTTCCTTAGTTCTATCCCGTTTGAAGCTTGTTTTGAAAGTGACACGCTCATGACCTCGTCGTAATATTTTATGTATAATATTACTAAAAATATTAAGATTAATAATAATAATAATCTTAATAATAATAATATAATAATAATAATAATAATAATTATTATAATTATAATAATTAAATACTTACAGAGTATATGTGTAAAAGAATTCGAGCAGAAACTGGACTTTTATAGGCAACTTTTTGAAATCTGATGCCCATGCGATCGCATGTTTATGCCTATTTCTCATGCGATCGCATGGCCGTCAGATCCAGCTCACATATTTTTTGTTTTCTTGTTTGTCGACATAATTAAATATAATATATATAATATATATAATTTAAATAATTAATTATATAATATATTAAATTCATGTGCATAGTTGACTTGTAATTTTTGTTCCGATGACTCGTACGTTGTCACTCGACTTATGTCCCGGTTTCGGTTTCTCGAACGCATTTTTGTACGCTTAGAAAACTCGCAATTTACGTTTTGTGACTCGTACCTTTGTCAAAATATAGTCTTAAATTATCAATAAACTATATCATTCTAAGTGTATCTTAAACTTTTGAGTGTTTTGGTCATTTACTTCTATAAATCATTGTCTCGCTATTTGTTAATATTATATATATAATAACAAATCGTTTTATGACCAAGTTAATATATATTTTCAACATTCATAAACACGTTTTAAATATACGTCGCACGTTATTCATACAATTAATATTCCAACTTTTCATATATATTCAAATAAATATTTAAACCAATAAGTTTAATGTACGGTATCAAACAATTAATACATTGTTACGTTTTCAAGTTATAGTATATATATATATATATATATATATATATATATATATATATATATATATATATATATATATATATATATACATATAATTGTTTGCGAATCGTCAAGAACAACCGAAAGGTATTTGAATATATGAAATTATTTCAAAAATTTTGAGATTCAGTTTTACAGACTTTGCTTATCGTGTCAGAAATATTAATCATACAAAGATTAAGTTTAAATTTGGTCAGAAATTTCTGGGTCATCACAACATATATACTCGAGCACTAGTCATGGATGCACTATTAATATATAAAAGATAAGATATGAATGCTCACGTATCAATATTGTGATTCAATATTGCACGAAAGTACGTAGACGCAACAGAGATGATAAACACTAGGTTTGACTTGCGAATATTACCCATAACCTCCATAGCCATAACCCATAATTTCCTTAGCTCTATCCCGTTCAAAAAGTTTGTTTTGAAATCGTACGAGCAGAACCTTATCGTAGTATTTTATGTATAAATAATAATAATAATACTAATACTACTAATAATAATAAGATTAATAATAATATTATTAATCTTAATAATAATAATAATATAAATAATAATTATAATACAGAGAAGGAAGATAGAAAGAAGAGGAACGAATGATGCACAAACTGAAATGAATTTGCTCGATTTATAATTGTGGCCAGACACACACTGCCATGCGATGACTCGTACATTATCACTCGACTTATGTCCCGGTTCCGGTTTCTCGAACGCATTTTCGTACACTTAGAAAACTAGCACTTTACGTTTTGCGACGTGTACCTTTATTAATAATTAGACTTAAATTATCCATAAATTATATTACTTGAAATATAACTTGATTGCTCGAGTGTTTTGGTCATTTGCTTCTATATATCGACGTCTCGTTATTTACTAATATATATTTAATAATATTATTTTAAATCAAATCGTTTTAAGATTAAGTTAATATTTTATTTTATCACCTTGTAAAATATATATATATATATATATATATATATATATATATATATATATATATACATTTTCATTTTGAAATAGTGTTTTACTGTAGCAAAGTTTTTTTTACTGTAGCAAATAGTGATTTTCGAAAACACTGTATCTTTTTGGGTACTGTAGCAATTCGAAAATACTGTAGCAAATTAGTGTCTTACTTGTTCATCTTAAACGTTTTAGTTAACTTATCTAAATATCAATCGAATCAATAATCAAATGTTACTATCGTTTACTAAATAACTTGAAATCATATATATATATATATATATATATATATATATATATATATATATATATATATATATATATATATATATATATATATATATATATGCACATCAAGTTATATATATGTTGTTCATGAATCGTCGAGAACAGTCAAAGTATAATTGATTATATGAATATAGTTCCAAAACTTTCGAGACTCAACATTACAGACTTTGCTTATCGTGTCGAAAACATTAAATCATTTAAAGATAAAGTTTAAATTTGGTCAAAAATTTCCGGGTTGTCACACCTCCACTTCTCGGATTTTAAATAGAGTACAAATCCTATTAAAGGTACGAAGATGTTCGTTTGGATCTTCCTTCGACGCACCACTAAATTGGCATTGATTAGTTACCATGTGTAGGATTTGTCCTTTGATTTCATAATCTGGCGCATTAATGTCTGGTTGAGTAATTGCGTGACCTTGGCCAGTGCGTTTAGCTCTCATTCGGTCTTCCATACTTAGAGGTTCCAAATTTTTCATGATTGAATTTGTTGAATCTGAATCACTAGAGGATTCTGACTTAATGGTTTCTTCCTCGACAATCTCTGGATGAGTGATTTGTGGTTCAGGAGGAATGATTAGTGGTTCAGGATCTCTGAATTGTCCCTGAATATCCTCCGGATTCTCAATTGTGAGGTCGGGTTCAAAAAATGGATTATCGAAAATTTGAATTGGAGTACTTGGTCGACTAGATGACGATTCTAAAGAAAAATCAACGGCGACAATATTGGCTAGATGTCTTGATTGAGTTACAGGTGGTGAACGTATGAAAGGTGGTGAACGTTTTGCTCGGTGCATTCACAGAATATCCTATTAGTTATAAAAGATAAAAATTATATAAGTTATCAAATTAATAGACTTTTCTGATTTTGCCCACGTTTCGAATAGCCAATAGATGCAGCAGGTAGCCAGGACCCTTTAAATCGGAATCCCACAACTCGCCACTAACAAATCCAACTATTACTACGAACCAGAAAATTTTGGATGTCTATCAATTTAACCGCTTAAAATAATTTTTCGTTTTGAAATTTTAGAGAAGAAATAGAAAATTCTATGTCCTAAAAACTAGAGCGTCGAGAAATAAGAAAGAAAAAAAATGCGTCGAAAAACAAACAGTCGAAAAATAAAAATAAGAAAATAAGCGTCGAAACTTAGGATTCTAAAAACTAAAAATTAAAACTTACGTCTAAAGGAATTAAAACTTAAAGGAATTCTATATCCAAAACGGCAATAACTTAAAAAGGCACTAAAATTTATTAAATACTAAAGCGATAAGCGACGTCGTAAAATTCTAAAGCACCTAAATCTTAATCTAAAGAAAAAGCACTTAAGGGATTTTACGGCAAAGCCTAAAAATCTAGAAATAAAAATAAACTACGGCAAAATACTAAGTTTAAAACCAATTATGAACGAATAAAAATACAAATATTACGAATAAATGATTAAACTTAATAAAAATATTTTTTATAGTGTTTCGCTTTCGGCGTTTAAGAGTTGATCCCTGGCAGCGGCGCCAAAAATACTTGATGTATGCAGGGTAGTATACGAAATAGTTGTATTTTTACTATGAAATACTATTAAATACAATACAATTTTACACAAGTTATTTATTTATTTATAGGTGGATATACCTAAACCTTGCTACAACACTTATAGGAAGTGTACCTAATCGTACAGTAGTGTAGTTTTTAGTAAGTCCGGTTCGTTCCGCAGGGAGCTAGCCAAGTTTAACGTTATATTTTTATTTTAAACTATATTTGTATATATATATATATATATATATATATATATATATTATAAAAGGGGGTTTTTACCGTTTAATGACCGGTTTATCGATTTTAAAACTTTAGTCGGTAAAATATTAAATATACAAATGACTTAATTTAAAGCGTAAAGTAAATAACGATAATAAAAGTGCGATAATTTAAAGTGCGATAAAATTACGATAAATAAAATTGTGATAATTAAAAAGTACGATAATTAAAAGTGCGATAAGATATAAAATAAAGGAATTATGCTTATTTAAACTTCCGTAATCATGATGTTTGACGTGTTGATATTAATTTATTACCATGGGTTAATTGTCCTTTGTCCTGGATTATTCGATATGTCCATACGGTTTTGTCCATAATAGTCCATCAGTCATAAATATAAAGTGCGAGAGTCTTCGTCAAATTATCCTTATACCCGAAGTCAAATATTCCAACTAATTGGGGATTCGAACTGTAACAAGGTCTTAATACTTTGTTTAATGAATACACCAGGTTATCGACTGCGTGTAATCCAAGGTTTTACTACTTTGTTAACAATTACACCAATTACCCTTGAATGTAATCCACCCCTGTTTTAATGAGTCCATTAACTATTAATCCATTCCCGTGTTCGGTAAAATGAACAATAATTCTAATTTATAGATATCCCGCCCACCGTACCCGATTAAGCGTATGTGGTTATATATAGATACGTCAAATTGTAACCTTTATATTAAATTAACGAGGTATCATTTAGTTAATATAAAGTAGTCCATAGTCTAATTTCCACAAGTGTCGTTCTTTTGTCCAAACCCCAATTATGGTACAAAGCCCAATAACCCCGTCTTTAATATTTAGCCCAACATCACGATTACTTCGATTTAAATAAGCATAATAATAACTTAGCTACGAGACATTAATTTAAAAAGGTTGAACATAACTTACAATGATTAATAATAGCGTAGCGTTACACGGACAGAATTTCGACTTACACACTTACAACATTCGCTAACATAACCTTATTATTATTAATCTTAAATTAAAATTAAAATTATATATATATATATATATTTGTGAGAGAGAGATTAGAAAAAGGAGTAAATAAATCGGTCAGAAACTGCGAAATTTATAGGACCTGACACGCTACAGTGTGCCATGCGACTGCATGGATTTAACACTGCCTGGCCATGCGATCGCATGGCCACCTTTTCCTGGTCACAAAGCTTCCAAAACGTGGGCTGCTATGATTAATTTAATATATAGTATAATATATATAATTTTATATAATTATATATATATATATATATATATATATATATATATATATATATATATATATATATATATATATATATATATATATATATATTATATTCTTGTGCATCGTTGACTTGTAATTTTAGGTCCGTTGCGTCGCGCGTTGATAGTTGGTTCATGTCCCGGTTCCGGATTTTCGAACGTCCTTTTGTACTATTTAATATCTTGTACTTTGCGTTTCGCGGCTCGTACTCTTGTAACTTTTAGACGTTTCTCATCAATAATTTGAATCACTTTGATTGTACTTTGTACTTTTTAGCTTTTTGGTCGTTTGCGTCTTCAAATCGTCGAATCTATCTTTTATCTTCACCCATTAATATTTAAACGAATATCACTTGTAAATAGAACAATTGCAACTAAAAGCTTGTCTTTCTTGAGGGATAATGCTATGAAATATATGTTCGTTTTTAGCATTATCATGTATGAACAAGGTTTCGGTTGAGGATTAACATTATTAGCTTGATTGTTGCCTTGTGCGGCAGTGAGTAGTTGTTGGAATTGCTCGGTAGTCAATACGATATTGGTAATAGTAGGTGCAGGTGGACGAACCATGATGTTGCTACATAAGTGAACATAAGTCGGATAAGTTAACAAATTATAGGGTTGATCAATTACAAGTAGGAATAAGATAAAGTATTGATATCACATGATATATATAAAACACTTTATATTATTAAGGAACGAGACATTAAATAAGCCTTTTTAATACACGATTCGGAAATAAGAATAGTTTAAGGCATAGCCTTTACATAGATGAAAAAAAAATAGGAAAATAAACTAGGAAATATCAAGATTGAAGTAGTCTTCATATTTCTTTTCTTCTCGTCCTCAAACTGCTTCATCACTTTTTCCATGTTATCCTTCACAAGTTTCTCTAGCCTTTCGGTTTGAGAATTGAGGGACTCTTCCATAAACTTCTCATATCGCTCGTTCTTTTCTTTTGGCTTTTCGTAGAGGTACTCGAGGTTGTCATAGAGGTTCGTAACACGGCTGTTGACGGCATTGGTGTCGTATTCTCTTAAAGCAAGCTGTTTGTCGACTTGACTTCTCTCCATTCTCATTCGGAAGTCAACATCCTCCTTGAGACAAGCAAGGGATTGCTTCCCCCAATGGGTGTTACGTTCTTCCTCATACTTTAGCAGCCTAAATTCTTTTCTTAGTTCAACATTTTCCTCCACTAACTTCTTAATTTTGCGGTCTTTCTCATCCATACGGACCTCCACTCTCGCCACGTGGCGAAGCAAACCCTCATACTTAGCAGCATCATTATAAGAAGGAGTTCGGGCTCTCTTCCTTGATGGACTGGCTTCTTCATGACGTTTTCCTTTATCTTCAATTCTCGGAGTTGGGTAGTATTGAGGAGACCTTTGTAAATCTCGAATAGTATTTGGGCTATAGTTTGGTGATGGTGAGGCAGGACTATAGGAAGGACTTCGAACAGGTCTCGAGGTTGCAGAGTGTCCAACACCTACTTCGGTGGTAGGGTTGTGAGTTACTTTGTTAGGCTTGTTAACACTTGAGCTTGACATCCTAACATTAGGAAAGAGACTTTGATTAGAATCTTTTAGTCAAGTGTAGTAAAGTATAAGTGTTAAGATTATAAGGCAATCCTAAGTGCTTTAAAGTCTAAGGCAGGAAAGGTTATAGTTTCCTAGATTGCTAAGGCACCCTAGCTAACAAGTAAGGCACACATAAAGATGCAATCCTGGTTCTCTAAAACAGCCTAGTTTGCTCTGATACCAATCTATCACACCCCCAGTTAGGGCCTGGGCGAAATGTGACTTAATATCAAACAACCAACATATTATAATAAACGAGAACAATACTAAATGATAAAATCAAACTTTATTGAGAGTACGCAGCGGAAAATGATATGTCGTTACGAAGGAATAAAGTAAATGTTTAAATGCAATAGTAATAAATGCGATATCTCTTGATCCTATGTCCAAGTAGCATCACATAAGCAGTAGATAAATAATTTGATCAAACAGCACCAGAGATAAAACATGCTAAAGTGTCAACCAAAAAGGTTGAGTGAAGTTCATAGGTTTAACAAATATGTTTGACCGTTGTTTTAGACCACAAGATTTAGTTTGTAAAGTTGATCTCCCGCAGGATCAAAAAGTTATGCCAAGACGTGATATTTAGACTAAACGTTCAAGTTTACCCCAATGACAAGTTGTGTCTGTCCTTGTCGGTTTAATTTCATTATCAAGTAATACAAAAACTTAGTCAAATGTATCGGGGACGTTACTCCCGATAGGCCTACCCCCAATAATTAAGCATGCAATCAACGAGCAATTAAAAATATCACTGTAGGGACTTAGTCGGACATAGTCGGGTATAACATAGTTTTAGCAGTTGGTACTTGTGTCTAAAGTGTAAAATGTAAAAACAGCATGTGTCTCACCCCAATAAAAGTAATTAAGTTTGCTAGCAATAAAGAGTGGGGCTATGAGTTCACCTTATTAAGCAGAGAGAGATGATGATTATTCCTTGGAATAGAAAGTTGGAACGAACAGAAAGTCAACCTATTGACATTTAAGAGTAGTAAGTGTTTTTGCCCATGTTTAAGTAAATGTTTAAGTATGACAGTGTTTTAAGTATAGTTCGTTTTCCTTTTCTAGTAAGTTTCTATTTTTAGAAAGTTTCCACTTTTAGTAGGTTCCTTATTTTAGTAAGTTTTTATAACTAGATAGTTTCTACTTTTAAGAGTGTTTTCCATTTTAGGATACTTGCCGTATTAGATAAGCTTCCAATCACTCATTTCCCTTCGAATGGCCATTTCAGGTCTAGGGGCTTGAGCTATAGGACCCTTTAAATCGGAAAATCCAAATCCTTCCGCCTAGAGTTTCGTAGAAACCATTCGTCAAGAAAGTTCGAAGATCTATACATCTCTAATACATATCCCAAAATGTTTTTATGTGTTATAATATAAGTAGTAGGTTATAGGTGTTAGTAATAGTAATAGTGTATACATGTTAATTAATAGTATAAGTAGTATTAGGGTTTCATTAATTAGGGTTAGTTAATTAAAGTAGTATTTAATAACTAGGGTTTAGTAATTAATGTCCTATGGTTTAATAAATTAGGGTTTAGTAAATTAGGGTTTAGGTAATTAGGGTTTTATTTAATGTAGTAATGATTAGGTAATGATTAGGGTTTTAATAATTAAAATGGTATTAAATAATTAGGGTTAGGTTTAATGAAATAGGGTTTTAAGTAATTAGGGTTTTATATATATAAGTATATGTAATTCGTATATATGTATATATGTAAAAAATATATATATATTTTTTACATGTATATATATGTATATGTCGATATATATGTATATGTATATGTATATATATTTATTTTGTTTCCTAAATTAACCATAAACAAATCTTTCATGTAATAACCTAGGGTTTAAAGATCAAAGTTTCCTTTTTTTTTTCTTTTTCTTCTTGATCGACATACATACATACAACTATATATTTTTTTTCATGTATATATAAATCTAGGTGTGTTTATGTATATATTTATGAATAAACAAGTTTATAACATGAATTAAAGATCAAAGATTATATAAACAAGTTAGGGTTTATGGTATACCTTTGAAGATTCAAGATGATTAACAAAGAAGTGATGAACACGATGAAGATTGAAGATCAAAACCTTGAAAAACTTGAAGAACTCCTTGAAGATTCTTGAAGAATACGAAGAACGCGAAGAACACTTGAAAAACCCTTGAAGATTGGTGGTGGATTTCGATGGTGATGATGATGATTTCGGTTGTGTTGGCCGAAATCAAGAGAGAGGGGAGAGAGAATTGTTGTTGTGATTTGGTACATTGAAAAGGTTTAGGTTAGGCCTCTATTTATAGGAGTGTTAGGATTATTCTAGAGTTAGGGTTTAATAAGGAATTACTTAGGGAACAAGTTAGCTTGAAGAGGGGGTTAAGGGTTGTTGATTGGGCCAAAAATTAGAGGGGTAGAAGGGTAATTTTATCTTTTAAAATTCGGCTAGGGTTTATTAGGGTTAGGGTTTAACTTTTTCACTTTAGACCTTGCACTTTAATTTAGCTTAAATGGTTCCTTAATTATCCAAGTTTAATTATTTTTAATACACAAGTTTTAATGTTATTTATTTATTATTCACAAAAGTTAATAAGCTTATTATTTTTATCTTGTATTAACTTGTCGCTTACAAAGTTAATTATTATTATTCTTAACAATCGTTAAATAAAGTCTTAATTGTTAAGTTTAATTATTTAGTTGGGCATTTAATAAGGAAAAGTATTGAATGGAAAAATGAGAAATATAGAATGGAAAAATGAGGGTCGTTATAAAACAGTTCGGCTCAGGTCGAGTATTGACTCTCTTCAATTTCTATAGTGATTGACACGAGATTCAGAATGTTTTTAACCGTAACTATTGGATGTAGTTTAGAATCCGCCATTGATGAGGGTTGAAGGTGGCAAAGACAGAGACGAGGAGATAGGGTAGAAGACGACTAAGAGAGCTAGGGCTAAACTGATTTTTCGCACATTGCGTTGTGGGGGCTACGGGGAGGAGGGTTTTACCGGCCATGTTCGCGGATTGGTCCGGGTTTCCTCCGGGACAGGAGTTAGGGTCGAGTTATGCAACTGCGAGAGATGATCGCGTGAGTGGTTTAGTTCCCCCTGAGTGATCCCAAACCGCTGTTCAAAAAAAAATCGTTTGAATATAAATACATTATACCTCTAACTAACTAGCCTATTGTTTAGGAAAGGATTCCAAACATTTACAACACAATCAACGCCTTCGACGTGAATGGTACGTCATGCCTTAAACCGAATCTCATTATGAGAAAGCTCCTTGCAAATGTGAGTGTGGGTTCGAACCGTATTGGTCTTAAGAATTAGTACCTCATGCCAAAATGATATTAGAGTTGTTCCCTTCGCATACAAGGTATTCGGTAGACATATGACTCTTGCGAAGTGATTTTGATGAATTTTCATAAAAAGAACAGATAGTTTGAGTGTCTCTACTCTACTAGTCTACACCTTTTGCAAACCTTTTCAACACAATAATGCTAATGATACTAAAATATTATACATTAATTACGATGTCGATTATAAGTTTATAAATTGATGGAATAGATAGACCAACTAAATACTCATAGTAGTAGATGTAGGAAAGAGAGGGTATTTAAGTACCCCTGTATATTGATGGCATGTGTGCATATGTTTCTTTCACGGTTGAAATACACATGCATATCGTTATAGCCGATTTTAATTTTATACTATTTAGCTGTTGAGTGTTGAAAAAAAAATACTTATTTGGATTGGTCGACTTAGAGCATGTTATCTTGCTTGCTTAGATGGAAACAATCATTGAAAACTAATTTTGGCCAAAATGCCAAATACGTTTAATGTTCAAGTTTTTTTTAGCACCCTAATATGATAACTAGTTGCAAATATTTCTATAATGCCTATTAGCATGTATCTTTCACTCTTTCAGTGGTCTTGAAGTTTAGCATTTGGAAGATACATCCAGTAATCGGTTAACCAGTCCTTTTGGTTGGGTTAATTATTCGGTTACTGAATTAAACGTGTTTTAATTAATACTCGATCTTAAAAGTAGATGATAACACAGAAATATACGCATTCATTATTCATATATGAGTATTTGTTTGTTGTTTATTTTTATCATTTAGTTATCAAATATCAAATAACTTTAGCGATAGTGTAGTTATGTGAAGCTTATGATCGACAACTAAAAAAGTCTGTTCGATTAGCTTAAAATTCGGCACTTCTAAAAACTTTCGGTTGGGAATTTCGATTTCACAATATCGTCAGTACAAGAAAGATGCATTTTGGCAGCGACTGTCACACCCCCAAATAGGGCATGGGGTATTTGTGACTAATTATATCAAATCACAATTGTATAAACGAGAACGACTCTATATGAGACGTTTTATTGAGTTTTGCAGCGGAAGATAAATAGATTACATTGTATTTAATAAACAACGCATTAAATGTCTTTAATTGATATGATATGTAACGAAGACTCCAAGCATAGCAAGCAATCATCATCAAATTAGCAAATACAAGTCCTTCAAATTATCCATGAATGACTCGTTGAAATGTTGCTTTCAATTAGCAAATACACAGCGGAAGCATTATGTAGGACCTGAGAATAAACATGCTAAATAGTGTCAACCAAAAGGTTGGTGAGTTCATAGGTTTATCATAAATAATGATTTCAATAATAGTAATAGACCACAAGATTTAATAAGAGTTGATTGATATAGAAATATCAATCTAAAAGTATTGCTGAGTTTGTAATATCGCGACTAAACAAAAGTTACCCCGTGACACTTGTTATTCGTGTCGTTGAATCATTATTATGTAGTCAAAGACCAACGGTCAACTGACTAGAGACGTCACTCTCAGTAGCGCTACTCACAATAACTAAGCTTGTATCTTATACCTCAGCAATTAACGATATTACAGCAGGGATTTAGCATGACAAAGCACGTATATAGCATAAAAGTTTGAGTACTTGTGTCTAAACGTAAAACAGTTATAAAAGTTGCGCATGTATTCTCAGCCCAAAAATATAGATAAAAAGGGAGCTATGAAAACTCACGATACTGTGTGATATTTCGTAGTAATTACGCGTATGATGGCACTGAACAAGTGCAAAGTTATCCTCGGATTCACGAACCTATATCAAGTATATATATTAACACATATACTTGTAATCGAATAAGTTTATATATATTATTTCATTTGTTATATATATATATATATATATATATATATATATATATATATATATATATATATATATATATATATATATATATATATATATATATATATATATATATATATATATATATAAGTATTTGTTTGATAAAATGATTTTTAATAATGATAATGAATAAAGAGTTGTATTGTTTTGTAATAATAATAATAATATTCATAATGATAATGGTAATATAATAATGATGATACTAAAAATAGTGATGATAATACTATAAATTAGATTTAATAATGATGTTGAAAATAATAATTTTGATAATATCATTAGTTACTTTGTTAGTAATGATAATGATAATGATAATTAATATTTTGCTAATAGTAGTAATAATAATAGTAATGATAATACTAGTATTTAAAAATAATGATAATTAATAATAATAATACTAGTAATAATATTAATAACAAAAATGATAGTGTTTGTAAAGATGATAATTCTAATAATAATAATGATACTTAATAATAATAATAATAATAATAATAATAATAATAATAATAATAATAATAATAATAATAATAATAATAATAATAATAATGATACTAGTAGTAAAGATAATAATAATAATAATAATAATAATAATAATAATAATAATAATAATAATAATAATTTAGTTGTAATACTAATAATACTTATATTGATAACTATTCTAAAATTTTAATATTAATACTCTTGATAATAATGATTATTCTAATAATAGTATTAATTATTAGAATAACAATAAATAATAATAACAATAATAATAATAATAATAATAATAATAATAATAAAATAGAAATGCTACCTCAAAAAGGTTCCAAAAAAATAATGCCATGGCCGGGACTCGAACCCGTGACCCCTCGCTAACCCGTCAACACTCTAAACCGTAGAGCTATTGCCCATTTTCTGGAATTAAACCCCACGAAAATATTTATAACCCGTAATATTTTATTCCCTTTTTCTTCTTCTTCTTCATTCAATTTAAATCGACCAGAGGTAAATAATACTGAATAAAAATGTATTTTTTTATGAATTGCAAACGAAGTAAAAGCAAATGGTTTTGGTTATATTGATTGACAGAAATCAAAATAAAAAAAAAAATAATAGCAGCAGCACTCGTAAAAAAAGTGAAGAACTCAAAACTAGATTATGATTTTGGGAACGTTTTAGACAAAGGTCCCAACACGAATTGTATTTCAAATCACTATTAGAAACTTTACAAATCATCAATTGAATCTAAAACATCAAAACGAACTCGAATTTTGCTATGAACAAAACAGTTGACTTTTTATTTTTAAACTTTGACCCTAAAATTCGACTTCGATAATTGAAATTGGAACGTGAAATTTTGCATATAGTTTAAGTAAACGATTCCTAACCAAACTGCATTGTAGGATTTTGAAATTGATTTAGAATTTAAGGTTTTGGATTTATGATACAAGAACAGGGACGGTTAAAATATATATATATATATACATATATATATATATATATATATATATATATATATATATATATATATATATATATATATATATATATATATATATTTCTGCTTTGATTTATGAATTGATGTAATGGATGTGAATGTGTTAATGCAATACTTATAATCTATCAAACTTGTTGTGTATTGCTCATTGATCGACAAAAACAAAACTAAAACCAGTAGGATATATAAAAAAAATATAATCAGAGATAATATATATATATAAAAACTGAATCACGATTACTAAAAATAATGAAGCAGGTATCACGATGATTATAAAATTAAAAAGTAGATAAAAAAATAAAAAAATGGGAGCAGATAGTAAATCACGTTATAAAAATAATAATAAACAGATTACCTAATTTAGGTATATGTTTGATTCTTTTAATTTATTTAATATTAATAATTATCTATACTATATATAATAACAAAAGCAAAAATAGGTCATTTTAAGGAGCCTAAATTAATCTTAGCCATCCATTAAATTAATCATCTTTGATCTTTGCCCTTAATTTTCTCCTAATCTTCCTAATGACCTCATAATCCTAGCATTAAATTGTTTAATTACGAAACTACCCTTATACAAAATAAAAGGGACAGGAAAAATCCATTTAACTTATGTAAAATATTCATATTCATATTCATATATGTACGTATTTTTAGATAATATATTCATAAGAGATTAATTTATAATATTATTATTTTTAGATAATAACATAGCTCAACATGGAATATTTTATGGAAACCAACACTATTTTAAACAAATTATGTATAATTTTACCGTAAAATTTATAGTTATGTTCAAATATCGATTTTGAACACTTTTTTAACTTAATTCAAAGGCTTCATGTTTGTTTAAAAATATGTTAGTACTAATAGTCATATTGACATCATTGAACCCTAAAGTTAAAGGTTATGGATATTATTTTATGGTGTTGTTTAATAGTGTGACTTGCTACAACTTACATTATCGTTTTGGAGTTTTTAGACAAATACTTTGTGCAGGGTCTAGTTTGTGGATTGATGCAGGAGAAATCATTAAAGAAGGTGAAGATTTGGAGTACATCCAAATTCATGCCTATATTCATATGTAAGTGTATCGTCGTTTGAAATTAGAATGACAATTCTCAGTATCATGGTTTAACTTTCTGACTCATATGTAACTGTATCTCCTGTAGTTTTGGTGATTCTTTTATTTAGATATCCAACCCAAACTTATATGGATATTCATATTCATATATGTACGTATTTTTAGATAATATATTCATAAGAGATTAATTTATAATATTATTATTTTTAGATAATAACATAGCTCAACATGGAATATTTTATGGAAACCAACACTATTTTAAACAAATTATGTATAATTTTACCGTAAAATTTATAGTTATGTTCAAATATCGATTTTGAACACTTTTTTAACTTAATTCAAAGGCTTCATGTTTGTTTAAAAATATGTTAGTACTAATAGTCATATTGACATCATTGAACCCTAAAGTTAAAGGTTGTGGATATTATTTTATGGTGTTGTTTAATAGTGTGACTTGCTACAACTTACATTATCGTTTTGGAGTTTTTAGACAAATACTTTGTGCAGGGTCTAGGTTGTGGATTGATGCAGGAGAAATCATTAAAGAAGGTGAAGATTTGGAGTACATCCAAATTCATGCCTATATTTATATGTAAGTGTATCGCCGTTTGAAATTAGAATGACAATTCTCAGTATCATGGTTTAACTTTCTGACTCATATGTAACTGTATCTCCTGTAGTTTTGGTGATTCTTTTATTTAGATATCCAACCTAAACTTATATGTATTTGTTAACAAGGTATTATAATCTAAAATTCACCTGTTGTAAGAACCACTGGTGGGGTGCAGACCAATTCCTTTCCTGTCATAAGCTCAAGAAGATGACAATCAGGTACTATGTGTTCA
Source organism: Rutidosis leptorrhynchoides (assembly GCF_046630445.1). Lineage (NCBI taxonomy): Eukaryota > Viridiplantae > Streptophyta > Magnoliopsida > Asterales > Asteraceae > Rutidosis > Rutidosis leptorrhynchoides. Next base: position 79,248,011 of record NC_092337.1, on the reverse strand, counting down.
AACAAATCACAAATTTTAACTAATGACTTTAACTATGTGCTCAAACAAATGGTGTAGACCAATTAATTTCCTATCATAAGTATTTGACTATTGACCACATGTCTAAACTTTTCAAAAAATCAAAAGCTATTCTGAAGTTAAGTATGATCACCGTCTAAGTTCAAATGATATGAAAATTTTATTTACATCTGTAATATCCAATTTCGTTTTGCGGTCATCTCTACCTAATTATGATATATCATTTGCAGAAGAAAGAACGTGTAGCGTCCAAGCGTCTTTTGCAAGTTTTTATTGATACTCTCTTCTCTACAGGTACAACATTGGTTCCGATTTGTGGGACAACAAAATTCACCCTCATATGTTGCATTTGGATGAGTGGTATAATCAAGAAGTTGATTATCTCAGAGACTATGGAAGTAAAAAAGCGAATCTAAAGAAAATTAAGAAATTATAGGATCAGATTCTAGATGTTGGGACCTACAAATTGGCATTCTATTACAAGGAGTGGCTCATGGGTTAATGTACAATAAAAAATCAGTAGCTGCTGATGTGCAAGACCATCAAAGTGTGCAAAGATCAGATGACAGATTTATGGAAGCCGAAAAGCTAAGAATTTATCCAAGAATGCCAATACATCGGTTCTATTTTATTGGAATGGGTTGAACCACCAAGTGAGCCTATAACTTTTTTATTATTGCATTTATTGTAGCTGGCAATTTTCAATTTTTCTTACAAATTTGTTGATTTTAGTTGTTGCTTATCTTCAACTGCTAATATTTAATTAAAATGCCTCGAAGGAGAACAAGTAAAATTTAGAAACGTTATTGAAAACTTAGATTACTATTGTAATAAGGAGTAATACTTTATTGAGTGGTATAATCAAGAAGTTGATTATCTTAGAGACTATGGAAGTAAAAAAGAGAATCTAAAGAAAATTAAGAAATTATAGGATCAGATTCTAGATGTTGGGACCTACAAATTGGCATTCTATTACAAGGAGTGGCTCATGGGTTAATGTACAATGACAAATCAGTAGCTGCTGATGTGCAAGACCATCAAAGTGTGCAAAGATCAGATGGCAGATATATGGAAGTCTAAAAGCTAAGAATTTATCCAAGAATGCCAATACATCGGTTCTATTTTATTGGAATGGGTTGAACCGCCAAGTGAGCCTATAACTTTTTGATATTGCATTTATTGTAGCTGGCAATTTTCAATTTTTCTTACAAATTTGTTGATTTTAGTTGTTGCTTATCTTCAATTGCTAATATTTAATTAAAATGCCTCGAAGGGGAACAAGTAAAATTTAGAAACGTTATTGAAAACTTAGATTACTATTGTAATAAGGAGTAATACTTTATTTATGTGCATAGTTAACTTATTATTGACATTTCTTTAATGCGGAATTTTTTAATTACTCCCTAGATCTAGAAGGAAGAAGTAGAAGCCGACCCGTTTGTTCAGGTATGACGTATGCGTAAATTACAATAGTAGCAACATGAGCTACAAACCTTTAATCTTTTTGCTATTGTGTCTGTAAACAACTAGGAAAAAATGGAACAGTTCAGTGGGTCAGATGGGTCACACAGGTAAATAACATACCCAAATTATGATTTAGTTGTTGTTATTTGGGATTTACACCATTGTTATTAATGACATTCATTGAAATTATTCTTGACTTTTGTTTATGACTTTATTAGGTTGAACTCGGTGATTGTCTCTCAATTTTGTTTCGGCTTATTGTATAGTGATTGCTGGTGTATGAACTTGGATCCTTCTTTTGCAGGTACTCCACAAGTATGATAAAAGTACAAATTAATAATTTTGGTTTTATATGTTTTTTTCTTCAAGAATCTGATTCTTTTGTGTTTTTAATGGCTACCTGACTGCTTCAACTTCAATTATGAGTTTAAAAGGCAGGCACATCCTGTTAAGTACTCAAAGATTCGCAGGACACAGGTGTAAAGGCATTGGCTATAGAAATATCGAAAACACAAGGTACCTAAATGTCAAAACAACTTCAGTATACCTTTTACGGTGCTGAAGCAAATGCGGTGTTTCTGATTTAGTACAAAACAATACTATTCCACCATTAAACAGGTTACACAAACCTCTCAGTTCAATGTTGATGGATCCCTTTGTAGTGCCTTGATGCAGGTATTACGTCAGTCGTTACCTTAAGTTACTTCCAAATCATCTCATGTGTTTATATGTCCCGTCTCAAAAGGATCTGCTTGAAAAGTGGGTGGGCACACATCAAATGGGATCCATATTTAAAGTGTAGTATTTTTTAATATATAGAAACGGGTGGTCCGACTACAATGATGAGGTATTAAGGTATTATATCAGTGTTTGTATGCTTTTATACGGAGCTATAAGGTTTTATATCAGTGTTTGATATCTTTGTGTGATGTTTAGATTTAGGGTTTAGAGTTTTTAGGGTGTAGGGTTTAGAGTTTAGGGTTTAGATTTAGTGTTTAGGGTTAGATTAGGGTTTAGATTTTAAGGTTTAGAGTTTAGGTTTAGGGTTTAGATTTAAGGTTTAGGGTTTAGGTTAGGGTTTAGGATTTAGATTTTAGGGTTTAGAGTTTAGCTTTGGGGTTTTGGTTTAGATTTAGGGTTTAGTGTTTAGATTTAGGGTTTAGAGTTTAGGGTTTTGGGTTTACATTTAGGGTTTAGGTTAGGGTTTAAATTTAGGTTTTAGGGTTTAGGGTTTAGATTTTAGGGTTTATGATTTAGATTATAGGGTTTAGAGTTTAGGTTTAGGGTTTAGATTTAGGATTTATGGTGGGGTTTAAGGTTTAGGGTTTTGGGATTAGGGTTTATATTTTAGGGTTTTGAGTTTAGGTTTAGGGTTTAGGGTTTAAGGTTTAAATTTAGGGTTTAGGGTTTAAATTTTAGGATTTAGAGTTTAGGTTTAGGGTTTATGGGGTTTAGAGTTTAGATTTTAGGGTTTAAAGTTTAGGTTTAGGGTTTTTTTAGATTTAGGGTTTAGGTTAGTGTTTAGGGTTTTAGATTTAGGGTTTAGGGTATAGATTTAGGGTTTATATTTTAGGGTTTAGATTTTAGGTTTTGGGTTTAGATTTAGGGTTTAGGTTAAGGTTTAGGGTTTAGATATAGAACCCTACAAGTTAAAAAGATTTTGACTTCTTTATCATTTTGTACATCAGTGGGTTTATTATTTGTTAGGGGTACAATATTTAATGTCCTTTTAAACCTTCTTGTTTGATTATTTGTTCTTTAAACCGTTAAGAGATAATGAGTTGATACCATGTTTACAAACAATTTAGATCTCAGTTCTTTTTCTTCTAACACTTCACTTAATCACAACATACACAACATATATAATAAACCATCTACATATTCTGTAACACTGTCACACTTAATATACTATTGAAGCTACTGAAAAAATAAATCATGACTAAGAAGTTTTAACAACGATTTCCAATAACAAGTTAATAATTACTACAATAACATACTGAACACTCATATAAGGCCCAAAGTCACAATTTTTTATTACTAAGTAATTTTTTAAAATGTTGGTCAAGTTGAATAAAAAAATGGTTACCAAGCACACTATGTTTTTATATAAATAAATTACTACAATAACATACTGAAAACTCATATAAGGCCCAAAGTTACAATTTGTGAGTAAGTTTTCAAACTGTTGATCAAGTAGACTTTAGTTGACTTTGTGTAAAAAAACAAAAAAAAATAAAAATAAATGGTTACCAAGCACACTCTGTTTGTTGGAAAGCAATTTATTAACAATGGAGCTATATCCAATTATCAAAATAATATGTTTCAACAAATTGAAAAATTATATACTATGCAAAACTATTTAGCCGAGTTAATTAATACATCTATTTTGCACCTTCAAACCTAATATGACGTCCTATAACATCACTTAAAAAAAATACACATATTCATATTTTTTTTTACTAATGCATTGCTTTCCTTTAACATTGCAGGCAGATAAATTACGAGCTCTTACATTTCATGACATCCAAAAGATATTATTAACCAAACAAAAGGCTTTTGCTATCTTCACAATTCATCAACACATTAAGAGATTGCAATCATGGAATAACTTGTGGGAAACAAGTCCTATAGTATAAGAGAAAAGATAGACTTTGTGTTACTAATATTCACAGTTTGAATTCTTTTAGTTATGGAAATTCCATATTCAAACAATCTATACCTTTTTACCTTTACCACCAATTATTACAAATAAATATTCACAAACATACACTTAAAAAAATTCCGCGAAGTCGCGGGCTTTAAGCTAGTATTAATAATAATAAACTTAAAAAAAATTATAATTTTAATAAGTTTAACAAAAATTAATAATGATAATAATAAAAATGATAATAATAATACAATTAACAAATAATAATAATAATTAATAATAATAACAATATTACTAAATAATGTTATTAATAAGAATGATATCAAATGATATAAAAAAAATGATAATTTTTAAAATTATAATGATAACTAGTAATTTATTACTTTAATAAATTTATTAAAATCTTATTTATCATAATATTAATAATAATATTAATGATAATAATCATAATAACATTATTATTAATATATTAAATTGTGGTTATCAAATCTGATGTTAACATTATTATTAATGTTAATAATAATGATAAAAGTAATATTAATATAATATTTTTACTTATAATTAAGTTTTAATAAATAATTATATTTTATGTAATAACATTTATTGATTATTTAATATTTACACATTTTATATGTTTATTTAAATATATATACATTTTTTATTTACAGTCAGTTGTTCGTGAATCGTCGGAATCATATAAAAATTAGGTTTAAATTTAATCGAAAATTTTCCGGGTTGTCATAGCGACATAATTTTGCCACTACATGACCGCTAAGACCATACCCAATGGGGCGTTTGTTTGCTCCGTCAGTCCTATGTGGCAAAATCTGACGAAATCTGACGGCCTCTAACGGGGCGTCAGTTAGTTGGGACTGTGGGCGTCAGTTACTTACCTGACGAATTTTTTTGGTCCGTCACTTCCCTTCAACAACCAATCACACATTTTCTTGATTTATTTAATATATTGATTATTATTAATTTATTTTTTCCCACCCCATTTTCAATCAGATTTTGCCACATCACCATAATCAATATTTGACACAAAAAACTGACACACGGGTTAAAAAAGGTCAGTTCCTAATCACCATCAGTTTGCACTTTTTAGCCAAACTGTCTGTGACGTCACAGTCACGGTAGGGAATGGTCTAAGTGAAATTAATCATCTTTGACTTCTTCTTTTTTTGTTACATTTGATAATAGCGGCGATATTAACTAGGGGTGAGCAAAAAACCGCATTAACCGAACCGTAACTATATTAACTGACAAAATCACACCAAATTAACCAAACCAAAAGGATAATCGCGGGTTTGGTTAACACTTTTGAATTAACCGCACTTTGTGGGTCGGTTATGGAAATAATCGTTACCCGCACCGAATTAACCGCGCTCGCACCATTTAGTTATAGATGATGGTCAACATGTTAAAATATTAAACCTTGTAGATCAATGTTTAACATTATTTTAACTTTTAAGTTGAGAAAAGTTAAACATACATATATATTATACCAAAGGGAAACACACCAATGAAAGATACTTTGATCTATGAGTCTCGGATGGAGGGAGAATAAAGTTTGAAAGAAAATTTATTTATTAAGAACTTTACGTGAACTTATGTTTTGTCTAATAATTTATGGTCTTTTGCATCAATTTGGAGCGTAAAAACGACATTGATCTACTTTTATTATCGATTAGAAATATGAGATAATGCCCTAATCTCATATTAAAATGTTATTTAAGTAGTATAGAAATAAAATTATTAATTTAATTTTTTTCGTAAATGGTTAACCAAATTAACCGTTTTATATTTAATCTTTAGCAAATTTAACCAAATTAACCAAACCGCTTTTAACCGCACCTAATGGTTAATAAAACTACTTAACCGCAACAATGGTTATGAGTGTGATTTTGGCCTCAAACCGCCCCAACCCGCACCATGCTCACCCCTAATTAACACTATCGCCGCTATAGTATTTTTTTATTTTTTTTATTTGATTTTTATTGACGCGGAGAATTGTGGTATCCTGGTGAGGTGCATCTAGAGATGACATTACATTATATGTCATGGGGGCTAGGATATGGTTGGACTTTGGGTCCATGCTCAACCAACCACGTTACTATTTGTAGCAAAACATTTTCATTATTCTTGTGAACTACAAACCACCCCCACCCTTATTTTCCATTTCGGTTCTAACTTTTTTCTTGTTTAATTATATACTCCGTATTTAATTATTTTTAATTTATGACCTTCCCCAAATACATCCAACACCACATATATGTGTTGTTGAATCATATAGGCGTTACCATGTGCTTCTTTTTGTTTTCATACCCCCACTCCCCGGCCATTTTTCACCTATCATTCTATATATACGTCTAAGATGTAAATCATCATATTCCTTTTTGTACACTCGTCATATACTAATACTACTAGCATTTTCTTATTGATGTATCAATAGTTTTACAACCACATTCTTTTAGTCTATTTCAGCTTTAAACATTTTTTGTTGATTCCATTGATGCGTGCTCGTAGAGGTACTTCATAAGCAATAAAAACACATCAAAATGATGCAAACTAAGTTTGTTAAAATTTGAATGACCAAAAACGATGGACATAAGACGCATAAGCCACAGTGATATAACCAGTAGCGGAGCTATATGGAGAGTAATGGGGTCAGTTGACCCCAACGAAAAATCGTTCTATATAAGTAATTTTTATAGACATACATTTAAGTGCAGCGTTAGTTCATTAGTTGTTTGAGTTTTACTTCAAGTCCCACATCCAGGTTCAAATCTTTTATCTACATATATTTCTTTTTCTAGTTTTCTGGCTGCATTTAATATAGACTTATCAAAACTTTTACCCATTTAGTTAGAGTCCATCCATTGACCCAATATATAAGTAGACACTTATGGATACAAAAGCGTTATTTTATAATTTATTCAAGGTAATCACATATAATCACATATTTATAAACGAGAAAAATATCGTACATGTCATCGATGACTTAAAATTTTTTATGTTTGTACTTAATCCTACTTCGTAGTTTGTCAATTAAGATTTTGTAACTTGGTAGATTTCGCAATTATTTTTTGACACCAACCTTCTTAGATCCTGGCTCCGCCACTGGATATAACTGTGATTCGGACAATGCTACTCGGCCCAACGTTGATGGACCTTTACATATCGGCAAATCTAGCTAGCGTACAAATACGCATACATAAAACCAAAGCATCAATATCAATAGCACGAAAAGATAAAAACAAAAAATAAACATGAAAATGGAGTTCAATTAATGCATAAGCCCTAGTTGAAATCAATTGAATCCGAAGTAAGAATGGGCCAATAGCCTAGTGGTGAATGACTCACTCTCCCTTAGGGGAGGTGAGGGTTCGATTCCCACTAGGTGAGGATTTTTCAAATAATTGGATCAAAAATCATTCTTACCGGGCCCAAATGATCCCTTGGTCCCACGCATGCGAAGATTGCAACAATAACAATGCAGGTTCGAATCTCGGGCCTGACATGCTGTGGGGAAATGGGTGATGGTGTTTCGCCAGGCTCCAGTGGGCTACCGGGGACCGCTGGATGGGTTGACAAAGTCAACACAGGGCTAACATGTCCCTGCCGATACACATATTTTTGCAACAATTGAATCCGAAGTTTGGATTTACCCGAGTGGCCGAGTGAATAATTGGTCATTTTGTGGTGCCAACTATTTAGAAGCCATTTTAACCTCTCAATTTCATTATATGGGGCAATGACTTGAATTGAGATGGAAGTTGGTGGACCCACATGACATGTAATAGTCGAGTAAAGTTTTATACGGAGTAACTGATGATATACATATACATATACATATACATATACATATACATATACATATACATATACATATACATATACATAAAAATAAAAATAAAATAAAATCACAACTGACAAGCATGTTCGAATTCCATTCCTCAATTTGTACTTGGCTTCTATCGACTTTATTAACCCTTAAATCGTTAGTTTTAAAATTAGGATCTTTAATAAAAAAAATTAAATTGAAAGTCAACTTGTTGAATACAATTTTAAGACTTATAATCAGTTTCGTAATGATTGATACTTGAATATATTATTTGAAAGTGGTTAGTAGCTAGAAGCCGAGAAATTTATTTGTACGCGAGGATTCACTTGTCCAAGCTTCAAATAATTTTATTATTATTAAAACTTCAAATGACCTGCAATGACAAATATATAGGATGTTAAGGAAAATGCACATTATGAGATTTGATAAACTCTCTCTTGATTGAGAGGATCGTATTCCTTGATATATATAAAGATACAAATATAACAAACTCTTAAAGAGTAGGAGATACACACAATCTATACTATAAATAAATTACAACAATTATTATTCTAGAAGCAACTTATTTACGAGATATATTCCATTACCCCCCGCAAGCGAAGACGGGTAAGGACCAACTCGAAGCTTGAATCGAAAACTTTCAAAAAGCGGACGCGGAAGACTCTTAGTGAAAATGTCAGCCAATTGAAGATGCGTAGAGACATATTTAGTATAGAGTTTCCCTGAAAGTACTAATTCCCGAACGAAGTGGTAGTCAATATCAATGTGTTTGGCGCGCTTGTGAGAAATGGGATTTTGACTCAAGAAGAGCGCACTTCGATTATCACAGAGAATGGTATGACGTCCGGAAGGTAAAACATGTAGTTCCCGAAGAAGATGAGTAACCCAGATTATTTCAGAAGTCGTGTTAGCTAAGGCACGATACTCCGATTCACAACTTGATCGGGAAACTGTAGGTTGCTTTTTTGCGCTCCATGAAACTAGATTGCCACCTAAAAAAATTGAGTAGCCATAGGTGGATCGACGAGTCTCAATACACCGAGCCCAGTCAGCATCAGAATATCCCAAGAGAGTTGATGATGGCGAGTGTAAAAAGGATAAACCATAATTAAGGGTCCCTTTGATGTAGCGCAAGATCCGTTTTACTGCTTGAAAATGATCTTGTGTTGGAGCATGAAGAAATTGACTTACTTGATTTACAGCGTATGAAATGTCAGGCCGAGTAATCGTGAGATACTGAAGGGCACCAACAAGAGATCTATAAAGCGTGGGATCTGAAAACGTATAGCCTTGAGTGGTAAAGTATGCTGACGTAGACAAAGGTGTAGAAGCCGGCTTAATATCCAATAATTTAGCACGAGTAAGAATGTCGTGTGCATACTTGGATTGACATAAGAATAATCCAGGGTCCGTGTAAGAGAATTCCAAGCCGAGAAAGTAATTCAACTTGCCAAGGTCGGTAATCGAGAATTCCTTGTGGAGACGAGTAATGAAGTGCCGAATAAGAGAAGTATTATTACCTGTGAGAATTATGTCATCGACGTATACCAATAGATATAAAATATCCGAATCCTTTTTGAAAACGAACAAGGATGTATCTGATCGGCTGCAATGAAATCCGAGACCAACGAGAAAAGAGCTCAAACGTTGAAACCATGCTCGCGGTGCCTGTTTGAGACCGTATAGAGCTTTCTTTAACCGACAAACATGATGAGGAAAAATCGGGTCAAGAAAACCGGGGGGCTGCTCCATGTAGACAGTATCAGTAAGTGTTCCATGCAAGAAGGCGTTTTTAACGTCTAATTGATGAAGATTCCATTTATAGAGAACAGCAAGCGATAAAATAATGCGAACTGTAGAGGCTTTTACCACAGGACTGAAAGTTGCAGAATAGTCGATAACCGGAACTTGAGTAAACCCTTGAGCAACTAGGCGAGCTTTGAATTTGTCTATTGACCCGTTAGCCAAAAACTTCGTACGAAACACCCATTTTGAACCTACAATGTTGGTGTTTTTGGGGCGTGGTACGAGATCCCAAGTATTATTGAGTTTAAGTGCTTACATTTCATTACACATTGCAGCATACCACTGCGGGTCCTTAGCAGCCGACTTAAATCCTTTCGGCTCTTTCATTGAAAAAAGAGCATGATGTAATGTTGAAGTCGATACATGAGATAGGTCAGCAATGTAGCGTGGCTTAAAGATACCTGCTTTGGCACGTGTGACCATAGGATGTCCTGAAGTGGAAGCATCGGGAGCTGCATTGGTGGACGATGGTGGTAATTCCGAATCAGGTTGTGCATTCGGTGCAACATTGGTAGATGGAGTGGGAGTGTTTGATGAAGCTTGCAAAGGAGTAGTTGTATCAGGTGGGTCATCAGCTCAAATATCACATGGATTGGAAGTGTTTTTAGCTACTGTATGTGATGGATTAGGATTTTTAGGCATAGGATAATTAATAGAATAATTATCATAGTAAGTCGACAACATGGAGATGTCGGACAAAGAGCGAGATGTCGTGCCTTGAAAAGGAAAACAGTGCTCATCAAATTGAGCATGTCGAGTAGTGTAGACTTGCTTTGTGGATAAGTCAAGGCACTTGTATCCTTTGTGTTGAGAGCTATAACCGATGAAAACACATGGGGCACTTCTCGGGGCAAGCTTGTGAGAAGAATAATCCCTGTGGTACGGGTAAACGCAATAACCAAAAACTCGAAAGTTCCCATAATTGAGAGTAGAGGAAAATACCAACTCGTATGGAGAGACATTGTCCAATAGTTTTGTAGGAAGACGATTTATTATATGGACAACGGAGCTAAAAGCATGTACCCAATAAATAGATGGAACATGAGCATTGAACATGATAGCAAGACCAGTCTCAACAATATGTCGATGTTTGCGTTCGGCACGCCCGTTTTGTTGTGGAGTATACGGGCATGAGAAACGATGATGTGTTCCATTAGTAGCTAAAAGTGTGCGAACTTGGTTATTTGTAAATTCTGTACCACCATCGGATTGAAAAATTTTAATTTTGCGCGAAAATTGCGTTTGTACCAATGCAATGAAGGTAGTAAATATATGATAAAAATCAGTTTTTGCCTTCATTGGATAGAACCAATTGAACCTGGAATGATCATCAACAAAAATAACATAATATCGGAAACCATCAATAGAAGTAATCGGTGAGGGTCCCCATAAGTCACGGTGTACTAAGTCCAAAATATGTAATGCACATTTTGAATTAAAATCAAAAGGTAAGCATTTACTCTTGGATAATTGACAAGAGGAACACAAATTAGGAGTTGGTAACAAAGATGTAACAGACAAACAGCCTGATTTATTCAAAACAGAAATAACATCATAAGACACGTGACCTAATCTATTATGCCAAAGTGCAAAGGATGCTTTAGTTCCATGAGAAGAAAGCTTTGCCAAAAATACGACTTGACCATGCTCAAGAACATATAAGCCGTTTCTACGTCTTCCTTGTGCGAGATTCGCCTTGGTTTGACGATTCTGAATATAAAACATAGGATCAGAAAACAAGACATCAACTTGGTTATCCTGTGTAAGTTTGCTAACGGAAAGTAAGCTTTTAGTAAGTTTGGGAACAACAAGGATATCAAGTAACGAGATGTTAGGAGTAATAGAGAAACGACCAATATGTGAGATTGACGAGTTTTCGCCATTTGCAAATGTAACAGAGTCATTACCAGAGTATGGAGTAGCATGATCAAGATGAGTAGATTGAGGCGTCATATGAGCAGAAGCGCCTGTATCAACATACCAGTCTGGAACCGATGTATTGCATTGAGCATGAAAAGCCTCGGCTAGATTAGCATCAACAGTGGATGGATGTCGAGCAAAGGTGGACAGATCTGGACATTGGCTAGCGTAATGGACTTCTTTTCGACATAACTGACAGTGAGGTGATCTTCTATAGCCACGACCACGACCTCGAGAAGATGTACCCCGAGAAGATGATCTTTCACGACCACGAGAGGGCTGCGAATCAAATCGGGAAGAAGTAGTATTGAATGCGACTGGAGCAACAGTAGTATCGGTGACAGCCTGGAGAAACATCTCGTGACTTTCTGCTTGAGAAATAAGGACACGGAATTTAGGGCGGGGCGAGATGAGACGTTGAGTGGTCGAAAAGGTTTCAAAAGCAGATCCAAGACCACACAAAAACCAATGTGATTTGTCTTCTTCATCAAGGGTGTGACCGATGGCCTGTAGTTGGTCACATATGTTTTTGAATTTACGAGAATACTCAGCAACAGTGGAGGATCCTTTCTTTAGATGACGAAGAGAATCCCTAAGAGTGTGAATCCATTCAAGAGAATCATGTCGATATGCAGTTTCAAGGGCAAGCCATACATCACGAGATGTAGTATGTCCAAGAGTTTCGGCCATGGCTTCCTCAGATAAAGAGGAGTGAAGAAGAATAAGAGCACGCTGATCGGCATCAATCCATGAAGCAAGTGCTGGATTCGGTGATGAAGTTTCACCAGTAACAATGGTAGCAGATGGTTTGGGAATGGATCCGTCAACATAACCCGATAATTGTTGATAGGATAACAATGGAATCATTTGCTTGTGCCATAGAAGATAGTTGGTAGAGGATAATTTGATGGTAAGCATGTGTAGTATTGTAGAAAGAGGGAGGGTGTCACGACCCGGAAAATTTTGACAAATTTTAAACCAGACTCTCGATACGATTTAATATTCTTGACACGATAAGAGAAATCTGTTAGGTTAAGTCTCAAAAATTTTGAATTGTTTCATATATTCAATTGACCTTTGACTGTGTCCGACGATTCACAAACAGTTATTTGTAAATAGATACATATATATATATATGTATATACATGAATGTTAATTGTAAATATATTTATTTGAAAATATATATATATATATATATATATATATATATATATATATATATATATATATATATATATATATATATATATATATTTTTAGTTATATAATAAAATCTGATATTAAAATATATTTATATATACATATGGTATATGGAAAATAAATAATTTCGAACGTAATTAGTAAACGTCAGTGACACTCGGTTGACGTTTCGTTAGTTTTAATATAAATATAATACATGTTTATGAAAGATTAAAATAAAAATTGGAGTGTAAATTAATTACGAAGATTCTAGATTTGTTAAAAATATTTTTATCCTTTTTAGTTTAAATTTCAGTACTCCCTACATAATAATTGGTACATAAAATAAATAATTACCGAACCTTTTTGATCAGGTTTTCAACAGGTAATGAGTGAAATAATTAATTATATTTAATCTAAAAATTTGGGATTTTTAGGAACACTTTTATACGACAACTGTTTAGCAATGGACACAATATAGTTATCCGGATAAAATCGTCGGCATAAGAATTTAAAACCTTCGGCTGCTATCTTGTTATTCTCACAATTCATGTGATTCTTAATTTATATTATAATATTATTATGTTTGATTGACTGCATTTATATGTATATATGGGTGTTATATTATCACCCAACATAAACCACAACATATTACTTCTACTTCTCAATCTAACTCACAGCCACAGTACACCATCCATACCACCGGAGCACCACCCACACCACCGTCGTCCAACACCTACAACCACCACTCTCTCTCTTGTTTTCTCTCTTTATCTCTCTCTCTCTCCTATAATTTCGTTCGTGAACCCACTTCTGTGTTATATTTACATTAAAGACCAACTACCAATCATCACTTCTGTTACTGCTACAGTTGAAGAACCAACAAAACGAACCCACATGCTTATGATTGCTTCTGCTATCGCTGCTAATGAAGATCAAACACATCATCTATTCATCTATCTTGTTCGTTTCTTTGTTATATTTCTGTTTTGCTTCGACCCACAACAAACCCACATCATCACTACTTTGATCACCATCGAACTCCATCACCCTTTTTAACACCACCACCGTAAGAACCACCATACTCACCACCATATCAACTATGAACACAACCATGTCGACCACTATCTCTTTATTTTTCTTGATTCTTGATTCGTGAACCCAAACCACACCAAACAAAAACCTACTACTACGTTCTTCTCATGTTTCACACGAGCCACAACCAATTAAGGTTACTGTCTCTGTTTTCGTTACTAAGCAAAGACCAACCCAAACCCACCTTCATGAAACAATCATGAACACCACCCTCATTTCCTTATTTGATCATCACCACGGTTCTTAGCTTTTTGTTCGAACAATACCGAGCCATGACCATAACCGCTACAACCAAACCTCTTTTGTTTTCTCTCTTCTTCTTTTACGATTGTAATCATCGAAAACCCATTAAATTTCCTACAGCCGCTGTTACGTTTTTTTTTTTTTTTTTTTTTGTTTTAAACCGTCTTCAACACCCATTACAACACCCTACAACTCCTACTACCGCACCTGTTATTTTTTTTTTCCTCGAGTCCCGGCTCCAGCCCAATCGACACCACCACTTTACACCCCTAATCATCACATAGTGCTGCATATATCATCTTTTGTTTTAAAACAGCTGGTACTTACTGTGGACGAGCAGATTAAACGATGAAGCAGATTTAATAAGTTCACAGCTAATGTTTTCGTCAATTTAAAGTATGGAATATACTATACAGCTCATTATCAAAGTTCCATACAAAAGCTATGCATGTGGGGCAATTTATAAATTTATTGGTAGACAAAATGAATCACTAAAAAGATGTTAAAGACTAGCCACTACATTTTTTTTCTTCTTTTATCAAACGGACTTTTATCTTTGGACTTGCAATGAACTAGAAGTTGCCTTGTAATGGGGCTATCATATTTGGCCTGTACGAAATTGGGCCGAGGTCCATTGAAAGTTTCCTGTTGGGCCGATGTATTTTGGGCCGAAACAAATTCTAGATAATTGATGATGATTCGATGAACGGCTTAAATAAAAAAATATAGCGAGCTAAATAAAATAGAAAGGAAAACTAGAGTAGATGGTTTAGGGGAGTGTTTGGGGAACGAAAGGTCACGGGTTCGAGCCCGGTTTGAAGCATTATTTTTGGGGAAAACTCTTTGAGGTAGTTTACTTTATCATTATTATTATTATTATTATTATTATTATTATTATTATTAAGTATTAGTATTATTAATATTACTATCATTAAAATTATCATTCTTAATAAGATTGACTTTATTATTAAAACTATCACTTTTATTAAAAATTATTATTATTATCATTATTTTTATGACAAATAAATACTATGCATATAAACACATATTTTTATTACATATAATTATATATTAAACATATTTTTTATGATACATATAACAAATTATTGATATAATACTAATTATATATGTATATATATATATATATATATATATATATATATATATATATATTGATATAACTATAAACATTAATTGTTTTAAAATGTATATACCGAATAAATATAGATAACATATAATTTAAGATATAATAAATAATATATATATATATATATATATATATATATATATATATATATATATATATATATATATATATATATATATATATATATATAATTGCAATCTAGTATAAATTTTATATAACTACAACACTAAATATATATGTTATATAATTAATAGATGAAATTACTTGAATTCAATTTTATGTGTTAATATATATACTTGATATAGGTTCATGAATCCGAGGCCAACCTTGCATTGTTCAGTTCCGTCGTATGCATATTTTTACTACAAAATTACATATTGTGAGTTTCATTTGCTCCCTTTTTAATTGCTTTTGCAATATATATTTTTGGGCTTAGAATACATGCGCTGCTTTTATAAAAGTTTACGAAATAGACACAAGTACTTAAAATATATTCTACGTTGAGTTGTACCACTGGCATACTTCCCTGTAGCTTGGTAACTACTATTTACATGTGGTATTGTAAACGCAAATCCTGTTGATAGATCTATCGGGCCTGACAACCCCAACCGGACTGGATGACCAGTATTCAACGGTTGCACAGTACTTCATTTCGGTGACTACACTTGGTACGGTGTAGTGAGATTTCATAATAAAGGGAATATGCGACGTGATTAAATGTTAAGTATGGTTACCAAGTGCTCAACCACTTAGAATGCTTTACATACACTTGCGAGTGTATTATGTTTATGATTATGAAATCTTGTGGTCTATTAATATATTGAAATGATGGTTACGATAAACCTATGAACTCACCAACCTTTTGGTTGACACTTTTAAGCATGTTTATTCTCATGTATGAATTAAGTCTTCCGCTGTGCATTTGCTCATTTTAAGGACATTACTTGGAGTCGATCGTCCCAATGGAACCAGATGTTGGTGACTTCGTCCAGATGGATAAGGATGGGTCCTTTCAGTTGGTATCAGAGCGTTGGTCTTAGCGAACCAGGTCTTGCATTAGTGTGTCTGACTGATAGTTGATAGGATGCATTAGCAAGTCTGGACTTCGACCTTAGCTGCATATTATAAGTATTGTTTGTCATTCCTAGTGAAAAATTACCTGCTTATCATTCCTAAGTCTAGACACGACTTCCTGCACTTATTTGATAGATAGTGTACAGAAAAATTCATATCTTAGCGTATCTGTTACTGTAGACTTTATCTGACACGTTTCCTTAATTCTCTCCGTAATCTACGAGATCTTATGTACTATACATAGATATTCTATGTAATTAGAATATCATCCGATATCCGAAATTCATTTCATACCAAAAACACTTTATCTAACCGAGCAAAATGGAACTCACCACTAGTTCAAGCCTCTCAAATTCCGATATGGAGTTTCACCTAAGCTCCGAAAGCAGCGTCACCAGAGTGAATCACCCAGTCATCCATCCCCAATTCATCTGATGTGTTCGTAGTCGACTTAATCAATGGAGACGAGAAGAAGGCGATCCTTTTCACCAACCAAATTTCCCTTTTGGCGATGAACCTGAAGCACTTACCGGCGAACCAATTCGAAACACCATTTTCACACTCATTTCCAGAGTATCTCATCACGATTATCTTCTATCTAAAATTCTAAACCTTATTCATCCGCTCGTTCCGACCGACAATCGTCCCAGTGTACTAGCAGAACTTAACGAACTTCGCGCTCGAGTAGTAGCATTGAAACACATGGTGCAAGGATTACAAACACCATCAGCAGCACCAGCAGCATAATCATCGTTCTACGTATCGTTCTACCTACTTTATCTTCATTCTACATATCGTTCTACATCGATTATCTTCGTTCGACATGGCGATTATATAATTTCTAAAGTTTTAGAGATTATGTAATCTAGTATTAACGATAAATCAAATGAGTTTAATATCTTATTGACTCATTAAATCCATGATTACATCTGAAGAAAATATATATGTATGTATATTTTCATAAAGATTGTAATTAAAAATTCTTTTGTACAAACTGTTAATGGTGAAAATATTTTAACGGGTAGGTAATACCCGAGGAATATTTAGATTTCACCTTAATAAGTTACACTGTACATTCTTTGAATCTGATTCAACAGTCATTTACTATCCTACTTACATTCATCGATATACAGATCCGTTCACCGCAAAATAACCATTTCCATTCAAATTTCATATTTGGATTTTGACCTATCAGAATCCAACAAGTGGCATAATGAAGAAAACATCGGACAAAATAAAATTTGTTAGAAACAAACGAATTAACTAATTGAAATTTTGTTAAGAATCCACGCTAACTGTTCCTAGCTAACTGTTCCTAGCTAACTGGTTACATTTTATTTATCGCAATTTAATTATCGCAATTTTATTTATCGTCATTTAATTTCTGTTATTTATTTTTACGCACTTTAAATCGGGACACATGTACACAATACGTCGGATTAATTCTGAGACAATAAGTTGTACACGGGTCATGATACATATTTATTTATTTTACGCACTTTAAATAGCGGGACACGTGTACAAGGTTTCGACATATCATATTGACCCATCTATATATCTATCTTGGAACAACCATAGACACTCTATATGCAAATGACGGAGTTAGCTATACAGGGTTGAGGTTGATTCCAAAATATATATATAGTTTGAGTTGTAATCAATACTGAGACCGGTACACGGGTCACGATACGTATTAATTAATTCGAATATTATATATTAAACTATATATGAATCATTGGATTGTTAACTGTAGATTATCGACTGTGGACTAATAACATTGGACAATTAAAATGAATTAAAATATTGATTATAACATATGAAACTAAATATTTCTTCAAGTTTGCCACTTGATTTCATCTTAAACCTCGTTTAAATCTTGACGATTCCAATCCATGTTCAAATCTTTCATGATTCTTGAAAACACCTCAATCGAGAGGATGAACCAACTACACTTCATCTACGGAAGAAAAGATTAATGCATATAGTTATACACCTGAAAACACTCGGAACCTGAATAAACTTTTAACATGAATCTGTGCTAGATCCTTTAGCATTATTATTACCCAAAATAACTTTACAATCCCTTTTCAAGGTAGCCAATTTTGTCACAGCTTCAGCAAGAAAATTTCGACTTTTCGTTCGAAACAACCTATTATAACTTTGATATGTATACGTGCTCTTTTATTGTTACCGGGAAACCTTTAATATTCCACCATATTACCATTAGCATTTAATCATCTAAAAATACAATTCTCCTGAAACCACCTCGGTTTGATAACCGATGATCTAGATCCGTTAACTCTGAAAATGCTGACGAAGCAGCGAAAGCTATAGATGGTCTTAATGGCCAAGAGTTTGATGATAAAGAGTGAAGTGTTGGGAACGCTCGATAGAAAATTTGGTACTGAAAAACGGATTGAGCTAACCGTGAAGGAAACAAAGAACAAATACAAGGACCAAACCCTATATTCAAAGAATCCAGGTAATCCTGGATCCGATGAAATCTTTAAAGAATATCATGCTCCGAAGTCATGTTAAAATCTTGCGAAAAATTTTTCTTCACCAACCTTCGAACTTAGAAATTCCAAAATATCATCATAAATATCTTCGATATTTCTGAAGATACCTTCATAAATATCTTTGTCCAAAATTATTTATCTCTTAGTGCTATCTATATTACATCATAAAAGAAACTGTTTTAGTTCCTATATTATGTAACCATCGAGTTTAAATTATGAATGATTTCTGGAGAAGTGTAGGGAATTGAAGCATGAGTTAGTATAATATAATGACGTCAGGCCAACGTGATTATATTACAGTAAGTCATGCTGAATTTCTAATGGAACGTGATGATAGTTCACAGATCATACTCTCATCATGTGCCATGTTACATAACTTTTTCATTCTTCTTAAGTTCTAAGCATATCACGGAAATATTTCCTTGATATTTCTGTTCTTCCGTAACTCCGAAAATCTGCTAATAAATCGTGCGATTACATTTTCTTTCTGATTAGAAGATTTTCTTAAATCCCTTGAATTCCGGAATTCAACAGTGACTACGACAAAAGTTAAAACGAACCTTCATTTACCTCATTCCACTCTTTTGTGATAGCTTCACTCGTACGCTTCGAGTAATTCAATTATTTTATCAATATTACTCAATGTTGATAAAACCCTATTTTATCAAATCATATTCGTCATAAAAACATTTTTATTGTTAGCCATGGCGACCTCAATCAAATTTCGGGGACGAAATTTCTTTAACGGGTAGGTACTGTCACGACCCGAAAAATTTCGACTAATTTTAAACCAAACTCTCGATACGATTTAATATTCTTGACACGATAAGAGAAATCTGTTAGGTTAAGTCTCAAAAATTTTGAATTGTTTCATATATTCAATTGACCTTTGACTGTGTTCGACAATTCACGAACAGTTATTTGTAAATAGATACATATATATATATATATATGTATATACATGAATGTTAATTGTAAATATATTTATTTGAATATATATATATATATATATATATATATATATATATATATATATATATATATATATATATATATATATATATATATATGTATTTAGTTATATAATAAAATCTGATATTAAAATATATTTATATATACATATGGTATATGGAAAATAAATAATTTCGAACCTAATTAGTAAACGTCAGTGACACTCGGTTGACGTTTCGTTAGTTTTAATATAAATATAATACATGTTTATGAAAGATTAAAATAAAAATTGGAGTGTAAATTAATTACGAAGATTCTAGATTTGTTAAAAATATTTTTATCCTTTTTAGTTTAAATTTCAGTACTCCCTACATAATAATTGGTACATAAAATAAATAATTACCGAACCTTTTTGATCAGGTTTTCAACAGGTAATGAGTGAAATAATTAATTATATTTAATCTAAAAATTTGGGATTTTTAGGAACACTTTTATACGACAACTGTTTAGCAATGGACACGATATAGTTATCCGGATAAAATCGTCGGCATAAGAATTTAAAACCTTCGGCTGCTATCTTGTTATTCTCACAGTTCATGTGATTCTTAATTTATATTATAATATTATTATGTTTGATTGACTGCATTTATATGTATATATGGGTGTTATATTATCACCCAACATAAACCACAACATATTACTTCTACTTCTCAATCAAACTCACAGCCACAGTACACCATCCATACCACCGGAGCACCACCCACACCACCGTCGTCCAACACCTACAACCACCACTCTCTCTCTTGTTTTCTCTCTTTATCTCTCTCTCTCTCCTATAATTTCGTTCGTGAACCCACTTCTGTGTTATATTTACATTAAAGACCAACTACCAATCATCACTTCTGTTACTGCTACAGTTGAAGAACCAACAAAACGAACCCACATGCTTATGATTGCTTCTGCTATCGCTGCTAATGAAGATCAAACACATCATCTATTCATCTATCTTGTTCGTTTCTTTGTTATATTTCTGTTTTGCTTCGACCCACAACAAACCCACATCATCACTACTTTGATCACCATCGAACTCCATCACCCTTTTTAACACCACCACCGTAAGAACCACCATACTCACCACCATATCAACTACGAACACAACCATGTCGACCACTATCTCTTTATTTTTCTTGATTCTTGATTCGTGAACCCAAACCACACCAAACAAAAACCTACTACTACGTTCTTCTCATGTTTCACACGAGCCACAACCAATTAAGGTTACTGTCTCTGTTTTCGTTACTAAGCAAAGACCAACCCAAACCCACCTTCATGAAACAATCATGAACACCACCCTCATTTCCTTATTTGATCATCACCACGGTTCTTAGCTTTTTGTTCGAACAATACCGAGCCATGACCATAACCGCTACAACCAAACCTCTTTTGTTTTCTCTCTTCTTCTTTTACGATTGTAATCATCGAAAACCCATTAAATTTCCTACAGCCGCTGTTACGTTTTTTTTTTTTTTTTTTTTTTTGTTTTAAACCGTCTTCAACACCCATTACAACACCCTACAACTCCTACTACCGCACCTGTTATTTTTTTTTTCCTCGAGTCCCGGCTCCAGCCCAATCGACACCACCACTTTACACCCCTAATCATCACATAGTGCTGCATATATCATCTTCTGTTTTAAAACAGCTGGTACTTACTGTGGACGAGCAGATTAAACGATGAAGCAGATTTAATAAGTTCACAGCTAATGTTTTCGTCAATTTAAAGTATGGAATATACTATACAGCTCATTATCAAAGTTCCATACAAAAGCTATGCATGTGGGGCAATTTATAAATTTATTGGCAGACAAAATGAATCACTAAAAAGATGTTAAAGACTAGCCACTACATTTTTTTTTCTTTTTTTTATCAAACGGACTTTTATCTTTGGACTTGCAATGAACTAGAAGTTGCCTTGTAATGGGGCTATCATATTTGGCCTGTACGAAATTGGGCCGAGGTCCATTGAAAGTTTCCTGTTGGGCCGATGTATTTTGGGCCGAAACAAATTCTAGATAATTGATGATGATTCGATGAACGGCTTAAATAAAAAAATATAGCGAGCTAAATAAAATAGAAAGGCAAACTACAGTAGATGGTTTAGGGGAGTGTTTGGGGAACGAAAGGTCACGGGTTCGAGCCCGGTTTGAAGCATTATTTTTGGGGAAAACTCTTTGAGGTAGTTTACTTTATTATTATTATTATTATTATTATTATTATTATTATTATTATTATTATTATTATTATTATTATTATTATTATTATTATTATTATTATTAAGTATTAGTATTATTAATATTACTATCATTAAAATTATCATTCTTAATAAGATTGACTTTATTATTAAAACTATCACTTTTATTAAAAATTATTATTATTATCATTATTTTTATGACAAATAAATACTATGCATATAAACACATATTTTTATTACATATAATTATATATTAAACATATTTTTTATGATACATATAACAAATTACTGATATAATACTAATTATATATGTATATATGTATATATATATATATATATATATATATATATATATATATATATATATATATATATATATATATATATATATTGATATAACTATAAACATTAATTGTTTTAAAATGTATATACAGAATAAATATAGATAACATATAATTTAAGATATAATAAATAATATATATATATATATATATATATATATATATATATATATATATATATATATATATATATATATATATTATAATTGCAATCTAGTATAAATTTTATATAACTACAACACTAAATATATATGTTATATAATTAATAGATGAAATTAATTGAATTCAATTTTATGTGTTAATATATATACTTGATATAGGTTCGTGAATCCGAGGCCAACCTTGCATTGTTCAGTTCCGTCGTATGCATATTTTTACTACAAAATATCGTATTGTGAGTTTCATTTGCTCCCTTTTTAATTGCTTTTGCAATATATATTTTTGGGCTTAGAATACATGCGCTGCTTTTATAAAAGTTTACGAAATAGACACAAGTACTTAAAATATATTCTACGTTGAGTTGTACCACTGGCATACTTCCCTGTAGCTTGGTAACTACTATTTACATGTGGTATTGTAAACGCGAATCCTGTTGATAGATCTATCGGGCCTGACAACCCCAACCGGACTGGACGACCAGTATTCAACGGTTGCACAGTACATCGTTTCGGTGACTACACTTGGTACGGTGTAGTGAGATTTCATAATAAAGGGAATATGCGACGTGATTAAATGTTAACTATGGTTACCAAGTGCTCAACCACTTAGAATGCTTTACATACACTTGCGAGTGTATTATGTTTATGATTATGAAATCTTGTGGTCTATTAATATATTGAAATGATGGTTACGATAAAACTATGAACTCACCAACCTTTTGGTTGACACTTTTAAGCATGTTTATTCTCAGGTATGAATTAAGTCTTCCGCTGTGCATTTGCTCATTTTAAGGACATTACTTGGAGTCGATCATCGCAATGGAACCAGATGTTGGTGACTTCGTCCAGATGGATAAGGACGGGTCCTTTCAGAGGGGAGCATCAGTGGTGGGGGAGCTTGAAGGAGCGTCACCGGCCATGGTTAACGAAAATAGGAGGAAAAGAGGTTGCCAGGAACGATTTTCAAGGTGATACCATATGAGATTTGATAAACTCTCTCTTGATTGAGAGGATCGTATTCCTTGATATATATAAAGATACAAATATAACAAACTCTTAAAGAGTAGGAGATACACACAATCTATACTATAAATAAGTTACAACAATTATTATTCTAGAAGCAACTTATTTACGAGATATATTCCATTACACATTTTGTAACAACATACTATATTTAGGGGAAAAGAAGTTTTTTTTTTTTTTTTTTTTTGCGAAAATAACCTCACAGCAAATTTTTCTTTGCTATTTGCGTATTGCCTTTACGATTTGTGGATTGACTGGATTTCTCGATCATGATCGAGAAATCTAGCTTATTCATATTGTAACATCCGTGTTACATCCGTCCCACATCGGTTGGAGAGGGGAACGAAGCATGCCTTATAAGGGTGTGAAGACCTTTCCTAGCATTACGCGTTTTGAGACCACAAGCGCAGCAGATCCCATGAGAACTCTGCAGTTAAGCGTGCTAATGCGAGGGCACTACCAGGATGAGTGACCTCCTGGGAAAGTGCTCGTCGTGTGTGGTTGTCAAGAAAAATCCGTGCGCCTACGGGCAAAGTGGACAATATCATGCTACGGGGAACGTGTGACCTGGGATGTGACAGATGGTATCAGAGCCAGACCCCAGACCAAACGTGCACAGCGAGGACGCTGTGTCCCATTAGGGGGGAGGATTGTAACATCCGTGTTACATCCGTCCCACATCGGTTGGAGAGGGGAACGAAACATGCCTTATAAGGGTGTGGAGACCTTTCCTAGCATGACGCGTTTTGAGACCACAAGCGCAGCAGATCCCATGAGAACTCTGCAGTTAAGCGTGCTAATGCGAGGGCACTACCAGGATGGGTGACCTCCTGAGAAAGTGCTCGTCGTGTGTGGTTGCCAAGAAAAATCCGTGCGCCTACGGGCAAAGCGGACAATATCATGCTACGGGGAATGTGTTACCTGGGATGTGACACATATATCACAAAAAAATTGCGATTTGCGTATTAACTTATGCATCTTGCGAAGAGATTGGAGTGTAAAGTTTTTCACAAACTTTGAAAGTCATATACATTTTTTATTTTTAAATTGGCCTTAAATATCCTCATTTTTGACGGTTTTTGTGTTTTTGACTTTTGTACATACTTTAACCGCTCATAAATTGCTATAAAACATTATAATTTTTCGTTAGTTTGCCACCAATGTTGACTAAAAGAACACTAAACTTTTTAATCAATCTAGATAAATAACACAATTCGGAAAATGTCACATTTCTACATCGCAAATGGTATTTACAAATAGCAACAAAAAAAAAAAAAAAAATGCAATTTGCGAGGCCTTTGTTGATACAACTATTTTTTAGTAAATTTTTATAGGTCCTTTAAAAAGAGGACATTTTCATTAATATCCAAATTTATAAGTCATTAACCCTAATGTTGAAATTGCTTTTCATACTCTTGTTACAACAAGTTATGAGAACTCATTGGAGTTTAATGTTATGGACGGTGATTATGCTTACAAGTTACAGCTTATAAATCTGATCAAACTATCATTTTAAAACGAGGCACTGTTGCTAGGTGTCACTTGCCTTTTTGCACTTTTTGGATGAGTATGACGTGTTTCTTTGTTGAGTGTAGTATTGGTGGTGTTACTTTTTGGTGTTAGTTAAGAGTATTGTGATGATATGTTAAAATATAATTGGATTAAGTATTAAATGGAGATATAAATAATATTTTTAAATCAATAAAAAATTAAAAACAAACAAGTGACACCGTCACTTTTGGTGTTTCTTTCTAAGAAACGCCAAAGTGACACCACAAAGTGATGCCTTGTTACAGCAAAAAAATGGCATTACTTTGGTCCATGTAAGCAAGTGACGGAGTCACTTGGACCCGTTACAAATGGTCTAACGAATACCTTGCTTGACTAAAATGAAACTAAATTAATCACTACTCGATCTCATATAATGGTTTTTCAATCTAATCTAATTTTCCATTTTTTCAACTCGCATAATGTTGATGGTTTCTAATCATGATTGATAACTCATCTTGTATCTCAACACACACCATTTTTTTTTCTTCTTTTTTGTTTTTATTATAAAGCGTCAAAATGATATCTTCTTGTCCTTGCTATCCCTTCAAACTTCAAAGAGACGTACAATAACCATTTACTTTTATTCGTAAACTAGAAACAACTTATCGACACCGTTTATTGAGACCAACACATCACACTTAATTGTTAATTAGTTATGTACAAGCAATAACTAAATTATTATGGCTTCTGTTGGGCGTGCCACCTAATGTTCGTATGCGTAGTCGCGCATATGAATCACGCTGAGAAATAAAGATTGCGTAATGCATAATATTGTGCAATAACATAATTGCGCATAATCCGCGTTGTTCAAAGCATTTTATACGCAGTTTACAAAAGATGAAAAATTATAAATAGAGGATTTAAGCTCTCATTTAAGGTTGTTGACTCTTGGTTCTAAAACAATACATTATCATTCATTGTTGTTCCAAAGTGACTTCGAACTAAACTTCATATAAATTTAAAAGGTATAATGGAAGACAAGACCGGGATGTGTGTGATTGACCATTCAAAATGACATTTCGAATGGAAAAGGATCATAAGGTCTCATAAACTTCGAAAAAACTTCAAATCCTTTTGCACTCGACCTAAATTCAATGATCATGGTTGAATATAGGGCCTGATCACCTAACAAACTTTAATACGTTTAGAACTTTGATAAATATATAGGCTTAATTTTATTTATTTATTTTTTTTTATTTTTTTTTTTTTTGGAACAGCAGCAATTTTATTAAAGGCTAACACGATGCTAAAGCCAAAAAAGAGACATTACAAAAGAGGTGAAAATAAAAAAACACGATACAAGGGGAAACAAGAAAAAATTACAATGGATTACAAAGCCAAGTGGTCCACGTGGGTGCGAATTTAGATCTTGCCTGAAGCCATGCGAAGGATGATAGTCTAATGTTGACGAATAAGTCTCTTTCTTTAATTGTGCCATTTTCGTGAAGCATGTCGTTTCTAAATCTCAATAACCACCAAAGAGTAGCAGCTACAATGCTATATATGTGAGTCTTCTTAGACAAAGGGTCGTTTGATGAGTCCATCCAGTCAAAAGCGTCTTCGGTTATGATAAACGAATCAGGCCAAGGGATGGCCGTCCATATTCTAATCCGTCTCCATATTGTGTTGGCAACGCGACAAAAAATAAAAGTATGATCCCTTAAATCCCCACCGACACTACAAATAAGGCAAATATTAGTGTTGATATCAAAACCTTTTAAGGCAAAGTTGATTCTTGAAGGAAGACGATCCATTATTAAACGCCAAATGAAAATATTAATCTTCAAGGGAATAACTTTGGTCCAACGAGTACGGTAACTAGAAGTCGGGAGATGTGAATCATCCAGTGACTTACGCGCATCCAAAACGTGGCAGTTGCCATCGTTTCCTAGATTCCAAACCTATGAATCATCAGTACGTGTTGCTAAGAGTGACCGATCTCAGATCCGTTAATAGTTCAGATAATTTAGCCGAAGTCGGAGGGCTTCGTGACCAGTCCCAAATCATTCATTACCTTCTCTTATTATATCATATATCAAGTAATCTGGATTTTTATCAAGTCGGTATAAACAATATTAAACTTACTTTCAAGAGTAAAGTTTCCAATCATTTGTCCTTCCAGAATTTTATATTACGACTATTTTTGAATTTTAGCTGAAGAGTCTCTTCCGGGATATCTCCTGAATCTTGAAGAGATTTCACAGAAGCAACAATGTTACTCAAAATCTTCTGAGATATTCCTTTTTGAACACTCGTCATATACTAATACTACTAGCATTTATTTATTGATCTATCAATAGTTTTATAACTACATTCTCTTAAAACTTAAGTTGATCTATTTCAACTTCAAACAATTTTTGTTGATTTCACTGACGCGTGCTAGTAGAGGTGCTTCATTAGCAATAAAAACACGTCAAAATAATGCAACCAAGTTTGTTAAAATTAGAATGACCAAAAACAATGGATAATAGGAGCATGGACTTGTGCACTTAGAAATGTAGGACTTAGCTTTAGTAGTATAAATATGTTCCTTGTTTTATTTGATAATATATGTATGAAAAAGTGGTTTAAACTGAAGTCTATCTCCTCTCTATTTTCTTGGAAGTTGATAGTCGACTCAAAAAGACCATATCAATGGACATAAGCCACAATGATAAAATTGTGAATCGGACGACCTAATTAAAGGATCGGGTGTTGTTGGTGATTTTAATGTGATCTGACAAGTCGTTTTAGTATATTGGATTTACTAAATTGAAAGTTGTAGCTATCTTAGATACTCTAGAACGAATTTGGAGAGTGTGTACCGCTCGTCCGTCAAAGGGTTAACGAATTAACTTGAATCGGGAACTAGTTTGTACATAAATAAACTAAGGTTGGCTGAACATGCACAGATGCGCCACATTAAAAAAAGAGAATGGACTATAAGATGACCAGTGAATATTGGATGCGTCGCATCTTGAGTCGATGCGCCGCATCGTATGCTGGGAAGGCAAGAGATGCGTCGCATCTCAAGAGGATGTGTCGCATCCCTCTGCGGGTGTTGTTGAACTTTTGCAGCTTCTCATATACAAGTTGCAATAGTTCATGAATGGTTGCTTTGTTTGCCTGCACGTTTTGAGACATGTTTACATACTTTATTAGGGTATTATTGCACCATTTCAATAATGTCAATTGTCAAGGGATGTGTCATTTAATCATGTCCATTTACTCAAGGTTGCAATACTTCATTGCACATTTTCGACTATTATAGAGTTGTTATTTTTTTATCCAAGACAAAAATTTACTCTTTGTTTTATACCAATCTTGATTTCGTGTAACCCATGGCTAATTGGGTCGAAATACGTTATTAGGATAGTGATTTCGTGTAACCCCCTCAAAGGTAGGAAACTCTCTGTTTGGAGTGAGAATCGAACCTGGATTGACAATACCCAAGTTGAATCTCACCCCATACCACTCAAGACCCACATGACACAATGTAATAGTCGAGTTTAATGCTTAAAGTTTTATAACTGTTATACATAAAAATAAAATGACAACCATGTTCTGACTTCCATTCCTTAATTTGTACTTTTATCGACTTAATTAACCCTTGAATCGTTAGTTTTAAAATTGGGATCTTTTAATAAGAAATGAAAGTACTCTTTCATTATAAGATTAATACTTCAATAAATCAACAAATAATAGAGTAATTATTATAAACTTAAATGACCTACAATGACAAATTTATAGGTTATTTCAATCATTTAGTGTCAAACAAATCCGAGAACAATGATGTTGAGATTTTTATTACGTTTTCAAATCCTTATGATAAGCATTTCCAAAATCATTATATTTGAATGCAAGATTACACGTTCCGTTAGCAGCGATCCATGTGCTCACTTCGAACAATACAATTAATTAACCCCATACATTTGATGTACGAGTTTATTCTTTCATAAAAAAATCTAATCCTCAAAATGAGGTCGATAATCACTATTTGTAGTGTTTCCAAATTGGCACCTTGTACACATCTTCATACGCTTATACAGAATTCATTATACGCAAATTCGATGCGCAAATGTGGCAAATGTCACTCATACCATTACCATTACCATTTACTTTTATTCAACTTCTATCGATTTGGTTTGTATCTTAAACACACGACAAATTTTTTCTTCTTTTTTGTTTCTATTATAATATAACTAGTTTTCGAACCCTCGCTTCGCTCCGGGGTTCGGTTTTCAATGTAATTTATTGCGTTTAGTTTGTAGAATTATTTCGTAGCTAACGATGATGTCGTTGAAGCACAACTCGAGTCGAACTAAAAGGTATACCCCGTGAAAGATTTAAATGTTATTTTATATTAATAATATATGTGCATCTCTGCGTTTCGCTATGAAATTGTCGATTTTTAAAAAATTAACGCAAAATCAACGTGTATGAAAAGTACCTCAAATATTTAGCGTTTTTAAAAAAAACGTCCGTTTTACATATAGTTAGTTAACAATATATGTGCATCTCTGCATTTCGCTATGAAATTGTCGACTTTCAAAAATTTAACACAAAATCAACGTGTATGAAAAATACTCCAAATATTTAACGTTTTTTAAAAAGCGTCCGTTTGTGTATAGTTAGTGACAATGTGTTCCTAAAATTATTTCGAGTTTAACAATGGTGTCGAAAAATTTAAGTCATTGCGAGCGAGAAGATATGACCCGTTGAATATTTGAGTTGAGTTTATTTAAGGTTTTTATGAAAATAGTTATTTTTGAAAAAAGTCCTGATATATAAAAAGTTGAAAATGCCCCTATACTATTCTAATATTTTTGTTTATTATATATAATTTGTCAGAACAAGATCTTGTCCATTCTATGGCTTCAAACTTGAAAGAGACATGCAATTACTATTACTATTTACTATTTACTTTTATTCGAAAACTAGAAACAACTTATCGACGCCCTTAATTGATGAGACCAACACAACACTATTTACTTTTATTCGAAAACTATTAACTTATCGACGCCCTTAATTGAACCAACACATCACACTGTTTGTTACGTACAAGCAACGAATAAGTCGTAACTTCTGATGAGTGTGTCCAAGAGAAATATTCATTTGAATCCATAAACTAAGAGAGCGTGACATGTGGACGCGAAATCATATGTGATTGAAAAAAATTTCAAAAAATATTTTTTTTTGAAATTTTTTTTATAAAATTGTTTTTTTAGAAAAAAAAAAATTTTCTCAAATTCTTTTCTACAATCACATATGATTTACCTGCACAATCACATGTGATTGAATTGTACAATCACATATGATTGAATTGTTTGAATTTGACATGCATAATCACATGTGATTGAATTTAACATGCATAATCACATGTGATAGTAAAAAAAATTTCGAAAAAAACAAATTTAAAAAAAAAAAATTTGCGAAAATTTTTTTTTCCCAAAAATTAAAATTTTTAATTTTTTTTTCCAATCACATGTGATTTTCGCGCCACATGTCACGTTAATTTTTTTTTCCAATCACATGTGATTTTCGCGCCACATGTTGCGCTCTTATTGGTCCCTTGAATTTCAAGCAAATTAATGGATGCAAGTGATTACAACTCGGTCCCTTGAATTTCAAGCAAATTAATGGATGCAAGTGATTCCCCCAAATACAAAATCCGTTTAACATTAAATTGCAACTATAAAATGCAAGTAATTGATTATGTCATTTAAATTTTAAACTACGTTTTGTTCTCGACTTGATAAGAACTAGGTAGGTTTTTTTTGGTCTGGAAATCAAAATGTAACTAGGAAGTCCGGAACATTATCCTTGTTGGGCCTGGCCCGGTGCACAAATAAAACTAGAATGAAGGCTTATCAAACAGCCCATAATTTTATAACAAACCAACCCAAGTAAAAATCACGATCTAGGCATGTAAAGACCAAAGAAAAAACATACATCAAAATGATCTTGGTCTTGATACACGACCAACATAAGCCCAAAGCATAAACATTCTAACGATTGTCATTTAACCTTTTGAAGTGTATGCATAACATACAAAAACCATACATCATCCATATCTATCTGCCGTGTAGAAACAAACACATGCAACAAACAAACACGATCCAAAGAAGTTTTAACTATACACACCCAAGTACCCAACTCAAAGCTCATCCCCCTTTGTCCGACCACCTAGTATAACCTCTTCCTTAAACTCCTTAGCTTTCTGCTTATGCGGCTCAGCCACCTCCTCGTACTTACTCCCCACCA
This sequence comes from Rutidosis leptorrhynchoides, assembly GCF_046630445.1. Taxonomy (NCBI): domain Eukaryota; kingdom Viridiplantae; phylum Streptophyta; class Magnoliopsida; order Asterales; family Asteraceae; genus Rutidosis; species Rutidosis leptorrhynchoides. The sequence goes on along the minus strand of NC_092337.1, from coordinate 79,216,537 downwards.
CGTTTTTCGTCGCTTCGTACCCTTTCTTCGCCTTCTCTTTAGCCCATTCCAACGTACTTTCACCCCCTTCAGCCGCCTTACTACCCACTTCTGTCACTTTCTCAGCCGCCTTATGCGCCGTATCTTTCGCCGTATCCTTCATCGAACCGGTAGCTTCTTTCGCGCTTTCGTACGCTGACCCTGCTCCATCTTTCACCATTTCAGCCTTTACATACGCATCATCTTTAACGTACCCAGCAGTGTCCTTCGTTTTCTCGTACGCCGCATCTTTCGCGCTTTTTGTTTTCTCGTACGTTGCATCTTTCGCGCTTTTCGCCTTCTCGTAGGTCGCATCTTTCGCACTTTTCGCCTTCTCGTAGGCGGAGTCCGTAACCGAACCTAAACCGTCTTTGGCGTCTTGTGCTTTTTCGTAAGTAGCATCTTTAACGTATCCCGCACCGTCTTCAACATATTCCGTACCACTTTTCGCTCCATCTTTAGCCTTTTGTGCCTTATCATAAGCCGTGTCCTTCGCAGATTCTGCTTTTTGTGACGCTTTGTCCTTCAAATCCCCTGTTTTGTCACCCACATTATGCTTTATTTCCCCTGCTTTTTCCGCAGCAAATTCTCCCGTTCCTAATCATACATACAATGCAATTTATCAGTCACAAATGTGCAACTTCTTTTAGAAGAATATGTGCCTAGAACACTTGCATTCAATAGTCATATTACTCATGAATTGAATTTATACTCATAATTGGGTTCATTAATTAATTACAAATATACACTCTATAATTTCTCTTAGGCCCCGTTTGGCTCACGGAAGCGGAATTAAAATTGAAGTTAAACACGCACGAATGGGATTATGACGGAATTAGAATCACTGAGTTTATTAATTACAAATTTACAAATTCTATGAATTCTCCAAAATTAGAAAAAATTTTGTGTTAATTTATGTTAACATTAATATCTAGAATAACTTCATGATGATATTTTAGCCAAAACAGAAGTAAAAAAAATAAAAAAATTCTGATTTAATTCTTCATATTTAAGAAAATTTGGAGTTGTTTATTAAAGTACATAGTGATAAAAAAAAATGATAAATAAGAAAGAAATCGAACGGATCAACATAATAACGATGATTAATTAATTAACTAACCGGTGACTTTATCTTTGGCAGATTTTGCTGAATCAATAGTGGCGTCCTTGGCTTCTTCAGTTTTAAGGCCTAATTTGTCTTTAGCCCATCCAGTCCAAGACTCCGCAGATTCTTTGGCTTCTTTACCAGCCTCAACGGCGTCGTTTCCTGCTTTCGTTGCCTTTGTTTTCGCTTCATCGTACTTACTGTTCTCGATGTCGGTTGTAGTTGTCGTGTTGATTATAACCGCCAACAACAACACCGTAACCGCCATCGTCACGACGGCACTTTTGTTGAGTCTAAACACCATTTTAATTACTGATTACTTGTCACGTGCTTTTAGTAGTAAAACGATCGAAGTTTTTTCGCTCAAGTTTGTGATCGATTGATCGTAGGTTATAGGTATTTTTAATTTTGATTTTAATAATTTCATGAAATGTTGGGGATGGAAGGAAATATATAGAAATAGGGATAGGGAAATGATAAATATAAAATGAGAAGGTGGCGGTGGAAGACACACGTGGCAGACAGGTGATTGGTGTGATGACACGTTTCAGCAGTTGAAGTGCCACGTAATTTCCTTTATCCTTGGACCATGTCGTGTTAACTTTAAACGACGAATACTTACTTGCTACGTACACCATTGTTTGTACAAATTTCAGATAACAATAATTAATTAGAGAGGTGTTACTTATAAAAAGTTATTTCTAGAGAGATCTTTTTTTGAGGATTAGAAAAATATAGTTGTACTACAAGAGGTGTGTCAATTTCGTTTATTTTATCTTTAACTACCGTCGTCTATTCTTTGATTTTATTAAATTCTAAATTAAATCAAATTCTCATCTAATATATACGAGTATTAGAAATTTAGTAGTAGTTCTGCAGAGTTACTATAATCACATATAATAAAAAGTGTCATCTTTTACTGTTAATTTCTTCCTTTATCAAACTAACCCCACACTTATGTCAAATTCCATCTCCAAATATTTTATTGGCTTGGCAAGGAAAATGCATTATATATTGCAATTAGCACACACTAACATTTTGGAAGCTATTTTTTTTTTTACCAGCAAAAGAATATATTTCTATCAAAAAAATCCCAGTAACAAAGCGCTATAGAGAAACGACACACAATTATCCAACTAACATTATATTTACCTCTATTACATTGCTAACTAAAGGAAATATAAGGAATCGAATCAAGTAGAATGTCTTTCCTCATCAAACAAGACCCGAACAAGATGTCATTGTGATATCTCCAAACATACCAAAGTAAGGAAGCCACAATAACGTACTGTTGGAAAATCGTGTGTACTTTTAAATCAGATTAACGCAGTGGATAGTTAAAATAATAATCAATTATTATTTTATAAACCATTTACAAAATTAAATATTCATTTATTTAAATTTAATAAAACATGCACATAATTAACAATCCTAAAGATTCAGTTACACCATAATAATTGTCATGAAAATTAAATCATAAGATGAGTTAACGATATACCTTTCTTGAAGAACGGAGAGAAACCTACGATCAAAAGTATGATCGTCTCTTTGAATAGTCCACACTACACTTCAAACAACGTCAATGGATGCTAGTCCAAACCCAAGTAATAATTAATCAACCTTTGATTAATATTATGAACCCAAAATAATACTCCATATGAAACAACGTTATTATTTTTCTTACATTCTCTCTTCTTCATCTCATAACTCAACGAACATATATATATATATATATATATATATATATATATATATATATATATATATATATATATATATATATATATATATATATATATATATATATATATATGTATATATATATATATGATATACTCCGTTTGTTTGGTAGAAAAAAGCAAATCAAAAGAATATATTATTTTCGATTTCTTTGTCTGTAATATCATATTTTGTTTGATTTGGTTTTAAAAAGTCGTATTTCTATGAAACTTATAATTAATAATTTATATCATGTCGCTTTCATGTGAATAGTAAATTAATTAATTTCATTTCATTTACTATTCATATAAATAGTAAATGAATTAATTTCGATTTACTATTTTGTTACTTGAGTAATATATATACATCATATATATATTTTATTTGACGTCTCGGTGTATATGTGTGTGACCCTGAAGGCTCAAATGAAGTTGGCCATACAGTTATATGTTGTACATTGCACATTAATCGTACATACTCCCACTTGTGCATGGCTCAACACCAAGTAACTATACAAACAATGGTAAACGTCTAGCAACACGTCATTGTCCCCAAATTCACGTGAGGTAGTTTCTCGAAACTGTTTATGGTAAGTGTTAAATGTCATTCGTCCTTTTGTTTCAGATATTTTAGTTAAACTTGAGATATGGATCATCGGTCATTCTCATTTGTTTAACAATTTTATTTCTCGATTTTAGAACTGAATTAGATCACCAAATTAATTAAGTATCATCTTAATTACATCTGGGTGCGGCCACACAAATATCTTATTCATTCATCGAGGAGCTCATAAAGTATCTAACTCCAAACATTTTAGAGGAACAAATCCTATATTGCATACATGTGTCTATCACGAGCTTTACATTATACCCAATAATGGCCTTTATAACAGCCTTATTCAGGACAGCGTTTAACCATATCAAAGTACAATGCTACACTCATCAAGACGGGCGTGCATCTCAAGTCTAAGGACACAAAAACATAATCACTAAAAGATTTACTACTGACTACGATCCATGTAGTGACATCTCATGGTTGGGTCATTTCAATATTCACCATCAATAAATACATATGAATTTTGGTCTCAACAAGTTAACTATTCATCATCAATGAGTATAACCAAAATTTCACATTAATCTTAATTCATGTTATTCCCATAACATGACCGATTATGGAGATTTTGAATAATCAACAATTATTCATGGATTAAACATGCTAATATAGAACACAGTGATATAAATAAAAATGATCATACCAACTATATATCAATTCACTAATATAAAACCGCTTAATGTTCCAAAAATATCCAAATACCAAATTACAAATAAAAAAGATCAGCAGCATAACGAAGTCCAGTATTACTAGAATGATCATCATGCTTGTTGTGCATCATGGGCTTCATGAATGGGTCAGCCACATTATCATTTGTATGAACATTTAAGAATAATAATATAATTCCTCTTAATGAATGTAGTCAAACCTTTGAAGAATGTGCCAGATACTTTTATGTACATGTGATTCTTTCAAAAGTATATTAACACTCGAACTATCACAGTACATATTATAGAAGATTAAATGTTGTGTACTACTCTGAGTATAACAACAAACTTCCTTATCCAGACAGCTTTCTGAGCAGCTTCTCAGTTAACAATGTATTCTGCTTTTGTTGTAGATTGTTCAATGGTGCTCTGCCTAGAGCTCTTCCAATCAACTGTCTTGCCCATCATGATAAAGAAACAACGTGACTGGATCAAGAATCATCTTGATCAGTTTGAAAACTAGAATCAGTATAAAACTTAATACTTAACTCTTCTTCCAAACCACTGTAAACCAAGAACATATCATTAGTACTCTGCAAATACTAAAGAATATTCTTAACAAGAATCCAATGTACTTCACCTGGATTATGTTGACAATGACTCGTCAAACTCAAAACTAACGAAACATCGAGTATAGTACATATCATGGCATACATAATGGATCATATAGACGAAGCATATGTGATACATTTCATTTGTCTCATCTCATCTGCTGTGATAGGACTTTTGAGACTTTCTCAAGGTTATGCCCTTTTGCATTGGCAAAGCTCCATGCTTGGAGTTTTGCATGCTAAATCTATGCAAGATAATGTATGTACTTTGATTCAAACCAATAAGCTAATTGGATCTATTGTATAGATCCTTATTCCAATAATATAAGTAGCTTCATCAAGATCCTTTATGAAAATACATTCTCCAAGTCAAGACTTAACATCTTGCAAGTTGGAAGGTTATTTCTAATAAGTAATATTTCATCAACATATAAGATCAAGAAGACTACTTTGCTCCCACTAGCTCTAATGTAAACTCAGGGCTTATCTTGGTTTTGAGAAAAAATTAAACACTTTGATTTTCTCATTAAACTTAAGATTCTAGCTCCTGGATGCTTGCTTAATCCATAAATGGATTTTAGAAGCTTGCATACTTTATTAGGATGCTTAGGATTCATAAATCCTTCCGGCTGAACCATATATACGTCTTCGCTTAGGTCGCCATTTAAGAAAGCAGTTTTGACATCGATTAGCCATATTTTATTATTATGAAAAGTAACCATGGCAATAAGTATCCTAATTATTTTAAGGCTCGCGACTGGTGAAAACCTTTCATCATAACCTTTTGTCACCAATCGAGCTTTAAAAGTGTTTACATTACCGTCCATATCAGTCTTTCTTTGAAGACCCATTTTTACCTCATTGTCTTACAATTGGGTAGAAAATCAATCAAGTCTCATACTTGATTATCCTTCATGGACTGCATATCTGTATTCATAGAATCTAGTCATTTTTAGATTCAGGATCTGATATGGTCTCACGCAGCTAGAGGGTTCATCATAATCCCTTAGTTGAGGTTTATCTGAGTTAATCAGATAATTAAACCTCATAAGCCGATGAGTTCTACTAAATCTATAAAGTGCAGGTGTAACACGTTCTGGCTCACCAACAGTGCGCTCAGTTTCAACGTGTGGATTGCTAGTGCTTACTGAAGGTATGTTACTTTAAAGTACTTGAATTTCTTCAAGATCTACTTTACTCCCACTGACTTCTTGTAAGAGAAGATCTCTTTCCAGGAATTCAGCAGACCGAGCAGAAAACACGTTGTCTTCAGCTTGGTAGTAAAAGTAGTAACCTATTGTTTCCTTTATGTATCGTACAAAGTAACATTAGATAGTTCTGGGTTTTAATTTGTTTGAAGTGTCATGCTTCACGTAAACTTTACAACCCCAGACTTTCAGATAAGACAACTTGGGATTCTTCCCATGTCATAACTCATATGGTGTCTTTTCTACCTTCATAGTTGGAATCACATTGAGTATGCCTGCGACAGACTCTCATGCATATCCCTAAAATACGGTAGTAGAGAAATCAGACTCATCATAAATCAAACTATATCAAGTAAAGTTCGATTCCTCTTACTCAGACACACCATCGTGTTGTGGTGTGTAAGGTAGAGTGAACTATGAGACAATCCCACAATTCTTTAGGTGGTCCAAAAAACTCTTGATTCATAAACTTACTTACTCCATCGGAGCGAAGTGCTTTAATGGTCTTTTCAAGCTGATTATCTACTTCATTTTGGAATACTTTTGAATGTTAAAATAGCTTTATGTTTATGTTTCAGCAAGTGAACATAATCATAGCTACTGTACTCATCAGTAAATGTAATGAAGTAAAATTAACTAAATCTATACATTGTTCTTAAAGGGCTACATACAATAGTATGTATTAGTCCTAAAAGATCTTTAGCTCTTTTACCTAAATCGGAGAAAGAAGCATTTGTCATCTTTTCACATAAACATGACTCACATACATCAAATGACTCAGAGTCAATTGATTCCAAAAGTTTTTTAGATTGGAGTTTTGAAATGCATTGTTTGTTTATATGATCAATATGACAATGTCATAGATAGGTCTTATTCAAGGCTTGCTTGAAGACTTTGGCGATGTAGGTATACACATAATTCTCATTTGAAATTATACTATGCATATCAATTTCTAAAATACCACCACGTAGATAGGTATTAAGATAAATATATTATCCTTAGAAACTGAAATACCTAAGTGTGTAAATGTAAGTTCAATACTAACATCTTTCAAACTATGTCGCTCGCAGTATTGAGAGCATAATGCTATTGTTCCAACAAAACAATAAGACCACTTAGAGAAGTAAGTTCAGAGGTACCAATAGCTTTAACAAAAGCTTGATCCCCCTTGCCTACTTGCAAATCCAGTGTGTCATTCTTCAGTCTATTACTTCTTCTCATTCCCTTCATATTGTTACAGGTGTGAAGCCACAACCAGTTAACAAAGATCTAGAAATCACTAGAAGAAGTATATAACTATATATGGAATATTCCTGATTTGCTAGTCTCACCAGCGTTGCCTTTTCTCAGCTTAGATTGGAAGATAGGATAACTTCCTTCTCCAATTGCCAACCTTTCCACAATGGAAACATTCGGCGTCTTTTGTTTGGGCTTTCCTTCTTGGAAGGTGGAATATTTTTTCTAGCAAATGATTTGTCATTTTCCTTCCACAAAGTATTCGGCTTATTCTTTTTCACCCTTCAATCCTATTTCTTCCTGATCATCGAACAACATTCGATAATCATTTTGCTGAGCAGCAGCAACTGTCACAACAGGAAGAAAGGATATGGGTTCTAAACTTTATTCAACTTCCAATTATGCTTGAGAACAATTCTCAGGTTGCAGTGTCAGTCTAGGAAGTTTGAACATTGAGTTTATCCTTCTCCAACAAAGAAGGAAGTGTGTTTTGGCTTATGTTAAGATTATTTGACATCTACAACAGATATAAGATTCAATTTAGTATTTCGATATTGAGCTTTAATAAATTAACTACCCAAGTTTTTATAATATTTTTTTTTTAAACAATTAATTTACGAAAGCCTAAGATCCACATAGAGGTTCCATAGCCACATCTGTTGATCAGCTAGCAGTTATGGAGTCTATTGGTAAGTAGTGGGTACCAATTGCATTACAAGTACAACTCTTAGATCTTTATGGGACCTAGAGATATATGTAGTCCAACAAACCACTATTATCTAATGGCATGTTTGTCCCATCATTGCCTCTGTGACAACCCGAAAATTTCTGACCAAATTTAAACTTTATCTTTAAATGATTTAATGTTTTCGACACGATAAGCAAAGTCTGTAATGTTGAGTCTCAAAGTTTTGGAACTATATTCATGTAATCAATTATTCTTTGACTGTTCTCGAAGATTCACGAACAATATATATATATATAACTTAATGTGCATATATATATATATATATATATATATATATATATATATATATATATATATATATATATATATATATATATATATATATATATATATATATATATATATATGATTTCAAGTTATTTAGTAAACGATAGTAACATTCGATTATTGATTCGATTGATATTTAGATAAGTTAACTAAAACGTTTAAGATGAACCAGTAAAACACTAATTTGCTACAGTGTTTTCAAAAATCACTATTTGCTACAGTAAAACTCTATTTCAAAATGAAAATGTATATATGTATATGTATATACTACGAGACGATGATTTATAGAAGCAATTAACCAAAACACTTAATTGATTAAAGCTACACTTCGAGTGACATAGTTTATCAATGATTAAGTTTAATTTTTGATAAAGGTACACATCGCGTAACGAAAAGTACTAGTTTTCTAAGCGTACGAAAATGCATTTGAAAAACCGGAAACGGGACATAAGTCGAGTAACGACGTACAACTTATCGGAGCAAAAGTTACAAGTTAACTATGCACGTAAATATAATATAATATATAAATAATTATATAAATTAAATATATTATATATATTATATTTAAATATGTCGACAAGCGTTAGGACAAAATCAGATGTGAGCTGGAAATGGGAGCCATGCGATCGCATGGCATCCCCTCACACAAACCATGCGATCGCATGGCTGTGGTGGACAGGCCAGGTCTATAAAGCTCGAACGTTTTTTAGTTGGTGTATCACTCTATCTCTCGCACACATACACTTACATATTATTATTATTATTATTATTATTATTATTATTATTATTATTATTATTATTATTATCAAGATTAATATTATTATTAATCTTATAATTAGGAGTATTATTATTAGTATTATACATAAAATACTACGACGAGGTTATGAGCGTGTCACTTTCAAAAATGGGTTTTCGAGCAGGATAGAGCTAAGGAAACTATGGGTTATAACTATGGAGGTTATGGGTAATGTTCATGGGTATTATTGGCAAGTCAAACCTAGTGTTTATCATCTCCGTTGCGTCTATGTACTTTCCTTCAATATTGAATCACAATATTGATACGTGAGCATTCATATGTTATCTTTTATATATTAATAGTGTATACATGTCTAGTGCTCGAGTATATATGTTTAGGCATGCTTGTATGCTAAATTTCATCGTTAAATAGTTTATGATGAATCACGAATTAAATACATATATTACTGATAAAAGGTATATGATATGCATGTTTTTGGAAAGATGGCAAAAAATCAATAACTTTTCATTTAGAAATCGCGTAATTTCGATGAACGAATCAAAAGATATGGTCAACTGAATTATGATTGACGTTAATTGGAATTGCTTTTGAATCTGCAATTAATATTTAAACAACTTGTTTGTAAGATTGATAAATTAGATTTTTGAATATTACCAACCGAGTAAATGAATCCTTATATAAGATACGTCTCGTTTTGTTGAACTATTGTCAAAATTGACCTTTTGAAACAACTTTGGATAACTTTTGTATGTCGATCTCGAGCATTAGGATTGTGATACACTATGACCTGACCTAGCTTGATAGACATTTATTGACCAACATATGTTCTCTAGGTTGAGATCTACGGTTATTTGGTAATTCGAGTTTCGGTCACATTTTGGTGAACGACTTTATATGCTGCTAAGGTGAGTTTCATTTGCTCCCTTTTTAATTGCTTTTGCAATCTATATTTTTGGGCTGAGAATACATGCACTTTATTTTAAACGCAATGGATACAAGTACATACTAAATTCTACACCGAGTTTGAACCGAAAAATCCCTTAGCTTTGGTAACTAGTAACTGCCGGTTATAAGAACTGGTGGGCGCGAGTAGTTATATATGGATCCATAGGGCTTGACATCCCCGTCTGTTCCAGGTATAGAAACCCTAGCCTGAACTATAAAACAGACGTATGCTATTTGAGTTAATATACATTGGATTGCATGTATTGTACATGTTGGTTGCATGTATGTTAAAACAGGGGTACTTATTATAACGTTAAAGTTTTGTTACCAGGGTGCTCAATCTTGTAGAATATTTTGATAAACGTTTCTGGATGAAACAACTGAAATCTTGTGATCCACCTTTATATAAAGATTATGCGCAACATTAAAACTATGAACTCACCAACCTTTGTGTTGACACTTGTTAGCATGTTTATTCTCAGGTTCCCTAGAAGTCTTTCGCTGTTTGTTTATATGTTATACAAGATATGTGCATGGAGTCATACATGCTTTATTCGAGAAAACGTTGCATTCACAAATCATCACCATCTATCTTATTTTGACTGCATTGTCAACGGAAGTACTATTGTAAACTATTATTTACGGTGATTGTCTATATGTAAAAATCATCAGATGTCGAAAACCTTTGATTTAAATATTCATTTATGGTGTGCCTTTTCAAAAGAATGCAATATTTACAAAACGTATCATATAGAGGTTAAATACCTCGCAATGAAATCGATGAATGACGTGTTCGTCCATATGGATTTGGAGCGATCGTCACAGCCTCGAACTCAGGTCTCACCGTGAATACGATTAAGTCGTCCAATTTAGAAACAGTGGAAATTCACGCTAGTCTCACTAGATCGAAAAATCCACCTCGTGGCTATAATTCAGCCTAGTCTCGCTAGATCAGAAAAATAATGAGGAGTGTTTGCAAGCTCATTGGATGACATGACTTAAATTTGACGGGTATATTGGAAAAAGTTTGTGTCAACGAATAATGCATGCACACAAGATTCGCTACACTATTAGTTAAAAAAAATTTAACCAATTGTATATGTCGATTAAGTTTGTGATGTAATTTGTTATTTAATTTATAGAATATAAAAATAACAAATACACAAACGTGTATCGTTTTAAAACAGATTTAAAAGATATCGTCCATATATATTATTTGACTTTCAAAATCATTTAACATTAAACTCGTAAGAGTTTAACTTATTTTAAAATCATCAATTTTAATCTTTGAAACTCGTTTAGAGTTTTATTTAATGTTTCCATAAAAAAAAAACATATGTAATTTAAGTCTCAAAATTATTTAACTTTAAACTCGTTAGAGTTTAACTTTTTAAAATCAACAATTTTAATATTTGAAACTCGTTACCGGTTTTATTTAATGTTTCCTTTCAAAAACATTTAGCATATATTATAATCAACAATTATATATAAATGCAAAAATAAAACACAATCATGCATCACACACACATAGCCTAGCCCAAAAATCCTATGCTTGATCCCATGAGCCGACATGGGATCAAGAGGTCAAACTAAGGGTAATATGATAGCTCCCACTTAATTCAAGAATCAAGTGAAAACTTGACAAACGCCATCGTTGTCAACTTGACATGTTCGCCATCTTCTAAGTCAACTCCACGTTGCATCTTTATCTTTAATCTTTATCTTATTACATTTATTTAAAATTGAAAAGTACAACTAATCTAATACTTTTACAATTTAGAATAAACTTAAATACAATACTATGAAAATGAAAAATAAATATAATACAACTTTGGTTTCAAAATGACATTTCTTATAAAAAATAAAAAATCAATATGACTTAATATTGCCGTAATCAACAATCACAACAATCATACATAGATCGAGGTATTATGGGCTACGTGTACAATCACAATTTTAATAACTACATTATTAAAACATACATATGACTTGTCAATGGTTACAATGCATGTGTACAACCATGGAATGAAGTAAACAACAATTATTCAAGCCATAAAAAATAAATTCAAAATTTATAACAGTGATTTTTTTCAGATCTTATTCGTGCGTCATGAGGTAATCAACAAAGTTGACTTTCAAAACCATAAAGGTTTTGACTCTTACCAATTCACCACAAAGCTAAATCTAAAGAAAATAACGCGACAATTAAGATGGTGTAAAAGCGGCTCGGATACCACTGTTGGAAAATCGTGTGTACTTTTAAATCAGATTAACGCAGCGGATAGTTAAAATAATAATCAATTATTATTTTATAAACCATTTACAAAATTAAATATTCATATATTTAAATTTAATAAAACATGCACATGATTAACAATCCTAAAGATCTAGTTACACCATAATAATTGTCATGAATATTAAATCATAAGATGAGTTAACGATATACCTTTCTTGAAGAATGGAGAGAAACCTACGATCAAAAGTATGACCGTCTCTTTGGATAGTCGACACTACACTTCAAACAACGTCAATGGATGCTAGTCCAAACTCAAGTAATAATTAATCAACCTTTGATTAATATTATGAACCCAAAATAATACTCCATGTGAAACAATGTTATTATTTTTCTTACATTCTCTCTTCTTCATCTCATAACCCAATGAATATATATATATATATATATATATATATATATATATATATATATATATATATATATATATATATATATATATATATATATATATATATATATATATATATATATATACTCCGTTTGTTTGGTAGCAAAAATCAAATCAAAAGAATATATTGTTTTCGATTTCTTTGTCTGTAATATCATATTTTGTTTGATTTGGTTTTAAAAAGTCGTATTTCTCAAATACATTAGGGGTATGTTATGAAACTTATAATTAATAATTTCTATCATGTCACTTTCATGTGAATAGTAAATTAATTAATTTCATTTCATTTACTATTTATATGAATAGTAAATGAATTAATTTCAATTTACTATTTTGTTACTTGAGTAATATATATACATCATATATATATTTTATTTGACGTCTCGGTGTATATGTGTGTGACCCCGAAGGCTCAAATAAAGTTGGTCATATAGTTATATGTTGTACCTTGCACATTAATGCTACACGTACAACCTAATTTTTGAATCGTTAGACGAAAACCAAGAATCGAACCAACCGACCCAATCTGACCATGAAGAGAACTCGTGCAAATGAACAAAATCAATAACCTGGTTATTTGTCATGTACGTTTTTAAACATATCCGGATTAAAACATTCCGGTTCATTCCACAACTTTGGGTCATGGTTGTGACGACCCGAAAATTTCCGGCCAAATTTAAACTTAATCTTTATATGGTTTCGACATGATAAGCAAAGTCTGTAACGTTGAATCTTAAAATTTTTGAACTATTTCATATATTCAATTGACGTTTGACTACTACCGACGATTCACGAACAACTGATTATAAATAGATATGTAATTATATATATGTATATGTATATATATTATAATCTGAAATATATTATTAAAATGTTATGCGGTTTAGTTATTGAAATTATAAATATAAATAGTTTATGAATTAAAAATATAAATTGTTAAGTAATAAATATATACATAATATTTCAAATTTATATTAAAAACTTTGAACACGGTATTTAGAAATACTAGTTTTATTTTCTCAGTGAACTTAATAACGAATAAATGAATATTAACAATGGTAGATTGATATATGGAATATATATGGTTTCTATACATAATTATTATTACGTGTATATAAAAATATATATAAATTGTATAAATATTAAATATTAAATATATATATATATATAATATATAGTTATTACATAATGTATAATATTAAATACAAGTTACAATATAGTGGCTATAGTAACATTATTATTACTTTCATTATTAATATTAACATTAATATTGGATTTGATATATGTAATATATTATTATTAGTATTAGTATTATTATTTTTTCATTAATAAAATTATTACTATCATAATTAGTATTATAATTATCATCATTCATTATTATTAATATTAGTATAATCATACTTAGTATTACCATGGTATTATTATAAATATCATTATTTTCTTTATTTACAGTATTATTATATTATTATTATTATTAATATTTCTGTATTATTATTATTTATTATTAATAGAATTATTATTATTAACATTAAATGTATTATTATTTATATTTATATATTTTATTGAAAAATCATTCATACAAATATATACCACGCGTATTTTCTTTTTGTTTTAACCTACTTTTGATTTCTTCTTCCTGATGACTCGTGAATGTATGTCGACCTTTTTCATTAAACAACAAACAGTTTTACTGCTTCAAATAATTCGATTCATAAGATAATATCAACTACATACTGCATTTGAGAGAAAGAATAAAAAAAAAACAGAAAGAAAACCCGTTTACCTCTGTTGTTGAACTTTTTAGCCAAAACTCGAATTCGAACCAGTTTTAAAAATCTAAAAATGCAGAAGTGAGCTAAATCAGGTCGTGATACTATCTGCAAAGTCTTAACTTCCAATTCTTCCTAACGAATTCGAATTTCAAAGTCAAAGTTTTAGTTTTTAAAAGTCAACAAATGTTCATCAGTCGAATTCGAATTTTATGTGATGATTTGGATTAAATTAATGATTCCAATAGTTTCTATGAATAATTTACAAACTCTTTCATGTTATATTCATAGTCTAATACGCGATCAAAGACCAAAATCAATTTTTTTTTGGTAACAGTGACGAACACAAGCTGTTCAGATTTTTTTTATTTTTTTTATTATTCAAGAACATATAATTTTTTTTACTTTATGGTTGTTTTTCTTTTCTGTTATTATAAATCTTAAAAAAATCGTTTTATGGTTATGGATTCCTGGTCGACTAGCGTTCCTGTGAAGAAAAAGGGGACACAGAACATAAGTTTATATTTATATAAGTGTAGATAAAATCAGGAAAACAGAAGTGGCGGAGTGGTGTTGTGTATCTGTGTGGGAGCGGGAGGTCTCGGGTTCGATTCTCGCCTAGGGTTTTTCTTTTTAGAAAAACTTTCAAGGGGTATACACTCTTACTTTTAATTCCATTATTATTATTATTATTATTATTATTATTATTATTATTATTATTATTATTATTATTATTATTATTATTATTATTATTATTATTATTATTATTATTATTATTATTATTATTATTTTTATTATTATTACTAATTGTTATTATTATTGTTATATTATTAATTATGGGCTTTTTGTTAGTTATTAATATGATTTGTATCATTAAGTTCATTAATGTAAATTACGACATTATCATTAATATTATTAGTATTATCATGTACAAACACTAGTAGTATTATCATTTCTAATATTATTATTATTAGTATTATTATTATTGTTGTATTGCTATTAATATTATCATGATTACAAATAAGTTTTTAAAAGAAATTATCGTCGTTAGCTTATAAATTAAACGCGAAGGTTATGATTATTATAACTATGAATATGCAGGTTTTAACAATGTTGATAAGATAGTAAATATAGAAATCTTGGATATAAATATTATTATATAAAAAATGATACAAATTATTATTATTTACATTTATATTAATATTAGTAACATTATTGTTAAAAAATATTACCTTTATGAAAACTATCATTTTATCCTATCATTATTATCAAAATTGCCATCTTTATTAAAGATATTATTATTATTATTATTACCATTATCATTATTATTAGTATCATAACTATTAATATCCTTATTCTAGTACTATTAACATAAATATTTTTCAAATAAAAGAAAATTTTATAAGAATATATTTATTACCTAAGTATACTAATGTTACGTAATATTACATTTTAACTAATATAATATCATCTATATTGATATAACGTTAATTAAACTATAAATCAAATGAACATTATAATATATGATAAGTATTAATAAAATTGTGTATATATATATATATATATATATATATATATATATATATATGTATATATATATATATATAAATATTAATCTTAATACAAAAACTAAAGATATATAAATTCGATTACAAGTATATGTATTAATGAATATACAAATGATATAGGTTCGTGAATCCAAGGCCAACTCTACATTGTTCAATATAGTCATATGTATTTTTACTACAAAATACATTAGGTGAGTTTCATTTGCCTTTTTACCTTTTATATTTTTGGGCTAAGAATACATGCGCAATTTTTATAAATGTTTTACGAAATAGACACAAGTAATCGAAACTACATTATATGGTTGAATGATCGAAGCCGAATATGCCCCTTTTTACTTGGTAACCTAAGAATTAGTAAAGCAGTCTACTAATTCACGTGAATCCTAAAGATAGATCTATTGAGCCTAACGAACCCCATCCGTTGGAGCGGATGCTTTAGTACTTCGATGTTGTTTTATCATGTCCGATGAATTTCCCGGAATGATAGGGGATATTCTTATATGCATCTTGTTAATGTCGGTTACCAGATGTTCAATCCATATGAATGATTTTTGTCTCTATGCATGGGACATATATTTATGAGAACAGGAAATAAAATTCTTGTGGTCTATTAAAATGATGAAAATGATTGTTTATGATAAACTAATGAACTCCCCAACCTTTTGGTTGACACTTTAAAGCATGTTTATTCTCAGGTGTTAAAGAAATCTTCCGCTGTACATTTGCTCATTTTAGAGATATTACTTGGAGTCATTCATGACATATTTCAAAAGACGTTGCATTCAAGTCGTTGAGTTCATCAAGATTATTATTAAGTCAATTATAGTTGGATATATTATGAAATGGTATGCATGCCGTCAACTTTCGATGTAATGAAAGTTTGCTTTTCAAAAACGAATGCAATGTTTGTAAAATGTATCATATAGAGGTCAAGTACCTCGTGATGTAACCAAATGTAATGTATTCGTCCAGGTGGATTAGGACGGGGCATTATAGTTGGTATCAGAGCGGTGGTCTTAGCGAACCAGGTCTTGCATTAGTGTGTTTAACTGATAGTTGTTTAGATGCATTAGTGGGTCTGGACTTCGACCGTGTCTGCATGTCAAAAGTTTTGCTTATCATTTAGTGTCGAAAATTAATTGCTTATCATCCTTAAAGTCTAGACATGTCTTACTGCCTCTATTGCATAGACAGTGTATAGATAAATTCATATCTTAGCGTATCTGTTATTGTTACCTTTGCCTGGCAGCTTCCGTAGATTCCTCTGTAACTTATGAGATTTTAGTATTGTATATGCATATGTAAATTATATATTGCAGGGTACTAATTTACATCCTATAATCTATTTCTTATCGAAAATCCTTCATCTGATCGTACGAGATGAATCCCTCAACCAGTTCGAGTTCCTCGGATTCCGACAGCTATTCCGATATGGAGTTTTACCTAAGCTTCGAAAGCAATGTCACCAGAATGAATCAACCAATCATCCATCCCCAATTCATCTGATGGGTTCGTAGCCTTCTTAATCATTGGAGATAAGAGGAAGGCGATCCTTTCCATCCACCACATGAAGCGACCCGTCCTAATCCATCTGGACGAAGTTCATATCGATTACAAACGATTCACAATAGTTGGTTACATCGCGAGGTACTTGACCTCTATATGATACAATTTTGCAAACATTGCATTCGTTTTTAAAAGACAAACTTTCATTACATCGAAAGTTGATGGCATGCATACCATTTCATAATATATCCAACTATAATTGACTTAGTAATAATCTTGATGAACTCGACGACTCGAATGCAACGTCTTTTGAAATATTTCATGAATGACTCCAAGTAATATCTCTAAAATGAGCAAATGCACAGCGAAAGATTTCTTTCGTACCTGAGAATAAACATGCTTTAAAGTGTCAACCAAAAGGTTGGTGAGTTCATTAGTTTAACATAAATAATCATTTCCATCATTTTAATAGACCACAAGATTTTCATTTTCAGTTCTCATAAATATACGTCCCATGCATAGAGACAAAAATATCATTCATATGGATTGAACACCTGGTAACCGACATTAACAAGATGCATATAAGAATATCCCCTATCATTCCGGGAAATCCTTCAGACATGATATAAACAACATCGAAGTACTAAAGCATCCGGTACTTTGGATGGGGTTCGTTAGGCCCAATAGATCTATCTTTAGGATTCGCATCAATTAGTAGATCGGTTTACTAATTATTAGGTTACCAAGCAAAAGGGGCATATTCGGTTTCGATCATTCAACCATATAATGTAGTATCGATTACTTGTGTGTATTTCGTAAAACATTTATAAAAGCAGCGCATGTATTCTCAGTCCCAAAAATATATATTGCAAAAGCATTTAAAAAGGGAGTAATGAAACTCACAATCCAATATTTTGTAGTAGAAATATTCATACCACGAAACTAAACAATGCAGGGTTGGCCTCAAATTCACGAACCTATATCATTTGTATATATATTAATATACATAGTTGTAATCGAACAAATATATATAAATTTTATTAGTTATATCCTTTTTATATTAATAACATATATATGTTATTTATATAAGTGTAGTTATATAAAATTCATACTAAATTTCTTGTAAAATCATATATTTATATTATATCTTAAATTATGTGTTATATATGTTTATTTTGTATATGTATTTCAAATAATTATTATAGTTATATTAGTATCTATATATATTTAGTATTATATTAAAATACCTAATTTGTTAAATGTAGTATTTATATAATGTTAATATGTTTTTCATATAGTTTTGTGGAATCTCCGTATAATTATAGTGTATATGATAAGTGTGTTATATGTACAAGATATTTATTTGTTAAAAATGATAGTTTTGATTTTAATATTTTTCTAGTGATAATAATAATAACCCTAAACATGATAATAATACTAACACAACTATTAGTGATAATAATAATAATTTTCATACTTGTAGATATAATCATAATACATGTAAATTTTATTATAATACTTATTTTAATAATACTAATATTAATGAAAAACAATAATTTTATCATTTTCATAATAATGCTAATAATATTAGTTGTTATCATTATAATAATAATAAATGATAAATTTTATCCTAATACTTGTATTTGTAAAGATAATAATAATTATTTTACTAATAATAACAATATTGATAATTATATTAATGGTGATCTTAATAATAAAAATACTAGTAACAATAATATTAATGATATTAATAATAATAACAATAATAATAATAATTAGTATTAACAATAATAATAATAATAATAATAATAATAATAATAATAATAATAATAATAATAATAATAATAATAATAATAATAATAATTATGAGGGATTTCAACCTTTGAAGAAAAGATCAAAAAGAACTGCCACCGCCGGGACTCGAACTCGCGACCTCACGCTCACCCGTTAACGCCTTTTCCCAATCCCCTGTAACCTCTTTTCTGAATTAACTTAGTATCTAAATCCTTTTAACCCAATATATTATGGTCCCAATTGAAATATGATAGCCCAACAGAAAAACTAAATTGGGTCTCGGCCCAATCATCAAAAATAAAAACTCTCAGCCCGTACTTCAATCCCATAACATAACCGGTCCACAATTAGGTTTAAAGGATATTACGGTTTAGGTTTTTGCAGTTTCCTTTTTGATCTAAAAGAATTCGGGAATAGGAACAGATTATCAATGGTAGATCGAAGGTTCATAGAGACCTTCGATGATGCTGGGTGACCGGAGTATGGCAGACTAGCATCAGTCACTTCTCTTCATCATCATCAGATTCATAGTATCATCATCCTTCATCGATCGATCATTTAATCGGTCAATCAAATGATTCAAGTAAGTATTCGATTCATAAATTCTTCTCCTAATTTATTCATCCCTTTATATGTACACTGTATATATATATATATATATATATATATATATATATATATATATATATATATATATATATATATATATATTTATTTATTTGAATCGAATGGAAACAGTAATGAATAGGTTTTGAATAGCGAAAAAAAACAGGAAAACAGTTACAGCTACAATGATATATCAATAATTAAAGCAGTAGTTTTGATAGGTTTGAGTCGCGTGTTGGTGACGGTGTTCGAGCAGAAAGATGAATAGAAACACAATGAAATCGATAGTAGCAATAGTGGAAGGTGTATATCGATGATGAAGAGGATGGTGGGTTTCTGTCAGGAAATTAGGAAACCACAATAAAAGACGGTAATAGTAGTTCGAACAGTAGTAATATCGGTGGTTGTTGTTATTGAACAAAAACAGACCCAATGGAGGGCTTGATGAACCGTATTTGTAGTAATACAAGTGTGTAGGGTTGAAGATGATAATGGTTATTGTTTGGTCTCGAGTTTAATTGAATAGAAACAAGTTGATTGATGGTGGTTTGGGCTACAACAAGTGGGTAGGAGATGCCATTCATTTGACGGGGTTTTGAGCAGAAAAGGGGACGAACAGAAAAGAAGTAGAAGCATGATTAGCAGCAGGTTCGTGGTGAATTTGGGTTTGATGTTCAATGGTATTAGCAATATGATGTAGTTTTGTTGGGTGGTGCACGACAATAAAGGTGTTTAGTTTATGAACCAAAAACAGAAACATAGCAGTTGCTCTTCGAAGTGCAGCAGCAATGAACCACAGTAATATTAATTCTATATTGTTTTGCAGGTTTTATGGTTATTAATTATGGTGATTGAAGAATAGAAAAAAAAATAGGAGCAGGTGGCTGTTTGTTTTTAGTCTACCTTCCCTTTGAAATGAACAAGGAGTAGACAATATATCACAAGTAGAATAGGAGACAAGAGACAAATTCAGATAACGATGTGTAACAACTTCTCATAGCGATGTTATTTTTTGCATAAATATATATTTTATATATGTATATATATAAAGAAAGATAGATAAGAGATTAGATTGTGAAGGATTAGAAAGGTAACACAGGTGGTGTGAGTTTGGTTGTAATACTTCATTATATATATCACGGATCAAGTTAACTATGTTTATGTGTCGACATGTATATATATGCTTTTATGTATATCTGATTTATATATATATATATATATATATATATATATATATATATATATATACATATATATATATATATATATATATATATATTTGTTTATATGTATATATAATTTAAATCTAATCAATATTAATAATTATCAATGTATTAATTATAATAATATTATTTACATTTATATTAATACTAATATTAATAATAATAAATGATAATAATAAGATAATAATAATATTATCATTATTAAATATAATAGATTATAGATTTCAAATAAAAATACAATTAATAATATTAATAACACTGATATAATAATAATTGTACTAATTATATTAATACTAATATTATTAATAACAACCATATTATTAATAATATTACCATATCAATTTTTATATATCAAATTCGTATCTATAGATTATATATTTAAATAACACTAGTCTTGATATTAATGTTGAAAGTAATAACACTAATATTATAACAATTATATTTTTACTTATAATTACATTTAATAACTATTACAATGTAATAATTCTTAATAACAATCATATATATATATATATATATATATATATATATATATATATATATATATATATATATATATATAATACTATTATATATATTTATATTTATATATATATATCCATTTTATTATTAACTTAATTGTTCTATTTATTATCTTAATTGTTCTATTTGATAAAAATATTTTATATATATATATATATATACATATATATATATACATATATATATATATATATATATATATATATATATATATATATACTTCTATATTTATATATATTTACATAATTATTTACACAATTGTTCGTGAATCGTTGGGAGTAGTCAAAGGTTAAATGCATTCATGTAGTCTATTCCAAAATTTTGACACTCAGCTTTACAGACTTTGCTTATCGTATCGAAATTATAATTAGATTAGGTTTAAATTTAGTTGAAAATTCCCGGGTCGTCACAGTACCTACCCGTTAAAGAAATTTCGTCCCGAAATTTGAGTGAGGTTGTCATGGCTAACAATAAAAATATTTTCATGACGAATATGAGTTGATAAATAGATTTTTATCATCATTGAGTAATGTGGATAAAAAATTCGATTATTCGAAGAGTACGAATGAAGCTATCACAAAATATTGGAATAGGAAAAGTAAAGATTCGTTTTAACTTTTGGCAGAGTTAGGGTTGAATTCCAAAATTCAAGGTATTTAAAGAAAATCTTCGAAATCTAAAAGATTTGATTCTTCGACGAGTAAGGAAATTAAGATCTCTATAATTAAATACGATGATCTGCCTCGATTACTCTGTCTGATATTTCCATTATAAATTAAACTCTTTCGTTCCATTATTCTCACCATTCCTATACTTTCTTTCTTAGTTCATACATCCAAAAGATCGTAAAAATGCTTAATCCCATTCTAATCCTTGATATTTTCCTAATTATCATTTCTGTCATCCTTCTTTTTAATCTTCCACCCGAAAATCTGTTTACTTCTACTATTACCTTGGGATGATACTATTCTTAATTCTACCGTGTCTTTATATTGCTATTCGTATTAATATCCACTGTTTGTAACCTTCGTGTTGTTATTGGGCTATATATTTTCTCTTATATTTTGAAATCCCTGCTTCTGTCTTCTATAATCATTGTCATCCACAGTTAATGCTTTCTCCTATTTGCTGCGATTTATACCCCCATTTACACTTTGAAGCTTTATGCTCTGTTTTCTCTTCTATCCATTAAGCACCGCATGTAATGGTCCAGAATTCGCAGATATGAATTTTGTAATAAACATAATTAATGTTCTAAGAAAGAAATTGTAATGGCACGATCTTGATTGGTTATATTACCAGAATTCAAGTGAAAAGATAAGATTATCAGGAAAACATGTTCTTGATATGTTTATAGATTAGACGGAATGTAAGAGTCGTGTAACATGGCACATGATGACGTTATGATCTGTGAATCATCACGTTCCATTTTAGAAACTCAGCATGACTTATTGTAATATAATCACGTTGATCAAGTGTCATTATATTATACTAACTCATGCATCAGTTCCCAACATTACTTCAATAACATTCATATTTTAAGCTCAAAAGTTTACAGAATATAGAAACTAACAGTTTTTATATGATGTAACACTGATAGCGCTAAGAGATTAATGATTTCAGATAGGAATAGTTATGAAAATATCTTCAGAAATATGGAGGATATTTATAATGAAAGATACGATGATATCTTGGAATTTCTAATATCAAAGGATGGTGAAGAAAATTTGTCCGCAAGAGTTTGGAGTCAGAAGCAAGGTATTCGCTAAAGATTTCATCAGAAATAGAATCATCAGGATTCTTAATGTACAAGTTTAGTCCTTGTGATTTGTTCAGAGATTCCTTCGTAGTTTGCTCAATCAGTTTTTCAGTTTCAAACTTTTTCTGAGCTTTGCCAACATACAATTCCTTATCATCAACTTTTGGCTGTTGAGGTCGTTTACAGTTTTTGTTGCTTCATTCAACTTTTCAAAATTTAGAGTATTGATTTGTAGACTGGGTGCTTTTCAGAATTTCAGAATGAAATATTATAATTCTAAGAGATAAATGTTATACATATAACTTTTGATGTAGATATGCTGTGAGTTTTCAAAGTACTGATTGCTGATTCTCAGTAATTGGTATGGCAATTCTCGTTACAAGATGCGGATGAGTATATGATAGGGTTTCAATGAATAAATATAATGATTTATCAGAAAGATTTAAACCAAGAAGCAACGAGGTTGCTGGTAATATGGTGGAATATAAAAGGTTCCCTGGTAACAATAAAAGAGCACGCATATATATCAAGGTTATAATAAGGTTGTTTCGAACGAAAAGTTGAAGTTGACTTGCTGAAGCTGTGACAAAATTTGCTACTTTGAAAGGGATTACCAAGTTATTTTGGGTAATAATAACACTAAGGAATTAGCACAGCTACGCGTTAAACGTTTACTCAGTTACCGAGAGTTTCTCAGGTGCATAACTATATGCATAAATCTTTTCTTCTGTGGATGAAGTGCGGTTGATTCATCCTATCGATTGAGGGGTTTTCAAGAATCATGAAAGATTTGAACGCAGATTGTAATCGTCAAGATACAAATGAGGTTTAAGATGAAATCAAGTGGCAAACCTGAAGAGTTGTTTAGTTTCATTTGTTATAATCAATATTTTAACTAATTTTAATTGTCCAATGTTGGCAGTCCACAGTTAGCAATTCAATAATTCATATATAGTTTAATATATAATATTCGAATTAATTAATACATATCGTGACCCGTGTACATGTCTCAGACTCGATCACAACTCAAAGTATATATATTATTGTAGAATCAACCTCAACCCTGTATAGCTAACTCGATCATTACTGCATATAGAGTGTCTATGGTTATTCCAAATAATATATATAGATGCGTCGATATGATATGTCAAAACTTTGTATACGTGTCCCGATATTTAAAATGCGTAAAAATAAATAACAGAAATTAAATGACGATAAATAAAAATGCGAAAATTAAAAATTGCGATAAATAAATTGCGATAATTAAATTGCGATAATTAAATTGCGATAATTAAAATGTAATCAGTTAGCTAGGAACAGTTAGCTAGGATTTTGTTAGCGTGGTTTCTTAACAGAATTTCTCATAGTTAATTTGTTTGTTTCTAACAAATTTTATTTTGTCCAAAGTTTTCTTCATTATGCCACTTGTTGGATTCTGATAGATCAAAATCCAAATATGAAATTGAATGAAAATGGTTATTCTGCGGTGAACGAATACGTATATCTGTGAATGTAAGTAGGATAGTAAATGACCGTTGAATCAGATTCGAAGAATGTACAGTGTAACTTATTAATGTGAAATCTTAAATATTCCTTGGGCATTACCTACCCGTTAAAATATTTTCATCATTAACAGTTTGTACGAAAGAATTTTTAATTACAATCTTTATGAAAACATATATACATATATATTTTCTTCAGATGTAATCATGGATTTAATGAGTCAATATGATATTAAACTCATTTGATTTACTGTTAGAACAGGAATATATAATCTCTAAAACAGTAGAGATTACATAACCGCCATGAAGAACGAAGATAATTAATGTAGAATGATATGTAGAACGATGATTTTACTCGAGGTACAGAATGAGATGTTGAGGCAAGGATTGTTGATGGTACTGGTGCTGTTATTGATGGTGCTGTTGGTGTCGGTGATGTTGCTGAAGCTGGTAAATTTTGCACCATATTCTCCAAATTGATTACTCGAGCACGAAGTTCGTTGACTTCTTCTATTATTCCTGGATGATTGTCGGTTTGAACAATAGACTGAATAAGGTTTAGAATTGTAGGTATTATGTAATCCTTGCGAGATATCCTGGCAATGAGGGTGAAAATGGTGTTTCGGATAGGTTCACCGATGAGTGTTTCAGGTTCA
This sequence comes from Rutidosis leptorrhynchoides, assembly GCF_046630445.1. Classification (NCBI taxonomy): domain Eukaryota; kingdom Viridiplantae; phylum Streptophyta; class Magnoliopsida; order Asterales; family Asteraceae; genus Rutidosis; species Rutidosis leptorrhynchoides. Next base: position 79,191,075 of record NC_092337.1, on the reverse strand, counting down.
TCGCCAAAAGGTGAATTCGATTTGTGGAAAGGATCGCCTTCTTCTCATCTCCATTGATTAAGTCGACTACAAACCCATCAGATGAATTGGGGATGGATGATTGGTTGATTTATTCTGGTCACACTGTTTTCAGAGCTCGAGTGAAATTCTATATCGGAATCAGAGGGACTTGAACTAGTGGTGAATTCCATTTCGTACGATTGAATAAAGGGTTTTTCGATATGAAATGATTTTCGAATATTGGATGATATTCTAACTATATATATAGTACTAAAGATTTCGTAGACTACGGAGGAATTTACGGCATACTTCAGGCAAGTCTACAGTAACAGATGCGCTAAGATATAAATTATCAGATACGTTAAGATATGAATTTTGTCTATACACTATTCATGCAGTCAATGCAGTAAAACGTGTCTAGACTAAAAATGATAAAAAGGTAATTTTCTAAGGATGATAAGCAGATGATTTCCGACTAGAAATGATAAGCAAAACTTTTGATATGCAGACACGGTCGAAGTCCAGACTCACTAATGCATCTAAACAACTATCAGTTAGACACACTAATGCAAGACCTGGTTCGCTAAGACCACCACTCTGATACCACCTGAAGCGACCCGTCCTAATCCATCTGGACGAAGTCCATATCGATTACAAATGATTCACAATAGTTGGTTACATCTCGAGGTACTTGACCTCTATATGATACAATTTTACAAATATTGCATTCGTTTTTAAAAGACAAACTTTCATTACATCGAAAGTTGACGGCATGCATACCATTTCATAATATATCCAACTATAATTGACTTAGTAATAATCTTGAGGAACTCGACGACTCGAATGCAACGTATTTTGAAATATTTCATGAATGATTCCAAGTAATATCTCTAAAATGAGCAAATGCACAGCGGAAGATTTCTTTCGTACCTGAGAATAAACATGCTTTAAAGTGTCAACTAAAAGGTTGGTGAGTTCATTAGTTTAACATAAATAATCATTTCCATCATTTTAATAGACCACAAGATTTTCATTTTCAGTTCTCATAAATATATGTCTCATGCATAGAGACAAAAATATCATTCATATGGATTGAACACCTGGTAACCGACATTAACAAGATGCATATAAGAATATCCCCTATCATTCCAGGAAATCCTTCGAACATGATATAAACAACATCGAAGTTCTAAAGCATCCGGTACTTTGGATGGGGTTCGTTAGGCCCAATAGATCTATCTTTAGGATTCGCGTCAATTAGTAGATCAGTTTACTAATTCTTAGGTTACCAAGCAAAAGAGGCATATTCGGCGATCATTCAACCATATAATGTAGTTTCGATTACTTGTGTCTATTTCGTAAAACATTTATAAAAGCAGCGCATGTATTCTCAGTCCCAAAAATATATATTGCAAAAGCATTTAAAAAGGGAGTAATGAAACTCACAATCTAATATTTTGTAGTAAAAATATTCATACGACGAAACTGAACAATGCAGGGTTAGCCTCGGATTCACGAACCTATATCATTTGTATATATATTAATATACATAGGTGTAATCGAACAAATATATATAAATTTTATTAGTTATATCCTTTTTATATTAATAACATATATATGTTATTTATGTAAGTGTAGTTATATAAAATTCATACTAAATTTCATGTAAAATCATATATTTATATTATATCTTAAATTATGTGTTATATATGTTTATTTTGTATATGTATTTCAAATAATTATTATAGTTATATTAGTATCTATATATATTTAGTATTATATTAAAATACCTAATTTGTTAAATGTAGTATTTATATAATGTTAATATGTTTTTCATATAGTTTTGTGGAATCTCCGTATAATTATAGTGTATATGATAAGTGTGTTCTATGTACAAGATATTTATTTGTTAAAAATGATAGTTTTAATTTTAATATTTTTCTAGTGATAATAATAATAACCCTAAACATGATAATAATACTAACACAACTATTAGTGATAATAATAATAATTTTCATACTTGTAAATATAATCATAATACATGTAAATTTTATTATAATACTTATTTTAATAATACTAATATTAATGAAAAACAATAATTTTATCATTTTCATAATAATGCTAATAATATTAGTTGTTATCATTATAATAATAATAAATGATAAATTTTATCCTAATACTTGTATTTGTAAAGATAATAATAATTATGTTACTAATAATAACAATATTGATAATTATATTAATGGTGATCTTAATAATAAAAATACTAGTAACAATAATATTAATGATATTAATAACAATAACAATAATAATAATAATTAGTATTAACAATAATAATAATAATAATAATAATAATAATAATAATAATAATTATGAGGGATTTCAACCTTTGAAGAAAAGATAAAAAAGAACTGCCACCGCCGGGACTCGAACTCGCTACCTCACGCTCACCCGTTAACGCCTTTTCCCAGTCCCCTGTAACCTCTTTTCTGAATTAACTTAGTATCTAAATCCTTTTAACCCAATATATTACAGTCCCAATTGAAATATGATAGCCCAACAGAAAAACTAAATTGGGTCTCGGCCCAATCATCAAAAATAAAAACTCTCGGCCCGTACTTCAATCCCATAACATAACCGGTCCACAATTAGGTTTAAAGGATATTACGGTTTAGGTTTTTTTAGTTTCCTTTTTGATCTAAAAGAATTCGGGAATAGGAACAGATTATTAATGGTAGATCGAAGGTTCATAGAGACCTTCGATGATGCTGGGTGACCGGAGTATGGCAGACTAGCATTAGTCACTTCTCTTAATCGTCATCAGATTCATAGTATCATCATCCTTCATCAATCGATCATTTAATCGGTCAATCAAATGATTTAAGTAAGTATTCGATTCATAAATTCTTCTCCTAATTTATTCATCCCTTTATATGCACACTGTATATATATATATATATATATATATATATATATATATATATATATATATATATATATATATATATATATATATATATTGTATTTGAATCGAATGGAAACAGTAATGAATGGGTTTTGAATAGCGAAAAAGAAACAGGAAAATAGTTGCAGCTACAATGATATATCAATAATTACAGCAGTAGTTTTGATAGGTTTGGGTCGCGTGTTGGTGACGGTGTTCGAGCAGAAAGATGAATAGAAACATAATGAAATCGATAGTAGCAATAGTGGAAGGTGTATATTGATGATGAAGAGGATGGTGGGTTTCTGTCAGGAAATTAGGAAACCACAATAAAAGACGGTAATAGTAGTTCGAGCAGTAGTAATATCGGTGGTTATTGTTATTGAACAAAAACAGACCCAATGGAGGGCTTGATGAACCGTATTTGTAGTAATACAAGTGTGTAGGGTTGAAGATGATAATGGTTATTGTTTGGTCTTGAGTTTAATTGAATAGAAACAAGTTGATCGATGGTGGTTTGGGCTGCAACAAGTGGGCAGGAGATGCCATTCATTTGATGGGGTTTTAAGCAGAAAAGGGGACGAACAGAAAAGAAGTAGAAGCATGATTAGCAGCAGGTCCGTGGTGAATTTGGGTTTGATGTTCAATGGTATTAGCAATATGATGTAGTTTTGTTGGGTGGTGCACGACAATAAAGGTGTTTGGTTTGTGAACCAAAAACAGAAACATAGCAGTTGCTCTTCAAAGTGCAGCAGCAATGAACCACAGTAATATTAATTCTATATTGTTTTGCAGGTTTTATGGTTATTGATTATGGTGATTGAAGAATAGAAAAAAAATAGGAGCAGGTGGCTGTTTGTTTTTAGTCAATCTTCCCTTTGAAATGAACAAGGAGTAGACAATATATCACAAGTAGAATATGAGACAAGAGACAAATTCAGATAACGATGTGTAACAACTTCTCATAGCGATGTTATTTATTGCATAAATATATATTTTATATATGTATATATATAAAGAAAGATAGATAAGAGATTAGATTGTGAAGGATTGGAAAGGTAACACAGGTGGTGTGAGTTTGGTTGTAATACTTCATTATATATATCACGGATCAAGTTAACTGTGTTTATGTGTCGACATGTATATATATGCTTTTATGTATATCCGATATATATATATATATATATATATATATATATATATATATATATATATATTGTTTATATCTATATATAATTTAAATCTAATCAATATTAATAATTATCAATGTATTAATTTTAATAATATTATTTACATTTATATTAATACTAATATTAATAATAATAAATGATAATAATAAGATAATAATAATATTATCATTATTAAATATAATAGATTATAGTTTTCAAATAAAAATACAATTAATAATATTAATAACACTGATATAATAATAATAGTACTAATTATATTAATACTAATATTATTAATAATAACCATATTATTAATAATATTACCATATCAATTTTTATATATCAAATTCGTATCTATAGATTATATATTTAAATAACACTAGTCTTGGTATTAATGTTGAAAGTAATAACACTAATATTATAACAATTATATTTTTACTTATAATTACATTTAATAACTATTACAATGTAATAATTCTTAATAACAATCATATATATATATATATATATATATATATATATATATATATATATATATATATATATATATATATATAGATAATACTATTATATATATTTATATATATATATATATCTATTTTATTATTAACTTAATTGTTCTATTTATTATCTTAATTGTTCTATTTATTATATTAATTGTTCTATTTGATAAAAATATTATATATATATATATATATATATATATATATATATATATATATATATATATATATATATATATATATTTACTTCTATATTTATATATATTTACATAATTATTTACACAATTGTTCGTGAATCGTTGTGAGTATTCAAAGGTTAAATGCATTCATGTAGTCTATTCCAAAATTTTGAGACTCAGCTTTACAGACTTGGCTTATCGTATCAAAATCATAATTAGATTAGGTTTAAATTTAGTCAGAAATTCCCGGGTCGTCACACCACATAGCCCACTTGGCGAAGAACCTGAAGCACTTACCGGCGAACCTGTCCAAAACACCATTTTCACCCTCATTTCCCGAATATCTCGCCACGATTATACTATATCAAATATTCTAAATCTTATTCATCCTTTCGTTCCGACCGACAATCATCCCGGAATAATAGAAGAAGTCAACGAACTTCGCTCTCGAGTAATCAATTTGGAGAATATGGTGCAAAATTTACCAGCTTCAGCAACATCACCGGCACCAACAATACCATCAATAACAGCACCAGTACCATCAACAATCCATGCCTCAACATCTCATTCTGTATCTCGAGTATAATCATCGTTCTACATCATTTATCTTCATTCGACATGGCGATTATGAAATCTCTAATATTTTAGAGATTATATATTCTTGTTCTAACGGTAAATCAAATGAGTTTAATATCATATTGACTCATTAAATCCATGGTTACATCTGAAGGAAATATATATGTATATATATTTTCACAAAGATTGTAATTGAAAATTCTTTTGTACAAACTGTAATGGTGAAAATATTTTAACGGGTAGGTAATACCCGAGAAATATTTAGATTTCACATTAAAAAGTTACACTATACATTCTTCGAATCTGATTCAACAGTCATTTACTATCCTACTTACATCCACAAGATATACGTATCCGTTCACCACAGAATAACCATTTTCATTCAATTTCATATTTAGATTTTGACTTACCAGAATCCAACAAGTGGCATAATGAAGAAAACGGACAAAATAAAAATTTGTTAAAAACAAACGAATTAACTATGAGAAATTCTATTAAGAATCCACGCTAATAAAAATTCTAGCTAACTGTTCCTAGCTAACTGATTACATTTTATTTATCGCAATTTAATTATCGCAATTTTATTTATCGTCATTTAATTTCTGTTATTTACTTTACGCACTTTATCTATTGTCATTTAATTTATGTTATTTATTTTACGCATTTTAAATATCAGGACACGTATACAATGTTTTGACATATCATATCGACGCATCTATATATATTATTTGGAATAACCATAGACACTCTATATGCAGTAATGATCGAGTTAGATATACAGGGTTGAGGTTGATTCTATAATAATATATATACTTTGAGTTGTGATCGAGTCTGAGACATGTACACGGGTCACGATACGTATTGATTAATTTGAATATTATATATTTAACTATATATGAATTATTGAATTGCTAATTATGGACTATCAACTGAGGACTACCAACATTGGACAATTAAAATGAATTAAAATATTGATTATAACATATGAAACTAAACATTTCTTCAAGTTTGCCACTTGATTTCATCTTAAACCTCATTGTATCTTGACGATTACAATCTGCGTTCAAACCTTTCATAATTCTTGAAAACGCCTCAATCGAGAGGATGAACCAACCGCACTTCATCTACAGAAGGGAAAATTTATGTATATAGTATTGCACCTGAAAAACTCTCAGAAACTGAGTAAACGTTTAACGCGTAGCTGTGCTAATTCCTTTAGCGTTACTATTACCGAAAATAACTTTGCAATTCCTGTTCGAGATAGCCAGTTTTGTCACAGCTCCAGCAAGTCAACTTCGACTTTTCGTTCGAAACAACCTTATTATAGTCTTGATATATCTGCGTGCTCTTTTATTGTTACCGGGGAACTTTTTATATTCCATCATATTACCAACAGACGTACCAGCAACCTCGTTGCTCCTTGGCTTAAATCTCTTCGACAAAACACTATATTTATCGATTGAAGTCTTATCATGAACTCATCGATATCTTGTAACGAGAATTACCATACCAAGTATCGGGAAATTAGCAATCAGTATTTTGAATCTCGTAGCGTTTCTACATCAAAAGTTATATATACATATAACATTTATCTCTTAGAATTATGATCTCTCATTCTGAAACTCTGAACAAATCACAAGGACTAAACTTGTACATTAAGAATCCTGATGATTCTGTTTCTGATGAAATCTTTAGCGAATACATTGCCCTTTAATTGCTCTAAATCATCGTGAATGAATTTCTTCATCAGAATTTGATTCTAAAATTCTAAGATATTATCGTATCTTTCATTATAAATATCCTCGATATTTCTGAAGATATTTTCATAACTAATCTGATCTGAAATCATTTATCTCTTCACGCTATCTGTGTTACATCATATAAGAAACTGTTAGTTTCTATATTCTGTAAACTTTCGAGTTTAAACTATGAATGTTTTTTTTTGAAGTAGTGTTGGGAACTGATGCATGAGTTAGTATAATATAATGACACTTGATCAATGTGATTATATTACAGTAAGTCATGCTGAGTTTCTAAATGGAACGTGATGATTCACAGATTATAACGTCATCATGTGTCATGTTACATAACTCTTTCATTCTGATTAACTTCTGAACATATCAAGAAAATATATTCTTGATAGTTCTATTCTCAGTGATTCTGGTAATTTGACAAATCAAATCATGCTATTACGTTCTTTCTCATTTAGAACATTAAGTTCATTCGAAACTCCATACCTATGAATTCTGGACCATTACTTACGAAAAGAAAACAAGAGCATGAAGCTCCGAAATAGAAAAGGGGTATAAATCGCAGCAAATAAGAGAAAGCATTAACTGTGAATAACATTGATTATAGAAGACGGAAGCAGGGACTCCGAAATATATAAGAAAATATAAAGCCCAATAACAACACGGAGATTAAAAACCGTGGATATTAATACAAATAGCAATATAAAGACACGGTATAATTAAGAATAGTATCATCCCAAGGTAATAGTAGAAGTAAACAGATTCTTCTGGTGGAAGATTGAAAAGAAGGATGACAGAAAGGATAGTTTGGAAAATATCAATGATTAGAACGGGATTAAGCATTTTCATAATCTTTTGGATGTATGAACTAAGAAAGAAAATGGGAGTGGTGGAAAATAATGGAACGAAAAAAGTTTAATTTATAATGGAAGTATCAGACGGAGTAATCAAGGCAGATCACCGTATTTAATTATAGAAATCTTAATTTTCTTATTCGTCGAAGAATCAAATCTTTTAGATTTCGAAGATTTTCTTTAATCCCTTGAATTCCGGAATCCAACCCTGACTCTGTCAAAAGTTAAGACGAATCTTTACTTTTACTATTTCAATCTTTTGCGATAGCTACACTTATAATCTTCGAGTAATCGAATCATGTTGTCCATATTACTCTATGGTAATAAAATTCTATCTTATCAACTCATATTCTTCATGAAGGCATTCTTATTGTTAACCATGACAGGCTCACTCAAATTTCGGGACGAAATTTCTTTAACGGGTAGGTACTGTGACGACCCGGAAATTTTCGACCAAATTTAAACTTAATCTTTATATGGTTTCGACATGATAAGCAAAGTCTGTAACGTTGAATCTTAAAATTTTTGAACTATTTCATATATTCAATTGACGTTTGACTACTACCGACGATTCACGAACAACTGATTATAAATAGATATGTAATTATATATATGTATATGTATATATATTATAATCTGAAATATATTATTAAAATGTTATGCGGTTTAGTTGTTGAAATTATAAATATAAATAGTTTATGAATTAAAAATATAAATTGTTAAGTAATAAATATATACATAATATTTCAAATTTATATTAAAAACTTTGAACACTGTAATGACCCGGAAATTTCCGACCAAATTTAAACTATAATGTTTATATGTTTCTGACACGATAAGCAAAGTCTGTAATGTTGAGTCTCGAAAACTTTGGAACAAATATATGAATGTATTTAACCTTGATCAATTTTTAAGTGTGCGGAAACGCTTTTCGACCCAATAGAATTTGATTGTGAATATGTTTTGTTTAAATAACATAATTTGAATATATAAATAGGATACCAATTATTAGAATTAAATATAAATAACTCGCAACGCGCATATAAATATTCAAATATGTTATTAAAAAGCAAGTATCACATAATTAATGAAATGTAAGGTTAATATATTATATGTAATTACAAAAATTAAAGTATAAATGTTATATTAGTATTATGAACATTACTTTCAATATATGTATCATTAATATCATTAATTCTAATATATATAAGTAATTTGTAAATAATATATATAAAAGTTTAGAATATTTCATTCCATATAAATAGGTATATAGTAACATTATTGAGTTATTTTATAAAAAAAAATATTATTAAGTATCAACATTATTATTACTGTTTTATTTTTATTTTTATCATTATCATAACTAATAAAATTACTATTTCTATTAAAGTTATTGTAAGTATTGTTATTATTATAAAAGATACAACTTATTATTATTATCATTAGTGTTATTATTATTAATATTATTATTAACATTATTGTTAATAATTGTTATTATCAATAATTATAATTATTAACATTAGATTTAAATATACACTATAAATCAGATATATCTATATCCCTTTCATCTTTAATTTTTTTTTCTTCCCCTTTCTGTATACCCGTGTGAATTTGTTCCCTCTCCTTCTATATATTTGTACATGTGTGTATGTTCTATTAGGTGAACAAAGTGTTCTTCAGTTCTCAATCGTCACCCATCTTATATTCCCAAGTTTCTATCTCCCTCTCTCTCTCTCTCTCTCGTGTTTGATCGCGGTTCAACCGAAAGAACCATCACCACCGTGACACCACTTCACAACCTCCATAACCGCCACCATTTACTATTAAATGCCATCGTGTTTATGTTGCAAACAACACTACAATTATTTTTACTATTGTTCGTTTCTGCAGCTGTTATGCTTGTTTCTTCTTCCTGTATACAACAGCTGCAATTAACCACTTACACCATCTAACCATCAAACAAACCCACCTGCCTAATTGTTCGAATAGTTGTTGTTGTATAGTTGCTGCTGTCCGCTATAAAAATCACCACAAACCTGCCATATCTTCCTTATTATCGAAAACAAACTCAACGTCTTTACTATCAATAATATCTGTTTATATCCGAATAAACACCACCAACGCCCACGTTCATCATCACCACCATCGGCTTTAGACCGATTATCATCACCCAACAATCACCATTGAAACTCACATAAACACCCACCTCCACGACAACTATTACCACCGGTCATCTTCTTCAACCACCTTCAACACCCAAACAGCTACCACGAAGCACCATATGAAACCCACTGCATTCTAATCGCTATTATTTCTGGTCATTGTTTCAAAACACACAACCAAGACCATCGTTGTTTGCTTACTGTTTCTGCAGCAAATTAAATTGCTGCTACACGCGTCTTGTTTGTGTTGTAAAGATGACGCAACAGTATATGAGGGATAACGATAATTAGAATGATAAAAATCATGGTGATTGTGAAGATGATATATGCTGCTATATTTTTCTGTTTTTATTTAAAAAAAGTGATGCGACAGTAACTGTAAGATAAGAATGATGATGATTGATTATAAACTGCCCTACCTGTGTTTTCCTATCGCAATTAACTTGCTAAAATCACGGATCTGTTGGTGAACATAAAAAAATCGATTGTTGGGCTCTTGATTTCAGATTGGGCCGATAGCTTTTAATATTTGTTGGGCCAAAAAGAAAACGGACGGGATATATAGTTTAGTTATCGGGATAAATCAAAAAAACGAGACAGAGTAAATGGTATAGAGTGTTGTTTAGTTTCGAGAGGTCACGGGTTCGAGTCCCGTTTTGGGCAGTTTAATTCTTTTAATATCACAAAGGTATAATTTAATATCATTATTATTTCTATTATTAATATTAAAAACTATCATTTTATTATTATTAAAACTATCGTTATTATTATTAGCATTGTTATTATTTTTATTATTATTATCATTTTTATGAAAGTTACTATTATTATTATTTTTATGAATATTATAAACTATTATTATTATTAATATCATCATCATCATTATTTTTAACATTAACATTATTGTTTTTAACATTATTATTGTTATTATCATTATTTGTATTACTAATATTACTACTAGTATTATTATTATTATTATTACAAAAAAAAATATTCTTTATTTAAAATATAATTATTACATGTAACCTAAATTTAACTACGGGTTTAAATATTAATTATTTTATAAAATAAATATATATAAGATATGACTGAAGATATAATATATAAATAATGTATATATATTTTAATTGGAATTTAATCAAATAACTACAACACTAATTATATAAAAGCTATATAATTAATAGTTGAAACTATTTAATTTCCATTACATGTATTAATATATATAAATGAATATAGGTTCGTGAATCCGAGGTCAACCCTACACTTGTTCAATGATGTTATATGTATTTTTACTACAAAATACAGTATGGTGAGTTTCATTTGCTCCCTTTTTAATTGCTTTTGCAATATATATTTTTGGGCTGAGAATACATGCGCTGCTTTTATAAATGTTTACAAAATAGACACAAGTACTTAAAAATATATTCTACGTTGAGTTGTACCACTGGCATATTTCCATGTAGCTTGGTAACTACTATTTACATGGGTATTGTAAACGCGAATCCTGTTGATAGATCTATCGGGCCTGACAACCCCAACCGAACTGGACGACCAGTATTCAACGGTTGCGCAGTACTTCGTTTCGGTGACTACACTTGGTACGGTGTAGTGAGATTTCATAATAAAGGGAATATACGATGTGATTAAATGTTAAGTATGGTTACCAAATGCTCAACCACTTAGAATGCTTTACATACACTTGCGAGTGTATTATGTTTATGATTATGAAATCTTGTGGTCTATTAAAATATTGAAATGTTTGTTATGATAAACCTATGAACTCACCAACCTTTTGGTTGACACTTTAAAGCATGTTTATTCTCAGGTACGAATTAAGTCTTCCGCTGTGCATCTGCTCAATTTAAGGACATTACTTGGAGTCGATCATCGCAATGGAACCAAATGTTGATGACTTCGTCCAGGTGGATAAGGACGGGTCGTTACAGGTGGTATCAGAGCGGTGGTCTTAGTGAACCAGGTCTTGCATTAGTGTGTCTAACTGATAGTTGTTTAGATACATTAGTGAGTCTGGACTTCGACCGTGTCTGCATGTCAAAAGTTTTGCTTATCATTTAGTGTCGAAAAATTATTTGCTTATCATCCTTAAAGTCTAGACACGTCTTACTGCCTCTATTTCATAGACAGTGTATAGATAAATTCATATCTTAGCGTATATGTTATTGTTACCTGTACCTGACAGCTTCCATAGATTCCTCCGTAACTTATGGGATTTTAGTATTATATATGCATATGTAATTTATGTATTGCAGGGTACTAATCTAGATCCTATAATCTATTTCTTATCAAAAATACTTCATCTGATCGTACGAGATGAATCCCTCAACCAGTTTGAGTCCCTCAGATTTCGATAGCTATTCCGATAGTTATTCCGACAGCTATTCCAATATGGATTTTCACTCGAGCTCCGAAAGCAGTGTAACCAGAATGAATCAACCAATTAGCCATCATCTATTCTGGATGAATTGGAGATGGGTTCGTAGTCGACTTAATCAATGGAGGCGCGGAGAAGGCGATCCTTTCCACCAACCAAATTCACCTCTTGGCGATGAACCTGAAGCACTTACCGGCGAACCTGTTCGTAATACCATTTTCTCTCTCATTTCCAGAGTAACTCCTCACGATTATATACTATCTCACATTTTAGACCTTATTCATTCGCTCGTTCCAACCGACAATCATCCTGGAGTAATAAGTCAACGAACTTCGCGCTCGAATAATCAATTTGGAGAATATGGTGCAAAATGTACCAGCTTCAGCAACATTACCGGTACCAACAGTACCATCATTAACAGCACCAGTACCATCAACAATCTATGTCTCGACATCTCATTCTGTACCTCGAGTATAATCATCGTTCTATTGAAATGTCCCGTTCTTATTGATTAAAAACGTTCCATATTAATTGATTTCGTTGCGAGGTTTTGACCTCTATATGAGACGTTTTTCAAAGACTGCATTCATTTTTAAACAAACCATAACCTTTATTTCATCAATAAAGGTTTAAAAAGCTTTACGTAGATTATCAAATAATGATAATCTAAAATATCCTGTTTACACACGACCATTACATAATGGTTTACAATACAAATATGTTACAACAAAATAAGTTTCTTGAATGCAGTTTTTACACAATATCATACAAGCATGGACTCCAAATCTTGTCCTTATTTAAGTATGCGACAGCGGAAGCTCTTAATAATCACCTGAGAATAAACATGCTTAAAACGTCAACAAAAATGTTGGTGAGTTATAGGTTTAACCTATATATATCAAATCGTAACAATAGACCACAAGATTTCATATTTCAATACACATCCCATACATAGAGATAAAAATCATTCATATGGTGAACACCTGGTAACCGACAATAACAAGATGCATATATAAGAATATCCCCATCATTCCGGGACACCCTTCGGATATGATATAAATTTCGAAGTACTAAAGCATCCGGTACTTTGGATGGGGTTTGTTAGGCCCAATAGATCTATCTTTAGGATTCGCGTCAATTAGGGTGTCTGTTCCCTAATTCTTAGATTACCAGACTTAATAAAAAGGGGCATATTCGATTTCGATAATTCAACCATAGAATGTAGTTTCACGTACTTGTGTCTATTTTGTAAATCATTTATAAAACCTGCATGTATTCTCATCCCAAAAATATTAGATTTTAAAAGTGGGACTATAACTCACTTTCACAGATTTTTACTTCGTCGGGAAGTAAGACTTGGCCACTGGTTGATTCACGAACCTATAACAATATATACATATATATCAAAGTATGTTCAAAATATATTTACAACACTTTTAATATATTTTGATGTTTTAAGTTTATTAAGTCAGCTGTCCTCGTTAGTAACCTACAACTAGTTGTCCACAGTTAGATGTACAGAAATAAATCGATAAATATTATCTTGAATCAATCCACGACCCAGTGTATACGTATCTCAGTATTGATCACAACTCAAACTATATATATTTTGGAATCAACCTCAACCCTGTATAGCTAACTCCAACATTCACATATAGAGTGTCTATGGTTGTTCCGAAATATATATAGATGTGTCGACATGATAGGTCGAAACATTGTATACGTGTCTATGGTATCTCAAGATTACATAATATACAATACAAGTTGATTAAGTTATGGTTGGAATAGATTTGTTACCAATTTTCACGTAGCTAAAATGAGAAAAATTATCCAATCTTGTTTTACCCATAACTTCTTCATTTTAAATCCGTTTTGAGTGAATCAAATTGCTATGGTTTCATATTGAACTCTATTTTATGAATCTAAACAGAATAAGTATAGGTTTATAGTCGGAAAAATAAGTTACAAGTCGTTTTTGTAAAGGTAGTCATTTCAGTCGAAATAACGACGTCTAGATGACCATTTTAGAAAACATACTTCCACTTTGAGTTTAACCATAATTTTTGGATATAGTTTCATGTTCATAATAAAAATCATTTTCTCAGAATAACAACTTTTAAATCAAAGATTATCATAGTTTTTAATTAACTAACCCAAAACAGCCCGCGGTGTTACTACGACGGCGTAAATCCGGTTTTACGGTGTTTTTAGTGTTTCCAGGTTTTAAATCATTAAGTTAGCATATCATATAGATATAGAATATGTGTTTAGTTGATTTTAAAAGTCAAGTTAGAAGGATTAACTTTTGTTTGCGAACAAGTTTAGAATTAACTAAACTATGTTATAGTGATTACAAGTTTAAACCTTCGAATAAGATAGCTTTATATGTATGAATCGAATGATGTTATGAACATCATTACTACCTTAAGTTCCTTGGATGAACCTACTGGAAAAGAGAAAAATGGATCTAGCTTCAATGGATCCTTGGATGGCTTAAAGTTCTTGAAGCAGAATCATGACACGAAAACAAGTTCAAGTAAGATCATCACTTGAAATAAGATTGTTATAGTTATAGAAATTGAACCAAAGTTTGAATATGATTATTACCTTGTATTAGAATGATAACCTACTGTAATAAACAAAGATTTCTTGAGGTTGGATGATCACCTTACAAGATTGGAAGTGAGCTAGCAAACTTGAAAGTATTCTTGATTTTATGAAACTAGAACTTTTGGAATTTATGAAGAACACTTAGAACTTGAAGATAGAACTTGAGAGAGTTCAATTAGATGAAGAAAATTGAAGAATGAAAGTGTTTGTAGGTGTTTTTGGTCGTTGGTGTATGGATTAGATATAAAGGATATGTAATTTTATTTTCATGTAAATAAGTCATGAATGATTACTCATATTTTTGTAATCTTATGAGATATTTCATGCTAGTTGCCAAATGATGGTTCCCACATGTGTTAGGTGACTCACATGGGCTGCTAAGAGCTGATCATTGGAGTGTATATACCAATAGTACATACATCTAAAAGCTGTGTATTGTACGAGTATGAATACGGGTGCATACGAGTAGAATTGTTGATGAAACTGAACGAGAATGTAATTGTAAGCATTTTTGTTAAGTAGAAGTATTTTGATAAGTGTATTGAAGTCTTTCAAAAGTGTATAAATACATATTAAAACACTACATGTATATACATTTTAACTGAGTCGTTAAGTCATCGTTAGTCGTTACATGTAAGTGTTGTTTTGAAACCTTTAGGTTAACGATCTTGTTAAATGTTGTTAACCCAATGTTTATAATATCAAAAGAGATTTTAAATTATTATATTATCATGATATTATGATGTACGAATATCTCTTAATATGATATATATACATTAAATGTCGTTACAACGATAAACGTTGCATATATGTCTCGTTTCAAAATCATTAAGTTAGTAGTCTTGTTTTTACATATGTAGTTCATTGTTAATATAATTAATGATATGTTTACTTATCATAATATCATGTTAACTATATATATAACCATATATATGTCATCATATAGTTTTTTACAAGTTTTAACGTTCGTGAATCACCGGTCAACTTGGGTGGTCAATTGTCTATATGAAACCTATTTCAAATAATCAAGTCTTAACAAGTTTGATTGCTTAACATGTTGGAAACATTTAATCATGTAAACATCAATCTCAATTAATATATATAAACATGGAAAAGTTCGGGTCACTACAGTACCTACCCGTTAAATAAATTTCGTCCCGAAATTTTAAGCTGTTGAAGGTGTTGACGAATCTTCTGGAAATAGATGCGGGTATTTCTTCTTCATCTGATCTTCACGCTCCCAGGTGAACTCGGGTCCTCTACGAGCATTCCATCGAACCTTAACAATTGGTATCTTGTTTTGCTTAAGTCTTTTAACCTCACGATCCATTATTTCGACGGGTTCTTCGATGAATTGAAGTTTTTCGTTGATTTGGATTTCATCTAACGGAATAGTGAGATCTTCTTTAGCAAAACATTTCTTCAAATTCGAGACGTGGAAAGTGTTATGTACAGCCGCGAGTTGTTGAGGTAACTCAAGTCGGTAAGCTACTGGTCCGACACGATCAATAATCTTGAATGGTCCAATATACCTTGGATTTAATTTCCCTCGTTTACCAAATCGAACAACGCCTTTCCAAGGTGCAACTTTAAGCATGACCATCTCTCCAATTTCAAATTCTATATCTTTTCTTTTAATGTCAGCGTAGCTCTTTTGTCGACTTTGGGCGGTTTTCAACCGTTGTTGAATTTGGATGATCTTCTCGGTAGTTTCTTGTATAATCTCCGGACCCGTAATCTGTCTATCCCCCACCTCACTCCAACAAATCGGAGACCTGCACTTTCTACCATAAAGTGCTTCAAACGGCGCCATCTCAATGCTCGAATGGTAGCTGTTGTTGTAGGAAAATTCTGCTAACGGTAGATGTCGATCCCAACTGTTTCCGAAATCAATAACACATGCTCGTAGCATGTCTTCAAGCGTTTGTATCGTCCTTTCGCTCTGCCCATCAGTTTGTGGATGATAGGCAGTACTCATGTCTAGACGAGTTCCTAATGCTTGCTGTAATGTCTGCCAGAATCTTGAAATAAATCTGCCATCCCTATCAGAGATAATAGAGATTGGTATTCCATGTCTGGAGACGACTTCCTTCAAATACAGTCGTGCTAACTTCTCCATCTTGTCATCTTCTCTTATTGGTAGGAAGTGTGCTGATTTGGTGAGACGATCAACTATTACCCAAATAGTATCAAAACCACTTGCAGTCCTTGGCAATTTAGTGATGAAATCCATGGTAATGTTTTCCCATTTCCATTCTGGGATTTCGGGTTGTTGAAGTAGACCTGATGGTTTCTGATGCTCAGCTTTGACCTTAGAACACGTCAAACATTCTCCTACGTATTTAGCAACATCGGCTTTCATACCCGGCCACCAAAAATGTTTCTTGAGATCCTTGTACATCTTCCCCGTTCCAGGATGTATTGAGTATCTGGTTTTATGAGCTTCTCTAAGTACCATTTCTCTCATATCTCCAAATTTTGGTACCCAAATCCTTTCAGCCCTATACCGGGTTCCGTCTTCCCGAATATTAAGATGCTTCTCCGATCCTTTGGGTATTTCATCCTTTAAATTTCCCTCTTTTAAAACTCCTTGTTGCGCCTCCTTTATTTGAGTAGTAATGTTATTATGAATCATTATATTCATAGATTTTACTCGAATGGGTTCTCTATCCTTCCTGCTCAAGGCATCGGCTACCACATTTGCCTTCCCCGGGTGGTAACGAATCTCAAAGTCGTAATCATTCAAATTTCTTCCCTTTATGCGTTAATGCAGTCAAGGGTTTTGCTATTCTGGAAAAGTCTTGGATGAACCTTCTGTAGTAACCAGCTAGTCCTAAAAACTGGCGTATGTGTTTCGGAGTTTTCGGGGTTTCCCACTTTTCAACAGTTTCTATCTTTGCCGGATCCACCTTAATACCTTCTTTGTTCACTATGTGACCGAGGAATTGAACTTCTTCCAACCAAAATGCACACTTTGAAAACTTAGCGTACAATTCTTCCTTCCTCAATACTTCTAACACCTTTCTCAAATGTTCACCGTGTTCTTGGTCATTCTTTGAGTAAATAAGTATGTCATCAATGAAAACAATGACAAACTTGTCAAGGTATGGTCCACACACTCGGTTCATAAGGTCCATGAACACAGCTGGTGCATTAGTTAAACCAAACGGCATGACCATAAACTCGTAATGACCGTAACGTGTTCTGAAAGCAGTCTTTGGAATATCATCTTCTTTCACCCGCATTTGATGATACCCGGAACGTAAGTCAATCTTTGAATAAACAGACGAGCCTTGTAGTTGATCAAATAAGTCATCGATTCTCGGTAGTGGGTAGCGGTTCTTGATGGTAAGTTTGTTCAACTCTCGGTAGTCGATACACAACCTGAATGTACCATCTTTCTTCTTGACAAACAAAACAGGAGCTCCCCACGGTGATGTGCTTGGTCGAATGAAACCACGCTCTAAAAGTTCTTGTAATTGGCTTTGTAGTTCTTTCATCTCGCTGGGTGCGAGTCTGTAAGGAGCACGAGCTATTGGTGCAGCTCCTGGTACAAGATCTATTTGAAATTCAACGGATCGATGTGGGGGTAATCCCGGTAATTCTTTCGGAAATACATCGGGAAATTCTTTTGCAATGGGAACATCATTGATGCTCTTTTCTTCAGTTTGTACTTTCTCGACGTGTGCTAGAACAGCATAGCAACCTTTTCTTATTAGTTTTTGTGCCTTCAAATTACTAATAAGATGTAGCTTCGTGTTGCCCTTTTCTCCGTACACCATTAAGGGTTTTCCTTTTTCTCGTATAATGCGAATTGCATTTTTGTAACAAACGATCTCTGCTTTCACTTCTTTCAACCAGTCCATACCGATTATCACATCAAAACTCCCTAACTCTACTGGTATCAAATCAATCTTAAATGTTTCGCTAACCAGTTTAATTTCTCGATTCCGACATATATTATCTGCTGAAATTAATTTACCATTTGCTAATTCGAGTAAAAATTTACTATCCAAAGGCGTCAATGGACAACTTAATTTAGCACAAAAATCTCTACTCATATAGCTTCTATCCGCACCCGAATCAAATAAAACGTAAGCAGATTTATTGTCAATAAGAAACGTACCCGTAACAAGCTCCGGGTCTTCTTGTGCGTCTGCCGCATTAATATTGAAAACTCTTCCGCGGCCTTGTCCATTCGTGTTCTCCTGGTTCGGGCAATTTCTAATAATGTGGCCCGGTTTTCCACATTTATAACAAACTACATTGGCATAACTTGCTCCGACACTACTTGCTCCGCCATTACTCGTTCCGACACCATTTGTTCCTTTCGTTCTGTTAACCCCTGGTCCGTAGACATCACACTTCGCCGCGCTATGACCATTTCTTTTACACTTGTTGCAAAATTTGGTGCAGAACCCCGAGTGATTCTTTTCACACCTTTGGCATAGTTGCTTCTGATTGTTGTTGTTGTTGCGGTTATTATTGTTGTTGGGATGATTGTTGTAGTTGCTGTTGTTGTTGTTGTTGTTGTTGTTGTTGTTGGGCCGTTTGTTGTAGTTGCGATTGATGTTGCGATTGTTGGGATAATTGTTGCGATTATTGTTGTAATTGCTGTTGTTGTTGTATTGGTGATTCTTATCACCGTTTTCCTCCCACTTTCTTTTGACTTGCTTCACATTGGCCTCTTCAGCAGTCTGTTCTTTAATTCTTTCTTCAATCTGGTTCACTAGTTTGTGAGCCATTCTACATGCCTGTTGTATGGAGGCGGGCTCGTGTGAACTTATATCTTCTTGGATTCTTTCCGGTAATCCTTTCACAAACGCGTCGATCTTCTCTTCCTCATCTTCGAATGCTCCCGGACACAATAGGCACAATTCTGTGAATCGTCTTTCGTACGTGGTAATATCAAATCCTTGGGTTCGTAACCCTCTAAGTTCTGTCTTGAGCTTATTGACCTCGGTTCTGGGACGGTACTTCTCGTTCATCAAGTGCTTGAATGCTGACCACGGTAGTGTGTACGCATCATCTTGTCCCACTTGCTCTAGATAGGTATTCCACCATGTTAACGCAGAACCTGTGAAGGTATGCGTAGCGTACTTCACTTTGTCCTCTTCAGTACACTTACTTATGGCAAACACCGATTCAACCTTCTCGGTCCACCGTTTCAATCCGATCGGTCCTTCGGTTCCATCAAATTCCAAAGGTTTGCAGGCAGTGAATTCTTTGTAGGTGCATCCTACACGATTTCCTGTACTGCTAGATCCAAGGTTATTGTTGGTATGTAGCGCAGCCTGTACTGCGGCTATGTTTGAAGCTAGAAAAGTACGGAATTCCTCTTCATTCATATTCACGGTGTGTCGAGTAGTCGGTGCCATTTCCTTCAAAATAATAAAATGGAACAAGTTAATCATACAGAATATTAAGAGTAGTTAATAGTATTTCGTAGCATAATATGAACTCATTTATAAAAGCTTTTTCTTCATATTAGCATTTTATAAGTTTAAATTCGGGTAGAACCTACCCGTTAAGTTCATACTTAGTAGCTAATATACAATTCAACTACTACAATTCTATATGAAAAACTGATTATAATAATATTTCGCGTTCAAACTTTTATACAATATTTTACAAACTTACAATACCGCTTATTTTGCATAAAGCATGAAATATAGCACACAATAATTTTGATACAAGATAGTTGTGAAGACAATTCTAGCTAGTACACAAGTCGTTCAGCAAAGGCAATAAAGACACGTAATTCATACGTCCAGAAACAAGTCATGCATTCTGGTTTTACTAGGACTACTTCCCATCCTTGGTCTTGTGCAACATAACCGTTATGGCCGTTGATAAGACAGCGTGTTGTAACGTCATCAAAGGGACGAGGGTTACGTAATGTCCAACAGTCCCGTAATAATCTAAAAACCTCATTTCTTACCCCAATTACCGACTCCGTCACTTGTGGAAACGTTTTGTTTAATAGTTGTAGCCCGATGTTCTTGTTCTCACTTTGGTGAGAAGCGAACATTACTAATCCGTAAGCATAACATGCTTCTTTATGTTGCATGTTAGCCGCTTTTTCTAAATCACGAAGTCCAATATTCGGATATATTGAGTCAAAATAATTTCTTAACCCGTTGCGTAAAATAGCATTTGGGTTCCCCGCAATATATGCGTCAAAGTAAACACATCGTAACTTATGGGTTTCCCAATGTGATATCCCCCATCTTTCAAACGAAAGTCTCTTATAAACCAAGACATTCTTGGAACGTTCTTCGAATGTCTTACAAACTGATCTCGCCTTAAATAGTTGTGCCGAAGAATTCTGGCCGACTCTAGACAAGATTTCATCAATCATGTCTCCGGGTAGGTCTCTTAAAATATTGGGTTGTCTATCCATTTTGTGTTTTTAAACTGTAAAATAGACAAGAGTTAGATTCATAAAAAAATACTTATTAATACAAGCAATTTTTTTACATATATCATAAAGCATAAGAACACTATATTCCATATATTACACCACACGAATACAACTATCTTATTCCGACTCGCTCGTTTCTTCTTCTTCGGTTTTGGTTCGTTTTGCCAAGTTTCTAGGGATATATGATGTTCCCCTAATACGAGCCGTCGTTGTCCACATTGGTTTAGAAAAACCTGGTGGTTTAGAGGTTCCCGGGTCATTGTTACAACTTAAGGACTTCGGGGGTTGACGATACATATAAAGTTCATCGGGGTTGGAATTAGATTTCTCTATTTTTATGCCCTTTCCCTTATTATTTTCTTTTGCCTTTTTAAATTCAGTTGGGGTAATTTCTATAACATCATCGGAATTCTCGTCGGAATCCGATTCATCGGAGAATTGGTAATCCTCCCAATATTTTGCTTCCTTGGCGGAAACACCATTGACCATAATTAACTTTGGTCGGTTGGTTGAGGATTTTCTTTTACTTAACCGTTTTATTATTTCCCCCACCGGTTCTATTTCTTCATCCGGTTCCGATTCTTCTTCCGGTTCCGATTCTTCTTCCGGTTCCGACTCTTCTTCCGGTTCCTCTTCGGGAACTTGTGAATCAGTCCACAAATCATTCCAATTTACATTTGACTCTTCATTATTATTAGGTGAGTCAATGGGACTTGTTCTAGAGGTAGACATCTATCACATAATATCAAACACGTTAAGAGATTAATATATCACATAATATTCATATGTTAAAAATATATAGTTTCCAACAAAAAATGTTAAGCAATCATTTTTAAAGAAAACACGGTCGAAGTCCAGACTCACTAATGCATCCTAACAAACTCGATAAGACACACTAATGCAAATTTTCTGGTTCTCTAAGACCAACGCTCGGATACCAACTGAAATGTCCCGTTCTTATTGATTAAAAACGTTCCATATTAATTGATTTCGTTGCGAGGTTTTGACCTCTATATGAGACGTTTTTCAAAGACTGCATTCATTTTTAAACAAACCATAACCTTTATTTCATCAATAAAGGTTTAAAAAGCTTTACGTAGATTATCAAATAATGATAATCTAAAATATCCTGTTTACACACGACCATTACATAATGGTTTACAATACAAATATGTTACAACAAAATAAGTTTCTTGAATGCAGTTTTTACACAATATCATACAAGCATGGACTCCAAATCTTGTCCTTATTTAAGTATGCGACAGCGGAAGCTCTTAATAATCACCTGAGAATAAACATGCTTAAAACGTCAACAAAAATGTTGGTGAGTTATAGGTTTAACCTATATATATCAAATCGTAACAATAGACCACAAGATTTCATATTTCAATACACATCCCATACATAGAGATAAAAATCATTCATATGGTGAACACCTGGTAACCGACAATAACAAGATGCATATATAAGAATATCCCCATCATTCCGGGACACCCTTCGGATATGATATAAATTTCGAAGTACTAAAGCATCCGGTACTTTGGATGGGGTTTGTTAGGCCCAATAGATCTATCTTTAGGATTCGCGTCAATTAGGGTGTCTGTTCCCTAATTCTTAGATTACCAGACTTAATAAAAAGGGGCATATTCGATTTCGATAATTCAACCATAGAATGTAGTTTCACGTACTTGTGTCTATTTTGTAAATCATTTATAAAACCTGCATGTATTCTCATCCCAAAAATATTAGATTTTAAAAGTGGGACTATAACTCACTTTCACAGATTTTTACTTCGTCGGGAAGTAAGACTTGGCCACTGGTTGATTCACGAACCTATAACAATATATACATATATATCAAAGTATGTTCAAAATATATTTACAACACTTTTAATATATTTTGATGTTTTAAGTTTATTAAGTCAGCTGTCCTCGTTAGTAACCTACAACTAGTTGTCCACAGTTAGATGTACAGAAATAAATCGATAAATATTATCTTGAATCAATCCACGACCCAGTGTATACGTATCTCAGTATTGATCACAACTCAAACTATATATATTTTGGAATCAACCTCAACCCTGTATAGCTAACTCCAACATTCACATATAGAGTGTCTATGGTTGTTCCGAAATATATATAGATGTGTCGACATGATAGGTCGAAACATTGTATACGTGTCTATGGTATCTCAAGATTACATAATATACAATACAAGTTGATTAAGTTATGGTTGGAATAGATTTGTTACCAATTTTCACGTAGCTAAAATGAGAAAAATTATCCAATCTTGTTTTACCCATAACTTCTTCATTTTAAATCCGTTTTGAGTGAATCAAATTGCTATGGTTTCATATTGAACTCTATTTTATGAATCTAAACAGAATAAGTATAGGTTTATAGTCGGAAAAATAAGTTACAAGTCGTTTTTGTAAAGGTAGTCATTTCAGTCGAAATAACGACGTCTAGATGACCATTTTAGAAAACATACTTCCACTTTGAGTTTAACCATAATTTTTGGATATAGTTTCATGTTCATAATAAAAATCATTTTCTCAGAATAACAACTTTTAAATCAAAGATTATCATAGTTTTTAATTAACTAACCCAAAACAGCCCGCGGTGTTACTACGACGGCGTAAATCCGGTTTTACGGTGTTTTTAGTGTTTCCAGGTTTTAAATCATTAAGTTAGCATATCATATAGATATAGAATATGTGTTTAGTTGATTTTAAAAGTCAAGTTAGAAGGATTAACTTTTGTTTGCGAACAAGTTTAGAATTAACTAAACTATGTTCTAGTGATTACAAGTTTAAACCTTCGAATAAGATAGCTTTATATGTATGAATCGAATGATGTTATGAACATCATTACTACCTTAAGTTCCTTGGATGAACCTACTGGAAAAGAGAAAAATGGATCTAGCTTCAATGGATCCTTGGATGGCTTAAAGTTCTTGAAGCAGAATCATGACACGAAAACAAGTTCAAGTAAGATCATCACTTGAAATAAGATTGTTATAGTTATAGAAATTGAACCAAAGTTTGAATATGATTATTACCTTGTATTAGAATGATAACCTACTGTAATAAACAAAGATTTCTTGAGGTTGGATGATCACCTTACAAGATTGGAAGTGAGCTAGCAAACTTGAAAGTATTCTTGATTTTATGAAACTAGAACTTTTGGAATTTATGAAGAACACTTAGAACTTGAAGATAGAACTTGAGAGAGTTCAATTAGATGAAGAAAATTGAAGAATGAAAGTGTTTGTAGGTGTTTTTGGTCGTTGGTGTATGGATTAGATATAAAGGATATGTAATTTTATTTTCATGTAAATAAGTCATGAATGATTACTCATATTTTTGTAATCTTATGAGATATTTCATGCTAGTTGCCAAATGATGGTTCCCACATGTGTTAGGTGACTCACATGGGCTGCTAAGAGCTGATCATTGGAGTGTATATACCAATAGTACATACATCTAAAAGCTGTGTATTGTACGAGTATGAATACGGGTGCATACGAGTAGAATTGTTGATGAAACTGAACGAGAATGTAATTGTAAGCATTTTTGTTAAGTAGAAGTATTTTGATAAGTGTATTGAAGTCTTTCAAAAGTGTATAAATACATATTAAAACACTACATGTATATACATTTTAACTGAGTCGTTAAGTCATCGTTAGTCGTTACATGTAAGTGTTGTTTTGAAACCTTTAGGTTAACGATCTTGTTAAATGTTGTTAACCCAATGTTTATAATATCAAAAGAGATTTTAAATTATTATATTATCATGATATTATGATGTACGAATATCTCTTAATATGATATATATACATTAAATGTCGTTACAACGATAAACGTTGCATATATGTCTCGTTTCAAAATCATTAAGTTAGTAGTCTTGTTTTTACATATGTAGTTCATTGTTAATATAATTAATGATATGTTTACTTATCATAATATCATGTTAACTATATATATAACCATATATATGTCATCATATAGTTTTTTACAAGTTTTAACGTTCGTGAATCACCGGTCAACTTGGGTGGTCAATTGTCTATATGAAACCTATTTCAAATAATCAAGTCTTAACAAGTTTGATTGCTTAACATGTTGGAAACATTTAATCATGTAAACATCAATCTCAATTAATATATATAAACATGGAAAAGTTCGGGTCACTACATCTATGAATCGTTCTACATCATTTATCTTCGTTCGAAATGGCGATTATCTAATCTCTAATGTTTTAGAGATTATATATTCTTGTTCTAACGGTAAATCAAATGAGTTTAATATTATATTGACTCATTAAATCCATGATTACATCTGAAGAAAATATATATGTATATATATTTTCATAAAGATTGTAATTAAAAATTCTTTCGTACAAACTGTTAATGGTGAAAATATTTTAACGAGTAGATAATACCCGAGGAATATTTAGTTTCACAATAATAAGTTACACTGTACATCCTTCGAATCTGATTCAACAGTCATTTACTGTCCTATTTATATTTATCGATATACGAATCCGTTCACCACAAAATAACCATTTTTATTCAATTTCATATTTGGATTTTGACTTCTCAGAATCCAACAAGTGGAATAATGAAGAAGACATTGGAAAAAAATAAAATTTGTTAGAAACAAACGAATTAACTAATTGAAATATTGTTAAGAATCCACGCTAACTGTTTCTAGCTAACTGTTCCTAGCTAACTGGTTACATTTTATTTATCGCAATTTAATTATCGCAATTTACATTCTCGCAATTTTATTTATCGTTATTTAATTTCTGTTATTTACTTTACGCACTTTATTTATCGTCATTTAATTTATGTTATTTATTTTTACGCACTTTAAATATCGGGACACGTATACAAGGTTTTGACATATCATATCGACGCATCTATATATATTATTTGGAATAACCATAGACACTCTATATGCAGTAATGCGGGAGTTAGCTATACAGGGTTGAGGTTGATTCTACAATAATATATATAGTTTGAGTTGTGATCGAGTCTGAGACGTATACGGGTCACGAAACGTATTAATTAATTCGAATATTATATATTAAACTATATATGAATTATTAGACTGTTAACTGTGGACTATCAACTGTGGACTAATAACATTGGACAATTAAAAATGAATTAAAATATTGATTATAACATATGAAACTAAACAATTCTTCAAGTTTGCCACTTGATTTCATATTAAACTTCATTTGTACCTCAAGAGTTACAATCCGCGTTCAAATCTTTTCATGATTCTTGAAAACACCTCAATCGAGAAGTTGAACAAACCGCACTTCATCTACGGAAGAAAAGATTTATGCATATAGTTATGCACCTGAAAAACTCTCGAACCCAAAGTTATAGTTTAACACGTACCGCATCGAATTCCTTATCATTTATTAGCAAAAACAACCTTATGACTCCTTGTCAAAGTAGTCAATTTTGTCATAGCTCCAACAAGTTAACCTCAACTTCTCAGTAAGACTAGTCTTATTATAATCTCGATATATACACGTTGTCCTTTTGCCGTCGTTACCGGAGAACCTTTTATATTCCACGACATCATCAGCAGATGTACCAGCAGCTCGTCATCTCCTTGGTGGAATCTGCAATCAGTATTTTGAAAATCTCGCAGAACTTCTCCAGTTATACCTATAACGTCTATCCCTAAGAATTACATACTTCGAATGTGAAGTTTCTGAAAAACACCCTGAACTACAGACTAGTTCTCGAAATGCTGATGAAGCAGCAAAAAAAACTGTAAACGACTTTAACAGTCAAAAGTTTGATGATAAAGAATAGTATGGTGGTAAAGCTGAGAAAAAGAAAAGGTTTGGAACTGGAAAATGGATTGAGCAAAGTATGAAAGAGGCTGTGGATAAATCACAAAAACTGAACCTGACTTCAAAGGATCCAAATGATTCAGTACCTGCTGAAACCGTTAGTAATAACCCTACTCCTTATCTTCACAGACAAATATTCTTCATTATCATATCTTGAACATTCTAAGATATCATCGTATCTTTCATTATAAATATCCTCGATATTTCTGAAGATATTTTCATAAGCGTTCTTATTGAGATCATTAATCTCTCCGTAATATCTGTGTCACGACATAAAAGAAACTGTGTTAGTTTCTAAATTGTGAAACCTTCGAGTTTAAAATATGAATGTTTTGAAGCAGTGTTGGGAATTGAAGCATGAGCTAGTATAATATAATGACACTTGATCAACGTCATTATATTACAGTAATTCATGTTGAGTTTCTAATGGAATGTGATGATTCACAGTACCATCATCATGTGCCATGTTACACGACTCTTATATTCTACCTAATCTCCAAACATATCGAGAACATATCTTCCTGATAGTTCTATCTTTTCTTCTGAATTCTGGTAATTTGACAAATCAAGATCGTGCTATTACGATTCCCTCCTTAGAACATTAACTATGTTCAATTCAAAATCTATATCAACGAATTCCGGACCATTACTCGCTTGACTCGAGGACGGGAAGAGGAAACGAAAGAATAAAGCTCCAAAAATAGAAATTGGAGTATAAATCGTAGCAAATAGGAAAGGGCATTAACTGTGGATGACAATGATTATAGAAGACAGAAGCAGGAACATCGACATATAAGGGAAGATATAAAACCCAACAACCACCCAATAATTACAAACCGTGTATATCAATACGTATTGCAACGTAAAGACACGGGAGAATTAAAAACATTATAATTCCAAGGAAATAATAGGAGTAAATAGATTCTTCTGGCGACAGATAAAAGAGAAGAATAAAAGATATGAAAGTTAGAAGTATAACAAGAATCAAAACGGGGTGGAGCATACTTTAAGGTATGAATTGAGGAAGAAAGAATAGAAGATGTGAGGTATGGAAATAAGGAAAGAAGGGAGTGGATTTATAGTGAAATATCTGACAGAGCAATCGAAACAGATTATTTCATTTAATCAAAGAAGATTCTAATTTCCTAAATTGCCGAAGAGCCAAATCTTATTACGTAAGATTTTCTTTAAATTCTGCGAATTCCGGAAATCAATCATAACTACGTCATCGGTTAAAACGAGTATATTTTTACTCATCTCACTCTTTTGCGATAGCTTCATTTATATTCTTCGCGTAATCGAATCGTGTATCTACATTACTCAATGATGATAAAACTCCATTATCACCTCGTATTCGTCATTGAAACATTCTTATTGTTATCCATAACGACCTCTATCAAATTTCGGGGACGAAATTTCTTTAACGGGTAGGTACTGTAATGACCCGGAAATTTCCGACCAAATTTAAACTATAATGTTTATATGTTTCTGACACGATAAGCAAAGTCTGTAATGTTGAGTCTCGAAAACTTTGAAACAAATATATGAATGTATTTAACCTTGATCAATTTTTAAGTGTGCGGAAACGCTTTTCGACCCAATAGAATTTGATTGTGAATATGTTTTGTTTAAATAACATAATTTGAATATATAAATAGGATACCAATTATTAGAATTAAATATAAATAACTCGCAACGCGCATATAAATATTCAAATATGTTATTAAAAAGCAAGTATCACATAATTAATGAAATGTAAGGTTAATATATTATATGTAATTACAAAAATTAAAGTATAAATGTTATATTAGTATTATGAACATTACTTTCAATATATGTATCATTAATATCATTAATTCTAATATATATAAGTAATTTGTAAATAATATATATAAAAGTTTAGAATATTTCATTCCATATAAATAGGTATATAGTAACATTATTGAGTTATTTTATAAAAAAAAAATATTATTAAGTATCAACATTATTATTACTGTTTTATTTTTATTTTTATCATTATCATAACTAATAAAATTACTATTTCTATTAAAGTTATTGTAAGTATTGTTATTATTATAAAAGATACAACTTATTATTATTATCATTAGTGTTATTATTATTAATATTATTATTAACATTATTGTTAATAATTGTTATTATCAATAATTATAATTATTAACATTAGATTTAAATATACACTATAAATCAGATATATCTATATTCCTTTCATCTTTAATTTTTTTTCTTCCCCTTTCTGTATACCCGTGTGAATTTGTTCCCTCTCCTTCTATATATTTGTACATGTGTGTATGTTCTATTAGGTGAACAAAGTGTTCTTCAGTTCTCAATCGTCACCCATCTTATATTCCCAAGTTTCTATCTCCCTCTCTCTCTCGTGTTTGATCGCGGTTCAACCAAAAGAACCATCACCACCATGACACCACTTCACAACCTCCATAACCGCCACCATTTACTATTAAATGCCATCGTGTTTATGTTGCAAACAACACTACAATTATTTTTACTATTGTTCGTTTCTGCAGCTGCTATGCTTGTTTCTTCTTCCTGTATACAACAGCTGCAATTAACCACTTACACCATCTAACCATCAAACAAACCCACCTGCCTAATTTTTCGAATAGTTGTTGTTGTATAGTTGCTGCTGTCCTCTATAAAAATCACCACAAACCTGCCATATCTTCCTTATTATCGAAAACAAACTCAACGTCTTTACTATCAATAATATCTGTTTATATCCGAATAAACACCACCAACGCCCACGTTCATCATCACCACCATCGGCTTTAGACCGATTATCATCACCCAACAATCACCATTGAAACTCACATAAACACCCACCTCCACGACAACTATTACCACCGGTCATCTTCTTCAACCACCTTCAACACCCAAACAGCTACCACGAAGCACCATATGAAACCCACTGCATTCTAATCGCTATTATTTCTGGTCACTGTTTCAAAACATACAACCAAGACCATCGTTGTTTGCTTACTGTTTCTGCAGCAAATTAAATTGCTGCTACACGCGTCTTGTTTATGTTGTAAAGATGACGCAACAGTATATGAGGGATAACGATAATTAGAATGATAAAAATCATGGTGATTGTGAAGATGATATATGCTGCTATATTTTTCTGTTTTTATTTAAAAATAGTGATGCTACAGTAACTGTAAGATAAGAATGATGATGATTGATTATAAACTTCCCTACCTGTGTTTTCCTGTCGCAATTAACTTGCTAAAATCACGGATCTGTTGGTGAACATAAAAAAATCGATTGTTGGGCTCTTGATTTCAGATTGGGCCGATAGCTTTTAATATTTGTTGGGCCAAAAATAAAATGGACGGGATATATAGTTTAGTTATCGGGATAAATCAGAAAAACGAGACAGAGTAAATGGTATAGAGTGTTGTTTAGTTTCGAGAGGTCACGGGTTCGAGTCCCGTTTTGGGCAGTTTAATTCTTTTTAATATCACAAAGGTATAATTTAATATCATTATTATTTCTATTATTAATATTAAAAACTATCATTTTATTATTATTAAAACTATCGTTATTATTATTAGGATTGCTATTATTTTTATTATTATTATCATTTTTATGAAAGTTACTATTAT